>NC_140196.1:22007359-23396109 GCF_965226575.1 Pagrus pagrus | reverse complement strand
CGTTAGCTAAAACCCCGCTGACTGACCACGTGGTGCACCGGAGCTAAGCTAACTGAAGGCTAACCAAATGCAGGCAAAGCTAACAGCGGCTAGCCGGTGGCTTGGAGGACACAACATGTCAGTAAGATACTTTTGAATTACATGAAGGCGCATGTCTTCTATTGAGGCTAATTGTCTGCTGACACTGGTCCCTGCGCAAGCTAGCACATCCCACAGCAGCCTGTCAAGAAAGTGATATCAGCTCTGCATCAAACTCCCTGTGAGACTGCTGAAAAGTAACTAATTAACATTACTGAATATCAAATTAATCAAATAGTCATTACTGAAAAAAGTAAACTGCCAGGTACTGGTTTTAAATTCCTTCCTTTCTGCTCATTTAATTTAAATTCATGGATTCTGGGCCTTCACTTATTTACATAGCGTTCTTCTTCCTCATGCACTTGATATTTGTGCACCTGACGCGTGCCAACATTGAAATCTCAGCAATGAGATTTGACAGAAACACAAGAAAATGCTGTGGGTTGTTATCCAGGACTCGATCCCTGGCTCAAACTCAACTTTTCATGGGAAAATAACGAGAGAAAAAAAGATTCATTTTTCGCTCACCACTCCAGTACTTCAGCCGGTGGCAGCGAGTCCGCGGCCAACTCACACGCACATATATACAACCAACAGTCACGTAAGGTTTCTCGTTCTGTCAATGTCTGACTCCACTGCCCTCTTCCTCTCTCATTTCTACACAGTAGGGTGTAAATGTAAATACACTGGAAAACACATACACACTCCAACACACACACTCATTCAGCCCGGAGCAGCCTCCCGTCTTTCTGTGTAATAATGTCTCCAGTGAAGCGAGCGTATACTTTTTTGATCGGAGTCCTCCTTCATCCCACCCGTCCAAACAGCATCCACCACCGAGCTGGGAGTTGCCTCCACCGATCTAACATCCCACTCTGAAATTCAGTCCACTCCAGCAGTAATACAGACCCCCTGCTGACAGCAGAAAGAGAATGCGCCTCCATACTTTAAATTCTTCTCGTAGGGAGAAAATTGAGGAAAACCTGAATAACGTGTGCCTGCGTGCGTGCACGTACAATTTCAAGACTGAAGACGATGATTATGTACGACTTTTCTAAGTCGCAGACGAGCGTGTGTGTGCTTTTTCTAGAAAACGCGCATGCGTATGTGCATCCCCACCTGCCTACATTACCACGTGCACGCGAGTAAACAGTAATGCCGGTCTGAGAACAATCAGACCGTGACAGACTCTGCAGCACCATCCCGCAGGCCTCCACAGAGGAAAAACACTGCACCGCTAGACATGGCCATTTTCACTAAATGACCACCCTCCTCCCTCCCTCTCGCTCCCTCCCTCCCTCCCTCCCTCACATCACCACCAGGGAGAGAATGGCTCTGCGTCTCGACACAGCACTGTCAAGGCTGGGGTCAGTGTGCCCGGCTCTAACCTCAGTCTGGGGACGCTGGTGACTCTGGAGAGGCCGGGAACACGGCGCTGCACTGAGGGACGATGGGTAAAAGCGTGAAGGACGTTCAAGCCAAATCCCACACTTTTCCTGGGAGATGCTTGCCGTGAAACCCTTGCCGAATTCCCCGTCTTAAAAAGTCAGCAATCATGTGTCGTCACCTCCTTTGATGCACGATCCACGTCAAAGGGCACCGAGGTAAGGCAGAGTGCATCACCCTCCTCATCGAGATGGAGTTTAACGGGAGCATCACGTACGGGTGAGAAATTGCTCGACAGTCACTTGCCTCGAGTAGGTAATTGGAGATGATATAGTTGAGATTCAGTGCTGCGCGAAGTCACTGCGCAGTCACAGGCTTTTCACTCCCCCCTTCAAAAGACTGACACCAGAGGAAAAGTACTCTGCCGAAGGTTTGATACAGCTCATTCCATTTTCCCCGTGCCTGGAAAGCAAGAGGAGAGTAGTAACAAGCAGGATCTGAGGCGACGTTAGATCATGGAAGCTCCTCGTTTCCTTTCCCGTTTGAAACAATCGGAAAGGGAATTCTGTCATTATATTATCTCTGCGCCGAGGGCCCTGGGGAATGTTCACATCTTGAGCACTAAGCATTTATTTCCTTGTTCTCCACGAGGATCCCTGGGAGGCCATGTTGTCTGATTCATTTCAGTGAATTGTCAGCTAATGAATGGTACACGTCCGTCGACTGCCGCGCATTCTGTCGGAAGAGAAAGGCCCCCATGGGTGCACATCTTGGGGGTTCTCCCATTCTCATTAGGAGGGAATCAAAAGGAAATAGAGGCTCACTGATCGTTTACCATGTTCCCTGTGTGTGTTGCCCACAGGGGGGGTTGCATGTGAGGCCATTATTTCTCACCACTGAAGGGTGATCAGGATGTTCAGAAGCGTCTCTAACATCTTGAGGGGCACGTCAATGAGTTTGATTGAGGCTTTAAAGAGAGACCGAGTCTCTGGAACATAATTAGTAAGTAATCTGTCTACCTGGCATAACTTTACAAGACACGCCTGGCAGGGGAGGCAACTAGGTTATGTAAGACTGTTGGGGGATAATGGTTAAAGAAAATCATCATTCAAGACCTGAATTCACATTCCGTTCCCCGGTGCGTCCTCGAACTCTCCAGTTTCTTTCTTGTGCACACATACACCTTTTTTTTAATGTCCTTGGTGTTTATTTTCTGAGTACACCGCTGTTGTACCACGTTCCCTCCTCTCTCAGTATCCCACCATTTATCCCGGGCTCCTTCCTCTACTGTCGACCATAATACACAGTAATGTCCGCTAATGGGATCTGGTGTGTCCCCCGCTTGTCACAACTACAGCACCTCTCTTTCCAGCTTCTATTCTTCAGGCAGTTTTATCGCCGGCATAAGTCACTGACTTACTGCGACCTGTCTGTTTCCACCGGCGCCCCTCCCTCCGCCGCTTCCTCCTACTCTCCTCTCATTTTCCAGTCTTTCTTCTAATCTCTCCCCGTGTTCCGCCCCACCCCTACCTCTGTCCACCTTTCATCTACTCCATCTTCCTCCATCTAACAACCCCTCCTCTCCTCCCTTGATGTCTCCTCACCGCCCCTCTCCCTCTTCCCTTCAAATCTCCCAATCGCTCTCTCCACTCCCCATCTGGGTAAACGCAAGAGCTATCTGGTGTAAACAATTACTAACCGAATGCTGACACACAGATTGCCGCTCTCTCCCTTTAAACCACATTAGAAGAGGAGAGAGTGCGTACCCAATCGCTCGTCGCCCGCGTCCTATTTTCTCCCCCCCTCCCAAAAAAATAAACCTTGCTATGTCTGGCTGGTCCGTTCAAAATCGCAGTGAAATGCTCATGTAGGCAAGAAAGTGCTGGTGGAAGACACACACAGATAAGGATATACACAAGTCAAACACACACACAAGACACACACATAAACAAACAGCCTACAGAGTGATGGCTGATGATTGTACAGTGCCACAGTGATGTATAATACATGAGCTTTCCACATACATAAACATGTCTCAGTGATCAGAGCCATTAGAGGCGCTTAGGGTCTATCATGTGTGTGTGTGTGTGTGTGTGTGTGTGTGTGTGTGTGCTGTTTTTATGTACATACGCTCAACAAGAGGCTATAAGAGCACAGATTTCCCATGAGAGAATTGACCCAGCTGCAAAGATGACTGTATCAAAAGCCGCCTGTGCTCTCCACAACATCAAGAAATTATATATAGACATGGCAGACCCACTTTTCTTGCTCTTACAAAAATATAGTACACACAGCAGGCTTCAATAATCGATATAACCTGAGGAGGCAGATCATAAATCTAAGCAAATGTATTTCCCAGAAGGGCCATGGATGCGTTCACGCAAACACAAACATTATTACATTTGTGCGCGGCGTAAAAGAAAAGAGAGAAAAAGAAAAGACACCGACACCGCTGGATGTGAGGCCAAATACTTATTATCACAGACTTATAGGGTCGCGTAATAAATGGACGCAATTAAGCCGGGGTTTCGAAGCGACTCGGAGCCGATCAACCTCATTAGAGACGCGCCGAACCGCGGAGAAATTGCGCATACGGCCGGCTCGCAGGTAAAATATTTGCCCCGGGGTGTCGGTGCTCGGCGTGTGACAGTCTGCCAGCCGCTGCCCCCCGCCGTCCTCCAGACAGGAGTGCGCACACGCACGCCGTCTGTTAGGAATCGTCTCGCACGCGTAAAAATATCGCTCCGGTCCAGTTTGCGCTGGAAGTGACAGCCCCCTCTCCTCACCTTGTGGCCAGAGGAGAAAACATGGGACTACAAATCTGAGAGAATCGATGAAGGGATCAATAAAAGAATCAATCAATGTAAACAGCAGTTATTGTGGCGCTGGGATTCCCGCACATAAAAGCACATATGAGCGTGCGCCAGCGGACAGGTCCGCAATCCCCCTCACCAAGCTCCCAATTAGGACTGTTCGCTCAATAACACCTCTTAATATGTGACAAGTACAACTCGCAGGTCGTTTGACGCGAGGCTGTGATGGGAGAGACTTTTGTAACGACAGGGATCGCGAATACGCACGGAGCCGGTCCGCCGCAAGGATAAACCACATGCATCTGTTTCCCTTAAACAATCAGAAGGAAGCCGCAAATTGATATTGAAGTATCTGAAGTGTCACGTACCGTGGTTTCAATTGGAAATGATGTCAGGAGGATGCCGAGCAGCGCAGCGGTGCCAAAGAGCGAGAAGGCAGAGAGAGAAGCGATTCCCAAATATCAAGCGGGGGGAAACTAGGTCTGATCTTCAGTCAGCCTGACCGCCGAAACAAACACACACACACACACACACACACAGACACGCGCGCACAAAATCACACACGCTCACAATGACAGGATTATCAGGCTGCAGTCAGATTGACTCTGAATTTACCTCTCAGTGTCGGATGTCGGTGTGATTGTCTCAAGTTTCTCCGTCCGCCGCCCGTTCTGCCCGTCAGCCGGTCACACAACTGAGTCCAAGAAGGACAAACGCTGTTATCGCGCCTCTCTCTCTCTCTCTCTCTCTCTCTCTCTCTCTTCAATAATAACGTGACTCTTGAAAATCTCTCCTCTCACTACCTCTCATTTCCCCGGTTTTGTCTCTGTCCCCCTCTCCCGATGTCTCCATCCCGGCTCTCCGTCGGAAGTGATTATTCTTGGTATCATCACTCATAATCACCACCACCCCCTCAACCACCACCACCACCACCACCATCCTCATCATCACCGCCATCATCACCACCACCATCATCATCATGGCATCCAAAAATCAATACGCCTTCTAATTAGCATAATATTCTTGTGGTAAGGCATCCTGTGTACTGTGTGGGTATCTCGTCAGTGTGTAATAAATCTATAGGAACTTTCATTGTGACTGCAGTGTCTTTATGACGGTGAAAAGTTCAGCAGAACTCTCCAATAAGACGCCTTTATAATTAAGGGTTAAAGGTGCAGTATGTATGTTTTGGAGAAGGGTTTTCTTCATTGATTGATTTTACTTTATGCTTAAACAAACTAAATAAACAAACTCTCTTTGTTTTCACCACTGAATAAACAAACTGACCTTAAAGGACAACACAGTTTCATGCTGTTTTACTGTGTTTATATGTGGCGGACCCTGCCACCTATCTAGCTTCAAACAGTGTTCTGGGGACCTTATTTTCCTCTGACAGCTCCTTTATTCACTTATGGGAAAAGTTTGTTTACCTCATTAATATTGTAAATCACTGATTCTTGGGAATTTGGATAGAACAGGTTACAATTTTGTAAGGACAAAATATGAAGTATTAAGGAATCTAAAGTTATATGTTGATAGAGCAGGGTCGCAACAATCATGCAATATTTTAGTGCAACCTCCTGAGTTTGTACTTTTTTGAGTGAATACGCTTTTTTCCTGCCATTACTCAGTGTCAACACCGTCAGACACCATAAAAAGCTAATTATTCCTGTTTAATCAGGCTTATACAGATTCAGAGATTATAACGTATTATGTCTATACCATATGTACACATTTATTCTATTAAATGTTAAATATTCACTTGTACATTTTTTTATCCCACTTCACATGTACTCCTTGAGAAACTCTTATGTCATGCAACCTTTATAATTAGCGTTACACATACCAAATAAGAATTTTAGACATTAAAACATTCTTAATTTTTTAATAGAGAATTACTTGAATACTACATTTGAGGAACAGATTGTAAACGAATTCATTTAAAACAAAAAAAACGTCCATCTGATGGTGGTGACTCAGACCTGACGGTGTTGACATGGAGCTGTTGGTGGTGACTGAGGCCTGATTACAACAAACAGTTCCAACAGTGTCACCACTCAAGACAATGTTGCATTGATTAATAACTTTACGCAACAGTTTCCCACTGAGCAGGCAACGTCTGTGGACGTCCAAAACAGGTTGATATCATGTCCGTTGGGCCAGGCCATGATGTGGACATTGACAGCCAGAATTAGTCGATAAATGACGTTGAGAAAAGACGTCCAGCCAGGCCATAATCTAGACATCCACTGACATCCAGAATTAGTTGAGAATAGATGTTCATACTGGCTATGATCTGGACGTCCACGGACAGCCAGAATTAGTCGACAAACGACATATAAATGTCTATACAACGTCCAGAAAAGACATATAAAAAACTTTCATTCTGGCTCCCCAGAGGACGTCTTTTAGACGTCTTGGATGTCCATAAATGACGTCTAAAAGACGTGATCTAGACCACTTTTTGCTCACTGGGTTGGTACTACAAAGAACAATTTTTCAGGCACATTTTTATCCTTTTGTAATTATTAACGACATGATGCCCTGAATCCATCCGTGCCCTTCATCAGGGCATTAAGGACTCTTTGACATGTTGGTTTCATCATTACTATTATCAGAGTGCCTCTGATTGCTTTCAGACCAAAACCAATTGTTGCTGGACAGTCATTGTTTTTCATTTACATTATATTTCTTTGATTACATTTTCAAATGAGAGTTGCGAAAGAGCATGGGTATGGTCTGACCGGAGTGCCGGACACTCATGGGTTGGAAAGTCAATACGTTGTGTCCCATCACAAGATGGGCTCCAGTTAAATTTTTAGTTTGCTCTTTTTGCCAGTGCTTTTTATTCTGTTTATCTATTTTGTTATCCCCTAAAGTTTATTTTTCAAAGCTCTGATCTTCTGTGATTTTGGGCATTTTTTGGTGTTATTTTCTTCTTTTTTGGTGTTATTTTCTTCGAGGTGCTGTCTCGCCGTAACTGCCTAAAGTAAACAAATGAAAAGTCAGACTTAAATGGAATTACCATTCAGTTAGTGACTATGAATTTAATCTAATGTTTCATTTGGTGAAATTTTATAATGTTTTTGTAAAAGGGTGCAACTTCACTTATAGTGTTAGTCATTGGGGGTGACATTCATGTTGGAGATATGTAGGCAAGTTTGTGTAGGAAATAAAGGAGAAATCATGTATATTATAAATAAAGAGGTTAAAATTAAACATTAGAAGCCATATTACTGTTTATTGTGATCCTAAATTATATTCAAGGCTCCATTTAGGGATGATGTGGATATTTTTGTCAACACCATCAAACTAAGTCTCACCACCGTCAGACTGCAAATCTGACGGTGCTGATGTCTGACAAACACACACTTTCTTTCCAAGAAACTCTTGAGTTCGCTTGCTGCCTCTGGCCTCTTTTTTAAAATGCATACTTTTATGTCATAATTTAAAATAGTCCTTTCTATACAAAAGAGACAGTGTTGACATGTCTTGGTTGTGACAGTTGACAAAGCAATAATAATGTCAACATTATAGAAAAAATACCAAAGTTATAGCTCGTTACATTTAGCAAACATGGAGGGTGGAAAGGAAATAAAGTTGGCCACGTGGGTGTCTGGTTTGATTGCTTTTTCAAAAATATCTGACGGTGTTGACAGAAACTAGAGACACATTGTGACTTACCACAAAAAAAGAATAACTATTGTTGAAAATTCACTGCTTTTAGTTTTAAAGATGTTTTACATTCATTTTTTCACAATTTCTTTTTCCATCAAATTCAAATGTTATTCTCTTGTTTTGGGACAACTGGTTTTGTAGATACTGGGCTGACATATAATCATATAATCATATAAATTATGAAATTATAAACAGACTGATAAAATAAGACACTTTTGGTTATGTATTGTAACTAATGCCTTAATTAATGATTCATTGATACATTATATTCTACTACTGATTTGTTATAAGTGTTAATGAGATAAGAAGCACATTGTTAAGTTGTGGGTTGTCATTAAATACATGTGTTACTTATCTCCTCAATGGCTAAAAACTAATATGCTGAGAATAATTAAATGCTCTGTTAACATTGATTCAGACTTATTAAGACTTTGTTTTAGCCATCATTAATTAACGGTCAATTGAACTTTAAAACAAATAAACCCTTTATGAGGGGTTCTTGATAAAGATACCAAAATAAGGTACCATTATCATTATATTTTCTGGCAACCCACTACTTGTTAATGGCATATAAGTGAGCTATAAAGCATTAGCAAATCATTTATTAACCATTCATTAAGCAACAACTTTAAAATAATAAACCTTTTACAAAGGGTGTTTTATTAAAAAGCTATTTTTAAAACTGTCCTTTAGTCAAGTGGTTCCCAAACTTTTTCTGCACGGCCCCCCTTTTGCAAATAATATTTTCACGCCCCCCACACAGGGGCCCCTACCCTGCTTATTTTAAATGTTTTCCTGCCCCAACACTCCTGATTCAAATGATCAGCTCGTCATCAAGCTCTGCTGAAGCCTGATAACGACCCATTTATTTGAATCAGGTGTGCTGGAGGAGGGAAACATCTAAAACAAGTGGGGCAAAACACTGTCCCATAGAATTTATAACAAACCATGTCTGTCATTAATGCAGAACTGCAACTTCCGTGTGACATCTCACTGAAAAAACTAAATTAGGAACAAGTCACACATTATACTTCTTGTTTCTGGAACTTTTAATAACCTCTTACAGTCTGTTATCATTATTCTATAGAGTGCCTCTGGAATGAGTCCTAAAATCTGGACTTAACTTAGCATTTTATTACCCCAGTTCCCTCATCTCAAAGTCAATGGGTTTTCGGTTCAGAGAGAGAATCCTAATTTTGTCACATAAAATCACACAATGTGCATTCAACCCATCCTGGAGTTGCAGTGGGCAGCCAACGTACAGCTCCATGGGACCAACTCCAGATCTTAGCCACTGCTTTGGTTAAGGGAACTGTCCAGATATGAACCTAATGCACATGCTGTGATGGCGGGGGAACCCATCCAAACACGGTAAGAACATTCAACGAACCCAGGACCGACTTGCCGTGAAGCAACGGTGCTAACCACTGCACCACCATGCCTGAAATGAGGTTAACACCAGCTTGAGAAATAAAATACATCAGTTACTACCCCATGTTACAAAGCGGTAATGTACCTGTAGATTGATCAATTTACAGTAAAGTGTGTGTGGTATAGTGTAGTATGAGTGGTGGTGATGTAGTCTAACATTAGCATTTCTTCTGATGATTTAATTTACACTTTAAAAAGCATGAAAGTGGTGTTGATTCATGATTATCTTGCGAACAAAACAAGTAAGTATCATTAATTAGTGTTTGCCACAGAGTTTGTTTTCTGCAACAATCCAAAATCCAAATAAAACATCTCATTGGCTTTTTGTCGAGTGCGATGCTAACTTCAAGGTTAGCCTGCAGAATTACATAATCCCTGCTGCACCCTATTACCACAATATTCAAAGGTGCTCTGTGGGGTTTCATATTAGTTAAAGGGCAGTAGCCAATGTTTTTAGATTGTTGGTATCCTGTTTTGTACACACTCGCACAAGGACACACAAGCTTGCGGGTGTAGCTTTACAGACACTGAAGTAAACAATGTATTTTCGATGTTTTAGCATACATTCCTCCACAGATGAAAATCGCACTTTTTTTATAAGCCTGTTGCTGCACAGTGCACTTGTCCCTTTTGAATCATCACAGATCTTTTTCAGCAGGGCCACCATCATCATCATTAACACCGTCATTATCAACAGTGAGCCATCACCTGATTACCGGGCGATGATAACATTATTATACTCGTGTTAATCAGACCGTCTTCATCATCGTCGTGGTCCTATTTCAAAAAGCTATTACCTCCATCCTTATCACTTAAGAGCAAATTATACCTCGCCATCTTCACACACATACATAGAGACCTGCGCACACGCATACACATTTCATTAGGCTGATATATCCTCCTTAGTCATTACACATGCTGTAAGTCCCCTATCTTCAGTCTACAGTGTACTTGTAGATTGACTCCACCAGAAGCCCTTTGAAGAATGGAGGATGGGGGTGGGGTGGGGGGGTCTATGTGTGACCATTGGAATAGTAAAAGAGAGAGACTGCTTCTTCTCTATTATAGAAACACAGTAGAACAGGGCCAGGCAGACGACAGAGCATGAAAGGACTGATTTATCCACCAGGGAGAAACTGTGTGTGTGTGTGTGTGTGTGTGTGTGTGTGTGTGTGTGTGTGTGTGTGTGTGTGTGTGTGTGTGTGTGTCTGTGTGTCTGTGTGTGTGTGTGTCTGTGTGTCTGTGTGAGGAAGAGAGGGAGGGAGGAAGAGGGAAATAAAAGAGAGGGAGCTGTGTGTTCTTGCCTGATTTGCTCTCTTCATTATTAAACGATAGTGCCGGTGTGTACATTATTAAATTCAACGCACACATCGGCGTGATACTTTATTTGGGCTTTGAATCCTTCTTCTTCCTCTCTTCCCCCGGCCAGGGAGCACGTCTGCCTGGATGTGCTCACTTTGCTGCAGCCTGGAGAGTCAGTTTTGCCATACATGTGTTTGGCAGGCAAAGACAGTTGGCCAGGCTGCACAACCAGGCTGGATGTACTGTACACAGCACCAGAAAATACGCTTTTAGGCTGTTAGGCTCTGTGTAAAGAGACAACTCGTGCCACAACAAGCTCGAGCGTTTACTGTGGTGCAAATTCGGCCTGTGAGTCAGGCCAGTTCTTTCCTTTCTAAACTGTTTATGATTTAGCAAACCATGAGTTATTCAGATTAAAAGGGTCAGTTCACCCAAAGTCCAAAAACATTTCATCTCACTGACCATCTCTAGCCATTCGAATAGTCTTTCTTGCCAATGTTTTGAGACACGCGTCTGTGATTTCTGCCACAACCCGAATGCAGTGGATGTGAAATTTAGTTTATGGTGCACACCACCATGACAAATGACATTTGAAAAACGTAGCACTCTTTCCAGAAACAGTAGCAGAGTGTGATATATTCTGGATAATCCACAGACCTCACTGTGGCAGTTTTTAATAGCAACTCTAGCAGTGTGGACCCTGGGGATGTCAGTGTCAGTCCATTAGTCCACCACTTTACTCCAGACAGCAATATCTCAACTATTTGATGGATTGGCGTGAAATTTAGGACAGACGTTTATGTTCCCCAGAGGATGGACCCTTATGATTTCTAGTGACTTATCCTCTAGTTTCACCATGAGGCTTGTTATTCAAAGTGAAATATCTTGACAGATATTGGATGGATTGCCGTTAAATGTGCTACAGATACTCCTGATCCCCCAACAGCTGGATCCGGGATGTTGTGGTGGAGACAGCTCTCTGCAAAGATGTGGACACAACAGTCTCTGTTTCCTGTTGCTTGGCCAGCTGAGTCCCATTTTCTCCATTTTCCTGCAACCAGACATTAGCCAGGAGCAGCTTTAGGTTCAAGCTGGATTTGCATGGCTCCCATCCTGGATCTCTCCCCTCTCCTCCCTCGGGCAGCCTGGTTTGCCTGGACGGTCGAAAGAAGCCGTTTGCAGTGATCGTCCTGAAGTCTGCTTCTCTGAATCCAACACCAGCGGTTCTGCGTCTGCATGCGCCGAATACCTGAGAAATTAATGACATTCCCATTAGCCCAGCTGTACTGTGTGTAGAGCTACAAGCAAATGTTAGCATGCTAACAGGCTTAACTCAGACTGTGGCAAAAATGGTAAATATTATACCTGCAAAACATAAGCACGTTAGCATTTCTACTGTGAGCATGTTAGCTTACTGATGTTAAGCACAGGCTCAAGTGCTGTTAGCACAGCTGTAGACGTTTGTCTTGTTGGTACTCAACAGTAAATAGTGAGTAACCATGGATACTGAATGTATAATACACACTACCTTAATTTGCAGTGTTTTGTCTTGTTATTTTTGTTGTCTTGCCTCTCTATATCCATAAACATTATCTCTAATCATACGCAATAACAGGCTTGTTTTATGTTTATCAAAAACAAACAATCAACATTCATTACCACCTGTCTGCCAAAGTAATTTACCTACCAGTAAAGACCTACCAGCAAATGTAAAAGCTTCCATTAACTGGGAGAGGGATGAATCATTTTGTGACATGTTAATCGGCATTAGGGTTACAGAACCGATGATCCATTTAAAGGCAGAATGAGTATTCATATGAAAAAATATACCAGCGTCTGTATCTGCAGAGACTTGAGCCCTGTGCCTGTATTTTCTTATTTGGCTGCGTTCAGGATGTGTCTGGGCGTCAACCTCTGGGCAGTCGGTGTGCAACACCCAGCCAATATCAGCGAGCAGGTTATGAAAGCAAGACTCTATCAAATGTACCTACCAGGTGCCAGATCGATTAAGCAGAGATCCAAGAGGAAGCTATGAAAAACGAGGAGCCTGAGAGCAGGGGGCCAACTTTAAATGTTGTGTTTACAAACCGCAACTGACAAATCTTACTCATTCTGCTTTGAATGACAGTGTCAGAAATAACTATTTAGCGAGTCTTTTCAGACTAGAACAGCTGTCAAAGGAAGCTGGTCTGGCGTTAACATCTTAACTGCACTGTCTTCAGTGTCAGTCCGCCCACAGCTCAATGCTAAGCTAATCTTTAACCCCGTCGGGTGGGCTAAAACAACCATGAAAACCAAACAAACCTTCACACATGCACATGTGATTTATTCCCTTCCCTCTCAATCCCATGATTCCTCCCCGACACTTCATTTTCGTGCATGCCAGCGAGTGTGTATGCGCAGTGTATACATGCGCAGGCTGACAGCGTGTGTGTTTTGAAGGCCACTGTCATGTGCTGGGAAGTGGGGAGGCGGGGACACTCCCTGCAGCAACCAAGGAGCTTTGATCCCAGTATATCTTCCAGTCATCTATCAGTATATGAGATCCACGGGGAACAGAGAGGCAGGCCGCGCTGGCAGATGCACAGCACGTACAGAAAGCCAGTGATGGTATGTAGAGTGACAGGAAGAAAGCGCAGCTACGGACGTATCAGATTGGCAAGCAGGTGGGCAAATAGACAGAAAAGTGTGCACGCTGCAACAGGAACATGCGGCTTCGCTTCGTAGGTAGACGTACACAGGGACAGACAGGCAGAGTGACAGATAGCATGAGGGTAACAGACGGCTGGACAGATGCATGATGGTATTGCAGATCTAGGGTAAGACACTGGCCAGGTATAGTGTCTAATAGCGCGGCAGTCAGACAGACACGGACAGCTGCCACATGCTATAGTCCAAGTCGAGCAGAGACGGACAGATGCCCTTCTCTCGGTTGGAAAGATGCCGCACCTCTGCGCTCAAACACACAAACACCCACACACGCAAACTGCTCCGCTCGTCCTCCTCCCTTCTCCACCTGTCTGCTCCTTGCTGTCAGGGAGCCAGACAGGAGGTGATGTTTGTTCCCTCAGGCACTGTCATCTCCTCTTTTTCTCCCCTCCTCGCTCATGTCTCCTTCCCTCTCCGTCCCTTTGCTTTTCCCCTCCTTCCCTTTAATTTCTGCCTTTGTTTGGCATTTACCATTTAAAGCGCTGCCCTCAAAATAATAGCATGGACAGACAGCACCGAATGGATTGTATGTTTGCGTGTCTGTCTGTGGCGAGAGTCCAGGCATGAATATGACAGGGCTTTGTGCCAGAGAGGGTGCATGAGGGATTGTGTGAATGCAAATGACCATATATGGAGGCATTGTTATTTAGCTTTTATTTCTGCGTCCTTTTTTCTCTGTCACTCATCCAACTGGCAAAGACTCTCTTAGCAAATTATATCAGCCTTCGAACGGCTGTGGACAATCAGTGAAAGAAAGATCCGGATTGAGAAGAGAAGAAGGGAAGAAGGAGGTGTAGGTGAAGATGGCGCTCTGCTACGCTAAATCTGGACATCGTCCTTCACAAAGGCCCCTTGGAAAATATTCATAGAATAGCATTACAGTGTCTCTGATATAGCAGGTTTTAACACTCCAGCTGGTCACATTTGCATATAGTAGGATTGTCGCGTCCAATTGGCAAGTGTGTTTTTCTGCTTGAAAGCAAGCGCTCACATACCTTAAACTATTACGCACAGAGACCGTGTATGCATAGAATATAACTCAAAATTGTTTTAGCGAGCGCTCACACAATCTCTTTCCAGCCACGTTTGTCATGCAAAACAGTGATAGCGGCGTTCAGTGCCGGCATGGAGTGAGAGGGCTCCTACATTTGTACATTTCTCTTCAGTTGTGAGAAAGAGCGAGTGAAAGATGAAAGATTTGATAAAGTATTTGTCAGCTTCAAAGCTTGAATATTCATTAACTGATTTTATTAGTGGCAGCAAAACAAGCTGAAAACACAACAGTGAAATATTATCACTAAATGAAGACGTGGCTAACGCAACACATCCTCATACCTAAGCTACTGAATAGGTTCCCAAAAAAATATTACCCTTCCCAGCGACAAGCGTACCGGACCTTCATGATGCAGTGCAAGTTTGGTTAGGTTTAGGCACTAAAACTGCTTGATTGGATTTAGACACTAAAACTACTTGGTTGGGTTTAGACACTAAACTACTTGGTTGGGTTTAGGTACAAAAGTACTTGGTTTGGGTTCAAATATATATAAAATGTTACTTGTGTAAATTCAGTTACGATTGCACCAATGTTACGTATGTTACTTAAGTTACATTACATACATAACTCACTGCTGACTGTGTGTGGTTTCACACTGGACACAAACAGTGGTCTCCTGTGCTTGTCCTTCCCACCCCGTTCACCTCCCTATTGCAGTCTTTCTTGCTCGATATACTACTTCACCAGACTTCCTCCATTGCTGCCTTGATAATTGCTACAGTCACTAGAGGTCGCAACCTTGCAAAAAATGGCAATATGGGTCATAATAAGCTGCTTTCACCATCGACCTACAGTATATGGTTGTTTTCCTGATTGGGCTGGCATGTTGGAAAACAATTGCTTACTTAACCATCAAGAAGACATGGAGAATTATTAGGAATTATTTTGAGTCGTATCTGGTCATCTGGCATACGGGATGTCCAACATTCATTCTCTTGTTAGCTCTGTTTTCTGGTAGCCTGATTTGGCAGCCAGGAAGAGCACTGACGAGGTCTGTGAGAGTGAACCAAAACAGTTAAGTCCCAATCTGTAAAAACCAAAATGATGAGCTGGAAGATGTAGATCCGAGGAGAACTGCAGAGTCTGTTGACAATTGATAATTCCGATCATTCTGAGTTGCCCCTTTCACAGTTAATGCAGTTATTTTTTCAACTGTTAGTATTAAAATATTGATTAGTGCAGCTTTAAAGAATGTTGGTATTTTATCAACCTAGAACCAGATCCAAAATGGAACCAGCTGTCCAAATCCAACCCGAGCTGTTGCATTAATACACTAATGTTCAAAAGATTTGATACATCTATTATATTAATGTCTTCTTTCCTTCAACAAAATGAAGGAAAGAGTGAATTTAAAAACAGATAGTTCAGACACCAAATGCATTATTTACATTTCAAATCGTTTTAGAACCAAAAAAAGGAATAATTAAATAATTGATACTTCCATTTAGTCGATGTCAGATTGTTGCATGACAAGAGAGAATACTGAGATAATACTGAGAAAGCCTTTTTCCTCCAAATAGCCTTTGATTTTGAGTTTATTTCCTAGTCCAGACGAGTGCACATATACGCAGACCACCACAGTTTAATTGGGCTCTAAATATTTTGGGAAACCATTTTTTGGGCCCTCTGTAGTCTACTCAGTGGTTAGACTGAATAGGTTAAAACTGCGCTTTTGTCGGTCCTTAGTGTACTCAGGTGCTATTATATGATCCAACTCCAACAGTGCTATCTCTATATACGTTTCGAAGAAGAAGAAGTTTTGAGAAGAGCTTTGCTTGTGTACTCCACATTGAAACAGGAATCTTTTGAAAGCTGCACAGATTTTTATTCCAGGCTTCCAATTTCTTCCAAGCTCGAGGACACCGATTGATTCACAGCCAGTTGTGCTCCAGACCCTTCTGTCCTCTGGAAGTTTCCTGTCCTCGAGCTGAGAGGCACCTGATTCAGCTGCATATTGCTGGAAGACGCACAGAGAGCCCCGTTTCAACTAGATTTCTTCAAGACCGCAAGGACGAGTCTTCATCTCTGTTGCTCTCCTCTGCTGCATGATTAAGGAGGAAATGTCCTCTTTTGTGAAAAGCAGTGCTAACACCGATGCAAAATCAGAGACTCTGAAATAAACTGAAGAAGACGGCGCGAAAATTATATTCCCGCACTCCCTTTTTAGTGACATTTTTCAGCCATCGGAGCAATCTACTCAGTTTCTCACCAGAGACTTCGAAAAAGAAAGGAATGAAATTCTTTTGGCACTCTGTCACTCTCCGGATACTGGAGAGGGAAATGTATTTCGCATGGCCTGAGGAAGAACAAAACACCTTCCTTTGGCACAGATGGAAAAGAATTCCTCCAGAAATCGGAAAAGATTTTGAACACATGCTCCTCAGATTTAATGCTTTTGACCGCTGACAAGAAAAAGTGGGCACTGAAATCAAGACATGTGAAGAAGACCTGATGGGCAAGGTCAATCAAGAAACTTTTGATTCAATCACAAATAAGGTCTCTGAATAAGAAGAAAATATGAGCACGACAGAAAAGACTTCTCCAAAGTAAAAGGGACATGGTTTTTCATCACTAGGGAGAGAGTCATCAAAGGGGAAAGACACGGGCAAACCGAATCACACTACCCTTTTTACCATCAGCCAGAAGAAACCAAAGAGGACGCTGCTGGGTACAAGAGGATATCGCAGATCCCTCCATCGTCCGCTGTGATTAAGATCTCTCTCTTAAGATGAAATATCTCTGCTGCACAAGGCTCTTAGCTTTTTCCCAACTAACAATATTGACCCATTTAATCTAAAAGTTGAAGCAACGTCTGCATCTTAAACACTTTTTCTACCAGTTCAACTCTCCCATAAAGCTGTGTTGTTATTATGGACTGACAACACCCTTTCAGAAGAAATCTATGATCTTTCCTTCATTCAGTCTGAATCCCACCGTACTTACCGACAGCAAATTAGTGGAAAAAGATTTATGAACCAGTTTTCACTTGCTGTTGAAAGGGAAGCTACATAAATATGAATTAAAAGCTCTGAGCAATCTAGGTAAGAGCTCATCATCTGGCCAGCTGATAAAGGCCGGTCAGCTGTGGTTATGGGTTTTGAGCAATACAGTCTGAGCATTAAAAGTGCTATTACACCTCTAAAGTCAAACCCCACTGTATATTGACTCTGCTGTTATAAGGGGTTAGATAACAGAAAAAGAAAAAGACTTTCTGCTTGTTGAGTTTGAGTACGTAAATCCACTATCAATCCCCCCCTCATCCCAGTTGTGGCATGTACTGGTAACCTTTCTGAGCCACTGTCGCAATTTGTTGACCTCCTCACCCTTCTTTCCTTCATGAAACTGTTGATACAATATGAACAAGCTGACATCCTGGTTGCTTTTGATGTGCAGAGCATGTAGACATGCATATCTCATGGAATCGCTCTGGATGCTCGCACCCCTTTACAAACATCCAGAGGGGAATTTGCCTCCTAATGAATTCCTACTTAAAGTGTCAGAAATGATTCTCACCATTAATTATTCACCATTATAACTTACTGTAAAGGAGACCGCTTATGCTTTTTTTTTTTTTTTTTCCCTTTCCTTCAGTGTGTTAAGTATATAGGTTCTTGTGCATGTGAAAGGTCTTGAAAGTTAAGAAGCCCAAAGTCCATGCCAACGGGAGCTCCTCTCTCCCACAGAAATCACTGCTCCTGAAGTGCCTGAAAGGCCTCGTCAGTAGTCCCACCTTTAATCCCACGACATCTTGATGTCACCAGGTCACGTTTGCCTAATTTATGCCTATTTTCACAGTAGAAGTGAAGCTAACTGGAAGCTGAAAACACGACAGAGCCGAGACAGAGCCGACCGGAGACACGGTGATTGGTGCTGGCTCAGGCGTGTGTGAGCCGACCAATCAGAGCAGACTGGGTATTCAGGAGGGGGGCTAAAACAGAGTGTTTTGGACAGGAGGGGGAGACAGTGCTGCTGCACTGGACAGTATGACAAAACTGATGGGTTTTTGAGCACTAAAGTATGTAAACCTATTCTAGTAGTAACTCAAAATTATAAACATAATATGTCTCCGTTAAACCAATTTCTTTTTTACCAAGATTGCGTTGTGGCAAAGATACATTAATGATATCGTTGTCATATAAAGAGGTGATTGAAGATAGCTGTCTGATTTTTTTTCTTTCTTGTACTGAGGAACAGCATGAACCGGTAAGAAGAGCAAAACAACAGTGCTGTTGAGATTACAATCTAAACCATAAAGCACAAACACATGTTTAAAGGCCGAAAGTAACCATCCAAAACAGCACATGCAGTATTTCTATTGACAAATTCTTGAGATTGCATGAAAACTGCAGTACTGTTACCAATTTTGAGGCCAAAGCTGTTGAAATGAAAGAGCTTTTTCAGCAATAGGGTTACGCTACAGCACACATCTCTTTGGCCTTCCGCAGGGCCCGACATACAGAAACTGAATCCCTGTTAGTTAAGAAAACAAGAGCCACCACTTCTTCCTCACAGATCACTTCCTCTACTGAGTCCTTTCCTCTGGCAGGCAGGGTCAAAAGCATTTTCCTCAAACACTCCTAATAAGAAACCCATCTTTACATAAAATCAGCTCTGTGCCTCTCTGATCACGTTTAAACGTTGCCACAATCGGAGGGACAGTCGGGTTCATTCTGACTCACAACGTCTCCTGGCAGTCTAATCAAGCCTTGGGTTTTTCTCCACTGCGGCCATTGTACACAATGTTCTAACTGGTCGGACGCTGAGTACTTTACACATCCACGTACACACAAAACAGAGGTGGTGACATCATCAACTCACAGCTCTGCGGAGAGGTGTATTGGTTGCACCTCCTGCAGTGGAGCCCTTTGGCATAAATGAAGAACTGAATTTGTCGTGTTTCCTCTGATTTGTCACACTTGATGGATGTTTGTACTTCTTTTACTTTTATCTTTGTAACTATAAGAGATGTGTGTGTTCTTTTGTTCTCCTGTGTCTGACATGGTGTCTTTGTCTCTTCCTGCCCTTTCATTTGTCAGTCTGGTTGAACCATCGCACAGCGTGTTGTTATCCATGTGCACAACATTACTTTTTGCAAACCCTCTTTTTGGAAAGAGGACTTTCTGCAACCTAAAAGCATGAAAGAACTTTTTAAAAAATTAATAAAAAACATAAAGCTGTCCTCTAAGTTACCTGACTCAGATGAAGCTTTTGTGGCAGGCGATTCCAAACTTTTGAACAGCAGTGTACTTTGTCAGAAAGCCAATATGTAACTTGGCTAATTCCCAGTTACTGTGTTCTTCACAGCCTGATGTCTGCATTCAGCCAATGGTTGTTTGAGAAAGATTAAAGTACTTCTCTGTAAAACAACACTAAAATCACGATCGCACTGTGTTTTTGCACTTCAACAAAATTACAGAGTGATGAGTCTCCTCTAGTGACAGTATCATCTGATCGTGTAACATCAATTGAACTCGTCGATTGAGGCAGGACCGCTGGTATTTTTGAAAACAACCCAATCGCCATTTGTTGTTGGCAACGTACATTTCTGCAAAGCATGGATCTGTTGCAACTTTACATTGCTTTATGTTGTAACTTTATGTTTCTAAAGGTTCAATTTTCTATTTTAAGAGAGTGAAGACTGTTAGGGTTGGACATTAAAGTGAAGACTGTTGGGTTTAGGCATTATAGTAAAGACAGTTAGGGTCATTAAGGCATTAAAGCGTTGGGTTAGCAGTTTAGGGTCATGGTTAAAAATACCTGGAGATGGAGATGTCCCTAGGTCTCCGTAAAAAAATCCAGTGGCTTCTCGCTTACAAATGTTGAAACACAGAGAAACTGCCATCACTGGCTTGCCATACTTTCCACCTGTAACTCCACCACCTTCCCCTCCACTTCCTCATATGACAGTCAGGTCATTAGCATGTAATGGGACCATGATATGGCACGTCTTGTAGAAATGTCAGTATGGTATGTAGCCTATGATGAGTACAAATGCGAATGTATCACCGCCAACACTTTATCCTGAGCTGTTGAAAAATAAGGTGTGAAAATGAAAGTAGGCTGTAATTTCAACATGCCCGACACAAATATAACGAACATTTTATGCCATGTGTGCTGCTTTTGTCGTTTTCAGATTGTGGCTACAGGTTGTTAAAATCTGCTGCAAGTGTTCCCGACTTCTCAGCCAACAAAAGGAGGTTAGGGAGGTCAACTGAATCAGTTTGAGCTATTCTAACTTTTGCTATTAACAAAATTAAAAATAAATAAGTGGATTCGATTCTATATTCAGATTTCAGAAAATGCGATTGAACCCCAACCCAATCATCACACAATCACCGTGTATCAGAAAATAAAAATAGTGTCTTTCTTTCTGGCTTGCCAAAAACTTTAGGATTTAGTGAAATGTGGCTCTCTACATAACAGCATACAAATCACAGATACATAATGAATGCCAAGTGCAGTCACAGTGTTCAGGGTCATCTCAGGGATCCAGCTTTCATTTTCCACAAAGAAAATAATATCATATAATATTCATCAGAGTGAAATCACACAAAGAAGTGTGTGATTTGCATGTTAATTTGTTATTTGCAGACTGTTGGTACTTCATTGTCATGTAAGTTTAATTTTTCTGTTGTATAATTTACTTCTAACCTTTATATAGTGTCATTCATTTGAATGATATTTGTTTTCTGTTATATCCTATTTTGCAAGCCTGCCTCGCCCACACTACTCCCACAACACCTTTTCTTAAAGTCGCCCTCAGGTCAAAAATGTGTTTCTCTTCTTGTTAATGCAGTTGTAAGTTTGAGCTTCACTGTGTAGAATGATGTACTATGTGAGACAGAGTTTGTCACTGGGAGGCTTTTTTCCCATTCATTGCTTAACATGTGAATTTTCTCTGAGGTCATTTGCTTCCATTGCTCATCTATTGAGGGTGAACTTAGCAGTGAAGTAGGAGACATCTTATGTTCAGCAGGTAAGCTTGGGAGATGAAAACTATCATATAAATACAATATAATCTACAATTTTATATATTCATATACTATCATTTTCAATGAAAGAGAAGAAATATGTGACATTTCAATGTGGTAATTACACCTCTTTGTCTGAAAAACATGTCAGACATACATTAGAGAATTTCTTTGCATGCCTTAATACATGTGCAGAGGGGATCTTTAAAATGTCATCAAGTATCAGAACCTTACAGATCAGAAGGAGGTGGGAAATGTGCTGTGCGTCAATTAAACAAGACCCCGAGGGGATTTACGGTACCTCCCGACCCACAGTTGAAGGCCTCGTAAACCTCAAGCGCGCAGCAAATTTTTAAGTAGTCCAGGAATGCTTGCTCAGGATCATTTTAGTGTGATAGCGAACATCTGTTCGGACGAAACTTAAATGACCCCCTTTTTTGTCTGAGCTGCAAGATGCACGGATGCAGCTTCAGGTCTTTTTTTGCTTCACACCCACAAACTGCACGAAAGTACCTTTCTTTAATGACATCTTGAAAAAAAAAGTCATGTGATACAACAACACAAATGACCAACCTTTTACATCTGCATATCATATTGCATTAGCTTTAAAAAATACCTCGCAATAATAGGCTCTTTATCAAAGAAAAGCAAACAGAGCACACACATACCTATCTGAATCAGGCAGAAGAAAGTCAGCAGGGCCAAAATGGATCTAGCTGGTCATGGTTTTAAGATGTTGATGTCCAAGCTGGACAACACTCACTTCCTCGATGAATATTAGCAGTGCAGGGCCTGCCTACCACCTGGATCTCTAGTGCAAACTAGCAACACAAGAGTCAAACAGGGGCTACAAGCAGATGATGTTGCGAACATCAGCAGCAGCTCCGACAGAGCACAAAAACCAGGTAAAACACCGCAGCCGCTGGCTAAATCAGCCTAATTTAAGCCGCTACAGCGAGCGTAACATTTTCCAACGCCTTAAGGGCTACGGAGAGCTCTCCTAACTCGCCTTGCAAGTTGATTTTATGGCAGGTTAAATACCCTCTTTCATCGATCATGCATGGAATGAATCTAATCCATCAAAATTCGTCTTTAAACGTAATCTCATGACTTCGGTCTGGCGGCAATTTATTGTGTGCACCCCGCACTGAAATTGAATGAGGAAAAAGTGCACATTCGCTCCGGGAACGGGCCGTCACAGACCCCGCTGGCTAAGTTCATGTTTTTTTCTGTTGCTATTCATTTCTAATTATCACCTCTGATCAATTTTGCATCGAGTCATTTCATGATCACATCAGTTCAGAAGAGCTGCGCTTCAAGGTTGTTCAGTTTTCTACTGAAACAAACTGAGTTAATGATTTTTTAATGGAGTGTTAAGTAGTGTGAAACAACTGTTGGCATCCAGTACACAGTGTTCCCGAGTCCTGTTGCTAAGCATATTTTCTTCCTCGCACTCTGACTCTTATTCAAACCTAGAGCTTGTCCAGGCGACACATACACTCAAGGACCTGCTCACCTCAACCCGAGGCTTCTCAATGAGGCGATTCAGCCGATCTTCACTTGGCTGTTTTGTAAAGCAGCAGGTTGGACAAGGTTTTTTGGGGGAAAAAAACATCCTCGTCATAAGAGGCCAAACCTGATCAAAAAAGATTTTATGGCGGATGGATGCAGAAACTATTCTTTTAAACTCACCATGTGCATTGTCACCACAGGATTCATTGCAACAGAATTCTCAGAGATTAAACACACTCTTCTGGACTCGATCTCTGCTGTCAAATATCTGCTAAGCCCTGGCGTCGCCTTCACTCTTCTGTTGCCGGGCTCCTTCAAAGGCCACCTGTTCTGCATCTTCCAGCAGCTCCAGGCCAGTGGCTGTGCAGGAGTCATGCCAGCGACTGTGGTTTCTGTTGCCTCTCTTCTGGCCAACTCACGGCCAGCTCCCATGGTGAGGAAGGCTTCACAGTCTGGCCTTCAGGACCACTGCCCAAACAACAGGAGAGCGTTCCTGTCAAATGAGCCCGAGCCTGTGGAGATGCAGCTGCAGATTCTGTGGCTTGTTGGAGCTGATAGAGCGAAGATGGTCAACTTTAACCTTGTTTCACTTTGTTTAAAGGTGCAAGGGGCAACAATTTATTTCAGACTTTTAACATAGAATAATGTGGGTTGCGAGCAGAAATAAACAAGCTGCCACAACTTGCTGTGGCATCTGATTTGAAATCCTGTGCTCTAATGTTGTTGTTAAAGGATTTTTCTTTGCTGTTTTTCTTTGAGCTTTTGACAAGAAAAATGCCCTGGAGATCCCGTAGAGCCCGAGACATGTTTAGATGAAGTCAGTCAGTTAACAAATGTAGGATGTAATGTAGACTTCTAAAAAAAGACAAAAATCCACCAAAACAAGGCTTACAGGGCTTCAACAAACCTCTGCTCCATGAAATAATTATCTCGATTTATGAAATCCAACTCAGTATGATATTTCATGAAATAGTGACAAAACTGAAGCAACAGGATTTGTGTGCGAATTGTCAAAAGTAGGCCAACGTGAATCCTAAAGATTTAATTTTACCAGTATTTAACGTACTCATTTTTTATTAACATGTAAGAATAATTACGATCTTTCCCTAACGTGAACCAAAGACCTTTTGTTCCCTAAACCGAACCACAGACTGGATATGAACCCCGGATTCTGGAAAAAATAATTTCCTGAAAACATTGACTTTATGGATTTCAATCACACAAACAATTTCCATCGAATGCTATTGCATAAGTTCTACGTAAAGTATATCATTTAATGGAAAGTATTTCTATCATGTTGAGTCGATGTGAATAAATTAAATAACTAACTTGAATTAAGTTGATGCCATTTTTCAAGCATTATACATAAAGTAATTCATTCCATATGGATTACTCGTACAATTAGATGGACATTTTATGTGCGATTGAAATACATAAAGTCAATGTTTTAGGGAAATGGACTGTGTACGCCCGTCATCCACCCAGACCTCCTCCCTGTGACTCCAGCCCAGTTTATAAATAGTGTTTTATTCAGTCAGACAAAAGATAGTCCTGTAGATTATATTTCGTGACAATTACGATTAATAATGATTGTGACTGTGTTGTCACCTTCCTGGCCCCAACTTTGTGTATGTGTCAGAGTTCTGTCAAATGGTGCGGCTGTTACGACTTATGACAGTGTGATACGATATATTACCATAATTTAATTCTGCCTATATGATTTGCTGATTCTGAAGACAAGCGCTGGCTGGTGCAGTTCACCTGAAGCGTCTGTCATTACTTCTGATGGCAGATGTCACAAATGGCCACACTCAAAGGTGGGCTAAAGAGTCCGCTGTCAGAGAAAGGGCGAGACACTTCAGATTTTAAGTGGGGATAAGAGCATGCATAGCCTTTCTCAGAGGTAATCATTGTGTTGCACTCATTTATATAGGGCGGCAGGTATAGTTATGTTCAGACTCCTACCTACTTTGTGGCAGCAGTGGGGTGTGTGCTTGTCGGTTTGAGAATGTGACAGAAATTGTCCACCTTAACAGCTGACAGGCGGAGGGTGGGTCATTATGATTTCGTCACCACTAAAGGCCTTCAGCCCTGAACCCTCGGAGTCTTTGTTGACGTCACCTCAAGAGTGAGAATGGGGTGAGGTATGAATTGGAAGGAGACAGCCGTCTGCAACATTTCACTTTACTTTATGTGTTGGTACTTCTTTTTAAATTAAATATATTGTTGTGTTCGGCTGCCCCTGGTAACCCATGGTAACCCTGTATTTAACTTCACACTGCTGTGAACTGTGGGTAATTCCCTCTCAGCAAAGCCTGCAGAAATGCGGACCTACTGAAAATGATCATAAAAAGGCTCAATAGGAGGGCCCTCATGCACTTGATGATTTGACAGAGCGACAGCCCTGAACCCTTGTGGATTTGCCAGGAATGCACCTCAAAGGCGGTGAGTGGGACATTGGGATTGGGTCTATGACATTAAGAATGTCAGACTTGTGTTCTGACACCGACTAACACGCACTCCCATAAGCTACCTTCCTCCATCCGAGGGGGCAAGTGCTGACAACAAACAATGCAATTATTTGTGCTTCAGTGTCAGCCAGCATTCTTATGCTTGAATTATTGAAACCAACAGGATTGGATATCTTTAGTTACCTTTTGCAGAGAGGCGCACTTGTTTTCAGCATGGTTAGAGTTGGTTTATGGCACATCATAGTGAGGCTCTGCTTCCTTTGCGTACAAAACCGGATAAGTTGGTTTCAAAACGATATAACTGTCACTCTCTACACACTTCCATGCATCCTTCAAGTTGGTATGAATGTTAAACAATACAACCAAAAGAGGGGGCTGCTCAGAGTCAAATCCGTCTCACATTGACCTCCACTTTTCCATCGCCACCGTCCAACTCACATTTAATTCCCGTCCAAACTTCTTCCTCTTGTCCTGTAGTCATGACTCACTTCGACTATTGGCTACACTGCTACACTGACTACCCTGCTCCGTTTGTATCTGTAAGCTTTTAGAAAACATGCAGAAATACAGATGAAATAAACACAGAGAATGAACTAAACTTTAGCTTGGGTTTTGGCACTAAAGCTTCTTAGTTAGGTTTAGGCACGAAAACTACTTTGAAAAACTATGTTTGTAAGTTTAAACAACCCACAGTTTACCTCTGGTTTCACACTGGGCACTTAACAGCGGCCTCCTTTCACAGTCGACCTATATGGTCATTTTTCTGATGAGGAAAGGCTGCATGCGAAGCGGGAGGAACCGTTTGTTTTAAGCAGTTTGACTTTAGAGGTGGAGAATGTTTTTTGTATATTTGACACTTCCTTGTTATCCAAAACACACATCATCAAAACAGCCAAACTGTCTTTATCCATGTGAGAGTGCATGAGCCTCGGATAAATACATTATAAAGAAAAACAAGCAAAGTGAATACCTTTGGAGGATTCTTTCATCTGTAATAAATAAATGAACAGCTCCTCAGAATTTCAAACTGAATTTTGTAGAATTGTCTCACTATGCATTGTTAATGTGCGAAATGTCTGAAAATGGATCCATCGTCTGAAAATGCATGATATGATTATATATATGTGCGGCTGTGTGTGTGTGTGTGTGTGTGTGTGTGTGTGTGTGTGCACGCGCGCATGTGCTTCATCTTTCATCTTCAAGAGTACAGGCTCAATGTCAAGCTGCCAGCTGATAGAAGGCTTTTTGTGCGCTTCCCCTTTCTAGTCTATGTTTCCCAAGCAAAGACTCTGCATCAGTGTGTCCCTGGAGATAAACGACCACGCTGGAATACCAAAGCAACAAAGCGTACACACACCTGCATGAATATCATAAGAGTTATAAGGGAGAAAAAAGCTGTAATACATCTGCACAATCACTTGGGACAAGCATGCAGGAATGATGAGGAACATGCTCGTGAACAACAAACACAACAAGAGCCAAGTGAGTGATAATCACAGTAATGATGATAATCACCGACTATCCAAGCAGAGAGAAAATAAAGTTTGAGCAAATTATATGATGGTTAATTCTTCCCACACCGGCACACAGAGAGAATTGAGTTGGCAGTGGCTGAGCAGCTAACAATGATAAATTGTCCGTACCTGCGATCATATTAACAATAATTATTGCATTAGTGTATTTCATACAGTGATGAAAATGGACTCCGTGAGCCGCATGCAAAGTTGTCGCGCTGAAGGTGCAGTGTGAAGGAGGAACCTTTGTCATTCCTCCATGTAAAGTCATCTCCCATCATGTTCACTTTCTCTTTCATCAGGGGCCGGCATTGTTTCGGCACTGCTCGGGCTGACACGGTGTAATTTACAGGTGGAGCCGGGCTTCCTGCCATCCACAATAAATTGGTCTCCATTTTCTGACATCTAGGCTTTTGGAAGTGTGATTTCTTTGATCTTTTCAGCCCTACCAGACATTTTCTGTTATTCCATTTTACATCATCACCCTCTCTGCCTCGCTCTCTCTCTCCCTCTCTTTCTTCTCGTCCTGTCTGTCTCTCTTTCTGCCTCGTCAAACTATCTGCCTCCCCTCGCTTTTTTCTTCAGTCCTGTCACTTATCTTTTTCTTTATCACATCTCTTACTTATCTCCCACTTTCATTTTCTTTTACTTTTCCTTCTTGCTGTGTTGCTGTCATTAACGTGAACATACCATGTCATTGGTAGCATCAAACCACCCCAGGCTGTGTATATTCTTGTGTTTGATGTACATGTGTATATGTATTATAGCTTGTGTACAGTTTATTTCTGCATGTAAATAAGCATTTAAAGCAACATACCATATGTAATGGCATGTACACCTTTGTGTTTAGGTCTTGACTGTGACCCTATATGAGTTTTGTGGATGTGTACCCACAGCTAATACACTTACCATTCTTGCAAAAGCTTAAAGCTGCTGTAAGTGTTGTTGTGGCTTAAGCTACCCTGCTGTCTGTTCAGTGTTTAAGAAATTAGGGAAGTCCAGAATTTTTTATTTCATCTTATGGGCTGTTACCTGTTAACTTCTGACTCTGTTGTCTTATTCTTTAGCGGGAAAAAAAATCCACAGTCAGGTTTCTCCTCACCTCTGTTCTTCTTTTAATCTCTCCTGCACGGTTAGCTGTCTTATTGAGAGCTGTCAGTTTGATGTGCAGAGAAAGTGGAGGAGGAGGCGGGTAGCCAAAACTTGTGCTCAAGAATAAGTACTGCAAAAACAAGTAGGCCGACTCAAGTAGAAGTAAAGGTAGTATCAAAATAACTACTTAAAGGGGAGAGAGCGAAAGTGCTTTAGAAATAAAAAAAATAAAAAGACTCTTATTTGATGTGGATCTGACTGATCTGATTATTTCAGCCACAGATGGTCCTCTGTGGCTAAAGGTAAAGTGGTGAACAGACGTCTGTATTTGTTTTCCGCTGAAATGACAAATCATCATCTCTTGATTCGATAAAATGCCACATGTACACCAGGACAATATTCCCAGTTTGTATCTCTCATGTGTGAACAAAATATGCCATTATTATCACACTCTATGAAGGTTAAATGATATTGTTTGTTTGTTGTCTCCTTTATTATATTATGATCTGAGAACTCAATTATGCATGTACGTGCATATTAGACCATTGTTACCGTTAAGTATCGACATCAGTGTCACAACAGCGTCCTTCAACTTAAATAAAGAGATAAATCCAGTATAGATGTCCCAAGTCCCAGATGACCACAGATCAAGTGTGACCCTCCCCACATCTAGTTCTGTCCAATCACATGAACACGGTATGACTAGAGATGTGGCCAAATCAGTTATCTTCCTGATTTGACTTCATGACTTCACTTTTACCTAAAGACCCTCTGTGTCTCTGCTTTTCACGTCATCAGGCTACACCAATGAGCATGACTGATTAAATGCACACGTCAGCTACATTATTTTATATTTTAACACAATAGACACGCTGCTCCCTGTCAGCCCGGCGCTCTGATGACTCCACAGCCGCAGCCGGCTGCACTGTGCACTGTGGTAATTCGTCTTTAAATATTAGCACGATGTGAAAGCCACCCCCCTGCTGCAGCTCCTGCTATTATGCTGCTTTGAACAGTCACATGGAGGAGTGGCTGTGGTAGAATAACAGAGTGCCAGCAGGTGTGGGACCAGCTGACCAACAGACTCTTAACGAAATGTGCATGAATTACATTTTTTTTTAAATTCTATCTTTATATATATGAAAAAATATAGGCCTAATTTTCTTAGGAAATAATTATCCAGGTCTGGACCTCGGTGACCTCAACAAGCAGACAGGTCCGCCTCTTCATG
Organism: Pagrus pagrus; assembly: GCF_965226575.1. Taxonomy (NCBI): domain Eukaryota; kingdom Metazoa; phylum Chordata; class Actinopteri; order Spariformes; family Sparidae; genus Pagrus; species Pagrus pagrus. The sequence goes on along the minus strand of NC_140196.1, from coordinate 23,366,867 downwards.
GAGTTCTCTGCACTGATTGGCTAAAGTTGGCAGGGACACCAGAAAATGTCTTTTCTCTTTTACTGCATGAGCAGGAGGAGGAGAGACGTGGATTACTGACAAAACACAATTTAAAAAAAAAATACATCACTTACAGCAGCTTTAACTCATCTAATTTGTTTATTCTGCCTGTCCATCCATTTTCTGCCACTTACCCGGGGCCAGATCTTGGAGGCAGCAGACTATAAGCACAGTAGTCCAGACGTCTCTCTCTTAAGCAACATCTTCCAGGTCCTCCTGGGGCATCTGAAAGCATTCCCAAACCAGATAAGATATATAATCTCAACAGCATATTCTGGGTCTACATCGGGATTGGAAAACCTCCAGAGGAAGGCTCCCAGGAGGCATCCCAGACGCCTGAACCACCTCAACTGATTCCTTTTGATGCAAAGGAGCAGCAGCTCTACACCGAGCTCCCTCCAGATGTCTCAGCTCCTCACCCATGTCTAAAGGTGAGCCCATTTCACACGCTTGTATTCGCAATATTATGCATTCTTTTTGGTCACTACCCAAAGACCATGACTGGTAAATCAAAAAACGTTGCTGCCTTCTGACTCAGCTCTCTCCTCACCAAAGAGGTCTGGAACAACGCCTGCATTACTGCTGACACTGCACCAATCTGCCTGTCAATCTCTCACTCCATTACCCTTTCTCTTGAACAAGATATTTTACCTTGGTGCATCAAGTCTGTTTAACTGTTTATCTGTGCACAAAACACATTGCAAAAATGTACAAAGAAACTCTCGGAGCCGGGTGGTAGCTCCTGGATAAGCTTGGTGGTGGTGTTAGGAGTCAGAGAGGTCTACACAAGAAATAGGAGGAAATGCTTTCCAGTAATTCAAGAAGTTCAAGACTTCTTTCGCAGTCACCTGGGCTTATTTTGGGACTCTAGTGGGGGGTAAAGCACATAAACTCAGTTGACCCACCTTTTTCAAATGAGATATAGGGTTTACTCACCTTTTTTCAGTTTACCATTACTTCACATCGGACAGTTTAGCTAGCAGAGACTTACCCACCCAGCCCTGACATGCCTTACATTATGATTATTGTTTTAAGCTTCTTTCTTGATTTTAATTTTCCCAACTATACACCTGGCCAGAGACTACAGATGAAAACTGTGAAAATGCATTTCCTGCTGAAAATGCAGTGTGTGTTATTCTGTGCTCAAACCTCTTGGCCACTGCCCCAGACAGCAATGTTTATGTGTATGTCAGTATGAGTGTTGAACAAAACTCAGAATGCATGGGATGTCGAATGTGTTTTTTTGTTTTGTTTTGTTTTGTTTTGTTTTGTTTGGTTTTTTTTCATGATTTTATTTGGAGAAGACAAGAAAGAGTGAAAGGAAATGGCAGGAGAGAGTGAGTGGGGATGACATGCAGCAAAGAACCACAAGGTGGATTTGAACCCTGGCAAGGACACAGTTGCTGTACATGCAGCACACTTTCTACCAGTTCACCTACTGGAGGAATCTTTGAGATGCGGAATATTTTAACATCTCTAAGCCCAATAGTGTCTGTCAAACTGGCAAAGAGTCTGACAGTATCTTGCAGTCCTGTGCATGGACATGAGCGCTATCCTCTAACCTGTAGCTGAGCCTGACAGCGTGTCCATGTGTAAGTCATAAATATGTACTGTACATACTGTAAAAAAATATTAATGAATGAATGGCTTTTTTTAATTAATTGTCTTGCTTTGTCATGGCAGTTGTTTTTATTAATTTTACATAACAAAGATGATACCGGTCTCATACATGAAGGTTTACAGTCATTCAAGAAAATAACCAAACAAAGAAAACAACATAAAGATAACACACACACACACACACACACAATGCATGCATGTGTACATATTCATATACATACACATACATAGCATATGCAAATATTATCCTGTACCATTTTACAATGAAGCACCTTTAATGCCATAAAATGTGCCATATTTGGGTATTCAACCACACCCTTAATCGACTGATTACATATGAATCCCTCCGTATGTTTACAGTAGCCTGTGTTGCATTGGCAGCAATGCTAGAACAGCCATATTTAGGCAGGGTTGTGGCTTTTCATAGCACTAAAAGTGTAATTAAGTTATCATAGTCGCAACACACCATCATGTTGACAGTAAACACTGTCACATTGATGCTCATTAAGTGGAAGCCTTCTCACATTTATAACAGCGCGATGAGATGATAACAGTAACGTCACAACAGTTATTTATTAAGTCTGTACAGAATTAATTTCAGTCAAAGTGAGGTGGGGTGCTGGTGGCTGCCGCCAACATATCCAATATGTACGTGATCCTGGGCAGGAGGTCTGTGCCGCCGCTCTGTGGACGGGGCGGACTCGATGGCCAGATGGGGCAGCAATTACTTGCACTTCTGCTGGTCACTTCCATTTCATATTACGCAAGTCAAAATGTAAATTTGAGCTGGAACTGCCATGAAAAATGCATTTCCTGGGGAAGTGATCCAAAGTGCGCGGCTGTCAGACAGTCTACCTGAGTGTTATTACACCCCAGTCTAGGCTTTGGCCCTTCTGTCCCTCCACATTCATCCTTCCTCTCATCCTGTGGGACTGCAGGGCCCAGTCTGTTGGTCTCGTTGATTTTGTTTTCCACAACACTTTCTTTTCAGTGATCCTATTTTCGAGGTTTTTTGTTGTGAGGTTGCCTCTGTCTAACTATAAAGCAAGGCATCTTTGTCCGTCTGTCTGTCCGTCCTGTCTGTCTTTTTGAATGAATGTTATTCTCATATCTGGAGTGCCATTCATTCTTTATACCAATTTATGACAAATAATAAAATCCATGGTGAAAACAACAATAAAAACATGTAGGTATGTAAACTACCAGCACTATTGCTATTTTAACACTTTTACACTTGTTTTCAGTAACTATACTGATCTTCAGCATTAAGCTTCATTAGCCTTAGCTAACGGAGAGCTGCGTTAAATCCTGCCTGTGTAACCTTGGAAAGAATGAAACAATCTTACTGTGCATGGTGCTATAATGTGTGGCATAAGTGTGTAAGTGTATAAGACCACAATGTCTCGTTAATGAAAGTAAATAATGCATTTGTTCGGGACTATTTTAAGCCATGTACTAACACACATTTGGTGCTCTAGTGACTATATCTGGCAGCAGGGTAGTGTGTGGGAACAGCTTAAAATAAACTACAGTGTGTGTATGTGTTCATGTTAATGAAGAAACATGTCACCCGGTGCAAACGTGTGGCTCATTGGTGAGTTTCTTGGAGAACAATGGGGCTCTATGACACAGAGAAACGAGCTATAATAGGCGGCACAGCTAACAGTTGTTAGTGGGGCCATTGGTTGGAAGTTATTGTTGAAGTAATGTCATTACTTTTTCATTTAGAAATAATGGGTAATTTATTACATCTTTCAAGTAAGATGCATGTTGTGTGCATTCATATTTGAAGGCAAGTCTTGTACAGTGTGCAGGCGTGTGTGTGTGTGTGTGTGTGTGTGTGTGTGTGTGTGTGTGTGCGTGTGTGTGTGTGTGTGTGTGTGTGTGACATAAGTGTATTTAACAGTGTGCCAGAGTAACTCAACTGCACTGTCCGCTGGCACCTGAGTCTCAGCTGACCAACCCTGCCGCACACATAAACAGCCCCACGCAAACACAACACACTCACTCCTACTCCATTTACACACACACACACACACATACGGATATTTCCCATGAAACTCCCCCCTCCTCACACATCCTCCAACTCTCTCTCTCCCCAGCGCACCCTCCCTCTTCTTTTCATCTCCCTCGCTTTTCCTCCATCCACCAGATGGCTGACCCATCTGCTCCCCCTCTTTCCCTCGCTCTCCACCTCCGTCTCTCTCTCTCCCCCACTGCTCTGTGCTTCATGTGGTCGAGATCCAAGTCCTGTGCACACAGGACCCTCAGTTCCCTGCGACGGCGCGTGCTCACAGGGGTGACTCGCTCCCCTCTTGCACTGATTGCGTGCGTTTGCGTGCATCTGTTTGCTCGCCACTTTCTGTGTGCGTGTGCCCACATTTTGAAGTCATTTCTGACGACGGCTCCTCGTCTCTTCTGTTTTTCTATTTCCTTGTGTGTGTGTTTGTGTCTGTGTACACATCTGCTTAGGTAGCCAAATTTCTGAGTGTGTGTGTGTGTGTATGCGTATGCAGAAGCACACCCACCATCTGTCAGTTTGTTTCTGCATTTGGGGGGTGTTTGTCTGATTATAGTCTAAAATGTGTTTTGCTTGAGTGTTAAGTGTTCTTGTGATATTTGTGTCAGCATCACTTTAGCTCTAGGCAGTGACGGCCATCTTTGCTTGGCCACTGCTTAAAGGAATAATTTGACATGTGGGGAAGTACACTTACTCACTTACTTGCCCGGAATTAAATGACAAGTTGATCCTAATTTGATTGATATGAAACCGCTCTTGGCAGATGGTTAGCTTAGCTTAGCATAAAAAGTGAGAGCAGGGAAACAGCTAGCCTGGCTGTGTCTCAATCCAACAGGTGGGAGTTACTGCTCGCAGCCGAGAAATAGTGTAAAATCACAACTTAGTGTTTTTAACCTTGTTGTTGTAGTTCGCGAGCTGTTTCCCCCATGTTTCTAGCCTTTATGCTAAGCTAAGCTAACCATCTTCTGGTTGCAGCTTCATATTTACTTGACGCGACACTAGTATCGATCTTGTTATTGAATTCACTGCAAGAAAGCTAGTGAAGTGTATTTCTGAAAATGTTAAACTATGACTTTAAAGGTCCAATATGTAAGAATTTTAGTTGAAAACATTCAGAAATTAAATGAAATTAACAACAGATTCTGAAGAAATAACATTTTTGGTCTTTCAACATCTGTGTATCTGTGTTGCAGAGATAAGCATGCTAATTCGACAGGTGGCCACTTCTTACATGTTGCACCTTTGAAGGAAAAATCTGTTTAATTAGTAGTTAGTTATTATCATTACTATTAGCAGAGTTGGCGATCATTTCAGTCTATTGCTATCGTTAGACACACCGAAGAAAGACAGCTTTAACAATGTTACAGTGTGACTGTCTGGCTTGGTTTTCTCCTCCAAATAAATTTGGCTGACCTGGAGGTTTGTTTAAAACTGGCCTGCTCATGTTTCCTGCCCCATCTGATGTCTTTTTGGCTACGTGGTTGCATTCCCAGATTTAGAAATGAAGATAACAAACCGCAATTTTATAATTACAAATCGGAATGAAAACAAGATCCGAATTGTAATAAAAAAATAAATAAAACTTTTTGTTTAAGGCTTCCTCCATCAGAGAAAGAGCACCATGCTGCTGCTTTGAAGGCTCAGTGGTAGCTCTACCTGCTTCTGCACGTCTGAGTCACCATGACCTTGCTTTTACAGATAGCTAATACCCTGCCGAGAGACGTTTGACTGACAGGTGGGCGCGCGGCAGCCTCATACAAACACAGAGATTGACGCGCAAACATGCAGACACACATATTCTTAAGCCTGCATGTGAATGGACAGGCACAAACACATGTAAGCACACACACACAAGCCATGAGACCAATTCAGGCGCAGAGGGAGATAAACAGCATAAGCCCGGGGAGGAGAATGATTGCTTCAGACACATGTGGCAAGAGTCAACTAGGAGAATAACAGAGAGGGGGGAAATGGCAAAGCAGACAGTCTGACAGGCATGCTGGACAATCACACAGATGCACAGATGGGCAAAATGACAGACAGACAGGCAGACAGACAGACAAGCAGGCAGGATGATATTTTGCTATGCAAGCCCCCACTGCCTTACCCTGATATGAATATTGAAGCACAAGCAAGGAAATAGAGTAAAAATGAAAAACAAACAGAGTTTTGACATTTCAAAAAAAAAGCACATGCACCTACATAACCTTCACCGGCACAAAGCCTGTGTGTTTCAGATGTCGAGACAGTGATATTTGGTTTAGAGATAGAGGATCTATGTGATCACAGTCTTCTGAGGAAGAGGAGAGGGAATAGAAAGTGCAGTAGCGGGACACTTCAAGGATGTTCTGCTTGTTCAAATATTCAATAAAGGACAGGAGGCAATACAAGATACATGCATAGGATAAGAATCACCAGCTTCCTGTGTATTTGCATTCCTGTGGATTATACACGCACACACGCTGTCTCTGGTTCCGTGTGTGCATGTGCGTCTCAGTTGGTATTAGGGACACACCTGGCAGAAGCAGACTGTGCCTTGAGACCTCAGGTGTGGCGAGACAACGCAGAGGATGGAAGCAGGGAGAGAAGCAAGGAGGTCGCAGGGGCTGCCGCCGGCACCAGGCCAACTGTGTTCAAGTGGAAGACCATCAGGAACCGGCGTCCCTCGGCGGACAAGATGAAACCGCATGGAAAATAGGGAGCGGCGGCCTTGATGCCGTCCGCTCGTATGCACGCAGCATGCACAGATGCTACCTCGCACATGCACAACATCCACCAGATACAAACAAATGAGAGAAACCACCACAGGCGAAGACAAGTGAGCAAAATGCATCCCACATGTTAACAAGCATCATAATGCTCGACAGTGCACCCCGCAGTCGCCACCAACTCTCTCCGATGCCTTGGTGAGCGCCCGGGGTCCTGGCAGCAGACGGCAGAGGAAAGATGAAGAGGAAGGAGGAGCGGTTGGGTTATGCAGCTTCACACGCCGGTCAGACGTCCAGCCCCCTCCCGTCATCTGCTGCTTTAACCCTTCATTAATCCCACACGGTGCAGCTTTAACCCCTCATCGTCTCCACCTGGCAAGCGCGGCAGCATCCCTCCCCAGGAATTCCCCACAGAGGCCATAACAACCAATTAGGCAAGATGAAAGCCTACGCTGGAGCTGGGCCGCCGGATCACAGGCGGAGAGGAGAGAAGACGGAGAGACTCAGGTGAGAAGAGAAACAAGCAAACAAACAACTTTAATTTATGTCTGCAAATTATTGTTATAGCATTTGCAGATTGAGAGGAGGGCCAGACGAGGAGGAGAGGAGTGAGGAAGTAGCTTTCTTCAGGGGTGTTTGTTTTACCCTCGTTTTTCTTCTTAGTTCAACACAGTGCTTACATTTATTTACAGGAATCAGAGGGCACAATAACAAGTAAGAGGTTTGTATGAAGAATGAGAGCATAAAAGGGTTTATGTCTGTTTTGACAATGGATAATGGCCGCAGTCTTGAAAAATATATTTATGAAAGGGAAAAGTATAGAAAAAGAAGTGTTGCCACACTCAGAGGTGAGAAAAACACTTTAATGTTTTATGTTCTGGGACAGACGCACCACAGCTTAGTGTGGAGGAGACACTGTGTAAATACACCTGAACAGTTTTACAAGGTTGTGTTGAAGAACAACAATGCACAGCAGCAGCAGCAGCAGCAGCACTGACGCACAGTCCTAAATATACACAACAAGCATCACTACTGAAGACCCTCCCAAAGCAATAAGACACCTCACTACTGAATAGTTAGATGAAGGGTATTGTAGTAACAAGCACTAGAGGGATTACAGAGAAAGGCAAAGCAAAGACTAGGCTTACTCTGATATGTTTTAACGAGAGAAAAAAGGGAAGAAAATCGCAGCGCTGGCTTGGAAGAAACAGATGGGACATGGAGGAAACAGTGCGCAGGCACAGAATTTTAACATCTGGCAAAGAGCACATTATCTCCTCTGAAGGAAGAATATAATTTAATACTGATAAAACACAGTGTTTAAAGTCATTTTGTGATGAAATGTTGCCAGAGAGCTTTTGCTTTTTAAGAAACATCAGAGCGCGCCCCATACTCGAAACACAACATTCGTCTTTGCTGCACTGCAGTCTACTGAGGCCACTGTTGGTGGAGTAATTGGTATCTCTGCGACTTCTGTGATGGGCTTCCACCTGTATAATGGTTACGTGCCGGGGTCTGTACGGCTGAACCGGATGTTTACCTTTGATGTTACAGATAGCCAGAGATTGTCTCGTCTGCGTTTGGCCACTTATCAACAGGAACAAAGAAAAATACACCAGCAGAACAAAAAGGTGAACCCAGAGATCAGAAAACAATGCAGACAGGCCTTTATTTTCAGGGGAGGTATTCTGACTCGTTACAGCAGGAGAAGCACAGGTGAAACTCATCGCATTACCGATGGCTCTGTTCCACTGACATGTCCCAGTGAGCCACTGGCAGTCAGTCAGCGTGGTCAATATCAGAAACCTGGAACTGGAGCACCTGAATGGACTGCAGGTATTATTAATGCTATTAGTCACACCTGTGTGTTCCCTAGTGTGACATGTCAAAATGTCTGCCCTGAATAAGGCCTCAGACACCTCTCAGAGTGGACTTTTTGAACTGTCACAGTCAGGCTTAACATTTATGACAGCTGCATACCATTCCAGTGTCAGGGCTCTGCTATTGTGCATGTTGGCTCTCCCTCTCGCATGGTGTGCTGGCACAGTTCAATGAAATTAGGGTAAAAAAAAGATGCAAATTTGGCACATTGAAATAAATGTTTTACCATGCAGAATCATTTTGTCAAATTGTGAAAGTTAAGGCAGGTTAATTTTTTTCATTCATCATTTCTTCCAGATGTTAGCAGGCTCAGCGTGCTACAAACAGTGTGCGTTTAAAACAAAACCAGAATCTGAAAACTTTTAAAGAGAGAACAAAGACAGAAAGAAAGAAAGAAAGAAAGAAAGAAAGAAAGAAAGAAAGAAAGAATATCCTGACAAAGTTATTTCCCTGTTTCCACAGATGATAATTTAAAACATTGAAACTGGATCATCATATTCGTTTTCTCTTTGCCCTCAGGGCTTCCATAATTTTACCTTCAGGTGCACTTTGCAGTTTTGAGAAAGAAATTCAAACACAGAAAGTTACTATTTACAATATTAATAAGGTAATAATACAAACTCAGACATATTTATTTTATGAATGTCATTCCATAACTGAATGAACAATGTCCTCAGAGGGAAACAGGGTCCACAGAACAGTGTTTGAAGCTAGAAAGGTGACTGCTGAGAGGGGTCCTGCAAATTTAAACAAAGTGAAACAGTCCTTTTGAAGATCATGATTTCTGTCTTTGGTTAAAATTTCTTTCCCAAAATGACATAGTGTAGTTTAAAGCTGCTGTCATCAACATTTTCACGTTAGCAATGGCTGACACTGTTTAATGTGAAGGGGGCCACTTGTGGTGACAATCCCACAAAGAATCATGACCCAGCTCTGCAGTTCCCATAAGCTCTACTAAGCTTTTTAACGTATTTCAGCTAATTGTTTCGGTTTTATGCCCCACAAATGTACTGTTTTGGGTACTTTTCACAACCTTCATCCTCATCACTTCCAGCGACAGGCAGCTGTTAAATGAAAAGGACCGATCATCCCACCATACAATTCATGGCAGACAACGTTAGCAAGTAGGTAATGAACGTAATGGAGCATTTAGCAGCCAAAGAGGCTGATATTTCCCTTGGGTATTAGTGGAGAACAAACGAGAAAGGAGTGTAAATATTAGACTTATCAGGTGGCTAAATAAAACTCCAAACAAATGTTAATGCTGCTCTATGTCTGTGTGTGAGTGTAGATAACCAACATGTTGGCCATATGAGCTTAAAAGGTGATAATACCTGTGTTTAAAGCCTGCTTCTACGACTGCCAACGGGCCAAAAGTTAAATAAATGTGTGAGCGTGCTGTTGCTGGTCACTATCGTCTCATAATGAAATGCACAAAAGAAGCAGAGGAGCTGCTCACAGCTGGAATCATTTTAAACACATAGCAGCTGATGCAGCGACAGCTCCAGTAGAATCACAGTAAACTACCGTAACTTTGCTTTCAGTTTGTTAAGTTTAATTGCAAATTGATTTATGCAGAGGTGCAGTTTGATTTATATTGGTTAGTTTTCCCTACTAATTGTGGGGAAGTATACTGTAGTAAAACTGTGGCCAAGCATTTCCAAAGACCCACTAATTAGCACTCCATCAGGTGGAGAGCAAGAGCTCATCAGCACAGTCACCTGCTGTGGAGACTGTTGGAATGAAAACCTGCAGACTTTTGGCTCTCAATGGCATATGGTTAGCCACTGCTGTTACAGTACATAGCACTGTGTGGTGTCAGTCTGTAATGGGCTTTGTCCCAATACTACCTCTCTTTTCAAAGTCACTTTGGTTTGGAGTGGAACCCCACAAAGAGCTTTGTGGGTGTTACTTGTGACCTACAAAATCAGTGTCTCCTCAGAGTCTGGTTTGCTGAATGGTAAAAAATAAAGACTTAATTATTCCTGCAATTTCTTCTGAAGGGACCATTTTCACAGAGCTGTCATATTGTGGAAAACACAGCTGCAGCTAATACAATTAGATTTCATTTTCATTATCAGTCCGGTCTCTGTGCTCACTCACTGACTCAACTAAATTAGACCTACCTGTTGTAATGTTCATAACATGCAGCTGTGGCTTCTTTAAATAACAACATGGAACTGCTGTCATTGCAAGATTATGACTCACATTTTGTCACAGAACAATAAAAAAAAGTTTATACTAGAGAAATGAGCAAGAGAGTGTTGAATTCAGCTAAAGAGTCTTTATTTTCAGCCTCTTCTCACTCCCAACATGTCAAATACAGAAACCTGGTGAGTGGTCCTATACGCCTCTAAATTTGATGCTATAAGTACCCCTCTAGTGTCACTTCTTGAAGTGCCCCATTAAAAGAAAGCGTGAGGAAAGTCCGAGTCGGAGGGTAGATGGGTGGTTGGATGGTTCATTAACTGGACAAACTCTTGTTTGTCACCAAGAGTTAGAGTGGGTCCGTAACGTAAGTAACTAATGTCACATTACGTGACATTAGTTACTTACGTTACGAGACTGAACATATATATATGAACATATATAACAGATATTCTAACCCAGTAAGTATGATCTTTACCTCAGCCTAACCATATAGCTTTGGAGATTAAACCTAACCAGGTAGCTTTGATGCTTAATCCTAGCCAAGTGGTTTTGGTACCTAAACCTAACCAAGTCATTTTTGTGTCTAAATTTAACAAAACCGCATCCGTTTGACAATTGTTCTGAACTGTCTGTCAGCAAACTCTATTTTTAAAGTCTGACCAGACGTTGCATATAACGTATTATTGCTAACTTGACCGTAGAGCCCTTCACATGCAGAACTAACACTGGAGGGGTAGGGAGACTGTCACAGAGATAAGGAGTGAGAGTTGGATTGAGAACATGATGTTATTTAAGGGCTTAAAACACACTATGAAATGTTGCTCTTCTTAAGTGAAATGCATTAGACTGTCATTTGTAAGAAGAGAGGGAGATTTTCCTATCCAAAGAGTCATTCAAGATATTGCATGATTTCTTATGGGACAGCTTGTTCTCTCATTTTCCGTTCATCAGCCTGACTTTCTGCTCGCAGTGTAGTCCCAGTTCTATGGATGAGTCGTATGATAGGATCTTGTTTTCATGAGAAAGCCCTCTAGTCATAAAGAGACTGCTTTAACGACATTATAACAAGCTAAACTTGAGAAATGTATTACTTTTTCTCACTGTGGTAGCTCTCTGTTCCTGTATCCTTCATAATATGCTGCAAAGGAAGTGTGGAGGGGAGGCAATGCAGTGACATCACTTCCAATCAGTGCTCACTGCTTTTCACAGTGCATGCTGGGGATTTACTCGGTTGGACATCTAGTGCACTGGAGCGATTTTAGCTTTGGAAAATAGTTGACTCTCTGGGCAGTTCACCTACTGAACTGAACAATGCACCACTTTACTTCTTGTACATGTTGTAGTTTCACTTGTGCTGTTTCTTCAGTAGAAAGCACTTCCAATGGAAACTGTTCACAGTGGGGGCTGTAGATAATTCAGTGTACCCAAGACAGACTATTTCTTTTTATTGCTTTTGGTAGCACAACCAAAATTTTAAACAATGCTCCTGTAGCTGGGTGTCAGTGTGAGATTAAGCAGAGCATGTCTCACAACAGCAGCAGATAAAACCAGAACCACTGTTACTGCTTCCACAGACACCACTAGGATTAAGTGAGTATAGTTTTTTGTGATTTTATCGGACTGAGTAGCAGATCATATCCAGTTTAATGTCAACATCTATTAGATTCTTTACCCCTTATCATCAGAAACCCAACTGACCCACCAGTGGGACTCTCATTACATATTAATACTGTGCAGCTGAGAATTACAGAACATTATTTTCATTTCAAGCTGAGATCCCAAACTTTTGAAATGTACCAAATCTGTATATAAAATTAGGGGGAATGTGGATAAAATGACACACAAGACTTAATGTATAAATATTGAATATTTCCATTTGATGGAATAGTGCATCCATAACAACATGGGGTTGTCTCGGGGTTTAAATATTTCACGCTGTAAATGTCATATGCACTGGCTTCAACAAGCCAATACAGAATATATATGATAATGTCAGACAGTGTGAAATATTTTTTTCCAATCTTCGAGGGGAAGTCCACCAAGTTTACACATCGATGTCTGCTTACAGGGAGTCAAACCACATACGTGAACAAAGTTGTGTAAAGCCTTTTGTGATCGCCAGGATGAACTGTTGGCAGTTAACGTTTCTGCAAACCACTGCCACTAAATTTTGTACATGTCACAGGCAAAGTACCATTTGATATTTCTACGAAACGTGTCTTTTCATGTTCACATTACATGTTTATGAGCCGACTTTCATGTCAGGTGGAGGGGATGGCGGTGTTGTAAGGCAGCCGAGCCAGTGACCACAGTTCAATACTGGGTTTCAAGATTTCCAAGTGTGAAACCACTGGATATTTATATGCAGCCCTCGGGACATATTCCAGCCATGTTTGTGGCGACAAAGAAAATGATTTCTTTGACAGGAAGTCTGGACATGTTAGCCTGTGTTTGTGGCAACAAAATCTGGAGTTTTCAAGGAGACCTTGGGACATCTCCAGTGGATACTTTGAGACCTCAAAAATAGGTAGGATTTTGCTACCAAAGTACTACTTGGAAAAATTTTGATTCCAAGACTGTGTTTCCTGAATTCTGGTGTCATTTAAAAAATTTGAATAACAAAATAATAATAATAATTAAAAAAATTTAACATTTAATTTTCAGAAAACAGCTCAGAATAATTCGCCCTCTCACCTGAAGTTGCATAAATCTGTGGAATAGGAAATATTTATCAATTTTATTCATTCATGAATTAATTTTTTGCCTCTGCCCTTTAAAGAGTCTGTGCACACCACTGTCCTATGTTTGTCAGCCTTACAATGGGGATTGAGGCGTTGAGACTCTAAAAATCGGCGTGGCAGGTTTTACAGCCGCAGTTCTCTCCAGGGTGTCAGAAATTTGTACTGAACATTCTTTCTCGTCTCCATTAATCTGCCTGTCTTTCACTCACTGAGGAGGACAAGGCGCAACAGTTACAGCACTCTGAGCAGTACCAGAAACAGGTTACGAGAACTAAAAGAGGAATAACTAAAAAATTGTCATTGTCAATTGTCAGAGGCTAATAAAAAACGGGATAATCAGGAAGGTTGGCAAGTATGCTCCAGCCATGTTTGTGTCGACCACAACAGGTATTGTGAGCCAGAACTTCATCTTTTCCTAAACCTTACCAAGTTTTTTTGTGCTTTAACCGAACCAGAAGTCAATTAATTACATTAAATGATGTCACCTGAGTCTTACTAGAAATAAGTTGAACGTGTGAAGTATGTTCTATCTTCTCAGTTCTGTCAATTTTTTTTTAAATTGCCCATTGCGAGTCTGACATTATTCTCATGCAACGCTGAATCAGCTGAGCCCTCTTTTAAATCGACTTAAGGGGAGCTAAAGGGGGGAAAGTGGGTATTAAGGGGTGAAACTACGCTGTGCTGTTGCAAAGGAGAGGAGGGGAAGAGGGGTACAAAGTCACCTCACCACATTCAGTTCTGTACTGGAACAACATTACATTTCACATGAATCTACAGCCAGATGGGGAAGCATCAGGGGTGAGGCTGGGAGGGAGGAAATGGGACAGCATTAGACTGAGCCTGCACCATTTGCATTTCAGCAAGAAATGCAGCGGTAGTGGCGAGAGTCACTCGGAGTGGAGGCAGAGTCAGCTGCAGTGCAGGTTACTCTGAATGTGTGAACCACACGCCGTTAGGGATGAATAATAGAAGGTGGTTGTGGTTCAGGTAGCGTGCAGTGCGGGCACTCACAGGCTAGAGTCGAGATCAAAAGAGAAGTCCAACACCTGAGATCTGAAATCGACTGGTTCAGTGTGAGAAACAGGAACAGGTTAAGCAAAAATCACACCTCCCTTACTTAACTCTCTGAGTTACACATTCAAACTCGAGTAGCTGACTCTTCCTCGCTACATCTCAGTGTTTGCCCCATCTTCTCACATCTACAACATCCACACCTGGAGCGTCCTTGTTAAATAAAGCAGGGATCAGCCCAATCATCTCCCTGTGACCTGTATGATAGCATCAGCAGGTCACAGGGCTGAGAGGCAGGTGCCATCCTGTCATTTGTGCCTGCAGAGAAAGAGCGGCGGCTTCTATCGCTGCTGAATGCTGCTACATGAGCAGGCTGCAGGGAAAGGCCTTGGAGAGGCACTGGGGAGAGAGTGCACCATTCAACTGAATCATCAGGGCCATCAATGTAATGAGAGCCGATCGGTCCTGAGCAAAGAAAGGCAAGGAGAGGGAAGAGGGAGTGAGGGAGTGGCTGGGATGGAGGAAAGGGGGGGTAATGGGGAAAGTAGAGAGAGAAGCTGGAGAGGGTGGATGGTGTAGAGCAGTGGGCCAGAGAGAAAGAGAAAATGGGAGCGAGGCAGATAGAGAATATAGAATGGGAGGATAAGGACAAGGTGCTGATAGACGGTAAACGGACTGAGGGCTACGCCAAAAAATGGTGAACGGTGGTAAATGCTCGAGGAGAGACAGTGGCATGGCAAATAAACATTTACTTTCCCACCTCAGAGCGTACATGAAAACATCAACAGCTGAAAAACACAAAGGAGGCCAACTGCACTCAAGACTTTGGCACTCAAACTGTCAAGAAAAAAACATCACACAAAAGGGCAGGGAGAGGAAAGGATGACAAGATAGTGGAACAAAAAGAGGGGCAGTAAGTGAAAGAAAAAAAATTACCTTCAAGGCAAAGTATGTATTTTCTGCCACTAGGGGTCTCTCAGTCAAAACAATGAAAACAGAGTAGTTTGATGATGTTGTGAGGTAGCGTGGGATCATGAGAGTTGTCGTCTTCATCATTCAACGACCACCATTGCTTATTAAAGTGATCCGTTGAGACTCAGAGAGAAATCAGGTTCACAGACAAGGTCACTTATTCAAGTTTTATGTTATGTTGAGTCACGTTTGCCAACTTCCTTCCTCACTCTCCGGTTTAGCCCATCATCCGGCGTCTACTCAGCAGTCAAAGCTTTTTCAGAGCGGGTACAGATGCCGATTATTGGTCATCAAGGAGCACGATAACCGATTATTGGAACCGATATATATTTGCACTTGCAATCTTGGTTTACATTTTCTGCTCCTTTACACTTCTACTCCACTACAATTCATTTGCCTAATGCACTGACAACTGTCATTTACATTTTTTATGACGTGCAAATGAACGCACCACGACATCGGCGCAGGTATCCTTTGCTGCACAAAGACATGTTTGCTGTACAAAGTGATGTAGATTCCAAAGATTAAGATGTGCACCTGAACGCACCACAAAGTCTGAGTGTGTTACACTCCGGCACAGACAGACAGCAGAGGAGATCGTATCTTCGATCCTGCATTTGATTTTGATTGTTGACACTGAAGGCTCATTTCTATTAATTTTAGATTTAAAAATGAAATTGTAACACCCCTACGAAAAATGTAACAAATGTCTTGCATCATATCTAAAATGTTATATCGTTAAATGTGCAGTATGTAGGATTTAGTGGCATCTACTGGTGAGGTTGCAGTGTACAACCAACTGAATCCCCCCCTCCTCACACTCCCGTTCCAAGCATGTAGGAGAACCTAGAGTGGCCGTGAAACGTGAAAGTACCTCTCTAGAGTCAGTGCTTGGTTTGTCCATTCTGGGCTACTGTAGAAACATGACAGTGCACCATGGCGGACTCCGTGGAAGAGGACCTGCTCCCTCTGTTGACATAAAAGGCTCATTCTAAGGTAACGTAAACACAACGATTCTTAGTTTCAGGTGATTTTACATTAATGAAAACATAAACTCTAATCATCCTACACGCTGAACCTAAAGGAATTGCAACAAAATTGATCAGTGAGGACGTCTCTAATTTCAAAATGTTGTTCATAGCAGGGTCCTGTTATTTAATTAAACTGCCATTTCCATGATTTAGTCCATTAGCTTCTCATTCTCAAAACTCCATCAACTCCGTCATTTCCACAGCGGTGACAACCTGGGCTATTGTTTGCGATCAGAGAAGCTGCACTTCCAAGAGGTCATTACTCATTTCTGGCATTCGTCTCGGCTCCGGAAGAGAAAGTCATAAATTATTTCTCTCACACATAATCCCGTTGCCAAAGCTGTGTGTCAATCATTTCTGAGTCACTCTCGGCCCCCTCACGTCAGTTCCGTCACGTCCGGCCCAGCGGATCATCTATCAGTGGGCGATCGTCCGTTTGGACGGGTACCCTCTGTTATTACCCTCATGTCTTGGGCCTCCCGCTGAATTACAATTGCAGAGTCAGTGATGAGCCAGGAAGCTGAAAGGGCTGAGACCGGGTAACGAGCTCTGGGGTTGGTAATTAATGCCTCCATTTCCCCCGTTGGTGTCGTCGGGGGGGGAGGTGGCATTGATCAGAGCGGGAGCAGGCCAGAGGGAAGTGGGCGACAGGCCGGGGGCACCACAGGGGGGATTAAGTCAAAATGTAGAGCAGAAAAAAGGGATGGATGACAGAGAGGTGAAAGAGAGGGAGAAAAAGAAGAGAAGGCGGGATGGGGGCTTTAAGTCTGGCACAGTTGTTCCTCTTGAGATGGGTCTTCCGCTGGGGCTGGCTACTCTGTCAAAAGGCCTGCAGCTCTCACTGACACTTCAAACCAATACAAAACACACTGTGGTTGTATACTCTTCTGTCAGAATTGCACAGCGGAGACATCCAGAGGGAAAACGATGTGGAATCAAAAGCTGCGCTCCATACAGTAGATGTCACACTCAATGATTTATGAAGATGACGACCTCCATATCCCACGACTCAAAATTTCGACAAATGTGTTTATAGAAGCAAAGTATCGCGTATCAGCCGCTGTGCAAGGTCAGTGAAAAGAAAAACACAACAGCCCGTAATGGTGCGTCACCTAAACAAATGTAGGCGCTCACATAACCAGAACTGAACTGCCACTAAAATAGCAAGAAGTCGGAAAAAAGCCAATTGATACTGTGAAACAACAGAATACGCAATTCACTTTTCTCCACCCTGAGGGACTTCCGTCACCACGTATAAAAGAACGCAGTGCAATATATGAAGAAGAAAAAAAAGCCAGGAGCCACATGGGAGTAAGTGGAGTGACCGTGGCAGCCACCATCGCTCTTGCTGCCACGTCTTTAGCTGTAGTCTCCCTGACCCTGTCTCTGTTTGCCTGGGAGGCAAGGCCTGGCGCTGTTGACGATAAAACAAACAGACAGGCCCCATTTATACAGTCAGGTGTCATGACAAGGGATAAACAGCCGGCTGCTCCGGGCCTCTTGAGGCTCAGTCTACACTAATAGTATGGGCTATCATCATCCTCATCCTCACCATCACCCTCATGATCATCATCATCAAGAGCAGCAATAGTGGTGTTGGCAGAAGCTACAAGGTGCCTGCTGGGAAACGGACGAGCACTGACTCAGATTGGACAGAACTCAAGGGCTGCACTGTTTACTTTGCCGGGCTGTATTCATTCGTGTCGCTGAATTAATCGAGGCAAAAAAAAAAAAGCAATTGCCAAAAACATTGCTGGGGAAGAGGGGGTGTGAAGGAAAAAAAAAAAAAAAAGCACAGTCTCGAGTAGAGCGAGGCGGCCGTGGCAAGCATGCGGCGGGAATGACAAGAGTGTGGCTGTCATCGCGAGGGATGAAAAACAGCACCTCTCAAACGAGGCGAGGCAGCGGCTGCCTCTTGCGCCAGCGAGGAAGGGGATGCGCAGGGACCACAAACGCAATTATCTTCACGCCAGCTTTGTTGTTTGTCAGAACTGGCACGCATTTAAGGACTTGGGTGTACTGATTATATGACACCCGGAGAGCCTTCGGGGTGGACAAGAGGCAGCCGGCAGGGAGTCATTACCCGAGCCAAATAGACTTCTCATTTGTTTTTCCGTCGGGGTAAAGCATCAACGGGAATAAACAATGGCTGATAGATACTCAATCAACAAAGGCGTGCACCCTTGTTCTGGGTGTCTTTCCTTTTGAAGATCTAATTACCAAGTCCCAGCATCAAATCATGGGAAATAACCAATCATTTGCGAGGTGTGTGCGAATCCAAAAAAGGTTGTCAGGGCACCCCTAGGACCGTGTTCAGATATGATCTGGTGTCTGGGAGCGAAATCACATATGACCACCTGACAGATGGTATAATGTGGGCACAGGGGTTATTTTCTGACAGTGTGAAAATCATGGTGCTGCTGGCACCTTTCAATAACGCCAGCTGGTCTTTTTCATAGCATTCCGTCTAATTTAGGCTAAAAAAAAAAAAAAAAAAAACAGAAAAAAGAAAAAGCTATTTTCTTTATTTTGTCATGCCTCCCCAGAGTGTCACCATCTTACTGTGAGTGTAAAGCGTTGTGAAAATATTCTGAAAGCAGGTACTTAATAGCAGCTATTCTGAAAATACCTGTTGACAACCTGCAATCTCGGTGCCAGACAGAGACAACTGTCCACACACTGGCAGCACACTGCCTACAGTCTGCTGGTCCAGTGCCAAGGTCACACACATTCACACACACACAGGATGGCTGAGTCCAAACACGGTGAAAAAGCCACGGGTGAAAAGTGTTTTGTCTGTACATGACTAGACAGGTCAAAAGGGCAGGCTGGAACATCCACACCAAATCTAAAGCTAGAAATTTAGAACATAACCCAAAAACAACTCAGGAGGTAAGTATGCTTCTAGCGATCGAGCTCGTGCCAAGTGTCTTCTGAGAATCACACAAATAGGAATTATCTCACGCCTGTGTGCAACAACATTAACTCATTAGTAGGGATGCACCAATATATTAGCTGAACGTCTAATATTCACCTTGTTGACTACTATCGGCAAAAAAAAGTGACTCACCAGTGGCAGTGTCCAATGTTTATCTGGGGTGTCACATTGATTTTTTTCATGAAATACTGGCTAATGACATCCGTGCCATCAGTTTGGCTGTGTAGGCTGATGGCTGACAAGTTCTTATTATTGAGTAGGTAGCCACTTAGTGTCATATAAAGGCTTTTGAAGCAGTGAAAATAACCTTTTTAATGTGAGAGAAGGTTATGAAGGTGTTTCATAAATTTGTATGATCAAATTTGGGCTCCTTGAAGAGTTGATTGACTTTAAAACTGTTATTTTTATAATGTGACCCTGGCATGAAAGGGGGAATAAAAAACAACAAAAACAAAAACATAGATATCTGCACAGCATTTCACAACTGGTGCATCCCTACTAATTAGATTATTCTCTACAGGCATGCCATCTGCTGTGAGAGGCTATACTGCTTTGGGCTAGCTGCTAACGTCAGCTAAATGTTTGCAAATTTCGCACACCTGGAGAACTGCTACGTGTTGTAGGTGTGCTTATCACCTTGGGAAGGCGTGTTTGAGGCTGGCTTCAGATGCTGTTTGAGAATGGGACAAGTGCTTCATTTGAGGATACTGATGCCTTTCACTTTTCATTTTTTACGCATTAAACAAAAATGAAGAGTGCCTCATGTTCCTCAGATGCTTTTCTTGTACTTCCAAGATTTTGACCTAAAGGGGCTGCTTGTAACAATTTGAAGCAATATACATGTATGTCACTTTTTTACTGGCCCTAAGTGAGCGGATTGTAATGTGATTTGGAAAATGAGATGTTCCTCCTCTTTCTCGATCAGATTTTACAAGGCACAAGCTAAATTTATTGTCATTTTTTAAACGTGGGTTTAAAAAACTAAATAATGGCCGGAGTGTTGAGGATAAGTTCAGTAGTCTCATGGCCTGGGGAAGGAAGCTGCTCCACAGTCTGGTGGTATGGCAGCGGGTACTTCTGTATCTTTTGCCAGATGGCAGCAGGGTGAACAGACTCTGGCTGGGGTGGGTGTTGTCTTTTAGTATCTTTTGGCCTTTTTCCCAAACACACAAAGTGACATTTGCTGGCAGGGTACTATAGATCTTACAATAACTTGCCTTGGGAGGTCAGGTTAGCAAAATGTGTTTCTTCCTAGATGTACGTTTGATTTGTGAAAACTGCGCTATAAAGAAAGTGTTGTAATAATGGCATGAGAATGTCGCATGTGCAGCAAACCAATTGTAAACACACCATGTATGCCACCTCTTTTTCCCCAACGATACACCCCTTTCAATCAATTAATTTATCATTAATCTACCTTATACAGTAGATGTCCAAAATGTTCCTGATAAATGTGCTGCTTCCTTGTTAAATAATGTGGTACAAATGCACTGGGGGAAAAAGGACTTCAAGATTCCTGGTTAAACCTGCTCCTTGTACACGTTTCATTATGCTTTTACTCTAATAGCATCTCACCAAGCAACTCTAAAAGCTGGCTATTTTTAAGCAATGCAAGGTTTTCTGCACTATACATAGATGACAACAGCTTGTTGGACATTTAATGGTGCTGGAGGGCTGCTCTGAGCATATCATCTATTCGAATTCAGTTAGCGAAAAAACACTCCTTTAACCCTTTAATCCAGTGGGACTGATAGGCGGTTAAAGGAGTTCTCGCCTTAGCGTTAATGCTTTTAATACCACATTTGCTCCGTTTTAGCATATCTCCAAGGGCACATGCATAGTCACTCTGTCAGTTTCTGCTTCTATTGATGGTGCAGTTACCATCACTTCATTTACCAGGAGCAGCATCACAGACGAGACTCGCTCATTTCCATTTATCGAACTCCCATTTCTATTCCATCTGCTAACTAGTCACCTGTGAAACTAGTTTTTAACCATGACTTTAAAGTGCACTGGCTTCAGATGGCTCCCCCATCCCCTTTACTAGTGTTTATTCCCAACAATAAAAAGCACTGGAGGTGCACACACTGCCAGCGCAGATCCGTTACATTGTAAAACACCATGGCAGGGTGGCACACAACATTGCGCATTGAGAAGCTAAGTGTGTCGAGGAGGAATTAAAGAATAAATTTCCCCTTCCAATTAAAAGGCGTATTTGTGCAACGTGAGCGGAGGAAGGGAGCATTATCAATGAGGGGAAGAAAACACACTGTTACAACTCAGGAGGCACAATTACTGAGGCTTGTGGTATGCAATTAAATAGTGCTATTTAGACAGCGCTACTCCCTGCTAATAAACACAGAACATATAGAGGAGACAAAACAGGCTTCGGATGTACCTCTGAATCCCAACAGCTGGGGGAACAGATGACTGAAAAGTAAACACAAACAGCAGAAAAATGACTCCATCAAAGGAACATGAGGCGACGAGACTATACAGTCGCATAAGGAGTAGATTCTGAGAAATATAACTATTCAAGATGCTGAGACTTGAAGGTAAAATCAGGACTCAGGCAAAATAAACACAACACTGTTGAAAAAAAGAACATCACAGGTTTTATTGAGACAGATGTTTTCCAGGGTATGATCCAAATTAAATGTATGTAGGGCAAGCATCACACTACTCCCACACTGTATTAAAGCATGTTTGAGTCACTGCCCCCCCCCCTCCTCTCTGCAGCCCCCAAATCATACACGGTGCGGGGTGAGTAGAGATCACTGCCATTGTTAAAAATGTACAATATAAAGCTTTAAGCTAGCAACAAGTCAAAAATGGGTCACAGAAGTAATGCAAGTGGAAATCAATCAGTAGCTTAGTCCTTTTTATTCATGTGTCAACCCTACTGACATTTCAGAACATCTCAAACACTGGATACTAGAATAAACTCCTAACTCGTTCCCCGCTTCCTTGTCGCCTATGTGCTCTTCGTTGTCACTATGCCTGATCCTTGTACTGCTGGTGCAGCATGAGCACGTCTTCCTGGGAGACCCTGGTCCAGCCCTCGCTGTGGACGTGGTAAAGGTTGACCTGCCCTCCGCTGTAGGCGTCACGGTATGTGGCCTGGTAGATGGCGCGGCGGCCTAGCTCGCAGGCCTCCTCCACGGACAGGTCTTGCCGCAGGCCACTGTCCATCACGCCATAGGCGTACATGGAGCCTGAACCCACGGCGAACAGATCACCACACACCCGGTTCCCCTCCGAGTCAACGTAGTACAGCCCTGAAGACAAAGGACAAAAGTGAAGGTCAAGAGGGTGGGAAGGAATAGGCACAGTGTAAAGAGAGATGTGTACGATGTGAAAATGTCCTTTGTTCTCGCGACTCAGGTGTTGAGATTTGTCAGGGAAACTGAGATGGTGTACATGTAACACTTCCACACAAACAAACACACAAACTTGTAAGCACACACGCAGCATGTCCTCCAGAGAGAGAATATGAACAGCTGCAACCTCTCCAAGTGAAGTAAGGCTGGCAGATATGAACAGCTGCATCCTCTTCAAGTAAAACGAAGCCGGCCACAGAACCTGCTGACGAGGCGCGGGCCACATCGCTGTCTGCCCAGGGGCCTTGCTCCGGGCCTTATTGATCCCTGCAAACACGCTAAAAATTAACTATCGACCCGCAACCCGAGCTGCACAGGTAACTGCACCTCGCACCTCAAGGAGGACAGAAAAAAAACAACAACAGCGTGCTCACATTCTGTGGACATCAGTCGAGTAAAGCACATTCATAACTTTCCACACAACACACACATGCTTCCACGCAGACATTTCCTTCGCCTTCACACATATGCACCCTTGGATGACACATGGCAGTACACACTCACCCCACACCTAGCAGGTCATACATGTAATCCCACGGGCACTGCAGACCCACAATGCTCTGATGGACCTGTGAGGGACAGTTTGCTCCATAACCACGCTCCGTGGACTAGCATGCGAGACATTTTGTTCCACACCATGACACACTTTCTAGGCCTGATCCCAGAGTGACGTGGAACGGGTGACTTGCGCCAGCCTGTGTGCTCGCCCACAGCTAGCCTGCAGATGGTGAAAAGACACCCTGCAAAAGGCATGTTTTTCCACCGCGCTTCACATAGTGAAACCTGTGAAAATGATATTCACACAGAGAAACGCAGGGACACATGCATACGAAATTGCCTAATATCCACCACCACTATCGCTCATCTGCCACATTAAAAAACACTTCAAAATGCCCCCAGATTGCACATCCTCGCTTGCCGAGTTCCTCAGCTAAACTAGTGACAGTCTATTAGGGATAGAGCACCACTTGCTTTTCTGAAAAAAAAAAAAAATGAAAAAAAGAGCTTACCATTGCTTTCAACTGGCAAATTGCAGCTTCCTCAGCCTGTCGTTAGCTTGCCATGATAATCATCCAGTGCCTGCCTATGCACGGGGGTAATTTGCCATTCTGAGACCTGCCTGTTCCTCTTGAAAACTGTAAGGGACTCGTTAAAACCATAATAGGCAGGGAGCGCGAGTTGTAAAGGCAGCCTCTTGTGTTGAGTAGCACAGTTGACGGAGGTGGATAAGGACTCTTTAGGAGGTCCAAGTTTAGAAGCAGAGCGGCACCACAAAAAACACTTCCCACATCCAATCCATTCCAAACACACCTGGGGTCTTTGTAGAGCCCAATGCGATAACGGCAAACGGTCTCTGCACCTCAAACGCTGACGCAGAAAAGCATGAAGGTGGCTACGAGTGCTCAGAAAACAAAAATAGCGGGGGGTGGGGGGGTGAAATTCATGAGGCCCACTTAAAGCGGAAGCAGGGGCACGCTGCCTGGATGGCGGAGCAGTGCAGCAGTGGCGGCCAAGTGAGGCTCCTTCCACTCCATCGATCAACTGACAGGTGCTTAAGGAGCCTTTTTTAAGCAGCAGCTTGTGTAGCGTTCAGCTGGCTGGAGTGACAGCTTTTAGAGGTAGGTGAGGAGCACGGAGCAATAGATGGGTGGCTGGCATCAAATGGGTCAGCATCTGTCCATCATCTGTCCCTCTCACTAGAATTCACCACTGGATCAGGAGTAAAAAGCGAGCAGCGGTTGAACAGAGAGGGGGGAAAAAAACCATTACATCACTCTCTCGGGAGTGGCTGTAAACTGACTGCCACATGGGTCTCATCTGACGAGGTCTCATAGCGTACACCTACATCACATTTAATCACACAACACTTTACCCTTCATGTCCTTGTAGGAAGCAGCAGAGGGTGCTACGCAGAGTGTGGATGCTTTTCACTGGGGGAAGCAAAGCCACTACAGAATTATCAAGCTTTAAGTATGCACTGATGAAGTGTCATAACATTTAATGGCATTACATAGAGCCATATTTGACAAGCTTCTCGACATGGCTTTTATTTGGCATGCAGCTTAAGACACTCAATCAGGGAAATAAGTGCTCTTGACATGACTGTAGCCGGCTAATGAGCTTCCCACCTAATCGCGATTGATTTAATTTACATGACATTTACCTCTCCATTCAATCACTGGCATTGTGGGGGCCATGGCAAAGCTCCCACACCTATTGAACTTATACAGGGATCATTATTTCCCCAATTGATTGCCCAGGATTTAACACGTGTCATTTACATTTGTTGGCATACCGGCGGGCTGCCATTGTTCAGACAGCCCTCTCTGCTCTCCAGACAAAGCCGGCATCGATCTCGGCGGGTGTACGGGCATTATGCATGCGACCCAATTGTCCGGGGCTGAGACCCAACGTCCATCATCCCGCCGCGCTCTCGCTGGCCCACAGTCCCAGCCTCATCGATTTCCCATTACTGTGTCACTGTGGCGGCCTCTTTAAGCACACCTTCTGTGATGTACGGCCTCACACTGTGTGGCATCCAAAAGCCAAAGCTGGAAGTACAATGAGGGACAGAGCATAATAGAGGCTGCAGCACCATCTAGTGGGGCACTCTGGGAACTACAAGTGTGTTTATACTTGCATGCAAGACCTATATTTCATGGATGACAGGAGAAGATGGAGCGTTTCCTTCCATAATTTAATAATTAAGTGCAGATACTTGATAGCCTATTGTTTCATATCAAGAAAGAATAACTACCGAGCTTAAAATTACAACAAAAAGAGTTTTGCTGCGATTCAGATTTATGTTGAACAGCTAACCACTCCAGGTGAACCTCAGTTTGGGACATAATGAACGCCATCTAAGGATTTGATTGAGTGTAAAATCTCTGTCAGATCTGAGTGGCAAACAAAACTGACATGTGACCTGTGTATTTAAATGAACTACAGATTATTTTGTTTGTTGCCTTAGCTGTAACTCAAAATTCGCATGACAAAAATACATCGCACTGCATACAAAAACCAAACAGAAATCACGTGCAAAGGGTGGGCAACTAATTTGTGCTTTAGTTTTAGTGTGTCACTCAGACCTGCATTACACTGTTTGTTTTTTTAAATCTACAGTATCTGGCTAGCTGGTAATAACAGCGAAATACAATAAACTGACTTTGAATATAAAATGCTGAGAGGTATAACATAAAAACAACATCGACTACAGAAATTTACAGGAGATAACAGCTGAAACCTAAATAGAGTTAAAATATTAATGAATTTTTAATGCAAAGTTTTCAGAATATCTATAAACTTTAATGATATAATTAAAGCTGCAAAGTTTTGTTGAGCAATAAAAAGACAGAAAATTAATTGGCAACTATTTTGAGAACTAATTCATTTGAAGTAACAATGCCAAGCTTCTGATGGTTCCTTTCCAGCTTCTAAAATATGAGTATCTGCTGCTTTTCACTGTTCAAAACAGAATATATTTAGGTTTTGAACTACTGAGTGGATAACACAAGACATTTTAAAATGTTGCCTTGGACTTTTCACTGTTTTGTGATGTTTTATCAGCCAAACAATTAATGGATAAATCGAGAAAAATACATAGATTATTATAGATGAAATTAATCATTAGCTGCATCTAATAGAAAGCACCCTGACAAGTGGTAACATTCCAAATTGACATGGGATGTGCACATCATAGGAGATGAAGGCTCTGCAGAGGGCGATTAAAACTGTCCAGAACATCACTGGCACCCAGCTACAGAGCATCAGTGATATCAGTGAAGTGAGGTTCCTGCACAGAGCTGAAAAAGACAAGACCCACCCCAGCCACAGTCTGTTTAACCTGCTGCCATCTGGGAAGAAATATAGAAGTATATCAGCTGCTGCATCACCAAACTACAGAGCAATTTCATTCCTCAGGCTGTGAGACTCCGTAACTCTTCCACCACACTCCAGCATAAACAATAGTTCATAAAGGAACTACAGCTTGCATTTTGTTGCAATAACCCTTGAATCTCTTATCTGAACTCAGATATTATATCACGTTACAAATCCCACCTAGGGACAACAAATCCTGGACAGATATAAACCAGGCATGCACGAAGTGGACTGTCAGCCAATACGCAGAATTACCTGCTTCCCATGGCCCATAGCTATAAGATAACTGATAATTTCACATTTTCGTGCTTTAAAGGCCCTGATGCAGTAAGCACACATGGATGATTTAATATTCCATAGCTCTATTAAGCTTTGCTGTATTAAAATGTTTTCCCTCCTGTCAAGACAATTATTGAAGATGTATTAGAAATTGTAATCATGTTGCCGTCCACTGAAACTGAAAGCGTCCACGCTGGCAGCAACATGTTTGGCTCTCTAGTCTACACTGTGTGGCTCTACCTGGTTCTTCATCTCTTATGTTCATAGGTGTACTACAAACCAACTTTCATGGTGCATACAGCCGCATAGCAAGCATGCAAGTAATCATATGGCTCCTTACCTCATTAGTAAACCATTATGATCAACTTTGTCAGCAGCTGTAGAGTTTTACTTATAGTAATCAGTAATCTAATGCTGGATGAATAAATAAATAAATAGCAGTAGAAACCAGATGTGTGTGTGTCATATACATCTGTTATATTTACCTGGGCCTCTCTTGTCCCAGCCACACACCATGGTTCCCATGCTGAGTCCCATGCCCTTGTACTGGTACACCATGTTAGCGAGCAGCTTGGAGGCTGCTGCCACTGAGATGCGCTCCTTGTTGCGGAGCTCGTAGATGCGGCACTGACGAGCCAGCAGGCGCTCCCAGAAGCTGCAGTCTGCAGCTCCTCCGGCCATGGTACCCAGCAGGTAGGGGTTGATCTCAATCACCTTCTTCACCGTCTGCGAGGCGATGTAGGAACCCGCTGTGGCCCGAGAGTCCACCGCAACAATGACTCCATGCTGGAACTGAGAGAAACAACAGCAGGGGGAGAACACTTTAGTGAAGGACATTACAGCAGGAGGGAAACAGGTTAACAGAGCAGTCACTGGTGGATCAGGATGTCTATATTTTGTGTTATTATACGTATTATCTCAAAATACATTTAAAAACCTATGTTTAAAAACTAGTTAAACATCTGTAAATAGACACAAATCTGGTGGAGTCACACCTAAAGTGATCAAGTACCATTGACTTATCTTACATTTCTAAGGTTCAGAACCTGAACTGGGAAACTTCAAACCAGTTAGGAATACAGGCTCTTTTTACACAGAAGAGCCACATAGTATAAATGTAAGAATGTGCAGTTTAATCATCTATCAGGCAGAGAAGTGCTGCTGCTCTACAGTTGTCAGAAAGATGTAATATATGTTTCGGCTCTGTCAGAAAGCTGCCGGATAAAAGGGAAGACTTTTGCTCTTCCCTATAAAACCCCTCTATCACTGAACTGACAGTCACAACAGGCGTATAGTGCTCAAGTGAAGACAACAGATTTGGTCAGTCAGAAGGAGATGTCGGCTGGGGAGGTTTTTTCATCGACCAGCCGCCCCCCGCACTCAGGGATTAAGGGATAAAGTTGGCGTTATTTTATATTTTCTTTTTATCAACAAATCCCCTGAAGAGACCAGAACCCACTGCAGGGATGTGGTTCAGTATTTACACTGCTCTGCTCGTCTGGCGCTGTGAGAGGAAAATGCTACATTGGCTGTTTTCACAGTAATGAAAAGATAGGCCGGCCAAATGCAATAGACTGGCTTTTTGATGCATTTTGAATAGTTTTTGGACGAAACGGAATTCAATGGCCCAGAGGGACAAATCACAATTCTATTATTGAATGCATGAATTCATTTTTGGTTATGGTGATGTCATGAAGCCTGTTGGTAATTACAAAATAACCACCTATTCTAAAGTCAAATAAACACATTAGGACCACATTCTCACTTTTGTTTACATTGATTGGTGCTTAATGAGCTCCATCTTTGTTCTCTACTCCTACGGCAGTCAAGGAGCATTTCAACAATAGTGATTTAGTAGTGTTAAAGGCTGATCTAGGTGCTGTATCGTAGGCAACTGGACTCGTTTCAGTTTCTTGAAGACGTTTCACCTCTTGTCCAAGAGGCTTCTTCAGTTTTAACTAACTGGAGAGGAGTAGGCTGGCTTTTACCAAGTTTGACCAATTCTAGGGAAACCAAACGTTCAGAAGTTCTCCATTTAGCGTGTTATGCCTGGTTCTTGAATTTTTGTTTACATAATCAGGAACTCACAGTTGACATTCACCAAAGGAACAACATTTTCATAAAATATGATTACAATATGATTAATTACATAGACAAAATAGGTGTGGAAAACAATCATTCTAATTAAGAATTGGAGAGGCTGCTATAATTTGTATTTAAGATTCTGCAAACAGACTGCCAGGACAAAGCATTACTCAAAACATTAACTTATATTTTAGCCTCTTAGTTCCTCTGGTTTACAGTTAAATTATATTTTAATGGCATGAATAATTTATTTGGGTTGAACAAAAAATTGTTTCCAATACACAATCTGCTGAGAGAAATTAACAATGATGTACAATACATCTTGCCAACTATGTTTCAGTGGCACATTATTCCGAGACACCACGGACATGATATATTTAACTTGAAAAAATTGTGGCAATTCGACAGCTCTATCATATTTGGCTGTTATTCCACAATACAATGAAGAAATGCATTATTAAACTACAAATATTGAAATAATCGATATAAATGTGTTGAGAAATGATTAAACATGCACATAGGCCAATTTAGTTTGTGATTTATCTAATCAAACCAGACTAAAGCCATGTGTGGATGCGGCAGAGGTGCTATTTACAAAACTGTCATCTTTCATGCATATTAGATATTCATGGACTGAACGGGTGCAAATAGAGCCACAGGGCAGAATAGCCACAGCCACCGACACCTACACAGTTATTACAGACATGGCTGTAATGACTGCATATAGATGACCAGCCTATGTCTACAGAGTTTTCTTTAAGTCAGAATTATCTGACAGCATCTGAAGTGGCTAGTGTTATGTGAACGTCTGCAATGAGAAAGCGGTTTGTAGCCATGCTAGCATGCTAACTGTGGGAGACGTAGCGTTACGTTAGCACTAAAGCATAATGTTTACAGTCTTAATGATTTATTAAACGTTTACCTTGACAACTATATTCAACGTTATCGTCTTATTTTGCCAGCTAGCTACAACAAGTCACTCGTATACTTACTTTAAAAGCTAATGTGGTGGTTCCATGCAGGAACTCTATTTTCCTCTCGACGCCGTCCTCGTCCCCGGCACCCAGTGGGTTTTTAACCAAGAAACTGAGACCGTCTCCCGGCGTGGCGTCGAATCCCATACCGCTCTGTTCTGGTCCACATCCATAGGAAAAAGGTTTACAATTGTCAAATGAAAAATCCGCACAATCACTGTTCAACACACTTGCAAGAGCCATCTTTGAAACTGTCTGATGAGCAAGCAACTTCCGCCGTGTGAGGATACGACAATTTATTGAGTCATGGTGGCGAAGAGCACACAGCGCCCCCTGTGTGTGTGGCGGACTGCAACCTTTGTGCCTCTATGTACAAGCACGTAAATAATCTGTGTGAACTGTGACCCAGGCAAACAAAAACATTTACAGGCTTAACAATTTGGTAGGTTGCTGGAATACATCAGTTGTGACTTAAAGATTTATTAACTAGTTGACAAAAGCAGGTTAACTCTGAATAACTTGGTTTAATGTAGTATCTGACTATTTCTAACCCTTGGCCCCTAGAAACCCCCCAAATTTTGCCTCATTGTGAAGCATCTAATTCAGTCAGTCTTTTCCTTTCCTCAACCCTCTTTGCCCTCCTTTCCATGTCTCTATAATATTCCTCTTTCAGGTCCTCTCTCTTTCTTTGGCTCCATCCCTGGGCTGTGATGTGGAAGAGGTCCACATTATTTCCTGAGTAGGCATCCCTGTGAGTAGCTCTGAACACTGCTTCTCTTGCCAAGGAGACGGCCTCATCTTTACTAAGAGTCCACCTTAGCTCTCGATCCAGGACTCCATAAGCATAAGGAGAGCCTGAGCCCACAGAAAAGACGTCACCTTGCAGTCGGGCTCCATCGCTGCACACATATATCAGCTTTGGGCCGCTGTTAGGAGATACAGAATGTGCAATTGCAGTAGCATCTTGGCTGAATGAGTCCTCTGACCTCTGGACACAGTCAGTGTTGTCTGCTTCTTTATCCCAGCCACACAGTGTTAGAGCCACACACACTTCAGTCCCTTTAAAAGGGTGCAGCATAAATGAGAGGAGCTTGGCAGTGCCACGGATTGAAAGGCGACGTCTGTGCCGCAGTTGGTAGAGTCTGATCTCTCTGGCCAGAATTCTCTCCCACAGCATACAGTCCGCACCGCTACCAGAGGAGGTGACTACTAAATGGGAGTGAAGTGGGGTAATCTTATGAACAGCTGGGCAGGCAACAAGCCCCCCAGCACTGGCTCGTGTGTCTGCAGCTGCAATGACCCCACCTTGGAAGATGAAACCTAAGGTCGTTGTTCCATGGGACAGAGGAAAAGGCCTGCGGACCGTCACTGAATGGTTGGCTAAGGGAACGGGAAATGAAGGTCTGTGGTTAAAGGTGGTGGAGTATGGCAAAGCTGGTATCAAGAAATGCAGCGGGGTCCCATTGTTTCCAACAGATTTCTCTTGTCTCCTCAATCCAAAGTTGTAATAGTCAGTTGTATGATAAGATGTGTCAGTATCTTCAAAATACGAGGCAGGAAACCACTTGCGATTAAAAGGTGTCTCTCCAAAGCCACAAATATCCTCCAGAGCCATAATGGTGTAAGTGAAGCAGATTCCTTGATCAGTATATCAGAGAATGGCAAGTAAAAAGAAATCTCAAAGACAGAGCTGATCTGTTGGAAAACTGATCAAACATACTAAAAAGCCTTATAAATCCCACTATGGTTTGTATTGCTGACTGCTTCCATCAACTCTTATTCTCTCACTGACTGTCTGGTCTGAAAGGCAGACTTTTTACCCTTTTATATCCTCCCCAAAATGACGCCTTGCAAAAACACACATAGGCTTGTGTCCAAAAGCCTGTGAGTTAGCATAAGTGATATTTTATCCTTCCTGCTGTGAAAGTAATATCAACAGAAGCCACTTTCTGCAAACTTTACAT
Source organism: Pagrus pagrus (assembly GCF_965226575.1). NCBI lineage: Eukaryota > Metazoa > Chordata > Actinopteri > Spariformes > Sparidae > Pagrus > Pagrus pagrus. The sequence continues at coordinate 23,335,173 of NC_140196.1, read as the reverse complement.
GCTTGCGGAGTGTCCGAGTCATCTTGCTAGCTGTGTGCAAGTTCATACATATCTTTGACATCATTTTCAGTTTGTTGTTAGAGGTAAGCTACAGCAATATTTTACATACTGCAGCTGTGTCTAAAATATGCCCCAGAGGCACAGTACAACAGTGGTTATAGCACTTTTTCACATTAATGTAAACTTATACAAATTAGACCATGGACCACCCTTTTTATAAGCTTTTGTCCCAGGGTCCCCATCTCATAAGACTTGTCTTCAGATTTTGTATTAGAGAAAGTGTAAAGGACCCATTATCAAAAAAGTCATGTATTCTGTCATGGTATTACTTATGTATGGAATTATAGTGAAAATAAAGTATTCCCCCTTTTGCTGTTGACCCGTGACACCTCTGCAAGGCCCCTGGGGGCCCCCATACCTCACATTAAGAACCACTGAACCAATACTATAACAAAATTAGGGATAGAAAAACTGAAGTATTAATTAATCTGATGGAATACCAATCACATTTAGCCTTTTTTTCTGCTGATAGGATCTATTTGTATGACTGTGACTTTAATTAATTTTAATACAAAAACTATTGTATTAAAATTACGATTATATTATATGTCATAGTATACATATAAACATCATAAACGTTTTTTGCGAAACATTTTTAAAGAGAGATATCAAATGATGACATGAAAACATCAACTGTTAAGTTCAACAATCATAAACTAAGGACCATAGATAGACAGTTATCGCGGTAATTTGGAGACATGCAACAGGAATACTTGCGAAGCCATTTTGGGTCTAAATCATCCGCTACCCAATGAGAAACACGTCCTTGAAGATCCAAGATGGCGTCAGTTTCCTCCTAAGCCAGAGCGACGAGACGGTCCCAGTTCGATCCATTCAGTCGGCTAAAATCATGGCGTCCGCCAGTACGGGGAGCAGAGTGTCCTGCGGGAGAGATTTGAATTGTGTGCCAGAGATAGCCGACACGTTAGCTGCGGTCGCCAAACTTGGGTAAGGAGAGTGTTGCCTTCCGCAAGTTATGTTTTAGTGCAATTGAGTTTACTTGAGGGACGCGCTGGTTTGCTAGCATAATGTCGGTGCGTGATGCTTGCTAAGCTAGCCGGTGAATTACCAGCACGTGCCCAATCACAACGATGTTTGACACTGGTGTCCAGTGTTTGTTGTACTCCTGTAGGCTGTTGTGTTGAAATGTGTGAGCTGGCCGGACAATAGTGACGTAAATATGTGTCCGTTTCACCTCTGCTTGACATTATAAATCATGTGGATTTTTAAATGATGTGCTTTCTTTCTCCGGTGCCAGGTTTGACTTCCTCTGCATGCCCCTGTTCCACTCGAGGTTCACGAGAGAGTTTGAGTTGGAGCCCGCTAAAACCCGAACCGGTGCCCATACCCGGTCAGACCTGCTGCTGTGTGGAAGAGGTTCGTCTTTGTACCCTCTCAAGTTATCATGTCAGATCTTCATAGACACTAAATTACTGTGTTCCGTCTTTAAATCAGACAACTGTACCCCTGTATGCTAGACCAGGCCTCCTGTGACATGGTAGATGGATGGGTGATCAAATGTAAACCAATTCTTCATTTTATATTCTTTGTTATTCTCAGACTTAATTCAATTATTTTGATTTGGTTTACTGACGACAATTAAATATACACTACTCAAAATTAGTTAGGGATATGGGTGCATATATGCATGTGCATGGATATGCAATAAAAGTCAAAAAGTAAAAATTCAGATAAGTCACAGCGTAAATAATCAAGTGAAGCACTAGAGTATCCCTAAGTAGTGTTTGTAAAACGTAGTGCAAGACATCAGACTATTGTTGGAAACAGAAGGTAAGGTCTGGACTTTCTTGGTGTTTACACATTCCGTCTACATTTATCTAGGTTGTCACAGGTGGCAAATGTATGACATTTAGTATACAAGGAAATAGATTGGGTATAAAGTATTACAGACACTCTTAAAATAAATCACATCATGAAATGACATTTTAAATGTATTGAAAAGTAATAATTCTAGTTAACTGTTTGTTATTCATGTGCTGTTTGATTACTTTTGGCAAACTGGAGCCAGTGAGATAAATGGATGTTCTCATTGACAAGAGACTCGAGGGACTGAAAAGAAATGCTAATATGTCAATTGATGCATTTTCTGAACTATCCATTATGCTTGGTCTAGACTGGAATACACTTATTGTTGGGAAGCTCTCGCCATGGATCAACGCAGATGCAGAAATCCAGACAGAACGCAGAAACTCAGAGGCTGTAAGTTGCTCACTTTGGACAGTTCTATGATGTTCACTATCTTTGAGGCTGTCAGGGATGTTGTTGCTGGAAAGGGTTCTTAAAGCTCCAAGATTTTGAGGCATGAGTGAACTAATCTTTTCCAGTCTTTCCTATCTACCCTTCTGGATCTGCCTTTTTGTGTCATCCCCCATGCTCTTAAAATTCTTTTTTCCTGTGCTTCTCTCCAGGCTCTGGCACAGGAGTTAAACTTCTCAGCCTACTTGGGTCTGCCTGTCTTCATGATCCCTCTGAAGGGCCCTTGTAACGCCAATCTAGCCCGCGTGCTGCTAAATCATATCCACACTGGACACCACACCTCAAATGTAAGACACGTAGCATTGACGAACTAAGCATGCACATGTGGATTGCTTTTTATATTGCATAAAACAGCTGAAATCACCAGCTAACTGCCGTTTTCCTCTCGGATGTGATTTAGTTCTGGATACGTGTCCCGCTGTTGGCTTCAGAGGACATGCGGGAAGATCTGATTGAGAATGAACCAATCACCTGCAATGATGACACAAACGTTGATGAGAAGACCTGGAGCTGGTTAGTGTCACTCCATTCCACTTCCTTGGCATTCAAGTGCTGTCTGCATGCTAAAACAGTTGTCATTGATTTCCTTTAAAATCGAGACTCTTTTTGTTTACTTGCCTCTGCTCTTTTAGGTGGCACTCATTTAGAACCCTTTGTGATTACAACAAGAGGATCTGTCTTGGTGAGAAAGCACACTGTGAAGCATGAGCCTGGAGCAAAGTCAGTGCATTAAAAAATAATTATGGTTGTGTCTGCTACTAAAAATGTACCTTTTTTTCGTGTCCCTGAAGCTATTGAAGTCGGAGCAGACATGCCTTCAGACGCTGTGATCGATAAGTGGCTCGGGGAACCAATCAAAGCAGCCATACTTCCCACCAGCATCTTCCTGACTAATAAGAAGGGCTTCCCTGTTTTGTCAAAAGCCCATCAGCGTATAATCTTCTCTCTCTTCAAGGTATAATCAACAGATTCAACTGAAATGAATCACCAGACAAATGTGTAAGCGTTGTTTTAATAAAAAAAAACCTCCTTTCTCTTTTCTTAGTTGGAGGCCCAGTTCATCTTCACAGGAACCAGTCGCCACACTGAGAAGGACTTCCGATCCTACCTGCAGTACCTGGAATACCTCAACCAGAACCGGCCCGCGCCCAATGCTTACGAGCTCTTCGCCAAGGGCTATGAAGACTACCTGCAGTCTCCCCTGCAGGTAAGGAAGTGCTTCTTTGTGCTCATATATTTAAAATATATCTTTCTTGTGTGCGTTTTTCTTTTTTATCTTTTGTGCTTTTACCTGTTTAATAATGACAACTTTGTTTTTTTCCCCCCTTCCTCCCTTTTAGCCACTCATGGATAACCTCGAGTCTCAGACATATGAAGTGTTTGAAAAGGATCCTATTAAATATTCACAGTACCAACAGGTAAGACAGCCGTGACGGCACCTGTTAAAACATTTCAGAGTACTGGAACACAATAGAGCATAAAGTGATCACAGTTTCATGTGCTAATTTTTACCCAGAACCCCAAATTCCCACTGAGGGGACATCAACATTTTTAGACCTTGTAGTGAACCCTTGTCCCAAGAAGTGTTGATGCCAAACTATGCTACATCCAACCTGCTCCGATTTCTAATGAGCTATAGGTTTATGAACATTTTGTGTAAAGCTATGTGAATTGGCTATTTGACGCTGGATGTAGTTGTCCATCTCACAAACGGATAGCCTTTCATTTCAATAAATTGTCAGTGTATACTGGCTCATAAAATGGGTGTTGGAGCTATTCATTGTTTTGTAATATCATTTCAGTATTTATTTATTTATTTTTTGTAATGTTTTGATGAGTAAAAGTTAGTTAATTAGTTTGATTACAATATTAGTAGCATTGTTTTTGTGATTTTGAATATTTGATTAGGCTTTTGTTTTGAAGGCACTGGCACAGGTGTATCTATATGTATGACTAGGCAGGTGGTGGGAGGCAGGCACTGGGAAGGGTTTATGGTTTTTTACCAGGGTGACAGGGCAAGACAGACGCAGAAGCCATTGTCAATTGTTTGCCACTCAAATGGAAAAATAAACCGCAAAACCGTACCCAAATGACTGGAAAATTGCTTTGTCACCAGTCACCACCCTACGTAAGATTCACTCTTTAAGTGCCTCAGTGGCCATTTGACTTTGATTTTGTTATCAACATGGACATTATTATTTAGGACAAATCCGCCACAACAATGGGTCTTATTTATCTTTTGTACAAAGTGACCCAAAAACCCTAAAGATAGCCATCCTGATCACACACACATTCTACTTGTTGTGAATATGGAGGCAGCATCTACAACCAACATTTAGACTTTAGATCACACTGTGGGCATGTAAATCTTTAAATTTTACTAATTTAATAGTCTACTGATAAGTCCTAATTTATAGAAGACAAATTGGTTTGATAGCATTACTTTTGACTAAAACATAGATGCTAATGTAGCTATTCTCACAATCATCTTTTAAAATATTTAATTTGCTGTCCAACAGATATTTTTGTTACTGAAGGGAGAACTCATACAAAAAGAGCAGATTGTCACTTGCACACCACTGACATGTCTCTTAATGCAGAATCATGTACAAGTTGTGATTAGTCTGTATGAGTTTAACACACAACATATTGATAGTTGTGCTTTGTCTCTGTGTCTACAGGCTGTATATAAATGTCTACTTGACAGAGTTCCAGAAGAGCAGAAGGACACAAATGTTCAGTGAGTATTTGTACCAAAATCTGTGTACAAACAATGTAAAATTGAGTTTCAATTCAGAAACGGCTGTGGTATTAACATTTTGCAACTAACAACCTCCTTCCCTGAAAGATCTCAAATAATACCTTACTACTAGAACAGGGTAATCTATTTGAGAGAAAGTAATGACAGTGTTATGATTGGTTAGGGATTGTAGCAACCTTTTAAAAACGATTTTCTGTCTTTGTCACAGGGTGCTCATGGTGTTGGGAGCAGGTAGAGGTCCACTGGTCAACGCATCCCTACGAGCTGCCAGGCAGGCAGACAGGAAGCTGAAGGTGTACGCTGTGGAGAAAAATCCCAATGCTGTAATCACGTAAGTGCAGTACTACTATTAAAGCCGATGCTCTTGTCTATGCTGGCAAAATATTCACAGGATTGCGTTTGCAGTTAACTTTGTTTATTGCTCATACCAGTATAAGTCCTGTTACATCGGATCATGAGTAAGCAAAGTTGAGGTTGAGAAGTTTCAAGCCTGTCTGATAAATGCATCCTGGTGTGATCAGATAATGAAAGTGTTGGTAAAAAGTCATATATTTGTAGTATGTCGATGGCTCTTTAGTTAGCCGACATGGCGAATGATGTTAATGATGCCATGCACAAACATTTTAACTGGTTCATACTTGTTCAGGCTGGAGAACTGGCGCTTTGAGGAGTGGGGGGATCAGGTGACAGTGGTGTCATGTGACATGCGAGAGTGGGCAGCACCTGAGAAGGCCGACATCATCGTCAGCGAGCTGCTTGGATCATTTGGTGACAATGAACTTTCACCTGAGTGCTTAGATGGAGCGCAGCACTTTCTCAAAGGTGCGTCACTGTTGTGATTTACGTACAACTACATATGCTGTAGCTGCAGAGTCAATGAATGCAGAGCACCCTAGTTTTGTTTTTTTTGCCACATCAAACTTATGAAAAGCATTTATCAGCCTCAGTTAACTTTCATGCTTCCTTGCATCTCCAATCACTTTCTCTTTTTTACTTTTTTCTCGTCTCGTCACTCTCAGATGATGGAGTGAGCATCCCCTGTTCCTACACGTCCTTCCTGGCTCCTCTGTCCTCCTCAAAGCTTTACAACGAAGTAAGGGGGTGCCGGGAACGTGACAAGGATCCAGAGTGCCATTTTGAGACGCCCTACGTGGTGCGCCTCCATAACTTCCACCAGTTGGCTGAACCCAAACCGTGCTTCACCTTCACACATCCTACAAAAGGTAGACAAACATACTAAACTCAGTATCTGCCAAGAAACAAGCGCACTACACATGTCAACAGAATGTTTTGAAATAGTTGATCACCATTTCTTTCTTCTTTCAGATATGAACAATAACCGGTATCAGTGCCTGAAATTCACAGTGGGTTGTAACTCTGTCCTCCATGGGTTTGCTGGCTATTTTGAGACCACACTGTACAAAGATGTCACACTCAGTAAGTTATCTTTATAAAGAGGAAGTCCCGTTGTGCTAAAATTAGATCTATATATTAATGATTATGATAATTAATGATAATATTAATTATGTATTGTGTGTGTGTGTGTGTGGCAGGTATAAAACCAGAAACACATTCACCAGGAATGTTCTCCTGGTTCCCCATCCTCTTCCCCCTCAAAGTAAGTTAGACAGTCGGTACTCAATAAAATTCCTTTGGTCATGTAAATGTAACAATATACATTATTGCAATCACATATTAATCCTGTAATCTCCCTCAATTTCTTCTTTCAATAGCAACCCATCTCCATATCTCGTGATGATGATGTCACAGTGCGATTCTGGCGCTGCAACAACGGGAAGAAGGTGTGGTATGAATGGGCTGTGACCGAGCCTGCTTGCTCTGCCATCCACAATCCGGCAGGACGCTCCTACACCATCGGCCTGTGAAGATGTCACACCCGTCAGCAGGCACAAACACACACATGTTTCTGTAAAACTCGGTGATGGTTAAAGTGGTGGAGGTGGCCTGGCTCCTTTTTTATATACATGGTTAAAACCTGGACTTGTGGTGCAAAACCCCTAAAGTGCCCTCTGGCTTTCAAACTGACCAGTGATAGGCACTCTTGAGCCGGCAATGGAAAAGTTGATTGGATACACCAGATTTTACAGCCTGCGTTCCTTTTGAAGTCTGTTGCAGCAGGCATGGACTATCACCTGCACACAAAGTGTATTGTTGCTGTGAGATTGGCTTGTTCAGATTAGGTCAAACACCTCTCCACTGGTTTATTTTTTAACCGTCTCTTGTCCCCCCTCTCCCCCCCCTGTTCTGAACAGACATACACAATCAATCCAACCAGACCTTTGCCTTATCAAACACACATTCCATACTGATACTTACATAAGGTTGCAAATATGTTTTTCCTAAAATGGCGAGGAAATGTCGTGTTTATTCATCCAATTAGATCGAACAAACGTTCTTGATGTCAAATTCAAGAGGTTTAGGGTTAGGGACTGGATTGGGCTTTAAAGGGTTCGCTGTGATTGGATGATTCCATTGCTGTCCTAGGAAAAAAACAGATTGCACAAGGGATGCACTATTCCGGTCACATACCACACTGTTTGGGGGGCTTCCTCTTCATACCTTTATTTTGTTTCTGTATGTTTGAACCAAGTCAATAAAGACGACACTATTGTCCTCCAAATACTCTGTTCAATATATAAATGCTTTGTTTGGTACCACCATACTCAGTTTTGTGTTGATTTTAGAATAATAGAAGGAGGCGTGTTTTAAGTTTTTCTTTAAATGAAATGGCAGCTGATTCTATAAGGATGTGAGTTGTCCAGTAGATGTCACCCTTAGATGACCATCTGCTGGCCACAAGTAAGCAATACTGGTAGTGTTCTCAGCCCGCCCTGGCCTAATGTGTGTAAACACATGGGTTTGGTGCAACTGGCAGGTGTACTGTTAAGATTTGTTTTGGTGAGTGGAATTTTTTATTCAAGTAAAAGGGGCCTTATTGGCATGGAATGCAGTTTACATTACCAAAACAAGGGTGAAATAAGAAATGACAAACAGACATACAGAAAAGTAAAAATATTACTTTAGAAATTACAGCTGCAGTATAAGAAGTGCATGTCAATAAGGGGTGTTATACAAACTGCAACTTTTAAAAAAAGAAAAGATGTAATTTATTATCTTGAGCCATGTGCCTCATTAGTGTCCTTAAAGACCTGTCAAATGCAACAAATCTTTCAAAGTGTGAAATGAGTCACAATAATACAGTGCACAAGTGTGGTTATGCATCAGTGCAGCTGTCGAGAGCAATTGAGCTCTCATCGATGCAACAAAAGCAGCTAAATATGCTCTTCAGTCACAGCTGACACGGATTCTGTTTGATAGGAATTATTGCTGCCAGCAACATTTCTGGAGTTTGTGCACTCCACTTCCTGAAACACATCTATTCTACACCCCTCATTCACCATGTGACTTGAACATTACCATTACTTATGTAAACAAGTGTAGGCCTACAAACACGCCCTGTCTGGTCTTATCATGCTACATACACTTGCTTGCACATATCTTGAAAGCAGTTGCAGTTGCTTAGGATAGACGGACACAGATAGGGCCAAAAGAGGAATTAAATGTGTTGCTGCACCATGCAATTCTAACATGACATGTTGGCAATGTTAAAGAATTAGGACTTAGCTGTGGCATAAGGTTGAAAAAATCTGACTTGCATGCATCTATGTGCGATTGTACACTGTATTAAGCATTTCATATGGATGTTTGTTTTAGTTTGGTTTGACAGTTTGAGAAGTTGAATATTATACATCACACACAACTACGAAGATGTCAAGGATGACGCGAATAAGTCCATGATTGTCCATTGTGGTTATTGATGTAAAGACTACAAAGATGCATGACATCATACCATCCACAACCAACCCAATAAATACATGTCATTCCCAGCACTAACAATTGAAATGATACGAAATTACATCCAAGTTATTAGTAGGATTATACATTTACAAGTGTTTAACAAGCTATAATTTTACCTTATTTAAAAAACAACTAGTGTTCAGTCATCTTAATGGTTATTTGAGAAACTTCAGGTAATAACCAATAATGCTTTGTTTGTTGATGTATACATTGAACCTCATTTGAAAAATACAGTATTTTGGACACTATAATGGCAAGTAGTCCTACACCCAAATTTGACTTTGTCATTAAAAAGGTATATTTTTTTAAAAATGTAATTAATTTCTATTCAGGCTATTCTTTAACATTTAAGCTGCAGGTGTGTCTTCAGGTTGTTTTATTTGTCAATGGAACAAGCACTGGGTCCTCACTACCGGAGGCGGGGCTTGAGACGTGTTGACAGTTTGGGCTGCGCTGATTGGTTAAAAATAACCAGCTTTTCTATTTATCGAGGCTGGTGGTCAGCTGGAAGTCTTTTGTTATCCCGCTCATCACGGCCAGCCGACAGGAGGAACAACGCCGAACATGAAGTCCGTCACCTAACGCGGAGCTTTCGGCAGGTTTTCAAGTGAGCGCAGCTGGAGAAAAGGTGGGTCAGCACTTTTAGAGTTGCTTGAGGTTCAAACAGAGAAATAACGCTGATGGGTTAATTGGAGATTCCGACAGTCTTGTTGGTCACACAGGAAAAAATCTCGTGTTGGTGCTGCCGCGAGATTTCTCCAACCGGTGAATCAGAACTTGAATATTTTCACATTCAGCAGCTCCTTTAAACTCATTTTGATAAAAAAAAAAAACTCACATTAATTTAAATTCTGTTTATGGTTAAAAGAAAACCCCTCAGATATAGTGGCCGCCCGGGGCTGTTCATCGTGTTGCACTGTGAATTATTAATGCCGGGATGTGGCTTCTAATTTTAGCTCCACCAGCCAACTAAAGATGGAAACCACTGCCGTCGGCATTTTTGACATCTTGTAGGCTGGAGGAAAGTGGTCGGAAAGTGACTCAGCACAGTGTCAAAAGACCTCTACCAACAATTCTTCTTCTGTGCACGCTGGTAGGCTCAGCGGGGAGGCGCTGCCCTCATTACCTGGACCACAGAAGAGGGGGGGACACCTGGCCTGAGGATGACCGTGGGTCCGAGGATGCGGAGCAGCAGCAGCGGCGGGGGCGGGGGCGCTCAGGCTGAGCCGCCAGACACGGGGAAGGATGCTGGAGGAGGCTCCGGGGTGGCTCTGAAAAAACAGATCGGCCTGGTCAGCGCCTGTGGCATCATAATCGGTGAGTAGGTTCCTGTGGATATATATAAGAATAAAGCATATTACCCTGAGTCATTGATGCTAACATCAGCCACTGCATGATAAATCTATTTCCAGTAACAGTTGAGTTGCATATTATTATTTTCCTCTGACAACAGCTTGTTGGAAAACATAAATATGAGTTTGTATTTCACCTCATTAATATTGTAAATATTAAAATTCCGTGTTTGAATTTCTAGTGCCTCTTTTTTTCAAGTTGCTTCTGTATTATCATACTGCTTTATTCTCATTACTGTTCGCTGGACTGCTGTATGCTGAACTCAGAGATTAAACTACCACTACAGCCTTTAAAGCATTGGTTGTCAAAGGTTGGGGTCCAGGGGGTCCCCAGAAAAAATGAATAATTTATTTTCACTCTAATTCTATCCATAAGTAACACAAGGACAGAATATATGACTATTTGGATCATGGGTTTCATACACTTTCTGTAATGAAACTGCTAAAAGCAAGATTGGACCATTGGACAAAATCTATTTAATTGGGTAATTTATATCAGTTTAGGGTTCTTTGACTTTAAAAAGTTAGAGGATCATTGGCCTAATAAGGCCTTGGCCAGCAAGTCCAGAAGGTTAGTTCATTAGATCATCTTATAATATTTTTAAATTGTGACAAAAAACTAAATTTAGTGTCGCTTGGAAGTAATTACAGGAAACGCAGTGTTTGTGTCAAAATAAAAACATTTGTTGAGCCAGGTTAGTAAGAGAGTAATCATATTGAAAGTATTTTCATGACGTAATTGAACCGCCTTCTTTTGCAGGTGTGTAGTAAATGTTGCCTGATCGTGCTGACACAGCCGTTTCGCTTTGCGTATTAAGTGGTTGAGCCTTACTGAATGAAATATCTCCCCCGCTCTCTGTCATGATTGCGGGCCATCTTCAGTGCACTCCCCGGCATCATACGTCTTGCACGTGCTCGTTCACTGTCACTTTCACGTTCCAGGGAATTGTTAGGACTGCTCTGAACCAGCCTGCCTCTCAGACATGCAGGAAAAAAAGAGGTCAATAAAAAGCAATCTCACTAATGGGTGTCCACAATTGTTGAGACTGCATTTTCTGGCATCTGAAAGCATGGTTTCAGCACGGGTGCTGCACCCTGATGAGAAGCAACTGCACTTGCATGTTCTGTATTTGCCCAAATGGGATGTATGGGTTATTATAGAAAACAAATAAATCATCCAAAACCTTGATTCAATTATCCAGCGAACGAGACAGTTTCTGGGCCTGTGTGGAGCCACTGTCTGTAGAAAACTGGGCCTGTTAGCGGACCGCACAGATTAAACCATCTGAAGAACATTGCTTAAATCTATTTACAGTGAATCAAATTTATATGATGCACACATTTAAAAAGTACGAAATGGCATTAATCCAACTTTGAACGGACAAAGGGACTGGCCTTCTGACCATCTCCCTCCTGGGCCTCGCTGAGCCAGTGCCATATGTGAACTACACTGCTACTCATCTATTCCACTGAAAACTTTACAGTGGATGTTTTCTTCTCCAAAACTTATTTGCCTTCAGACTTGGATTTTTGTATTGGTCCCAGGAGTCACAGGATATGACCTCATTCTGCCATATCCTCAGGCTAATGATAAGAAAAAAAAAAAAAGGCACATATCTTCTCTGCTAAAACAAAGACAAATAGACAGGAAAAATATTAGCTACACTTTAATTGTCACTGTTGATACCACCGTAACAGCTTTGCACTACTTTCAATTACTTGTTAGACGTCAAAAGTTAAAACTGTTGACAGCCTGTTTGAAATCTTTCTGGACTACTTCAAGAAGAAACAAAAATATTCTATAAACAAGACCCAGTTGGGTCTGCAGGAAATGGGTCTTCATGTCACAGGAAATCGTATCTTTTCCTGTATAGCTGTGGGTTTTTTGAGTGGTTTTTGAGCATATTTAAAGTATAAACTTGATCAACCAGAGCATCCAACCCTGTATCTGAACCATGTCTTAATCTGTCCTCTGTGTCTGTTGTGTTTTTTTAACTCCTTCAGGCAACATCATTGGATCTGGTATATTCGTGAGTCCTAAGGGAGTCCTGGAGAATGCAAGCTCGGTGGGCGTGGCCATCATTGTGTGGGTCACCACTGGAGTTATCACAGCCATCGGTGCTCTCTGCTATGCAGAGTTGGGTGTGACCATCCCCAAGTCAGGGGGAGACTACTCGTATGTTAAGGACATCTTTGGAGGACTGGCTGGGTGAGGACAAGTGCTGTTTGTCTGATTTGCAGGCTGAGATTAAAGCCCCTGTGTGGAGGGTTTAAAATCGGATTTTAGATTAGAGGAAGAATCAAAAGATAAGTTAAGGTAGCTGCTACAGGGATAAAAGTAATACATGGACTGTACCAATGCTTACAACAAACAAATGTCAGAACCTTTTTAGAAAAATCCCATATAGAATTCTCAACAAAGGTCCTTTTAACAAGTGTTTCACATGGCTGACATGGGTTTAGAGACGATTACTCTCATTATTGTTATTCTGCTGATTCTTTTCACCTTTAATCGATCAATTTTTGTGAAAAATGTTCATTACAACCTCCCAGAGCGTTGGACAAATTCACATAGCTTGTTTTGTCCCACGTCCAGTCCAAAACACAAAAACTCTTCATTTACTATCAGCAAGTCTTTACATTTAAGAAGCTGGAACCAGCAAATATTTGACATTTTTGTTTCAAAAAGGGCTGAGTTACAAAATAGTTGGCCTCTAATTTTCTTTCAATCAAATAATCTACCTTTCATTGCAGCTCTACATAGGCATCTGTATCAAAAAGCGCTTCAGTCCAGTGTAGTTCACGTTGTATTTTGTTGGATGATGCATCAAAGCAGCCTAAAAGAACTACATAGCAGGTTGTAGCAAGACCTTAGTAATTAATTAGAATTTGCGTAAACCCCTGCTCCCAACCCTCCTCCACAATCATGCTCACTATATAATTACAGCCTCTCCTAATGTAATTTTGTATTCCCAGCAGCGTCCCACAATGTCGGTGACCCCGTTCCGAACATTTCTCTTGTCTTTAACAACAATGCTCCAGTGCATTACTATAATGCATTTAGCTAATGCGCTTTAATTTCCTTTGTTAAGCATTACATTTTGCTGTAACGAGGGCTGGTATTTTCACACACTGTGTTCAGTTGTGTCTGGGGTGTGCAGTTGTGTGCGCCAGTCGACGCTGCCATGTCTCATTAACCTCCTGTGTGTGTTGTCCCACAGCTTTTTGCGTCTTTGGATTGCCGTGCTGGTTATCTACCCCACTAACCAGGCTGTGATCGCTCTCACCTTCGCAAACTACGTGCTGCAGCCCCTCTTCCCAACCTGCCTCCCCCCAGAGAACGGCCTACGCCTGCTGGCTGCTGTCTGCCTGCGTGAGTCATACAATAAAACTGAAGATTAAATGGCTATCGGTTGAGGCTGGTGCATTAAGAGAGGCGGATAATGAAGCAGCATAGTGACAGTCACTTTGAAGAACTATTTCAGGCACAGTGACTTTAAAGCTTAGTTTAAATTTTTTTTTTCTTCCATTTTTTTCAAATAACTTGTTAAAGAAAGATGATCCGCTCTGTCGAAGAAACCCTTATAAACATCAAATGTAATCGTTGTTGAGGTTTGTTGGAGGTGGTGAACCAGACAGTTTTTCAATGTCTTTTGTCTGAAAAAAGTGACTCGAGTGAAATGATTTGAGCAATATTGACAATAAGCTTTGTGCAAAAGTTTGGGTGAAATTCTGCCAAGTACGCTAACACTCCATATGCACCATGTTGCTTTTGGAACATACTGTATGTCAGTCGTGTAACTTCTCTTCTGCTATCCTTTAGTGTTTTTGACGTGGGTGAACTGCCACAGTGTGCGCTGGGCCACGTGTGTCCAGGATGTCTTCACTGCTGGCAAACTTTTGGCCTTGGGCCTCATCATAATCATGGGTGTTGTCCAAATATGCAAAGGTAATATTTGCTCTGTCTTTCTTGCCATCTTGCAATGTGTCTCAGCCTCTTCGACTCAGGTTACAATTATTTTAGTTTCTTACGTTCCATGTCTCTTCCTTAGGCCAGTAGTGTACGTAGAGTACTGTTATTTGAATGGTACTCAGAGGTCTGATGAGGTAAAACTCTCTAGTATTTCACAATAAATGTAGTGTTTTGCTTATTTCTTGTGAATCATATCATGACGATATTTTTCCTAACACCAAATTTGGAAATAAGTCTTCTTTAGGCATGATGCCAAAATAAGGAAAGGCGATTTGAAGCAGCAACACCACAGCTACCATCACAATATATTATTTTATTTCTTCTTGCCTCTCATGGGATTTGTGATTCCAACATGAAAAGGGATTACAGTCCCTCATAGCTCTTCATCCTACTCATAATCCTCACACACGACCACAAATGGAGACACACCCACGCCCGGCGCACAGACACGTTCATGTGATTTACCCCCCTCATATCTCACTTAATGTGGTGTAGAAGCTGGAGATGCAGGCTAATTAATGTCTCTTATCCAGACCTTTTATGTGATCATGTGTTTATTATTGATGGCCATAAATGAGAGCATGTAAGAATATTTAGTCGGCTAAATTCTAAAACTATTAATGGTGACTGCAACCTTAACCTTTTTAATTGCTGTCACCATCAATAAAATTTCTGCATAGTAGTTGACTAAAACATATCTAGATTTAATCAAAGTAAATACTTTAGAAGGCATTTTTAATGCTGGTTGGGTAAAACATCTCTCTGAATGTAGGTATTTTATAGACAGACAGATGTCTTTTTAGACGAAATGTAAAGTAAACACTTTAGATCTCTGCACTCATAATCAAAAGGCTGCAGTAAATTGTATAACAAGGAATAATCATACCTTAAAGGCCTGTAGTAAAGGGAAAAAACAATGCATGTTGTGTCTGGTGCCCTCTGCTGCTCAGATTGTGGTGTTGAAATCAAGCTGGACTTCATTACAATGAAATTTAATTAATTAATTTATTTTTTGTTCACAGGTCACTATTACTGGTTGGAGCCGGTGCACAGCTTTGAGACGTTCCGAGACTATGATGTTGGTCTGATAGCTCTGTCCTTCCTACAAGGCTCCTTTGCTTATGGAGGCTGGAACTTCCTCAACTATGTCACAGAGGAGCTAGTTGACCCATACAGGTGACAAAGCGCAACAAATTACATTAAACATTAAAGCACAAAAAAGGACTGTGCTAGTGAGGTTACAAAACTAAAATGGGCATCTAAATACATCTCAACAAAAAAAGAAATAATGAGTATTTGGGATTTAATCAGTGACTAAAACGGGGAAAAAAACCCTAAATTATGAAACACAATAGCCAACAGTAACTTATGAGATGATCCATACATATTAATTCGGTGTTTTTCAGTCTTGTATTTGTGCTCCCCCTGCCCTGCATGGTTTAGATATCTCTCACTGCTCCAGCACACCTGATTCAGACAAATGGGTTGTTATCAGGCTTCAGCAGAGCTCAATGACGAGCTGAATCAGGTATTAGAGCAGAGAAGCATCTAAAACATGCAGGTTGGGGGTGCACAAATGCAAGACTGAAAAACACTGTTGATTTGCTGCTCGCAAGCATGGCATACAGCTGCTAAATATGCAAATTAAGTATACCTATGACCTTAACTATGACATCAGTAATAAACATCATTGAATTTACACATTCTGAAAATCTTACCAAGAAATTAACATTAGAAACTTTTACACTACTACTACTACTACTACTACTACTACTGCTACTTCTTACTTTTACTTTACCCTAATAAAGTGGCTACTGAGTGAATATGTATTTTGGAAATTGAATAATAATTATTATTATTATTATTATTATTATTATTATTATTTAGTATTCTGACCTGAATGTAATCTGGTGAATCCTATTTGTCAAGACAGGATCCTAAGTATGTTGGGGGGATAAGTGGAAGCCCAAACAAATTATATATTATTTGAGGTAACCTAAACTGTAACGAGTCAAATATTTTTGATGCATCAGTCTACTTACTATCAATTTATTTTGTTATTTTACTGCAAACTGAATACAATAGTTCCACCTCCATTTTTTTTTTCTAGTAAAACACAAAGAAATCTTATATATGAGACCAAAAAGACAAGGATTTGATTTACAACACCTTCTTTTGGCAGTAAAAATCTATAAATCTACCAACAGTCAATGAAATGTTAGACAATGTTATCTAATTTGGCATAAGAAAAAAAATCAGAATGGAAAACGTTTGGGTGGAACAAACTTTTATCATCCGTTAAAAAAATCAGAAAACATAAAATGATGATGCAGTAACAAAGTCATTAATATAGATGAGTAACAAAGGGGGACCACAAATAGACCCCTGAGGGACACCACAAGTAATTTGCGCTACATGTGAAGTCATTTCCAAATTGTTTCTGATTTTCTATCCAAATATTTCACAAGCTGATTCAAAGGTTAGTTATGTTTTTCAAAATGTTTATGTACCACAAATTGCAATGTGGTCTTTTATCCTCCCAGGAATCTCCCACGTGCAATCTTCATCTCTATCCCTGTGGTCACATTTGTTTATGTGTTTGCCAACGTGGCCTACGTCACAGCCATGAGCCCACAAGAGCTGCTGGCCTCCAATGCTGTGGCAGTGGTGAGAAAACCCACAATGACTCAATTCTGACTGTGTGTGTTTATGTATGTAGAGAAGGCATGCAGTTAGAAGCTTATTATAGTTTGTAATCACTTTAAAATGAAGATGTGTTGTCCACCAGGCACCAGCCATATATACAGTAACCACACATGCTCTGCATTGTAGCATACTGTTTGTACCACTAAGTCGGTCGTCCTTTTGCCCTTCATTTTGAAATGTCCCGATTAGCAGCTGTTATCTAATTATGTGTTTTTGAACTGTGTACCTGTTTCCTCCTCCTCCTCTTCTGTCTCTCTACTCCTAATATTTCTCCCAGACATTTGGAGAGAAATTGCTGGGAGTAATGTCATGGATCATGCCCATCTCTGTGGCACTCTCCACCTTCGGGGGGGTCAATGGCTCCCTCTTCACGTCGTCGCGGTCAGTTTGTCCTCCCTGCTCCCTCTTCCCGGCCCTCCCTTTGTCTTCTCATTCCAGCTTCTGTGGTTGCCGTGCTTTCTTTTTTGTTTTCTCTTATTCCCATGCTGATAGGTGTTCTGTAAATGTACGTAGAGAAACAGGTTGAGCAGGGGCTCAACAGGAATCAAGTGCATTAGCAGTGTAAATGCTCATCTTGGATTTCAGATTGTAGGGAAAGAGCCTGAGAAGAACATTTTGTTCTTGGTACATATTTGACTCCAAGATGATCCCACTTTATCAGTAACATATCCTTAAGTATTCAGCCCATTTTACTTCTGTTTTGGTCCATTTTCACCCTGCAGTGGGTCCATTTTTAACTCCACAATTTTCACTCCTGCAGTCCTGCCTCTGCACTGGTGCGTCCATGATCACCTGATCCGTGTGTTTCCTGAGCTGTTCTCTCAGCTGTGCACATGGTGAACCAGCACCAGATGGCTCTGCTCTCAGGACTCAACTGTCTCTGGTTTCTGTCTCTCAGGCTGTTTTTCGCCGGAGCGAGGGAAGGACATCTCCCACGTCTGCTGGCCATGATCCATGTCAAACGCTGCACTCCAATCCCAGCCTTACTGTTTACTGTGAGTCCCCACAAAAAAGTCCTTTCTGTGGCATCTGTTCTCACCTTGTGCAGAAATGATACATTTCTCCTCTCATCAAATGTAGTTGATCTCCACTCTGCTGATGTTGTGCACCAGTGACATTTACACCCTAATAAACTACGTGGGTTTCATCAACTACCTCTTCTATGGTGTCACTGTCGCCGGGCAGATTGTGCTGCGCATCAAAGAGCCCGACATGTATCGACCCATCAAGGTAAAGACACAGACAGAACAGTACTTCGTGTGCAACCAAAATGCGAAAATAGCAGCAGCACAAAATTTAAAACCTTTTGGGATCAGAACAAAAAACAGATTTTTTCAGGTCAAGACTCTGCTGTCCACTTACATCTGAAGGAGGAAAATCATTCCTTTTGAGGACAACAATGTAAACATCTTGGCCAGAGAAGACAGATGGTTTGAAAGAGGAGTAAAAGAATCCATCTATGTCAGACTGGAACAAATGTCTTTTGAACAGAGGAGGTGGCCTAAGACATTACTTATCACCCACCTACAATGCAGCACTGAGTTCCCTCCCCAGACAGCTTAACAACCATTCACACCTGGGCTCACCTAGCCTTAGAAACCCACATGAAGGCCGGTTGGGTCAACGACTCACAAGTGGCCCGAACAACTCTGAAACTCAGAGCTCACACGTGTCCTTAACGACTCTGTAAGGACACTCCCACACAGAGTTTAAAAGACTGCAGCTTCCCTCCAGTTAGTTAGAACTGAAGAAGCCTCTTGGATGAGAGGTGAAACATCTTCAAGAAACTGAAACACGTCCAGCTGCCTGCAATACAGCACTTAGATTTACCATGACCTGGATGACAGAGAACCTTCATCAACAATGCTTTTTTCTGATTTTGTTCTGAGAACCTTTTCATATACCAGTGGATTTTCCATGAGCACTGCACAACAGTGTTTTTTTTTTTTTAATATTGAAATATCAATTCTGACTACTGAACAAGTTTTTTTGCAGTATCGACCCAACAGTTTCACGTTTTTGCCAAACTTCTAATTCTGGTAGAACTTTAATTCACAACCAACAATCTGATTTTATTAATCCTTTTGAAACATGCAGAATAATGTCCACCATGTATTAATACTTTTTTAATGATAATATGACCACATGTTACTGCATTTTGCTTTAACTCTAAAGTACATTTCAAGCCAGTATGCAGAGGTGTTGACTGGACATTTGAGGTGTTACCACACTGACCCCTCATCCTCCAGGTGAGCCTGGTGTGGCCTGTGATCTACCTGCTCTTCTGGGCCTTCCTGTTGGTCTTTTCCCTCTACTCTGAGCCAGTGGTGTGCGGTATTGGTCTGGCCATCATGATGACTGGTGTCCCTGTATATTTCCTGGGAGTCTACTGGGAAAACAAGCCACAGTGTTGTGATATAGCTATGGGTAAGGCAACATCCTGGTGCATTTCATAAAAGAAGTCAAGAATTTGAAGTTTAAAATGTTACCTCTAGAAAGTGGGTACAGGTTTATAAAAAGTTAAACCAGTTTGATACAGAGAATGATGGACTGTTACAGGGTATATTATTCAGGTTAAATGCCAACAAGCGTCAAGAAATTCTATGTATGCACTGCCAAACCTAATCAAAATTATTGCTCTGGTCTCTCTCATCTCCGACTTTATCCAGGTAAAATGACTCATCTGTTCCAAAAGTTCTGTTTAGTGGTCTACCCAGTCATGGAGGAGAACCCTGAGCCTGCTGGACCTCAACAGAACGATGGAGATGAAGACTGAAAAAAGCTCCTCAAACAGCTGATGGAGCATGTGCAGAAACTAACACAGACAATACTTTACATTCCTTTTTTGAGGGGGCGGGGGACTCTTGGGGAGGTTAGCATACACACGCACTTGTTGTTCTACGGCACTGGACTTTCCTTCTGTTTCTGACTGGCCTTAATCCTGACCACTATTGTTTCAGTGGACGGTCTGGGAACAGGTGTTTTTCACTATCACGACAGTATCACTGACTATGAACGTATGGATCACGTTTTTTTATTTCACCTTTAGAATTTAAAATTTCATCCTGTTTGTGAGATGGGGAGGCAGTTGAACTTTTTTTAAATGTAAGTTGTATGTATTCAAGTTCTGTGTTGTTTATTTATCGAGTCACTATACTAACACTAAAATGAATTTTTCCAGATGGTTTACTGGTTTTTATTCTTGCTTATGTCCAAACATCTTTATCTGCCAAATGGTTTTAGTGATTCATTCAAGAGGCAGATTTTGATTGGGAGGGAAAATATTTATTTGTCCGCGCACATCGCTCTCCAGTTCCAGTCAACACTATGGAGAGTTGAATGAGGGCTGCTTATTGCACATTTAGTCCTGTGAATGGGAGTTATTTTTCCTTAAAAATATGTTCACTGAATATTAGGTTTTAGAACATTTCCTGAATAGTTAAGTTAGTCTTTTATCATTGCAATTCCTGGACACAGACGTAAAGATTATGATAGAAAATCTAATAGTCCAGTAATGTTCAGTGCGTTTGAACTGAACATTACACATTTAGCATAAAGCGTAAACCTTTTACCTCATTTCTATTATCATCTTGGAATTTTCTGAGGTATTTTATCAACTGAGTTGTGTTTTAAACATGTAGGGTACCTGATGTTGGGTTTTCTAGTTGTCTTCATGATGTGTCTCCCTCCCTCTCCTTCATCAATGTTTCATCCACCTGTTGCAACACCTGACACGGAAGGGGCGGAGTCCACGCACAATGAGCGATCAAATTGCGGAAGTCATGGGTGGCTGTGACTAGCCTAGGTGGGTCAAGATGTCAGATTATCTTAAATGAGACAGGAAACTGGGAGGTGTCTTCAAAATAAAAGCCTGATTCTTTGCTATCTAAATTGCTATTTCATTGTAGTAATGAAATTAAACATTTCTGAATGTATCACACCAAGCCAGAAATGTTAATTCGTTAAATCTAGGTCACATGTAACTGCTTATTCACTAATTACACACTTACACAATGCGATTCAATTAAAGTTCACATAGAAAACGACATATGAGATCTGAGTAATATTTAATAATAAAGATAGATTAAAATGTAACTACAGTTAATGGTATTGTTTGCGCCTGCGTTGTCCTGCATGAACATGAAAAAGGGCTGATTAATAGATAACAAGATGTCTTCCTGGGAATGATAAGTCAAGTTGTGTGTCATGATCTCTCCAGCAATTCCCTGAATGCTTGTCTGACCTTAAGCTGAAACATAGAAAATTTTCTTTGAAAAAGCAATAGTGAGTGGGTTTTATTTTGAAAGTTGCCACAGGAAGTCGTGTGATTATTTCCGTCCGGCTTGACGCTGTATGGCTTCACAGTATTTGGGTTTCCAGCCAACTGACTGCCGCCGTGTACTGGAGGGGGTTCGGCTGAACCGGTTTACTTTTTTAAACACTGGAGACTCTTGGTACGGTGTAGAGGTACGTTGTTATTTCCGAGCTTTAACCGTTCCTGTAAACGGACTGTAATGCTAACTTAGCTAGCTCAATAGCTCGACAGTCGGTCACTGAGCAGGCTTGACAGCATCTGCAAGGTTAGCCCTGCTCGGCCAGTTGGCTAGCCCCTGGCTCGTTTCACTGACCTGCACCATCGACTGGGGCAGTGCCACGCTAACTTGACATTTAACCTAACTCGTTAATTGAAATGTATCTGTTTCTACAACGTCCAGAAGTATTAAAGGTGGATTTAATCTACAGTAACTTTGCCTTAAGCCAGCTCTGGGAGTAGAAAACCCTACAACAGTCTGTCACAAGACACAACAGTCAGTATAGCAGACTTGTAACGTAAGCTAGTTGAAGTTGTTTGAATTGTTTTTGAAATACACACACTTGAGTTGTCTTTTTTTAAGTGAGAGCACGGCTCTTGTAAAGATGTATTATAGAGTAGTAACAGCTTTGTCATGCTTACACACACCTGGAGGCTTTTCAGAAACAGGAAGTGAAATCAAACACAGTACAATATGTACAGTTAAGTAGTTTGTTTTGTGTTAATATTAACTTTTAACATTTCCATGACACAATATAACATGCACACATGCCAATACACACATCCACCCCACCCATGGATACACACACACACATACACACACACACAGCCATGTCTCCATCAGTACCCCTGCAGGAGATGATCCGGGCCATCAGGTCAGCAAGGACACAGTGTGAGGAGCGGGGTGTCATCCAGAGGGAGTGTGCAGCCATCCGGGCACAGTTCAGACAGTCTGACAATGGGGGGCGATCGCACAACCTGGCCAAGCTGCTCTACGTGCACATGTTGGGCTACCCTGCCCATTTTGGTCAGGTGAGGGGATTTTGTTAATGCCTGTCATGGGTTCACTTGGGTTAATGGGGTTGGCAGGGGGAGGATCTGGGTTCAGTTCATGGCAGAATAGTGGCCTAGTCCCAACGTCCAACCACTATGTCCAAAGCATTGATTCCTTACAAACATATCTGTGTGCTCAGCAAAAATGTGAGTGCATGAGCTTGAAATAAGCAGAGAAAATACATGGCACATTGTGGATCAACATAACAAGCTTTAATAATTTTAATTATGTTGCTCTTATGTGCGTGTAAACTTCCCCTGTCATTAGAACATTATGGATTGTGTTTAATTCCCTCAAGCACAGTCTGCAGTATCGCAAACCAGCGTCAAACAAACTGGGCCACTGAATCCCTCCCAGATCCAGGGCTGCTGCTCTTGAGATGTGTCTGACCTCCGCTTAGAGCTGGCAAAGAGCAGGAAATTTCCCCAGGGGCATCAGTAGTGTCTGTAAGTCAAGTAACAAACTTAAGTAAGTCAGTTGTTGCTCTTCCTTCTAGATGGAGTGTGTGCGGATGATAGCCAGCCCTCGCTACAGCGAGAAGCGTGTGGGATATTTGGGAGCCATGATGTTGCTGGATGAGAAGCAGGACGCCAGCTTGCTCATCACCAACTCCATCAAGAAGTAAGGACAGTCACTTGAACTTGAAATAAGTTATCAAAATTTACAAATGTTAGTATTTGAATTTTTCGTATCACTTTATTTTAACTTCAGTGTTTAGAAATTATATGCAATTAAAGGGTAACTCCACCGATTTTACACATCAATGTCGGTTTATACAGTAGGTCTTGGGGAGTACTACTGTATATCAGGAAAAATATTTTTTAAAAAGCATAACGCCTTTTATGCCTCCGGAAGGAGCTGTGCAGAATCTGATCAATTGAGTACCACTTGAGTGGGGTTGACGACTAAAAATATAAAAAAAATTGGAGTAGAAAGAATTGAGTTCATCAGACCTCTAAATTACCCTACACACACAAACCAACCAAGGTACCAACTTGTCGGTGGCTATGTTGCACTGTGGGTAACGTAGGCTGCAGGTTTTGACAAGGAAGAATAATGTGTTTATGATAAAAGATGATATTGCTGGTTCTGCAGCACTAATCCTTTTTTTCACTGTCCATCAGGAGTCAGTGAGTGCAATGCTAAATCGGGACAGCACACGTTTAATAAACACTTGCTAAATGGCTTAGAAGGTATTATAACAGAGATGTAATCAAATGTTAACATTTTATCAAGTGTTTATCAACATGCATTTAAAAAAAAAAAAATCCTTTATGTAAAGCAGCAGAAGCAGGTTAATGAATGATAGGTATCACAGCGTAACATACCTGTAACCATCACTTAAGATTACACACAACAGCAATTCTTACAGTGTGTTATAAAGCATCTATTAACAATTAAAAGTGTTTAAATCTGTGGTAGAACCCATGATGATATACTCTTGTATTGTTAACACTCTTACTTGTTGACAAATTAAAACTTTAAAAAAAAGCTTACATCTAAAATACAGTGTGTATATAGTGTGTGTATATTATACATTTTTTTAAACAACATCTGAATGATACATGAGACCGTTAAAATCACGTTACCGTCATTTTTCTGTGTTATCTGTTCATTTCTTGACGACTACTTGTGAAACATTATAAAAGACTGGTGTTTCCCCCCAAATTCCAATACACAGACATGGTTAAGAACCACATAAACATATGTCGGACAGTAGTTAATTGTCATAATTGACAGTAGTACATTTTAAATTGAGTAATCACATTCGATGAAATGGAGAGCAAAAACATCAGTCAGTCATAGTGTACAGTATGGAGGATAAACTCTACTGAATTTAGTAATACACATATCTACACTTTCATTTATGTGTGTTTTTTTTCCAGTGACCTTTCTCACAGTAACCAGTACGTGCAGTCTCTGGCTCTGTGCACACTGGCCTGTATGGGATCAGCTGAGATGTGCAGAGATCTGGCACCAGAGATAGACAGGCTGCTCCGAGCCTCCAACTCCTACATCAAGAAGAAGGTGGGGACTTCCACCTCCTCCTGCTTTTTAACTAACTGTACTAATTACACTATGTATGTATATAGTTTGTTTATTGTTTTGTGACCCTCCCCACTGTCCTTCCAGGCTGCTCTGTGTGCTGTTCACATTGTGAGAAAGGTCCATGATCTGGGGGAGATGTTCGCCCCCGCAGCTCGATCCCTCCTTGCAGAGAAGAATCACGGTCAGTTGATCTACCTCAGTGACCCACCTTATTGATATGTTTACTTAATTAATTTCTTGTTGCTAAGTCTAATTTTCCTCCTTCCTAATTAATTTTCGTCATTGTTTTGTATGTTTTTATCTATAGGCGTGTTACATGGTGCTGTGGTGCTCATCACTGAGCTGTGTGAGAGGAATCCAGAGACACTGGAGAGGTTCAGAAAGGTACAAGAGAGACGCAATCATACACACACACACACACACACACACACACACACACATATAAATCTTAGAAGTTCTATATATCTGCCTATCTATATCCATCTCTCTGTTGTAATATGTTTGTGCTTTGTATCTCAGGCAGTGCCAGATCTGGTTCAGATAATGAAAGGTCTGGTAATTTCGGGTTATTCTCCAGAGCACGATGTGGCAGGAATCAGTGATCCCTTCCTACAGGTCAGTTTGGACAGCAATCAACAGATTTCATCTTATTTTATCTTATCTTAATGTTGACCAGGAACTTTTGAGCGCTTTTGAGGGTGAAGATTTAAAATCAGAACATTTAGAATTTGACATGTCTTGTCAAAAAAATCTCACTCTTCTTTCTTTATGGCTCAGATTCAGTTTTAAATGGGTAGAGACTGGTAATAAATTGTTAATGTTTGTTATTCTTTCAGTTTCTTTCTCTCTCACTAACACACACAGATGTATCCTCTCATCTTTCCTCCTATTTTTGCTGATTCAGTGCACCAAAATAACTTATAGTCCATCTGTTCACTCTTTCCGGCCTCAGGTACGCATCTTGAGGTTGCTGAGGATTCTCGGCCACAACAACGAGGCAGCCAGTGATGCTATGAACGACCTCCTAGCTCAGGTTTACTGTCATATACACAAATGATAAATAATTGTCATGAAAATTTCGTTTTTTGTTCTTTTTATGTTCTCCTTCACATTCTTCTGTCGATGAAGTTTTTCTCGGTGGCACCCTTTTCTTTGTTCAGCAACAATGGGTGTTGCTGCTCATGCTGACTACCTAGTCTGTTTTAATCCAAATAAACTGGAACATGTAGATCGCATTACTTCCTGTGTGCCAGAATATGTTTCAGTGGAAAGACTTGCCAAACGGGGTGTTAAAACAGCTCATTAAAAACTTGAATCACTTCTGTCAGCTGATGGCAGCAAAACAAAGATTTTTTATTTCAGTCAGTCATTAAATATGTATGTTGCTCTGTACCTAATGTACTAACTAATGATGTGTGTTTGACTTGGCATACAGGTGGCGACCAACACTGACAGCACTAAGACTGTGGGCAACGCAGTGCTGTATGAGACTGTTCTCACCGTGCTAGACATCAAGTCAGAGAGCGGACTCAGGGTGAGAGACTAGCAGCAGTCTTCGCTGTGTTCAACCACATTAACACATAGTTGATAATGTGACCTAGTTACCTATCAAATGCACATGCATGTAACTTTCCATTTGCCACAGGTTCTGGCTGTGAACATCCTGGGAAGATTCCTCCTGAACAACGACAGGAACATTCGGTAAGTGTTCTTTAGCTTTCCCTGACGTTCCTCTACCCCCACATTCCTGTTTCTCTTTCCATCTTTCCTTCATCCTCCCTCTCTTATCTCTGTGGGTCATTTTTACCATTTCCATTCCACAAGGCTGACGGCTAACTCACTGCAGCCAGAGAGAAGCCTCCCAACAGGCTGTTATCAGTCTGAGCTCACTAATCACTTTCCCTGGAGCCGTTCCTCCAGAGCCACACCAGAAGGTCACTGTCTGTCTGTTAATGCTGATCTCTTCATTTTGGGCTCTGTCATTTTTCATCAGGCAGCGTGGAGGCCAGAAATAGGTTCCTTGGGGTTTTGTTATGTCACTATTTTTTGGGTTTATCTCCATAGAGGCTGTGTGACCAGGCAGGCCTGTCAGGCTTTTACCTGCGGGGCCCCTGAGTGTCACTGTGGCAGTGTGACAGTATTAGGACTGGTGTATTCCTGTGAGCCCTGCTCGGCTAGATAACATCTCTCCGGTGCTCACATAAATACTTGATCAGTTCATGAGACATTCCAAGTGGAAAGATGAATTATTTATTTTGCTATGTTGAGAAAGTTAAGTTTGTACAGCACTGTCAGTTCATCTTGACTGTTAGCTGATGGTTAGAAATCCATATTAATAGCAAAAAGTTATTAAATATATTCTGCTTCGCTACACACTCAGAACCTCGGTGAACTGAGCTCACTCACAGCTCTTCATCATTATGCAGCATGAGGCTTATCACAGGACATCCTTATTTCTGCCTCTTCTGTGTGCGTGTTCAGGTACATCGCCATGATCTCTCTTCAGAAGATTGTTGGGACAGATCACAATGCAGTGCAGCGCCACCGGGGAACCATAGTGGACTGCCTGAAGGACCAGGATGCTTCTGTCAAACGGTAACTCTCCCCTCTTCTCCGCTTGTCAGCCACAGCTGTTACACCACAGATGTTCAGTAAGCCTGACACCGTGAAGTCATGCTTGTCCAATGTCATCCCCTTATGTGTGTTTGAGAAATGTATAAAAAGGTTCAAGGAATCAGTCAATTTTCCTAAATCTAGGAGACCTTTCTTAAAGTGTCTAATTTCTTTTTTTTATGTTTGGGACATTTTCTGAATCCAAAAATAATAATTTCATGCTTGATGGATTTCTGTAGGTAGATTAATACAGTATTACTTGGTCCCTCCTCGAGATACAACAAAGCAAGATTATATAAAAGTGCCGTGATAAAGGTAAAATGTGTCAAAACATACCATTATAAATGAAGCATTGTGATGCTACAGAGATTCTCCGGCTGACAATTTGTATTCTTCAGATGAACAAGGGGAATTCAGGGAACAATTGTCAATTCCGCGAAACATGTGATTCATTACGCAATCGCAATGCCTGTCAAAATAATTCATCCAGCCTGAGATCCCCCAATCACATACAGCACAGCTTGATGCTATGTACTTTAAACTCATCACAGAGCAAAATAAAGTGTGTTGCAGCTTATAATAAAGGAAATAGTGAGCAATATGATCTAATTAATATGGCAAGTTTATCTTAAACTTACTGAGATAAGGTAATCAATCTTAAAGACAGGACATGTTGCTCCAAGAACGTTTCTCCTCACTCATCTGTTTGATGTCTGCTGGTAAAGATATGTATAATTCAGGGAACCGGTAAAATTAGCATCTGCATATTTTCCCATAGTGTACCTTCAAGTTACTTTCAGACACTTTGTGAGACTTACTTGCTGCCTTTGTTTATATTCATAATAACGGATGCAGCCTCCTAAAATGGGAACTTCGCCATTTTTTAACCAGCTTTGTATCACCACAATGTTGGTTTCAAGTCTTGTTTCAAGTCTTGTTTCAAGTGCGGGCTGTCTCATCAAGCTGATCTTATTGTCTAAAATAGGCAGTGCTGACCAATTATGAAACCAAGCTTCTGTTGCTACACTGCCTATGTCTTGCCTAAAATGTTTTCAGAAACATATTTTCACATGCTGTGTAGCTACAAAAGCAAAAGGTCTTGAACCAGACGTGGTCACCATGTTGTTCCTGTATTGTGAAACCAGGGGCGGAGAAAAGTCAGATCAAAATACAAGGCAGTGCTGATCAAATTGTTTGTTACCAACTGTCTGCCTTACTGTATCCTGTTTGAAAACGGACTCTGAGCCCAAACCAAAAAATGCCCAACTTGCAGTACGTCACCCATCAGCGGAAATATTTATTCATCTGGTTGTTGTAGGTTTTCTACCTTTTGAGCAAAAGTGAATACCACATCTCTTTTTCCCTGTTTTCTCTAATCACGTAGCACCAATTTCAAAAATATTTGCATATTTCTGTTGAAAAGACAGCCCAGTTTTATGCAAGGGCCGTCTTTCCAGTGGTGAAACACTTCTTTAACTCACCTTATAACTAGAAGGAAAAAATAAAAGGGAACAAATAAACGACAAATGGTATTGTGCAATGTCGTGATACATCCTTTGTAATACGCTATCAATACTGGTGCATATGTAATCCATGCACCGTATCAAAGTGTTTCATCTCAACTGCCAAGAAAACTGAATTTTAAAGCTCTTCATAGCACAGTAAATACATGAAGTACAGGTTTGATTTCACGTTTTGTTAAAACGAATATTGCCATTTCAAAAACTATGTTTGTCTTTTAAGCTGCACAGAAGTCGTGATGTATCATAGATCATTTTCACAGTATATCACTGCTGTGCTGATCAGCTACTCACACTTACAGAAGGACTTAATTTAAAGGTATACTTATATACAGAATTACCAACATTAACCATCTCTTGTCCACTGTCCAGCCGTGCGTTGGACCTCTCCTTGGCGCTAGTGTCGGCCTCCAATATCCGCTCCATGATGAAGGAGCTGCTCATCTTCCTCTCCTCCTGCCCCCCTGAGCTCAGGTCCCAAGCTGCCAGCGGCATATTCATCGCTGCAGAGAGGTGAGTGACACACTCCACACATGTACAAGGTCACATGACATGATTACACACACAGTATATGTGCATGCATGCAAGCAACACACAAACATACATGTGCATGTGAATACATTTAATGTGCTGTGTCGTTCCGAGCTACGATTGGATAAAGTGGGCATTAATGTGATGCAGCTGTTAAGTATTAAGGCTGTGACAAAAAGCCTCTGTACTTAAAGTATATGTGTCTCCATGTCTCACTCTGTGTCTGTCTCCACTCTCAGTGATACCCCTGTGACGATGAATAGCCTTCTCTGTTTCTACTGTATATCTCTCCACCACTTGACGCACTTTGGTTTTGTGTGTGTGTGTGTAAGTTGTGAGAGGATGCAGATGGATTTGCGGGTGTCTGATTCACTCTGAAGCACCACTGAGTGTGTGTGTGTCTCTGTCTCTGTCAGGTATGCGCCCTCCCAGCGCTGGCACATTGACACCATCCTGCATGTCCTCACCACGGTAAATACGGACCGAGCCACTCACCCTGCTGCCTCTCACATGAGTTTCTCCCTCTGCCATCATTAATGCAGTCTGCCTTAGTGTAGATATCAGGGGCCACATGTGTGAAGGCTGCGTATGTATTGAGACACTAGATTTCTATTTTCTAAACAATACATTGGGCAAGAGACCGTGTGAACCTCCTCTGTACAAACTTTCATACATGCTGCCCTGAATAGGCAAACCAATGCTTTCCATTTTGCTCTCTGTTACATTAATTTTAATTGTGTGCTCCATCTGGTTAAGTGAATACATAAGAAGCTAATGCTTACAGTAATCCTTTGCATTGTTCCCCCAGAAGAATGGAGTGTATAGAAAGGGTAATGGTGGGGTTTCGGTGTGAATTAAAACTTAATCCATATCAGTAAATGTCCTTTAATAATGTATGTAAACTGTGATGAAACGGCCCCTAAGTGAGGTCATTATGTCTGGGAGAAAATGTAGGGCGACCCAAATACTTGGGCCAGCTGTCTAGCTAATGGAGTTTGGTGTGTGTTTGACTCTGATCTCTACTCTGCCAGGCAGGGGGCGACGTCAGAGATGAAACTGTGCCCAACTTGATCCAGCTTATCACCAACGCCTCAGAGCTGCACTGTTACACTGTCCACAAGCTCTACCGGGCTCTGCTCACTGACATCTCTCAGGTGTGTGCGTGTTTGTGCATGTGTGTCTCTAGTGTTTTAGGCAGAGTGGTGTGCTGGTCAGCTTACTCATTCAGTGAACCTGGATGATCAAATTATCCATGTGTCTCTGGTTTGCTCCATGCTGATCCTTTATTATACAATGAAGAATGTGATGAGATGTGATTAGATTCATTATAGGAAGAATGCTTAAAGTCTTCTGTTAAAAAACATTCAGTAGGAGTTTAAGTGTACACTATAGTTAGAATATTTTCCAAAATGTAGGAAACCTCTCAAAAAGTGTGGCATTCCCTTATTTTATGTTTGGGACATTTTTTTTTCATCAAAAGTAATTTGATGTTTGACAGCGGCACGATCCCTAACCCTAAAAACAGGCCCACCTAAAAAAACAAAGTAAGTAAACACTGTATTTGGAATATTTTCAATGATTTACATTGCCGTCAGAGAGCTTTATCTGATGGGAAACTGAAGCCATTATATGGCTCTCTCATTTTACCTCAAAGAACACAGGAATTGCTGTCAATTTGGATTGTTAGCATGTTTGTTCAGACCTGAACGAACGTGTCAAAACTCCAAAGTCACACAATAACACAACTCCCGTATTCTGTGTGGTAAAATTACAGTTTTTGTCAAAGGCATCTGGTGGCTTTGACAAGAGCATAGGACAATACAACGACTTCAGTTTCCCGTAAGAAAGGGCTGCCTGAGGGCGAGGTAAAGCTCTGAAAAATATCATTAAACTGTACCAGAAGTCCTGTCTGTTTCTCCAAACTGGGGGTGTTCCGACCACCATCTACATCATACACTGACTATGGATAACACCTCATACACCCCCACTTCAAAAACACAAAGAACTATCCCTTATTAGTAGAATTACATTATCAATGACAAATGACAGAATACAGTTATCCTGATCTGTTTGCGAACTAGATGAAAACAGAACTAAGCACAGAAAATGTGTACACCTGACCTCACTCACCAGTGTTGTACTCCAGAGAGAAAAAGCAATCAAGGACATTTAAATGTTGACAAAGAACAATAAGACCCTATTTCATCATAGGTATTGACAAATACAATAAAGAGAAGCATAGCGTGCAGAGAATCAGCCTTTGTTGGGACACACATACGTACTTCCATACTGAGCAAAGCAAAAATACACTTTGACATCTGATTCTGTGAAAGCTGAAAGTGAAGCTGATATTCCACATACAGTGACATTCACATTTTCTAGCTTTGAACCCATCCCAGAACTGAGCTTTTGGACAGAAAAGGGAAATCCGGGACTTTCATTTTAGGATCCATTTGTAGCATAATGTGCAAAACTCAAGAGATGTTCTTCTTCAAAGAAACATCTGTGTCAGTGGTGAACCAGAGAGAGCTGGTCTGGTTCCACGGCAGTGAGAATAGCCAGGCTTTCAGTTTGAAAACCGGCTGATGCAACCAGGTTTATTTTTGGAACCAAGTCAGATGAGCAGCCATGTACTCATCTGCAGTGTGGTGCAGTTTCCCATCATCCACCACTTTTACTTCCAGTGAATTCAGGAAAAGGTGGCTCTGATGTTTGAAAGTGTCATGCTAACCAGCAAGCCAGTCTGCCAAAAACGTAAAGTATTACTATACTTGACTGTGTGTGTAATGTGCGAACAGTTGTGTGAGTGTAATACTTGTATGTGCAGCAATCCCTAGTGCAGGTGGCGTGCTGGTGTATAGGAGAGTATGGAGACCTGCTGCTGAGAGGAGAGTGTCAGGAGACTGAGCCTGTTCAGGTACATGAAGCACCCACACAGTCTATACTATAATACGAATAATTATTAGTAGTGATTCAACTTATTTTTAAAGCACTACAGGGTTTTACATTTTCAGTTCTAGGCCTTCTGTCTGACAGGACCTTCTGTTTGGACATAATAGGGAGTATGAGTAGTTAGCAGGAGAAGTAATAGCTATACTTATAGCAACTCCAAGGAAAAAGCAATGTGCAACAAGTGCTGCAACAAGTGCTATAAAGTTAGTGATGATAATGAGTCTTCGGTCAAAATAAATGAAGGGTCTGTGTCTTAATCATACAGTAAATGTGATGGATCATCAGCTAAATGAATACTAGAAGCTAAAAAGCTAGCTTCAGTATTATAAAAATGTGATGGCAAATGTCAGACTCTGTATCGACTCTGTTTTGTCTCTCGATCAGGTCAGCGAGGACGACGTCTTGGACGCCTTGGAAACGGTTCTGCAGTCCCACATGTCGTCCCCAGCGACCAGAGGCTTTGCTCTCACCGCCACCATGAAACTGAGCACACGCATCACTGACAATGTGGAGTAAGAAACACTTCCATCACTCCCAGCAAAACAAAAAACTGTATCCCAGGCAACTGGACTTGTTTCAGTGAAACAAGTCCAGTTGCCTACGATACAGCACCTAGATTGAACAAAGAGTTATAAGGGTCAAACGTCCAGTTGGACTCTTCATTAAGATACTTTCTAATTAGTTGCAGTAATTTCTCAATAGTCCCCTGACTGCTGCTCTTTTTCTTCATCTCTTCACCCTGCCAGTCGCATCAGGAGCATCGTCAGCATCTATGGCAGCTGTATAGATGTGGAGCTCCAGCAGAGGGCAGTTGAATATAATGCTCTGTTCAAGAAATATGACCACATGAGGTATGCAAGATAATGAAGAAGAACTTTTCCTGTTTCTCATATAATCATGTAATATACTATGTTTCTAAAAATCAGAAGTTATCATTGTAGCATTTAGGATTTTCACAGTTGATAGTAGAAACAAATCTTTTGCTCCGGCCACAAGGTGTTGAGATGCCTCCTCTCTCTGCAGGGCAGCAGTGCTGGAGAGGATGCCTGTGATAGAAAAGAACGCCCTGGGTCAAACCAACGGAGAGTCAACAGGGGAGCCCATCAAGGACATCCAATCAGTCAAAGTCAAGCAGGGGGAGCCTCTGCTGCCCCAACCACCTGCTAACCAGGTACATGACACGGATGAATATTTTATGACTGCAACCTTTGTTTAGATTTTCCACTCGCATCTGTCTGCATCCAAACTTTTTTCTTTGGTCACCTCTTGGTCGTTGTTTTTGCTGATCATCTGTTTTCGTGCCTGACTTGAGGCATCGTTAGGTCAGGCTCCAAGCTGTCTTATGACTGCTTAAAATCTCTGAACCACTGTGCATGTGCGTTTATGCAAATGAAATTGTAATGAAGCTCAGCTAATCGGTTTATCAGCAATGTTCTGGTGAATTAAAACACTTTACAGATTATCCTTTTTTAAAAAACCTTTACACATGAGGTTTGTTCTGTCCCTGTTCAGATATGGGTGCCTCTAGATAAAGAGTCAAACAGCCTCACTGTTCTTTGAATAGATTTGCTTTGAATATGCAGAGCACTGTGTTCTCTTCAGTTTCCAACTGTCAGCTTTGTTGCCATGTCTATTTTTTCCTCAGGTGTGTGACCTGTTGGACCTGCTGGGAGGCCCTGAGGAGACTCTACAGCCCAGCCCAGCAGCAGCAGGCACAGCACCGGGCCTGCCCACCACCACAGCCAGCACTGCTGGAGGAGACCTGCTGGATCTGCTGGGAGGGTTAGAGCCCACCCCCCTCGCTCCAGGTCTGACACCCTCAGACACATAAGCTAGTTTAAACTGAAATAGGACAGGATTTTGGACTTGAAATTAGAGCATGGCTGCAACTAATGATTATTTTCATC
Organism: Pagrus pagrus; assembly: GCF_965226575.1. Taxonomy (NCBI): domain Eukaryota; kingdom Metazoa; phylum Chordata; class Actinopteri; order Spariformes; family Sparidae; genus Pagrus; species Pagrus pagrus. Next base: position 23,301,227 of record NC_140196.1, on the reverse strand, counting down.
TTCGACTAATGCGTTGATTCATGGATAAGTTGATTGGTCTATAAATTGTCAGAAAACGGTGACGTCCAAGAATGTGTCGTTTTGTCCATAACCATAAGATATTCAGTTTACTGTCATACAGGACAAAATAATACAGAAAGTTATTCACATTTAAGAAGCTGAATCAGATGATTTTTATCAAAATAGTTTGCTTAAATTGGATTAATACTTGACAGCTTAACAAAAAAGCAATCAATCGTTGCATTTCTAAACTAGAGACTGCAAACTGAAGGGGACTGAATCCGGCATTGTCCAGTGTTGATGTGTCTTTGCTCAGTATTTGCTTTAATCTAATGTAATATTTTATAACGTCTGTTTTCCAATAGCTCCCACAGTGCAGGTGTATGAGAAAGATGGTGTGACTCTAACAATGAGTTGTGAGAAACAGTCAGCCTCGGGCCTGACAGTCACACTCACAGCCTCCAACTCCACCGAGTCAGACATCAGCAGCCTCACCCTGCAGGCTGCAGTGCCCAAGGTTTGTGATAAAGACACACTAGTCACAGATGCACTCACCGGCACCAGCAAGCTCTCTCTGTTGGTGTTGATTTTTGGCTGCCAAGGAATATCTATTTTTTGTTCTTTGACATTTTCAGTACTGAATCACACGCAGATACTTTGTCACACCTCCTCTCTCTGTGCATTTGAGCAGTGTGTGTTCGTTGCTGGGTGTCAGCTTTAGACCCTGTCATGTTCTCAGTGGTAGGCATCAGTGCAGTAAATGGAGGCGTGTGTTTTGGTGCTTTAAACTTCAAAGTTCCATTTGATCTTCCCTCAGAGTGTCCAGTTACACATGAAGGCCCCCAGTGGGGACTTTCTTCCTGCTCGAGGCGCAGCTAAGGTGACCCAGATGGTGGTCCTCAACAACCCAAACAAGGTGGGTTTGACAAGAAGCTTTGAAGCCCGGTCAGTCAGGAGTGTGAGACATCTCTTTTATATCAGTTTGTATCAGTACAGGAGAAAATAACACCCTTGTAAATAAAAGTTTCTGTAGTTAAGGTCTGTAAGGTTATGAAAGTTTGAAAATAGAACAAATCTTCACACTTTACCTCTACATTTTTCACACATCTCCCACAAACCTGTTGTTGTATTCAGCTAGAACAATTCATCATTGCCAAGTGTGTGCCAGGTCCAAATCTTATGCTACTCCAGTTGAAGCAGAGCCTATTCTAAATCCTTCCTCCTCCTCCAGGTGAACCTGAAGATGAGGGTCCGTATATCTTACAGCAGCCAAGGATCAGCCTTTCAGGACACAATCCAGATTGACTCCTTCCCTGGACTCAGTGCTGCCGGCCACTGACAGCGGCCATTCAGTCCGACAGGACTGTGACGACAGTGTGTGGATGAGTCAGCAGACATCGCCCTCATTGACAGAAGGTTTTTTTTTTCCTGCTGTCTCACCCTCTACACTACAGTCCAAGCTGCTGTTTCTTGAATTCCTGATTTTGTGGGTGTTTTTATGGCTGAAGAACACTGGTCTGTCACAGGAAATCACAGCCTCGTACATTAACTCAGTTTCTCACTCCTCTGGAATCCAACTGTAAATGTGACTGATGGCACAAGCCGTGGAATATGCGAGCATTACATGGAAAATATTCAGTTTTTCTTGGGTTTCTGCAATGACGTCTGTAGAAACTTTGTATCATTCAGGTTTTTAAGCTGCTAAAGCTGATTGTAGTTGATGTTTAACTCCATATTTATTATTCATGTGGCTGGCTTTAACCAACTGTCCTCACATGACACTCCCTTTGATATGATTTCCTTTCTAAAAGATTTGCCTTTACGGTCTTCACTTTGTTGAAAAGCAGCTAAACAGTCACTAATGACCCGCTACTACTATTGTAAAATGCTCTAATCCACTACACTTGATTTAATTGAGAAACTTAAGGACACGAATTTGAAATTGAAGGATTTGAAACACCTCCTTATGTCTTGCAGCCACTTGTCTTCTGTTGCTCCTACTTTTTATGCGTCATACAGCTGAACAGTTCAAAGAATCCGCCTCCTTAGTCATTCCCCTGTGCCTTCTATCCACTCAAAAACAGTTATTTTCTTGTTTAGTTTTGGGGGCCAGAAACTGGTTTTAAATGTAGGTGTTAAAACATGTTTTTATTCCTCCCATTCAAGCAACGCTCCCTCACCAGTATCCCCTTGCCTGTTGTTTACAGAGGCTCCTGAGTCATTTTATTATCTGAAGACTGTGTATAGTGATACAAGAAATGAAGTGGGCATGATACTGTCTGCAAGATGTACAGTATATTTTACATATTAAGTATATGAGCACAATTAGAAGGGAGAAAATCTCTAATACAAGCCTTTGTTGTAGAAGGACAGAAAAGTGGGCTGTAAAACATGTGAATCAGATTAATTTGATAACTCATTTCATAATTATAGACCTGTATTCAAAACAATTCTGGATGTCAGTAATGGTGCTCTAAACGGATTTCAATATAATCAATACCAGACTGTTTCCGATCCCTACCTTAATTAAACTGTAAAGAGGAGACCAGGAGGAGTATTCTGTCTGATGTCTTTAAATCTTCAGTTTCATGTCATTTTCTAATAAAAATCAGTTTTCAGAATCCTCAGCAGTGACTTGTCTTGATGTGTGGGTGGGTGTGTCAGAGGACGACACGAAGATCAACTTCAGCATTTATTCACAAGCAAAAAGACCACAGTGTTCTCAAACTGTCTCCTGTACTGCATGGGTGCCTGCATCAACTGGTCAAACTCAGAAAGCCAATGTGGGTTTACAAAAAAAACATCTACAAAGGAAATATAACGTCCTTTTTTTTCTTTTTTTGCTGTTGTTGGGTGATTTTTTTTTTTTCTTTTTGTTTGCATCGGCCGGGAGCGTGGGATTTCAGATCTCTGTGCTGTAACATGGTTAGACTGTGACAGACACCTAAAGCGTTGGCACTCAGCTGGCCCCATCGCTACAGCCGCTCATGACGAGCTGGAGAGGTGTAAGCAAGGCCTGTGGAGCGTCGAGCCGCCTCTTAGCGCCAACACCAGATGGAGCACCGAACCTCCCTGGATCTTGTAGTCTGCAGCCGTCTTCTCATCGTTCCTGAGGAGCAAAGGAGAGAGAGCGGAGAATGGTTTAGAGAAGACGTGTAAGAAGAAGAAAAGTAAGAGGATGTCACAGCTACTACAGAAAAAGATGATGGAGGAACTCACATCTGTTTTCCACTGTAGATGAGTCTTTGCTGCTGCGGAGGGATCCCTTCCTTCTCTTCCACCCTTTCTTTAATTCGCTCCACCTTCATTTAAACAAAATATGACACATTTAGAAAAAGTTATAGCACCTTGAGAGTTTACAGCATACATGTCAGTGTGTAGTTTCTTCTAAATCAGAATCGCATCTCACCTTGTCTGTGGGCTCAATGTCGATCTCAATTTCTTTTCCAGTGAGAGTCTGAAACATAAAGTTACATCAACACCAGCTTTGGTTTCTGAAATGACACAGTCTGCAAATTCTGTGACATAATTAGGAATTTCATCTTCATTGCAAATGTTTTTTAACAAACACACAAAAAGGATGTCTTCAGGGATATTAGCTATAGATAACTAATTTATGATTATTTTCATCATGGATTAATCATTCCAATATTTTTTATATTGATAGATTGTCAGTGTAGAACAAAAATCTGAACCACAGTGACGTATTCAAATGTCCCAACCACACAGTCCGAACTCAAATATATACAGTTTACATGAATGGACCGTTTGCCACAATCGCCTCAAATGATTGATCCATTATTTATCCTTCGATCGACTATTAGATTGATCTACTTTTCGTTCCAGCCCCAAGTAACAGAAGAAACTGGTTGTGCTATCTATAGGGCGCTTGCACACCTTCTAGTTTATCCTCAAGGGTCACATATTTTGTTGCAACACCGGTCAAGGAATTGGCTAACCTGCTTTGGTGAAGTTAGCAAGCTATCACATAACATAGCTACTGAATGGCTACAAGTATTCACAGAGAGCCGTATGCTAATAGCTAACTGGCAGCTCCACTAAATTCATAGCAGAAAAACAAGCAAATATTAAACCAATGTAGCACAGAATGACATACATGTTTGTTCGAATACAATTAGTGACTGCAGCAAGGCCCCGAAATAAATTAGCAAACCGGTAAGTCATGTTAGCGGGCTGCCCAACAAGAGCAGCTCCGGGCCGGCGGAGAAGAGGATAATACAAGATAAAACAGGCTCACCTTAACCTTGATCAGCATGTTGAATAAACGATATACTACAATTCGAAATAATATAAACTGCTTGCAGACCAAAACACTAGAAACACTGGCGAATTACAACCACTTGTCTGGCTGACTTGAATTTACTTCCTGTGTACAACGCTAAACGGTCCGGACGTGACGGCGTCAAAGCATACGGAAGAGTGGTTCCGCTCTGAAGAGTAAAAAAAGAAACAGGTCTGCTGTTTCTGAGCTCACAGCAGCAGCTTTCACATGGACAGAAATGTTTAGATCGTTTACTCAAGAAAAAGCAGAAATATCACGCTGTTAATATATTCTAGTGAGTAAAAGTAGAATAATTAAAGTGGTAGTAGCTCAGCAGCAATATAAGTAGGCCTACACTACAGAGTGTTATTTCATATTGGATCATTTTTACTGATGGGTTGACATGAAATCATTTTAAATTTAAGTATTTGTTCGAGGTGGAGCTCATTTTAACTATATAACTTACTGATGAGTAGTTGAATCATTGTATTTTTTTTCATTTATTTACTGATTATGTTTTGTATGTAAAGTGATCTGTAAACTAACAATTAACTAGCTGTCAAATAACTGCAGCAGAGTAAAAAAAAAAATACAACATTTGCCTCAGAAAAGTGGTAAAGTAGATGTATAACATATGGTTAAGTAAAATGAGAGCATAAATGAATTAAAAATTATACTTATACTTAATTGTACCTAGTCAAGTTCCACCTCTGCATCTGGAAAACACCCTACTATACACATGTAACTGTAAGAACACACCAGCTTCAGAAGAAACTGACTGACTGGTGTCCTGCTCCCACACACATGTTGATCATTCAGCTGATTTGGCAGGAAGTCTACAAATTGTGTCACTTCCAGTCTGATCTGGATTATTCAGTCATGGTGCCTCATCTCTACCTAGGTGTGATAATCTTGGCTGTTTTTGCAACGGCTGTTGCTAATGCAGGTATATTTCACGCATGTGAGTAGATATGTGTCTAAAGTGCTTGATATAAAGAAACTAACACCATGAGAATTGGTTTACAGAAATCAGTGTAGTCTGTGAAAAAGACTCGGTGAGAATCACATGGAGGATCAGTGCCGAGTTGGTGCCACATGCAGCTCGTCTCTTCCTGGGGAACTGCATGCCGTCTCAGTTGAATGCTCTGCCCAGCGGAGAAGGGGAGGCACACTTCAACTACAAGTTTACAGACTGCAAATTTAAAAGACGGGTAATGTTAATGCCATGTTTAACCAAAAAAATACCGTTCAGCCTCCTGCGTGTCTTTTAACCTGTTTTTCTACAGATGAATGGGAAACGTCTGCTCTATCAGAATGACCTGACCTACAGGCCACATGCAAAGTCCAAACCTGCAGCCTTTGTGTATCCCATTGAGTGTGTTTATAAAAGGTAGAGTGCCTTTTTGAATGAAAATCCAGTTTGATTCAAGCAGAAATGTGAGCTGATAAAATGTTTGTTAATTCCAGACCTGAGGGGTGGATTCCCCCTTTTCTGAACCCTGGATCAGGTGTTTCTGAGGGCCGAGGCGGGCTGGTCTTCCACATGGCACTCCTCGATGGTGAGTTCTCACACTACCAAATGCAACATGTGGATACTTAAGGGCACATTTTAAGCCTTTTTATCTCCCCCTACAGAGCAATTAACAGGTGTAGCAAAGACAAATGTCATCCCACTGGGCTCGTTCATGCCGATATGGGCCGCAGTGGAGCAGAAGTCCCATCAACCTTTGCTGCTGCTCATGGAGGAATGTGTGGCGGCCACAACACCACAGCTGCAGCCTGACAACCAGGTTTACCCCATCATTAGCAACAAGGGGTAGGAGTCAGATGTTGGTTCGTCTTTTCAATAAATGTTCCAGAATAGAAGTTTTGTTGCTAAACTGAGTTTTGAATTTCTGCAGGTGTCTTCTGGAAAGCACGAGGGGAAACTCTGTGTTCCTGCCTCGGTACCACTCGTCTGCAGTCATCCTTTACCTACAGTCCTTCAAGTTTGGCCTTGGAGAGGTGAGAGGGTGAATGGTAACTGCTTTAAAGGATAAATTCACCCAAAAATTAAAAAAAGTCTCTATTCACCACCAAGCAGATGGTGAGTTGAGTCATGTTTCAGCATTTCTGGGGCTTCAAATCTGAATAACATTGCAACATTCTCTTAAACAACTGAAGTTGATGGGGACTTAAAGAATAATGGGAAAAAAAATGCATAAAATGTCTCCATACAGCTTGTCTGACATAAAAGTCTCCAGAGGCCCAGAGATTCCAAATTGATGTGGAAAGACCATATTTACACCCTCAGTGCATGGTCAAGCTTGTGCATCCGTTTCCACAGACAGGGTGTGCAGTAACGCTTTTGGCTTAGCAGCTAGAGTAAGATTTCAGCTTTAAAAAGGGTGTAAATAACATCTTTTCAAATCAATTTAGGATCTTGGGGCTTCTGAAGACTTGGATTATACCAAATGAGCTGTATGGAGCCATGGTTTATTTTATTTTTAGTTAGTTTTTTTACGTTTTCGAACCAGTCCCCATTTACTTCAGTTGTTGCAGTGAATGTTGCAACACTGCTCAGAATGGTTCATTTTGTGGACCACAACTTCGCCCGGCTTTCCATCAGCATGCATGGGAGTAGATCATGACTGAATTTTCATTTTTGGGTGAACTTATCCTTTAGGGATATTTTACTCGCAAAAAACTTTGACAAAGTGTTACGTTCTCCTCAGGTGTACATTCACTGTAAGCTGGTTGCATGGGATCCTGACGTTCTTGACGAAAGCAAGAAAGCCTGCCACTATGTAAAGGAAAATGGGAGGTAGGTCTGATCATGGATTAAGGAAACGGTTCACAGCAAGAAGGCCATAAACATATTTTCCACAGTATGAAGCTTGAGCTGGACACTAACCCAAAATCTTACTAAATATACTTCTAGTTAAAAACATCTTGTACAGAACATGCATCTAGTTGTGATGTGTTTCTGAACTTGATATAAAAAGCCAGGCTTGCCTCCAGTCTTTAAGCTCAGCCAGACATGACTGGTATTGATATTCTTTACTGTATACTCGTTTTTTATTGAACCACATTTATATGGAAGCTTACTGATTGGTTGCATTAGGGTTTTCTTCAAGGTTTTCCATGTGTGCGTGATATTAGCAACACCGTACTGATATGATGACCGTTCTTTCTCAGATGGGAACTACTCGACGACCCCTTTCAGAGCTCCATCTGCAGCTGCTGTGACTCAACCTGCAGTTCCCGCCCCAGAAGATGGGCCGACTGGGGTAACGCTTTTCTGCCAAATTAGGTGTTTGTTTTTTTTATTGTGCCTTTTTCTCATGAATTTATTTTTCTCCTTGTCAGGATCCCATGGCTTTAGTCACAAATCTGTTTTGGGACCCCTGATCATTGTGGATCCGTCTGACTCACAGGCCCTCATCATACCACAGGTGTCTGACTCTCAGGTGTATTGACAAGCATTTCATTTCAAGGTTTCTGTAATCACTGGACGTATGTGTTAAAGTTCTCAACATTTTCTTAGCAGGAAAGCCCAGTGTGACCTGATGGAGAGACTGTGACCGTGCACAACAGAGGCCAGTACAAGATGGCCTAAGGCTCCTGGTTTACTAAATGTCGGAAACTTCAGCTTTACGTGATCTCAACTTAAACTGTTTGCAGATTTATTTGAAGCTGCAGTGGTAATTGCCAATGGCATGCATCCATCTTAAACCCTCTGTAAAAATAAACCTGGTGTTAAATCCTGAAATTTTGTTTCATTGCGTTTGGTAGCAGTGTCTTTGTCCTTTTTATCCCTGCAAAGGACACCAGACCGTAGCACTTTGTAACTGCTGCTTTGCTTTAGCTCTCCATAAAGTCATCACAACTCCAGGGAATAAACTGAAATAAAACACAAGTATACAGCCTTTATATTAAAGTCCTAGAGTCACATACTGTGTCTCAGTTGAGCTGTAACCTGCTACACTGTTGCCCATTTCAATGTGGTGGTAAATGTCATGTCTTGTAAATACTTGTCCTAGTTTATCACTAGTGTTTACACTTTGTTGGCCATTTCAAGGCAACTGGATCACAATAAACTTCAGAATTTTGCTTTACAGTTATTAAAGGACCAGCTGAATTATGTCTCAATTATAATATGGCCTTCACATCCTCAGACATATATTTGCGGGCCACATGATTTAGAGGATGTAGCCCCAGAGTTGAGACGCAGTAATTTTTTCTTTCTTTTGGTCTTCCAATTCTAGCTGTGAATCATGACTTAAGTCCTTTATCCTACTGATTATGTGCTGAGGCAGCTATTTTAAAGTGCTCTGGTTTGATATAAAAATTGTCAGTCTGTGATTTATTTGGCTAAAGGTGCAATATGTGAGAATTTTCATTAAAATCTAAACAAACATTATCAACAAAATGTGATGTAATCACAATTGTGATGCTGTGTCTGTGTAAGTGTTGCAGAGCGTTAGCTTGCTAACCAGATAGCTCGATCCTTCCTGGTCCACAGCTCCTTTGTTAGTGGTGTAAACATTAACAATCCCCCAGTGCTCTCAACTCTGCTAGATGCACAGCTAACCAAGCCAACTAGTTAGTTACAATCTACATTTTTAGCAGCAGTTAACAGTTACTCTGGTGAAATTCTGCCCCCTTTTTCTTTTGAGCATGAATTGGACAGGTGGCCAATTCATGGAAAGTAGGCATGGGGGTGAAGTAGATGGTGACTTATTTTAAAATGTAAAAAAAACACAAAACTGAAAAGAAAAAAAAAACATAAAATGACTCCATACAGCTCATCCAGCATAATCCAAGTCTGATTTACACCCTCGACGTGTGGTCAAGCTAGTGCACCAACTTCAGACGGGGTGCGTGCTAACACTTTTAGCTTAGCAGCTACTCTCTGGGCTTCTGGAGACTTGGATTACACTGGACGAGCTGTATGAAACCATTCTAGCTTTCTTTTCCAGTTGCTTTTTTAACATTTAAAAAGTCCCCATCTACTTCAGTTTTATGCTGCGACACACTTCTCCATAAATGTTTTGTGGACTACAAAATTTCACCTTACTTTCCATCAGCATGCGGGAGAGTAGATAATGACCGAGTTTTCAAATTCGGATGAACTGTTCCTTTAAGTCAGCAGCTGAATGTATCTTGGGGTTTTTCTTACTTTTAAATCTAAAATCAATGATAGATAGTGTTAGAATACAAGGGCAACTGTTTCCATTGTAATAAGATATTCTCTCTGCGAGGGTACACTAGTTCACATACTATTTTCAACTTAACCCATGTTTACTGCCTGCTTCATGGGTACAAGGATAGTCATAAAACGCTTCCCTTGCTGCCTGAAATTGAACTCATACACTATTAAATTATCTCATAAACATGATACTTAAATGTGTAAAACGTGCCACTTCATAATGCCTTTTCATGACAACCAAAAGAAACTAAATGTGATGTCTGTTAACATGTCACTGATCAGGCTACAACATACCAAAATGGCTTCAATGTGTGTTGTAATAACTTGCTCTCTTGCTAATTAGCCTGATGGCTGCTGCACCTGAGATTGATGAACACACCAGGTGAAAGTGATTTCCTTGATTGATGCACCCACGACAGGAATAAAACCACCCTCCAGTGTCAGGAGAAGGTGTTCAGTCATGATGGCTTTCTGTTGGCGAAGTGCGCTGCTTCTGAGCCTGGCAGCTGCCGTGTCAGTGTATGCAGGTAATATTCCAGCAATTTACCATCTTTAACTGGAAACTGATGAGCTGCAACCTGAGCTCTTTGTGTTGTGTCTCTTACAGACATGAAACTGGACTGCAGGCCTGATTCTGTGACTCTGGTGTGGACGGAGAGCAGAGCCGGGGCTGACACCTCGCTGTTCCGTCTGGGTAGCTGCTTCCCAACCAGCGTCTCAGCCAGGGAGGCCGTCTTCAGTGTGGACATCAATGATTGTAACTTCATGAGGATGGTGAATCACCACGTTTTGTCCACTGGAATGCACCAAAAGTGCACTCTTGCTGTTTTTTGTTTAACCATTGGGGCACCAGGCCAAGCGTTTTCTACAATTTACCAGCCATGTGCCCTCTCTCATAGGTTACTGGGAACCATCTCCTGTACACCAATGATCTGACCTACGTTTCTTCTCCTGATTCGCACATTCTGCCCTTCGAGCACCCGGTTGTCTGTGCATATGAGAGGTGGGTCTTCAACAGTACGTCAACATTAAAATTAACAGATGCAAGAGTTTTAATGAAAGCGGCTGCTGTACTTTCTCTGCTTTGTTTCATCCAGGCCCAAAGACTGGTACCCTCTGATTTATGACCCAGTGTTTGACACGTACGGTCAAGGAGATATGGTGTTCCACATTGGACTTATGAACGGTGGGTGTAAAACATGAGCTCACCGGAGACTTCTCGCAAAGTTCTCCTGTAACTTTCATCTCTTTACTGCTACAGGTGACTTCTCAGGCCCTGCTGAATCCACTAGTTTCCCTCTGGGCTCCTTAATCCCCATCATGGCCAGTGTGGAGCAGAGGACCCATCAGCCCTTGCTGCTGCTTCTTGAGGAATGTGTAGCGGCCTCCACACCAGAGCTGCAGCCTGAGAGCAGTATATACCAGATAATCACCAATAAGGGGTACTCTTGTTACACTGGGAATAGGCACTGATGTAATGGGCTTTTTGATCATGGAAGTTAACCAATAGTGTGTTCTTTAACCATACAGATGTCTTGTGGACAGTAAGATATCGCGCTCAAAATTTGAACCAAGGCAAAAATCGTCAGAGATCCATCTGTCCCTTCAAGCCTTTAGGTTTGCTCTCGGAGAAGAGGTAAACTAGCCTCGTTCTAGTCATTTTTGGATGCAGGGCTTTATTGTTCAAACTGAAATGGTATCTGTAAATGCTGTCCTTCCTCAACTCGACAGGTGTTCATCCACTGCAAACTGGTAGCTTGGGATCCCGTTGGTCTTGACAACACAAAGAAGGCCTGCCACTATGACAAAGAGCACGGGTAAAAATGTCACTTTAAACTGCATCAGTGTCAAATTTTGATGGCAATTTTTCTCAATGTGCCATCAGGTGAGCCAGTTAAATGTCCAATACTTATTTTGACCACTGCAGTTAATAGAGATTTAAGAATTTACTAATGAAGACTTTCCTCCATGAACTCAGTTGGGAGCTTCTGGACAACGCTGCATATAGCAATCTTTGTGACTGCTGTGAATCCACCTGCAAGTCCAGGTGGATGAGGAGCACAGCATCAGGTATTTGTACAACATCTGCTTTATTTAACCTGTGTCATTGTACAATACTAAGAACTGGAATTTAATTTTGTTTCTACAGGGAAGCATGGAATAGTACACAAAGCAGTCCTTGGGCCACTTACCATCACTGATGTGAACTCCTGATTATATCCTCCAGGTAAGACTGTTTAATTTTACTTTGCAATGGATATTTATCCTTCACAATTGAACATTATTTTTTATTCTCTCCCAACAGGAATGGGTCCATCTCTCAGACTGGTTCATCTGATTTGGGTTTTTATTCTTGGTTTTCAAGCTTCTAAAAGCTTACTGCCAGTCTCTGCATTTCAGATCGTAATCTGGCCATTAAAGATGTTTCCAAAAGACTTGAATGCTGTCAATTTATTTTTACAGTTGTGTGTCATGGTCTGGTCTCTGTGTATTTTCATGACTCCATGTTGTCTAAAGTCTTAAAACTTGATATGCACATTCTGTCATTAACTTGATATACAATAAGCAGGGGCAGCACCAGAAAAATTTGACTGGAGGCGCTATGGGTGTGCTCCAACATTGACTGGGGGTGCTCCTAGAAATACAGTATTTGCACACACATAAACAGTAGTGGATATGTAAGGGATAATGTGTAGTTCGGAGGTTGTTATGGAGAAATAAACCCTGACAGGTTGTATGGAACCCCGACGCGAAGCGGAGGAATGCAAAAACAAGCCTCAGTATTTATTTTAAATATTTTTATTAAAATGTTTTAAAATGGGATCATTTTAACCCTCTCGTATGATTATTTGACATTTCCCATCTGGCAACACTACCACCCATCATGAACATAAGAAATTAATAATTTGGACAGCCTTGTTTTTTTTAATATCGTCCTAACTCACAATCCCAAGGTGACTATTTACCTTAATCTTTGCATCAGGTCCTACATAGCGTGCACAAATGTGCTACTAGTACTTATAGATGACTGAAAAGCCTCAAAATTAGCCTGAGGTTAAATCTTGAACTTGGCACCCAAACGTGCAGGTCATGATGTGGTGTAAAGTGTGTCCTTGGTGGGTTTTTTTTTTTTTGTTTTTTTTAAATGACCAGTGTGAAGGGACACTGTAATTATGTAGAGGAGATTCAAACTCAGAATTTTAATATTTACAATATTAAGGTAATGATGCAAACGCAAGTTGTTGTTTCCATAAGTGAATAAACAAGCTGTTCTCAGAGGAAAATAAGGTCCCAGAACACTGTTTGAAGCTAGAAAGGTGGCAGGGACTGCCACATATAAACAAAGTAGCACGGTATGAACTGGGTGCACCTTAACATAGTAAGCATTCAAAGAGCAGGACTAGCCCATGAACTCAAACATTTTCTATGCTAAATAGATCAAGGTAATTTTCTGAAGTCAATCTTGAATAGACTTTTTTTATTTTTATTTTTATTTTTTTTTTCGCCCTATTTTGTATTTTCCATCACATCCAACATCTTGAATGAGATAAAAGGAAGCTACAAAGAGTTGTCTAAAGCCACCCACAATCCACCATTTCTCTGAAATAAAATAAATCTATTTTGGTTGATAAAATTAAAGCTAGCATATTTACACGATGCCCCTCATGTTAAACCTGATCCAGAAAGTATCTGTTGGCATGGTGATTTGAACGCTCATACATGGAGGGCGGGTCTTCTTACGTCACGCAGCCAACCAGAGCAGAGTGGGACGTGCGCGGGGGCGGGACTGCTGCGAGCCGGGTGAAATGAATGTTGTCAGGAGAAAACTTCAAGACTTCTGAGCAGGGTGACAGGTAATGTTAGCAAAATAACAGAACTGGGAGAGCAGATAGTTTATAGCCAACATTTTACAAAGTTTTTAGTCCATTTCTTACCCTCTGTTTGTCAGTATTGGGCCTTGAATCTTGAATCATAATTTAAGCTAGCTAGCAAAGCGTTTGACAGCTAAAACCGTTAGCAGTGTGGTTAGCACCAACTTCACATTTGAAAGGTTGATAAACATTGTCTCAGTCGCACTATTGCAGAGTTATAGAATGATAAACTGGCTGAGCTGTGTTACTGATGTGATAAATGGGCAAAAAAGAGAAAGAAATCCAGTACCATGAAGCATTAATGTCATTAAAAGCTTAATATTAACAGTTATGTACATACTGATACACTCAATGGCCAAAATTAAGTGGACACCTATCAAAATTTGACACTGATGCAATTTAAAGTGACATTAAGTGTACCAGTTTTACTCAAGATTTTGGAACCTGGCTGCAGGGAATTGCTCCCACTCAACCTAAAGAGCATTCATGATATATTTAGAAAAATAAACAAAAAACATAAAAGTACAGTATATTACCCCTTTTCGACCAAGGTGGTTCAGGTTCTGGTTCGGAACTAGTACCTACTCTGGAACCAGTTCTTTGCATTTCAACAGCCAAAGAACTGGCTACCGGCCAGGAAAACTGGTTCCAGAGTGGCACCAACACTTTGCTGGTCTGTGGGTTGGGTTATCATGTCTAGGAACCAACTAAAACCACTTATGGCTGCCATTTGTAAAAACCACAGCTAGTGTAGCTTCCCCTGACTTATCCATGAGTGAATAAACAAAAGATTTTAACTATTTTCACCAATCAAGCAACAGTGGTCCACCGACCAGTCATGTTTGGATGCCAGTGTAGGCATGCAAAGCCAGAAGTAACACTTGTCAGTGTATTCATATTTGGTCCGAGTTCCACAGCTCAATAGTTGTTCCTAGCAATGCTGGGAAATTGGAGACGTATACAGTGACAGAATGATGTGACTCTGCAGTGGCTCTCATGCATGTGGAAAAGCAAACCAGTTCCTAAAAAGGTTCACAGGTTGAACCAACTTTGAACAAACACTAGCAGCAGCCCAGAACTAGCACTTAGTTGGCTATTGTCAGAAAGGGGGCCTATGTGACCTAGGTTTGCAATGGGATGAAAGTTTAACCATCTCAGAAAATATAGAATACAGTATTACACAATAATTTTTATAATCAATTACAGTTACCCTTAAATTAATGGAAACAGAAGGGTTGATTAAATGCTTATATATAAAATATATATATACACATAAATATATTTTAATAACACTAATACAGTACAAGATAAGCAGTATGTAGATTAGAGAATGGATATGCTACACTTTTTTCAAGGTCAATTTTCATAGCACAGTACAACTTGAAATGGGTATGCTCAGGGCACAAAATTAGCACCAGCTAGCATGTTGGTGAAATATGCAAGTGGTTGGTGGATTTGCTTCGATCTATTGGCTGGCTGGGCAGCCATTTGGCCGATGGACAGAAAAAGCTACATTTTGTACCCCTCTCCTGTACACATACTTATGAGCATACACTGTAATACATAATGTTACATAATCCAATTTTTGTATTGCAATCTCGTGTTTGTTTGCAGTGGATTAAACTCACAGGAGTAAAAATGGACTGGTTCCACTGTAATCAATGCTTCACAAAGAGAGGGTCGAAGTTTGCTGTGTCCAGCTGTGGCCACATCTGCTGTGAAGCATGCATTAAATCTAGTAAGACAGGTCTATACTATCTTCTTTGCATAATAAATGAATTTGCTTCACCTTTTGACTATAAGGATTTAACTTAATGGCTTAGATAAGACAGTAACAGGCTTTGTACGTCTCTTGTGATTTCCCACAGAGCAGTGCAGTGTGTGTGGGGCCAGCTGCAGCTATCTGCCCATCTCAGACAAGGTTGGTGAGTTTGACATCTTCACTGCAGGTTACTATCCAATGCCACCAACAAAGATTGACCTTTTATTCAAATGTTTTCTATCTGCACGTATTTTCTATTTCAGATGAAGCCACAGGAAAAGGTTTTTTTCAAGGGCCCTGTGAAGCTCATCCAATCACGGCTGGAGCACATTTCACAGGTCTGTCTCCTCTGTGCAGAGTTCACCCCGAGCTCCCTCGCTGTTGCCCTTTTTAATTGCTATACTAGGATGTATAAATGTCAGAGCAGTCAGTCAATTAACAACCAGAAAGTGAGTCATTCAACAAGAGATTGTTTCAGTTAAAGTGGTATTTGGCAAGATTAAAAAGCATCACTTCAGGATCACTTTAAGATCACTGGTGAATCCCTGAGCTATACTACAAAAGCTGAATCTCAGTTACATAATAGTTAATTGTGAGGTCTTCTTGCTCCACAGATTTCGCTTTTTCAGCGGACACAGATGGAGAGAGTTACAGCGCACTACAAGCATAAGTCAGTCGAACTGGAAAGGCGTCTGGAAGAAGTCACCAAACAGGTTTCCAGGTGATTTTAATATTTGTTATTGTTGCTCCGTGGCTTTATAAATACAACCCAATTGCAACGCTATTCTTTCCACATCTGTCATCACAAGGCAACTCTCTGAGCTGAAAAGAGAGAACGCTGACTTGAAAAAGCAACTGTTAGAGCTAAAAAGGGAGAATGCTGAATTGAAAAAGCCACTTTCTCAGAGGAGGGTAAGTGTTCCAAAAGTCTGATAAAGACAGAGTTCATGTTGACAAAAATGCAGGCAATAAGTTACATTTCTAATTTATTCTACACACTTTACACTCTACCACAGGTTTCTCCAGGACAGATTCAAATAAATGGGTAAAAAAAATATTTTTCAGGAACAAACTTTCCAGTATTTACATTTTTAAAACGTTTGAGTAACATCTTTTTATCTCATATACTGTATAGTGCTCAAAGGATGTCACTTCCTATAGCCGTCACCTCCCCAGGTAAACCCAGTGATTGAAATTGAACTGTTACAGTAATTGTTTATAGTCTTGGTGGCTCATTTCAAATATATTGATTCAAGTTGGTAAGGATCATGTGCGTGTTTTCTTTGACCAGTTATCCCTCGTTCAAGAGCCATGAGGTATGTATGACACTGTCTTGCTGTACTGAATTTAATGCTTTATTTGCAACATAATCCCATAGTGTACATATCTACACCTTATGCAAGGACTGCCATGAGAATATTGCTTCTGAGACCTAGATGGTGTAGTGTAAGTAAAATGTTTGTGACAGCAGGAGTCAGTACCTTAAAAAAATATTTTAAAATTATGAAATCTCATGTAAAAATGTATTTGCTGCCTTAAGGAATGGAAATGAAATTGTCTCAAACAAGGTTAAGTCCTACATTAATATATATATATATATATATTTGCTTAAACCATGATCTATTATTGTGCTTTTGTATATAATTTATTCTATGTAACTTTTTTGTCTCTTAAAATTAATGAATGAATCATCGCAAAATATTTTGTGCTCAAACATGTTGTTGTGGTGTTAGTCACTTGCAGGGGTGGGGCAGAGAGAGAGCTCCCAGTCTGTCCTCCCTCACAGTAAGTCTATATGTAATGTTTTTTAGTCCTACTATAGAGTATTTTGCAAAAAATGTTTATACAAAAAAAAAAAAAAAAATATATATATATATAAACTTTCAGACCCTTGCTCACATAATATTAATAGTTTGACAATACAAAAATCTTAACCCAATGTCAACTACTGTGAAGAGCTTTTACTACAGCTTTCCAGAAGGCTTCATCTTACTGTCTTGCTCAGTGGATGGGGTTACTTCTGTTGTTAAACATGAAAACTTCATTTGATGGTCCAGAATTAATTCTGATGCTCAGTAGTACCAATTAAAATGTCAATTATCAACTAATTATACAACACTTTGAGATATTTCATTTGGTTTCAACTTTTGTTCCATAAAACAAAGAAAACACTTTGACCTGTTTCTGTTTTTGTCAGACTCCTGGATCAGCTACCTCCATTTCTAGCCATAGTTCTCTTCATGAACATGTAGACAGTAAGTGTGTTTGAAAAACTTGTTTTTGTAGCTCTACTTTAGGTTCTGTGAATATACACTATAGACTGTGCTTAATAAACTTAGAAATTAAATGCATACCATCCATGATGAAAATTCTTTCACCTCTCTGTTTTAAAAAGGAACGCCCTCGTCTTTTAACACTCCAACAAGGTAAGAAATGCTCTCTAAATTACTCCTGCCATTAAACACATATCACATTTCTAAATTAACATTTTACATTTTCTCATGTAATGGCTAAGTCAGTCCGTTTCTGTCATCCTCAGAACTCAGCGTCAGACTCCTAATGTTTTCCAGTTCCAGTATGTGAGTGGACTATCAATACAGTCACCCAGGCGTTAATGAAATGGCCCCCTGGGGACAGTTTTGTCAGTTAAGTTCATCAGGACTGTCACATCTTTGTTGGAGATACACATTTGTTTTATGCCCAGAAAAACTTGCCAGCACTATTTAAATGTCTTGTATATTGTTGGGCATAGGTACTTAATAATTGTTAAACTTATATAGATATTGTACCATGTGATCCCCCTGTTTTGAATTGAACCTGTAATATTTCAGTTAATACAGCACACAAAAACCATTGCTTGCACACATGATTAAAAGACAAGTCCTTTACTGGTTTCCAGTGACACAATTGTGCAATTGGGAACAGGAAAAAATACATTTCAAACATCTGCAAAGGAAGACACTAAGTGTTGTAGAAATTTCTCCACAGCATGACACCTGCATTAACTTTTCATTACTACTTAAAACAAAGTAATGCACTCAGCTTCCCCCACATTATGGTCATCTAAACTTTGTCCAAACATTTCTAAATAACTAAACTCTGACTCCATTTAAAGCCCATAGCACCCTTGTAGTAAACTAGAAGTACTTTAGAGTATGGACTTTATCTGAACTGCTGGGTGTATATGTATGTTTGTGCTATTATAATAATCTGATTCAACAGAAACATGGGATTTATTCTTTGGATGAAAAACCTTTTACTACTTACACAGTACATGATCAGTTATCTTATCTAGTTTGTCTATATTATAAGCCATCAAGTCACATCCTACACCTATTAAGACAAAAGATTTAAAAATACTGACTGAATCAATGAATGCAAATCAAAACTGAAATTGGCATTTCTGATATCTGTATGATGTTTATGTGATTAATGCTTTCTCAGTGCTGTTAGCTATAGGGCCCAGACACACCAAACTGATTTCTAAAGAACCTGTGGCGACGAAGGCCGACTGTCGTGTCACCTCATGTGGCCTGCATCTTGGCCAAAAAGCTGCACTTGCAAACACCGCAAAGAGCCGAAGACTTCATGAGGGGAAATAACTCTCCATTCCACCAGGTAGTGGTAGTCTGTATACATCATTCAAAGGGGGCACTAAAAGAGTCGGGACTGCTGATATACGTTGTTATGATAAAGCAGAGTTTTTGACACCACTGTTGCTGATATAGCCGCTTCTAATCAAGAACATGTCTGATAAAAAAGTTGCAAATAGCACTAGCAAAGAGGCTAAGGTGAAAATAAGGAGAGACCACACTAAATGGGTGGAATCATGGAAACTCCTTTTCAGGTTTCTCTTCATGTGCACTGATTTGCTTTGCTGAATGGCCAGTCTGAGTGACTCTTTCACTCTTTTCGACCAAAAAGCTGCCGACAAGGGCAGCATAGTGCCAGCGATGCAGGACACACCGCAAAAAGACAGGCCACAGATGCTCACCAACTGCCCTCACATTGGCTTGGTGTATCAGGGCTCCTAACTGTACAAAAGTACAGTGCAATGAAATGCAAATGACAAGCAAAGTATTCAGATAGTAAATCCAGTATCATAGCAGAACATCTAAAAGAGAATTGAATGTGTTTCAGAAATGTTCTGTGGACAGTAATAGAATTAGACGTATCATGCTGTTTTCACAAGTCATGATCACAGGTTTCAGTGTTAATGGATCAAGAATGACACTGCTAAGTTAAGAACTCATCATTTGTGAAAGGATTGGATTTAATGAACATAATGGCAGCAGGCTCTAAAACCAAAGTGCAAGATGTCAATTTAAAGTGTACATGTCCAGTGTGCTTTTCATGACAAGGAATTATTGGCTGTAACGGAATGATTTCACACAGTGACCAGTCAACAAAGACATCAACATAGAAATTTTTCCGGAGCAGTTACTTCTCTGCTATATTCAGGTACCAAAAGTACAACCAGTTTAAATTATACTGCTACAGTAGCATACTAAAAAATCTGTAGTAGTGATATCTAAACAAAAATAATAAGCTCAAAAAATATAACAAGCCAGTGTACAAGTTACTGTCCTATTTACAGCAACACAGGCAGCACAATTATAATTCAAGTCCAAATATATTAGGATAAGCATGAAATGCAGCATATATAAAAAAACACAAACCTAAATTTTGGTTTGCACAGGGAAGACTGGATGTTAGAAACCTGCCTCAATTAAAGCAATTTAAACCTAGGTAATAACTATGCTTGTTGGTGCAAAGGATGCGAGGACCACACTCACACCAACTTTTTATAAATGTTCCTAAGTCTGGTTCCAGTGTCTTAATCAGTAACAATAGGTTCTTGGTCTGTCTCCCCTACATCCTGAGCTGCAAACCAATCTCGCACTTGCTGGTAGCTCATTTTGGATTTCTTGCATAGAGTGTCAAGGTCTTTTTCATGTAGTGGGCCTGTCGAAAGGTAATATGTTACCAATGGCTGGATATCAGGGTAATCTGTACTTGCTGCATTGGGTTGAGATTTTCGTTTGCGACCACCCCCAGCCCGAGTAGATGTCCCAGAGCCACTTCCATTAGTTAAACCACTACTACTTTGCTGGGCTGCAAGTTCTGCCAAGAACTGGTCACGGACCCCCTTCACCCAGCGCAGCTGTCCGTTTTTAACAGCATACCTTGTGTCCCCAAACCACTGAATCACATCTGCACGGGGTAAACCTGTAAGCTTAACAAGTTCGGTGTAATCTTCACTCTTGGGCCACTGGCAGCGCAAAAAGTATTGCTTTAACACATCCAACTGCTCCTTGGTCTTTCTTGGTCGCCCAGCAGGAGTAAGTCCAGGGGATGAGGAAGCTCCTGAGACGCGCGAGGGAGTTTGTGAGGGACTGGCTTTGGCTGAGTGGGCTGACTTCTTTGATGTGCTGATGCTCTTTGAAATCGGTTTACAGGGTGAGGCAGTCAGTGGTGGGCTGCCAGAGGGGGAAGAGCAGGGAGAGGATTTTAATGTACTTGATGGTTCCCATGGCTCATCTGGCTCAGACTTGCAGGTCTTGGTCAGTTGCAGGGGTTGTTCTTCACTTTGATCCTCATCTTTAAAACTGTCCCCATCACCAGAAAGCTCCTCCATAACTTCATACTCTTCTGCGTCAAGGACCCTTTCCCCAAATGCTTCCAGGCTGTTTGTCAAAAAGGTCTGAAAGAAATGTGAATTTCTAATCCCATTGCTACGGGCTGCCTCAGCACCCTTCACTCCATTTTGTTGACGAGGTTTTTGAGTAGTAAGTGAAAGAGGTTGAATTTGTTGATCATGTTTACCT
The DNA here is from genome assembly GCF_965226575.1 of Pagrus pagrus. NCBI lineage: Eukaryota > Metazoa > Chordata > Actinopteri > Spariformes > Sparidae > Pagrus > Pagrus pagrus. The sequence goes on along the minus strand of NC_140196.1, from coordinate 23,280,292 downwards.
CCAACTGCAGTTTGTTGAGAGTAGTTCTGGGCTGCTGCCAAGCTTCCTCGGCCAACCCTAAGCTGGTACCGGCTGTCACTGAACCATTTACGAATGTCATTACGGCTCAGCCCCGTTTCTTCCTGCAAACGTCTAAGCTCTGCCTCTGCAGGCCAGTTTTCTCTCAGAAAGCTCTTTCGAAGGGCAGCGAGCTGAGCCTTAGACTTCTTGTAGCGCCCATGACGGTGCTGTTGAGAAGATGATACTGAAAGGTCAAGGGAGACATCAGCTGCTGTGCTTGCTGGTGTGTCCGCTGGTGGGCGGTAGAAGTATGAATCCTGAGGAGGAGGGAGGGTGGAACTGAAACACGGAGCACTGGGTTTGGCTGGTTTATAGGAATCTGGTGACTCACACTTTGGTTTCTTTTTCTGGGGGGTGAGGCTGGAGAGAGCTCCCTCGACTTCATCGCTTTCCTTTTCCACAATTACCAATTCCTCATAACTTTTGCTCTTCGTTTTGGCTTCCTCATTTGTTTCAGTAGACTCATCACAGAGTTCGGGCACTGCGAGCTTCCGCCTTGTCTCCTCGATCTCTTCTGAGGACCAGCTGATGCCATATTTGATCCTTTGCACCATAAACCACACCTTAACTTTGTCCAGTGGCAAGGCACATACCCGAGCCAGGGTGCTAACCTCACGGGATGATGGATATGGAAATAAGTTAAAGGCTTGGACCAGCTCAGGGATTGTGTCAAGTTCCCGGGTTTGATCCGACTGTGTCCATACCAATTTTAGTCCCTCTGATACTAAGGGCAGGCACACAACAGAGTTGTGGTTCGTGGTGAAGCTAGCCACGCCACTTGCGTTGCTTTCAGCTGAGCTGGCAGGGTGGCGCAAATCCGTGGAGGAGTTTTTAGCGTCAAGCTTTTCTTCACATTCTGTCTTTGTTACTTTCCCTTCAAAAGACTCCTTCATGCCCATAAGCAGTCCATTTCTGCCATTATGTTCACTGTAGGTCGCCATCTGGGATAGCAAAATAGGCTCATTCACCTAGAAACGAAACAGAAACACTGATTTTAGTTGTTGTTCTTTTCTGGAGTCAAGTGCCAAACTGTTTTCACTTCACAGATAAGATCACTGTAAGGAGAAGGAAAGTATCTTCATCACAGACTATGATGTTTTTCAGAAGTTTATGTTCTCATTCGTTCTCAAAGTCAATTATCTGACAGCTGTTTCCCCTCCCCCCCTATTTTTCACTCCTAATTCTGAACTCCCAATGAAACTAGTCGTATACCCTGTCCAGACTGAGATCCCCTCCCCCAAAGTGTGGTGACTGACTTTTGTTTTGTGTGAGTGGGGGTACTGGTCGCAAAGGGTGGGAGAGGGGGGAATGGGGATCTATAAGAAATCCATCACAGTCTACTTTCTCACCCCGTTCCAGTCAGGCTTTGTTCCACTCCCAAGTTCTCAGTCCCGAAAGTTAAGTGTATCCTCTTCACAAAGGCAGATACCACAAGAGAAACCTGGGGAAGGAGAAAATGAGCTGCATTAGTCATACTCAAGTCGAAGTGTAGGCACACTACACACTTAAAAAATATCAAATACTGCAAATGATTTGAAAAGCTGAAGATATTTGCAATTTGTTCTTAAGCAACAGGTGTTAAGTCATCACCTCAACATATCACAATGGAAATGTCAATTTGGTAGTTAGAAGGCTGACTACAATTAATTGTTATTCAGATATACTTGTTGACCAATATTTATTGACACTTTTGTCCCATTGCAGACATTACCTAATTATATGAATCAGGTGCTTTTAACTACTAATTGCTGTCTCACAAATAACTGTGTTCTCTTCATTTAAGAGGAATTGGTCTGTATTTAGGACAGCAGACTGAATGTTGCGCATTTAGTTGGGAGGTTACGCCATGGCCGAGATTTAGGTCGGTTGAGCCACGCAAGAAATTTTCAAGTGTACCAAAAACATTAGCAAACAATTATGAAATCACTGTGTTAGTCATTCGTGACACACTGAAATTCACGGGAAGAGATCATGTGGTGGCCTCCCCAGTGTTTGGGGTTTTACTGTAATGCGCTGTAAGAGTTTAAACATGGTATGTTTGTTTTTAGTGAAACAGAAAGCTGTAAAAGTTGCTCAGTATGCCAGTGGCTGTGGCAGACCAGTGTCTCCCCCCTTTATGGCGTACTAACTAAAACGCTTCACACTGCACAGGCGCACTTCGGCGTCTGACACGCTTCAGCGAAACATAAAAATAAACTTACCGAAAATACCAAAACAGCCCTTTATCCCCGAGGTCCGTTTGAGCGAAAAGAAAACCAAAGCAACCCAGAGTTTCCCCTCTTCCACTCCGCTTTTTATGGCCGAAGTTTAGAGGAAGACCAAGGGAACAATACCGTCTGTCTGTCTGTTTGACCCTTGTCTTATTTATCAAGCACCTCGACGGATTACGGTCGGGATACAAAGATGCGAGACGACCAAGTTTGTCGCCTTTCCTCGGAGTTCAGTCGTCGGCTAAGTCCTGCCGTAGAGGGCTCAAATGTCTCAATCCGTGAGATTCGGGTATGGATTTGAGTCGCCGTTACTTCGTCCCCCTCGGTCCATCCGTTGTTGCTTTTGTTCTTTAACTGAGAAGTGTTTTCCCTGTCCGGCCAGATCGAGGCGAGGCGGAGCTGAAGACCAGGAAGCCCAGAAGGCCCAACTGACTCTCCCACAGTGACGGCGGGGTGGGTGTGCCAGTCTGGGAGAGCAGGCCGTGGATTGGAGGGAGGAGGCGCCTGTATAATAAATCCGTGGCAGTAGGCTAAACATTTTCACGTCAACCACCCACCAGTCCCCCCCCCTCCCCGACACCCAAATCAGGCCCGCAAACATCTGATGTGATTTTCAGCGAGAACCAACATCTTGATAAATTTAAATGACTGATTCATCCAATTCCTACTAAACGTACAAACAGTAACAAGGAATAGGAGTTGATCATTTTAAGTAAATACATGAGATGTTTACATGAACCTCCCTCCTTCAACACCACTGGACAAAATGTCTAGAGATTCTGAGTTATCAACCCAGAGGACAAATCATCACCCAGGACACTATGTTATCTGGATATGTGGGCATTTTGGCAACATGGAGGAACTTCTAGATCTGAAAAATGAACACGTCATTATATTTAATAAACTAATTCCACAAATTGAAATTTAAACAACGTTGGTTTTAGACTAATTTGAATTAAACAACTTGGGAAAAACAAATAACTAATTCTTTTTTTGGCTGGTAGTATAGAGAAGGCTTTGGAACAGCAAGTAGTCAAGTTGAGGAACAGTTTATTGAGCATTTGTATTAAATCCATATGATTAAAAGCGTTTTATTTTGTGCTGGGGGGACTTGACCTCAGTATTTCTGAAACAATCATTATGGCACTGTATCAGTTCCTGTATATAACGATTGTGAAAGTGCAGGCATACTTCATCCAAAGATGGGCGTCTTGCCCGAAACGTCCATGTTGCAATATTTAAAAAGATAAAGTGCTGTCCTAGTCTTTCTTTTTTTAATTATTAACCACATGAAGGATCAGGCACCCAGTGCTCAGTGTCTAATCGTGACTTCTGCGTGTTATGCCCTGTTTCTCATGAACTGTATCAATTCCCAAAGTGTCAACAAAGTAAAGACCCTGAGAGATTTACACATACAGAGAAACCCACGTTCTAACAGGAAATCGTTAGACAGCTTGTTAGATTTCTCTCGTTTTGTAAACAAGATTGAAGTATACAATCAACAGTGTTCCAGTGATACCTTGTTCCCTCGAGCGATATACTGAATTCTTATCAGTTGATATTCTGTGACAGAAAATAAGCCTGTTGTATTTCAGTGATTTATTCAAGAGTTAGCCATTATAATTCATTGTTTATGCTGAACCATAGAAAAACATAAACAAGATGCAGATATTTGTCTTTCTGTAAGAGATTCCACACATCTTTCTATCAGTTTGGAGATGCTATTTTGAATAAAGGAACAAGACGCGTAAACACCAGCAAGTTAATATTTCTTTATTTAACCAGTTGTTACTGTAGTAGTAGTAGTAGTAGTAGTAGTGGTGGTGGTGTGTGTGTATATACACTTAATAGAAATATAACAAGTAAATGCAAAAATAAATGCAGAAAATACATTTACAATACAAAACATTTTATGTTTCTAAAATGTGTCATTCATCTGTAGATGATTTTGAATTTGTATACTGCATCAGAAAATAGACATATGTAGTAAGAATAATAATCATCATTTTTGCATTGTGGCTTCACCCACAGCTGATGTTAGTGTTAATGTTGAATACAGAAAATATGCTCGAGCACCCTTCATGGTTACCTTGTTTACCTCAAACTTCACAGAGTGACATTCATTGAGTAATCAAAAATGCATACATGTATATTTACAATGATTTAAACAATTCTCCTTCAGTATTAGTGTCAGTCGAAAATGTTTAGGTTCTTCTCACCCTTTCAGCCACCGGTAATGGATTTCTCCTGAAACTACTGACATGACAACCACAGCTTTAGCTACATTTCAGGCCATGTAGTTGAAACACAGTATTATCTGATAAAGGAAATGCTCAGAATCGGCTGCTTGCCAGGGTGAGCACAAAGCGTGGCATGCGCAGGAATGATGGGACGACAGCGGACAGCCAGGAGAGATATGGGACCTGATTCACGAGGAATTTTAGGGAAGTATAATCAACTACGCTTCGCCCTGGAAATAAATGCATGATCAAAATATTAGAACTGTGATTGAACATTAAAAAAAAAGTTCAAATATGAGAACAAATCATTACAAAAAGCTGATACAAACTTACCATCAATATCCTGTATCCCATAGCGTCTTGCCAGGTCACAGGTCATGAGTACTTTCCCAGTCAGCGACATCATATTTTTGTCTTTCAGGCAGAAAAAGAAACCAAAGATTAGTTTCCAAATAAACAAGACTCTACTGTTAAAAACAGTAAAGCCTTTCTGGCTTCTTCTCTCTATTTAACAATCTGACTGGGAGGTGAATACTGTTTCACACAGGATAATCCCACCTTTTGCAAGGTTGACAATGCACTTTCCACTCAGTTCTGTGGTTTCTCCATTGGCAAATACATCTTTAAACTGAGGAACAGAAAATTCAGACATTAAGCAAAAAGAAACTGAGACAAGGATATGAATTTCTGTAAGAGAAGAGTCTACCTTAGAATTTATCCCTGTTACTGTGTCGTTCTCCAGTACGAACTGAGACACCAACTCTGTTTGTACCGCACCCGGCCACAGGCTGACAGAAGTCACCCCTCTACTTTTCAGCTCAACTGCCATGTCTGCTGCCAGCCTGTCGCACTGGAAACAAACAATAAAACAAAACAGGTTTTCATTACACCAAGCTAATTACTGGGTACGTGTGCTTATGAGTTAAATGAGATTTGGGTCTTGATAACATAAGACTTAATGGGAGGAGAACTTACCGCGGCTTTGCCAACGCCATATGGCACATTGAAGAGGTAACGCAGCCCCCCCATAGATGAAATGGTGACAATCAAACCCCGACCTTGATCCACCATCATCCGGGATGCATGAACTGAGTAGAAATAGTGGCCCCTGTAAGATAAATGAAGACGGAAATAAGTCAAAACATTTTTGTCCACTCTGGCACAGTGCACATGAATACATTTTGATTTTACAGTAAACATAACAAACACTGTTTCACAACACTCTCCTGGCTCCTGACAGAAAACTCCAACTGAATGCAAAACTAGACGTCAAATACAGGTTGAGTAATGTCTCGATATTTGTTACCAGACGCAAGGAAATGACTAAGCAGTTTGCTGACGATGACTCAGTTGGCTTATCATACATGACAAAGCAAAAGAAAACATACCTGAGGCCTGTGTTGTTGATGGAATCCCAGATGGTCGGATCGGTTTCCCAGAACTTCTTCCCCATATTCTCGAAGATGGCCTGAAAAAACAAATCGCCCACAGGTGAGGCAATGATCAGACCTGCTATCCACATCCGTCCAGAGTGATCCGATCACAAGTGGACAGCTCCAAGTGCAGGTGTGAAGTCCCACAAGACACGTTGAAGTCTGGCACTTGAGATCCAATCACTCAGACCTGACTTTCCCTGTGAAACAAGAAGAGGAAGCCACAACAACAGGCAGGAAGGATTACACACAATCCTTTTTCCATGTGGTTCACTGTAATGTAAATGACATGTTTGACCTCACTTAACCTGCCAGTGATAGCAGCGGATGTTTGTGAGGAAACTGTCGGTTTTAACCGATCCAACCATTGAACTAGTAACCATAATATCCCCAGAGTCTCTTTGAAATTGTATAAATATAAAACATATAACATATAAAATTGAAAAAAAGTTAGTACCAGTTCTGATCAGGGTCTATTTCTACCATATTAAGAATGCGATGGGCCAGTGCAGTATACCTACCTGTACTCCAGCATAGGCATTATTAACCAGGACATCCAGCCTGCCATTCTGTTCACGTTTGATCCGCTCGAACAGTTCTTCAATGTCTTTGTCATTTGTAGAATCACAGATAACTGGCAGACAGTTTCCGCCCCTCTCCTTCACCTGTGTTGAGAACAAACATGTCAACTGTGAACCGTAGAAAGAAATCCTGACTGAAACATTACTTCTGTGATACTACAGAGAAGAAAAACATCCACATTTCAGTCGCAATGTTCTCTAAGTCATGCACCAGGAAAGGACAGGGAGGAGGAACTGCCAATTGTGGGAGCTGAGGTTACGTATTACAAAATGATGGCCCCACCATTCGTGAGAGATTGGTTAACAAAGACTGGGTGTGATGCTCCTCCTAACAGTGGCCTGATGTAGCTCTTATCAGAAATCCAAGCTTGAACTTTCACCTCTGCAGCGGTTTGTTTCAGAGTCTTCTCCTGGCGCCCTGTGATGTAGACGGTGGCTCCGGCCTCAGACAGCTGGAGGGCTATTCCCCTGCCAATACCTCTGGAGGCACCTGTTACCACACACACCCAGCCAGACAAAGACATGTTCCCTGGAGGAAACAACATCACATACAGTCAGCAGTAAGCCATAAAACTACCATGTATCTTTAAGGGAAAAAGGTTGAGTAGATTAAATATGATAAGAGATCACCTGGGAGATAAAATACTAAAATTGCAACACGAAGTGGCGCGCCCACTGTCCATAGTTCAGCTGAAATCTAGATGAGCTTTCTGTGTGTGTCTTACACAACTCATTTGGTCCAGTCACTGTTATTCAACATTGGACATGTGCAGTCAGCAGCAGACAGTGATGTAATGAGTGACATCAGTGAGCTCTCAGTGTGTAAGTTTATGAAAGTTTAGGAAAAGACTGTTGAATGATATTCACACTTTAAAAAGACACAGGAAGGGTATTATCAGATGAATAACAAAATAATAAGAGTTTTCCCCCCATTTCTGATAATAAACTAATTCAAACATTCATGTTATCTTGTTCGTATTAAGTCATTATTTTTTTGCTATGTTTTTTTCTAGTTTGAAGATTGTTTGCTGTTGTTATAATACCGTTATTCTCGTTATAAAAGGTTATTTTGGCATAACAAGAAGCTCTTATAACGCAAAAGATGCAGTCAAAGCCGTGAGAGAAGAAAGTGACGACTCATTTTCAGGACTTGACTCAGTTATAAATCATGCTTAACGGGGGCGACACTCTGCTGTTATCTAACGCAGGAGACTGGAAATGTAACTTTAATATCTGTAGAATTCGCTCGATTGCATAAAAAAACAACAAAAAATCATTACCGTATTCCACAGATAGCGCTCGGAGTAAACACACAGGAAACGTCTCGGTCCAAATGTCACAGCTGCTGTGTGGAGGTGTTGTGATATCACACCGTAAAATGCCTCCAGCTAGAATGTAAGCACTGTTAGTTGTTTCAAGGCCACGATCATAGCGCTGCGTCTACTGTAATGTCGCGAGAACATGGGAACCGAAGCAGAGTCGCCAAGGGCGAGAGTGGCGTTGACGCTGAGGAGTCACTCGCGCTGACTTCCTGCTTCGCTTGAATTCTGGTTGTGACGTAAGCACCGCACGGTTGTGTCGTAGTGAGCTACCAATGACGTGTTTAGCCTTACATTTGTCTTAAAATGACTTTAAAATAAAAACAGTCGCTGTAATTGACCCATGCGCTATTGTGCTATTGTTATGTTGAGTAACATTTCGTTTTTAAGAGTTGTACGCCGTTGTGGTTAAGAGTTAGCGAACTATCTTGCTGGTGATAGTCGGAGGTGATCTTTGGTTTAATTTACAACAATTCACACACGATGGCGCTGTAGTCCTCCTAAATAATGTAGCCTGTGAATGTGGCGCTAGAGGGTTACCAAATTTTAGAACAGTGTTGCCAAACTGCCAATTTTTTTTGGGCTGTTTATGAGGCTATTAAGTTCAGTGGACATGGGACTTTTGCATGCCAGTGTTCCCATTTCCTATTAAAGTAAGCATACAAAGTTAATGTGTGAAATAAACGACGATTTCAATACAAACGTACAGAAAATGCTCCAGATTTGCATGAATAACTCTTAGTTAGTGTGTGTTTGGAGGCATATTTGCTCACAGCAGAAACAGTAGTAGTGCTAAATAATGATTTCTAAAAGTGGCATCACATCACAAAAAATGACCTTGATTGAAAACATTAGGCAATCATTACCAACCAATGAACTTGAACTGTGGGAAGCTTGCAGACACAACAGGGCATACTGTTTGTGCAGATGTTATCAAAGCCAAGCAAAACAGATAAATTATAATGCCAAGTCCTGATAGTATACAATATTCTGCATCATGGTCATCATTGATGCAGAATACTATAGACCTATATTTGCTTATTTTTTATTTCTATTTTTTTTTTTTTTTAAAGAAAGATTTTGAACACAGCTTTCTTACTCAGTCATTCAGTACCTTTTCTTTGCTGTCAACAAGCTATCAAAATGTATGAGTCCATCATGTTCACTCACATCATCATGTTGTACAGCTATGCAGATTGTTTTGCTTTTATCTGATGAGCTGTTAATGTATCCAGCTATGTGATTTCTGAATTCACTGCAATGCAATAGAGACAGAGAGTCAAAATTCCCATTAAAAACGATTCAACAGTGACATCTCAGTTTGTAGTCACTAAACAGGTCTGCCAGCAGTTCCAATGAAAACTGTAAAGGGTTACTGGAAATGCATGTTGCTGTTAGATTTTATTAGAATACATTTTTCACCCCCATTACACTGGAAAGGACGTAGAGGAGGATATCTCAAAGAGCTTGGTAAATAAAACCAAAAGTAAGAGAGAGAATATGTATGTTCGTTTTTTGTAATTTGTGTGAAATGACTATTTAAATCATAAATTTACATCTTGGACTGATTGGCCTAATTGACTCAGGAGCTGTTCCATTCACAGAGAAGTGACTGTGTGTCATTGGATGCACATTCTCTAATGCAGAATTTGTAGCCTTATGATTCATTAGCATACCTTTACATGGATGCAAATTTCTCCACAGTCTGTGAAGTCAGTCTCCAGCCTTTGCCATACGAAATCCATGTTTGTTGAGGGATAAACATGACAGTTTTCTGCATCAAAATGTCCTCATTTAATTAACTCAGCAACTTCTGGTCACTGGCACGACATTAAAAAAAGAAGTCCAGAGTCAAGAAAATTTACGCAATCATGTCAAAACATGAACTTTACGGGAAGCGCCTACGCTGGACTTAATGTAAACATGGGATGAAGATGGGAATCAAGCCAAACAAAACACAGATACTGTTCTATGGTTGACGCAGCTCTTTTGCAAGTATTAGCTTTGCATAGACGTTATTATCTGTGTATCATTTCTTTTTGATAAAGCAGCTGAATTCAGTGTTTGAAATGATTCAAAAACTAATGTCACCACAGTGTGATCTTTTTTAGAGAAAGGTGAACACGGACAGTAACAGGATACACGCGTCACAGAAACAACGTATTGTGGTGACATGGTATAAACTGTATACTGAACTATATGAGTGCCAGGCCAACAGTGGAGAACAAGAAGAGAGTTTTCAGGTCATTATTATTCAGCCACTTCCACGCCACTACAGAGCCTCTTGGGAAACTTTTTAATCATTAGCTCAGTGTAAATAGAGGCGCATGCCAATTTCAACTTGTCTCTTTCAGAATTTATCATCATAACTTCAGGACATGTCACCTCAAATTTTATGCGGAATATACTGAAAGAAAGTTTACATTAACAGAAGACATTTGCTGCACGTTAACTGTGTTGTTTATGGTATACACAATATATATAAATAACAGGAATTTACGCCACTTAGATATCAATTTATTCAGATTTTTTTTGCCCTCCAGTTTCCAGTCTATATTTAGAATGAAACACGTTGACTTGTCAATGATTTAAATCATATTCTTAGATTTGTAAAGATTATTTTGTACCCACTGGTATGGTTTGTACCTGTTACCTAAAAGTTGGCCTACTGACACTCTGACCTTGATTGAATTTTCTCCGAATGTTTCCACAATGTTTGCTGTAGATAAATCCAAATCACCGCTACAGTGTAACTAACAAACATGTCATGAAATCAGTCTGTGAACAGAAGTTGTGTTTTTTCACAGTCTTGGTCTCATTTAAGTTCTCACACAAGGGTGACTAAAGGTGGCCCTTAGTTTGCTCCTCCTTTTTTTTGGGAGCCAGCACCACCCCCAGACATCAATCATTCAGTGGTGTATAAAAGCATCAGGGCTGCTGATAGAAGAGGAAAGTTTTATGACACAAGGGAAACACTGTAATGGCGGGAGGTTCTCACTTCAGTTGGATTCCCCTCCTTCTCTGCTGTGTCTTTCAAGCTTCTGATAATAGATATGGTAAGGACCCAAAATCCAGCCATACTGCACTCAGGTAGTGAGCAGTGAATAAGATGTAAATATTTTAAGCTCTAATCTTGAATTTTCTCTGTTTTTCCTCAGTCCTTCAGGATGTGACTGCTTTAACTGGCCAATCAAGAATTAAAGAGGTAGGCTAAATTGTTTCAAAGATCCCAGTGAGTCTCCCAAACTGTGACTTTATGAGCGAGATAAAACCCATTTATATAGGCGATCCTTATAATGTCCTGTCTTCTGCCCTGTTGACTTCAGATAACCCTCCCAGAAAGCACAGGTCTCCATAATATAAATGGATTGGAATGAAACAAGTATTTTTTATGCTTGTGCAAATCTCCTGTGGTTTGTTGTTACTGTGATGTAAATAGGCATAATTTGGGGCTGTTTCAACGAAAAGTTCAACTCCTGCCTTTAATGTGAGAGTTCCCTTACCTTTTTTGTGAAACCAATTGAAAAGTTAACTGAACTTGAGAAAGCATGATTAATAACCTTAAGATATTAAATAATACGGCCTCAGCGGCATTTTAACTTTCACTAATGCTCATCCTGTTTCTTTAGAGACCTATTTTGATAAGTTAATTACACTCTGTAGAGTATATCCATTCATATCCCATACTCCATTTCATTGTGAAAATAAAAACATTATATTATAACATTATAAGTTTCATTAACTCAAAATGAATAAGTTGTATTAACTTGTATATTTACATTAAGTTAATGAGAAAAGATTGTTTGATTCCACTGTCCAAAGTGGGGCCTGTAGGCCAAAGGTTGCCCACCATAAGGTTCAATATGGGCTGCCAGATGTTTCTAGTTCCAAAAAAACATGGGTAGTGTGACTTTTTGTGCAGGAACCCGGAATCCTTGCACCTTTTTCTTCTTAACAATACAATGCAATAATTTAGGTGCTCCCTTTGGGCCCGTGTCCTACTAGTAGGTTTCATTTTTGGCCCTCTAAGGGAAAAAGTTTGGGCACTAAATTGCTTTCTAATTCTTTATAACTTATTTAAACCAATCAAATATATGTTGTTCCCCTACAGCCACTTACTGCCAACACCTGCACAGGTGAGTGGTTCTCTATACTTTTTGTTCATGTAAAACAAATTATAATTAGTGGAATAGGCTAAGCAGCATTGAAAATTACCAGTGGCAGTACAGTGGCAATTTTACAAGCCGTAGCTTTTGTATGTTATTGGTGTAACATGAGTGCTGTTGACAAAGTGTTGCTAAAAGTAAAAATTCCCATTGCAACGCACACAGTGAGGCTATGGGGCTATATAAACATATTGTGACATACTGTACTCTCTGAGTTAACATCTGGGGTTACTAACATGCCTCATCAGGTGTAAAGGAACAGCTGACACTACTCAGCAGTCAGCTTCAGCGGGCAACTCTCTACAACAGCCAACTAGGTGAGTACTGATCCGTTTAGATTCTGATGTATATCATCAGTTACGCCTGTTGCTCTCATATAACCTGTACTCTTGCTGACAGATAATGAAGCCTTTGGGTTGAGGAGGGAAGTCAGGCAGCTGAAACTGCAGCTCGACACGTGCAGTTTGACAGCCTCTACCATTACCGGCTGTAAGCTCTTGATTGTAAAGCAAACTCTACGTACATGAAACATGTTCTGGAACAACGATGTTTAACTGTATCTTTAATTCGCTGACAGCCTATCAAACCCAGTTACTCAACAGAATGAAGCAGCTTCTGGAGACATTTGATAGTGACACATTTCTGAGTAAGTTCACCTGACCTGGAGTTAAACCTCTCATGTTTTCTGTATTGTTTTCCAACACAATTTCTGTAGATTTTTTCAATCAAATGACAAGACAGATATTCAGCTTTGTCTAATATGAATGTTTTTGCCTAGTCCTGAAAAGCATTGCACTCACCAGGGAGGTGAATGCATTGCAGAAGAAGGTCAAACATGCTGCTAATTCTACTCACAGTGCTACTGACATCCCAAGTGAGTGTTTTTTTTATAGCTCTGCATCAGACAAACTCCAAAACCTTTTATTTATCTTGAAATATTTGAACCAACGGCTTGATATTTTCTTCTGCGGATGATGTGAGAAACCCTTCATAAGCATCAAATGAATGTCTCTGAATTCAAATGTTTCATATCTGAACTCGTGTCTCACAGTGCTGCAGAGAGAGCTGCGAGAGAAAACCATTGAGCTGAATGCAAAGACGCAGCAGATTGAAAGAAGCCACACAAACGCGTCACGGAGTGAGAGCTTTTTAAAAAAGGTTTACAAGACAGTTGTAGAACAGCTGAAAGCAGCAGTGAAGTCTCAAGGATTTCCTTTGAAGATGCTGATCCATATTGATTTGTACACATTTTATATACACAGCAGTAAACGGTTATGATATGACTTGCTTTTGTGTGTGCTCAGTTCTTCAGATCATTTCACTGCAAAACCAGATCTGGGATCTGGAGCAGGAGAAATCAAGAAGCGGTGAAACTAGTCTTCAGCCTGACAGGAGAATTCTGGGTAAACTGCTGCCCATTCGACTGAAATATTTAGTCATACTCTAATACATAATTCAGGAAGTACAATTTGAAGCTAGGCTTTGTAACTTTTGAGACAAGACATGACACAGTCTTCCTTTGCAGCTAAAAAAGTTGAATTCATAAAGTGAAACATAAAGTTTGCTAAATTCAACAAACTCAGTGGTTTTGCTGCTACAGCCTGGTCTGATATCATTAGTAGTGTGTTACTGGCTTATGTAAGCAAACTTTAGGTACATACAGCTGTATTACACATATTACTGTCTCACTTTACAGATTTTAAGACTCCATTCTCCATTTGTCCTATAAAACAGTAGTTTAGCATTTTAGCTACCCATAATGCAACTTAACCACAGAGTGACATAACTGGAGGCAATTTATCAGATTACATACAGCTTCATTCAGAGCAACAAAGGGTTTGATACTACTTTCTTCACATATGCAGTGTAAACACACTTCATTGTGTAAAGTTATCGGACTTACCCTTTAATCTCTTTCACCTCATCAGCTCTCCAGGGCCAGCTGGACGGGAAGGTCAGTCAGCTGCAAGTGAAAGGAGATGCAGTCTCAGCCAGTCAGTACATCTCTTTACATCTGTCAGTGCTTTTTATCATGATTAGCAACGTTTGAGATTCAACACGACCTGACATTCTCTCTTCAGTGCTCGAGCTGATTTCTGTAAACAGTAAGATTGCGATGATGCAGAGGCTGATCAGTGGCCACATTAAAGAATCCAGGACTAACACTGCTGGTAAGATCTCATGGCATTGCATCATTTGTTCTATCTTGTATGTGACCTTATTTAAGCAATGAGTGGCTTCATTTTGGTTTCTTTTCCAGATTACCAGAGGCAATTGAAGCAAAACGGGGACCTCCTTAAAAAGAAGATTTTACAGTTGAATCGTGAGGAGAGAAACTCAACACTTAGTGAGTGTCCAACTCAGTAAAATGCACTTTTATGTTCCAATGGTGGTCTTTGCTACAGCATTAGTTTCACATACCCCAACCCTAACCCTTTTTTCTCCAGCCAGGGAAATTTTGAAGCTGCAGGCCGAGGTGGAGGACCTTAGACTGTTAATGGTGAACACAAAAAGGATAACTGAGTCCCAACTTACCGGTGAATAACCCTACAGCTGCATGAATCTTGATTTAATAAGTTGAAAGTCACACTTGGCTCGTTTAATGTGGAATTTTGTAATGATGATAGTTGTTTTTTCATCGTAGAGATAAAAGTTATCTTGGAGCAGGAGAAGAAACGACAAGAATACTTACAGAAGCAGCTGGAGGAAACAGAGTATGCCCAGTCACAACTGAGTGAGTATGAGCATTAATAAAAGGCTGATAAATGAATGTTTATAATTCAAAATATTGTTGAATCTATCCTTAAAAGTGTATTTTCCAGAATCTTTAATAATTCCTTTCTATCTTAAATCACGTGTTATCACCACAAAGAAAAAAAACAACAAAGTCCACGAAAACAGTAGACATACAGTATATCACCTCTAACAGTCAGAAGTTTGAAGTGTTTTCCTTTGCTATGAACAGTGATAACAATCATCGGCCTAATGAAAGAGGTGAGAACGCTGGAGGTTGATGAGCAAGACCAGACGACACCAACAAGTCCAGCCACCAGTGAGTCCTCCACCACTACTTCTATTGTTAAAATCAGGCAGAAAAGCAGCTGATTATTGACTGAGTATTGCACAAATCTTGTTCTAAATCAGCCCTTCAGACTCTGCTTCAAGCCAAAGAAAGTGAATTTGCCAAAGCTCAGGCTGAAATAAGTGGTGAGTCTGTTTTATTCTCATAGATAAAACTGCTTTGAACACCTCACAGCACAGTTTCAGGTGAGCGTTTTCATCATGATGTTTTTCTCTTTTTATATGACAGAGCTGCAGAGGATGCTGCGAGCAAAGAGTGAACAATGCTCTGGACCTGAGGACACATCTGAGCGTAAGTTGTAAACATGACTTCAGCTAAAGGCTCCGATGATTCAGGTTTTATTTTCAGTTCTGATTTGGTGTTCGTGTGTGTTTCTATCAGACGTAAGGACTGACTTTGAGCAGACGGTCAAAGAATTGAATAGAACCGGAAACTCCGAAGTAGCACTCAGTGAGTATCGTTTCAACGCACCGTTTCTCATCTGATAGTTTGTTTCAGAAGTATAAGCGCTGTAGTGATGTTGCCTTTGTTTTCTGGGTCAGTTCTGAACGTAATAAACCTGCATGATCAGCTGAGGACTCTGAGGCAACTGATCTCCACCGCAGATGACCCAGACAGGATCACAGGTGAGCGGTCACAATATTGAAGGATTTTTCTGCCTCTCCCAGTTTTCACTGTCATCTCACCGTCTCCTCACAGAGCTGACGAGGCAACTGGAGGAGAAGCAACGCGATCTGAACTCCAAGAATGAAGACATAGAGACACTGGTTGCCAACCCAGGAACAAGTGAGCACTTCTTTCAATATACTGTGTGATTAAGAACAAATCATCTTCAACTTCACACCTGTCATCAGATTTGTCAGCACCACATTCCTGAGCCCATGCTATAGACCAAATCACCGTTGGACATAATAGAAATTAAAATCAAGACTTTTTAAGAAATCATTTACAATCTTATACAGAAATATTTTAACTGTTTCCAACCTGTCTCATATAAGTATCCAATTCTATGATACATTTACAAACTTTGAGTGTTTTCCTTCTTAGTTTCTTATGTTGTTGTTTTCTTCTTCTAAATACTTTGACAGAAAAGCTGAAATCACCATCATGTTGCGGAAAGAAAGATAGTGTTTTGTTGATTTAGGTGACTTGGTTTCTGTCACACTGCAGTCCTTTCGGGATTACAGTTATAAAAGGACTGAACTCTATTGATCTATCTCAGTTGCTTTCCTGAAAATGTTCACTGAAACCATAAAAAAACCTTTATCTGAATCCACTAATGTTTTGAATATTAGCCACCGCCTTGTTGCCAAGTCCTGTTTCAAATAGCACAAATACTAATTCCTAGTTAGCGTAGCTTAGAGAATTATTGAACAATAAATAAAGTACATGGGCATCTAGCCTTTAAAGTTGAGGACTGCCGACACAGATTTCTGTGGCAATGACTCCAGCCAATCTCACGGCATGTTGATTTGTTTCAGTTTTAACAGTCATTGAGCTGCTGGAAGAGATATCGGACGTTCAAAAAACGGCTGCCAGTGACACCAGTGGTGAGCGTGTAAAATGTTAGTCTACTTTAAATACCAGTGTACAAATTCCTACATTAAAGACTGATGACCTTTCCCAGAGTTGCAAATCAGAGTGGATGACCTTCTCACTGAACTAGACGACAAGCAAGACACAAAACTGAGTGAGTTTGAAATAACTGTCAGAAGAAAGTTTCACTTACAAGTTTTTCTTTCATCCTGTTAGGTGATTGCTTGAATCAAACTACATTTTATCCTCTCTGTTGTGATGTGCTTTAGTGCTGAACATGATCAGCCTGCAGAGTCAGGTGGAGCAGCTGCAGAGACAGCTGTCAGGCCTCCAGATGTTACAAACCCCTCACGCAACCAGTACGAATTTCCACAAAATCTTTACAAATCCCCAAACAAGCTAATGTCTGTTATATTGTTCTTACTGTATCGTGGTTCTGAATATAATTTGTCTCAGAGCTCAGAAATGATCTTACAACTAAGAGGAATGAGCTGCAGAAATGTGTCAACGATATGAAAGAGAAGAATCAGACAAAAGCCAGGATGAGTAAGTAAAAGGGAACTTGGTGTCTACATTCATTATTGAGATATATCCAGAAATATATTTTGATACAGCAGATTATTTCTTTGTTTCTCAGTTCTTACAGCCACCGATCTGCACAACCAACTCAGAAAACTAGCAAAAGAAAAGCACAATGAGGGCCAAACATCTGCTACTATTACCAGTGAGCGTCTCATTTCCCATCGACACTATTGAATCATGAATTAGCAGTAGATCCATCGTAAGTTGAATTAAACCTTACTGTTTTTAGAGCTGAGAGAACAACTGAAGGAAAAAGCAGAGGAGCACGCTCGTGATCAGGCTGAGATCAATGGTGAGTTCAGCACTACCTCGTGTAGGTTTCTGCAGCAAGGAAAAGTAGTTCAGTTAAATATGAATGTTTTCTTTTGTATTTTGTATAAGTTCTGCAGAATCAGCTGAACCAGACGGTGGAACAGTGTTCAGATTTTGAGCAGAAACTCAAAGGTGAGTGTCGCCTTGCTGACTTGTTACCTTTTGATTCTATCGTGGGAAATGAACGGGTAATCGTCTTGTTTTAACATAATTGTTGTTAAAAAAGAGTCTTATTTCGGTTTAGCATGTGGTTGGATTAAGTATACAGAAGATTTATTTAGACTGAGAAAAGTTTAGGCCTTAATCGTGGTAGTGATTGATAATTTGTTCTGGAAGAAATGTAGATTTTTGTCTATGTTTTTGTATTTCTTTTTATAATTTTAAATTTTTTTTAAACATGGGTGACAGTATCATCTACATACAGTGATATGAAATGTTGTGTGCTATGGATAGTGATTGGCTCGTGATCTTTGATTGCCAGATAGCCTGCATAAGTGGCTCGAAAGGTGAAGTGAATTATAAGGTGGAGAGAGGGCGACCCTGGCAGCAGACGATGCTTGCTGTCAAAACCACAACTAGCATGTAATTCGATAAAGAAACTCCTTGTCTTAAAAATAAATATTTCTCCCTTCTGAGATCGGCCAATATTTAAGGCGTTACAATGTTTGATCTTTTTCTGCCACCTTGTCACAAATGTGTCCTTGTAGATCTGCAGAACGACCTGGATTCCAAAATGGAGGAACTTCAATCCAAATCTGACACTGTGACTTCACTTGGTGAGTGGTGGAGACGTGTTACCAATAAGTAAATCAGTTTATGAGAAAATTAATGATTAATCGATAATGGATGATGGAAATTGACTCCATGTGATCCACTATGATGAGAGTTGTGTTATTATCTACTTACGAACTACATTTAAAGCAACATTATGTAACTTTTTTCTTACCTTAAAATAACAGCTTCGTTATCATTTTGATGGTACAGTGCCTTGTAATGACTTGTAATGAGTTTTGTTTCTAGTTAGCAGCTGTTCTTCTTCTTATTCATACCTAGTCTGACAAATTGCAGACCTTGGATTTGTATTTACGACAGTGGTGTTGCACTCAGAAACTGTGGGGGGGCGCCAAATTGCACAAAATGCCAATTTCTACATAATGTTGCTTTAAGGATGAGGAGAAACTTGATTACTATTGTGTAACTGCTTTTAAATGTGGTTCTCTCAGCTCTTCAAGTTTCAACATTAACTCTACAACTAGAGGAGCTCAAGAGACAACAACAGAGAAGTGACTCCGACACTAAGATAAAAGGTCAGTGTGTGTGTGTTTCATTGTCACTTTACAGTTTGATATTTTTTATATGTTGATATATTCCATCCTTGCTTGATATAAAGTACAGTATGTGCCATGTCATATATTTTTAGCTTCCATGTTGCTGTTTAAATTACGCCCTTTGGTGGGTGCACAAAACGTTGCAATTATTTAAAAAATGGCTTACTATGCAGCTTAGTGAGAAACATAAAATGTATGTTGTGTTATTCAGATTAAAGTACTAAGAACAAAGGATATACAAGTTAAAACATTTTTTTGTTTTCGTTCTGCAGAACTTCAAAAAACGATCGATGCGAAAACAGACGAGCTGGCCAGAAAAACAGAGGCGCTGAAAGCAAGAAGTGCTCAAGCACAAAGGCGTGAGTAGAACGCAATTACAACCCTCTGAAAGAATCAAAATCACTGAATTATACTGTATGTATAGTTTGGATGGATATTATACATGCTAACAAATGATTGTCAATCTTTAACCCTCCTTCCAGTCATACAGATTGTTACGATACAAACAGAAATTGATAAACTGGCGAATGTGGCAGCAAATGACACAGATTACATTAAGATGAGAGGTGAGTGACAGACACATATCTCTCTGACAACAACACCAGTTAATAATGTAACATACATGTCCTCACATGATATAATGTTATTCAATGTCTCTTGTCTGCAGGACTCCAAGACATATTGAATGGTTTGATCGAAGGAATACAAGATGAAAACAATGAAAATACTAAACTGAGTGAGTCACTTGAAAAGGACAGTAAATTGTAATTGTTCTTTCGTTGTTGATCGTGGGCTTGTATCCAGTGAATAGATCTAATCAAGTCTTTCTTCTGTTAGTGTTTAAAATCCTGGCTCAACAAGACGAAATAGCACGACTGAAGAAGCAAGCGGACAGTCAGAATCAAGGGGAATTGGAAAAAATTAAAGGTGGGACGCAGTCTGTAGGATTTAGGTTTATACTTCTGAATACTTTTTCATACATTTCAAGGAAATAAAACATCTTTTCTGTCTTTCTCGAAGATCTGGAGAATGAACTGGAGGAAGTCAGAAATGAGATAAGAGAAAAGACGCTGGTGCTGGACTCAAGCGACACAAGGATTGCTAATTTGTGTAAGACTTCTACTCAGTTTTGATCTGGGAAAAAAAAAAACAGAATCGTCAGAATGAACCAGAATACTAAAAGTAGTTTACTTTGTATTTTTAGCGGCTCAGATTATGAGCCTTCACAAGAGAATCAAACCTCTGGAAGATGAGATATATGACCTCAAGGAAGCAAACACTGAGAATCTCGAAGGTAAAGAAAAAAATATGACAATCGCATTATCATGTGCCTTAAGGTAATACATGCACAGATACTTAATGAATAATTTTTTCTTTGATTGATCTCTAAATCATTTTCAGAGCTTCAGAAGAGAGTGGATTTGTCAAAGAGGCAACTGCAAGACAGCGAACTTCGACTCAAGGACGCAGATGCAAAGAATTTTAACTCGAGTATGAAAAGTTCATATTTTGCTCAAGTTTTGTCTCATGTTGGTTTCCTTTAAGCAGAGAGTAACACTGCAGATGTTTCTGTGTTTCTGCTAGTAATGGAAATTGCTGATCTGAGAGCAAAACTGAAGAAGGCTGAGAAACTGGGAAAGAGAGCTGCTAAACAAAACAACAACGGTTTGTCAAT
Source organism: Pagrus pagrus (assembly GCF_965226575.1). Lineage (NCBI taxonomy): Eukaryota > Metazoa > Chordata > Actinopteri > Spariformes > Sparidae > Pagrus > Pagrus pagrus. The sequence continues at coordinate 23,259,768 of NC_140196.1, read as the reverse complement.
TTGTTTTTTTCAACTAGATTGTCTCTGCTGTCAGTCAACAAATTATTTTAGACTTTTCATGCTAGAAAATATCCAGAAATAATCCTAACATGTAATGACTAAATCATCCAATGCATTTCAATGCAGTTGTGGTTGTTTTTTGTCTTCTCTCTTAGAATTGGAGCAACAAATACAAACACAACAAAGAGAGAACAGAAAACTTGCAGCCACCAACAAAGGTATGTACTCTACACCGTAGTGTCTTTAAGGCATAGTTTGATAGACATTTTGGGAAATACACTTACTTGTTGTGCGTGGTCAGGAAATACTCCCCCTACAAAACCACAACTTTTTACACTTCAGTTTTTGAACGTGAGCTTTAGAGGTGCTGGTTGGTGGATTTTGTTACCTTTGAACAGGGCTAGCTGTTCCAACTTGTTTCAAGTCTTTATGCTAAAATAAGCTAAGCTGGCAGTAGCTATATATTTACCACACAGACATATGATCAGATTGAATCTTCTTTCTAACTCTGCAAGAGGGCAAATAAATGTTTTGGGGGGTTGTTTTCTAGAAATTGAACTATTCCTTTAAAACTTGGCATTTGATACATGCCAATGTCTCAACCTCCTCCCTCCGTCAGACTTACAGCAGGAGGTCACGGAACTGAGAATGTGCTGCAGTAATGTCAACAGCCAGTGTGATGGTGAGTTCCTAGTTATCACTCCATACATACTGTATACTATAGCTGTCCTTGAGATCCAGACAGTCATTGTGATGAACATTTACAGTGCCTTTAAAGAGTATTCACCCCCTTGGATGTTTTCCCTTGTATTGCTTTTATAAATGGAATCGTGGTCAATATACAAAAATATACAAAACATTTACAAAAAGAACTCTTTAATGATTATGTGAAAGCACATTTCTTCAAAGTAATAGCAGTTAATTAAAAATATATCACGTAAAATAAGTGACTGCATAAATACTCACCCCCTTTAAAGATACTGACCTAATTCAACAGAGGTCCAGCCAATTGGTGCTAGTAGTCTCACAATTAGCTAAATGGAGATCACCTGAGTGCAGTAAATGTGTCTCAAGTGATTGTAGTATAAAGACACCTGTGTCTGAAGGTCCAGTCATTGGTTAATCAGTATTCCTGGCTACAATTGCACAATGAAGACAAAAGAACAAGCCAAGCAACTCTGTGAAAAGATTATTGAAAAGTATAAGTGAGGGGATGGAGTTCAGTTAGTTCCATCATTAAGAAATTGAAGGAGTATGGCACATGTGTAAATCTGCCTACAGTAGGCTGTCCTCCTTCACCAGTCAAAGCTTTATGGGAATGTGGCAAAGAGAAAGCGACTGTTGAGGAAAGCTCATTAAATCTCGACTAGAGTTCACCCAAAGGCATGTGGGATACTCCAAGGTCAACTGGGAGAAGATTTTTTGGTCTATCGAGACCAAAATGGAGATTTTGGCGATCAGACTAGATGCTATGTTTTGCAGACACCAAACACTGCACATCACCACAAACGCACCATCCCCACTGTGAAGCATGGTGATGGCAGCATCATGCTGTGGGGATGCTTATCAGCACCCGAAGCATACAGCGAAAGCTACACAGATATGGTTTAAAGACGACAAGGAGTTTTCTTTTGTAAATTCTTTGTTTTTTATATTTTTTGTATATTGACCATGATTCCATTTATAAAGCAATAAAAGGGGAAAACATCCAAGGGGGCACTGTAAAGGAAAAGTTCACCGAAAAATTTAAATTTAATCATACCACTCAAGTTCTGTAGTTAATATCGTTGCAGCATTCTCTTTGATGACTGAAGTAAATAGGTACTTGTTTTAAAACATAAAAAAGAACAACAGAAAAATACAGCTTGTGTGGGGTGTGGAGTCTCCAGAACCCATGAAATCCCAAATTGATTTGAAAAGACATTATTTACACCCTTTTCTAAGCTGAAATCTTCACTGTAGCTGCTAAGCTAAAAGTGTTAGCGTGCACCCTTTCTGAAGTAAGTGCACAAATTTGACTGACCTGACTTTTCACCATTAGGGGTTGACCATATAATGATTGTTTTCTTTATTTTTATTTGGGTGACTTATCCTTTTGATCAAACAGATTTAGAAAAACATCTGCAACAGAGCCAGGAGGATGCTGATCGCCTGCAGCAGCAACTGTACGAGAAGGATGCTAACCTCAAACAGCTGCAGCAGGACTTAGAAGAACAGACCAGGGTGAATAAAAACCTGCAGAATGAATCCAGCAGTAAGTTCACCTCTCTGTCTGTAGACAAAAGAAGTACATTCAGTCAGTTTATACTTGCGGAAAGGAGCTAGTGTAATGGTTAGATCCTGTATCTTTGAGATCCAGTGTCATGTTATCTTTCCTCAAACAGTTTTAAAGAGACAACAGAGACCGACCCCGACCATCCCTGATCGCCTACTGGTGCAGCAGCTGCTTGACAAGGATGCCAGGCTCAACCAGCTGCAGCAGGAGTTAGAAGAACTTCGAAACAAACAGATTGAAGTGGAAGATAATACGATCTATGCCAGTAAGTCACACAAGGGTTCATTTATTTTCTTGGAATGTTTTTGGCCTGCGGATTCTTTGATATTTCCGTTTCATGCCAACATTTTGATCCTAAATGATAAGTGTTCAAACTGCATAATGTCATGATAAAAATATTACAAACACGCACACACATACTTTACACCACAGACTTGTTAGATGCTGTTTAAATATAACTGTATGACTGTATGATTAACTGAAACTTACCAGACATGGAGGGTCTAATGAAAGATGCTGGTTTGTTGAATTATGGGAATTGTAGCATCCAGTGTTTTATAGTTTGACCCATGCCAAGGCCCAAAAGTCAGACTCTCAGCCTCTGATACTTCAATTTTGACCATTCTCTTTTAAAATCTGTCTCTTGGGTCTCCACAACTTTATGGAAGTGACATGTACTGCCTTAAAATCTTTAATGTCAATTTTCTTTCAAATCTACTACTGTACATTTCCCGGTTTACAGCGAAGATGACCTTAGATCCAAACACAGCAAACCCAAGAATAGCCCTGTCTGATGACTACACTGAGATGTCCACTGGCGAGGAATTGCCAAATGTCCCCGACAATCCAGGCCGGTTTGATGTCCACCTCGCAGCCCTGGGCAAGACTGGCTTTTCAACTGGCAGACATTACTGGGAGGTCTCTGTAGCTGGGAAGCGCTGTTACCATCTGGGGATGGCCAGTGAATCTGCTCCACGAAGAGGATCAGTGATATTCAGTCCAGCTAATGGTTTCTGGACTATAATCATGAACAAAAACGGTCAATACAAAGCTGTTAATAGGCCACATGTTATCCTTCCGGTTCAGAGGCCACCTCTGGTGCTGGGCATTCTGCTGGACTACAAAAAGGGACAGATCTCATTTTACAATGCCAATGCCAGATCTCTTATGTATTCATTTGTAGGTCAAACGTTTACTGACAAAATCTATCCATTTATCAATTTATGTGTTGAGGATGTTGGAAGTCCCACTCCAGTAGTGTTGGTAAGACCTGGATCAGCTGACTGGATAAAATAGAGACGGTGACAAGTTATTTGTCTTATGTTTCATAGCTTAGCCATGTCCTGATCCCTGTGACTGCAGAAATGTTCCCACACGTTCTGTTACTACTGCTGATGCATGTTTCAGACAATAAAAACAAAACAAATATACAACAATGCATTTTGTTTATTGTTCTATGTTTACAACCAGATGTTAAACCTGTTAATTTCAAGTTCACGCCATTGGGTAACTAAATGGCAGAGCTTCACCCATGAAAGCATTTAGCAAAAAGTTCTGAACTTTATAAAAGATGTGTTATAATGTGTGACGCAGCCCTGGAGAAACTGAATAAAAACAGCTTATATTGAGTGAATACTTCTGTTCTGACAATGAAATGGTTAACCTTCAACAATAAGTCCCATCACAGTTACACAAACATTTCTCTCAAGAGAACTATCTCAGAACTAATACACATTTCCCACTACATGTCACCTCTTCAACACATTTTGTTTCTTTTCCATCACATTTCAATCATTGCTCAGTCTCTCCCTGCTGTCCCGGCTACGCTCCTGTAAAAGTAGGCGACAAAGACTGGGTCCCGCTCTTCCAGCATGTGCAGGAAATGATTCCTCTCCTCTTCTCCCCAAGACTCGAACCACTGGGTCCACAGGCGCAGCTGGCACTCAAAGATGTTTGGTAGTCTGTCTTTAACCTTGTCAGGATGCAAGAAGAGAAGACAGATGTTAAATGTTAGAAATGAAATCATTCTCTGGACTATCTGTTAAGTGTAAGACAGTGTTGAAAGTACCTGAAGTGTACTCAGTGAATCTAGGAGGGTGCACACTTTCCCAGGCACAGCTTTTCCCAGCAGGTCCTGCATGAACCGCTCTCTCTGGGTGCCGGTCCAGCCCTGGAACCAGCTCAGGACGCACCGCTGCTCCTGAAGGCTTACATAGGAGATTGGCTCCGGATCTCTCTCCTGACACGCACTTGGAGAAGAGCAGGAGAGCTTCTCTAGGCTGGGAGGGCTGGATACACCCCGGGGAGCTGATGGAAAGTCCACTGGGCTGGGAGTGGAGTGGAGTGGTCCCTCTGCCGGACCTCTGAGCCTGGAGGTGAGAGTGCCTGACAGGGTGTCTGTGGCTGTGAATCTGTGGCTGTCCATGGGCTGCTGCTGCTGCTGCTGCTGCTGATGATGATTTGAGCCTTGACTCACATGATTGAACCATGCCATCTTTGGTAATGCAGGTTTGTTTCAGCCCGAGAAGAGCCAGCTATTCCTCTGCTGTAAGTTATTCAGCAATGCCTGCTGCTGAGAGACTCCTCCAGTCTGGGTAATGTTAACATGTAGCTTAGCTTCTATCTCAGCAACACTTCCGTCGAAGTCTGGATTTAAAACCAACGTCACAGTTAACTACTCTTAAAATAAACAGTTGTGAGTTCCCATTTTCTAGACGTAAGTTAGCTTCCTTGTTGTCGGCATGTCTGAAGTGCAGCGATGTTAAGCCGGAGTCGCGTTAAGCTCTCTAACAAATATATACAGGAAGTGTATGCAGCTAATTGGCCTTGTTGTGAAGAAAATCAAGCTTGCGCAGATTTTGCGCAATTTGTTGTTGAACAAATAAAAATATCAAAAAAAATTATTTGTGTATAATATGAACAATAAAAACATGTAATGGCACTGAGCGTGTATTTTATTTGTTCTCGGCTTTACACATTGAGAAACATTTGGTTTATTTGATATTTGATTAGGGGGAAGTCGTCGACGATGACGCTGGGTGGAGGAAGGCGTTGCTCGTCGCTCTCGCTGGGAACTGAGAGGAACGGAAAATGGCGGATCTCGAAGACGTTACCCTGGACGGGAGACCGCTCCAGTCTCTTCGAGTAGCGGATTTAAAAGCTGCTCTTGAGGAGAGAGGACTCTCGAAAAGCGGACAGAAGAATGCACTCATTAAAAGACTCAAAGGGGTGAGTTCCGCGGCGAAATACCGGACCACGGTTGCTGCGAGCTAGCGTTAACGATGAGACGGGCTGATGCTCTCTCGAGGGCCGACAACTGAGTATCGTTACTGCCGAGCAGCGTAGTAGAGTTGCCGAGGGTTAACGACTACTAATTAGCTGAAAAAGGCCTTTAATTGCACCGAGCTGTAATGTTGCAGTTTTTTCGTTTCGCAGAAGTAAACCAACCGTAGCTAGACCTGGAGTTCAGTAAACTTAGTGGCTAATCCTAAAGTGTGTGTGTCGGGGTGATGTTGTCCTGTTAGCTCGCTAGCTCCCCGGCTAACGCATTGACTTGAGCGGTGGCCTGGCTTGTTGCTGTGTATAGTTACCATTAACGGTGTCTGTCCCAAGCACTTTGTGTGCATGAGTCTAGCCAAGAGGTTAGCGTTAACGTAGCTATGTATTTAGTAGCTCGACTGCCGTGGTGCAGCTGACTCCGAATTTAAATTTTACGTCAATGCAATTATTTGAATGGACAATGTTCACAGTGTTCCGCCAAATTCAGGAATACTTTTGCTCAAAGTGTATCTCAGGCCCAATAGCTGCTAGTTTGTTTACATTGCGACATGTATTCAATCTTATCTACCCCGCCATGAAAGTTGGGCCATTCTTTCCTTTTTTTACTGGTTTGTCCGGTTAATTACCATTTGTTCGCTGAATTGCGCCATGAAAGCAGCAAGATGTGTTGACATTCGCATTTCCATGTTAAACCCTTATTAGTCCAGTGTAGCCTTATGTCCCCCTGACCTCACATGTGAGATGTAAACTAGGTGTTATTCGGTTACAACATGTAACAGGACTATCAGCTACGTTGTCTGTTACCAAATTTTAGCACCCTAAATATCCCTCTTAAAATATGGAAGTTTTCATAGCACAGCTGGAGACAATTGAGGACTATTGGAACCAAAAATAAGCCACTGACCTCCAACGGTCATGCTTTCCTTTTTGGTTATATTTGACATCACATGTGTTGCTTGCTTTCTCGGCTTATCATTGCCCAAGATGTTGAAGATTAAACCATTGTTGAACAATACACACATATTTATTCTGTGCGCATGCACTGTGATTAAATACAAGGATGCTGCACAACTGACATTTGAGTGTCAGGGCAGCGATGGCTTAAAACATTGAAGTTTTTCATTTAAAAGGTGTAACATTGTAAAACAAGTTAGGTCCAGCAGCTGTTGCTTGTGTCTCTGTCCACATTATTCTCAGTCTGGTCTGCTTTCCACCACAGCCTGTGAATTGCCTTTCAGATCAGGGTCCAATTGAGTCTTATTTATCTTGCCATTTTACTTGTTTCCTTCTGACTAGAGAACTCTACCATCCCATTGTCTTTGTCCTTAAGTATTCAGTTGCTCTCAATTGTAATTATTCTCCATTCTCCAAAGTAAAATTCTCCATACGTACAGTGTAAAGTAAGATAGGCAGTGATGCTGAAAGATATTTGTCCCATTTATTTTGACATGCCAAGGCACACAGGGGATCGAAGTTAACAAAAGATGGAAATATTGGCAGACATAATGAAAACTATTACTGAATATACTGCACAGCAGCTAGGTTGTCATAAGTGACCCATATATTTACATTCAGTAGCACCAGTGCGACCTCTTAACAGCTCTTGAAAAATACCTGCCAGTTATTTGCATTGAATGAATAGTCTCATCTTAATAACAGGCTCTCATGCTGGAGAACCTGCAGAGGACCTCCACGGCTCATGTTGGACTGCAGCCAAACTCACAGGTAAGTGTCACAAAGATGCTTTAATTTCAACGGCTGAAGCCTCTTCATATGTAATGACCTTTTAAGTATAAATGTCAAAGTGAACATTAACACAATTCTCATTGATGTCTACCAAATGAAAGCACAATTGGCCCTGAAGGATTGCATCCTATTTTTAATGGTCTCTCTGTATTTAGATTGGTGAGGAAATGAGCCAGAACAGCTTTATCAAGCAGTATCTGGCTAAACAACAAGAGCTCCTGAGGCAACGTCTGGAGAGAGAGGCTCGTGAAGCATATGAAACAAATGGTAAGTGTTGGTAGTAGAGGGCGACCGATGAATCGGTTTGGCAGATTGATCGGTGCAGATGGGACCTTTTACAAACTATTATTATCAGCTGTACTTGACTCCGATAGTTGATGATAGCTGCGCAGCCTCCACCGACCATGCGGGGGAGTACGTTACCATTTTGCATGGAGGATACGCTGACTCAATCATCATTTGAGGGGCACTACTGCTGCAGATATCCAAATCCTCTCAATCTCCCTCTTCATCGTCATCTAAAGTAAACAAATTGACATAGACAGGTAGCTGCTGTAAGACAGACTTTAATTTATATCAAGTTTTTCAATGTAGACTTTGAGAGACAAATGTTATATCAGAGGTATTTTTTTCATAAAGTAATTCTCCACTCCATGAAATACCTTCCATGCATTACTCTGGCAATTGGGTTAGAAAATATGGGCTAGCATTAAATCTTCATCGGTCCCGTCATAACGTTAAATGTTGGAACTGCTGATTTTACCAGAGGCTGACAATTGTGGCATTCAAGTCATATCTAGTCCTGCATAGCTAGACCTCTCTCATCTGACTCAATTTCAGTTTATTCTCCCGACAAGTTATCTAGTCTTGATCATATAATGCAAAACCACCACCTCCGTGATAGGGACAGGGCACTGAAGGCAGCCAGGCCAGAGGGGAAAAAAACCGTTCTGTTAACGTTACGTTACTTAACACTGTACTTACCAATGTGGCGCGCTCTGTTCGAAATAATCCAGCCACGTATCCATTATCCATTCATGAAATGAAATGAAATCACACACTTTGGGACCCTCCTTAAGACGGGAATATGCACAAACATTAACGGTTTGAAAGATTGGCATTCAACAATCTAACAGGACGCACAACAGGGGCCAGTAATTGTGGCCAGTTCAGCCACAGAACAGTGCATCGTCCATTGTAAATGGAACAGATTCCAACAATGTAATCCACTAAATCACATGCAACACTGCAACAGTGACAGCAACTTCTAGCTTTTCAACTCATATTAAAGACTGTGTCCTGTTCATCTCTAAAGCTATCTGTTTTACTGATGTTACAAAGCCTGTAATTTATAACAAGAGGGTGGGATGGACTAGGGCAAGAGAGGGAGGGCTCTAATGTTCAATTTCAACAGTGTTACAATTAAAAAAAGAAATAAAAACATTTAGAATATGAATAAAGATGACTGTGTTGTACCTGTCCAGATTTCACGTTATGATATCGCCCTTTAAAAATCCACTATCTGCTCGACCTCTCGTTGGTAGAATCCTCAACTGCAACCTAGTAAATGAATGCACACACCTTGGGTCATTGTGATTTACATTTGTGTAATTTTATGTATTTATCTTTGATGAACAGATCAAGAGGACCACTCAGAAGTTAATAACAGTACCTCGTGCCCTCCTCAAGCGCAGGTCAGACATTAATTTCATTTTCATTTCTTTGCCTTTGGTCATATTTTCTAATCTTTTTGTCTGGAGATTCTCTGTGCTCCAAAAGATGTTGCACATTTGAAAGGAACTTGCTGGTAAGAATGGTGCCAGATCATTTACTTGGAAGAAAATTGGTATAATGCTCTGACAAAATAAGTCTCACCTCCCTTCTGTCCTTATCAGGATGTTACACCAGCACTGGCCGAGCAGCAAAAGCCACCCGGCCCCTCTGGTGGAGAGGGATTGTTTGGTGCAGGCAATGAGGGAGAGGCTAACAGGAACCAGGAGGCTAACGTGTCTGGTCCTCCTGCTTCTGGCTCTGTAGCCATGCGTGTACCTGGTGGTGAGCAGCGGCCAGAAAGGGGTTCAGCATCCAACGAAGTAGCCGCTGACAGCGATGATGAGGATAGTGATGATGCTGAGGAGGATGGTGACGATGATGATTGGGACAGCAGTGCCCGGAGGAGAAACCTCAGAGAGCCGGCCAGAGCTCCCACAACCAGAGAGAGGTCTGGAGCATCCTGTCAACCCCAGCAGCAACACATGCCTTCCCTTCTGTCCCCTCAACTCCGCCAGCCAACGCCTCCACCCTCCCCACCCCCAGAGTTATCTTTCCCCTTGCCTGACACCCCTAAACAGAGTCCCCCTAGTCCAGATGTAGCCCCAGCTAGGCGCTCACCCAGCTCCTCCAGCTCTGGCTCCTCAAGCAGTGGCAGCCGCAGTAGTAGCCCAGAACCACAGAGAAGTGGACATGCTGAGCGCAAGCCTGGCCCGCTGACCCTTCTGGCACGTAAGATGGCATCAGAAGGGGCTTTCTCAGGAGCAGGCTGGCACGGTGGTGATGGGGAAGGTGATAGACAGGATAGCAGCTCTCCCTCAGCTACATCATTTCCTGGCAGAGGGCCTCCAGAGGGTCTAGTATCTGCTATCACTCACACAGCCAACACTGCAGGCCATGTGCCATTTCCCATGATTCCAGGCACCAACCAGGGTGTCACAGGAGCACTTTCGGCCCATATTCAAGTACCTGTGAGTGTGCTCAAGGCCACTGCAACAGAAGAGAGGGACAGAAAGAGGGACAATGAGATAGAAAGAGAAAAGGCCCTAGAGTTGGAAAGGCAAGAAAAGCAGAGAAGACTTGAGGAAGAGCGGGAAAGAGCTCTTGCCCTGGAGAGAGAGGAAAGAGAGAGAGCTCTGGAGAAAGAGAGAATTGAAAGACAGCAGGCCATAGAAAGAGAAGAACGAGAAAAGGCTTTGCAGCGGGAGAGGGAACTTGCTCTAGAACGAGAGAGACAGGAGAGGGAAAGAGCTTTGGCTAAAGAGAGAGAAGAGCGAGAGCAAGCCTTAGCACGTGAGAGGGCCCTGTTGCTGGAGAAGCAGAAGGAGCTGGAGAGGCAGAGGGCTCTGGAGCAAGAACGTCTGCAGAAAGAAAAGGAGGAGAGGGAGAAGCGAGAGCGAGAAGAAATGGAGAGAGTGATGGAGCAGGAAAGGAAGGAGAGAGAAAGGGCTCTTGAGCAAGAGAGGTTGGAGAGGGAAAGAGCTCTGGAGGCTGAGAGAAAGGAGAAGGAGAGGATTGAGAGAGAAAGGGCTTTGGAGCAGGAAAGGTTGGAAAGGGAAAGGTTAGAGAGGGAAAGGTTAGAGCAAGAAAGAATAGAAAGAGAGAAAGCTTTGGAGCAACAAAGATTAGAAAGGGAGAGAGCTCTAGAGCAAGAGAGACTAGAAAGGGAGAGAGCCCTGGAGCAGGAGAGACTAGAAAAGGAGAGAGTCCTAGAACAAGAGAGACTAGAAAGGGAGAGAGTCCAGGAGCAAGAGAGACTAGCAAGAGAAAGAGCCCTGGAGCAAGAGAGAATGGAAAGAGAACGAGCCCTGGAGCAAGAGAGAATAGAACGAGAGAAAGCCATAGAGCGAGAGAGACTAGAAAGGGAGAAAGCTCTCGAGCGAGAGAGAATAGAAAGAGAAAAAGCTCTAGAAAAAGAAAAGTTGGAGAGGGAGAGAGCCCTAGAACAACAGAGGTTAGAGCTTGAGCGGAAGGAAAAGGAGAGAATTGAGAGAGAGAAAGCATTGGAGCAGGAGCGGATAGAGAGGGAGAAGGCCTTGGAACGAGAGAGGGAGGAGAAAGCAAGGGCAGAGAGAGAAGCTGCTCTGGAGAAGGAGAGGATTGAGAAGGAAAAGGCAGAGAAGGAGAGGAAAGAGAGACTGGAGAGGGAGAAAGAGCAGGAGAAACTTGAAAGGGAGCTAGCCTTGGAGAAGGAGAGGATGGAGAAGGAGAGGAAGGAGAAGGAGTGGGCTTTAGAACAAGAGAGGGAGAGGGCTCTCGAACGTGAACGGTTAGAGAAGGAGAAAGCCATGCAGAAAGAGAAAGAGGAGCTGGCTCTTGAACAGGAGAAAGAGAGGGCTAGGATGGCTGAAAAGGAGAGGGAGAGTCACCTCCCTCCATCCAAACGTGGCCGTGAGATTGGTCTCACTCCCCTGCCCACTCCTCCCCTCCTTTCTACAGGACCGGGTAGAAAGTCATCGACGGATGCAGGAGAGCCGGAAGATGTCCATGCTCAAATGTCCCGGAATGAAGCAAAGGAATCCGGCCCTCCCATGTCACCGACACCTCAGTCCTCATTCAAGAAGTTCCGGTTCTTACGAGACTCCCAAATTCAGCCTCAATCTTCCTCCACCTCCATGGTTATCAAGCGGCCCCGTAACTTCTCTGATACCCCCCAGCCTCAGGCGTCACCTGTCTCTTCCCCCACCAATGTTGGGGAACGACAGCAGGAAAGACATCAGCCCTCCACTGAACAGGAAGGCCCGCAGAAGCAGACAAAACTGGATGTTATGGCTGGGCTGCAAGGATCTGTGGGGACTCAGTCTGAGAAGGAGACCACTGTTAGCACAGCAGTGGTACAGAGTCCCAAAAAAGATAGGGCCACAAACCTTGTATCACCAGACAAAGAAAAAGCAGATCCAGTGAAGACAGAACAGGTTTCAAAGGAATCAAACAAAAAAGCAAAAGAAGTGGATGAAAGCCAGGGTCTGTCAAGCCCAGCGGATGCTGCACAGAATAGGGGAAGAGATGCAAAGAAGGACGAAAAACAAGCAAGACGAAGATCAACCTCTAATGACTCCTCTTCCTCAGAATCAGATTCTGGGTCCTCATCATCTCGCTCCTCTGGTTCATCCACATCTTCTCAAGAGAAAACATCCTCCACGTCAAGAGGTAGAAGGGTAAGTGGTTTAAAAGGAACCTCTCTCTGTCCCTGACAAACAGCAGTGCCTTTGATCATGCAGGCGTGGTGCAAGTGTTTTCCATACAACAGGAACAGCCTCTTTAAAGGCATTGCAGTGTTACAGCAACATGCGTTCACGAATAACTAGCCCGTCATTCAGACTTACAAATACAATAAGGCAGTCTGTCTCTTGCCTTTGACAGAATCTATGGTTTTAGGTATATTTAGCATTCAGCACAGCATTTAGTTGAATGAATGAATGAAGTAATGACTTTATTTTGAACCCAAAATTAAAACAACATAATAAAAAACAAACAAAACTAACAGTGTCCGAAAACGAGTTGGTAGAAGTAAAACTTTATTACAGTTTTATATATTTTTTAGTTTGGTTTGTGTTTGTCTACAAAACCTGTTATCCTGGTAGTGCCGGTTACATGTTTAACAGAAGGTCAGGGTAAGTGAGAAATGCTAGTGAAAGTGTTTTCAGTAAACTCAAGGAAAATATTTGTTTTTATTCCCAGTGCATAAAATGTTTTTCTCTTGTCTGCCTCTTTTAGGAAGGGAAACCTGAAAGAGATGCACCACCGCTGCACAGGGTGACACTTGAGGCTCAGGCTAAGAGTTTAAAGGAAACTCCAAAAGACTCCCCTCACAAAAGAGAGATGTTTGTAGAGAAAAATGACACAAGTGCTGATGGAAACAGTCACCCCAAGGTCAGTAACTCAAAAGTTAACACACAACATCTGTGACAATTATGTGTATCTTGCCTAAAAAAGACATCTCAGTTCCCAAGAATATAGATTTACAGACAAATCCCCAGATGGCTTTCAACTACTAACACAACTTTGAAATGTAGTACATTATATTCTTGTGCATCTATTTAATTACCTGCCCTTTTAAATCCCCAGAAACCATTCATTGAAGCACCAACCAGGGATGAGACGCAAAGGAAGAGAAAGGACAGCGAGGGAGAGGAGGAAAAGGACAAACAAAGGTCTGCTTTAAAGTCTTATGAAACTCATTCTATATCAGGGCTTTCCACAGGGCATGGTATAGGCATGTCAGTTTTGGTTAATTTTACTTTTTATATCCTGACACCCATTAACCAGTAACCTATTGGTTAATTTTTAAGAAAAATAAAAAATGATGTGCAATTGTTACTTGCCACAATGTTTTTGGCATGATTGTGAACACAGACACAACACAGAACCATTGAGGCCATTGACGTATTATGGAGAAGCTAGACAATGTCGGAGGCCGAGCCCTGTTTGTTCATATGAAAGTTTCTCAGTGGTGCACGAGGCCAAAAAAGTCTGACTTCCTGGGTCTAAAATTACCCGTATGCTCACCTTCTCCAACAAGGCTATCTTGATGCTGGTTAGTGCCTACATTTGTATCTGCCAAAGCTTATTTAGTTGTAACTGAGCCTTGATTAAGAGAGTGCCATCACCTCAATATAATTAATTGATTGTCAAGTTAATTTTTTTTGCACATGCATATGAATAGTCATATGCGGTTATCATTAGTTAGCCACAGTTCATAAACAGTTGCCCATTGGCGTTTATCATACATTGTAACTACTTTTGTCAGGCACAGAGACACAGAACAACCCTGAAAGGGCTAGCAAGCAAACAAGACACAGACACACGAAGAGATGCACTAACCAGCAAGGTTAGCAGGATAGACAGAGAGGGATGCACTGCAAAATAATAACATCAGCTTAACTTTCCTGTTATTTGCTGTGCAGTGCATTCTGGTTGTTGTAGGTTTTCTACCTTTTGAGCAGAGGTACTTTTTTAAGTCTGCATGATGTAAACAGGGTGTCTGACAATAGTCAAGAAAGGTTTTGTTGGATTTATCAACTATATAGCCAATGCTGTGCGTGGTGAACTGTTGCAGCCATTCCATCTGACCTGAGATCAATTACACCAGCCTATCCTTGTGGTAATAAAAGAAACTAGAACTTGAACAGTGCGTTCCTTAATTAAGCTGTTCAACAGCAAATAATGACACCTCAACATGAAATGTTGTGGCACCCCCTTGACACTTAATACTATAGCACTAGCTGATGTAAAGACACATGTTGATTGACAATTTCTTTTTCACATCTTTTTTGTAAATTTCCTCAAAACATGCCAGAATCTTAATAAAAACATAACTGTGTGTGTATGAGAGGTTACTACAGCCTTACATGAAGCCCACCAGTAAAAAGTTGTTGCAATACACGATTGTAAGGACACTTTTCAAATCCTAGTTGATCTACAAATCATCAGTGCCACATTGGCAAAACAGAAACACTGCTATATTCTACAGAAGTTATTGGTTGTGAAGATGAATCTTTCAACAGGACAGTTTTATGTGGATTCTTGCTATATGTTCACCAGACCTCAAGGAACCATATAGCAATATATATCGGGAACCATATAGCAAGAATCCAACACAGAACATCTCTGGTGCTCTGACAGGATGCAGGTTTAGTATGGTCAAAACTGGAATCATTGGCAGACTTTTCTGAGCAAGGCTGTAATAACTGTAAAAACATGAAACAAAAAACCCTCATTGGTAGTCGAGTCACAGTTCTGGACGCCACAATATTTATCTTTTTCCCATGAAAGCGCTGGGCAGTGTGACAATGTTAAAATATTTTGCAGCTATTTGTCTGATGTCAAAATGCTTTGTAAGCTCACTTGATCATTGCCATCACATCATATACTCCCACTCCATCGGAGCCCGAGGATCTGTATGCTTGTGGATGTGAATACAATCCAGCGGTGATAAAAAGGTGTCATAAAAGATGCGGGGTATTGAATTTCCCATCAGGCGATTGATGAGACTGCCTTGAAGCCGGTGTGGCTGAGAAGATGCGGGTCCTTTTTATACACGATCTTTTTTTTTTCATTCGTTGCAACATGGCTGTGCTCCGTCGATGGCTTTAGCTGCCGATGCCGGCCTATGGTTTTCCATACATCGGCTCAGCAAAACAGCAGGCGAGGGTTTGTCCGTCGCAGGTTTTGGTTGACAGCCGGTACGGACATGAACGCGTTCAGAGAGGAGTAGTCTCTGGTGAGAGGAAGGTAGGAGGGAGGGGAGAGAGAGCGCTCGCTGCGACGCAGTCGTTTTAGCAGCAGCCGTAGCCTGTATGCTGCGTTTTAACCGAGTACACTTTGTCTCTTTGCTGTGAAGTTCCCCCAAGTTAATGTAAGTGGGAATGAGTGTTCACGTGTGCGCGCATGAGGATGACATGAGAACGTGAGGCGCGCGCTCGTTTGTCAGGTATTGTGTCGCTGTGGTTGAGCGTTTGATTGTGTGTGAGCGGACTGGGCACGTCTGAAGGAGGACTGCGGTGGCTCTGCATTCATTCACTCCTCTCCTCGCCTCAGTTCTTTGAGCCCCGTTAACAAATTAAGAGCAACGTATTTGTTAAATGGCAGAGTGACTGTGGTCAGCAGCGTGAGATGCTTTTAAGGCGCAGCTATTTTAGCATCTCTCGGTGCCGATTGTGTATCTCCGTAGAGTAGTTTCAACTGCTGAGATTGTTTAATAGGTTTTTAATGCTGCTTTGTGTGTTCAGGGCTCCATGATTTCTTATATAAATGTTAGATGTAGTTATGAAAATAAAATGGTGCTCTTGCATATTTAGCCCATTTAACTACATGTTACTTGTGCTTCACATAATTGCTAATAAATAAATAATGATTTTCATTAAATGCCCATATTTTGACAGAGCTTATGCATTAATATTCTCATATCTTTAAATTATTTATTAGTCTGACTGTTATTTTAAATGGTATTGATGTATTAACCTTTTCACATTTTTCATTGCTTCTAGTTAACTATGCTTTTATGCTGTTGTTATGCCTTTACATTTTTTTTGTTAATACCTGATTCCAACAAATAATTGCATTTTCTTCTCCATACTAATGGTTTGCTCATCTGTTCCCCCTTTTCCTGCCGATATGTGTTTTTCACATGATACAGGCAGGTGAAGGAGACTGCCATGGCAGAGCCAGAGAAGGTTCCAGAGACCAGCGAGGAGGTAAGGCACCTGGAGAACCATGAATCATCTTGGTCCTCAAAGCTGTTGGTAGCGGAGGACTTAGATGGATGAACCCTTTTGAGCCGTTATAGTTGAATTTCTGTGATATGCACAGTTTTATTTATCTCGATACTTACAGTATACACTATTTGATTGTTTATATTCTTTGTAGGAATTATTTTCTTTACATTTAAAAAAATACTTCCCCTAGATGACCTACTGAGCCCTTTTCACAAATGATAGAATGTGTTTTGGAAATTACATTTGTTAATTTGGCTGTTTGTAAAACCTTTGTTGGTGCTGTCATAGGCAGAAACGGCAAGGTTATTTTCTCACTGTGGCTGATATTTAAACCCCAAATGATTGCTTTGTTATAAAGGTGCTCATGCCTCTTCCATTGCCCCTTTTGGTACCTGCATACTACCTCTGCCACTACTACTACTACTACTTCTACTACTACTGCTACTGCTGCACCTGTTCCACTGTCCCCAAGAACCCAGAGTTGACCACAGATAAGCCCCCAAGGCTGCACTGCAGAGGGACACCCCTGGCAACAAAGGCTGCCTCATTTTCATGGATATGGCTTGCAAGAGCTATTGATTGGACCAGAAGATTTAAAGAAGGGGTTGGCTAGTCAATATAGCCCACCTCTCTTAGCCCTTTATCCACTTATCTGGCCATGTGCCCTTACAATCAACACAGAGAAGAGACAAGCAAGGATGTGTGCTCACATGAAGTCAAGGCTGCTGTGAAACCCTCTCAACAACTTGAGTAGTTAAAAGATTGTTTCACTTCAAGACATTTTTAACCCACTCGCAAAGAAATCTGGGATATTATGGACACACCATTTAATGTGGTTGGTGAACTGAATCATGCTTGACAAAGGACATTTTGGATTTTGTTAATCTCTTGGAATGGGATTCAGATTACTCCAGCAAACACCCGTATTGGATATTGAATGCATTTTCAAAGAGGCCAAAGCTTTTATCTGGACACAATGGGCTTGACTTTTTCTATTTGAACTGAAGAAGGACTTACCATTTGGGTCCCTTTCTACAACAGCCATCATCAGATTTTTGCGATCTTTGTGACTCTGTGTATGAACTTACTGTGCCCCAAACACAACTGAACAGTAAAATGAAAATCCTGGATTTGTGCGCACAGTGACTGTTGACAACATTCAACATCTGGTCTCCAGCTCATTGGACTCATTGTTATAAGAGCCTGCCACGTTTTTCAAAGGACTAATGCCAAAAACACCTGTGGATGACTGCTTTGGCTAAAAGCATTTCAAAGCCCCCTAACGAACTATCGAAACCATCCTGCCAGCCAACCAGCTTTCAGATTTCCATCCAAACATCTCAGCCACCTTTGATTGGACCCTTGTTGCCTAGATACAGTACATGCAGTCGTGATTGGGCCATATCCAAACCAGTAAGGATCAGGTGTCAGTGGTACCAGGGAATAAGTAGACGTTTATTCACTGTTACATTTCATGTTTAGTTCAGTCATACTCTCTGTAGTCTTTGCTGGGAGAAGCAGATTTTTTTTATTTTAAAAATGTTATTTATTTGTGGCTACCGCAGTTTAATCAAATGGTTCTAAATGTCTGTTTTATGACCTTTAATCTTAGCTGACGATTACTTCTGTGAAACTGATTGGAGTTGGGGAGTTGTCTACTCAGACACAAAAGTTCTAAAATAACATTTTAGCGCTGGAATTTAAACTGCAGTATTTCCACTAGATCCCTGTTTGTGTGATAGAGACTGCAACTACAGTTTACTCTTCAAAAGCAAGTTATATAAGATAATCAATAGGTGTAGATTATCAAGTAATTGTGAATGGTATGCTTATGAATACCAGTACAGAACTTAACACAGCTCGGTGCCATTCAGTAGACTTGACTTTGAAAACAACTTTGCACAGCAGTTTCTATCATTCACTCTCTCAGTCCCTACCTGTCCCCCTTCTATTATTGTTCCTCCTTTCCTCTAACCTGTCCTTGACCGTTGGTCTCCACCCATAGTGTCTGCCTCTCACCTCTCCCATGTATCTTGGGTTGTTTTTATCTTCTTGTGTTTCAGACACCAAAGGCCTTCTCAGCTCGTAAGATCTCTCTTAGCAGTGAGTACACCCTCCTGACTTACTGTCCACTTTACCAGCATTTATAACTGATCATTAATACATAGTGTATGTATTATTGGCATTATTAGTCTAAGCTTGTGAACTCAACATAAATAAAACTTAGCAATAGAAATGTGGATTCATGATAACCATGATCTGTATTTAAAAAATATTTGTCCTGAACACTGTTGTGTGCATGGATTTGTGATGTCATGGATGCTTATACTCAATATGACATGTGCCTGAGGACTCTTTTTTTTTTTCTTGTCCTACCAGCCAGTAAATTGTCCCCAGGCACTGGAAGTGCAGAGGGCGAGCAGGAGTCTGGAGCTGCAGCAGGTCGCAAGAGGAGATGGGGCTCCAGCACGGCTGTCACTGCCAAGAAACCCTCCATCAGCATCACCACAGATTCACTCAAGGTATTTGCAGCATAGTAAAAATGATATTATGTTGTTGATGTTAGTAATGCTCATACTTACTGCCTCCATCTTCTATGATGAATATCACAGGCCCATTTATCTTGTGTATGATCTGTGTTCTTTGCCCTCAGTCCCTGATCCCAGACATCCGGCCACTTGGCCAGGAGGCAGTAGTGGACCTGCACCCGGAGGAAGCTGTCCTTTCTGGGGCTGAGGATGAAGACAGGGAGCGCTCAGACCAGGACCTTCAGATCCGACGCACTGTCACACAGGTTGGTCTACAACTCTTAACTTTTTCACAGGAATGACAGGTTAGGAACTTTCACTAATGTGAAATGTAAAGTGCTCCTCATGAAAGTTTGAGGTTACATAGATGTTATAATCAGGAATTGTGATGTGTCGATGTCTTCCTTCTTATTGCAGGTGGTGCACTCTGAGAGTCAGGAAAATGGACAAAAGGAGGCAAAGAGGAGTAGACATGAGGAGTTGGAGGAGGATGATCTGCGGGCAGATGGAGAAAGGACAAGGGAGCATGAAGAAAAGTTGGACACCCCATTTTCTGGAGCCATGGAAACCCAGTCTCCATCAGATACCAGCCATGATGTAGAAATTAACACTGGTAATGAATCTGTCACAACATGGTCTTTATCTAGCATTGAAATTGTCAAATTGAATTCCTTAAATTTCACTTAAAAGTGGTTTTAACTGTAAGTCTGTACTTTGTCACTCTTTTTATTATTACACACCAATAGGTAATAGGTAATACCTTACTGTACTTTTAATGTTGCATTTAAATCCAGTTTTCTCCAATGGTATAGAAAACAGGACTTGATTTCTGTTGATTTAAAAAAAAGATTTACAGAAGTTGTTAAAAATGTAGGTGTCTTTACATTATAAGATATATAATTTAATATAATATAATAGTAGTAATGGAGATGCCATGTTGACTGATGTCCTCTTTTTTTTTTTTCTTCCCCTAGTGAGCCCTGGCGACACCCTCATTCGTCGCTCCATCAGCCAGCAGAAGACAGGAGTTTCCATCACAATCGATGACCCAGTTCGTACAGCCCGGCAGCCCTCGCCACCTCGTGGCAAAGTCTCCAATATTGTTCACATTAGCAACCTGGTGAGAGAACACTGCAAACTGTACATTATTATTAACATTGATACTAAATCAGTGCAGACTGTATCCAGCACAGATAGATAAAGCAAGCAAACAAGTGGTGTAACTGATGTTAATGCTGGGTATTTATGGAGATGTTGCCTCTGATTGCAGGCATATGCTTATAAACTGACCCAGCTCTTTATACTGAACAAACAAGCATGTTTTATGCAGTTTTAAAATGCCCGGTCCAAACTGCCCACTTGAGCAGTGCCTGTTTGGCAGTACGTCAGTCATATTGATATCATACTAGCGTTTCACTACAGTTTTCATGTGTATATCTGTAGAATATGCGTTTGAGCTGCAGCAGTTCAGTGATGCAGTGTGGACCGGGTGTTGGATGCTTTTTGTTTCATCTTTTAATTATTCTCATGGAAAGACAGAAATCAATCACTTACTTTGAAGTATGTTACAGGCAGTATACGTTTGATATTTATTGTTTCATAACATATACATGCTTGGTTGCTTAAGCTATGATTAGTTGTCTATTGGAGTGTCATGATAAGTGCTCTGTAATATTTTGTGTAGGTGAGGCCGTTCACTCTGGGGCAGCTTAAGGAACTGCTCAGCAGAACTGGCACCCTGGTGGAGGAGGGCTTCTGGATCGACAAAATCAAGTCTCACTGCTATGTCACAGTGAGTTATTATGAGCATGTATTTTCTTTGATATTTTTGAATTTCTTTGAACCAGACTGCTTTTGACCTGTGGAAGATTCTTCTGTTTCACATGGAGCTGTCCTCTTCTCTGTCTTTAGTACTGTAGCTCAGATGAAGCAGTCGCTACACGGGCAGCTCTTCATGGAGTGAAATGGCCTCAGAGCAACCCAAAAGTCCTTAGAGTAGACTTCTGCCAGCAGGATGAGGTAAGACCATATTATTATCAGTCTGTTTTTCTCTTACACCCGCACAGTTTAGCCATCTGTAGCCTGAGCATCTCTGTTTTCTAGCTGGACTTCCACAAAGGCTTGGGTGTAGCCGACAAACCTGGAGCAGAGGAGCAGGGCCCTGGCTCAGGCCGTGGTCGAGCATCAGGCCTGCCCTCCCTCCTCCCAGAGCGAGACCAGTGGGCTGAGCGAGAGCGCGAGATGGAGCGCCGGGAGAGGGCCAGAGCTGAGCGCGAGTGGGATCGCGATAAGGTCAGAGAGTTTGGGAAACCTGGAGAGGAGAAGGAGGGTGGTCCCCGGAGGTCACGCTCCAGAGAGAGACGACGCAAAGAGAGGGGGAAGAGTAAGGAGAAGAAGACTGAGAAGAAAGGTATGAGATGCACACATGAGATGTAGACTGTATTCACTTTAGGTAAAAAAAAAAAAAAAAAAAAATTCAATACTGAGAAGGGTCAAAACAATTAGTCTTTAAGTTTATGGAAAATTAATCTGCAGATATTTTGATAATCAGTTATTTGTTTCATGATTGATTCATTCAATCTGTTTTTCTTTTTTTAAAAGTTCCACATTCAAGATTTTGCAAGGATTTGCAGTTTTTTCTACTTATGTTATAATAATTTGAATATGTTTGGTATGATAGAAAAAAACTAGAATAATCGTTGTATCCTTAATATTATGCTTTTTTTCCACAGACAAAGCTGCAGAGGATCCTCCTGCAAAGCTTCTTGATGATCTGTTCCGCAAAACTAAAGCAGCTCCTTGCATATACTGGCTTCCACTTACAGAGGAACAGGTGAGACATGAACCAGTTTATACTCTTTGCTTGCTGCTTTAAATGCATAACTTTCAAGTACATGGCCTAGATATCTAATTTAAGTCTTACTCTTTTCTCTCTTTTATTTTAGTTTGTTCAGCGGGAAGCTGCCAGAGCAGAACGGACGAAGGAGCGTGAGAAACGGAGGAAGGAGCAAGAAGAGGAGGAGGAGAAAAAAAGGGAAGAGGAGCGCAAGGAGAGGATGAAGGCAGGAGGCGGCGCAGCTGGAGAGCGAAGTGAGGGTGAGAAGGACAAGGACAGAGACAGAGAGAGGGACAGAGACAGAGACCGAGGCAGAGACAGGGACAGGGAGAGGGAGAGGGAGAGGGACAACGACAAACGCAGGGATGGCTACCGTAGGCCTGGGGGGAGTGGGGCAGGCGGTAGCCGACGCTCACGTAGCCGCAGTGACCCGCGAGAAAGGCGGCGTTAATGGCCAATCAACTGATGGAACTGTCCTAGAGACCACCCTCTTCCATTTGCCTTTCACTACATGTACTTTGTTACAACTAAGACCCAACAGAGGACCAACTGATGTCGTCACCATCTCTCAAATTGTCACCTTTTTTAAAGCACATCTACACCTACACACAGTCATGCTTAAAGGGGACCATGATTTTTTGCAGTGTTGTTTCCCAGAGTGCTGTACGTCTCGCTCCTGTCAAGGTTTGGTATATTTTCTTTATATGTTTGCCTCTCTTTTATTCTTTGGGTTTTTGTCTTGACGGCATAGCAGTATGGCACGCTGGGTAATTTTAATAATTTCCCCCCAATGTTCCCCATGTGCCCCAAGTGTAGGTGCCAATTATGATTTGCTATCAATCATCGTCACGTCTGTGTTTCAACAGTTCTGCAGTTTGGATGAGGAATCCTTTTGTTGCTGCATGTAGTCCAAGGCTATCCTTGCTAGGCCTGCCTAAAGAGAAAATGCGGCCTTGTGTGCAGAGGCTTGCACAAATCTAAAAATATTGGAAAACGTGTATTTGGCATTTTGTACAGACATATAAAATAACTAAAAATTTAAATGGACAATTTAAATGAGGCAGCTCTAGGGTATTTTTGGACAGGTGTGTAAAAACTACTAAGGCAATGCAGTGTTCTCTCCCTTAATTTAGTTAAGAGATGAGATGATTCTCTGGGGGGGAGGGAATCTGTCTGTCACACCTGACACAAGTTATGATTATGTCCTCATCATTGATTCTCTTCCTCCTCCCTCCTCTTCCTCAAGTTCTCTTACCCTGTAGCGTCAATACAGGCCCAAGAGGCGAGGTTGCATTATGACTTTTCTCACCAATGGTTTTAATATTGTTTTTTAATCATTATTTTATCATTTTAGTACCAAGCTTTGTTTTTCGTTTTTTTAATTTCTTCTTTGAGTACGCCTATCAGTGGTGAATGTACAAATAATAAAAATTGAAATTTGAAGTTATTGTGACGTTTCTTTTCCGCTCTCTCTTCGGATGGGGTTTGTCGTGTAATGTTTTCATTGCTCCTGGGAATGACGGCTCAAAATAGTAACGCCTTACTAGTTACTGGGAATAGTTTGGGTTCAAGCTAAAGGTTCAGTCTACAATGTGCGGTTACACTTGGAGTCCACAAGGTGTCAGCCACACCACATTACGACCTGGGTCAGTCATAGCATTGTCACAAGGAGAATGACTTGAGGCACTCAAGTTACAGCTAAGAATATAAAAAGAAGAGAATGCAACAGTAAGAATGCACTTATCTGCAATTAACTTCTACTCTCTTTATATTGGAAAATCCCCCTTTCCCTCAATGCCATGTCAAGGTGATGACCAATGACACCTTTAATTTAACATCAATCCTAATCATGTGGTTTTCCTCCAAGTTGGGAGTTTTTTCCCCTTTGTACCATCTATCTCAGTGTTACCCGCCCGTCCCTTCTCTCAATCTGCTGTAAATCATGTATTTGCCCTCTTCTGTTCCCTTGTTCCATCTCTCCGGTCTTGACGTTCATCCTGCAGAGCTCAGCAGTGCTCCTATGTAATTACAGCCCTATGGTCGCTGAGCATAACATTTTTCTGCCCTGATGCAACTCCGTGTGTCTGGACTCTGTGAGGACCAGTGAATCCTTCACCCTGGCATCTCCCTGGCAGCCCCAAGAACAGATTTCTATCTGAAGCAGCCTAGTTGGAAGGAGTGCTGGGGATAGATTCAGTCTTTCATCTCTAATGACCCTTTATTTTATCATGCAGAGGATACTTTTGCGTGCATGTGTCAGATTGTGTGTTGGTTGGGTTGTGCCAGGCAGCTGGAGGTTTTGAAGATAAGCTGAACATTAGGGCAAAGTGATTGTGTTGGCTAAATGGGGAGTTAGAAGAGATGGTTTCTTTTGAGTTTCTAGATAGATTGTGTTAAAGTAAAAAGCAGGATGGGGTAGAGGGAGGGAAGGCAAGTTAATGATACTCTCAGTAAGCCTACAATATTGAGACAATTAGTTTTTACAAAGAAAATGTTATTCAAGACTTAATGTCCACTACATCCTTATTCATCACACCCAAACACATCTGAAATGTTCGATGGACAAACAACATCCTGTTTTACTTCTAGGCAGGTTGCAAATATGACAGTTCTTTTTTTCTGTGTTGGATTAGATGAAAAAGCTTGGGGTTATTTAAAAAAAAAAAAAAAAAAAACCTAGGCATGGCATGTTAGATGATAAATTCCATTGTAAAAATGTTAACATAAAGGCCTAAGGGTGGCCCTACAAGAGAAACTCATGGGATGTCTTAACTGGACTTAACATCATCCTATGGAGAACATTAATGTACATGTGAACGTAATATTTCAGGAACGCCTTGAGGGAAGGTCACTGTGACTTCAAAAAACACAGTTTTGGCCATAATGTGATTTGCCAACTGAGACAAAATTTCACTCAAATGTTAAACAGAATAATATGAAATGTTGACCTTTTATGTCAAATTGCATAGACTTGCATACTCACCGATGTCTGATCCAGGTTTGCACTGTGCAGGACAGTCTCAGTTGTTCCTCTCATACTAGAACCCTTTTTGCTTGCCATTCTTCTTTTGTTATTTACAGGTATGTCTCCCGCTGACACACAAGCAATGTCAGTTGCAAATATTAAAGACATATAAGACAACTTTCATGAGAACAACTGGCAGTGCCTGATCTGAAGACACTAGAATCTTTACATGGCGGACACTGCATAGTTTTATCTGCCGACTTTTAGAACCAACTGACCAAAACAGCAGTCATAATGTTTGTCACCACTTTTACATAAAGTGACCAAATCTAATACAGTCTTGTCAACTCAGTATCACCTGAGCTGTCTGTACCTGGAGAACTGTAAACTGAGACACAAGATGGTTGGTTACACAGGACCATCTGGGAAGTCGTCCTTGGAAACTGTTTGGAAAAGGGCAGGCACTTTTAAAAGGCGACTGGATGAATCTGTCAATCACCATCTATCACAGGCCAGCTTCCACCAATCAGAGCAACAATAGGAGAGTGCTACCACTGGTGCACGTGGGTAAATCAAACTTTCAGGTCAGGAGAAGAGTGACAACATCTTTTCCATCAAAAAAATAAAAACCTTCAGTGCTGTTCTTCAAATAAAATACACTCCAGTACTGATATAACTGATGCTATAGCAGCATCTACGCAAACCTCTTGGAAGAGCTGCCATCGTTGTTTTCAAACAGTCGCTTCTCTTGCTGTCATCACACCTAAACCAGCTGCCAGCTGCCATAGGACGCTGATTGGTTGAGCCACTGTGGTTAGGCCACAAGCCAATAGCTTGAAGCCTGGCAAGATGGATTCATGAGATCGCATGATAATGTGATCTCACCAGAGAGAACTCCTTTTTCTGATCCAACTCCAGGCACTACTAAGAAGAATCTTTGAATTACGAATACTGAAGTGCTAAAAACTCGACGTACAAAACTGCCTGCTGCAGCTTTATTCCAGGATGAGCAGAGTTCTCTCAGTCCAGCTCTCCGGAATGCCACATTTGGGATAAATCCTTCTCAGCAAATCTAAAATGAAACAGCTGGATAGCCCTGTGTTCACAGATGTAGAGATGACTCAAAACAATGTTTCTACAGTTGTGGGTCTTTTACAGAACCAATCGTGACAGCTGCAGGACCACAACAGACCACCTGTGTCTGGTCTAGAGCTCAGGTCAATGGTAAAGACCTCCATGACCAGCCAGTCAGCTGAGCAAGGCCACTCCTATGCTGATGAGTGGGCAGTAAAAACAATATGTTTTTCCCTCTGTAAGCAGCCCCCCGCCTGCCGCCTCTTCTCCTCCCCTCCTCCCAGCCCTCCCTTCTTCAGTGTAACCACATAGGTCTTTGTGTCCAGCACTGTTAGGAACTCAGCATAGAGGCCCACTAAGCTCCACTTTCAAAGGCAACCTCTGATGTGGCCTTTCAGATCTCTGCATGTCTCACTGACTTTCCTCTTACTCTCCTCTGACATAGAGTTTTTCTTTCTTGCTCTGTGCCCTATTTACCCATGGTTTGCCTCAGTGTGGCTCTCCCTCACACATCCACACTTGCTCTTGTACATTTCCTTTCAATCTATGAATGAAGGGAATCTGCCACATATCAAGAAAACATATGTGAGATAATGAACAACAGCAATATCTTGACAGTCTTACCACTCCTTGAAGTTCAAGCTTCCCTTGATAAACACACCCTTCCCCCTCCTCTTTCAGGCCTCCCCTCCTTTCCCCCCCCTTCCTCTTCTTTGTGATGACATGTATGTGCTTATGGAAACCAGATGTGGCCTGTTGCGATGGAAGAGGCGGTGAGAGAAGGAGAAATACCAAGCAGGAGGTTGTATGATACTTCATTAACAGACTGCAGGAGATGTGGGGAGGGTGAGGAGGGAGAGGAGGGAGAATAATTGGGGGGGTCTCAAGAGTTCAGACCGTGACTGTACATATATTTAGATGTCAGATGAAATGTGCCCACCATCCTGAGCAGGCCCCGAGTGAAGCAGGGGGGTTTCCTTGCGGATATGGCTGGGTCAGGACGAGGGTAGTTGGGCTTGGAGAGCCTGAATCAGCATCTCCTATGATTGAGGTGTTTTTCTGCAGGGGCTTGGGAAACCGCGCCATGTGAGACAGGGGTTTGGGGAAAAAAAGCCCCCTAAAGAAGTTAAAATGTTAATCTTTCAACTTCCTTGCACCTGTATTCTTTTCACCCACACAATACCTCCCTTGGCCGTTTAAAAGAGACCGCTCCCACCGCACCACACCCAATTCAAAGTGCAGACACTGTACTAAGTGTAACAAAAAAGGCAGGCACGTAAAACTGATAGCTTTAAGCAGATTCAGCACCGAGGGGGCAGACACTGGCAAAACTGCATTGCTAGGAAAGATCATAAACCGAGCAGTTGGTGAAATACACAGTGCAACAGCGAAAAGTGAGATTGGGACATCTAGGGCACACAGAAAAGTTATGTTTAACTAATGGGGAAAGTTATTTTCCATGCATAGCTCCGTGTGTAGCTGAATGGAATAATAAGATGCAGACATAACGGAAAAAAGTATTAACGTATTGATCCTTACACCAGCAGTGCGTGTGAGTGAGAGAGAGAGAGGTTGTAGCAACTACTCTTGCACCCTTACGTAATGCAAAGTACTTTTTATTTTATTTTAATACATGGAAGAAGAAAGCACCAGAATAAAGAGAAAACCTTTGAGGCACGATAGAACTTTTTACAGCTTTTTGACGTTTCATAGCAGGGGACGCTCAGTAATTAATAACCTTAGCGATGTCAGACAATTTGAAGGCCTGGTGTTGTGTTGGCTGGCTCACTGTCATGTCTTCCTGGGTCACTTAAATGGAATGTGATCATCAGTGTTATTGCCTACGCTGGTGCTTTTCCTGCTATGATGCAACAGAGTATCTGATGTGAAAAAGGTCTATAATCTCTCTCTCTGTTAGGTGTTCTGCTCACTGCCCTCACTGTATTGGGTCAGCATATCACAGATCAAATCTTCATTAACTTTTCATGTCATTTATAAAGGAGAATTGCACTCAGTTAGGCACATATCTCCGCCAAGTCCCAACAGTCCACTTTAATTTGAATCAAGCCTAATCAAGTATCATCATCACTTAAAATTTTAACCCACCCATAACTGCTTAACGATAACTTAAGCTCACCAGATCTAGGATCTGCATCAAATTGTACTCACTCATAGAAACCAGCCACCTAAATACACTATTATTATCATTATTCCCTGAGAAATTCATGAAAATGTTGAAAACACCCTATCTTGCAATGATAAAGAAAGTTCCTGGAAGTTAATATGGTCTATTCTGGACCGAGAACTCACCCTCCCATCATCACTCCATCCTTACTCAAGTTTCATGGAAATCTGTTCAATAGTTTTTGTGTAATCCTGCTGAAAAACCAACCAACCAACCAACAAACGGACATGGGTGAGAACATAACCTCCTTGGCAGAGGCGAAAAAAAAATGTACATGTATGATATATTAATAAATATGAATTGTAATGTACAATATGTCAAAATATAACATCTTTATGTTTTTGAGTTGAGACACGTTTTGCAATTTCTTTGAATATTTATGTTTTCTCTGTTATATACCAATTCAGATTTCTGCTGAGATCGGGCTTAACAGTTAAAACAAGAGCAGCCCTGTGTGACTGTACTTGGGCACAGTGGTGCTTTGAGCTGTCATGTCAGCATGCTAACATGCTCACCATGCCTATGCTAATATGCTGATGTTTAGCAGGTAAAATGAATACAATGATCGTCATCTCAGTTTGGCGCGTTAGCGTGCTATAAATGTATGAATTAGCATCAAACACAATGTACAACTGATGTATTGAAGATGATAATGGTGCGAGGTGAAAAGTTAAGATTGTCACAATTCATCCTGAGGGGAACAGGAATGTTGGTACTGAATTTCAGTCAGAAGGTCAAAAGTCTAGTGAAAAATATCAATGCCATAGTGGAGGTATGGAGCTAGAGGGAAAGTCAGGATAGGATCAAGTGAAGTGAACACAAAATTACAAAAGAAAGAAAATTCATTGGAGTTCATGTAATAGTTGTTAAAATATTTCAATTCTGACCAAGGTGGTTGACAGACAACCCCCAGAGCCAGAAGTGCAGAATCATCTGGTACGTTTTTTTTAAAATGTGTCTCCCACAGGTTTCTCAACGTTATGAGAGTGCCATGCTATGTTGCTGAATTCCCCCCTTTAAGGAGTGACGAGCCAGTAGACCGCCATTTTTGAAAATTAAAACTGTGGCCTGATGGCAGCACTCAACGGAGACCAGAGGGCCCCTAAAAAAGAAAAACATATTTTTCTTAGATGAGCACAAAAGACGCAAAGCAAGTTTCAAGTCAGGCCATCCCATTTGTTCACAATTAAACAAAATGCGACCGCATCACCTCCGCTTTTTGATGGTGGAAGTGAACACTGCATTAGGTTTAAGCTCTTTACATCCCATCTGTGCGTGTGCGTGAGCACAAGAGACAAAGACTCCAGAGAAAAACCTTGTGTTCATGTTTGTCGTATTAGTGCTGGGTGCAGGATGTGGCACAGCTTTAACTGATGCAAATGAAAACCATGTGTAACCTATATAGCCACTCACCAGTTCCCTTAAGAAATGCCCCTTTCCGTCATCCCACATCCTTGTTACCAGGCAGAATGCGACACTAACCATTCTCTGTTAATCATTCATTCTCGTTTAATGGGAAAGTTACTCAGCCTTCACTCTGAGGTTGGTCCTGCAATTACAGTATGATGTTCTCTTTGGCTATTATGAGGCACAATAGCCAAGAGCAGGACTTCCCCTGTTTGGAAGTTTCCATTCATCAGCCTTCAGGCTACACACCGGCCAGCTGAAACACAGGAAGTGTCCAGAAAGAGGAAGACAGACACATAAAAGGAGCTTGTTAATGACGTTTGTTGAGTAGAGTTTGATGTGGACAGAGAGATGAGATAATGAGATTAGTGGATGAGGCACTTGGCACTGAGTGGAGCAGCTTTTGTAGAACGTGGACAGTAGGCTTGGAATCAGGACTAGAAATTACCTTTTCAGTTATCTGGGTGAAATGTGAGAGCCAGAGGAGTGGAGATGGCTGGAGGAGGCCGCGGCATTGTGGTCTGGTCTTTTGTTGGGCTTTGTGAAAAAGAAGTGAGTCATTTCGCAGACAGTGAAGAAAAGCGCTCCAGTTACACAGAGAGGAGAAAAGAGAGGACTGTGGGGAAGAATTATGCTGAGGCGATTCTTTTCTTCGCTCTGCAGAATCAGCTGGGGAAGACACAAAACATCAAGTAGTGACCCACAGCTAAATGTCTCACTTGGTTGCGGGTCACAGGGACGGTCTGAGTAAGGAAAGCTTCATGCACAAATACAGAAACATAGTAAAAGTTGCTGAGAAAGAAGACTCCAACAACACACGACTTTCTTCCTGACATATCATTTATTGTGACCGTGATGTCGACAAAAAACCCAATTAAACAGATCCAAAGCGACTCCCATCCCCCACCTCCTCACTGCCATGTCCCGCTGTGTGTCTGGCCTACATGATGCAGTTGGAATTCCAGATGTTGCTCATGGAATTCTGCTCCATCTCTGGCCTCCAAATGTGACTTAACCCTCCTCACTCCTCCTCCGCCCATCTCCTCCCCCCCCCCCAGAAGCCTCGTGACTCCTCTCCCCAGCCCCAGCTCTTCAAAACACTGCAGCAAAGTGGAGACAAATGGGCGCCCTAAATCTTTTCGGCACAATAGGAAAATACCTCATCATTGTAATTGCATAAAGCCCTGTTGCTGTAATCATAACATATCATAGAGTCTCTAACCCCCACCCACGCTCTTTCTCTCACAATCAGCCATCTTCACAGTGAGTCCGATGGGTGTATGGCAGTTGTTCATAAGCACGATCATTAAGAAGTGGGGAGACGCCTAAGTATGCTGCTTGAGCTTTTATTGGCACATGTTGGATGGGAGTGCACACATACGCAGTGCATAATGCACAAATAAAAAGGCATTTATAGCTGTGCAAAACATGCATGACAGCATGTTTGTATTGCTGTACTTGTGAGGACCTGCATTCACTCACTAAACCTCTCCACAGCTTATCAAAACCCTAAATCAAAACCTTAAGTCTCGAAGACAAGAGCATGTCCTCCACTTTGCATTTCTTTCCTCATATTTCTACTTTTATGAAGGATTTTTGGTCCTCAGTAGTCTGAAAACACACACACACACACACACACACACACACACACACACACACACACACACACACACTCTCTCTGTCTTTCTCTAACTGTATAGCTGAGATATGTTTTCCTGCTGTGCAGCAACGGCTTCACACAATCGTCTTCATTCCTGTTTCTACTTAAGCTTTGGATCCAGTCCGCGTTTTCCGACCCAGTTTCTGGACTGCCAGTTTCCGAGCCCCAGTAACGCAGAGTGGTGCAGTCGGGGAGCAAGAAACCTGGAGGTCCAGGAAAGACAAGACGGAGGAGCAATGTGATCGATATGAGAGGTAAGGAGTCCAGGTAAGAGCTGGATTATATGATAGCAGTTGGACCTAAATTGGAATATTACTGCATTAAAACAGGTGAGTGGGTCCAGTTCAGCTAAAAAAAGCAGTTAACAGAAAGATGGCATAAAGGGAGAAGGAAGGGTGAGTGATTTACTAAGTGAAAATCAAAGCACAGAAAGCCTTTTGAAATTACTTTATTTTGTAAGAAAAGCTTTAAAATATAAGCGAGAACACACACAGAAAATCTCATTGAGAAAGCTAGATCATTATCATTACTATCATTATCACTAGTATCATTATCATTGCTGTTAAACTGCTTGTAACCCCTGACTGGTAATGTAGCACCATGATTTGTAAACAAGTACAATGACAAAAGCGAGTCATTTTCAGATCTTTCAATTTATTTTCATTTGAGATGGATTCAAAGTAAAAAAAAAAAAAAACAATCAAGTTTCAAGAATACATAACCCCCTTCCCCATTCACTGTCCCCACAAATATAAAATTAAGGCCACTTTCAAAACTGTATGTCACTGTCCAGCAGGACTTTTTAATGACAATGTACAAAAACATTCTTTACACAGAGGACAACAACAATAATAGTAATGGTCATAATAATAATGACAACATCATTTATAATAATAATCAGCACTAAAGACACTGATATAAAAAAGAAAGGACACAGTCGCATTTATTGCTTAACTCTGTTATGAGTGTTTCTCATGCTTCATAAGGACTTGAGCTAATGTTTTGTTTCCCTTTTATGGTCCATACTGGCTCTGACATGTTACTTTACTGGAAGATTAAGAAACACAATGACTACGCCACTGTGGTTTCCAAATGTTTGTGTTAATGTGAGTGTGCAAGTTTACAAGGGGGAAGAACAAGCGATTGAACACGCTCTTTGCTTTTTTTGAAGGAACATGCTAGAATGGGCATCGTGAAAGATGCAGGTTCGAAGCGGAAATTCACAAGGACACAAACACTGACCACTGACACAAAACCTAAAAATATGACACAGAAAAAGGCTAAAACAAACAGCAATGAGCTGGCGTCAGGAGGCAGGCCGAGACAGAAGGGAGAG
This sequence comes from Pagrus pagrus, assembly GCF_965226575.1. Classification (NCBI taxonomy): domain Eukaryota; kingdom Metazoa; phylum Chordata; class Actinopteri; order Spariformes; family Sparidae; genus Pagrus; species Pagrus pagrus. The sequence continues at coordinate 23,227,490 of NC_140196.1, read as the reverse complement.
AAGAAAAGAAAAAAAATGGAAGGATGGAATGGTTGAAGATAGAGCAAAAGGAATCAGGCAGTGGTAAGAATATTTTGAAATGCAAGTCGGGTGCTTTTCCTTCTGCTCTTTCCCCAGTTTATCTCGTTCTCTCCTGCTCTTATCATCCGTGTTCAACATTTCTTTCCACTTTTTTTCTCTTTCTCTCCCTATCTTTCCCTGCCCCCTCTCTCCCCTCCTCCTCCTCCGTCTACACCTTGTCCAGTAGAGATCGTTGGCAGTAGAGGAGTCGGCGTGGGGTACCGTACCGACGGAAAAACACCAAGGCTGCCAGCGTCGCAATCACACACACTAACAGGAACAGTGGCACAACCACTGCTGCTGCTCCACTGCCACCACCAACCCCTTCCTCCTCATCCACCTCAATAATGATCACCTCTGTTTCCTCATCCTTCACCTTCTCCTTCTCCCTCTCCTTCTCCCTTTCCCTCTCCCTTTCCCTCTCTCTATCTCTAGTTTTGTCTTTATCCTCCCGTTCCTTGTCCTTCTCCCTCTCCTTGTCCTTGTCGTGTCCTCCTCCGCCTCTTCCTCCGTCCGTCTTGGGGTCTTCATTGGGGCAGCCCATCCAGTCACGAAGGGCTGATTTGGGGTATCCCGGCTCCACGCGCATCATCTGGTTGTTGAACTTCCAATACTTGTTGGCCTTGTAGAAGTAGGTGTACGCTGAGGGGTGGAAAACATAAATGTGAGAAACAAACCCTTACACATGAGATAATAATCAAAGAATAACTATACACACACAACCCCTTACCTTGATCTTTGCTCATGAAGGCTGCCTTGATGTTGTCAGGCGCTCCCTGCCACACACTAACTGCTTTGGGATAGCCATCATCAACAGATCGTGAATCTTCATTGAAACGGTAATACCTAAACAGAGCATAAGAGACAGGTAAGGAAGGACGGAAAGGGACAGAGAGAAACAGCTAGTGACTTCATGGTCACCCCTGAAAAATTTGCTCCTTGACTTGCACTCTGATTATGAAGACTTGACTTGGATTTGTTCTGATAGATATGCAACTTGAATTGGATTTGTCTGTAATGTTTCAAGACTTAACTCAAATTTGCCCTGAAGGACTTGAGACTTGACTTGGGTTTGCCCTCACAGACTTTATCTAAATCTTAATTTGACAGACTTGAGATTTGACTTGGACTTGTCTCGAATGATTTGAGACTTGACTTGAGACTTTGATATACTTGATACTTGATTTAAACTTGTCCTAAAAGACGGGACTTAAGACCTCGGACAGACTCGACTTGGACTTGTCACGAATGACATGACACTTTTCTTTGGCCTAAATGACTTGGTACTTGATTTAAGACTTGTGAGACTTGACTTGACTTGAGACTTGTTGTGAGAAACTTGAGGCTTTATGTAGACTTTATGTAAAAGACTTAATACTTTACTTGAGACTTGACTCAGACTTGCCCTAAAGAACTTATCTTGACACACTTGAGACTTGATTTAGACTCGATTTGAGTCTCGTTCTGACAAACTTGACTTGGACCCCTCGCAAATAACTTGAGACCTGATTTTTCTTTGGTCCAAAGTATTTAGGACTTGACTTGAGACTTGTACTGACATAAGTTAGACTAGACTTGGACGTAGCCTTCATGAATTGAGGCTTGACTTTGACTTGCTCTCAAAGACTTGTGACTTTCTCGACTTGGTGTAGACTTATCCTAAAAGACTAAATACCTGACTTGAGACTCGACTTGGATTTGATCCCCAAAGTTGCTGTAATTCACTGTGTGTTTCTACAAGACTAAACCTCGAGACAGACCACAAAATTGGTGTTGAAATATTGCAGACGGATTGCTGTTGACGCTTCCAACAATCAGACTCTCTCTCAATAGACTAAGACGAGGAGTAAAGGTGTTGTCTGGTCACAGGGCATGTTGTTTTCTTTTAAATAAAAGCCTCCTCTTGCCTTTGACTTTGTTTATGTAGGTGGCTGTTTGCACGGTAATCACTGACTGCCATACTTTACCAAACTTTTTATAACAATGACTATGGTTTAAATATGGGGAGGCTTAGTTCCTCAAGGCCTGTTTATATGTTGAAATGAGAAGCAGGTTTGTAATTCAGGATAAGTGGCTGACTCCAAGCACTGGGACCTTATATGGTCAACTTTCAAACACGTGTTTGGTGGGGGTGACGCAACTGGATTTTTCTTCAGTATTAGTAGTTTATAGAGTTCAGCACAGTTTTGTTGTGGGATTTTACATACACACACACACACACACACAAACACACACACACACAAATAAGATGACTAACTTGTTTGCTCTGAAGTAAAATGTCTGTCCAGTGGGGGTGTAGAAGAGAGCTGCGTCTATCCGATCTTTGGGAAGTCCAGAGCCCATTTCCTTTAGACTTTTAGGGTAACCTTGATCCAGAACTGATTCAGTGAACACCCAATACCTGTCCCCTGGAGAGAGAGTGAGGCAGAACGAGGCAGAGTTTGGACAGAGATTCACAAACAGAGGACGAACAGTGATGAGATTAATGCACAATGTAGCCTGTTGGATGATGTCTGCTTGTAAAAGGGAAATGTTGTGAATGTTTCGTCAATGTACTACAGCCAGACTTACCTTTAAAGAAGGCAAATTTCCCATCTTCCCTTTCAAAAGCAGCATTGATATGAGTGGGCAGTCCCCTCCAAAAGTGACCAATTGGCATGGGATATCCATCCAGAACATGGTTGTTACGTACTCTCCAGAACCATTTATCCTGAAAGAGATGAGATTTATTAACAGCCTGCTAGGCAAACCGTCATATCAAAAGTCCAACAAGGATATGATGGTTTACCTTGAACACAAACATTTCTCCTCTGAGGATGCCGATGGTGTCGAAGTGCCCATCACAGATGTTGGGACCAAAGCGAGGCCTGTCTGGTGAATATGTGGGATCAGGGCCGTGGTTCGGTGTACGGGGTGTTACAGGAGGGGGCTGAGGGCCTGATCCAGATCCTATGTGAACAAGGACATATGAAAATGGTTTTCAGAGACTCAACCTTAACCTGTACACATCGTATAATACTGGTCTTGGAAGATCAAATGAAACTTAATGATCCCCCATGTAGATTATAGGTTATGAAGAAGCAGACAACGGAGAGAAAACAAACCACCAACGATTACACATACAGAATGAGAAAAGGGTTTGGAGCAAAAATAGCACAGGTTTTGGACACAATTGAGATTTATACATCATCAGAAAGATTTAACGTTTTACTTCTACCTTTCAAGTCTACAGTTTTCTCTTGGTGTATCACTGTAGTTCTTTATGCTTCAAACATGCTGAAAATTGCAACAAGCAGATAAAGACAGAGCTCTGTTTTGGACGGTGATATGGTTGCTGAACTGTGGAAAACGCACCATAAAGTTGCTGTATGCCTCTGCGGTCGTCATCAGGGAGTCGGAAGGTCTCGGTGTCCATCCACTGGTAGAAGGGAGCCATGATGGCTGAAGGATCATTGGAGTGCTCCAGACCAAGAGCATGACCCAGTTCATGCACCGCGACCAGGAAAACATCATTGCCTGAAATGGCGTAAACACAAAAACACCATTTAATATAACTTTTTGTTTGTTGCAAATAATGAAAGTAATTTGGTATAATGAAATGAGTTTGATCTCATGCTTATGCTGAGGATACAATGAGTACTGAAAGAGAAGAGCAAATGTTGCTATCTCCCAGTTTTTAAGTGACTCACACACACACTTATCACATCAGTAAGTCAAAAATAAAGTCATCTGCAGGTCAGGTGATTATGTGTCAGACACAAACAGCTGATGTTGCAAAACTGTGTGTCTGCTCAACCAAAAATAAACACTTCTCTATTTCTGCGGTATTACCAAAGCCCGGGGCATGCTCTCCCTCAAATGCACTCACACAAGACTGGACATGTTGCTGCTCATGTTTTGCTCACAACAGCAAAATAAAGAGTCCCGACTCCCCAACATAAAAGTTAATTACCAACATTTGTGTCATCACATTTTCATTTTAAGAAAAAGATCCCCTTGTTTCAACATAGATTCATCAGAGTCTCACCTAACAGATCCTTGTTTCCAATGGTCCACGGCTCAGCTGCATCAAAGTGGGTGTCCCCTCCGATGCCATTACCAGGGAAATAGGCATGTGCCAAGAAGCCTCCCTCGCCATCGAACGGGCTGCTGTCACCATGGAAACCCTCAGCGAAGAAGAGCATAATGTCTGCAAACTCCTCCACCTTGTCCCGTATGTAACTGTAGGGGATTTCCCGGAAACGGAGTGGGGTGACGCCCTCCCACACCTTGAAGGCCCTCCTGATGGCCTCGTGGGTCTCGTACTCACCAACCTTAGGGGTGTAGTTCTGTATACTGAAGAATGTAATTGTGTGTGGGAGCGAGAGGGGGGAGGGTGGGAAAGTTGAGACAGAGTTTGGAGTTATTCCCTCTTTATGGGAAAACCATTTCAGTTGTTAAACAGTCACCTCACTTGTTTTTGGTTCATTGAGTATGAACATGAAATTAAGCAGAAAATTCAAAGTCATAGGGACTGTTCCATCATGTCTTTGCAGTTGCAACACATTCACTTTGACGTTTGCTGACTTACGAGAAAGTGATTTCATTCTTGTTCCACTTCAGGCCTTGGATGGCGTATCGCTTCCTCCTGAGGTTGGTCTTCAGCTCGGCACCAAACTTATCTGGCACACCACAACGCGGTCGCTGCATGGCCCTGGAAAAGACAAGACATAATCCACTCAAAACAAGGTAAGAAATAGCACTTTTAATTTGTGTTTGGGGGCTGTACTTTTACAACATGTAAAATAAAGCTGTTTGATTGTGCTCACTCAATAGTGTTGGTGTCAAAGGTGCCGGTGATGGTAAGGCCGTAGAACCTCTGCATGGCGGCAATGGCTGAGGGGACAGAGTGTGGAGAACGAAGGGAATGGGTCCTCAAGTCCCCTGGAGGCAGGTAACCGTACTGCTGCAGCCATGACTTTAAAGCAAAACAAAAAGGAGACAACAGTGTGACTCATGAGCAACATTGCAACATCTAACCAAGGAAAATCCAGTCCCAGTATGAAGAAAGAAAAAAAGGTTAAATTTGAAACATCCACAGAAACATGTGATACCTCAGCTGATTTTTGTTGTTAGTCATAGTCAGAACCAGCATTAAGGGACTATTTGGTATGATATTGATCGTGACTTACAGGGACTACAAGTCCACGATGTTTTTGGGCGACTGCAGCAAAAACACATTCCTCGCTGACAGCAAAAACAAGTTCTTGAATAACGCTGTGCTGTGTTTTGATATCTGGATATTTGGACGGTCAGAGCAAAATTATTTCAAGCCACTGGCACGTCTCCATTTAATGACTAAACTCAAAAGCTATTCAACAATCATTCAGCTCTCCACTAAAGACTGTAGTGGATAGAAACTAAGGTCGACATGAAAGAATAATGCCAAGCTTAAGCCCAAAAAAAAGCTTCAAACAGAGTTGGATCAGATTTCAACATAAACACAGTCAGACAGAAACTGAAAAAAGGAAATCCCCCCAAAAGAGTTAAAGATTAACTTCAGTTTCTACACTGAAGTCATCCTGTAGCGACTTGTTTGTGTTTCAGTGCAGATTGTGACAGTTATAACTGAACTTATCTGTTGGATTTATACATGAAGAAAGACTTAATCTGAAGCTCTTCAAGCATGTCTTACGATGGTCACTGAGTTCTTCATGCCTCCAGTTCCCTTGGTCTCAGTTAGCCTGACCTTACTTTCCCCTGGAAACCCATTTCTCTGCGGTGCTGGTTTGACATCTGGACGTGTGCCAGCGGCTTCGCTCCGCACCTCTCCCACACAGCTTCTCCTAAACTCTTTCCCTCTCAAACTAGAGCCGAAAAATAACACTGAAGCTATTGTGAGCACAGTGAAAACCGAGACTACTTTGATATTCTGCTGTGTGCAGTGACTTTGTGTGCTTGTAATGCACTTTTAGGATGTGTTTCATTGTTTGGATATAGTATGGGCTGGGCTGATAAAGGCTGCCTGTCAAAATTGACCTTTTGTGGGACACGCTCGTGCTTGACGGATAGGTTTAGTTGTTGTTTGTGCAGAGAAGGGGACTGAGAAAGAGAGGAGAGAAATATAGGGAGTGTCCCAGGGTGAGACTCAGGCCTTGGGCAACCTCAGCCGATGTCTCCAGTCGAGCAGCAGCGTCAGTCAGTAATTTAACTGGGAATTTCTTCAACCTCGCATCCAAACCTCAAAGTCAAACTCTTCCCCCCACGTCCATGTCTCTGTCTTCGCCTCGTCACTCCACCCCTTCTCCTCTCTTCTCCCTCATCCCTCTCTTATGGAAAACCCAGAGACTTGAGGGTAAATACTTATGAACAACCACACCCAGATCCACTCAATTATTGCCCATCTGCCGCTAAAGGTTGCTAAATACAATGAAGTCAAAACATGTTTAACTGCCTCGTTTCAACATTTTTCCACTAATAATGTACAGTACAAAGCAGAAGTCTGAAAGCAGTGCTGACATGGATTAGCTGAATATGTGCTTAGGTCTGTGGGTTTATATTTATGCATGACTATACTTGTGTGAGTTTGGGCAGAAGTGAATGGCAGAATGACATTTTGGAGGCCCTTGAAGGTGTAATCTCTTCCTCTGTGTCCGTCCTAGAGAGACATGGAGGTCTCAGTGTTTAGACTTCATCCCTGAATGAGCCCTTTCTGGTTCTGACTCACCCATGGAGCTCCACTGGTCACATAAAGACTCACTGTTTGCCACTGTTACAGCACGTCCACATGAGCGGGAAAGTCGAACACAAACTTTAGCATCTCAGAACTAGATGTATTTCACTGTGGATGTAAGAAAAATGGTGTTTAAGGGGGGATCTGACTGTGCTTGAAACCTTATTCTCCTCTCTTACACATTCACTGTTTTCCTTTCTACAAAATCCGAACTTTGCCCTCAGCTCAGTCAAAAGACTGCTGTTGAGTGACACTGGACATTTGTTTCAACATTAAGGCTCCCACACCTCTTTCATGGGTCCCTCAGGTGACTTGACAAAGTCTTATTCACCGTCACACTTGGCTATTTTTGACCACACTAATGGGTGAGTCTGGCTGAGTAACTGAAGTAGTAGCAGGAAAAGGAAATGGTCACTATTTACAGTGGCACAGGAGATGACAGCCCAAACTAATACAGTCTTTTGATGTAGAGCAGTGATTACCTTTTTGGTCAGTTGTGCAGCCACAGCCCACACCGATGAACTTAAATACCCCTTCACTGACAACCCATAATTTCATTTATTTATCCATTACTTATAACTTTATTACAACTGTTCATTAATTATTTTTGCTACAACCATATATCCTTGAATTTGAGCTATTTTACTTATCCATTACTATAAGCTAGCTATATTTCAACTGTTTGACCGCCAGTTAAAGCCATTTAAAATTCTCTACATGCTTTTAAACTAGTTTTCCTGGCCCTTTGAAACCTGGTGTCAACGTATTAGAGTTGCCTCAGTATAAAAATATATATGTTTTTATTCAAATAATAATTTCTTTCCTTTCAATTAGTGGAGCTACCCTCTTTCCAAATAACCCCTTGCAACTGCTGTTATTGTTAAAGCCACTCTTGATCCCAAAGATCAAAAAGAAGCGCAGTGCAAAAGCTCTCTCAGGAAACCAAATCCAGGATGGTGAGGTAAAGGGCGCAGCTTGCTCACATGCAGTGATGTGAGTTTATTGTTTAATGGAAGATCTACAAAGAGTCAAACAACGGTTGCTATGGATGTCTCCTTTTGCATAGGATGAGCGAGCGAGAAGGAGGGATTGCATTTCAGAAAAGAGAGTCAGTTGTTCCGTTTGGTGAGGGCCAATGGAAAGAAACTCTGGTCAACAGCGATGGGAGTCCAACTGAAGCATGCTGGGTATACAGCACACACACACAGCTCCTCATTACACATCTACTCACTCTGCCCAGAGAGCTGCAGTATTATGTCAGCTGTCATAAACGTATGAAATTATTGCTCCCACTTCACTTGAAACAGCTCGTTACTGGCTGTTAGCGTGTGACTGTGTGTGTGTGTGTGTGTGAGGGAGGGAGTTTGTGTGTACTGTAGGTGTATTCAGCGTAGGACGTCAAAATCAAACTAGTGACATTCTTTCTTGCTTTATGAACATTCGCCCGAGGCTAATGCCGCTCCTTTAGGAAAACATTTACGACCTTGCTGACCCCTCTGGCCAGGAGCTTCTCAACACACATGTAGAAAGGTTTGAAAAGGTGTGTTTTATGTGTGTATGTAATCCCTCAGCTGTTGTCTATTAAAACAAACATTCTCCAGCCAACAATGAGACAAAAGAGTGGGAAATCATAAGCCTCTACCAATGTCTAAACTAAATCTCAATGACAGGGAAAAAGGAAAAAAGCTTCCCCGAAATCTGGCTCATTGCTTACTTCCTGTGTGAACAGGAAATGAGATAATGACTTTGAGTATTACCTTATTTCCTGTAACACCTCCTATCTTTCCTCAGGGAGGCTGCCCTCAGGCCACCCACTGGTGATCTTTAGGATGTGACTTTGTTCCTTCCTTTAATTCTTCCTCTAAATGACCAGTGAGACATCAAGATGGGACCAGTGTAAAGTTACAGTTCAACCAGTCTGAATCCTCTTGCATCCGTGCTTATTCCCATTAGGAGCAGATGTAAAGAGACAAGCTGTATATTCACACAGGATGTGTGCACGACAGCTATGATTTACATCCTGTCGTATTCAGCTGGTTAATTGCTTCATTTTCCAACTGTCCTTTTCCCAGATTGCATCACTCGCATCACCACAATGCCTCTCTTTCTTCTCAGCAACAGCCTCCTCACTGTCCTCCCCGCTTTGCCTTCATCATGTCATCTCATGTCCATTTATCTTGCTTTGTAGTGAATGACCTCAGCTTGTAACAATTTCTGCGTGCGTGTGCCTAGGAGAAGATCTGTGCACATATGGGAGGAGATGTGTGTGCGTGTCACACGCAGGTGGCTGCTGACACACCAAGGTGTTTTTAGCCATGAAACAAAAGCCCACTGCCCGCTTCCTGTCTCAGCCACAGACCACAGGACATGACTTGTGCACCTACATCCTTGCAACCCCCGACTGTTTATCTCAGCAACACGCACCCACTGACCAGCAGACAACCACTCACTTAATTAAACTTATTGCTAATTAAAACACAAACATCCTCCTCCATAACGGAGCTGTGCACCGATATTGGTGACTTGTGGGTTTGCGGAGGCTACATATGGGCTCACAAACATCCCCTGTTGCAATGACGTTAAATGAAAGACACAGGAAGCTGTGGTTTTGTCATAAAAACAGAGCATGTGAATCACTACATTAATATAAACTTATTGAACCAACACACTTTGCAGGGCAATCCAGGTCAAACCTGTCTGAAAATTTCCACAGAAACTTAACAGTCTTTCTACTTAAAGGCCAACCAGTGATTTTTTTTACCATTAAAATCATTTATGTTGTAGCTTGAAGTTCCAGTTTCTCTTATGCAGGCTTGCTCATTTTTGAAAGTTGATGTTCCTGTTTTTTTAAGGTGATGATATAAAAAGATCCACTCAAAATGAAAGGACTTTATATGACTAAACCTATTTCCAAAGCAACAAACATCTTGTAACTCTTTCCAGCACTTCTTTTTGCTGATACAAGAAAAATGACTTGGACGTTTGAGGTGCTGGACCTACCAACACGTTCAGCCTCACTGCACATTTGCCCTTCATTGAAGCCTAGAAGTTGTTTAACATTACTTGCTACAGTAAATATTTTAATTCATTTGTCAGTAGCCTCGAAAAGGAGTCAAAGTACTACAAATTTAAGGGAAGGCATTATTTTGTTCGTATAATTTTAAAAGTATTTCTAAAATCTATTACTCAACTTAATTGGATTTTACTGTGATTAGCTTAGAAACACTGACCAATAATAACCAATAATTGATTGTTAACACATCTAAACAGTTGAGGAAATTCCTTCAAATTTGCATCCCTGGTATAACAGGTTCCAATCCTAGGTTTTGAATTGTGTCCATGGGCAAGCTCTTCGGTTTACATCTGAGTCACAGATTCGCCTTTGAGTTGACAGCCTTATGTAGGTCAGTGGAGTTAACTCCATTTTCTTCCACTAGCACAGCTGGAATTATTCCGTAGGCCACAGACAGGAGAGAATGATTGGAGAGACATTTGGCGCCACTGTGTGACCTACCAATATCATTCAGGCATCTAAATGCACACATACACACTCATACACACATGCAGAATGCCTGCTTACGATGCTAAAAGAAGCCGGTGTGTAGGGGTATCATAACAGTGTCACTTCCTGCAACATTAACCCAGAACAGAGCTGGAGCATTGCTGATACTGCAGAACAGAACAGAACAGAACAGAGCAGAGAGGATGTACAACACTAATTAGACCTGGTACCTCAGCTCTGTGGGTGATTGGAAGCCTTTAACTTAACTCGAATTCACACTGTGCCAAGTGTTTTTCCACAACTGACCATGGGTGAGATGCTGCAGAAGCTCTCAGATTGTAAAAACCCACCTCCCCCCAGTCCGCTGAGCCCTAACGCAGGACAGATGTCAACAATTACATCTCCCCATCCCTCTGAATAGAACTGTACCCACAACTATCAATCCCCCCCTCCACTGCCACAAAAATTGCCTCTGTCTCTGCCCCGACCACAATACAAGCTCATGCATTTCTCGTTATTTGCTTTTTCTCTCCCTCTCCTGCTTTTGCCCCCTCAGCATTTCTCACTGTTTTCACGAGCGCTATCGTCATTATGGGCTGCTTCCTCTGACCCAGGGTCAAAGCCTCGCCCATATTCCTGTTGAACTGTTAAATAATTATTTATAATGTGTTTGAACAATGATTTATGTTGAACAATCTGATCAAATAAAAACATTAAAATGTGATGAGTAGCAGGAGAGATCCTTCACTCTTGTGAGAATACAGTATTTTTCATTTGCTCATAATTTAAACTTTTCGTTTACTCCTGAACTCCCAACTTTCTCACAATATTATTTGTTTTTCTTTAATCCTACATCTATTTATCAGGTTTACAGAAGCAAGTTTGGATTTAATTATTTTGGTTATTCATCTATTCTGCCTTTATTTATCTGGTTTTATTTCTCTATTCTGGATGTATTTGTCTAATGCAATTGCTTGATTCTCGACTTATTTGTCTGGCTTATTAATCATATGTATCATCAGTCCAGGATTTATTAATCTGACCGATTAGAATTAAGCTTCATTCTATCCGACTACACCCCTCATCCCTGGCTTTATTCCTCATCCCTGGCTTTATTCCTCACCCCTGGCTTTATTCCTCACCCCTGGCTTTATTCCTCACCTCTGGATTGATGTGTCGCTCCGTCGCCCCCTGTGCGCTCAGCTCCCACACCACCGCCAGCAGCAGCAGTCGGACAAGCGATTTCAGCTCCGGTGCCATCACTTGACTCTCCAAAAATCAAAGCTAAAAATGGACAGCTCTTCCTATATCACTTCGCGCAAACTTCCCTGTGCTATTTGTCAGAACATTATATGTGAAAAAACGTATCCCACGAACGACTTTCCGGGCGCAACTGTGATCGACTTTGCGCACAGCGCAAAAAGAGTTTCCAGAGGACACGCAGAAACTCGAGTTACTTATAACACGAGAGGTATTTGTCCAGTCTGTGCATTCTTCTCGCGTTTTGGTGAATTTTAACCAAGGTATCGGACGTTACTGGGAGCAGGAAGTTGGAAGGGGGACTCTGGAGCTGCACCCTGTGCGTGTTTTATGTCCAAGTTCTACTTGCGCTTTGCTCCAGATGTTGCAGCCGACTTTGTTTTCATGAAGCGGTCCTAACTCCTCGCTGTCCTCTCAGCCCTATCTTACAGTCGGCTTATTTTGATCCCCCTCTCCTCTTCCCCTCTCTTCCAGCTGCAGACGTGGTAGTTTGATACTCCCTGGAGACCTTCAGCTGGAAAGTAGAGGGTTGTAAACCTCCCCCTCCTAATCTGCCCGCCCCTCTGACATGGAGGGCTGGAATCAACTTGGTGACCTTCACATTAGACTTTGTAAAGTTTGGTCTTACCCTTGGGCTGTGATTAAATGCCTTAATGCTCCCTGAAATACATACAAGCTGTTATTATTTACAGAGAAGAGAGCGCAGACACCGAGCTGAATGATACAATACAATGAACCCACATTTGCAAAGTAGGAATTTAGGACATTTATCAGTACAGTCATCTGATCCCGTAAACAGAAATATGACTTCACCTTATCAATTAAACCATTTGTTAAGACATAAAGTTCTTCTCAAGCCCAGGGCAGCAACCAAATATCGTTAAGCTCTTATTTTCAGTGTTACACTGCTTAGGGTTTTAAAATGGGGAGCTCATTATCAGTTTATTAATGGCTGTCCTTTTAGTAATGCATTGCCCACCAAACAAATGAAAACTTCTGTCTCACACTCATTCTTCATGGGTGCTTAACAAGTATGCCCAAACGCACTGTCTCTCTGTGCAGCCTCACGCTGTGTTTAAAAGGGGGGATTGCGCCCTCTAATGCACATATAGCACATACATTTAAACGTGTCATGAGGTATAACCTCCTAGTGTATCCATACCTTACACTTACTTACTTACTTTTTTTGTCTTGCATGTTGCCTTCTGTTTTCTTTAAGAGGAAAATCTTCGTCCACTACCACTATAAAGGCAGTGATGGTTTTGGTTTCCAGATTATACCTGAAGGTGGCAAGTATTCAGAGTCTTTACTTAAGTAATAATAAATGAATAAACTAATACCCAATTGTAAAAAATACTCAATGCACATAATTCTCTGTTATATACTATTAAATATTATAGCATTAGATTATTGCTTTTTAGCATTAATGTAAAAGCAGGATTTACTGTTGTAGTTGGTGAAAGTGGAGCTGATTTTTGAACTACTATTGTATAGGACTGCAACTAAGGATTATTTTCATTATGGATTAATCTTCCGATCATTTTATTTTTAAATAATTGATTGTTTTTGGGGGGTTTTATTTTCAAAATAGTCAAAATGCCGCCACAATTACCAAGAGCCCAAAGTGACATCTTCCCAGTGTTTGTTTTGTCCATCCAGTAGACCCTTTTCATGGCAGACATTTTGACTTGTCAAAGCTGGAAAAGCACAGGAGTGACATATAATGCTAAAACTGGCACCATTCTATTAAGTGTCCCAGTAAGTCATGTCAGTGAATGAGCATGCACAATACCAGAGCCCTGGAACAAGCTCACCTTAATAGAATGCAGCCATCATTAATGTTATAAATTGCACCTATGCTTTACCTGCTTTGACAAGTCAAAATGTCTGCTGTGAAAAGGGTCCATAGAACAAGCCTCAAAATTATTATTAAATGCAATAAAGTTAATAAAATGTTTAAAACAAAAGCAGCAAATCCTTAATAATTTAATCATACAATGTTTTGCCATTCTCTTCTTTTAAGGAAAAAAAATATCGCCAATTATTTTTTCATTGATCATCCGACAAATAGTTTTAGCTCTACTTGTATATTGTACATTCTTGGGTAGTAACAAAACATTATATATATACATTATATATTATAAGCGCTCCATAGGTTTTGTATGGAGGAATCTAGTAACTAGTAACTGCTGTGGAGTAAAAAGTGCAATATTTTCACCCAAATTGCATTGGAGTGGAAATTTAAATTAGCTTGAAGAAGAGAAAATGCTCATGTACAAGTACATCAAAAATTTTACTTAAGTACAGTACTTGTGTAATTGTACTGCTACATTCCACCACTGCCACATGCACACTTCAATAATTGACATTTTGTGGTCATTGGCATGCAAGCGGTTGCACTCATTTGTTTGTAGTAATGGCAGCAATAGATTTCACATCAGCTGCTGCAGGCATGATGCTTATTAGCCTGTCTGTGTGCACATGCATACAGAGACAATTGTATACAAACACATAATAAAAGACATGAGACACACGTTTCCTGTAACCATCCTTATGTATGCACACATACTGTAGCTCAGCTGCTGTGCTGGTCATGGCTGAGGAAAGACAGCTGGCCTCATCCTCCTGGTTGATTTGACACAGGAGAAGCCAGCCTTGATTTTCTTGGCCGGGAGCAGAGATCAGTGACTTGACTGTGAGGGATCATCGGCGTTAAAACTGGACACACAAGCATTCATACATGCTGTGTTTATACAAAATAAAAAGTCAGTACACCCCCAAAACATGACAGAGCGAGATTTTGGATTCCGAATGATTTTTTAATATGGAGAGAGTGAAAGTACAGCTTACAACAAACAGACATAGACTTCTGATATATACAGTAACTTAAGAGTTTTAGTAACTGAAAAGGTGTCACAGATATTACGTACTTTTGGACCAAACAACAATCATAATATTCACAAAGCTGAAGTTCAAAGGTCACACACAAGACCATGTCCTCACTGGGTTCACAAACACTGCAGCTGTGCTTCTGGTTTGACAGGACAATATAGTGAAAAGTAAACCACAATGACATGAGTGAGTAGTTTATTTGTACCACAAGATGGGGGACAAAAGACTAAATATTCCCCACAGAAACACATTCAGTTTGTTGGCCTTGTTCGCTCTTGCAAAACAAAGGTATGTAAGCAAAACAACTTACTAATTTCTCCATTTACATCAGTTCCCTCGGAAGGAAGGAATCTTTTATATTTGTAAAGATTGTAGGTCATGAAGCATTTGCAAATAGATTTTCTTTTGGTTTGCATGGGCCTCTTTTGGTGCCAGTGGGATCATGGCACAACACAACACAACACAATGAGTTCCAAAATGTTGACATACTGACATCAAATTTTTGAAACTCAAATTTTAGTGTAATTCTCTGTGACTCACCAATTATAATCTAATAATATTAAATTTGTTTGCAAATGTTGTCAACTTTACTATCTGCAAATAGTAAAAAACAAAAAACCCCACTGATAATTATTTGACCCAGGTCTGATATGAAACATTGATACAACAGGAATACTCTTTTTGTTAGAATGTGCATCAAACTATTGACAATGTCAGCCAGACAAAAGTAAAGTGTCACTTTTTATCAAATCCATCAAAAAGCTGGACTCACTCTGTTATGTCTTGATTATTTTCACCCTTATTTTTACAATAGCTGTCACTTTTTTGACACAAGACCAAGCTGGTTGACTCACAACTTTCACATACAAACATATTACTCTGACTATCATACTGACAGGCTACTTGAAATGTGTTAAGGAAGCAGTACTACGTAAATGCCCATACAGTTTCACCAAAAGGTAAACATTGATTGAAAAAAACAGAAAATTATCCAGCCAATCACGCTCACTCGAGTGATGACCCTTCAGTAGACTCTTCCCCTGCTTCATCAGAGGCTTTTGAATCCATCTGAGATCGACCAGGTGATTTTGCAGACAGGGCCGACTCATTCTCTCCTTGGCTGCCAGCAGTTGGATCATCAGTTGGCTCGTTACTAGTGTTGAGGAAGGCTTGGTATTGGTTCCAGAAGCCTGCTGAGCTCCTGGTGGCAGGAATGTTCAAGGAAGTCATAGATGTGGAAGAAGGAAGTTGGTCAGTGGAGGAACGACTACTCCGAGCTGGTGGACGTGTTGTTTTGGTTACCACACCATGGTGCTTCATGTGCCCCTAGGAACATAAAGGGTTGGTATTAAGTTAACTATCAAACATTCCCCATATAATCCAGTGCAGAGTATATTCCATGAGCAGTTATATCCCGTATATGATTTAAGTATGCAGCTTTTCTAGGTACACATGGACTAATTTTTATGGACTAGTGATCCAACCCTGTGTCAGTCTTCTTCAGGTTCCATGGTGAAGACACTCATTGTATTGAAATACTGTCCCTGGCAAGACAGGATTCTGTACTAAAGCTGTTAAATATTGTTTAAATATTCAGAGAAAGATTTTTGCTACAACAGTTATTATTTTAGAATGATGTATTATGTTTATATTAACAGTATATTCATACATCTCATCAAGTAAGGTTGTTTTTACATTAAATATACTTTTTCCTCACCTTCAGTCCACTACGACTGGCATATTCTTTTCCACACTCAGCACAGCAATAGGTCTTCTTTTCAGGACGAGACATGGGAGATGGGAGGGTTGGGGCGAGGCTGATGGGGACAGAAGCTTCCAATTCATCACTTGGAGCCAATCCACTCATTTTAACACCTTCCACCCGGTCTTCCCTCCCATATGAACCAAAATGAAAGCTCTGACGTGTCTCCCTTACAAAAGTAGCAGCTCTGTGTGATGCACCCCTTACATCAGCACCAATAGTGTCAGCGGTCTCCAGAGTGGATATCATTTTGGGGTCCTCGTCAGGCACAGTTGCTTGGTCTTGCTTTGGTGTTGCTGGTAGAGAGGACTGAATTTTGTCTTCTTCCATGGGTTCTGGTGATTGGGGCCTTGGTGAGACTGAGTCTGATTCCAAGGTTGGTGTTGCATTAACATCAAGTGCATCTTGACTCAGGACTGGGTTAGAAGAGGTACTGGGACAGGTGTAAGCAAAGGGTGAACCAAGGGCAGGTGTGCTTTGTAAGTCTTCCAGGTTTGATCTGGAGGCAAGGAAGGCATCAGAGGAGTCCAACGCTCCATCCACTCCACAGTCCACTACCATAGCATTAGATGACACTGTTGTTTTGGTGACAGTGGAGGAAATTGGTGAAGAGGTGGATTTAGGAAGTTGGACATCAACAGTGGCTTGTTGTTCAACTTCATTGTCTTTGACAACTGGGGAAGCTTGGTCTGTCTGCTGGGATGCTGGCAAGGGGGCGCTGACACAAAGGACTGGAGGGTCTACACTGCCTGGTGGTGGAGTTTGTGTGGTGGGATTTATGAACGGGTCAGGACTAAGGTCAGAAGGGGGGATTAGGTCTGGGCTGGAGGACCCAGACTTACTGGGATTTTTGGTGACCTCAGCGGTTTTCATAGAGACAGGGGATGAGCCAGCTGCTGGAGTTTGAAATTGTGAGCTTGGGGCTGGGCTCTTAGAGTGGCCTGCTCTGTCAGGCGGTGTTTCAATAGAGGCAGTACTTGGGTCAGTGGACTGGGATTGTGATTCTGACAAGGGTTTGACATTAGATTCAGCTGGCATCTCATGTGCAGGATCCTCTGTGCCTTCTGTGGGCAACTGTCCGCCAAGGTGCATTCGGATGTGGTGCTGGAGCACTAGGGCATTAGTGAACTTGCGCTGACACAGTGGGCAAGAGTTCTGGACCCGTGCATTGGGTGGCCGGGCATGATGGGTGGCCAGATGTGATCGCAGGCTGCCTTTGGTAGAGAAGGATCTGCCACATATCTTGCATGGAAAAGGGCGTTCTCCAAGGTGAGTAGCCTGGTGCAGACGCAGTGCTCTAGGACAGCTTAGCACCCGTAGACACACCCCACACTGATTAGTTGTCAGGTTGCCAGCTGCACCTGTGATGCTTAGTGATGGTAGCAAACCCCCTCCCATGGCCCTCGCTCCATTGGCACTCATGCCTAAGGCAGCAACCATCTCATGGGTGAAGTTTGAAACAGAAGTGGAGAGAAGGGTTGAAGATGGTGGGGACGCCATTACGTATGTGGTAGAAGTGCTGGCATTTGTGAGACGACTGTTGGCTGGACTTGCTGAAGAGGTAGCGATACTGTTAGATAACATCTCCAGCATGGAGGAGGAAGTACAGGAAGTAGTCCATGGAGAGGAGGAATGGGGAGGTGCCTTCTCTAGCTTCTCCACAAGCCTCTGTAGCTTGGAGGTTTCAGATGTGGGAGTGGAGGTAGCCATTGAGGAAGGCAAGGAGGATTGAGTGGAGGTGGGTGGACCTGGGACTTTAGGAAATGAAGAGAAAGGGAATGAAAGCTGAGAATGGCTGGAAGAAGCAAGTTGGTGGGAGCCTGGAGTAGAGGGTAGCGGTGTACGTAGCAATCCCAAGGCTGGATGGTTGTAGAGGGATGAGTGTGCAGCAGAGGTAGAGGAAGAAGTGGAGGCAGAAGGGAACAGGAGTTTAGGCAGCTGGGCGAGCTGGGAGTAGGCTGCAGGAGAAAGCATTGGGGCATGAGGAGGAGTATTTTCATCAAAGTGCTGCTGCTTGGCACCCTTGAATAACTCTGTGATGGTGGAAGATGAAGACAATGAAGGGTTTGAGAGTAAGGAGGTAGCCAGAGAAGAGGTGGAAGCTGAAGAGGAGGAAGATGAGTGAGATGAACTGGAGGTGATGGAGGCTGCAGCAGCTACAGCTGCAGCCCTATTGAGCTGCAGGAGAGAGTGGGAAATCAAAGCCAGATCCACACTAGGGGCCAGGGGTAGGATAGAAGGGGTAGATCCTCCAGAGGCCCCAAGAGAAAAGCCAGTGCTGGTGCCACTGACCTCCAAATTATCTCCACATGTTTCATCATCAGGCCTGCTTTTTGGCTTCTTCTGTAACATATTCATGCCACTAGAACTGCCACCGCTGCTCATGGTCTGTCCCATATCGGACCCTCCAGTGCCCCCTAATGCTACCCCAAACAAAGAAGGTGGCAGGAGTGAAAGTGACAGCTCAGGGTTTTGCTCACGATGGCGTAGGAAGTGCACCTTGAGGTTGCCTCGTGTGGTGAAGCGGCTGAGACACACTGGACACTGGTATGGTCGTTCCCCTGTGTGTGAGCGTAGATGTATCTGTAGGGAAGAGTCACTGCTGAACATTTTTCCACAAAAGCGGCAAGCATGTTGGAGACGACTAGCAGTGGTGGAACTGGATGCAGTGGAAGAGTCTGCTCCTCCGGAGACAGATTGCAAGTGTTGGGAGTTTGGGACCATGGATACTGATGTGGAGAGGGATGAGTTTAGGAAGGATCGGCCAGCATGCCCACTCAATGAAGTTGTATTTGGAGATTTTTCATGAAGATAGCGGTTGGGAAGAGCTAATGACAGGGCAAGTGGATAGGTGGAGGAAGCCATGGAGATGGCAGCAGAGGAAGAGGTTGAGGGAGCTGCAGATCTAGAACTCACTCTCATATAACCATGACCCCCTGCAGTCCCTCCAGTCCCTTCAATCTGGGATTTGTGGGGCTGCAGGATTTGAGACAAGGAACTGCTTGGCTTTGTGGGTTTGTTAGCTGCCTGAGATGGGAGCAGGGATGAGAAACATGCCAGGAGAGGAGCCACAGAGGTGGAAGGCTGGGGCGCTGTTGGCTGTGTAGTTGGACTGGCAGCCCTTTTGCTGCCTTCCAGGCAGAGCTGAGGCAGAGGAGGGAGGAGTGGCTGGGAAGGTGTGTCTATGGTATAGGAGGCTCCTCCAAGGCGTAGCACCTGTCTACAGATCTCCTCTGTTATCTGCATCTGGTGGATCTGCCTTTGCTGCAGCACCCGCAGCTCCTCCAGGATCAGGGCAATACTCAGTTGGGCCCTAGAGGGTGCAGCTGAGGCAGATGTCACTCCTGGGCTGGGAGTTGGAGTAACAGGACTTGGGGGGCCCTCAGGAACACGACTGGGGCTTCCAGGGTGCGGTGGAGGACATAGGGAGGCAGAGGACGATGAGGAGGAAGAAGAGGTGGTGGTGGTGGCTGACAGCCCCAACTTGGGAGAAGCCATGTGTGCGCTTCGGGAAGGGTGGATGAGGGCACTTGTAGAAGACGTAGGATTGCAACCAGACAGTTGAGTAGTGGGTGGATGTTGAGTTTGGGAAGATAGAGAAGAGTAAGGGAAGTCAGGGGATAGTGAGGGTTGTGGGTCTTTGAGGGGCTGGTGTGATGGCTGAATTGGTGAGCAGGACAGGGGTGGACCCTCAGTGGGTAGAGAGGGGGTTTGAGAGCCCTTTAGAGATGAAGGGAGTGCTAGGGGTAGTTGGGAGCTTTGAAGAGAGGAAGATGGAGAGCACAGGGGAGAATCCAGGGGAAATGGAAAGGATTGTGACCTCACTGCCAAGTTGTCATCTAGGGAAATTGAAAGAAGAAAATCTGAATGTAATTTTATCATATTAATGGTAACAAAATAAACAAAATCAAATCCACATCTCAGGACACTTAGAAACAACTTACAAGACCAGCAGTGACAGTGACTAAGTAAGGTTTCAGGTGGCTGCTTGAACTGAACGAATTCAGTTGTCTAACAAGTAACTTGTAACCTCTGCATTTAATTTCCACCACCTTATCATCCACCAATGCATTTCTTTTCTTCTTTGTCCTGTCCGTCCTCATCAACTGCAGCCTCACTACCATCGCCACGCGCACACACACACATCATGCATGCAGGCACACGTGCTAACACACACACACACACAGATTCCACTGATCTGCAAGAATACACTCCTCACCCGTAGAGGAGCCTACCTTGTTTCCAGGGCAACACGCACAAGACAATGGACTTTAACCCCCCCCCCCCAATAAAAAGCCACATCCACACACCAAGACACTCTTCCATCCCTGCCCCTCTCTCTTTCATTCTTCTTCCATTCAATCTGTCTTTCTTTCATCTCCTTAAGAGCCCTTCCCCCAGCAGCCCAATGGGGTGTTGGGGGTTAGGTCCTGGTTGGGTACTGGACACTGTACTGGTTGCCTGATTGGCTGGCAGACTTGACCTTAAACACTATGGGGTCAAATTCCTGATACGGTTAAGGACCAGGCAGAGGAAGAGAGGTGGCGTGTAAAGAAAACAAACAGCCTTGCAGACAGACAGGATGACTCACAGACCATCAACAAGCTAACTTAGCTCAGAAAAGCATAGAGGGACAGAGGTACTACATACCTGTCAATGCACAATACACGGACACAAAAAAGTGAACACTTTGTATGCACAGGGTTGCTCATTCACACACATACAGAAGTTAAAGCTGTTTGCTTGAAAGCTACAATTTTACAATGTGGGCCCTATTCCTGTAACTAGAGTGGACAGACAGACAAATACACACACTTGCACGCGCGCACACACACACACACACTGTCACATACACACTTCTTCATGGGTATGTTCAAGCTTCAGTGCCCAGCAACAAAGCTGAAAGGGGACAATGGGGTCTAATGCTATTGCAGTTAGAACACCTTATACAGCGCCTCTCAAAGTTTCCTTTTCCTTGACCTTCTCATGCTCATCTCTTCACTTCTACCTAATCTGTAATGTGCTTTTGTTCACATTTTCAAATTCACTTTACTTAAATGTTCTTTTTCACCAATATTTCTCTGGGGATTTACTGTATATCCCCCTATTCTGGGTGGTCTGTGTCTTTGAACCTGGCAGTGATGAGGAGTGAAGACATTTGGGTTTTACAGGGCAAAGAAAGCAGCTTAAAGGCTGCAACCTCAAAAAATTAGGTAAAGACTCTGTAGGCCGATACTTTCAACAAGCCTTATTTTTCTTAGTGTGCAAGTATGACATGTACCCGTATATAGTCTAATTTTAAATATTAATTAAACAGATTGAACCATTTAATAATTCCACAAAGATACCATGTATAAATGATGGCTGAGATTAAATTATTAACTCTTAATCAACAAAATCAAAAACACATTTTAGCCACTAAAGTCCATAATGACATTTCTTAAGATTCCTGAACTCTGTCATGCTAGGTCAAAAGTTACAATACAGTGTGAAAGGTTAAGGCATCAATTGAAATCCTGCTGTAAAATGGTACAATAAATACACCATGAAGTATAATACTAACACAATAAAAAACTAAAAAAGTATTCAGCAAAAGTGATTTATTTGAGGTCTAAACTTTCCTTTCAGTTTGAATCCAATCTTGCTGAACAACCAGTGTTTGATATATATCTCTTTCTCACCATGCTCAAGTATCCCACAGGCACCGAGGGTCAGGCTCATAAGCTGCTGGGGTCGTTTCTGTTTCCGACGGGACATGCTTCTGCAGGATGGGACCGACGCTGGGGCGCATTGGCCAACACACAACTTTTAATCTGTCTCCCTGCACACTGAAAAAAGGTATCTAAATTACTTAAAGGCAGAACAAAACTGAAGAAAAACTAAAGTACCATTTCCAGAAATGTGACAGTGGATGCTCCTGGCTGATGAGTCTCAATAAAGACTGTCCACGTTGGTGGCATTGTGGTGCAGAGAAAGAAAAACAGAACCAAAGTGCCATGTGACAGTTTCTCTCAACAAGTCTTCCTTTTCTCAAAACTCACCATTGGCCCTCCTTCGCTCTCTCTCTCCACTCACACACACACACACACACACACACACACGCACACACAGCTCACTTGTTCATCCACTACTTTGCATTCAAATGGCGAGTGAACACCCCTTCTTTTGAGCCAGGAGTCCACTGCCTCTTTTTAGTAAATGCTCATACATTGACGCTCAAGTTCATCACATAATGGCCCTTGCCTGGTCTTTCGATCACTGACGTGAGCCTATAAAATCTAAACCTCACCTTGTGTGTCTGCTGTGTGTAACAGAAGATAAGTGTGTGCACAGGTGGGCGCAAAAGCCAAGGCTTGGTTAAATTAATTCAGTTTTTTTACATTAAACCAGACATACTATGTCACAGACCACCTTGTCACGCACACCTATTCAAGTCTATTCAAACTATGTGTGTGTGAGATTTCAGTGACACAGGCTCCTGTGTGAGCTCAGTAAACAGAGTGGCTGAAATGAGGTGGAATTCGCAACAATGGCGTTGAGGGAGCACAGCTGAGTGAACATCACCCTCTCAGAGCCTCTCCAACACATAAGGCCACTGACTGGAGGCACAATGCTCCCTTTTCACCCTCATCCCTACTGCTTACCACGTGGAGAGAGGTAATGAAAGAAAGACACAGCCAGAGTGAGGAGGGAAATAATTTTTCACCCGGGCCCTGTGACACCCCTCCACCCCCCCACCCACCTCCACCTCCTCTGTGTCTCTCAGAGGCTTGGATAGAATAATAAAATGCATCCGAGGTTTGATATGAAGTCTGATCGTTGGGCTTTAAGTCTTTAGAAAGGTGGTTGTGGAATCAGTTGATCTTATTAGTCGGAATTATTTAAAACAGTCCCTCCTTTGTTGGACAAAAGTCATATTCTTTTAACATAATGAACAGTTTAAAACCGGATTTGTGTCATTTATAAAGTAGGCCTGTGTGGACAGTTTTCTACAAAGCAAGCAGTGATTTCCGAACAATATAAATTAATTAAAAATAAAATCATAAAGCTGCAATCGTGCGCGTCATCGTGTAATCGATAGTATTTTGTCGAAAAGGGGAAATTGTGATAACTCCAATAGTTATAAACTGTTCAAAACCGAGAATATCATCGCCTTTTTAACCAGAACTCTATTGTGCCAACAACGCATTCGTATTCTTCGTGCCATCTTGCCAATTTGTTCGCGTCGGTATCCGACGATCGGACGTTTTTACACCAATGTGTAGAAACAAGCGCAAAATACGGCGGTGAGATGCGCGTCCCCGCTACTGTACGGCGACCTGTTGCACGCAACGCGCGCTCCCACATCATAACAAGTTATGATTCATAAAATATTATGACTTCGACAAAAAACACAGTCCCGGATGTGCATTTCCCCCACAGGCCGCTCGTCGCCGACACAATCCCTCCAAATATAACACAAAAACAACTTACCATGTTTGAAACGATGATTTTTGGCAGCGATATTGTGTAATGACAAGAGGGCAAAAAGGCTCAGGAGCTTATGTTGGGGGAAGATCGGCTCCGTCTCTCAGCCGGGACACTGGCGCAGCATTTCCCTATTCACTCCCAGGGATGCGCAGTCGGACAGCCGCATTTTTTTCAATTATTTATCTCCGTCGCAAAACGCGATTCTTTCTCTTATGACAAAGGGTTATTATGCCTGAATGTATTTACTCATAGTCCGCTGGCGGGAGGAGAAGCGGGGCGGTGCAGATGGCCGCACTCGCTACAGGGGGAGGATTATTTTTCTTGGCCGTGCGTGCTGCTCTTCCTCCTCTCTTTGTATTTGTCGGGCCCTGCTCTTGTCAGGCCTGTCTGCGCTCTCTGCGGTACTGTCTGTCTGTCTGTCTGTTAGCTGGCTAGCTGTCTGTCTCCCTGTCTCTTATAATTAATGGCCCTCGCCGCCAGACGGTCCTCTGGGAAACAGTGACCACGGTTACCTCCACATTGGCTCTCAGTGTGCATCTCACATATGAGTGCAGGCCCGGGCACACACACCTCTGATGCAGGGCTGGATCGGTCAGACGGGGATTTAAGGTTTGCACAGGTGTGCATGAAAACACCTCCCCGTCCCCTCCCCGGTCATACAGCGTCATAATTCATATTTTTCATATTTTTGTTAAAAATGATATTGAATCTCATTTATGACAAAAATATTTTTAAAATGTTGGATATTGGCACTGAACTTATCCATATAGATGAAAACTCATTGCATCACAGTCTTTAACTGGCGGCCTTTGACTCGTAATGAATGAAGCACACATTATCTAAAAGCCCAAATGACCTTGCTTGTCTCCAAATACAACTACTAGGTACTTGGACATCTTTGCAATCATATTTTGGTTGTTTAAGGAGACAATATAGGCCCTACTGAAAATATAAATGACCAAAACTAATCATAGTTATGATGTAAAGCATAGTGATTACAGACTCATAGCATATTTAGTTTGGTATGATGATAAAAAAAAAAAAAACTTGTACGGAGGTATTTGTATGTAGGCTTGTTCAGGTATGGTGTTTTGCTCAGCAGCACTGCAGAGCATGAAGAGGTTGAATTATTTTGGTTAAATAGTCATCAGTAGGATCCTTTCAGCAACACATGAAGTAGGCTTGTGAATGAATGAATGAATGAATGGACAGATAGTCTAGTCAGTGAACATGTTGTTGCTTAGCCAATTTGACAATCTGTATATATATTTTTATTACCATTATCTTGACTTGGTCTAATCAACCTAGAACCATGTCTACAGCACACTGTGGCTGACAGATGCTGTGGTTTATGTCTTACATCAGTGAAGCCACTAGGTGTCTCTCAAAGACAAACATTACAGGCATGTTGCAATTAGCTTGAGTACTTCATATTTAAATGACACGTTGCACCTGAACATAGAAAAATGTGAACCACAAATGTAGATAGTGCACTTTTTAAAAAAAAACAATCAATATGTTACAGAACATATACAGTAAAAACAGGAAACAAGCAAATACATTTATACTGTAATTTACAAATAATAACTTGCATCTATAAAGACAGTTTTCAGTGTATGCCCAGGGCCATCTTCAGTTGGTTTAAAATTGTGTGTGTCTGTACAGAAATGATTGTACTAAACAAAATCTGAAATTACTCCACTTTCCAATTTTTATGGAGAACTTTGCTGAATTAGCAACAGTTGCCATTTTTCACATCCGGCTGACATTGAGCAAAATCAACTTTTATTTCAGGCCACCTGACAAATTTATGTCCAATCTTCACTTTAAAAAAACCCCCAAAAAACCAACTCTTTTGGTCTTCCACCAACTCCAAAGAAAATTTTTTTTGCTGTTTAGCTGCTAAATGCTTCAATCCTATCACCAAGTATTTGCTAACTTCTTCTGTTTGGTGCCGGGCAGGTAACCTGTCAGTGATTTGTCTATTTTTAAAACAAACCCTAACCCAACTTAACTCAAACCCTAGCCTGAGTGAAAAACGATGTCTGTCATTATGTCTTACCCAGTGGTGATTTGGTCTGGGGGTGTGGTTTCAGCAGCACAGATGCTACTGAATGACCATAGGAATATTATAGGAATACTACAGGCAGCTGTGCGTCTCTATGGTCCTCATGCTCCTCCGCTCTTCTGCAACTCTAATGAGAGGGAACCTTAACAGTAACGTTTCATGCAGAGAAACCAAAACAATGAGACAAGAGAGCTGAGGGGAACATTTATTATTCTCTATATATAGACTAATCAACTCTTTTAGACTGGAATAGACGCTGAGGGGTTTGGTTTTCTAAAAAACTTGTGCAGGACATTTTCTAGCAGACTTTATTTGACCGTATCTTATGAGATCTTGCCTCTGGTTTGTGAAATAATTCAAAGCAGTTGGGCATGACATGCAAATAACAGATGGTTCAGTCTAAGCCACAATACAAGGATGTGATGAAAAACTTGCTCTTAAACATAGCTCCTTTTTTAAACTACTTATCAAATTAATTATAAAGCCGTCTCTGTCTGGTAACTGTCTGTTTGTTGGTCCTGAAACTCTCTGAGCTTCATCAGAGGTGTTTTGCAGCAGGGGAACGCTTCCACTGTGTCTCTTATGTCCTTCCTGATGAAAATATAGATTAAAGAGTCTGTCAAAGGGCTGAGATAGACCAGGGCACTGGTCAAAACACCGGACAAATCCCTGAGCGAGTTCTCTGTTCCATCGTGACTTTTTAGAGAGTAGAACAGGTTCCTGAAACTGAAGGGGAAGAACAAAACTGTGTACGTCCCCAGCACCAGACTCAGAACCCCCAAAATCTTCCTCCTGTTCTTCGTTTCTTGTCTCATGGCCATGCTCTTGTTGAGGGCTTGCCACGTGGCTGTGAAGAGACCCAAAAGAAACGGGGCGGGTAGGAGGCAGATGATGGAGAATAGCACCAAGGAGTTTCCCATGAAGATGTAATCTAAAGTGGAGTAGGCCAATGAAAGGATCCACACGGAAATTGAGATTGGGATGGAAAACATTGCCTTGTTCTTTGTGCGATACCACACTGGACAGGCCACCATTAAATACCTCTCTGCAGAAATCAGCAGCATGAAACACAAACTTGTGGTCAGGCCCAAGCGGACGAACAGTCGTGCGATGCAGCGGGCTCTGACGAAGGGGTAGAAGGTGGCATCAAAAAATCTACTGATGATGAAGACAACTGTGATCCCGATCTGAAGGAGATCTGACAGGAGCAGGTTTATGGCGAAGATGGGAGCCAATCTGTCCTTCTTGAGTAGAAACAGGAGAGCATAGCAGGCCAGGCAGACTTCAGGTAGTCCTACAAGGAATATCACCCAGTCCACCACAATACCTATGGTATTTGTGTAATAGACAGGGTCCTTACCACAGAAAAGTGAAGTATTTTCATGTATCCCTGTCATGGCGCTGTTGTTGGACATCTGTGAGTATCGATGATGCTTTCAGCTCTGCAGTATTTCACAGTGAAGCTGTATTTGTTGCTGTTTATCAGTGTCACTTCATGTGGAGGGCGAATGACTGGTCTCAGCAGAGAATTGCGTTCATCAGATATTAAACTATGTGTCACTTCCTATGAACATCTTGACACAAAAACAAATACATAAATGAACAGCCTGTGAAGCTGAAATATGTGTCACACAGAAGTGCTAAATGAAAATACTGAGAACAATTATTAGACATTATATACATAACAATAGCTCTCAAGTCAAATATTGGTTTCTTTTATGTGTTTAAGTGATACAACACCAGTTATACGCTGATATTACAAACTTAGAAACTACGTAGACAATGTATCAGAAGTAGATTTTTTTTTTTTATTGAATAACTCACCTTTGCATCTTTGTTTAACTTCATTATTCCCACCTCTGCCTCCTGTCACAGCAGTGAAGTTACTCCATGTCATTCCACTGATCAGCCAGAGGTTTAGTGAACTTTGATCGAACCATTACATGGGAGAGGAATTATGCAAACCAGGAGTATCACTCTAAGAAAATTTTACAATATGATATGTTGTGGAAGTCAAATTTCTATTTTATTATGTATTTAAAAAAACGCATTAGCCATATGACACGTCTTCCACTAAGATGAGATGCAAAACAAGGCAAAACAGGTGAGCAAGTGATGCAGAAAGACAGAGCAGTAGTTTGAATGATAAACACATGCATTACTAGCTCAACTGGAAACAGAAGAGGAAACTTGATTGTTCATTTTATTTGGCCAATTTTGTCAAGGGTAAAACCTACACACACACACACACACACACACACAAACACACACACACACTGTGTATACAGTATACACACACAAAAAAATATCCATTTACATGCTTGTACACACAAATGCTGCATAATACATTAAAGCAAGACTGTGTAACTTTTGCTGAACACCAGACCACAAGTCAATTTTAAATTTAGATTTTAAAATGTAGCTTTACACAGCAATGGTAGAAAAGAGTTAGCTAACATTAAAACTACTTGCCAGATCAAGAAATGCCTTTAATTCAATCAAGCCTACTCCATTACCAAATAAAACATTTAAATCCACTAAATCCAGATTTTTGTTGGATCTGCATCAAAATGTACTAACTATAGATACCAGCCACCTAAATACGCCTGGTTTTGTTTTTCCATCAAGGTCCATGCATTATTCCCTGAGAAATAAACAAAGATGTTGAAAAATGCTCTCTCTCGTAATGTTAAAGACAGTAAGAAAAAAATTGCTGGATCCGTTCCTTTATCTGGATCTGCACCAAAAGTTAGTGGGGTCTATTCTGGGGCAAGATCCATCCTCCATCCAAGTTTTGTGGAAATCTTTTGAGTAGTTTTTGTGTTATCCTGTTGACAAACCAACCAAACAATAAATGCACATAACCTCCTTGGCGGAGGTAATTATGCTAGCTGCATTGTTACATAGCATTGTTAAAATACTGTACAATATAATACATTTCAAATTAACTGTATAATAATCTAAACTAATAGCTAATTAGATACAGTTTGTTGATTTTCAATATAACATATCTGCCTTAGAAGGGCCTTCAGGTCTTTTCCAGGTGTTCTACAATTGAACCTCACAGAACACATTAATGAGTTTCTGCATTGGTTTAGGTAAAACATGTTTTTTTCTCCTAAATACAGCTCACTGTAACATTTCCTTAGTCCATTTTGAAAAGACAGTGATATAAATGTTCAGATGATTTGTTTAGCTTGGCATGAAGACTGGAAGCAGGGGGAAACAGCCAGCCTGGGTCTGTCCAACAGTAACACAATCTGCCTACCAGCACCTCTAAACTGACACACTATATCTTGTTTGTTTAATCCACACAAATATAAAACTGTGAGATTTACCAAAAAAAGTGCTGTTTTACTGTTTTTACTGTTACAATTTTACCGTTGGTCAAAGCTAGCTGCTCCTCCCTGCTTCCAGTCGCTAAGCTAAGCTAGACGCGTATCAAACTTCTCATCTAACTCTTGGCAAGAAATCAAATAATAAACTTTCCCAAAATATTAAAACCATTCTTTAAAACAGAAGCATGTCCCAAGACACTTTAATACATTGGAGATTCACAAATTCAGATGCAACGAAACTTTTCATTAAACCAAAGATACATTATATAGTTTATATACAATATGAAAAGAATAAAACTTAAAAATGTCACATACTCCCATTTGTTCAGTTGCCGATTTATCACACACGCCAAGCCAAAACTAATGCAGGCTTAGGTTAGAATCAAGAAGGTTATAATGTTAATGTTCAGTCTGATTGTTTGTTGAAACTGTAATAAGTGTTGATTCAAACTACTTCCTACTAAATGTCTATAAATTTACAGTCTCACCAAAACTGAGTTCTATCCATGAAGGTATGGCTGTTAGACTGCATTAGTCTTTGCTAGGCTTATCTAATAAAATGACATCAAGGGTAATAAAATGACATCATGAGTACAAGGATGTAGTTTTACAGTATTTCATATCTTTGCCAAAAAAACATCACAGTCTAACCTGGCTCTAAAGCATTCAATGCTCCAATCTTCATGATCTTCAACTGCTCATACTACTGATTGCTCCATGATGACTCAGGATCAGAATAATACCCAGACGTATCGTCTCTCCCAAGCTGCTCCCTCAGCCATGTAGAGACCCTCTTCTCGTTGGACTGTTGCTCTTCATCACACACTAGTGGAATAGTATCAAAACAAAACAAACACAATAACACGTGGTTTTTAAATTAATAACCTGTAGAATTTTCATATAACCAACACCAAGTAACACAGTAATGATTTGTCCAATTTCAAAAATCGTACAGTAGCCACCCAGTAAATCTTTCTATAAAAAGATGTCTGCCTGGCGCTCACATGCTCAGAAGTGAAAGACTTCAAGGTATACAGTTTGATTAACTAGTGATGCCTGCCATGATAATATTTGCTAATTAATATTTTTGATCTGATAGTGGGGCTAGGGGATATGTCAGGTCATCATCAAAGTTGTTATAATTCATCACAAGGGGGGATGAATGTCTCTACAAAAATTCACGACAGTTCATCCAAGAGTTGTTTTGACATTTAATTCAAAACCACAAAAGACAACATTATGGTGGCACTAGAGGAAAAGTCAAGGAACCCCCCAAACTCATTACGATACATTATCTGGGGAATGTCTGTACCTTAAAACTTTGACCTTCTGGTAGCACTAGTGGTGCAGGGTCAGGGGATCATGAAACCCTTAAGGATTTATCCTCTGGACACCACACATGTCTGCACAAATTTTCAAGGCATTCCATATAAAAGTTGTCTAGATATTTCAGTTGGACTTAAGTGATGGACCGACCAACAGAGTGGCATTGTCTTCCCTAGAGCCTTGCCACAAGTGTGGCTAAAATTATTAAAGAAATAAGTTTCCAAAATTAGAAACAAACAAAACCACAAGTTTTTAGAAATAACAAGAAATAAAATACTTACTATGTGGGGGTTCAGATATGCTTCTGGCCACCTCTTGTCTTGATAGTATCCTATAGCTCATCAGAAGGTCTTCCTCTCTATCTTTGCAAAAAGCTTCAAACATCTCAAGAAGGGACTCCCCTGGTGGTGACATAGTCTCTGTCACCGTTTCATCTTCTTCCCACTTGTCTGTCTCATTTGCATTAAGACAGAAGGTACTGTTCTCTGCCACCATCCACTCGATCTTTTCAAGAAGTCTTGAGGCTTGAGCTGGATCGTTGGAGTTGATGTTGAATCTGTGGTACCTGTTGTTACATTTCCTAAGCAGCAACTGGAGGGCGCTGCCTTCACTCTCTATGAACTGCTCCACAGTTGTTCCTCCAATGCAGTCACTCCAGCTAAAAAGTACAAGAGTATGTCTCCAAACATCAGGACCCAGAAGGCTCATGTGCTCTCTTATGGACCTCAAGTGGGCCTTGGTGAGGGCAAGAGCAGCAGTAACCACCAGGATGATGGCGTGGGGCCCTGGAGTACAGAGTGAAACTCCTCTTGTTATCTCCTGCTTCACCATCTCTGGAGTGTCTTTGAGGGAGCTTAACCTTGACCAGCCTGGAGTGTCTATTAGCTGGACCTTCCATCGACCCACTTGGCTTTGTTTCGCCTCACTGTGGTGGGTTCTCCTCCTTTCTCCCAGCTGTACACCCAGCATGGTGTCTCCTATCACGGTTTTCCCAGACAGGAACCAGCCAGTCAGAAGAAGCCTGATCTCGGCTAGATGATAAACCTCATCTGGCAGAGAGATGAAGAGGGAACAATAAAAAACATGGTTACGATCCATGATAATCCATGGTCATGGATGGAGAAACAGATTATTTGATATCTTACCTTTGTAAGTTTCCCTGAGAACGTCTCTCTCAGCTTTGACCCTTGACTCTCTTTCCTTTGCTTTCTCATTCACATCTTTCAGTCTTCTCTCCACATCTTGTGCAACTGCAGGATCCAGTTCAAACAGTTTTCCACCATTTGCAGCCACCATTTTCTCCACTTTTTCAAGCAGCGCTATCACCTGTGCTCTCGAACCATTATTGTTGTTGTTGAACATGTGGCTTCTTTGACCGCATTTGTCCACAATCCTGCGCAGAACCTTCCCTCTCTTTTCCATGTACTCTCCAATATCGGTGTATATCTCCTGCCAGACCCCATACTTCAACAGAACCAGGGTATGATTCCATACTGCATCACCCAGAAGCTCCAAGTGCCCCTCTAATGACCTTCCACTCTTCTCCTCCAGTATGCTATCCAAGTCAACAATCAGCAGGAAGGCGTGAGGTCCTGGAGCGCATAGGGACACGCTTTGGATCAACGACATCTTCACCAGCTCCATGGTCTCATCAGGGTGGTAGGTCTTCCACCATCCAGGTGTCTTCACGAGGGTCACCCTCCATCTTCCTGCTACCTCAGCATGTCTCACTGTGTTTCCTACAGTCTCATCTTTAGTGTCAATGCCCTTGCATCCCAGTATGGTGTTTACTGTCTCACCTTTACCACAATATTTCCCTCCCAGGAGGACAATGCGGATGTCTTTGAGACGGTTTGAGTTCCCAGGTCCTGTCAAGAGGAAGCAAGAAAAAATATTAAGCAAAAGGGAAATACTATTTTGGCCTGTAAATAACTCAACAATTCCTCCAAATATTAGTTAACAATGTAACATAGCGTACGGATTTTCGAATTGTGGACGACCATTCATTGTCCCCAGAGGACAAATTTCACTGACTTTGGTGACCCCCTGTCTTTTTCTGTACCACCACCAGCAGGTCAAAATTTTCAAGCATCATTGAAAATGTCTTAATATCCACTGTATGGATTGTCATCATATTTGATGCAGGCATTCATGGTTCCCAGATGATGTTTCCTTCTGATTTTCCTGTAATGCCATTGTAAGGTTGGCATTTGTGGTTTTTAGTGAAATGTCTCGGCAACTTCTGGATGGATTGCCCCTTCAGAGAAATTGTAACCACTTCCATTTCAGTATTTGTTAACCATCATCTGGTCTAAATTCAATTTGTCCAACACTTAATACGCATAAAAAGCAGCCAAACTAATGACATTCCAATCAGACTCAGCTGTACTTTGTTGTTGATTTGAGTTGAATTTGATTTAACTTTTAGTGTTAATTTGCCAATATAAGAATGCAAACACACTAAAGTAAGATGGTGAGCATGGCGAACATTGCCCCTGCTTATAAACAGTATGTTAGCACTCTGCCAAAATACAGTCTGACAAATCTGCTATTCATGGCATAAGACCCAATGCAGGTGTTAAGACTGAAAACAGCCCTATGTTAAAACAATGTTACTTCACAATTAAACAGTGTGTGTTGCCTAACATACAGTATAGACGATTGAAAGCTTATAAGGCACCAAAACAATGCTAAGCAGTTTATAATGACACTGACAGGATTTTACAACTCATCTCGACTTGACTGGACTCGAATTATATTACTTTTCATCAAGACAATCACCAGGTAAACAGTAGAAATACAGTGTTACAAAATAATCTTAAGGGATGTGCAATTGTGGGTATTTGATTGGCCATAGCAGCGCCATGCTTGTTTTGTGGCAACAATTCAGGTCAGGTTCAACTTGTTTTGCCAAGCAACCCTGCATCATTTTGCTGGAGCCCTCTTACAGGGATAAACTCTGTCGATCATGTTATGTAAACATAGCTCAACTCGGATCATCAGACCAAACAGGCCGAATTGCATTCCAAACTGTAGCAGTAACCATCAGTACCACAGATGCAACCATTTGCCAGTTCATGTAGGTTATAATGTGCATTGTTTTTTTAAACTTAGGTAGACAGCACACAGCATTGCACAGCACAACAGAACAATAAGTAACTCTGCACAAGTAAGTCTGCACAAAGATCATACAGCTTAATCAACACCTCGCAAAACAATTTCAACAAAAACAGAACATTATAATCCTCATTGCAGAACTGTTGTATTAGACTTCATATAATACAACATTGGTATATATTATGTTATGTTATGTTATGTTATGTTATGTTCGTAAACTGATAACCAACTGTAAATATTGTCAGCAGGTTAATAAAATGTTCAAACACCATGCAGTTAACTTTACAGGATAACTCACCACTTTCTTCTTCAGTACTCTCACTTTTCATTTTTTCCTGGGAAAATGCCCAAAAACAACAGCAATCCCAGAATTGGCAATACTGTGAAGCTGATTAACCTTGACGCTTGGTGCGCCTGTTTCTACCTGTGGCAGCGTAACTGCTTACTGAGGATTCTCTCTTATTTTAAGAAAGGTATGACGAACAAGTGTTGAAGGAAAAATACAAGCTCCTCCCTCTCAGGTAGGCAAAACTAAACAGTCTTGAAATAGGCTCCAATGACACTTGACACTTGTGTGTGGAAAATTATACATGTACAGTGTTATTATAAAAACAGAATAAACTATTTATTCTTCAATACTTTTACATGCCTTCAACTTCCTTATTAACCATTTACCTTGTTGCTTTCTACAGCTGTAGCATTTGATTAGATGGTAACCTTTAACAGTTGGAATCACTCATTGATGCTTCATTAATGAGTGATTCCTGAATAACTGTGATTCCAGGACTATATAGTAGATAATTATTCCCTCATGAACAGACTGGGAGATACTATTATAATAAATCATTAGGTAGTGAGTATTTATGCTGACTGAATTGGCCTGAAGTCGGCTATGGAAAAATACTGAGCTCTCTGGTATGTGAGAGAACTTTTGAGCTTGGATTTTACAATCACTTACATCCTCAAGCAAGTGCCAGTAAACCAGTGTTCATGTGTGCAGCTGCCAAAAACACTTGCATGTGTAGCTGCAGCTGCACACAATGAAAGCATGCGACATGTCCAACACATAGAGGGAGAAGGTTTTCATTCTGTTCTGTATCTTATATATCACAGCAATACAGTTTAAAAAGTAGAAGTTTCACATGACAATATGACAAAAAACAAATGAGCAGATGTCAGAGTGGTTGAAAGGGTGTAAGAACAGTGTTCACTAGAGATAAAAAAGACAAGTCCTATTAGAGCAAAGGCTTATTATTGCACTGTGACCTCAAAGTTACCTGATAATTTTCCTCACGCCCTCCTCCCATCCTAGGGTCATGTGACCTCTCAGTCCAGTGCCAGCTGGGGGTAGCTGAATCTGTTGGGATTAGCCTCCACCGTCAACACACTGACCGCTCACAACCCGCACACTCACCGATGGCCAGGTTCTGCAAACACCAAGACACCAGCAGGTAAGAAATCCCTTTTTTCTTTTAGGCACTAATTTAAAATTGTCATTGAATTTAGTTGAGATACACAAAGAATAGTTGGTAGTTAAACGTATGAAAGCAGAGCACATGTAGAGTAGATCAGGCTGACAAGCTGCTGTCAAGGATGATCTCCTGATCCCCTGTGCTTGCGCTCATCTGTCAGTGTTACCAACCTTTATCCTTACTGTGAGCAAGTCACATTCTTCTTCATATATTGATTATAGATATCTATAGATGATTGTATACTCAGTAGATTGGATTGTTAAATTTCATCAAATTGTCTCACTAAACACTAGTCAAGTTCAGTTTATGTGTTAAAGAGGTCTTGAATCAACTTCAAGGATAATTGTTTTGGCCATTGTTTGAAATGATGGCATATGACCTTACGTTAGGTTGTGAGGTGTTTCTGATATTTTTGTCCACCCTACGCACATTTTCTCAGTAATAGTGGTTACATAGTTAAGTGTTCTATTCATAGAGCACAGCAGGCGAAAGCCCAGTAGACAGGATTACTGGTCTGAGTGCACAGTTGGAATGAAACAAGGACTTCCCCCTTGTCACCAGCTCAACACGCTTATATTGATATATACTGGAAATTACAATGTAACAGATTTTTGTCTTTTTGCTTCAGGAATGCTTACAAAATATAATAAATAGACATACATTGGTAATCTATACTGATATGTATTTAAAAAGTAGTAAGTACGTTTTACAACATACTGTATGTAAATTTTTAATAATAGTTAATACATTGAAATGTTATGTAATTAGGAGAAAATGTTGTCGTAACACTGTTTAATTTACACAAATAATGAAAAAGACCTAGAATGTTAAAGGAGACCTATTATGCTTTTTCATTTTTTTTCTTTCCTTCCTGTGTTATAAAGGGTTATTACACACAGTACACGTAAAAGATCTCAAAAGTTAAAAAACATAACGATAGTTCCTCTCTTCCACAGAAAACACTACTCCTGAAGTGCCTGAAACACCTCGTCAGTAGTCCCGCCTTTAATTCCATGATTTCTTGACATCACAGTATGTCACCATGTCGCACATTTGCATAATTTATACCTATATTCATAGGTTTAAAGTATAAGCTAACTCGAAACTGAAAACATGACAGCCAACCACAGACATGGTGAGCAGTACTGGCTTAGGCATGTGTGAGCCGACCAATCAGAGCAGACTGAGTATTTAGAAGGGGGGCCTTAAAGGGACAGGATGTAAAACAAAGTGTTTCAGACAGATGGGGAATACACTGCTTCTGCACTGGACAGTATGAGAAAACTGATATGTTTTTTGAGAACTAAAGCATAAACACTTGTTCTAGTAGTAACCCAAAATAAAACTATGAGCCTGAAAATGAACATTATATGTCTCCTTCAATATGTTCAGACTACTCATATGGAAAATATATTTCTGTTGCATGAGAGAATGCTCGCAGTTTCTTAATACTTGTTTGCATCTGTACTTCTTACATGTAACAGCAGCATGTAAATGTTGTCCTTCATTTGTTGTTGCACCTACTGCAGTCCAACTCATCTGTGGATTTTGTGATGAGTTTGTTTCTTGATTTCTCTCTTGTGTTTAAATCCACTCTTTAGTTAGCATCCTTGTGTGACACCCACATAAGGGAACCCTCATCCGGTCACGATGGCGTCCCTGGAGGAGGAGCTGACCTGCTCTGTGTGCCGAGACATCTTCAGCCAAGCCCATCCTCTGCCCTGTGGTCACAGCTTCTGTCCTGCCTGCATCCGCGAGGCCTGGAGGGATCAGGGTGAGGGCAAAAGTCGCTTCATCTGCCCCCAGTGTCAGGAGGAGCACGGTGAGGTGCTGTGTGACAGCTGCTCTCCAGAGGCAGCAGAAGGACGGCCAACATTGGCTGTCAAGACCTGCCTGAGGTGTGAAGTATCTTTGTGTGCAGAACACCTCCAACCCCATCTGGAGAGGCCGGCGTTTAGCACCCACCTGTTGGTGGATCCGCTGGGTGACCTCTCCCAGCGACGGTGCCCAGAGCACACAGAGATACTGCGCTACTACTGTGCCGATGAGAGGGTGTACGTGTGTGGGGACTGTCTGCTGGAGGGAGGCCATGCTGAGCACAAAGTGAAGGCACTGAGACAGGTGGAGGAGGATCTGAAGGTCAGCTGGAGGATCATACAGTGTGTGTTTTTATGTTTGTTTGTGCAGGAGTGTGTTGTTGATCATATATGTGTGGTTCCACAGGTCATTCTCCAGACTCTGCTCGTAAAGGCAGAGGAGAAGCTGAGAGATGGAGAGCGAATCCTCAAAGAGCACGAGAATATTGATTCCACCATGGCTGTGAGTAAATCTATTTAAACCACAACATAATGACTTTCTCAGTAGATGTTTTTTAAACCCTGTACTACCCAAGTTACGACCCACAAGGGAGCCTAAATTTGAATGCTTTTCATGTAAAACCCTCAGTCTGACCTTGTTCTACTAATGAATCTTTTAAAATGAACCAGATGCTTTGATCACTGATCCGGTACCAACCGCCCATCTC
Organism: Pagrus pagrus; assembly: GCF_965226575.1. Classification (NCBI taxonomy): domain Eukaryota; kingdom Metazoa; phylum Chordata; class Actinopteri; order Spariformes; family Sparidae; genus Pagrus; species Pagrus pagrus. Next base: position 23,189,987 of record NC_140196.1, on the reverse strand, counting down.
TCCTGACTGGTTTCAGGACTGTATGAAACAGGATGACACCCAGGTGGAGCGGCTGAGCTCAGACCTGCAGGTTCAGGTGAGGAGGCTGGTGCTCGACCTGAGGGACATCACCAAGAGGGAGAGAGAGCAGGTCATAGAGCGAGTGCACGAAGACTGCTCCAAGGTGAGGGAAGACATGAGCCAGACGCTGAGCATCCAGCACTATCTGGCCTCGCTGCTGGCAGAGACGGACCCCTTCCTGCTCATCTGGGTAAGACCTGGTGCTGAAAGGACACTCTGCTGTACACTAACAGATTTGTTGGGAGTGGAACTGTGCTATACGAGTTTTCCTTATATTTTAAAGAACTTTTTATACAATTTTCTGTCTGTATTGTTTTTCTTGTTTTTTGCTTTTTTACAATCGTACATAATTAATGGGCTTCTTTTTTTCTTTTTTCTTTTTTTTTTAATTCAAAAGTTTCTTTTTCCTGTGAGTTGGCCAATGTTTTATTAGCTCTTTGGTTGTTTTAACTGCATACTTTTCTAATCCAGGACAAGCTGGATAGCAGAAAGTGAAGTGAAGTGAATATAGCTTGCATTCAGGTCTTCACTTTGCCTTTATCCTGTGAAGTTCTTTTTAGTTTATATCTTAAATAATAATCTAAACTTTTTAAATAAAAAAGAATCATACAGTTTCCTTCACAGAAATTAGTGAAAGATATGTAACTTTTCTTATACCTCTTAAAGTCAATAAGGCCTCACAACCCCCTGTGAAGCTTTGGTGACCCCTAGTGGGCTCCCAGGTTCGGAACAAGTGAATTATGCTGTAGTTAAATAGGGAAGATGCTGTGAATAATGTTACAGTGTTCTCAGTTGTGGAAATGATCCAACAATTAACCTTTTGATGTACTAAACAGAATATCTCAATCCAGCTGAATCAGTCCTCTTGGTTTTGAGTTAATTATGTGAACAACTATCGAATGGATTCAATTTAATACAGACGTTCATGTTCCCCTCAGGAAAAATAGTAATTACTCTGGTAATCCCAACTGTTCTTCTGGGGCCGTCATCAGGTTTTTGGTGAAATGTGAGCAAAACATTATTCCTACTTAACATCAGTATGTTACTTGACTGTGCAATATATACAATCTTCATTGTGATAAGAGACTATATACTGTCAGTCCTGTATATTGCGATATGGCCTAAAAATATTGTGATATTTTTCTTCAGGCTGTACGGCACAGCCCTACATGTTAGAACTGTTTTTGTGAGCACGTTGCCATGTTTGCATTAACATTTACTGTAACTCAAAGCACTGATGGGCCTCAGTCCAGAGCTGCTAGCCTATCTGCAGATTCTTAGTCGTGTTTGTTAAAGGTTTGGTTTCCCACTTATGCCTGGGTAAATACTAAATAGCCACTACTTGTTGGGATTTCCTATGTTGTCCTATGTGGCACAGCTCATCTGGCCGAAACTTAACGTAGAACAACAGTACTTTTTCTACAAAACATAAAACATTATCGAGAGTTCAATGCTCAAAAAAACGGTCGATGATGGACTGTGATGGTGTTATTCACGTGTTCTACATTTTATTTCTTTCCTCTTGTGCGTCATGTAAGAATGTATAGTTTGCCTTTCAGTGATGTTGTTGTTATTTAGTATGCTGTCCTCCCATTTGTATGATTGTGGGGAAAATATGGGACATATTTAACGCACAGATGGTTAGCTATATGTTTGAATAGGGGTTTATCCTTGTGTTTGTTTACTTTAGTATCCAGCTGGGCAGATTGGATCGTTCTTTGTTAGGCTTTTCTCAACTGTCCTTCACCCTTCTTTCCTCAGGCCTTTCAATCAGATGACACAAAGTAAGTCCACAACAAGTCAGCGACACTGTGTTATGTTCGATCCATGGGCTATGTGTGTTGATGTGTGTGGGTAGGTAGGCAGTGTTTGTATGTTTGTATGTGGGGGATAGAAAAGACAGTGAGACATAAGTTGAGGAAGAAATGGACGGATTCATGCATTTTTTTCAATACAGAATCCTTTAATGTATGTGGGCTCAAAGCTTAAACTGAGATCGTTTTCCTCCTGCAGTATGTTTTCTGCTCTTCATTCTAGGTTACTAGCCGAGCTGAGCAGCCCACTTTTCGTCCCTGATACCGTCAGTTTAGACAGGAAACACATCTTGGAGGACATAGAAAGCAAGTATCGAGAGTTTATCACTGCCACCCTCCTCTGCCTCAGTGAACTCAAGCGGGAGCTCTGTGAGTGATGCTTTCCCCATTTATTTAACTGTCTTAAAGGAACGCTTTGACATTTTAGGAAACATGCTTATGTTTTCTTGCCAATAGTTAGATGAGAAGATCGATACCACCCTCATGCCTGTACATTAAATATGAAGTTACAGCCAGCAGCCGGTTAGCTTTGCATAGCAAAATGGCTAGTTGGATACCTAACGCTCTGTTAAAGCACAACTTGTCATCTTCACACTTTGGTTTTTGTACAAATTGAACAAACAAGATATAGCATGTTAATGTTAATTAGTGAGCTTTAAAGCTGCCTTTATGCTAAGTTAAGCTAGCTGTCTCCTGGCTTTGCTTTGTAGTATTGAGTGGTATTGATCTAATCATCTAACTCTTGGTAAGAAAGCCATTACCAAAATATATCAGATGCCAAGAATGATATCATATTTCAAATTTTGACTTAATGTTTGGTAACACCTTACATAAGGTATACATAAATGTGAGTAGTTGCTGAGGAACAAGTGAGGAATTAATCAGGAACTACCTGATAGTTAATGAATCATTAATGAGTCATTCCTGAATAACTGTTCGAGGACAATATAGCAGATAATGATGAGTTACTAAAGAACTGACTGGGAGAAACTTTAATTAATGCATATCAATAGGTAATTATTAATTGATGAATATATGTGAATCAGCATACTGGCCAATTTCTTAATGAGTTTTTCCTGATTAACTAAGAATCAACCAGTGTGTGAGTGGAACAAACTAGTGACAGCTCATTATCATCATCATAAGTTACTCTTTTTGTGTACATTTAAGTAAAGTGAAACATGGTATTGAGTATTTAAGAAGTAGAATTATTAATTGCTAAATACTGAATCATTAGTTGCTCTTTTTGTGTATCATATTGTTATCTTAAAGTATTGAGGGAGCACTAGGGATTTACCTCTCCGTTACTAGAAAGAAAGTGGTCAGTATGTTGATTCACAGATGTTTATGAACTAATCATTACCTAATGATTAATTATGTAGGATCTACCGGTCCGTTCTCTAATAACTCTTCATTATCTGCTGTATAGTCCTTGAATCACTGTTATGCAGAGATTACTTATTAACAAATTATTATCAACTGGCTCCTGATTCATTCCACCCTCGTTTCTTAGTAACTACTCACATTTTTGTGTCCCTCATTATAAAGTGTTACGCAGTAATTTCGTGTCATTTTTATATAATCATCTGATTTTATATGTTAATGTACTATAAGTGGTCTTCTATTTGTGGTAACTAAAACTGCGTACATGTGTGGTTGCATCTCAACAACTTGTGGGTGTTTGGAACTGGAAACATTTCGCAGCTCATAAATAGGAAAGAAAACTGTTGTTTCCATGAGCAGCAACACGCTGTTGTTTTATTTCCCTCTCTTACAGTAACCAGTCCCTTGACTCTGGACACTAACACAGCCCATCCTCTGTTGAGCATCTCTGATGATCTTCGCTCAGTGACGCGGGTGAAAAACCGTCTGCCCTGCGCTGCTCACCCCGAACGTTTCGACCACTGGCCGCAGGTTCTCACCTGCCAGATCTTCTCCTCTGGGACTCACTACTGGGAGTTGGAGGCTGAGGGATTCTGGGATATCGGCGTCTGCTATAGAAGTATTGGACGGAAGGGGAAAGAGGGCAATGCCTTTGGGAACAACAAGGTATATGTGATATATGTGTCACATTTTTGGCATGTATTTGTTGTTTGAATAAACGAGTGAAATGAGTCGGAAGCTCTGTTTGATGCCAGTGGTATTTGTACTGCTATGTTTTGACCACTTTTCCCATGAACCCTTCCCTGGTATCACTCTGAGTTTTTTTTTTATCTGGCTTCAGTGAAAATGAAAAGGCTGTTTTTCCTTTGGACTTTTACTCAGTCATCAAAATCTGCCATCAGAGAAACTCTTCATTTGTGCTCAACAGAACACTTTTTTGTGTTATGCTGTAACAGATCTGTGGCTGAAGCAACTCTAGCAAGGTTTCCATCCAAATGTAGTAAAATTTTAACAACATTTTGCAAAAGACAATGAAAATGAACGTGTGTTTCCATCCACTATCGTTATGGGAATTTAAGGAGGGCAGAAGAAGAGGGTGCGACACAGAGATGTAGATAAAAGAGCACCAGTATAAACTTCATAAAGGTGAAAACATATGTCTAAATAAAAAGAAATATGGCATTTATTGGCATCAAGTTTCATGTATGTTGTGATTTATTCAGACAGCAGAGAAAAGCAGCAACTCTTTATATTTGAGAAGCAAGAACTACAGATTTTTGCCCATTTTTGCTCAGAAAAATAATGTGAACAACTCTAGTTTTCTGCCAGTCGGCAATAATCGACTATTTTTTTCAGCTCTAGTTTCAACCAAAAGAGTCATGTTCCTTGATTAAAATGCCTGTGATACATTTCTAGGTATCTTGGAGCTTGACACAGCAGCACGACAGGAAGCTGGCTGCCTGGCACAACCGCAGGAAGACCCGTCTCACGTACCAAATGACTGGCAACCGGGTCGCCGTCGCTGTGGACTACGGCGCGGGCACCATCACCTTCTCCGAGGTGGGAACATCTTGCAGCCTGACGCACCTCCACACTTTCTCTGCCACGTTCACTCAGCCACTGTGCTTGGGCTTTGGACTCTACAAAGCAGAGCTCAACAGCCGTATTTCTGTCGTCAAAGTCTGAGTTGGAGAGAGGGGCAAGGAGGAGAGGACAATAACTTTGACAAAACCATGCCAAGAGAAAGTGGTGTTGATTTATTTCCTCACTTCTGGAACCACATGACCCTGTGATGGAAATGTTCCCATGAGCCTCTCTGATGTTCCCTCAGATCTAAGCCAAATAAAGAGACAACACAACATCTCCTAAAACTGTGATCAGGTGATACTGGCATGGAAATTATGAAAAATGAGAATGGAGCATTTAGTAAGTGAACACGAGTGGATCCTGTCAGGACATCAAACGAAGAGGCTCCTTTGAAACAGGACAGAAAGATGCTTGATTGTTATGTGATTAAACATACAGATGACTGCTGATTTGAAGTTATTACAATTGCGTACAAGACGTTTGTAAATGTTAGTTTGCCAGAAATAATTTTTTCAGATGTTTGTGATGTTTGGCACTAACTCCTTCTTTAAGCACCTCTAATGGTCAACCTCAGTTGTGAATACCAAATTACATCTGTGTTTTTGGACATTAGGTGTGTCATACCGAGGCTGGTGTTAGTGCTTTTATGTTCGAAATCCCACTGAAATAATATCTTTTGAAACTGATGCACACATCCTGTTAATCCAATATCTGCTATAAAAGAAGCTACCTGCCTACATAAGGCTTTGGATGTGTAAATGTTTCCCCACGAAAGTGTGAAAGCAAAAACAATAAAAGGAAAATGTGATCTTTTTCAACTCCGCTTGAAGACACACAAGCAGGAATCACCTGATTTGATTGGATACTATAAAAATCAGGAAAACAACTGCCACTCACTCGCTAGCCTTGCTCTTTGAAGCCGCTCAGATGCCCAATTATCCTCCTGTTTTCTTTATATCGCTGTAAAGGTGAGTGGGCGGATGCAACATAGAGAGTGAGAAAGAAGCAGACGGAAAAGGGGGTGGCTGAGAGAGAGAGAAAGGGAGAAAGAGAAAGAGAGAGAGAGAGGGTGAGAGAGGGAGATCAGAGCTTACACTGACTTGGTTGTGATCAGACTGACTCTCGTGCTGTCAAGTGATGCGATAGAGGAGCGGGAGAATTTTTGATCATACTACCGTGCTCCAGCTGGGAGGAAACAACAGTTTTCACCTGATATGGAATACAAGATTGCTCAGATGGAAACAGGTGATCATCTTTTTTTTTATTTATCACTTTAAATACTAGGATTGTACTGTGCGGTGAAAATAGTTGGGTTGATTTAGAACGCTTGTTTTAAGGTGAATAATTTGGATCCTTCTCCAAACAAAAAGCTGCTGTTTTTTGTGTTTCATTAAAGCTGAAGGAAGATGTTTTCACATGTGCTGTTGCTCATCGTTGTCAAAGACAAATGAATGTTATGTAAAATTGGACTGTGTGAAAGTTGATGACATCACCTGAGGTCAAAAATGTCTTCATATATGACTCTGACTGTAATTCCTCTGAGTTTAACAACAGAAAGGCTGTTAAACTTGCTGGGGAATAAAGGAATAATGGAAGAAGTGACATCTCTGTATGCATAGCTACTATATTTGTGTCCGTAAGTGTGAAAACAAAAGCACAAGTGAGAGCGAGCGAGCGTGTGTCGTGTGAGGGAATGCGTGTTGAGCAGCGTTGGGAGGGAGGGGGCTACGTGTAAAAGACAGATGGTCACTCAGTGGAGTTGTTCCCCCACTCCCTCTCTCTTTCTCGCTCCCTTCTGGGTCCGACATCTTTTCCCTGTCACCTCTCCAAAATCTTACCTCATCTGTTTTTTTTTTTCTGCCCTCAGCACCTTTTATCATCTCATCCTTCACTCTATTACTTAAAGTCTGAACTCAGATCTTCGCTCACTTTGCTGCGCTTTTATCTTTTCAAACCCCTTTCTTCCCTTCCCCAGCTCTTCTGCCTTCTTGTCAGGTTTTTTGCTGAAGAAATCAACTTGAAAACACCAAGAGATTTCTTTGCGACTGTCATTCTGGCCCCTGCTGACACAGCACGAAAGACACCAGAGAGATTTGGGATTTGTGGGTACAAACAAGAAAAAGAGACAGAAAGGGAATGATTGATAGCTATGGCCAATGAACAATTCTGACTATTTTCTCAATATCATTTTGTTCTCTTGGTTCTATTGCTGCCTGGTTGCATATTAATGTACTTGCGTACCAGCCAAAGCTACATAGACAATTTGTTTCACCATAGCATGTTTGTTTTCCAGAGTGACATTTCTCTCAAGTAGAATCAATCAGAAATATTCCACTAAACATCCTAGATTCAGTCATGCATCCCAGGTTAATCACCTTCCACCTCCCCATACTGTTGGCTGTGCTCCTGCTGTGGGGACCCACGGGGACGAGGGGCCAAAATGACACAGAGCCCATCATCCTTGAGGGAAAATGTCTGGTTGTATGTGACTCCACTCCTTCATCCGAGCCGGCCGGTAACGCCCTGGGCATGTCGGTCCGCTCCGGCTCCGGCCGGGTGGCCTTCTCTGCCAGCCGCCAGACCAACCACGAGCCCACGGACATGAGCAACCGCACCATGATCATCTACTTTGATAATGTGAGTATACGACTGCTTAGGTGTCTTTAAGTTACACAAAAGCCAATTTGCAGTTCAAATAAAGCCCATTCTTGACATAAGAGGAGAACTACTTGATTGATTGTCCACAGTTCAGAGATCAAAATAGGTCAAACTGTGTTTGAACAAAGTTCTCCACTGTAGTTTCTCTATATTTCACAGAATATGAAAAAGGCTGATCCGTTTTCCCCACACAGCTTCTGTGAGCTGCATTTCAAGTGCTTTGTACTCAGAAGTCTCCTGCCAATAAGATGCACATATTATTAGTTAGAGTTCTGACAGTGAGGAAAAATGCTAATGAGGTAAACACTGAACTTGCAGACTCAACGTGCAGCCGGGCTGCATTTTTATAGACATTTGGAGCTTTTTTGGAAATAAAGAATCAGAAATGACTCAGTGTTTTGAGAAAGTCTGAAATCTTTTTACATTGGACACAACAATGACCCGAGACACCCTGGAGTGAGCAGGGAAACCTTTTAACACCTGCCCCACTGTTAATCACTGGTCTTCCAGAGTTTTTGTTCTCTTGCATACCTTTATATCTTCATGTGTACATCACATATCATCTTGCCTACCTCCTTTCCTTGCTGTTGTGTCAGATTTTGGTGAACGTGGGCACTCACTTTGACCAAGAGAGCAGTGTCTTCCTGGCACCAAGAAGGGGCGTGTACAGCTTCAACTTCCATGTTGTAAAGGCATACAACAGACAAACTATCCAGGTACAAAACCTCAACTAGGACACTTATAATTTTAGTTGCAGTAGATCAACACACACACTCTAATCCCTTTCTTTGCTCTCTCTCAGGTCAGCCTGATGCTGAACGGCTGGCCAATGATTTCTGCTTTCGCTGGGGACCAGGACGTCACCAGAGAAGCTGCCACGAACGCCGGCCTAGTGATTATGGAGAAGGGGGACAAGGCCTACCTCAGACTGGAGAGAGGCAACTTGATGGGAGGCTGGAAGTACTCCACCTTCTCTGGGTTCCTGGTCTTCCCCTTGTGAGGAAGGTGGAGAGAGAGCAAGTTAAAGTGTTAAGAGGAAATTGGATAAAAGTGAAAAGGATGGCTTCAATCTCTTACTCTTTATACGATGCATTAAAGGATGTGTTTTATGCAAAAATCAGATGGAGATTCTGCAAATTAAAGGTCCAGTGTGTAGGAGTTTAGAGGGATTTATAGGAATAAAATGTAACATAATAATTATAAGTATGTTTTCACTAGCATATAATCACCTGACACAGAATTGTGTTTTGTTTTACCTTAGAATGAGTCGTTTATATTTACAGAGGGAGCAGATCCTCGTCCACGGAGTCCGCTGTGTTGCACCACAATGTTTCTACAGTAGCCCAAAACAGACCGTACCGAACACTGACTCTAGAGAGGAGCTGTCATGTTTTTTGCATTTTTTTGCATTTTTAGCAGCCACTGTGGGGGAGAGTGAGACAAGGGGTGTCCACTTGGATGCAAGATGTCACTAAATCCTACACACTGGGCCTTTAAGACCATTCTCACTTGAGACCAAAAAGAAAGGCAGGAAAAAGAGGCTGGAACATTCAGTAAAATAATTTATGTGTGGAGTTCATTTGCTCTGTTTCTGTGTATAAATATTTGTTGGGTTTGTATAAGAGATATTTCAATTGTGACAAAATTATAAAGTAGCCATGTGCGATGTGGGCTTCTGTGCTAAGATTGCGTTTTTGTTTTTTTGTTTTCATTCCAAATGTTTGAAACACTGCTGTGCTCCACACAGCATCCTGTCAAACAAACAAACTTGCCCTTTACTCTGCTGTGTCATATGACTGATGCTCCACTATATGCCTGTTAGTCTCATGCAACAGATGAATTATTTACACAGAAAATTTCTATTGAGAAGATAATAATAAAATATAATCATATAAAGTTGAATCAGTAAATCGCTTTTGCATGAGTTGTCAAATATTCCTTTACACAAACACTTGAAGACACAATATTTTATGACACATGGCTAGAGTTACAAAGAGAAATAACTGGGCTGATTGTGTACATTTCTAGGGGCGTGATAGTTTAATCCGCTCATAACAAACAGTATTCTCCATCCTCTCATGGTACTCTACCCATTGCCACGGCAGCTGTTTGTAAATATAGCTCTCCCCAGCAGAGCTGGTGTTGGCGTGGACCAAGCAGACCAGCATGGGGCAAGGTGCAAAGTGTGGCCGATAGCGGATACTCCTCGCAGGGCCGCAGACAGATGGAGGCTTTGGCGAGTAGGCAGGCTCCGCTCTACAGGGCTGCCATGGATAAAGTGTGGTGTGCTGTCACATTTAGTCACTTACGCTTCCCCGGTTCATGACCATAATCTCTCTCTCTTTCTCTGTTTTATACCAGAATGACGCTTTCATGATTTTTAGGATAGGCCGGTAAGTAGTCCTAGAAACGTAGAACCAAGACTTTAATTCGTTGTGTCACATTAATGCACTGACCGATGAAGCTTTAATAGATGGGAAACCTTGTGGATGTATTGTCTCCTGAAAGTTCCTCTCCTAAAACTCTCCTGATATTTTTCCTTTTTCTAACTATATGAGATACTAGCTCATACATCTTTGAGAACAGAAATGGTGAATATGAAATGAAAATCAAAGCTGGACTACCAACTGCACAGAACCTTCAGCTCTTATGGGGCCTCAGATCCAAAGTGACGTGCAAAAGCTGGTTTGTGGTAATATCTACGATTGCAACTTTGCTTTGGAATTTGCACTACTTTAATACAGAATCACCTAACATGATAAGGGTGTTCACATGGGCTTTATTTCCTGTTTTTGATGCCCTGTCCTTAAGAGATGCCTTGTATCAAAATGTGGTTGTGAGATTTTAGATGATTTCATCTTATTTTATGCTCACATGGACATTTTTCTAAATTAATTTGTGATTACTTAGATTATAACACAACAAACCTGCTGGGACCTCACACAATGCAGGATAATCTGACCATTCTTTAAAATAAAAACTGAGGAACTAAATAATAAAACAGCTAAAAATCACGTTTCACTCAAAGAGCACTAGAGGGCGCCAAAACCCACGTCACAAAGAAGGACTGAATCACCTATTGCAAGCACACAAGTCATCACGTTGGTGCCTTGAAGAAAGCTGTTTTTGATACCTCAAAATGTATTAATATATAAAAATGACGCACTATAATCCGTTAATGTACCCATGGGGTCTGGATGTATATTTTTAGAAAGTATTAAAGCAGTATCACGAGATAAGATGAAGGTGATTCCTGAGATGTAGCCAATGTAATAAAACCCTGAATAAACGGACAGAGCTGTGTACAAACAGGCCCGTTGTGCTGTGTACTCCATTAACACTGCGAGATGATTATACCGCCGTCTATTTTTCTCCAGTCAGCTCTGAGGGGCCTGTGCTGTCTAATACGAGCATCTATGGCAGTAAAACGGCAATGTTGAAGATCACACAGTCAAATGGTCCCAGCTAGGCCGCATTTATTGTTTTCTCAACCTAGCTATGGCATCCATCCCGCCCAGAAGCGGCCGTACGTATGACGGATAGCTCGGGCAGCCAATGAAATTGCCGTATGCTGCCGGCTTGGGAGAAAACGGACCAATCGTGATTTGAGAGCATCCGAGGGGCACGCTTTCTACGCTTTCTCTGGCAAGAATGTTAGTTCCTGCTCTTCCCTGGCCGTTTCCTGTAATCGTACAGTGTTGTGAGACGGAGAAAGCCATGTGTGTCGATGCAAAGGTAAATTTAGCACCCCGAAATTATTACTGCGAGAGTTAGGGCAGTGTATATGATGGTTATTTTCAGGTTTTTTAGCCGAAAAATAGACGCAGAACAACCGAAACAGCAATGCGGCCTAACCCGTGTCTGAACGTTGACGGGCAATGGTTATTGTGGCACGTTGCTTTGGTTTGGTCCGGTTTGTTGATGAGATTGAAGGAGTCCGGCAGACTGAATGGTTGGTAGTAAATGACAGAGAGGAGAGTTAACTGGTCTAAACATATAATACACCGTGTATTTTTAAGCCTGAATATGTTTTCGGTGCCTCGCAGGCTTTTGTAATAGGCACATCTTGGTCGCGGTACAAGCTAATGCTAGCCGACGGTTTTGTGAGAAAGACTGCAATACGACCTGAGAGGGAAGCATCCTAGCTCTCCAGCATCAGTACCCTCCTCATCTGACTTCACTACCAACTATATTCATTCACTCAATCTTCCCTAGGTAGTTTATCTTTGTATACGAAGTTACTATTGAAACGGCTTCATTGTAATTGTAGGGTTTTTCTAAACCTGATGTCGTATGGAAACGCGTTTTCTGGACAGAGTGGCCACGAGTTTGTCGTAATGTGTGAAAACAATATTAGTTTGAATAATCCAGCGGTGGTCATTAGTTTATGTAGGGGGTTCCCTATTTTTACTTGATGGTTATTCAATGAAATCGTGGTGACTAACAATAGAGTAAACCTGATCATATCAGTCACAGCTCACTGAAGATAAATGTGTGTTCACGTGGAAGTGTTCTGTGATTTAGTGAACTGTATGTTCTTGTCGTGCTTTGAAACCAAAGTTAGATGAATAATGTAATATTTATAAACATCAGAGAAATATAGAACAACATTTGGAGCTGAGAGGGAAACTTGAACTATTTTGAGAATTCAATGATTGGTTTTAGTAACTTTTTAAGGGGAAAAAAGTCTAAATATTCTGATTCTAGCTTCTTAAATGTTAATGTTTTCTGGTTTGTTTACCACTTTCTGACAGATAACTGAATATGTTTGGGTTGTGGACAGAATAAGACGTAAGACATCGATAGATCGACATTTTTCACCATTTCTGACATTTTATAGACCAAGCAACTAATCGATTAAATGGGAAAATAATCAGGGATTAAAAGTTAAACACACTTACTAGCCATAGTGAGTGAGGCACACTAAACTTCAGTTGTTGTATTCTGGTTTGAGCTGTATGATAAACATCACATTAGCATACAGAAGCATTTGTTATTATCCTGTGCTTCATTGACAAGTGTTTTTCCTCTTTCCCCAGCTGTTTACTTAAAAGTTGAGAAGAAGTGGACCGCAACTATTTAGCTTCCATCCCGGAGTCTTTTTAACGTTGTGCCCGTCTCCCTGTGTGGAGTGGGCAAGATGGCAGACCCCATCATGGACCTCTTTGAGGACACACCCCTGTTTAACCTGGACGCCCTACCGGACGATTCCTTCTCTCAGGGCTCCTCGGACCCGGTGGAGGAGGCCCTTAAACTAGCATTGGGCCAGGTGGACCCACCAGCCGAACCCGAGCTCACGGTCAACACAGGCCTTACCGTTCCTGTAGCAGCTCCAGCCATCCCAGACCCTGCCCCCATTCAAATCTCCACACAGCAGCCTGTGCAAGTGGTGGCTGCTCAGACTGTTTCTATACCTGCAGCTCCTACTGTAGCCTCGGCCCCTGTTGAAACTGTACCTCAGATCCAGGCCCAGACCACCTTACCTATTGTCAGCAACGCCAGCGTGGTCACCAGTAGCACTGTCCTGCTGAGCTCACCTCTGACTGTTTCCAGCTCTCCGGTCACCACCACTGCCACCACGCAGCTTACACAGATAACTCACCAGCTCACTCCACAGCAGTTAGCTGCCATCACGCAGCAGGCTGGTGGTAAAATTGTCATTCTGAAAGGCCCCCAGGGTCAGGCCCAGGTGCTGCAGACTGTAACAGGGGCTACAGGCCAGGCAAGTGGAAAGGTCATCCGTGTGTTGTCTGGGACTCCTCTTAAACCTGGCATGTCTATACTGCAGGGGGGGACAGTTTTGAATCAGGCGAGCCCAGGACAAGCTCAAGTCAAGGTGGGTGCTGCAGGGGTGCAGAGGCTGCTGCAGTCTCCCAACGGGCCAGTGAAACAGATGCTGTTGACCTCCATGCCCCAGCAGGCACAAGGCCAAGCTGTTCAGGTGCAGATGGCTCAAGGCCAGACTCAAGTCCAAGTCCAGTCCCAGGCAGCTCAGATCCAGGGCCAGGTGCAACTACAGCCAGCCATGCAGGCCCAAACACAGGTAAGCAGCACCTCTTCTGCTTCAACAGGCAGATTGCAAGGTGTCATCCTGACAGCTGCAGCACAGCAGGTGACGTTTGGAGTGGTTTTCTAGTTTCACAAGCTGTATTTTTAGGTCTGTCTTTTTCCTGAATGTCATAATTGGTCTCATTCTGTGTATCTGATTCTAGGGTGGTGAAGCAAAGCGGATCACCCTGGTTCTCCAGCAGCCCTCCCAGGCAGCCTCCGCTGTGCCAGCAGGTCAAGCTGTTCCAGCCCAGCAGCAGGTCACACAAATCCAGCAGGTTCAGGCAGCCCAAGGGGGACAGCAACAGCAGCAGACCCCAACTAGACTGGTGCTGGGTCAGCTCCCTGGGGGTAAACTGGTGCTCCAGGGTAGTCAGCTAGCAGCCCTGACCCAGGCCCGGGCAGGCCAGGCTGGGGGGCAGCCCAAAGTCCTCACTATTCAGCTGCAGGTGCAGCAACAGCCCAATCAACAAGGAGGAGTTAAGGTGAGAAATAAGTGTTTTACAGTTTACAGTACATGTTTTCTGTTCACCTTTGTTTTTCCTCTTATGTTCGTGAAACATCACTCTGACCTCTGAAGTTCACTTTTGTTATAAAGTGCTGTGTTCTTGTTGAAATCCTGCCAGTTATTTTCTATTGATGCAATTGATGGGGGGCGCTGAAGGTCTTGAATGTTACTGATATTAATGTTAGCAAAAGGTTTTCCCAATACACTCAATATTGACATTAGTCCGCTTGCATTCCTTTTTTTTAAGCATTATAAGGAAACATGTTGTTTTGAATGACACTCTATGTCAGTACAGTGTAACCATAGCTGATAATTGAAACATTATGAGATAAAAGAAAACCTTAGGAATCTAATATCAGACTTCACTGTGTCGTCGTTTCATAAGACTGCAGCATTTCAGATTAAAAATCAGCAACGTGGCTCTTTCTATTAGGCAGTAGTTTCAGATTGATTGTTGGCTCTTAAACGTTACATATCGCCCCGATTTTATGTTTGCCATAACTTCTACAGAACTGAGTTAGAAATGAACAGATCAGAGATGAGACTGATCTCTGTACATTTACAAGAGAGATTGGCTCAGGATGTGTTGAGCTAGCTTAGGGTAGCCCAATGTTTGAAAGCAGAGGGAACAACGTAGGCCTTTCAAAGGTGTTTTTCACAACTCAAAAGCTGTTAAAGCTTAAAAACAACCTGGACTGATATCTGTATTAGAGTACAAAGATGAAATTGATAGTGCTCTCATCTGACTGTTGATAAGATGCCAAATAAGCAGATTTCACAGATTTCTGAGTGTTCTTTAAAATCCTGCCAAATTCTCAGATCATATACTGTGACTGCTGTACTGTGTTCCATCCAACCTGACATTGGCTTGTTTGTATTTTTAATCTCCTCCTTTGGTTCTTTTCAAAGGGGACTGTGACTTGACCTGTCTCTTCTTTCACTCTCACAGTACCAACTGGTCTCAGGAGCTGGAAATACTGGCAGCCCACAGGTTTTGCAGATTTCGCAGGGCCAAGGAGGACAGAGAGTTGCGGTGCCACTCAAAATGCTTCTGCAGCCACAGGTAGCTCTCCAGATGTGCTTAGACAATTACTTATTGTATATACATTAGAGGGGGCTTCAGGTTTTGTTTTTTGTTTTTTAAATAAAATGTGGCAGAAAACGCTAAGAGTTTCTTAATACAAACATTCTCCTTCACGCAGACAAGCTCAGCATCCTCAGCTGGAACAGTCTCTGTGGTGAAGGTCATCAGCACGTCAGCTGCCGGCCCCTCCACTACAACCACCACCTCTCCGTCCCAGGCCATCCGCATCACCAAGGCCCCTGGCGAGCCTGCCTCCGTGCGACGAGTGGAGATCCTGTGTAAGCAGGAGAAAGCAAACCGTATCGTGGCTGAAGCGATTGCCCGGGCCAAAGCACGTGGTGAGAAGAACCTGCCCAGAGTCCTGAACCAGGATGAACTTCCAAGCACGCAGACCTCTCCGGAATCGGGCGGCACTGTAACCGTGGTGTCTGCTGCTAAGAAAAAGAGCAGCGGAGGAGGAAGCAAGAAGAAAAGTCCCATAGCTGGAGGAACGACGCCCAAACCCACAGGAGGGGCTGATAAAAAGGGCAAAGTGAAGACACCAGGAGGAACAACTGGGGTGGCTGGATGCACAGTAATACCTGGAGCTGGGAACAAGAGCAAAAGCAAGACCAAGACAAAGTAAGTGATATATATGTGAGGGGGAGTCATTTTAATGTATCTTACTTTTGTATGTTTGGAAGGGTTGCCTTGTAGAGGGATATTAACTGCTGTCCTTTAGCTGCTACTTCATTCTGTCTTTGTCTCACCTCTCTCCCTGGCAGCACTATTACTCTAGTGGGAGCAAAGAAAAGAAAGAGAAATGCGTCCTCTGACCACTCTGATGGGGAATTGAGTCCTGCCTCACCTGCTGCGCTGGAGGATGACTTGATTACGGTAAAAACACATAATTAAAATCAGCTGACTTTTGGAAACTTCCCCCAAATCTTATCAATGGTCTGCACAGCCAACAACAGCTCATCCTTTGTTAGAACAGAAGTGCTTCGATGCTATTGAATAGTTGTACTTTGTATCTGGTTGTACAAATTTAACCGCACATGTATTCTGACATTTCCGTGGTCAAAACATTTTAAGCTCAACAAAAGAATGGAATGAGGTGGTTGTATTGACCAGTTTTGTAGTTTACCCTCGTCCTGCACAGACATTTTTGGCTGTTTGTGCAACCCTGTGAGAAGGTTGGCACCCTCCCATTAAATTTGTGGCACATACTAGTTGTTGGAAATCATGTTTGTTAATGTGGTTGAACAAGCCAAAATGTCACACCTGCCGATGTTAAAATGTAGATTAATAGTCAGGTAAATTGAAATGACCTCTGACGAGCCTGCTCAGGGTATTTCGGGGGTTCTTTTGGGAAGCTGCCAGAATTCAAATGTAATTGTTAATGTTCTGTATTCTCTAAAGGATGATACGATTGTTAAATGACAAAACTGATTTATAGTGAGACCTATTTTTTTTTGTGTGTGTGTTTTGAATTGAGGCTTAAAAAATGGTGGAACATTTAATCACATCTGTTCTTTTTACATACATGTTACATTGTGGTGTGTGCCCATGTTTCTGTTTTCATCTGTAAACTTTATAAAAACACACTTAATTTACACCTCTCTCTCTTTTGGCCAGAAGAGGCGCTCCAATCGTGTGGTGAAAAGGAAGAAGTACACTGAGGACCTTGATATCAAGATAACAGATGATGAGGATGAACAGGAAGATGTAGATGTTACTACAACCGCGGCAGCTGTTGCCTCCATCAGTGGCGGGACAGCAGCGCAGCTTAAACAGGAAATGGAGCTGGATGTGGACGGACAGCCCAGCATGCAGTTCTTTGTGGTGAGTGTAGAACTATTCTGACAAAGTTATTTCTCCTCTGGTGAGGTTTAAAGGATCTTCATGAAGATTTGAATGCTGATGGAAAGGGGGTTAAGTTGTTTTAATTAAGTGTATTACTTTTTTATTTTTAAAGGAAAACCCAAGTGAGGAAGATGCTGCCATTGTAGACAAAGTTCTGTCTATGAGGTTAATGAAGAAGGAAGTATGTTTATTCCCTTTTATATTAATTTGTAATTCTAATTATTGTAAATTCTTCTTGAGAATCATAAAAACCTAAAACCTGTTCTTCTCTTTCAGTTGCCTGGAGGCCAATACACCAACGTTGAGGAGTTCTTTGTCAAATACAAGAACTAGTGAGTTTCAGAATCACGATGAATAACTTCAGCCTCTGAACTAGACAGCTTGTATTTTTGTAAGGATACCAAACAATTAATACTTGATTCTCTTTTTCTCAGTTCATACTTACACTGTGAGTGGGCCAGTTTGGAGCAGCTAGAGAAAGATAAGAGAATCCATCAAAAGATCAAGAGGTTCAAGACCAAACACGCACAGATGAGGCACATCTTTCAGGAGGTGAGGGTGGCACTTTTTCTTTTTTAGGATGTGGTTTAGCTGCTTGAACTCTAGTTTTCTAAACATTTCTACTGTCTCTGACCCTGTGGTTGTCTGCAGGATGAAGAGTCTTTTAACCCAGACTATGTAGAGGTGGACAGGATCCTGGATGTTTCCCACAGTGTGGACAAGGATAATGGCGAGGTAAGAAACCCGGCCTCGTCAAAGCTGTTTTTGTCTTGGCTGCGTAAAGAAATATGACCCTTTCTTCTTTTTTTATGAAGTAGCATGTTTGCAAAAGTTATATACTTGCTCTTACTCTTCTCCCTACAGCCCGTTATATACTACTTGGTGAAGTGGTGCTCTCTTCCTTATGAAGACGCCACTTGGGAGCTGAAGGAGGATGTTGACGAGGGCAAGGTCGAAGAGTTCAGCAAAATCCAAAACCGACAACCTCGCCTGAAGAGAACGGTGAGCAGTCAGGCAGACAATAGCCAGGAGCTGTTTTGAACTGAAGTTTATTTCTAATCCCCTGATTTTATGCACATTCTGAAATTATTCTTTAAAAGAACTTTTATGAGGGAAAAGGCAGATAATTTTCCACTTCATCTCAAGTGGAAAAACATTAATAAAGAGAGGATGCAATGAATATGGATGGAAGAGATCTTAGAAATTAATAAATGATGCAGT
This sequence comes from Pagrus pagrus, assembly GCF_965226575.1. Lineage (NCBI taxonomy): Eukaryota > Metazoa > Chordata > Actinopteri > Spariformes > Sparidae > Pagrus > Pagrus pagrus. Next base: position 23,171,779 of record NC_140196.1, on the reverse strand, counting down.
GGCTTCTTGTGGTTCTACTGAAGCCAGGGCATTGGTGTCAGATACCAAACTGCAAATGGTTCTGGTGGTTGTCTTCTTCTTACCCAGTTTTCCTTCTCTCTCATCAGACACGACCATCTGCCAATTCATGGAAGAAGTTGGAGGAGTCAAGAGAGTACAAGAATGGCAACACGCTCCGAGAGTATCAGCTGGAAGGAGTTAATTGGCTGCTCTTCAACTGGTACAACAGGTATTTATCACACTGAACGTGCTACACTCCGTGGTCACAGCGAGCATTTTGAAGCTGCAGTCAAACTGGATTAGTTTTACTGGGTATGATGCTGTAATTAAAGCAGCACTGTGGAAAAAACTTTGTCCTTTTGGAATGATGATTGGGGACTGCTTCTTGAATGGCTTCACTAATTACTCCCGTTTCACGTCTCTCAGGCAGAACTGCATCCTGGCAGACGAGATGGGTCTGGGGAAGACCATCCAGTCGATCACGCTGCTGTCCGAGATCTATGCTGCTGGCCTCCAAGGCCCTTTCCTGGTCATTGCCCCCCTCTCCACCATCACCAACTGGGAGAGGGAGTTCTCCACATGGACCAACATGAACGCCATCGTCTACCACGGCAGCCTGGCCAGCCGGCAGATGATCCAGCAGTATGAGATGTACTGCAAGGATGAGAAGGTGGACTTATTGATAGTGATTATTTTAGAATAATTTTACTGATGTTAAAACATGTCTGATAAAAATTGCCATTCTGTCGACAGGAGCACTTGATTCCAGGAGCGTACAAGTTTGACGCCCTCATCACAACCTTTGAGATGGTGTTATCTGACTGCCCGGAGCTGAGGGAGATCTCCTGGCGTTGTGTGATTATCGATGAGGCTCACCGCCTTAAGAATCGCAACTGCAAGCTGTTGGACAGCTTGAAGATGTTGGATCTGGTGAGTGGACCACAGACAGTTGTGGATTTCAGCACAAAACCAAGGTGCTTAGAAAAAATACATGCAATTTGATTAAAAATGTTGCTTTTCCTTAATGCACTCACTTCGTAGTGAGGATCGAGAAACAGTTCTTCCTCGTATACCTTCTGTTTCATCCCCCTTTTTAAAAATATTGTTTCCTTCACTTGCTGATTAATATTTTGTCCTATATTTCTTTTATTCCTCCTCTTCCTCTCCTCCCTCTGTCTTTCTCTACCTGTGTTCTATTTGTGTTCTGTGATCTCTCCCAGGAACACAAGGTGTTGTTGACCGGCACTCCTCTGCAGAACACTGTGGAGGAACTCTTCAGTCTGCTTCATTTCCTGGAGCCTACTCAGTTCCCCTCCGAGACTGAATTCCTCAGAGACTTTGGAGATCTCAAAACAGAAGAACAGGTGTGAAATATAGACATGTTGGCACACACCCAAGCACACATTTGCACACATCTATCAGTGTTCTTCGTCGTGCACATCTGCTCATTTTACAGGTATTTTACAGCTGTCACTGAGCAAATCTTTCATTTTCGGGTCCACAGGTTCAGAAGCTGCAGGCCATCTTGAAACCCATGATGTTACGAAGGCTCAAAGAGGATGTTGAAAAAAACTTGGCACCCAAACAGGAGACTATCATTGAGGTTAGTGTAAATAATAAACAGTCAGTGTGAACTCTGTTTGGGATTAGGAGATCTCAATGACAGAAAGAAGGCAACCATTTCACTGTTGGACTGTGCCTTCTCTCAGGTTGAGTTGACGGATGTCCAGAAGAAGTATTACCGAGCCATCCTGGAGAGGAACTTCAGCTTCCTCAGTTTAGGGGCAAACAGTAACAGCAACGTCCCCAACCTGCTCAACACTATGATGGAGCTGCGCAAGTGCTGCAACCACCCCTACCTCATCAATGGTATTGTATCACAATATTAACTCAAAGCCTTATGTATGTAGTGTTGATAAGTTTAAATGTATATGCTGATGCTGGATACAATTAACAAGAGTGTGTCGAGGATGTTTAGCTCTGGCTCTAGGCATCTGGGTCTCTGCATGTTTGTTATATTCAGGCTTTTTTTGCAGAGTGAGCTTATGTAAGTCAGAGTAATGTTTTCCTAAAGCTGCCTGCACACCATAAGCAGTCTGAGCTGCACATGCTACAGGTTTAGACAGTGCAGAGAGATCAGCGTTACAGGTCATTACATAATGTATGCCGTGTTCACAAGAATATTAAATTGAAACGTTTAAAAAATGTCATTTAGCATGTACTATCAGATTAATTTCTTTTTGGAAACTTAAAAGGGTTCCCTCCCTTGCTGTTTCCCCTATCTGTAATATGATTACACTTTGAAAACTTTGAAAAGGCGGCATAAACTCTGACTTTAGGAATGACTGTTGCTCATTCTGTGGAAAAACAAATGATAAAGTTGTTTACTCCTATTGATCACATGTAGAAAGCCTAATGTAGACTTTTTACAGTCATGGATTAGTTGGAACTAATTCTGATGTCATGAACATATGAGTCTGTTTTTGTTGGTTAACATTCAACTTGACCACTGTTTGGCTGTAGCTGGTTTTGAAGAACTAAAAGCTCAAATGAGATTTTCTACTGCACAGTAGATGAATGCCGTGCCACTGAGTGAAAAAGCTTGCATCTTTGGAAAGTATCATAAAAGTTGTTCTCTTGTCTCTCTCTTGTCCAGGCGCGGAGGAGAAGATCGTAGCGGAGTTGCGGGAGGTGTATGACCCCCTGGCTTCCGACTTCCATTTGCAGGCCCTGATTCGGTCGGCCGGCAAGCTGGTGCTACTGGACAAGCTGCTGCCTCGCCTCAAGGCTGGCGGCCACAAAGTGCTCATCTTCTCCCAGATGGTGCGCTGCTTGGACATTCTGGAGGACTACCTCATCAACAAGAGGTGAGTGGGCCAAGGTGTATTTTAACACGATTGATGTTTTTAAAAAAATGTAAAATGTTAATGATAACTTTTGTTTTCTTTTTTTTATTTACAGATACCTTTATGAGCGAATTGATGGCAGAGTGCGTGGGAACTTACGACAGGCTGCCATCGATCGCTTCAGTAAGCCTGACTCAGACCGCTTTGTCTTCCTGCTGTGTACCCGTGCTGGCGGCCTGGGTATTAACCTCACTGCTGCTGACACCTGTGTTATATTTGACTCTGACTGGAACCCTCAGAATGACCTGCAGGTACTGTCCAGTATAAAGTTTGCAAGAACAACAAACTATCTTTACATTTATTTCTTTGTTTACAGACTCTTTTACATGAATGTTTTCACATTTTCCGTCAAAAACTTGGAGCTATTCTCATCTTTCTGTCTCAGTAGCTTCATATATGGTGCTCTAATGAGCCTTTTTTAAACCGTTCTCTCAGGCCCAAGCCCGGTGCCATCGTATTGGACAGTCTAAGGCTGTCAAGGTCTACCGTCTGATCACTAGGAACTCTTATGAGAGGGAGATGCTGGATAAGGCAAGTCTGAAGCTCGGCCTGGACCGTGCCGTCCTGCAGAGCATGAGTGGAAACAAAGAAAGCAACGTCAACGGGGTAAGAAACCTAATAGTCATTCACTTAAACTGCCAAGTCAGTTTTAGGTTGGTCCATTGTATTACATCTCACTAATTTAGAAAAAATGTGTACTTAATCCAGTTTGGACTGCTTATGTCTTTCTGCATCACAGCAGATTCAGCAGTTCTCCAAGAAAGAGATTGAGGACCTGCTGAGGAAGGGAGCCTACGCTGCCATCATGGATGAGAATGATGAAGGCAGTCGCTTCTGCGAGGAGGACATCGACCAGATCCTTCAGCGTAGAGCCACCACCATCACAATCGAGAGCGAGGGCAAGGGCTCCACATTCTCCAAGGCCAGCTTTGTGGCCTCTGAGAACCGCAATGACATCGCCCTCGATGACCCTGAATTCTGGCAGAAGTGGGCCAAGAAAGCAGACATAGACATGGACTCCATCAACAGAAAGGTAAGTGTAAGGTGGTCATCAAAAGCTTACAGCACTGATGACCACAGCATGTTAAATACTGCAGATTTTACTAATGTCTTATCTGGTTGCACTCTTGTTTTAAGGCCTGTATAGTAAATGCTTGTATATTGCTTTGAAGTTATGTGTAACTGACTGTAAGTTACTTCTCCCCCCCTCAGAACACCCTCGTGATCGACACGCCCAGAGTCCGTAAGCAGACCCGTCAGTACTCCAGTTTGCGAGGTGAAGGTGGGGACCTGTCTGATCTGGACAGCGACGATGAGTATCCACCTGCCAATTCCAGACAGTCACGTTCCTCGAGACGCTCCGACCGCCACAGTGGAGGAGGTTACGGCCGCACTGACTGTTTCAGGGTGGAGAAACACCTGCTTGTTTATGGGTATGTAGAGCCATACTAGATCAGTTTGTCACTTTACACTCTTCTCTCTTGTTCTTTGTTCTCACCTGTTACCTGTTTTCTTCTTCTTCAGCTGGGGTCGCTGGAGGGACATCTTGTCTCATGCTAGATGTAAGCGTCGTCTGAGTGAACGTGACGTGGAGACGATCTGTCGCGTCATCCTGGTCTTTTGTCTGCTCCACTACCGTGGAGATGAGAACATCAAGAGCTTCATCTGGGAGCTCATCACACCGCCGGAGAACGGGCGCGAACCCCAAACACTACTCAACCACTCTGGTAAGAGCTGCACACAGATCACAGAAAGAAACCTTTCTCATACATTCAGTGCTGGTTCGTGTGTTCCTTGTTAGTTTTCTGTTCAAATATCTATTTATTTATTTATTTATTAACTTTATATTTTTTCTCTTTGCCTAGGTCTGTCTATTCCTGTTCCAAGAGGCAGGAAGGGTAAGAGGGTAAAAGCCCAGAGCACATTTGACGTTCAGAAGGTGGAGTGGATCCGCAAGTACAACCCTGACACCCTGCTTCTGGATGACAGCTACCGTAAACACCTCAAGCACCAGTGCAACAAGTGAGTGAAGCCCAATCAGCTGTGTTTTGATGTGTGTGTGTACATGTGAAAGCATTGCTGTCCGCATTCAAACACTTAAACCTCTCTTCTCCCACTTCAGGGTGTTGCTGAGGGTGCGTATGCTCTACTACCTGAAGCAGGAGGTGATTGGCGAACATGCCGATTCTGTCCTGAAAGGCGCTGACATCAGGTATCAAACATCGTCTTTTGCAGACACGCGCAGTGACTGAATAACTGACATTTATTATGATACACTTGAACACAGTTTACTATACATTTCTTTATATTTTCCAGGGATGTTGATATCTGGATGCCTGAGATGGAGCAACAGGAGGTACCTGCAGGATGGTGGGATGCTGAGGCAGACCGCTCACTGCTTGCTGGTGTATACAAACATGGTAGGTTTTCTCTATGCAAGCTTTAAGAATAGGGTGAGGATTTGTTACTCCAGTTGCCTCAGATTAGAAACTTTTTGTTGTTGTCATTTAACAGTTTTGACTTGTCTTCTGTTACCAGGTTATGAGATGTACACCACCATGCGTGCTGATCCCTGCCTCTGCTTCCTGGAGAGAGCTGGTCGTCCTGATGACAAGGCCATTGATGCTGAGCAGCACACTGGTGACGCCGAGCTGGGAGATGAGTGAGTGATCCTGGCTAACGGGGCTTATTTAAACCTACTTATGGATTTATAGCAGACGTACAGGTTAAGTGGACATGTTCAGTTTTAAGTCTGTATCAAAGTCTCTCCATCATTACAACCTGAAGTAAAATGGTCAAAGTCTTAAAGTTAACTTCATGAAACATTAGAAAGTTGAGCCCCTTTATTGGACATGTCTCGCTCTTTTCCAGCCTAATGTTGCTTTATTGTTTGCATTGTACAGTCCTGACTATGATAAGTACTCGGAGGACCCGGAGTTCAAGCCTGCGTCAAGACACGCCAAAGATCTTTTTGAGGAGGTAAGAATCTGAGCCCTCACACTGAAGAGTTTCTGTCAGAAAGAGTTGATTTTCAGGGACTTGGTGTAATATATTGAAAATAAGCAACAGTGATAAACAAGTTAACGAGTCTCTGTTTGACCTTGTCTTCCAGGCTGACTCCATGAACGTGGACGACGAGATTTCTGTGGAAGACAAGGTGGGGCCAGTGCTCACAGAAACCATACCTAGCCAGAGTGGTGCGTGCGACTGGCCCTCCAGTTCGTCACTAACAGCGCGATTGCGGCGGCTGATCACAGCTTACCAACGCAGCTACAGGCAGGAGCAGCTGAAGATCGAAGCTGAGGCAAAGGGTGACCGCAGGCGCAGGCGGTGCGAACAGGCCAGTAAGCTGAAGGAGATTGCGCGACAGGAGCGTCAGCAGAGGTACGCTTGCGTTCTATTATGTTTCCAGTGACTTCAAGTGGAAATTCTTATTTCAGCTTCTCACAGGCTTGTTATCAGCTCAAATATGGGCTTTTAACTATTGTAGGCATGTGTAGCACTTATAGTTAATGTTGACTTTATTTGTTATTTCATGCCAACATTTCTGGCTATTTCCTCTCTCCATTCTGATTTGTAAATTTAAAGATTTCCTGTGGAGTCTTTTTGAAAATAAATGACAATAAGTGGTGTAACAGTAAAGTATCTAAGCATGCATAAGTAAGCATATTATGTTTGTTCCTTAAAGTTATGGGCTTATTTTAGATGGAGACAAATATTCTATATTTTCCTTCTCATCCATCACTTCACTTGCCTTCTGTCTTTCGCAAAGGTGGACACGTAGAGAAGAGTGCGACTTCTACCGTGTGGTGTCCACTTTTGGTGTGGAAAAGATAAAAAAGGAGCAAGGTCTTCCTGAGGGCGGAGACCCCGATTATGACTGGAACCGCTTCCGTACCTTCGCTCGTCTGGATAAAAAAACAGATGAGAGCCTCAGCCGATACTTCCGCTCTTTTGTTGCCATGTGCCGGAGAGTTTGCCACCTGCGGCCAGGCCGTGGTGAAGGTAACCCTTCCCTTGTTTTGATTTGTTGATTTAAGGTTTTCCTTTTGAGGTACTCTGAGAGCAGAGCATGTTGAGTTCACAGTCACAGTAAATATCTGTTCTATCCTCCTGCTCAGATCCATCAGAGCTTTCTCAGACTGTGGCCCCCATCACTGAGGAGCGTGCTTCCCGTACACTTTACCGTATCAGCCTCCTGCGTCGCCTCCGTGAGAGAGTCCTGCCCCACCCCTCCCTAGAGGAGCGTCTGCCGCTGGCTCCAACCAGCTCCGAGCTGCCAGCTTGGTGGAATATCCCAGACCACGATCGTCAGCTGATGCTGGGTGCTGCACTGCACGGTGTCAGCCGCACCGAGCTCTCCATCTACGCAGATCCTCAGTTCACCTTTAATCAGGCTCGGGAAGAATTCATCCAGAACCAGCAGGCCCCACCCCCTGCACCTCCACTACAGGCACCTCCAATCGTGCCCCTCAGCCAGCCGAAGACTGAGGAAGACGTGCCGAGTGTGAAGGAGGAGGGAGCTGATGAGGAAGCCAGGTTGCTTGGAGGTCAAATCGCTGCTGATCTGCAGAGTACGCCTTTGAGCCACCATGACGGAAAGGCACGAGGGCCAGGCTGGAGCCTGAAGAGGAGCAGAGGGAAAGTCGGGAAGTCCGGAGGAGGAAGGAAAGGAGAGGGAGGGTCGGACTCTGATTCAGATTCTGACTCGGGCTCGTCATCATCTGAGCGATCAGGCAGCAGTGATGACAGTGGAGAGAGTGAGGAAGAGACGGAAGGAGGTAAATTGGTGGTTAAAGAAAGAAAATGTTCAATCGTGCAGGAATAAACCAAACAAACTGATTTTTTTTCCCTTTTTTTTTCTTAGCAGGCATGAAGCTGTGTGACGTAGATGATAATAGTCTACTCTCTATGACTCCGTCTCAGGATGGCATTCCTCCTCCTGATCCTCTCAGAGTGGACTGGCCCAAGGTAATTAATGTACAGTTTACTAAATGGATGTTGAAAGTTTCAAATCTGAAAGGTATTCTCTGGAAAGAGTAAACTACCTCTATTTTCTTGACTGACAGTCAAGTCAGTGACTGACACATGAGGTTTCCTCTTCCTCTCAGGACCGCGTGTTGATCAACCGGCTGGACAGTGTGTGTAATCTGGTGCTGACCGGTCAGTGGCCCTCAGGGCGGCGCTACGTTTCTGAAGCTCAGCTGAATCCGAGCTCAGAACTAGTGGGAGACGAGATGGCCTACACAAGGGTGATCCGTAAACCCAGCGGCACGCCTGGTGGTCCAGGTGCAGAAGGAGATGATGGAGAGTTCACTGTGAAGCTCCTCAAGGTGAGAATACAGTGGAGGATAAAATAATATAATCTAAGAGTGCTCCAATCAGGACTTTTGGGGCTGAACACCAATCACAGATTGCTAGAAGCAGTATCAGCCGATACCGATCTAAAGGACGTATCTTCACTTTATTGTCATCTAAAGTTGTTAGTTACTAGTGGCATAGTTTAGTTTAGTGGCATTAAAATGTCGAGGAAATAAATAATTATATTTAAAATATTTTATACATTAAAAAAAAGTAAATGGGACACACAGAATTCAGTAACACAGAATTTGGGAATACTTCTGTGTCTCAGTCTTTGTAGTGATGTATTTGTGCCCTGAAGCCAGTACTCCACCACCTGGTCACTATTTGTATCTGGTTACATTAATCTGTGACAGAAGATTGATTAAAAAAAAGTGTCTGTAACTCCGAATTCAAAGTCAACTGTGCTCAGCAAAGGTAGTCTACTTCAGTACATGTATTTAGTGTAAACTTGTTGTGTTGTCACATTAAACTCCAGTTCACTGTTTAACACTTCATGTTCCTCTGAACAGAAACTCTCAGTCCCACTGTGTCCCTCCACTGTTAGCCGTTAGCTCAGTCAGCTGTTAGCTCTCATGCTGTAGGCTCGAAACAAACAGCGTCACTTCGTCCTCCCACGCAGGAGGAAAGAAAATATACCTATCACAAACGGACAATCCCAAATGATAAATTGAACAGACTACTTCTGTGTCTTCTCCTGCTGTTACTGTAGTTATCTCTCTCCACAGTGCTGTGTCAGCGCTAGTTATAATCACTGGCTGACCACTGAGTGCGAGACCTAGCATTAAGAGAATTGTTCCGCGGTACTGGTCCATCTATCCCTTCAGTCACGAACGGCTTGCTGGCAGGACGCTGCTAATATGTTGCACTGGTTAATCCAAGAGGGCACTGAAAATCTGCATTGATATTGGCAGGAGGAAAGTTAGTGTGTGTGTGTGTGTGTGTGTGTGTGTGTGTGTGTGTGTGTGTGTGTGTGTGTGTGTGTGTGTGTGTGTGTGTGTGTGTGTGTGTGTGTGTGTGTGTGTGTGTGTGTGTGTGTGTGTGTGTGTGTGTGTGTGTGTGTGTGTGTGTCATTTTAGCAGCGCATAGAGAAACCATCTCCTGTGTTTATCAATTGGCTCTTCTGAGTGAGAGACAACGTATTGGCCGATAACAATCTGTGCCCGATTAATCATGAGTCATAGGCAGGAAGTGGAAAATATGACTCTCTGTTGCTTTAAAATTGCTTCACCTCCATGAATCTGTGAGGTTTTGGTGCCAGGTCTGTCATATCAGAAACAGACTCTCCAAGATGCAGCTGTGATGTGTAGTTAATGAATAAATCACTCTCTTGTCTGTCACCCTGTCAGGAGGAGGGGCTGAAGCTGACCTTCTCTAAACAGGCTCTGATGCCAAATGGGTCTACGGGAGAGAGCAGCAGCCGCAAGAGGCGCAAAGACCAAGAGGTACATCTATCCCCTGTTTCTATGACGTACAGGAAGGGTTGTGTATAAAAACTGCCTTGGATTTAGTTTGATAACTCCTTTTTTTGTCCGTCTCTCTTTTAGTTATCCGACCCAGATGGACTCCATGATTCACTGGAGCGAACTCCTCGGCGCAGGGACCCTCCCACCTGGCTGAAGGAGAACCCAGATTATGAGGTGGAGGGAGACATGCTGGAGGTATGATCATGACTCTTATCATTTAGCAACTGGTCGTAAAGTGTAGGTTCATATTGCTCTGGTCTCAGGTTAATAAGTAAACTTAAGTTCCTGCTTTATTACATAACTTATCTTGTTTCCTCAGCTTCTTGTAAACAGGAGCAAGAGGAAGAGGAGGAGGAGGGCCGATAAAGCCCTGACAGGCAGTGAGAAGGTCAAAGTCATCAACATGAGGACAGGAAAGAAGGTGAGACATACAGTCATTGTATTATTTGCTTTTGATTTGTTGGCATTGTGTTACCTCTCACTAACAGACAAACACCCAAATGTTTCTTCTTCGTAGGTCGGAGCTGCTTTCTGTCCGATGCTGCAAGACCTGAGGGAATATCTTGAGGAGAATCCTGATAATGCTGTAGCACCAGATTGGGCTGAAACTGTTCGGAAATCTGTACGTAGATATTATATCTTTGCTGTACAGTGGAGTGGTGTTAAGTTTTGTCTTCTCCCTAAGTGGTATTTTTGGCTTTCAAAGACCATGGATCTGTGGGTTACCACAGCATCAATAAAGTAAAACTCTGACAACACACATCTGCCTACATCTGTTTTATGCATAAGACTTTTCAGTGTTTCTAATAATGTATATTCTTCTCACAGGGCTTCCTGCCCGAGACCCTCTTCCACCGACTGCTGACTGAGCACTCAGAGATCCCGAAGAAAAGCAAGCGTCGCCATCACCATCACCACCACCATCACCACACTCCTGATCCCATCCCAGAAGACCCCAACCTAGACGGAGTCGAGGAGGAGACTCTGGTCTCAGACGGAGCCTACATGATGGATGAGGAGGACCTGGAGAGCTCCCATCACTTCCTCACCAGTCCGGACTTTGACGTTAAAATGGAGGGCGGCGACAGCCTTTCCCAAGGCGACTATGACAGCTCGGATCAAGAGGCGCTATTGGACGATGTCATCATAGCACAGAAGGACTCTGACTCCTCATCAAGCTCAGAGGATTGACTGAACCACATTCTTCGAACACATCAGACTTAATCCCCTTCTCAACATTGAATCATGTTATTCCTCATCATTTATTTTTACCATATTATGTATCAAATTATGGATGAATGTGTTTTTTTGTTGCTACTTTTATTCATTTATTTTATATAGGGATTTTTTTCCATGAAAGGAGCAAGTTTGCACCCATCTGTTTTCTTTTTCATCATCACAATTGTGTTCCATCTTTGTGTCCTCCTCTCTAACCTCTGACAAAACGGCAAAAAGCTGAGCTTTCTTACATCAAGACTCGTCATTCTCCTCCTCCTCTTCCTCTAAACCTGTTCTTTCCATCACATTCCCAGACATGACCAAAAGGGGACCCCTGCTGTACAGATACCCTTTTCTTATCTAAGAACCTCAATGCTGGTCCTCTAATGCTACATGAAACTGGACATGTGTACTGAGCAGAGCCTGGATCCAGATCCCACAATCCCCTCCGATCTCGTTTGGTCATATCTTGTGTGTCCATACGAGTCTGTGAACTTAAAGGGGATCCAGTGTGTGGACGTACTGTTATTGTTTTCACTCTATGGGAGGGGTGGGGGTTGAGGGGGAGGGAGAGGGAAAGTGGCGTATTAGTTACTGAAGCAGTGCTAGGAGGATGGGTGTATTGTACAATGTAGAGCTGGTCAATTGTGTACTATGAGATGACGGCAATGAGTTACTATTCTTGTTTTATGATCTGAGTGTATCTGTGAAATGAATAACAGCAATCTACAGTGAACACAAGTTTCTGTGTATTATTGTGACTTTCATCTAGCAGCAATTAGGAGGTTTACTGTTTGTACAACAAGCTTGGTTATGTTGATTCGTGCTACAGCAGATCATAATGTGATACTGCATAGGAACTTGAATTATTAGTAATGGAAGTAATGTTCGCATTAACAACATTCTTGACCTACAAAGTATTAGATGGGGACAGAACTACATTAAATAATTTAGAAAAGAAGACAAAGTTCAAGAACGATGCATTTGTGTCTAAATTTCAGTGCCTATTCTGTTGATTCTATTTGTATTTCTAATATACTGTATGCAGCTGGCATATTCAACTTTTTTTTTTTTTTTATAAAGGAGGCCCGGGTTTGAAAAAAATATCAAGTGCAAAAGGGCCGACCCAGACATTTACATTCCCAAAGTGTAAAGCTCGGAATTTAATTCTTCTAAAACAATCCACGTTCACACAAAAACAAAACCCGCTGGGGTTTGCATATGTTCGTTTTACGCAATTGAAAACGGAAAGCGCAGGAAACAAATACACTATTTCTCAGAAGTTGTCAGTTTGACTCACCAAATTCCCCTCTGCTTAAACAGTCTGGGTTAAAGGTTTATAATGAAAAGAAAGCTCGTCTAATGAATGGGCTAACTGGTCTACTCGAAAAATGATCAATGGGCCAGAATAAGGCCACATTCGGCCCACGGGCCTCCAGTTGAATTTCTCTGATATATAAGTAAAAGAATTGCAGTATATGTGACGAATCCTTCTTGAATCACACAGATACCTACTTAGCACTCCCCAGTTTTAAAATAGGTATAGTCTTGAATATTAGCATGGTTTTGGCAAATATAAGTAGATTTTCAATAGACAAAATATGATAAAATGCTTCTTGGATCAAGAGAGCAGGAGAGGTAATGAGGTTAGGTCTGGTTGGGGAGGATCACAGAAAAACAGGTCTCTTAATGTCGTATAGAAAAGAGAAATACAAGTAGAAAAATGTCTAATAATAATAATAAATGCGGTGCTTGGATTTAGCTGCTTTAATTGTTATTGAGCTAACATCACTTCAAGTAGTTTAGTATTTTGTAATTGAAGTCTGAATTCTTTCTTACACATAAAAGTCAACAGCGAGGAAAGTCAAATGGACTAACTTAGTTTCTTCTTGAAGCAAGGAAACAACAACAACAAGACACTTTTAGATTTTAGTTTCTTGAAGTGGGAAGTGCTGGTGCGTTCAATATAGTCGGGAAAAGTGAATCTGTCACTTAACTAGTTGTTTCAACTGGACAGACAGCAATGGTTGTAAATATAATTACCACTTTTACCCTCGTTGGCTAAGAAAACTACCAAGCTATTTGTTCCATAAACGTCACATAGATGATAGAAAGTGAAGCTCACAGACACTTCAACAACAACAAATAACTGATGCGCCATTATGTCATAAAGTAACAACTGTAACATTTCCCGACAGCCCTTGAATGCAACACTAGCTTGTGCGTCCAGTGTGGTTCTGACATGGTAGTAGCATCACAACAGCGTTTGAATGGGTTTTTGTTGGGCCTCCATTAAGCTTTGTGCCCCGGGGAGCTTACACGTAATATTTTGGCAACATTGTGGCTTCATCTGGCCGGTATCACCTCCAAATTTTCTCCTTGTCCCATTTCTCCATAGAGCTTCAAAGCTAAGTAGTTTAGCCTCATCTGCTCAACCTTGACGTTGTGCTAACCGAGAGTGATTAGCTAGCTAGCTAACTAGCCGCTAACAGCTTTCGTCAATGTTGGAAAAGTTGACCTAAATGGGTTGGAAAATAAGAAACTCGCATTTTCATCAAAGTACAGAACGTGTGTGACAGTTTGTTTGAAGTATTTTTCACAATGGACCTCAATTTTTACTCGGATCTGTCGGATGGTTGTGCTCAAAATGTTGATACGGAGTTTTTGGATACCCAGGCTTATGGTGGATACTCTGAAGAAAACAAGGTAACATAACGAGTGTGTACTTGGGAAGGTCACGTTTTAAACGCCAAAATTGCACAATAGTTAGTTAAATGCTAACTATCTGTTTCAGTTTGCAGAAGGCAGCGACAGCTACCTCACCATCAGTGGAGCGGGCCACCCTTTCTTGTCTGCTGAGGTAAATGACTTCATTCAAACATGGTGGTGCACTGTACTACTCATTTATGGTATTCTCATTCAAACTTGTGTTTCAGTCGATTATGGTCTGACCCATTGCTCTGTCTCTTCCTCCACATGTAGCAGACATTTCATACTCCTAGTCTCGGCGATGAGGTGTTTGAGATCCCCCCCATCTCCCTTGACCCAGACCCTACTCTGAGCATCAGTGATGCAGTGTCCCACTTTGAGTTGGCCGATGGGTCAGACGGCACCGGGGGACCTTCAGGCTCCCGTAGCCTCGTCAGCAACCTGGTGGTCGAAGCCAATGACCCCTCCTTCGCTTCCACCTTTGTGAACTCTGGGTCTCAGGGCCTGGAGCAGCTGAACCTCGGGGCACTGGGCCAGGCTGGAGGGGGAGCACTGCTCAGCTCCTCTGCTTTGGTGAGTTCTCAGCCTGGGGACCCTCACACAGAATGCTGTTCGGTGTGACGTTGTCCACGAATGCGGTTAAGAGTTGTTCTCATCTCTCTGCAGGAACTGGGGAGTTCCAGTGGTTCACATTTCAGCAGTTCATCCCCTATGACCATTGATGTCCAGCTTGGTGACATCAGTCATGGGCTTTTGGGAAGCAGTCACCTGTCCACTATCAACCAGTCCGAGCTAGCAATGGGTCTCGGGGGTGAAAATATGAGGCATCATTCAGAGACGCATGAGCAGCCGCTGTCTGCAACGCCATCACCAGCTGGCTCCCTGCAGGATGAGGACATGGATGACTTCAAGGTGAGGGGCTGCACCAGCAGAGGCATACATCACTGTTTGCTTGCATGAATGTGTTTTAGATCCTGCAGCTAATACGTCCTCTCCTCTCTCTTGCACTTCCCCTCTCCTCTTTCAGAGGAGTGTGCTGGTAGACTCCCCCATGTCTCTCTCCTCTTCCTCTTCCCTTTCCCACATGTCCGCTCACTCAGCGCCTATATCTTCAGTGTCCCCAGCTGCGGCCAGGAGGGCCGGGGGAAAGCCAGCCACACTGGCGTCAGTGACTGGTGTGGTGGGCGCCAAGAAAGAAAGGAAGAAGAAAGACCCAAATGAACCACAGAAGCCTGTTTCGGCGTATGCCTTGTTCTTCAGAGACACACAGGCAGCCATTAAGGGCCAGAATCCCAATGCCACTTTTGGGGAGGTGTCAAAGATTGTGGCCTCCATGTGGGACAGCTTGGCTGAGGAACAGAAACAGGTGAAAGAACACATGCTTATATATTGTATATTAATATCTTCCTGTGTCAGTGTTGGGGGAGAAAAATGATTGTTGGAATGAGACAAATGGCATCTATATATAAACTATACAACTTAAACTTTGTAACTACTTGTTTGTCTCCACTAGGTGTATAAGAGGAAGACGGAAGCAGCCAAAAAGGAGTATTTGAAAGTACTGGCAGCTTATAAAGCCAACCAGCTCTCACAGGTGAGATCAAGTTGCTATCTAAGACGACCAGTTAATTGTTGTGTGGGATTTTCATTTATATGGCTTTTCTAATCATTAATCTGTCTTCACAGCCTGCCACTGAGGACATGGAGACTGCCCCTTCACCACCTCCACCAGTGGTACACCCAGCACCCGCAGCTCTTCCCTCTGCCGCTCACCAGGCTGTCCGCCTAGCTACCAGCACACTGGAAGAGAACACCATCACCAACATCTGTGCCTCCAACATCATCCTGGACGTCCCAGAGATGACCACACGTTCACGCACGGGCGCAAACAAAGTCACCGCTCCAGTACCCCCGGCTCAGACCATCACCAAGATCATCATCCCAAAGCACATGTTGCAGCAAGGGGGCCAGGTGGTGACTGTGTTGCCTGGTGGGGCCCGCGCTTTGCAGCCTACGCTGGTGGTGTCGGGTGGCGCTCGTCTGCCACCGCCACTGCAGCAGATGCAAAATGCACCACCTCCGCCACGGCTCCAGCAAATGGCGCCCGCACCTCCGCCCTTACAGGCCAAGCCCCGCGAGGGAAGCTCCACGCCGGGTCTCCCTGTGTCTGTCACGGCTACACCTCCACCTCCACTCCAGATAAAAATAGTCCCTGCCTCCCTGCAGGGCAAAGACACCCTGCCAATTATTGTCCCTGACACAGCAGCAGGGTCGTCTGCTGCAGCTACATCCGCCCAGTCTGCATCTGTGGTGTCAGTGCAGGTGGTGAACTCTGCTGACATGTCAGGCAATACAGACGATGAAGAAGTTACAGAAGTGCTGCCTTCAGAAGAGGTGAATGTTCCTAATTCATTGTCACTGTCAGTTTAGGTTTGTTTTGTGTGAGGCCTGGATCTTGGTTTGACCTAATTTTGGATATTTCAAATCTTTGAAGGTGGCTTATAATTTATCCACAAAAAGCACCAAACTGTTGTCAAAGCAACAGATTCCTAACGTTCAGAAGTAAAGATTTCAGTGGGTCAAAGTTTTTGAGTGACGGCTTAATCTTCAGCTTCACAAGTTTATATATTTAAATGAGTACTTAAAACTCTGATTCCAAAAAAGTTTTGACACTGTGTAAAACATGTTGCTGGCATCTAAGTTGATGAGGTAAAACTCTGGATATATTTTGTGTGTACTGTTTTCAATTGAGTACATGACAAAAGACGATGAGCAAACTATCATGTTTTATTTATGTTTAACACAATGTCTGAACTTTTTTAGAATCAGGTTTGTACTATGACACCTTAAATCAGAATTAGTACAGCCAAAGGTCTTTAGAAATGGCAGTATTTACTGTTTTTAAATTACAGTGGTTGAATGGAAAAATTCCTAACCCACTATGTAAACGAATGTTAACAGGAATAAAGGCACATCTAAGGTGCCTCAACTTCAGACCCACCGGTGCGACAAACGCAAATATTAAGTCACACTTGACATATTTTGGGGCGTATGTGTGACCAAAACGGTTGCACCCTGGAGCCCTGCCTAACAAATCTGGCGCGAAAACCTCTGAGTAGGTTATTCACTAGAAAACGGCACAGCTGTAAATCACACCTGTCTGTGTGAGAGGCTTACAGCAGCTACATGTTTCAATGGCTGAGGCTGGAGATGCTGTGCACACAGACACGGTTGCCTGGGTGTTTCATCAGCTTTATAGCAGAGTGGCAAAGAGAAAGCCACTGTTGAAAATGCTAACATTGCATCTGGGGTAGTGAAACTTGCCGCATACTTTGCAGCCCATGCAGAGTGACACAGCTTGAGGAGTTTCACATGGACAATTGAGAAAAATGGACTTGAAATCTGATCATAGACCCAAAGGTTCCTCTATTAAACACTAACTTGAAGGGGGTGGATACTGATGCAATCCGTTATTGTTTTATATCTGTTGACTTTGACATGACACATTTTTCATTTGGTGAGTGCCGGAAATCCCAACTACACCCACTGTGATTAGAAGTTGTTAAACCAGCAATGATTCCAAGAGGGTGAATCGATTTCATTCTTAATTTTGCTTTCACTGTGTCACAGAGCCTCACACAGAAAGATAGACTGGTGTAACATGACATGAACCTAATGTGACGAGCCTCGAGGATACAGAAAATACCCGCTACTGATATTAATGACACTCATTTTTTCAGGATGAGATGGAGGTGAATGGGTCCAGCGACGGCGGAGCTATGAGGAGCGTGTGTGCGAGGGCGGGCTGCAACAATCCGGCCATAGAGAGCGACGACTGGGACAGAGAGTACTGCAGCAACGAGTGTGTGGCCACTCACTGCAGGTGTGTAGAGGTTTGAAACATGCACATGCTTACTTTTTGTTTCCAGACAACCTTTCTGAATGTCTATTTTCTGTTTTTCAGAGATATATTCATGGCGTGGTGCTCTATCAGGAATCAGAGCATGGGAACAGTGAAATAAGAGAGGACGCTTCCAAACGTGTGTTTCTCCACTAAGAGCGAGTGTTTAAAGATGAAGGACAGATGCATCACACAAATGTCAAAACTGTACTTCACAGCAGTTTCAGTTCTCTCATTGTTTTTACATGTACTGTAGGTTTGGACAGTTTCTGTTTAGGACAATAAACATGTTGTATTGTTACATTAGGACAGCCACAAAAACAATTCTTCTACAGTGTTAGATTATGTACGCAACTTTTATTCAGGCACCAAGGGGACGTCAAGGCAGCTAGAGGAAAGATCAGCAAAATGAAGCAATTCAGTTGGTCAAGATAATGGTGTTCTCAGATTCTTTTTACTAAAGCCAACACAAGTCGATTAATACTTAGTGACTAAAAATGCTGGAAAAGTGCTTCTCAAAATGCTCTGACAAAGAGGATCAACATTTCAACCTTTTCCCAGCAGCCTGAGAGGCACGATTGTAAAGTGCTCAGTGTCCAATTTGAAATTCATGATCTGTCTCTTGCAGTAACCAGGAGACAAAAATCTTTCGTTTCTTTACTTAGCTGAAATATGCATTAATTTGAGTTGAAAAACAGTTTGATCACTGTATACTTTGTTTTTGTACTGTGGCACTACAGGGGCCTTCTAGGTTTAATATTGCCTTCATCTTTTTGTAAAAAAAATGTTCAGATCATTGGCAGTTGTTAAAGAAATGTTCAACTTTAATGTTTTCTTAATAAATGAGCAAAATTGCTCAGTCCAGTGCTTTTTTTCTCTTTTTGCTGTTTATTAAAAGGAAACTAAGGAATTTGTGTAACTCAAACCCGCCTGCCTTGGTTTGGTATGGCCAGTAGCTTGTTGTGGCAAATGTTGGCAGCCTTCAGATAGATACTGCTGAGTAACTGATTCAGTCTGCTGACTTCTCTCTACTTCTGTTATTGTAAGCTACATTTTGGCATTTACCACTTATCCTGCGCTTGTCACATGTGGCCAAAATGGCTGGTAATCAGCAAAACGTACATACATTCAGATTTTTTTCAGTTCCTTCATCCCATAGACTAGAACAGAGAAGCTGGCATTTTATAAACTCCATATTAAGTATTAAGTAATTTGGCAAAGTCAGAGTTCTGACCTCTAGTGTACACAAGTTTTTGTTTGCAGTAAAATGACAAACTGATGAAAAGTCTAGCAGTCTGTAAGTGTAGCTTTCAGCTAGGGTTGCAGCGATATAGGTGTACCATGATATGACTATTAACGACTATCATACCATGTACATTTTCTTATCTACTGTATTGAATTATACCGTATTAGCATTAAAACAATATATTTTCTCAGATCAATATCAAATTCATGTCTGTCAGGACATAATACTTTGTGAAACTAGAATAAAGCGTTTGTTCATCTGATTAAATGTCACTGATAAAGATAATAATAGAGTATTACCGTTTATGGTGATACCACTGAGATGATTATCATACCAAGACGTTTCATACCGTTGCAACCCTACGTTCAGCTTATTCATCCCATTGTCCCTGCTGCAAAACTTGTATCTTTGTTCTCTTTGATTATATTACAATAATTTATTTTCATCCTAAATATTAAGATATTAAATATTAAATATTGAGCTTAAAGATTTCGGTTCCTTCTTGGTGTGTGAGTGGTAAGACTGATTTTTATCTTTTAAAATTCCTTCAACATCGATTAAATATGTAATAAGGCCCTTTTTAATATTACAATCTAGTTTCTTTTTTAATCAGAAAGCACACCATCCCATCCTTAGAAATATTCTGTATAAAATATTATTTGTCACAGTTTCAGAAATTAAGATCCACAATTAAAATAACAAAAGATCAATCACAAATACTGTACAGTCCTTAAAACAACTTTCAATATAAAAATATATTCCTGAGGCAATTCTTCAATTTTTTTGGCTTTATCTTTCATCTTTTACCCCTCCAATTAAAGTGCAGTCTTATTCCAGTGTCGGCTGATTATTGAGACAGCTTCCAGGATTATTCATGGAAGATTTTACAATAGTGGCTCTACTGGGTGGATCCAAACGGTAAAGCCCAAAACCCAGGCACACTGGCTCAGTCAGTTCAGCTTTATACTCGTGCAGCCGTGTGATCGTCGACTCCACAGAACAGAATGTGATGTTGCCTTTCCCAAAATCAACCATCACAGCTATTCGGTTGCTCGTCAGGGTCGCAGAGAGAAGTTTTTTGTCTCTATTGTGGTAGGCAAACAGCTTGCCTTTGCCGTCGTGCGTGAGGCTCCAAGACAGCTTGTTCTTCCCAAAGGGGCTGTTGTTGTTCTTGCGTTGGATGCTCTTGTAGGACACGGCGATGTCCCAGTATCCCTCAGCCTCCACCTCCCAGATGTGGGTGCCAGTGGAGAAGCACCGCTCGGAGAGGACCTGCGGGGCTTCGTCAAAGCGGCTTTTACTGGTGGGATAGTTCAGCTTGGTTTTCACTCTCTCTGCTGTTTGGAGGTCGGCGGAGAGTCCGAGAAAAGGACTGGCTGTGTCCACATCCAAGATGAGAATTGCTGAGAGACAGACAATTTTGGTTTACATACACTATTTTGATCCTAGCCCAGTTTATAGTACATGCCTATGTAAAGCAAAGTGGTGATTAGCAAGACTTCACACAGGGATTTTGTAGCTGATGGTGGGGAATGTTTCAACAGGTCATTTTTTTTTTCTTTACCTTCTGTCGGCAGATATTTCTGGCTCTTCACAGGACTATCAGCCAGGAGTTCTGTGTGTGGATTTTCATTGGAAGAAAAGAGAAAGGTTAGCTGAGTACCTAAAGAGGTTGCTGTAAGTGGAGCATCAGACAATAGTGCTGCTGACGTCAGCTCGTGTCCTTAAGAAAGTGTCTGAACGACGACATGCTTCATAAGCACCTTTTTTCTGTTTTGTACTTTTTTTTTTATATTGACCTTCAACTAACTAGCAAACAAGTGTATTTCCCAAAATGTTGACCTATTCCTTTAACATCATATTCACATATTAGTGCTGTACTGAAAGTCACTTTCTTTACATTCAAAGCTTTGTTTAAGGTTTTTGAATAAAGCTTCTAATCTGTCGTCATCACCCTAAAAAAAGTAGGCAGTAGGCTCAGGGGTAGAGCCAGCGTCTTGTTGTCAGAGGGTCACTGGTTCGTTTCCCCCCTGAAGGGCAAGATACTGAACCCCAAACTGCTTCTGATGTGCTGGTTGGCACCTTGCATCAGTGTATGAATTACTGTATGTCGCTTTGGACAAAAGTGTCTGCTAAATGCCCTTAAATGTAAATGTTTGGAATGTCTGGATCATACAAGTTGAAACAATCCCAGACAGAATAATAAAAAAATAAAAAGATTTGAGTGTTGACTTAGAATTCAAATGTCAATGTTATAAATGAAGCTTCAGAGCTTTGAATTAGCCCTATTACATAACCACTAGCCAACGTCATGGTTTATCATTAATCACATATCGCTGAATGTCCTGTTTTTGTTGTTGTCATGTGAACGGGCAGGAGTTGGATCTTAGGCCGTCCTTTTTACCTGCAATGGTGGAATAAATGTGATGCACACGGTTCTGCTGCTTGTCCAGCGCCGTTGTTAGCATCTTGTTTTCCACAGAGTAGTTGTATGCTGGTTGGGAACAAAAATAGACATCAGTGAGTGCACATATACACATGCCACACATAAACATACCATAAAAGGAAAAAACACTTGGACTTGGCTCTTATTTACCGTAGTAGAGAACAATGAACCACAGGAAGAGCAGCACCATCGTGACACTATTGATGGATGAGTCAGAAGAGTTCATTTTCTGTCGGGGCGAAAGAACATATTAGATCTGTAAAGTGTAGAAGTCAATTTGCAAACTCTTAAATGTCAAAGATATGGAGAATTTAGTAAACAGAGCATACCGCACGTCTGATCTGTTCTTGCAGTCTTTTTACGGACTTATTGGTCTCTGTCATTTGCACCTTGAGCGTTTCGAAGCGCAGGTCCATGTACTCCTGTTGAATGAACACGAACACACACACACACACACACACACACACACACACACACACACACACACACACACACACACAAAACCAGTTTCTTAAATGTGAAGATTTGCTGCTTTTTTTGTCAAAGAAGCCATTTAAAGACGTTACTTTGAGCTCTGGGAAATTGAATTTTTCAAAAATGTTTGACCTTTAATAAAGTAAATGATTAATCATTTAATCAGGAAATGAATCACCAGATGAATCGATGACTCAAAGAATAATTAGTTGCAGCCCTACACAGCATGAATTTGAAATGACTGATGGTTGAGTTTTATTACAGAGTGAATAAATGGGGAGGGCAGTTCAATGTCTGACTTCAGATTCCCACAGACTAGAAAATCCTGTTTCTCCGCAGCACAGTCACTGATCGGAATTCCCGAGTCTCTTTACAAGAAACTGTTACTATCACATCTTCACTTTGTAGATCCACCCTGATACTTTCTTACTGATATCATAATGCTAAGACTTTTCCTGTGTGATGTATTGTAAAAGAGTGTTTTTCAAAACTCACAGTCAGCTGTCTCCGTACGACATTAGAGGCCTCAGTGGACATGTTTTGCTTCTTGCTCTCCAGGGCGCACATGTTGCAGATGTAGCGTCCGGATGCATTGCAGTAGTACCTCAGCACCGCGTCCTCGTGCTGTGGGCATTTCCGCTCCTGGAGGTCACCCAGAGGCTTGACCAAGGGGTGTCCCGTGAACACCGGCAGCTCCAGATGGTCTTTGATGTGCTCTTTGCATAAGGCCACCTCACACTTCAGACACGTTTTAAAAGCTGGAGTTTTTTCCGTCAGGCAGCAGTCACAGAACACATTTTTTGTCTGTTTGTCCTGCGTATAAAAATCAGATATTGATATGTGGGAAAAGGTGTGTTTTGCATTTGTCTATTCATGAAAATGAGTTTTACATTCCTAAACTAGTTAATTCTGTTTTAAGTGGCACCTTACCTTCCTCTTCTTGCTCTCCCTGAAGTTCTCTGTGATGTTGGTTAATGTGTAGCTCTTCTGTAGCCCAATGGCAAATCCAAAAAATCTCCTGCAGTCTGGGCAACGGAAGGGCATGTCTACAGTGTGGTCCCTCATGTTTTCCAGACAGCCCATACACATGCTGTGTCCACAGGGCAGCTGATGAGGATCCTGGAAAATGTCTTGGCACACTGGGCACCTCAACATCTCCTCAAGCTTCTTCTCTACGTATTCCATTATTGAAGCTTCTTCTACAAAGAGTGTCAGTGAGTGTGAAAGGGCAGACAGGACAGAGTTAACTGCAGAGAGTGTACACCACACAGCCGCTTCCTATTTCATTTGTTATGAATGATCCATGAGCCTGAGCACAAGCTCATAGAAGCACTGGAGGATCACTACAATGATTCCTACCTTTTCAGTTAGAGCTGAGTAAAGCCGTCAGTACTGCTTCTCTTCTTTCTTCTTCACACGCCTTGCTAAAAGTGAAAGCAGAGCTGACTTTATATTTGTACTTCCTGGAGGGGCGGGGCCTAACAGGAGGAGGATCCAAAGTAACTTGGATGAGATATCAATTTCTAAGAGGAATACAGGAATGCATAATCAAAATATTGCTGTGTGATATTACAAAATAAGAATTGTATTTATTATTCATACAGAGAGTAAAACTAAACGCACATTTTTTGTGGGCTGATTAGAAGTAATCTGAAGATGACGGCTGTGTTGGACTAATCCTTCCCTCACCGAGGACATTAAAGGTGCACTATGTCGTTTTGGGGAAAAAAATGTAATATCTTCATTGACTTTTTTTATGCCTAAACAAACTAAATAAACAAACTATATTCACTTTCATAACTGAGTAAACAAACTGACCTTAAAGGACAACAGTTTCATGCTGTTTTACTTTGTTTATATGTGGCGGACCCTGCCACCTTTCTAGCTTCAAACAGTGTTCTGGGACCTTATTTTCCTCTGAAAACAGCTTGTTTATTCAGTTATGGAAAAAAGTTTGTATTATTACCTGATTTATATTGTAAATGTTAGTTATTAGTTTGAGTTTTTCTCCAAAACTACATAGTAACCCTGTAATCTTTACTCTCTTCAATAAAAAAAAAGGAAAGCCAGTAAAGTTACTGGTACAGTTTCCTTCCGGTCAGTCCAATCTGTAACACCTTGTGTCAGTGTGCGTACCGTGGCTGTGTAGGAGCTACACCTGTTTACACTGTAAATAAAGTCATGCAATGCAACCAATAGATTTCTAGCCAACCGTCAACACAACATCCTATTTTTGTGTTTCTTATCTGCCCACTAAAGACCCCGTGAAGTTAAACTGGTCCACATTTTTGACAACAACCCTTTGACTGACAAAACTTGCGTCAGAAGGCGCTAAATTGAAAATGTCTGTACGTACTTATTTAGCGTATTCTTTCCGTTTCTCCCGTGTCCAACGACGTTCATTAATCCGCTCAGAAACACATGAGAACAAGTATTTCCTCATGTCAACTGGCTTAGCAGTTCTAGTATGAAGTGAATTTTAGCGGTGGATTATCCTGTTGTCTTTAACTTGGATAAATTATATCCGTTGCTAACGTGAAAACCGGACCTGCTAACAGCTAGTTTAGCATGACTTTCCGTGAAGCCATGAATGCAGCTAAGCTAGTACATCTCTACCTCTTCACCTAGTTCGACCCATAACTGACTACCTCGGCCCCTCCATGACAACATCACACTTCCTGTTTACATCACCCAAAGCATCATGGGAACCCTAGTGGCAAAAACCGGTTATAGAGTGAAATAGAGTGAAAAGAAAAAAATTGGATTGACAAAATTCATGGTTCAAAAGTACAAAAGTTCATACACAAGTCCTCTACACATCCATGTGCAGATATTTACTGTGTGTACACACTTTGTCACGTGTGTCTCACATGTCAGGTCCTGGCATTTCAGAGAAGTTAGGACTTTACTAAAAGTCTAAAAGTGCCTTAACTGATCTGTAAAGCATTAGTAAATTATTGATTAACTATTAGTTAAGCCATTAGTAACCTAGAATCCTTATGTTATGTGCTTTATCACAACATCATACTGTACCCTTGCTCCATACTGAATCTTGTGTTGGAGGGTTCACACAACAAAATAACCAAACTATGTATGCCTCAATGTTTTTTTTATTAAAACAGAAGAAAAATGCTGTCAGGAATCAGAAGTTTAAGAAGATGATTACAGACATTTGTCAATGTGTATTTTCTGTATTAAGGTATATAAAAACCTTTTATTTTTCAAAACACTTTGGCCATGGGATCACATTTGTTTCACCATATGTACACTTACATAGAATGGATATCATTCCTAAGTATTTTATCATTAATGCCAGATTTCGTATAAAAAGTCAGCATGGACTGCCTTAAACATGTAAGTCATGAAAGAAAAAAGTCTACATACATTCAGCAATCAAAACATCAATACAATGAACCATCAAAAACAAACAAGACAAGAGACGTTGGTATAAAAAAGCTTGATATATAAAGAATATATACATCATAAACAAAACAAAAAAAAATCACTGGATGTACTCTATATAAAAGGAAAGCATGGCAGGTAAACATCTGTATTTTGCCCCGCCAACCAATTACCAGATATCTTCTATTTGTAAATAAAAGCATAAATGATACCACTGTGTTCCAACCTGTTACAAGACAATCATCTCTAAAGGAGCAGCGGAGCACTTCAGCCTGTACTGTTTGTAGTATATCTGGTGGAAGGTGCATGGTGGATGGATTACATGCAGACTGAACATGTGTTTCTCAAAAGGTCCAATGCTAAAACGTGTCAAGTAGTAGTGTGGAATTCTTGCACATGGTTTCAGTCCTTTTATTAGTCCACAAAATATGGCGAGGACTAAAAAACAAGGAAAAACATGACAAAACCATCAGTAGTAGAAGCTTATAAAAAATGTCCACATCATAACGCAACTCTGTTATTTGTCTTAAAATATAATCTTTCTGGAATGACTAAGTTTAAGGAATCAGTCTGGGTCATGGTTTCTGTTTCTCTTATAGCTTTAACTATACTTATCTCAGAACTTCCATGGCTCTTCTACAAATGCAATACAGTGTTTTCAGTCTGAGGTAGAAAATGGCACAACCACTGCAAACAGCCACTTTTTCTACAGCTACATGCCAGCAATCGTCCTGAATGAAGGAACAAAGAATTCACACTGATGTTTCTCCAGGTTCCTCATGATCCTGAACATCTTGCCACAAGTGATGCAGCTGAAAGGCTTCTCTCCTGTGTGAAACCTCAGGTGCGCTTTCAGATTGTCCCTCAGGCGGAAGCTTTTGTTGCACTGTGTGCACAAGTGCGGCCTCTCCCCCGTGTGGAACCTCAGGTGGCGCCGGAGGCTCTTCCTCAGTGCAAACGTCTTTGAGCACTGCAAGCAGGAGTACGGTTTTTCTCCAGTGTGAAAGCGTGCATGCCGGCGGAGAATCTTCCTCCGCTTAAACGTCTTCCCACAGATGCTGCAAGCGTATCCATCGCGAGTGTGGGTGACCACCTTCTGGAGCCGCCAAATGCCGTCGCCGCAGGTGGTGAAGCAGCAGAGCCGATGGCCTGTGTGAGGACCCTGGTGGCGGCGAAGGTCTTTTGGAATAGGCCGACCTCTTTTGTGCTTAGCATCCTGGCCTTTAGCAGCATCCTCCTGAAGTTTCATCTCTGACTTAGGCACTGTGAGCAGATTCACCAGTTGTACTGTGCAGGGAAGCATCAGCTTTTGATCAGGAGAAGTCAGTTTCAGTTTAATGTGGAGATCGTCTTTCGGCTCCTTTGGCGCGTGGATTCGCTCCCAAACCCCAACCTGAGCAGGAGTCGTGGCTCCATCAGATGGGGACGGACTGTAGGCGGTGCCCTTGGCGGTACTGACACAGGCTGGCTGAGGCTCGGCTTGAACAGGCTTCTCTGAACTGTCGGGTTTGGGAGCTGAAGACTCCGGCTTGAGGATCAATGGGCAAACAAACTTCACCTTCTCACCAGAGATGATGTTGTCTGTATCTGGTTGGATCACAAGAGGCTTCTGTTTTGGTGGAGAGCTTTGTGTAGATCCATGTATTAACGTCTCTGTCCATGTCTCTGCAGAGACTGAAAGAGATAAAGATGCACTTTTAATTATATTGTTAGACATTATTTTCTTATTCAGCTTCAACATCCCTCCACCCCTTTTCTAGTCTAGTTGTAATCTGACAGAATAGAATTAAGTCCTTTTCAGACATGTATTATGTACCACTGCTGGTTTCATCCATCTGTTAAAGTGATTAAGAGATCTGATAAGACTTTAAGCTGGCTCTTTCACAGTGTTTCCTTGGTTTATTCAACTGATTTTATTCGCTTGTTGCAGCCTTTACATGAATCTGATGGCACTGGCACTTGATTTGTGCCATGTTGAAAATCAGCAATTTAAGCTGTTTTTTTAAGAGGCTAACAAATCAGCACATCACTGTGTCACAGTGATATTCTCATTGTGCCTCATCTTACCGTCTGCTTCTACATGCTAAACTGCCATCAGTTTATACATAAAAGAAATCTAAATAAATGAGAACAAAACCTTTAATGTAACTGCACACGTCACTGTTTAGTTCCTCATGCAATATGGCTTCACCTCATCTGAATTACCCTGTGGTGACAAAAATCCCAAGGGAGACCCACATTTGTGAATGCTGCAGTTCTCCACAGATGCCGCTAGGTGTCAGTAAAGAGTCATATTATACCAATATTGTTTGTGCAATACCATGTGTTTATGCAATAACTACAAATTCAAGTATTTGTTTAAATACTTCTCTCTGAGTAATCTAATACGTATTCAACAAAACTGAATTTTTCTATTGTGCTTATCCTGTTCAGGGTTGCTGGGGGTTTGGAGCCTTTCCCGGCATGCACTGGGACACTTGCCACTTCATGACAGGGATTATGTTTTGCTCATGTTTCAGCACAATGCACTTGTGAAGGGAAAGCATCACAAAAACACAATTCAGATGATTTGTATTATTCTTTTGGCTGCTGATCCTAACTGGTTGTATAACAAAGAATACTCAATACATAACCAACATTCAAAGGTTTAATCCATGTGATCCGTTTTTGCTAAATGAAATAAAATCATTAAAAAATACATCACGTTCCCAGGAAATGTCTCACATCCTGTTCTTATTTGTAACTTCCTCCTGTTAAGTGTAGCGTGTAGACCAAACTAACTGACTTTGTTTGTAGAAATACTTGTTTGACATGGACGACATAACAATGCAAATAAAAACCCACCTTATACTGTCAAGCTTTTTTTGGCTTCTAAACCGACTGAGCAGCTTTCATAGGAATGAATGAGGCTCCGCCTCCAACAGTGTCCAGTAATAAAAGATCCTTGGATAGACCGCATCCCAAATTCCCTCCTTATTTACATGCCACCATCGGATGTAAATAACACGTCATCACTTTGCACTGCAGAATTTAGCGTGTTCACCCGGGTCTTACATTTAGATCGAAGCCGAGGTGATAAAAACCTGTGTCTACTCCAGGGTCAACTGACCTGGGTGTAAATGCAATGTTTACACATTCCCACTGCACACAAAAGCCCGATCTAACCGGGTTTAAGTGGGATTTTTGACCAGTGGAAAAGGGATATTAGTCCGATTTGCATAATGTGCCTCATGTTCATGCTTCCGGCTGTCAGTGTGTTGAAGCATCGCATGAGGACTCACTGACTCTTTATTTTCCTTACCATGCAGAACAACTTCTGTTGGAGGTTCACAGTCAGTTGGAGACTCATCTTCCATTCCGCTCAACTCCACCATGTCCACAGTCTCCGCCACAACCTGGTTAAAGAAGAAACAAAACATATGTGCATGTCAGAAGTACAGTTTGCCAACAACCTAAGATCAACACTCCTTTAAAAATAAATTAAGCACTGCTATAACAGCAGGCGGCTCACAGTTCTAAAAGAACATGAAACCAGCCAGCCATCCAGCCTGCTGCTCATCAATCCACGCTTGATTTACACCCTTGTAAATTCTCACTCACCTTCTCCTTCAGGGGTGACACTGCACGGTCAACTAGGCCATTATCTTCAGCCACTAGGATTTCTGATGGAATGAGGCCCACCATCTCCTCCTCCTCCTCCTCCTCCTCTCTGCTCTCCCCCAAACAATCACCGTCTGAAAGGAGGGGGGCACCTATGGAGAGAGGGGGGAGGGATTAAGACAGACATACATTCCTTCACTGGGTTTGCAATGGAGAATTCCCTGCAGGCCTTCAGTGCAACATCTCCAAATGAATGAAGCGACCTTTCGACGACATTTGCGACCTAAACCTAAAGCAAGCTAAATGTGTTTTGATTGCATTCAAAGATCTGCTACACATCGTTTTGCGATTGCAACAAACAGAAACCTTTAGGAGCAACTAGTGTGCACTCTCCTCATGCAGCTGCAGCCTAGCCGTGGACGTAAACAGGAAGTCACATAATTTAAAGCCCCAAAGAGACGTACCGAAAGGCTCCAACTGCGAATAAATGTCCTCGTCCACCTGCACGCCGATGCTGCGTTTCGTGTCCCCAGTCGATAAACTATCCAGTGTCTCCAAGGTTTCATTTTCCCTTTTGCAATCAATGCGGCCCACATCCATATCCAGCGCCGAGGCTCCATACCTGCTCTCGAACAGTTTGGTTAACTCCACCGTGGCCGCTTTGACCAGCGCTCCCAGTACCGACTCCACCTCCGCCTGGAGGTTCACGACGCCCGCCGACATTTTTTGGCGGCTCCGACTGTGCAGAAGTCAGCGTTTGTGCAAAAAAAAAAATCGAGGTCCAAAAATTAGCAGCTATCTTTATTTACCAACGACAGCCACATGGCTCGTAGAAAGAAGGGGCGTGTTTTTGCTGGCGCACGCGCGGCAAAGGCTCGGGGGGCGCATCACCAGATGAGAGGGGCGGAGCCAAAAGATGAGAGGAGCCGACACAGAATAAATAGCTTTAATGTATAACACTACTGGTATGTTTCATGTTCTCTCATCTTCCTTTAGTTGTGTTTTTCTTTTTTTCTTTTTTTCTTTTTTTACAATTTGATCATTTAATAAAAAAATTGCTAAGGTCTGTTTGGGGACGGCAAAGTAAGTTGTTATGCATCAAGGCTACATGAAAAACATACAAGCTATTGTTGACCTAGGTAATAACTGGCCATAAGGAAACATTTAGTCCTGTGACTTACATTGTTTTCCTGTGGCGGCCATTTTGGGGCTAAGAAAAGACTAAACAAACACTCATCACAAGAACTGGTATTTGATGTTTAGGGAACTCAAGAAGTGCTGCAGGCCTAGGTGTCATTCTTTTGTCAATGCTTAAAGTTAAATATTTAAATTTGTTTATCCCCAACAGCAGATTTCTAAAGATAACAAAATAATTTATTACTAGTAAAACAACTTCATAAGAATCACAAGAGTGGACGATTACAGACACACACTGCTCTTTGGGGTGGGTATAGGAGGTTCAAAGCAAAACATATGAACTTTTTGTGAACTTTTACCATTTGTAAAAATATTTTCCCTTATGATATGATAGAAGAGTATGGCTAATTGCTGTAGGGGACAGGTGTAACACTA
Organism: Pagrus pagrus; assembly: GCF_965226575.1. Lineage (NCBI taxonomy): Eukaryota > Metazoa > Chordata > Actinopteri > Spariformes > Sparidae > Pagrus > Pagrus pagrus. The sequence continues at coordinate 23,141,478 of NC_140196.1, read as the reverse complement.
GTATTGTTATGTGGTTGTTTCTATATGGACATTTTAGATTGAGACACTTTAGGAGGAGTAGCTAGCTAGTGTAAGCAGATGAAAATGCTTAAGGCTAACAGTCGTCAGTGGTTGAGAGAATTCCTGTTGGCAATGGGAAATGAACCTACCAACAACGGAAGGTGTTTGAATGTTAAAATGAAGTACATACATAAATACAGTGGGATCCAAATGTCTGACACCACACTGAAAATCTGTAATATGATATAAACCTGGAAATAATCAGAAACATTGAGGAGTCATAAAGGGCTGGACTAAAGGTTTCGAAAGAGGCAGTGTATGTAACTCTGAAACACTGAAATTGGATTAGTTGCATTTGTTGAGATTTAATAGTTTTTCTCCACCAGTCATATGCTACTTCACATGTTCACTTAATGATGTCCCCATATAGAGCTGTACTTATCCTGTTGATAGATGAGGTTGACAGAAGCATTGACCCCATGTTATGATGGGTTAAGACATTGGAGAAACAAGCCAGGATAAGAGAGAGAACACAGCTGCCTTCATCTCTGTAAAAATGTTGCCTGCTCATGATGACCTTGTGGTGAGCGATATCTGTCTGTGGAATGATAGCAAAGTGTAACTTAGAGGAACTCAAAAGTACTGCAGAGCAGTGCATGATGAGACAGGAAGAGGGAGGGTCTTTCCACAGGGTGATGTCTTCACGGATTGTAATGTGAATATCTGCATCCTTTTTCTGGGCGACGGGTTACAGAGTAACAGCAATCCGCTGACTGTGATTTGTTTAACAGAGAAAGGTCCATGATCATGCCTGCTTAATGATACAATTCTAAATAAATAGTTAAACAGAACGTCACTGTATGTCTTCACTCAAACAAACGAACACGCTGACACATCCAAAGCATGATCAGGCAGATCCAAAGTGACCATACCATCAGAAGATCAATACATCAAGCAACAAATTGAAACTATGTAGTTTCAAGTGCAGGACCACACCTCAACCACACCTTTTCTGGCTTTTCTATTAACACCTTCTTAATCCTCTCCTCATCTTTTGCTCTCTGGTGTGGTCCATCTTAGCGAAAGTATTGTCAATAAAATGCTTTTGTAATGGTCTCAGAGGACAAGTAGCAGTTTCTAAACCACTTCTCAGGAGCGGAAACAAGGCTAGATGTACGAGGTGGGCCAAGAAATACCAGGATTTCACAGGGGATGACTGAAAAAAGTCATACACTGATGAATCCAAGTTAGAGATTTATGTCAGTAATAGAAGGGTGTATGTAACAAAGGGAAACAGGATAGAATAATACCACAGTGTTTCAAACCCACAGTGAAACATGATGGTTGGAATTTTCAAGTGTGTGGGGAAGCACCACTCTATTCTTCAGACATGCTCCATCCTCTGGTATACATCTTTGTGGAGAAGGATTCATACTGCAGCAGGATAATGAGTCCAAACACACCTCAAAGCTTTGACTTGGGGGGCAGTTGAAGTCTGAGAAAGACAATTATTCTGTGACATCACAAGAAGCTTTGTGTAATGCTGTCAAATCATGCAGGGACAACATGAGTCAGCAGGTTTTATACAAACTTGTGGAATCCATGCCAACTTAAGTGAATACTATCATTATAACAATAAAAGATAGTAGCCTATTACATTCGAAACAAATGCAAAATAGAAATATCTTCACAAACTTGACCCTACGATAGATAGATAGATAGATAGATAGATAGATAGATAGATAGATAGATAGATACAGGCCTAAAGGTACACACACACACAGCTTTAAAAAACTATACAGTAATGGGGTTTCTGTCCAAGCTGTCATTTATTTAAGACTTTACAGTAAGTTAAATTTCTCTTGTTACAAAAATAGAATATGGCTGTTGTCATATTTCATCATCGTAGAAAACATCCATATGATGTACAGCACTTTCAGTGTACAGCGTTACATTGATTTCACAGAGTAGGCTGGTGATACTTAAGACCCGCCAGAAAGCCTGCTAGCACCCTCGGATCTGACTTCAGTTGTTTCGATACTGGGGCAAACAAGAAAAAAGTGAACAAATAAAACACATTCAAACTGCAACAGACTCCACAGATGGACTTAGACAAAATGCATACAACATTGCAACCCGTCCAGTACTTTGGAAAGTAAAAACTTTAATAAATTGAAAATCAATAGCAGTAGTAGGTTTTTTAGGAGAATTTCTTTTTTTATTGTACCAGACAGTGTTACATGTGGGAATAATGGCACTGTGGGATCTTAGAAAGTACTTAGTTACATGGAGGATTAGTAAATATGCAGGGAGAAACGAGTAATGGAATATCGTTATGTTGAGATGCAGAGAGAGGATGATGAAAAGATGTGATATCAAAATGACAAGTTCAAAATAAGAACTAGATACAAAAGAGGATGACTTGACTGAGTGAATGAAGTTGACTCTTGAAACTGCATTGGTCAGACTTAAAGAGTAAATTATGACTTGATGATTTAATAATCATCATCGTCGTCATCATCGTCGTCGTCGTCATCATCATCATCGTCGTCATCATCATCGTCGTCATCATCGTCGTCGTCATCATCATCATCATCATCGTCGTCATCATCGTCATCATCATCGTCGTCGTCGTCATCATCGTCATCATCGTCATCATCATCATCGTCGTCATCATCATCATCGTCGTCATCGTCGTCATCATCGTCGTCATCATCATCATCATCGTCGGGATCGATTTCGCCTGACAGAACATCCTCAATCCAGTCCTCCAGTTCGTCAACAGATGGCATATCATCACCATCATCCATGTCCAACCACACACTGTCAGCCTGCAGAGTAAACAAGAAGTCAACACCAACTCAGCTTACACCAAATGCCTTAAAGGTACCTTGTAGACTTTTTGACTGATGGTAGCTTGATGGAGCAATGTTTTCATGAGCGGGCCCCTGTTTTCTATCGTGCACAGGACGTACATCATGCACAAGCTTGCATGCAACGCGACCTGCTGCCAATTTCACACAATTGTGACAATATTTGACAGTAGGAAGCATAGCATTGTACCAGCAAAGCCAATGAAGAAGAAAATTGTAAGCCATCAAGACATGGATGCAAAACAAGTGGCAGTGACAGACCCAGTTAGCACAAAGCACACAGCCCCTGAGCCATAGAACAGAGCTGTATTTTAAACTAGGCCACATATGGCGGCCTATAGTGCCACATACAAACAAATCAGGCAGTTGTAGCATGGCTCATGTTAGGCGTACTAGCCTAATACAGATAACTGGTCAAAATGTTTCAGTAAAACACAGTTAGCTGACTAGTTTGCTACTATGGATAGGTGATTTAGCGTATGGTTAGCTTGCCCAGGACTGCATGAGTCACGGTTCGACCATCATCAATGTTTTTATTTTACAAATGTATCTTTGCTCATAATATGTTGAAATTATGTTAATGTGTATTTTGATTCACATTTAAATATATGAAAAAAAACTTTACAAAATATTATAAAACAATAATGTAGCAGCCCATGCTGCAATGACTGACCCATGCTTCAGGAACACCCAACCTTCCCTAGGTTAATCTGGCCCCAGGTTAACCCTCACCTTTCAGATTTAATTGTGCTTATAAATATTCAAATTACAACAAAATAAATGCACTAGAGATAAGCTGGGGCCTTCAGAATCCCTGACAGAATTGGGGTCTGAAGGAAGTTGTCCACTCTGCCCAGTTGATAATGCAGCCTTGTATATACAACTAAGTATCACAGAGTTCATCAGATCAAGCAATCTATGAATAAAGTGCTAAAAATGTAACTTACATCATCAGCATCAACAACACCAATCTGTGGGTGGGACAGGTCAATTCCAAAGATCTTCTCCCAGTGGGGCAGAAGCTGCAGGGAAAATTAACCTTGATTAATCCTACTGTTATCAGCCAGTATCAATCAAATTAATGCAACATTTGGGAATATTATGTTTCAGTGTGCTTCGTCATTATATCTCAATTCTCAGTTGACAGAGTCAAGGACTGCCCAGACGAGTTCCTCTGGTTTTTGGTCATGCATATCGCACTGTGTTATGGTCTTACCAAGGGGAAGTCGTCAGGGTCAATCCAGACAATGCTGAGGTCAGGATTGTCGGTGTTATCCTCTGCAACTTCCTTCAGGATCTCAAGGAACTCAAAGCCGTCTGAGGAATGGAGAGGACAATAATGAATCTAAGACTAAACCATTGTAGAGGTGAAGCAATGGGAAACAGTGATCTTTTTATTACTCTTCTCTCGTTAACATGCACAATATTCCATCAACGCCACGTTAAAACCTCCTCCTACCCCTTTGTTGCTCCATGTTGAACTATCTAGATTTGCTGTTGGTGACTGATTATAATGCTATCCTTAGCTGGTTATTCAGGGTTCCTTTACCTGGGTCAGACTCCTCTGCAAAAGCAACGATGTGTTCACCATCAACATCGTCCTCCTGTGGAAAGAATAAAGACAGTTTCCTTAATTCAGAAACCGTTCCAGAGTTGTAATTTGATCAAATCCTTGATTGTTCTGGTGTTGAAAGTTTTCAGGTTCTTACCCAGATCTCGTACATGTTGTGTGGTTGCAGTTTCCTCAGGGTTGGTCTGGAAAATCACAGAGAAAAAAGATTTAACGCCTTTTGTTTTCATTATAGGTTATTTTTCAATTCATGAGATAGCATTAATGGGACTTACCTGTCATTATCTTCAATGAAATCCACCAGCTCATCCTCAGTGTATGGTTTTCCTGGGATGACCACTGGATCATCCATGAAGGGTTCATAGAAGTCAACCTCATTGAGCTTCAGGTCCAGAGCCTTGGCAACCTGTCACACACAACCAAAGTTAGAACCAATAACTGAGCGTGAAGGACCGGCGAATCACGAAGATGTCAAGATGTTTCATTCACAAAATATTACACCAGTTTAGTTTGTATAAATAAATGCAATCAATTAATTTTAAGTCATTTCAACAGTTTGACAGTAACATTTATGTTTTGACATTTTAACAGAGGAAACAACATGTACAGTCTTTTGAATGAAATCTGTCATGTATATGCTGTATGGATGTAGGTGTTGGGACGTATGATGGCTGTTTTGATCCTGATAAGAACTACACCAGTCCTTCATAAGTAGTCAGTGAATGTCCTGAAGCTCCTACCAGTTATAATTAGGTTTAAAGATTCTGCTGAAGGACGTTATTAAACAAAATCTAACTTAATCCAAAAGCATTGAAAAGTCAGTTATTTATACTGTAATTCATACCGTTCCCTTCCCTTTTTTTATTCTGGCGTTTTGACGTTATGTCAAAGACATCTATGTATTTGGTTGCAGAGATATCTATTGGAGTTAGCATGCTAACCAGCTAGCCCTGAGCCACTTTGTACCTTAAGAGATGACAGCCTGATAGTCAGCTAATAGAAACGCTCGCTAGCTGCACACTTAACTGAGTTTTCTGCACCGAATAACAACAATGAAAGTGTTACTTGGTGTTTTTGCCTTTGTTTGGTGGACTATCACGATATAGAATATATATATTGTTTTTCATGCGTGTGGTAGAAATTTATGGAGTAGAGGGCATGTCCAATTTATGCTTTGACGTGATTGTTGAACTGAAAGGCCTCAGAGCTCCTCACACTAAGTTTTATGATCAGAGGTTACAGCCTGTCTAATGTTACAGATAAGACACATTGACAACGACCAAAGGTTACCTACATTGATTTGCCTCCTCTCAGGTGGTGTGATTATGACATAAGACACACTGTATAAAGCTGAGTGAATGAAAATATTACTTAAAAGGAGCAATATGTAAGAATTGAACCTCTTGAATTCATACTCCGAACAAATAGGAGGCAGCATATCACCAGAGAAACTGCTGCTTACTGTAGCTGCCATTAGCCAGTGAGCTCAGTTAACTGTCTGGACTCAGAGCTCGGAGTGGTATTATAAAAAAGCATGGGTCGGGGCTAGTTGGTTAGCCTGCTATTTTCAGGTGATATCTCTGTAACACAGCACATAGACGTCTTTGATATAGTGACACAACTAATGTTTTGCATTCTGTTGAAGATTTAAGTTGATTTTTGAATGTCTTAAGCTAAATTCTTACATATTCCACCTTATGTCTTGTGTCCAATTAATTTTCTGATACCAGATCTGGTGCTTTAATTAACTTATACATTCAAGTGGGGACTATTTGAGCTGGGCAAGATTTTATTCTTTTATACATCCTAGAGAAGATTGACAAATTTATGAGGATTTCCACATCCAAGTACATGGATGTTGCTCTAAAATGGTTTGTTAGATACATAATTCAAATAGAGCTTTTTGTGTTCATCAGTAGTCAAAAGTCAAAGAGGTCTAAGCTTCCCTGTGGAGTGCATCAAGGCTCGATTTCTAGCCTATGTTAAGTTGATCATTTATGTTAATGCTCTTATGATACTGTTGCACAAATCAATAATTTTACATCAAAAAGTGATCAAACATACAGTAGCCTGGGAACCAGAAGAATCAGAAAGCTCGTGTTTTATTTGCACTGGCATGATACTGGCCTTCTTCCTGTTCAGACAGGTTTCAGACTTACACAGGAGTGTCAAGTCACATGTTTCGCTGCTCTGATTTAGTTGTAGTTCTATCCAATTGTCTCCAGCCTACAAGTCTGTCTAGTGCAACACACCAGAATCAAGAAACTCTTGTTAACCGTCAGGGCACTGCTGATCAGATATGAATCAGGATTCTGCTGCTCCATTGCCTTTTTCTCACCTCAAACAGTGCAGCGTTTAGCTGGAGATCGATTGTTTGTTTCCTGCTTGAATGTGTTTTCTGTAGCTGAGGGCAGCTGTTTTTAGGCAATAAAGCTTTGATTAACCCTCTGTGTTATGTTATGTGTTCAAAATTTACCCTGATAATCAAGAAAAAAACGTTTTTTATTCCAGTCTCATTATGTTGTTTTAAGTGTGTCTGGTTAAACTTAAGTTAATAATCGCTGACACTCACCTTGGAACTGAAAGTTGCAAAGAACTTGATGTGAGGATGGAACTCTTCAGCAGCATCGGCATAAGCCTCAAAATCTGAAATTGGTTTCATCAAGTGGTTTCAGTAGATCAGTCCATGTAAGACATGTCTTAGAATGCAGACTTGTTGCTCTCATCATTATCAGTCTGCAGCTCAAAGTTAAGTCAAGCAATGTGAGCCTTTTCCCTGTTACACTTGCCTGATATGCAACTATGAGCAATAATGTTAAAAAGCAAGCAACAGGTTATCATAGCATCACAGTACAGATTCTTACGTTCTGACTTGTGACTCTTAAAGTAGCCCACCAATTTGATGTCCTCTTCGATGTTTTCAAAGCCTTTCAGTTCCCTACTATTGTCAATAATTTCTACTGGGTCCTCAAGAACCTGTGGAGGAAGAGGAGGGTCATGGAGGAGAAAGGAGGGAGACAATATAATCGGAGGTGAGAGAGAAAAGAAGAGTCAGAAATCAGTGGGTCATCTTTGAAGGAAGCAAACTGGGATTCAGGGACTTTTTTTTCGCTAAAACAAGGCAGGCTATTAACTGGGTGATTATATCCTCACGAACATCAAAGATGAACTCCACAATAGTGTCTGCTGCGAATTCGCCATCATATTCTATGACTTCATCGTCTGTGAAGATGTAGACGCTGTCGGACTCATCAAGGCCTGGAGGAAAAGAGCAGAAGTATGAGGTGTTTAGCCTTAAGCAAACCAACAATTTGACCCCACCTTTCCCACATTTGTTATATCTTCCACAACAACAGGAAACATTGAAGTAAAAGAGGCCTTTATAAAATGATTTTGACTCTAATAAATGGCTGGTTTCATTTTGCATACGTGTCTTCAGCTGTGCTTATCCTGCTAAGTGTTTACCTAATTTCTTTGCAAGGGCCTTGTCGAGCTTTGCATCAAGGACTCCGACTCCGATATCCTCATCATCAAACTCATCCAGGACCTGGGCTACAAGCTGTAAAAACAAATACACCGTCATATAACAGAAGACATGATTTTCCAGTTAAAAACAAGTCTTTAAACATGAGAGCACAGGTCTGTATGAGTATGTGGTAAAATAAATGTTTCTGTCCACATTTACACCTTTTTGACAAAGTGGTTTCACTCAGTAGTTTCATTACCATAAAAGCCTGCTTTTCAGAGCGCTGCTTATGCACTTTCTAAATCTGTATGAAACTTGAACCTCATGACTGACAGTTGGATGCACCAATGGCAGTGCCACATTTGCAGCCTGACTACATTGAGGAAGTGGTTTGAGAGGTTGTCTCAGTGCGTTTGGAGGGTAAAAAGCATGCACGCACACACACACACACACACACACACACACAAGTGCATACGGGTGAGAGATCTTGAGCAGCTGCTTTTACTGGCATAAATAGTTGGACTAACTAGGCTGTCTCACAGATTGTGCAGATAATTCTTGGCATTTCTTTTAGTTTGATTGGAGCTGCAGACGGGTGGGGCACAGTGAAGCTGTTTACAGTTTGTAGCTTAGCAGCAGGTAAGATTATATGAAAAGTTATACTGTTTAAATGATATCTAATTATATACATTAGAATATGTACCTAATAAAAGCAAGAATTTTGGTTTTACCGCGACTCAACCTTTTCTTGCATTGCACTATATTTGGTTGCAGACCCCAACCTTTTGGCATTTCAGACGGCTATAATAAACTTTTTAAAGGGCAAGAAGTGATTGAGATGAGTAAGGCTTGAAACTATCAAGCCACTGAACGGTACACGTGAGGATAAATTGTAACAAAGAGGTATGAATTTTTTTTTTCTAACTCTTTTCCATTTTATAAATCCTTTAATAAAACTATTTAAAATCTGCAAGTAAGAGGAAAAATTGGTGATTAATATGTGTATTTGAGGAGATACATCAGAGGTTGTTTAACTTGATTTGAATATACGTATATAGGTATACATGTGACTTCCCTCTAGTTATCTATTTATATCTTTTTTTATGCAGTTTTTTTTAGATAGACACAAAATGAGATAAGATTTATATCTGCTTGTCCTCAAAATATAAAACATGCAAAGCTGTCTTTGGACCTGGGTGTTGGCAATGTGTATCTGCAGTAATGTGGCTGATATAATTTCTTCAGAGAAACTGAATCTCCCCAACTACATGTAAAGTTAAACCAACAGCCTCAGTAACTGGGATGAGATTTCATAGCATGACATCTGCAACCAAAATGTACTGCAACTGTAAATTTGTTTCATTTAAAAATACTGTCACTGACACGTACATATGGCAAAAATATAAACAGCATATGGTAAATATATGGTCATTTCCTACATGTGAACTGCACATTGCAACACTATCTCAGTGTTGCAATGTTAAATTCACATGTACAGATATACAGAATGCAGGTCCTTAAATTTAATTGTTTTAAATGATTATTAAAATCATGAAGCATTAGGTCTGAATCACATCCGTCAACACCACATGGACCCTAGTCAGAGTGTTTGGCCACCTCAACAATCTAATCATTTTCAATGACCAAGGGAGAAAAAACACTTAATTACGACTTCCTCACTCTCATCATGTCATATTTTATTTCACTAACTCCTGGAGAGCCTTGACCTCTCACATGTTGAGCCCTGTTGCTGTTCTCTGTTACTAATAATAAAACCTCCTCCAACGTAAATCATAATACATTCATAGGGAGAAACACAAGCCTTCAGGGAGCTCGAGCCACCACAAAAGCAGCTCAGGGATAAATATAACTCCAGAAGCCACACCAGCCCAGGGACTATTTTGGCGAGGTGGCAGTGATGCTCACTGCTCTGGGATCCGCTGACAAGTACAGTACTGCAAGTGCCAATCATGGCGCAGAGCTGAGCCGGCACTACTGGAGCCAGAACCTCCAGGGCTGGCCTCCAGATCCAAGACCGAGCCCTGACGCTCCCTTACAGAGACACCAGAGGCCGTCTGTTATATGTTTAGGAGAGCAGCATCTCTCTTTCTCTCTCTCGCTCTCTCGCTCTATCTCTGTTTTGGTTATTAATGTTTTCCTTTCTGTTCTAACTGGTATCTGTTACTGTTAATCCCCCTCCCCCATTAATCCCCCATTTAATTTATTTTGTTGACATTACATGACAAGTTAGAGCCGTTATTTGTCGATTGACAGATTTAGTTACTGTGTAAAGTGTTTTCCCCAAATTCCTTCCACATTAATTTTCACAGTTGTCAATAATGAGTCATTATAACTATCATCCCACTGACTAGACGCTCAAATCTGTTTTTGATTTTGTTTATAATGATCTTATATGTAAATTTTAAAATGAGCCACCAGCAAGTCTTGTAGCTCTCCTGAAAATATAAGCATGGGTAAGCCGTTAAATGTAGTGGCCTTTACTCTACACTGTGAAGTGGCCATGCACAAATGCGGACAAATATGTTTGCCACATGATCCAGTGTATATATTCCATAAATCAGTCACCGCTCCTATCACTTTCACAGCAGCTATTAGTCTGGAGTTACTGCAAATGCTGTATTTCTGGGCGACTATAATCATGGAATCAACTTCAAATTGACAAGCACAAAAGATGCAAGTCTAACTTTTCCTGGGAGATTTGGTGTGGGTAGTGTGACATTTGATATTGTGTTGTCTTAAGTAACCTGAGAACTAATCGAAGCTTTGCATACTAAATGATGATGTAATGTCTCAGCGAGGAATGTGATAAAACGGCACAGTATCCAAGCTGACAGGAGGCCTGAGGTGTGACAGGCATGCTGATAGACTTGTGTTAAGTGCATCAACTCCCACATACACACACACACACACACACACACACACACACACACACACACACACACACACACACACACACAACGTACACAAGCCCAGACTTTGCCAGAATAAATGATATCTTGGGTCCTCACAGCTCAGCTTTTTGCCCCGTGTGGACGAATCTGACGACACACCGCAAGCTTGTGACACATTTTTGGGACTTCATTGATCAGCATTTCTGAATCCAGCAAAGCTATTTTCCACCTTGTAGCGTCACGTTCCCATGATGCCACGCTCTGTGCTCAATTTCACATTTAACATGTGTGAAATCTTGAAAAACATATTTGTCTCTGTCTCTGTCTCTGCCAAAAAATATTTTTTTCTTTCCTTGTAACCACACAGTTGAACCTTTACTATGAATCAGAGTCTCTTTTTATGTTTTCCCTCATATCTTAAGTCAACTTAATCAGCAGTTTGTTGTCACACACTTCACATCTGCACCATTTAAAATCTATGCAACCACTTTAAATTAAATCAGATCAAAATTTCCACAACAACCTCCAAACAGCGTCTACAGAAACGTTGAGTTCAAGACTAGTTATTCTACTTCCTCATCGGTAAGCTGTAAGCTATCTACCCATACGCCCCATCTCAACCCACCTCAAGGGCCAACTCCTCAATCTCAAACTGTCTCTGGGCGACGCGGCTGGATCCGGGATGGTCATGGTAGTACACCACCATGACATCGTACTTCTTCATCACAGACTTATAGTTCTTGGCATTGAGGTCGTGGACACGGTCCTTTCCATCAAACTCTGGGAAGTCCAAGCTATCCTTACCCAATGATAGCCCCGCAAAGGACAGCAAGACTGCCACAAGCACCCAGGTCCACTTCATGGCTCCTCTCTAAGTTAATGTAGATGTATTTACAGTTTCAGAAAGGGGGGACAGAAAAAGAAAAAAAAAATCAAAATAGTTTGGTAAAAGTAAGGAGAACCCCTTCCAATCCGCGTCACCCAGAAGAGAGCAAGACCAACTCTTGCATCCACCTTATTAAAAACCTCACATGGGCAACTGGCGGTGGGGCACAGGGTGCAAGAGGGGTTGGGCTAAGTTTGACATAGGTGCGAGTGTGCCTATGTGGGGTGTCACTGAGCACGGGGAGGATGAGGCGGGGGGGTCGCTGCGGTTGCTGGGGTGACAGCCCAGCCTTGTATGTGTGTGTGTGTGTGTGTGTGTGCTTGAGTGTGTGTTGCAGACCTGTCAAAGTGGGTGGAGAGAGGAGATGACGACCAACATGCTCTTATTCTTCATCCAGAAGAAGACAGTGATGGAGGTGGAGGGACAAGGAAGGAGGGTGTGTGTGTGTGTGTGTGTGTGTGTGTGTGTGTATGTGTGTGTCTGTCTGCTTTGCGCCAGAAGAAGAAAGAGTGATATGATGAATTTAGAGGTGGCTGCGAATATGTGGCAACTCTTTTCCCATATTAAGTGTAGATGGAGGCTTGGATCCCAGCTAAAAATAATGGATGTAGGACAGAGAAGTACATATCAGGAGGGGGTGCTGGTGTCTAATTTGCTGCTGCTGGCACCGGCGCAGCGCTAGAATGTGGCACTGGTTCACTCAGGGACATTGAGAGAGGCAAGGAGAGGAGAGGGTGGTGCACCTGCTGAGGATTGGGTACATAGGTGTCACTTAGCCCTGACTCAAGAAGAAAGTGAAACATAGAGTTTAATAGAAGGGGTGGGCGGGGGGTGAGGCAATTTTTTAAAAATATTTTCGAGTCTGACCCATCTGTGTATACAGTATACGTGTGTCCTGTGCAGTGTCTGCATGTACGCCTGAGATGATCACATGTGATATTACTTTACAATTTGAAAGGGAAGAGGTAAGCTATAAATAAATACAGTCTACATGGTATCCTAATACTCCTGTTGACCCCACTCACACGTACACAAGTCACAACACACCCCTCATTCTGTAGCAGGACATGTAGCCTACAGTATTAAAGCGGGAACATTTGGTTAGAAGGCAGTCGTTGCACTGACTGTGTGTTAGTGATGATGAGGGGGGTTATGCAGTTGTGTGAGGTGTCAGTGACCATGAAAAATAAAACTAAACTGTGACTTACTGTCACTGTAAACATATAAGTGGATAATATGAGAAACTGTAGAGCAGGGCTGCCCAAAGTGGGGCCCGTGGCCCAAATTTGGCCCTCCATAAGGTTTGATTTATCCCGCCCAGATGTTTCCAATGTAAAGAAATATATATATATTTTAAACTATGATATGAATCACTGTTTATGCCATTTATTTTTTATGAGGTAAAACTGCTCTTTAAATATGTAGGATCTATAATTATCAATTATTTTTCATAAACTAATTAATGATGTGACACTTTGCACAGGAAGTCAGTCAACTGGAATTTTTGATTTGAGTTCTGATTCTTGCATCACAGCATTAAAATACAATAAACATTTGCTTTTGGCCTGTGGCCCACCATTAAGTTTGAGTTTTGGCCCTCCAAAGGAAAAGGTTTGGGCACCCCTGATGAAATGGGGTCTGCTTTTACATCTCATGTTACAGCTTCCATAACCATTGATGGAGGAATTTATTCATAAATGAGAAAATATTTCAGTCCATTCACACACGTCTGGCTTAACCAAAAGAACTAAGACATTAAATGTGTTGCATTCTGACACAAGAAGTAGGAACTTGGATCCATGCAGGAGGACAGACTGCCTCTGTATAAATATGTCATAGTGTCATTCTAAACCACCAAAACACCACGGTGCTCAGTTTCAGGTGATTGTACACTAAATAAAAGGTCATTCTGAATATTATATTCCATTTCTGCCAATGGAAACCCCTAAATCCCACACACTGGACCTTCTAACTGTAAATCTACTCAGCTGAAACTTTCAAGCATGTCACATCTTTGGCACATCCCACTCAGTAATGTCACAGCAGGTGATTTAACCTTGATCATGACTGGAAAAGCCTGCTGTGGCGTCAATGAATGAGGTAGGTGCAATGCAGACATTTGTCGCTCAATGTGGATTTGACCTTACAGTACATGCACAGAACAGAGGCTGCAACAGAAATAAATGCCTGTTATTGTTGTTTATGCAGGGTTTTTTTTTTTAAAAAACACATACCTATTTTGTAAATTTGTTTCTGTTCTAATGTTCATCTTCTCAAGACATCAAACATTTACTTCTTGGTCTTAATTATCTTCTTAAAGAGTTAATGAAGAGAACAGACACTTTAAAGGGAGGGTAAATCAACTATTGCTGACTAAGCATAGATGAAGTGAACTGAGTTGAAGTCATTAAATAGGCCCTTTTCACAGAAGACGTTTTTACATGTAACAGTAGGAAAAGCACAGGTGTGATTAATAATAGATAATAATGAAGAATGGTTACTGGGACACTTGAACTGAGCAGAGCATGTATGAGAAGTTAAAATGTCTGCTGGGAAAAACACCTCTAGAGTGGAGTTTGAACCTTTTAGATGACTTGTGGGAATAGTTTTAAAGTCCCCCGAAGCCCTGAGATCCCAAACTGATTTGAAAAGACACCCTTTTTAAAGCAGACATCTTCGCTGTAGCCGCTAAGCTGAAAATGTTGAAGTGAGTGCATGAGCTTGACTGTGCACCAAGGTTGTAAATATTGTCTTTTCAAATCGGTTTGGGATCTCTGGTCTTCCAGAAACTTGTATCACTGTATGAGCTGTTATAAGCTGTGTGGAGCCATTTTGTGTTTTTTCTCGGTTGTTTTTGTTTAATTTGAAAACAAGTCCCCAGCTACTTCAGTTGTTAAGGAAAATGCTGCAACACTGTTTTGCTGTGAAGCTCTAGAAATGTTTTGTGGACTACAAAACTTCACCCCACTTTCCATCGACATGGGGCTGAGTACATACTGCCCAAACTTTCATTGTTGGATGACCTTTTTCTTTAATGAAATTCAAATAACCTTCTTCTGGTGCTCTTAGGCTCTCTGAGCATGCCCACTTTAGTCTAACATGTTTTAATTGAGAAATCAAATTTGGTCTTATTTTCTTTAGAGGTCATTTGTATTATACAGTGAGTGCAGAGACTGTGTGATTGTTTGTCCACAGAGCAACTTCCACTTCTGGTCAGCAGGGGGTGCTCTCTGGTTAAAACTGAACTGTGACTGAACTCCTGAACCAGGACCTCCCAGCTGTGACTGATGTTATCAGCTTGCTGCCAACATTTCGACATTTTAATGGACGTTTGACAGTTGAATGTTGGGGTTTGATAGGCCTTAATTACACTCATCAGATCTAATCACTAGCAATTTTTTATTTGTTTCAATGTCAACTCGTCAGTGTTTTGGGTATTTTATACGTGTGCCTTGTGAAAATGACCTCATCAACACAACTTTATTGTAATGCGTGCCACAGCAGTATGGTACTAGGTTTGTGTGTGTGTTCAAGTAGTTTACCTTCTCCAAGTGTTTGGAGGAGGGCGGTGTCGTCGCTTCCCTGTGGGCGGTGCTAAAGTGCTAAAACATTTCATAACATGTTGTAATTGAAATTGTCCGCCTACAGGAGGTGGAGAGGGTTGTTGACGCACATTACACTACGACCTGGACTTATTATTTCGCATTAATACGTAAAACTGTGTTAAAGGTAAGCCTTGTTTATCCCGAGCTGCTAGCTTACGTTAGCTTACGTTAGCTAGCAGTCGACATTGTTTTAAAGTAGCTGCTGCTATCTCCTCGACTGCTACTCAAGCTAGGTCCTGTTATAGTTTTAGATATTTCATCGTTGTAATACAGATATAAATATTGCTGCGTTAGTCGTAATGCGTCGTACAGTGCTGACAGTGTATACCGCTGAAATACACTTTAAATTAAGCTCTTATTAATCTCTTTAATATGTTCAAGTTGAATGTAGCCGGTTAGATAATAAAGGACAAATATTCCAGTGCTGCTCAAATCAAACTCCTCCTGCCATCATTAAAAGTTCACGTGATGAGGAAGTGAAGCCGCCATAGACTGATGAAAAATTCTTCTGCAAATGTCTTGTTCAGCCCAAAAGACAAACATATTGAGTAAACAATGTAATCAATCAGAGATCAGCTGCAGATTGTGAGTATTACATAATTTGACCTTAACGGGGAATTGATTGTTACAGTTTAGCTTTACTTACAATAACAACAATAACAACTTAGTAATGATAACTACTTGCCTAAATTCCAATAATACTGAATACTGGATGTTTTTACAGATGGCTTCAGCTCTGGCCAACAGAGCGATGGGAGCCATCGCAGGGTCAGCCGTTGCAGATGCAGCAGGTAATAATATAAGAAGTCTCTCTTACAGTAGTGTTGTGTTGTATCTTATGCAGTCAGTAAAAGGCCTGAAGGTAAACATGTGATTGATTTTCCTCACACCTGTTAAAATGCTAATAAAGCCATCAAAAGGGTTTCTATTGTTTTCTTTAAAGACACTACCATTGGCGTTGCCTGTTATAGCACTTTCACTTCTCATCTAGCTATTTAATTTAGCTTCTGATGAGGATTAAATCGACTTGATGATTTGTCCCTCACAGCACAGCCCCTCCACTGGGTGTACGACCTCCAGAAGCTGCAGGGGATCCTGGCTCAGGATCCAAACCCAGAGTTCCGCCCAGAGTCGGCCAACCCTTTCTACAGGAGGCAGACGGGCCAGCAGAGCTGCTACGGAGACCAGGCGTTTGTCCTGCTGGAGTCCCTGTCCGAGTGTGGAGGTAAGTTTGTTTCTTCATGTTATCAAGTGTACCCTTCCTGTCATTGTTGACACTATAATTAGACATGTGACACTTCCAGACAGTGATGAGCTCCACAACTGTTCTGGACACGTCACAAACCAATCCTCACCACACCTGAATTATCCCAACATTAGATCCTCACATAAGAAATTAGTTAAAGGAACTCATTAATGAACAAATGAACTGAATTTGAAAAAAAGTCAGGCCTTTTAGGCTGGTACTGGTGTCTGGTGGGGATGTAAGATTGTGGTTTATAACTCATTAACAACTTGGCTCACATACATAAAGGGTGCCAATACGTTCTGCAATATTAAACTAATAATATTATATAATAAACTGTGTTTGCCTGTTTACCTGTTTGGCCAGGTCTAAATGTTGAAGATCTGAAGCAGCGCACACTGAAATTCTTTGGTCCTGGATCAGAGTATGACACACCTGTAAACGATCCTTACAGAGAGAAAGGAGGTAGGGAAACTATCCATCCTTTATGTTGTTGCTGAAGAATAAATTCACCTCCTTTTTATTTGGTAAGGTAGGAATACTGATGATGTTCTGTACACCAGGGCCAAGACCTCAGCTGCCCATCGAGGGACCATGGAGACAAGCAAGTTTGAAGAGCTTCCTGAAGAATGTAGATGCAGGCAAAGAGGAGACAGGTAAACCTGCAGTGCAGTCATCACAAAACTGAGACATATCTTAGAGAAACAGCTCTAACTAGTGTGTGTGTGTGTGTGTGTGTGTGTGTGTGTGTGTGTGTGTGTGTGCGCCGCAGGCTGTGAGAACGACTGTCAGATTGATGGAATAGCCAAAATGGCTCCTATTGTGGCGTTTTATGCAGGAAAGCCTGACATGCTGGAAAAGGTCGAGCAGGCAGTCCGTGTCACACAGAACAATGATGCATGTGTGGCAGAGACTCTGGCAGCTGCAAGGTCAGTATGTTTTTCGAATACAGACACAAAAGACGGTGGAATAAGACAAACACTGTTGAAGGACGGTATGCATAGTTTTAGAACCTATTTGTCATGTCTGTATTTAAAATATGGTGATATATTTATATATAAAGTCACAATGTCATGCCTTCTCTCTATCTCCCCTCATTTCCTCTTACCACTCAAATGTCTGCAATCAGGATAAAGACAAAAATACCCCCAAAGAACTTAATATACAAATATACCAGTATAGCCATTGTGAAATATATTATGAAGCTTCATAATAATGGCTTTTTCTTACAGTTTAATACACTTCCATTTCTTTAAGTTGGAAATTCCAGCAACCAAACAGAAAAGCTGCAGTGCTCCTTCAATTAAAAGAAGTATGTAATATATAATGGATTGTACATTGACTTCTTTTCTAGGTTCCTGGAGCATTTCATCCTGAATGGTCCTGATCCAAAAGCCTTGGACTCGGTGCTCGATCAGCTCAGAGACCCGAACAGAAAGCAGCCCCAGGAGCTGGACAAAGCAGTCATTGGTATGTGAGACCTGCAGAATTGTTGCTTCACTGGACAAAAGTCATGGGACTGAGTCATGTGATTAAAGGGTCTACACTTCCCCTTTTCATGCAAGTTTACATCATTACAATCAATCTGTTTCTAGACTCCTCTATTAAAAGATAAAGTAACATGCAACAATGTGTGAATTATTATGTACTTTGAATTATGACATGTTGATTATATGTGAGTGACTCTGTGTTTAGCTTATTTTCTCGTTGATTTCAGGGCACATTCATCAGGTGAAGGAGAATTTATCAAAGACTCCTAAGGAGCTGATCCCCACTGTGTTTCCAAACACATGAGGTATCCTCACGGAGCTCAGTTTAACCTTTTCCATCAGTCACACTTTAACATACATTTCAGCAATGGAGTGCTAAATGTAACTCAGGCAGCTGTCATTTATTCGCATATTGAGCCAACAAGTTAAAATGCCTTCATACCTTCTGTTTCAGGTTTGCCAGGTGCGTTCCAAGCAGCGCTGCATGGAGTCCTGACAGCCAAGCACTATGAGCAGGCTGTGAGAGACACCATGAGCTGTGGGGGATGCACCTGTAGCAGAGGGTCCTTCATCGGAGCCTGTCTCGGGGCTCAGGTATGACTGTGCGCTAATCTTACATGTATTAAATTTAATAGTAAGCCAGTATGATATGTTTTGATAATTTATAAAATGTGCTTTTTTAATTCTCACAGGTTGGACTCGAGGGAATTCCAGCTTCCTGGACATCCAAAACCCTGCGCTATGACTCAGTGTTGGAGCATGCCAAGAAAATAACCAAACACCACCAATAGTTCTTTTTTTGGCAGTGTAATATGTTTTACAATCTGAGGTTGATGGGAACAAAATGAAGAAACTGTTGCGCTTTTACAGAACAGTGAATGAAGGTTCTTGTCTAAACTTTTGGACGGCAGGAGCCAGATGTTTTTGTCTCTGTTAAAGTTTAACATGTTGGTTCAGATGTTCACTAACTGACAACAATAAAGTAATTCTGAAAAAAAAAAAGCAATGTAGAATGGTTTGTGCAATATCAAGTTTGGCTGATTCAGTCCCAGAGAGTCAGGGTGTGACTGGTGAGTGATGTGCTCATATTGTATAATAAAGCCTGTGTTATTAGTTGTGGATAGACTGAAGTAAACCTCAGGTATCTTTATATCACAGAGTCCAGTAGTATTTTTACAATAGAAAGAAGACCATTTTTAAACATGTTTTGATTTAATGAGAGAAATGCGCTCGTAATAATTTTTAAAATACATGGATTATAATTGTGACTTTTGGGGACTGGAGAAAGAAAGCATCACCTAATTATTTTTTTTAGCCAAGGATATATAGATAATTATTTTTAACATGGGCATTAACCTTTTTCTATTGTTGTTTTAAGTTGCACACAATACAGTAAGTCCAAGAATCTAGAATAGTTTTTTAAGTAAAATGGTCAAAATCCATTCCCTTCCCATGTTTTCATTTTTCAATCCATACATCACAAATTTGGTTGATAACAAATGTAATGCAATGAAAACATTTAAGTAGGTTGTCGTGTCATTTTCAACTTTTCCATGCACCAGCAGAACACTGGGTCGAATTATTTTTTCCCCCACAATTTTATTCCAGTCAGTGCAAGTAGGCTATCAGCAAAGGTTTTTATCCTCAAGTTGGAAAATTAGATTTGTAGACAACGTTTTAGCTTTACATTTTAGTATTTAGTATTCTGTATATAATATGAGGAGACTGTGTTGGGTGGAACTGGACTTGACCTCAGATCCTGATCTGAAACTGCCAAATTCAGAAACAAATAAAAAATTAGCTCAATAAATAAATAATTATTCCTTTAAATGCACAATTTCTACTTTAATTTGTCTCTACTTATTAACCTTTGTATTAATTCAACTAGCCTATTAATTTACTTAGCCATTTACTTTACTACATTTACTATTTTATTCATTAATTCATATTTTGTATGTATTTATTTCTTTATTTATTTCTAATTTAGCAAATACAGTCTTCCATAGGCTATGGCCCTGTTTCTAGATTCAATAAATGCATATCTTTGATTTGACCATTTAAATGAATATTGTCATAGACATTAAAAATAATGCAGTTGCACTCTGAACCCTGTGAAGATCCTACGCGCGAACAGCCGCTTCACTCCAACCGCGACAGTAGTATTGTCCCACCGCAGCCACCGTAGAATTTTCTGACGACAGAGTTGGTTAGCACTTGGGAGTCAAACATGGCTAGTAAAGGGGGGAAACAGAGTCGCTCTACCTCTGGACTTTCAGGTAGAAAAGGAGCGGGTGAGCAGGAGGAAGAGGAGCAGCCGCTGCAGGCTGTTTTAGTCGCTGACAGCTTCAACAGGAGGTTTTTCCCGGTGACCAAAGACCAGCCGAGGGTGAGCAGCGAGCTAAGCTAACAGGACCGCTAATGGATGCTAACTAATGTCCATGCTGTAACAGTGACAGGGCTGCTCTGACACTGATGAAACCATTTCTAAATAGCTAAACTTGTGACGTTTAAGCTAATTTTAGCTGTTTTGTGTAATAATGATTAAGGACGTATTTCAAATTTACAGCATTAGTCTCCTTCACTCTCGACATCTGTCACATTTGTAATGCTGACAGGCTCTACTGCCGCTGGGTAATGTTGCCATGATCGACTACACCCTGGAGTTCCTCACTTCCACCGGGGTGCAGGAAACATTTGTCTTCTGCTGCTGGATGGCCAGTAAAATAAAGGAACATTTGCTGTGAGTTTAAACTAATACTGTGTGATTATCCACAACTGTGCAGCATTGGTCTCAATGAAAGATATTGACCTGTCACTGTGTCTGACAGGAAGTCCAAGTGGTGTCGACCCACCTCTCCAAACACAGTCCACATCATCACCTCAGAGATGTACCGCTCCTTAGGGGATGTGCTCAGGGATGTCGATGCAAAGTCTCTTGTGCGCTCTGACTTTGTGTTGGTTTACGGAGACGTGGTATCCAATGTTGACATCAGTCAGGCACTGCAAGAACACAGGTAACACATAATCCACGTCTTTTTTTATACAAACAGGAGAAATGACAGTATGGGTGATCATGGATTGTGTTACTATAAGACTGTGTGTCATTTTTGCCTAGGCATCGTCGAAAGATGGACAAGAACATCTCGGTGATGACGATGATCTTCAAGGAATCATCACCAGGTCATAAGTCCCGCTGTGAGGAAGATGATGTCATTGTTGCTATGGACAGTAAAAGCCAGCGGATATTACACTATCACAAGACACAAGGGCTGAAGAGGCTACAGTTCCCTGTGGTGAGACTTTCCCTTCATAAGCAATCTTTACCTTACTCTGGCTTCGGATTTATGAATAACAGTCGCTGTTTTTTTTCACAGAACATTTTCCACAGCGGAAGCAGTGAGTTTGAAATCAGACACGACCTCCTGGACTGTCACATCAGTATCTGCTCTCCACAGGTTTGTTTCCAAACAGAGACAGAAGCTGTTGAACTCATTATTACTGATTGAAGTAACATGAGTTTTTCTTAATTTTTCAGGTTGCTGAGCTCTTCACTGACAATTTTGACTACCAAACTAGGAATGACTTTGTCAGAGGGATATTGGTCAATGAAGAGGTACAACACAGCAAGTGATTTTTATTGAAATGTGGAATCTTGTGCTACAAATGCAATTCAGTGTCTCACAAGCCATAATTTATTTTATATCGCTTTAGATCCTGGGCAACCAGATACACATGCATGTCACGAAGGACGGCTACGGTGTCCGAGTGTCCAACCTTCTCATGTATGATTCGGTGTCGTCGGACCTGGTGCGGCGGTGGGTCTACCCGCTCACCCCTGAGGCGAACTTTGTTGACCAGAAGGGACGGAGCTGCACATATTCTCGCCACAATGTCTACAGAGGCTCAGGAGTCAGTCTGGGCCACGGCAGCCAGATGGAGGAGAACGTTCTCATTGGCTGCGACACCAGCATTGGTGCAAACTGTCACATTTCTAACAGCGTCATCGGTAACAAATGCACCATAGGTGAGCTCCCCGACCAGCACCATCCAGGACTAGAAGTGCTAATTTTTGTGTGTGGAGTTGGAGATTATGTACAAGTATGTAACAGCAGAAGTGTTGACAACCATCTTTTTTTTTTATTATTGCAACAGGTGACAATGTAAATCTGGACCATGCCTACATCTGGAATAATGTTCACATTGCCAGCAACGTGGTGATCAGCCAGTCTGTCGTCTGTGACAAAGTTGAGGTCAAAACAGGGGTGACGCTGAATAAACAGTGTGTCCTGGCTTATAATGTAAGCAATATGTTTCATCATTTATCGATTGTGACTAGTTAAGAGCTGAATTGTGAGTTTGCAGATCTGCTTGTAGGTGCTAACTACAAACAAAACTCATTGTCATGACAATGTTATGTGTTGAAAACGTGTATGTTGGAGTAAACATGTATGTACATAGTGCAGGAACAAGTTATAGGGGGGCGGAGTGGCTGAGACAAAGACACCATTAACCCAATTACAAGACACTGTACCATCATCATGATTTTGAAGCTGTTTTTTCAGGTCAAAAAAGTTACATACTGTTGCTTTAATGATCGGTCAACAGTTTTCAGTGAATACTCAAATTAGCAGCTGAACTGTTTTCAGCACTTCTACTATAATGATGAACCAGCTCATTGCAGTAATTACTCTTTAAGTGATAAACTTTTATTGCTTACACTTTTCAACTCCTTAAGTGCGTAAACTGCAACTGTAGCACTAGTTCATCTCACAAGCAAGTAATTAACATTTTGAAACATTTTACATTTTAAATTGATTACATATTTGTATTGTTTCAAAAACATACATTGAAACTGTTTCAACTGCAATTGTTTTTTTATCCACCAGTGCATGTAAACCCTTCAAAAATATTATAGTCAGAAGCTAATCAATCAAATGTTAGATTTGTGGGTTGTCAGAACCTCTTACCTGGAGAACTTTTCATGTTGGGAAAATTCAATACAATTTTCCTTTTTCCAACAAACATGTTGTCAACAAACATTTGACCTTTATTGAAACATCTCAGCGTCTATGATTTGGATATTACAATTGCAATATTGATTATATTTACATTAATTGTGTATTACCAGGTAAAATTCATGTACCAGAGTTTGTAGGTTTTGGCATCAGACCTTGACCATTGCTGATGAGTCCTGCTTTTCTTGGACAATGTGTATGCGCTTTACTTCACGTTCTGTGTGCTATGATGATTCTCCATCAGTCCATTATGAGCAAAGTAAGCAAGTAGCAAACATTTAGTGAAATCTATGACTGTCACTTAATTCTCTGTTAAATGTTTTCCAGGTGGTGATTGGACCAGACATCTCTCTTCCCGAGGGCACTGTAGTCTCCATGCACCATCCTGACGAAGAGGAGGATGAGGATGATGATGAATTCCTGAGTGACGATGCAGAGGTTGGTCACAGTAAAGACAAAACCAAACTGAAAGGTGTGTATTGAATGCGTCCTGACGCATACATTGAGTGACGAGAATGCTAAAAATATTCGTGGTGATGAGTTTTCTTCTGTCCTTCAGCTTTTAACCCAGCAGAGGTTGGAGCAGA
Organism: Pagrus pagrus; assembly: GCF_965226575.1. Classification (NCBI taxonomy): domain Eukaryota; kingdom Metazoa; phylum Chordata; class Actinopteri; order Spariformes; family Sparidae; genus Pagrus; species Pagrus pagrus. Next base: position 23,117,828 of record NC_140196.1, on the reverse strand, counting down.
GGGAAAGGGCTACATCTGGAAGGCCAACAGTCTGGATGACACAGAGGATGAAGAGCTGTCGCAGTGTCTCTGGGGTAGGACATCAGCTCGGCTGGCTTGTTTAGTTTATCATAGAGTCCATAAAAACATGGCATTTCCTGTTTTGTCTGTGTCCCCTCAGCCTGACTTTTGTTTCTTGGGTAACAGGTTTGGTTTTGAACCCTGACATTGACAGTGAAAGTGAGGACAGCGAGCCTGATGATCCTGACGATCCAGTGATTCCCTCGCCTGAGACGGATGATGTCAAAGGTGAGAAAATAACAGGATTAAATAGAATATAAATGAATAAAGTTACATACGTCTTCCTCTCCTGACTCTTGTTCGTTGGTGCGTTCATGTGTAGTATTCCAGATGGAGGTGCTGGGGACTCTGCAGAGAGGTTTGGAGGAAAACATCGGCTTTGACAATCTTGTACTTGAGATCAACTCTCTCAAGTAAGGAGGAATTTAAAAATTTCCTTTTCCTTTTCAAAAAGACACATCCAGTTTGACACACTCTCTCTCTATATAGATACGCCTACAATATCACGATGAAGGAGGTGATTCAGATTTTAACTGGAGTGGTGCTGGAGTATCCTTTCACACAGCAGGGCCCACAGCTTACCCCAGCGCAATACGTCGCTCTGCTCCTACCTGTAAATATTATTTTTATACAGCACAATTTTATTTAAGTGTAGACATGATAAAAATAAATATCTTTATGCATGTTTTTACGTTTGTGTTTGTCTTCCTCTCAGTTACTGAAGAAATGGGCGCCAGTGTTTAAGAACTACGTGAAGAGAGCACAGGACCATCAAGACTGTCTCTCTGCCTTTGAGGAACACTTCCTGGAGCAGGACAGTCACTGGCCTGCTATGGTCAAGGTCAGGGTCACCACCATGTACACTCAGTAGTCTGCTGACTATTATAAAGGTTGAACTCAAGAACAAGAAAAGAACATGGGGTTTTTCTCTCCAGGTCCTAATGAACATGTACCAGCTGGAGATCCTGGAGGAGGAGATGATCCTGCGCTGGTTCTCCCAGGGAGCAACAACGGACAAGAGCAGACAGCTCAGAAAGAACCAGGGGGTACGTACAGAGCACAAGGCTTTATGACTAAATTTCACAAGTGCCAGTACAACAGAAGTGAAACCTTTGAGTATAAATGTCATTGAGTTGGTGTAAAGGAAAAAAAAGAGTGTGTTCAATAACACAACTGGGTTTTTTTCATCCTTATTATTAGTTTATTTATGTAACAACGTCCACTGAGGCACTATTGTTAATAGTGTTATGATTCCCCAAATCCACAATTCAATTGGACTTTCACTTTTGAGGTCTCAATTCAATTTGATTTTTCTTATTTAAAAAATGTTTTCAGCACTGACGGCTCTGCCATCGTTTGTCTGGAGCATCTGGAATTGTAAAGATCAACAGATCACTGGTTTAATGCCCTGACTGTTTTACATTTTCAAATTCTTCTTTAAGAAGATAGGGGCGTGTTACAACAACAGATCCTGGTGGCTTTTTGCAGGTTAGGGTTAGGCAAGAAATGTAGATTTCAGAGTTTAACAAAAAAATACCACTCTCAGCAATGAACATCAGACAGAAATTCAGTTTTTCTCACATTTGTCCAGTGTAAACCCTCGTTCCAATCAAATCAATAAAGATCTCAGAAAAAGACGATAAACCCAACATCTTCAGATGTGCACAAGTAGGCAGGGTAGAGAGAAAAAAAAGGACCAGTAGAAATCGCCGATCCTGCTTTTGATTTCGACGATCAAAATTGAAATCTCATTTCGATCGAGTAAGAATCTAAACACCCCTAATTGCTAATGTAAAGTTCTTTACATAATGAATACAAATGCATTAATACTGATTTTAAGACAATGTAGAGGATGATAAGTTGAAGTAGAATTTTACAAAAAATTATAAAACAATAGTCACTGCTGTGGCTGGATATTACTATTTATAGTTAAGTTTTTTTTACCAAAGCCTCCCACTATTAAAGAGAAAATATGCATGTAGGACTAAACCAGATTTTTTAATGAAAAAAAAAAGAAGCAAATCAGTTTTAAACAAAAGGTTTTTTTCAGTGAATATTAAGTTTTTCCACAATGTCTAAATAGCAAAGGGAACAATATCTTAACACTTTTGTAGTAAAAATAGAGATTGGTATGAACTATTATATTGTTTGCAAAGAAGAGTATGTTCAGTTTACGCTGACCTGTTTGCAGCAGCGTGTCCTGCTGTTTATTTGACAAAATCCATGAAACCCCCTTTTTTCACATCTTTACATTTGAATAAATTACATCACGTCCAAATTTGTGATTTCTGAAATGTCTCAATTAACTTGAATATTTCACTTTATGTATACCTATCAGTTCCTTGAAATTCATTGTAACTTCTCACTTCTCACCTGTCCACGGGCACCTGTCATGCTGGATTTCTCACAACCCTGTTCTCAGAGGTGGCAGAGGTACACGCATTTTACTTGGTGTTGAAAATAGACGTACTCTTTCAACTTCTTTACTCAGGTTAAAATAATAAAGTACCCAAAGTATAAAGTATCCCTCTGAAAGACGTTTCTCCTGGCCATTTCTGTGCAAACCAAACTGAACCTGAGCATTTGTCACCACACGCCTTTTCTTCCAATTCGAGTCTCCCTCTGTTTCCGCTTGGTTACATCTTTTACGTTGTTGCGTCTTGCTTCGTCTGCCTTGCGTGTTATGCACTGATAGGTGGAAGTCAGTCTTGTGATATTGTCTATTTGGCGTGCAGTGATGCAAAATAGAAATAATTTCCCTCAAATGCATTAAAACTTATGTAAAATATAAGGTGTAGAAAGTAGAGATTTACAAAAATACATAAAAAGTTACATAAAAAGTTGTCTGAAACAAAGTGCAGATACTGTAAAAATCTGCCCCCCGCCATTTCTGATGTATGTTTTCCTTCAACAGCTTCAGAAGTTCATCCAGTGGTTGGAGGAGGCTGAGGAGTCTTCAGAGGAGGAAGGGGAATAATGAGGAGCACTTCAGAAGGGACAAAGATGACTGTAAAACTTGAAAACTGTTGTGTGAATAAAGGGATTCAGGCAGTTGGTTTTACCCTCGACAGCAGCTTCCGTCAGGACCTTCTCTGTACAGTTCAAGCTGACATACATTTTATCACATAGTGCCACGTGATGTAAGGCCTGTGTGCTATGAATGTCTATATTCAAATAAAGAAGAAAGACCCTCGGACCACTTGGAAATATGCTGTAGTATAATCCATCTCTTTATTGTCAACGACTAGAATGTCTTCTGTTGCTACAAGGTTTTAAAGTGAGGCACAATAAAACTAAACCCATAACCTGCACAACAGTTTTTAGCGCTCCCTTTCTCACAAACTGAACCTGACTGCAGGTCAAAAATCAATACAGTAAAACATAATCATCTAGGAGGTAGAAGATTATCTGCTTCATTCATACAAGTCACTTTCAAATTTCACTTTAATTGCATCCTGTCTTGACACGACTGAACACTCAGAGTGACAGTGATGAACAGTCATTCTTTTATCAGGTTCACAGTTGAGATCCCAAGTAAAACACTGATTTTGAGACCACATAACCCCTTAAACTGATTTTAAATTATAAAAAATACATGTCATTACAGGAAAAAAAAAGTTCCCTTAATAAAGTAGCATACAGTTTTGGAATTCTACAGTTAATCAGTCACAAAAAGACAAATATCCTGCATTAAATGCATGTTCCTCTGAGATGTTTCATCCCTTATTACATTATGACTGCAGAAGAAATTCAGGGCACATGATCAGGTTACTGCCATATGTGTGCTTGTCACATGGAAATTATAATTGTAGCAAGACTCCATTTACCCTGATTCTTAATATAGTCTTGATCAGACTGAACCGCCACACTCAGCCTATGCTTGTGTCATCAGGTGTAGGATTTGGGTGTATAGAGAAGTGGTGACAAACTTTTAAGTGGTCAGTTAAGTACAGTGGCCCAGTCTGGCAAAACAACAGGACTGCATAACACAACAGTTCTGTTTAATTATAAACAAGAATTATTGTCGCTGCCTCTTCAGTTCATGTGTTCTCTGAAATGGTGATGTGTTTTCAGTTAATTGTTGTGTTTTCAGAAGAGTAGTTTTTTTCTGTTTTGTCCATTTGTTTTCTCTCTCTTACCTCTGCCAAGGAGGATACGTTTTTGCCTCTTTCCATTAGTTTTAACAGGTAACAGGATTACACAAAAACTACCCCATCAACTTTTGGTGCAGATCTGGATAAAGGGACAATGCCAGGATTTTTATTCTCCCTTTCTCTAACATTGTGAGGCATTTTTCAACATTTGCATTTAATTTCTCAAGTAATAATGCAGGGATGATAAAATTTGATCCATTAAAAATTAAGCTTTGATTGAAGTAAAGAGGGCTGCTGGGCATCAGTGGAGTTATTCACTATACTGGGTTCTTGTTTGTAAATGTGGTTTTATAAAATGGTGTTACTCTTTATCTAATTTGTTTAATCCGGTTGTTTTTCCCCTTCCGGCCTCTACAGCTAAGGCTTTGCTTCACCTTGCAACATGACAAGAAAATACTTGATAGGAATGAAACATATCTAAACGTGCTACTGAGTTATCCTAGCATCAGGATGGTGATATGATATCTAAGGTAAAACACCTGAGGCAGTCGTGGGACATCCAGTGACCAGACCAGTGTGCAGCTTTGTAAGCCATTATCCCAGCAGTATTCACGTCTTCGAGCCTACTTTGATTTGTCATCCGGTTTTCCCACCAAGCCATAAATGACCTTAGCTAGAAGAGAAACCCCTGTGATGCCAGTAACAGCGGTCAGCGTCTTCCACATGCTGGCTGTACTCTCATGTCCATCCAAGAAGCTCCTGTGGTCAGTGGGTACCAGGATGAACTTGCGGCCGTCCTGCGGGGCCTGCAGCCTCATCACTTGGCCCCCCTCCAGCACCACCTCCCCAAAACCAGTCAGGGTGCTCCCCACTCGCAGCAGCTCCTCGCTCTGCTCCATCGACACAGGTCTCTCCCCGCTGAGGCCCTGCAACATCACGTTCGCCAAGCCCTCCTCAGCACGTCTCACTTTGTGATAAACCCTTTCCAGGTACCAGCCAGAGGCGTCCAGAGGGTTTTGAACCTTCACATACAAGTCATTGATGTAGGCTCCGGGGCTGACCAGACTGAAAGGCACTGCGTTGTTGGTTTCTTTGCTGTTAATTGTCCGAGAGTTCCTGGAAAAGTAACCAAACTCTTACAAACAGGCTACAAGATTAATTAAGAGACATTTCTTTGTTTTGTTCTGTTGTCTGATGTACCATGTGCGGCTGAGGGAGTTCCAGTATTTCCAGTGCTCCTCCACTGCGATCTTCTGGATCACGCCAAAGCATCTTGGAACAAACTGGCTGGCCAGAGGCTCCCCATCTGCCTGGACCATACCTTGAAAACAGACATGAGAGAAACTGTAATTCCTCTTTAAAGTATCACCATGACTGACCCCATTCAAAACTGCACCTACAAAAATTTGAATTCTAGACATGTCTGTACCTTCTACAGCAACATACTGAAGCCGCCTATGTGGAGATGCTCTCAGTACTCTCACCAAATGTTGGTCTGGCCTGAAGATGGGTATTTCCTAAAATTTAAATAAAAAGCTTTCAGATGAGCATTTTCAATTGTTTCAAAATTTAAGCTGCGTTAACACTTCACCAGGACTCAGGCGATGATGCACTTACCTTCAGCTGTTTCAACTCTTTCTTCTTTTCTTGGTATAAATGATAGAAAAGGCCAGAGAAGGCGAAGCTGGACCCGACACCAATCAAAACCAGCGGGTTTACAGGAAGGTCACTCATATCTGGACCTATGACAGGAATGTATAAAGTCAGCACAAGTCAGAGTAAACTACTGTACACGCATTAACTGTCAGTGTCGAAGTACGTAATGTGTTTTTGAGGAATAATGACATAAAGACCGATAAGTGGACAAAACTTACCTGGTAAAACTCTGACTCATGCGAAATTTGGTCACATAAATCGAAAACAAAAGCGACAATTACGTTGGTGCCATTTCCTTGTTTGTCCACGTTGCGTCACATTTCATCAGCCAATAGAAATACACCGTATTTTCCCTTTTAGCTTTTTGACCGCCAGGTGGCAGCAACGTCCTCATAAACATGTGCTATTTTCTGACACCCTTGTATTTACTCAGCTCAGTTTAAACAGGATCATATGATATTATGTGTTTAACCTGAAAACGAAGCATGTTGTCGTTTTGGTTTATTACAAGTGAAAGTCTATAGTTAAAGTAAAAGTAGGCTACAAAAATAATGGCAACAACTGACTACTACTACAAATACTCATCATGCAGAATGGCCCCTTTCAGTGTTATATTGTTTTTTATGCATAGCAAGTGCTACTTCAATTTTGTGGTTGTACAAGGAGGCACACCTTATAACCAGTCTATTATTTTATTTTATTAATTATAACTTAACCATGCACCAGATTTTATAAACTGATCATATGTTTTGTGTAAAAACCTGAATCTGAAAACAAACCATAAAACAAATCGTAACATATACAAAGAAGCACAAAATACATTACAATACAATTTATTTGTATGGTCCCTGGATAAATGTCATTTGTAACTTTCAAACTGAAACAACATACCATAGGAGGAACACAAAAGGAGACACTCAAACAAGTTGTGCCACTTCAGGTTTATTTGTATATAATTTGCGTAGCCAAATATCACTTTCAATGTCTCAGTAGGCATGTCAGGACCAGATCCTGCACAGCAAAAGAGCAAGCACTTCCAAAAGTGATCACGAGATGTTTATCGTGCAAGGGAAAAAATCTGTCCCTTTTAAAACATTCGTTCAACAATGTTCTGTCAAATACTGTGTAGTTTTACCTCTGAAGTAATTCAAATAAAAGGGTAATAAAGCACTGTTTTGAGGTACTTGTACTTACTTGAATATTTTCATGTGATGCTACTTTAAAATTACACTCCACTCCACTTTTAAGGAAATATTGTACTCTTAACTCCACTACATTTATGTGACAGATAACGTTACTAGACACTTTGCTAATTAAAGGCACTAACCCACACAGGTGTTTTCAATCACTTTGGCAGATTCGACCTCTAGTATCTAAATACTGCAGTAATGGAGACAACAGTTCTTACTTTAAAGTGGATACAGCTTTTCAAATCACTCCCTTCCAGTCTTCGCCTGTGATATACTATTGGCACCGCTGTCACAAAAACAGCGTTAGCGTCATTGCTACCAATAACAGCTGTCCAAATAAAAAAGACAACTGTAAGCACTCCCCTATTGCTCTGAGTTCCCAGACTGGGAAGAGTTGAGTCAGCTAATAAGACCGCCAGCTGCATGGCTAACTGAGCTAACTTGCTAACCGCAGCTGCAGTTAGCAGCAGTTAGCCACTACTCTGGTGATATGCTGCCCCCTTTTTGTTTGGAGTTTGAATTCAACAGGTGGTCGATTTTCACATACTGCACCTTTAACACGTCGCAGCTGTTTGATACAGTAGCTTTACTGCTTGTTATCGTGGTGTGACTGATTAATGTCACCAATCTGAAAGATGTATTGATGACAGTGATGATTTGTAGGCTGAGTCATGCTGCATTTATTGAGACCGTAACATGCTTTTTATTACAGATTGCGCACGTCTTTGGAATTTAAGCAGTTCCACAAAGGAGGATTTTCATTTCTAACCTTCCAGTATTTCACAACATTGGAGAAAAGTTACATAAAATGCCAAATATTTTGTAAAGCTGAGAGATCTTTTCTTCTGTCCTTGATTTATTCCTTTATTTCCTTGTGTGCCCCTGGAGAGGTCCAGATCACCTTAGCACACTCAGTGCTGAAGCACTAATCCTCTGATTACGTTTTTACTGAAAGTTGCCAGCCTGACCAACGTAATACACCCGTGCATCATAAAGTAAAGCGTCACAGACTTTTCCAGCTTCCTTTTTTTTGTCTGCCTCTCTGTCTGGGTACTAAATAGCTAACTGTTTCTCTTGGCAAACAGTTTTGGACTGGGAACACACACCTGTTTTAAATATGTGGTCATATTTTCACCTGTCATTAGATGCTATCTGCGCTCATTGTTTCCAAACCCTTTTTTTCCCCCTTTAAGCTGATGAGAGGAGTTGCTGAAATTGAACATGTATCTGCACTGCTGGAATTACTGGAAATATACTCATATAGTCATTTACTATAGGTTTTCAAATAGCAGTGAATCTTCGGGGGCATCTCTGACACCACGACATTAATGTTTTTTTAACACCTGATGCCAAATGAAAAGAGGAGACACACCACTACACAATACCGTGAACTGCTTTTGTCTCTTTCCGGCGGTTCATGCTCATCCTGATTGAGGTGTTGTTTCATTCTTCTTCAGTATGTCTGTCCTTGACTGCTTACTGACAGCAAAAAGGGCCTTTAGCTCAAAATCATGACGTCAGTTACCTTATTGTGGAAACACCTCTCACTCAATCATCTGCAACCTTGGTGTTGCATCTCCAGACCTGCATGGAACAAACCTCTGATGACACTGACAGCACATACAGGCTTTTATGTCTGTCCAGATATACGCTGGCTTCGTGACTGTTGCAGAAAATCAGGACAAAATGAAAAGACTCTGTGAGGCACATTACGATTGGAATTTCATCAGGAGGTCTTGACCGCCAGCTCTTGACTTCTTTATCTTGAGAAAGGCATGCAAGATGCTCGCTGAAAGAAGCGACCTCGACCAGAGGGGTAGGACCAAGCCAAAGTATGAAGAGAGAGAAAAGCTCACCATCTGGTTGCATATAACAAACTAACCTAAATCTTACCACGCTCTGAGCTAACACCTGACAATTTTGTCTCAGTCTCGTCCTTGGCTAATGAATAGTTATTGTTGTAGCATTCAATAGCAAAAAATGTCCCTGAATCCTCCTCTCTGACTCTCACAGTGCTCTCAGTTCTCTCATATTTCTTTCTTCTAAAGACGCACACACCCCTCCGCCCATCCTCTCGCTTGATGAGTGCGATTAGACATTAGACACACTGCTTCAGAGCTGCACCATCTCCCTAAAGTTAATTTGAGACAGTGGAGAATGGGTGGCACAGAAGCTATAGATCCAGTGATAATGGATGGTTAACACAAACGTCTGCATTTATGTTTTGCACACGAGGAGCCCTCGATACTCTGACCTTGAAAATATACAGTAAGGCGGTGCTCAGTCTGTCAGAGAGGACGATCATTTTCTTGTAAAACATGTAGAGATCTCTACGTGTGAGCTCAGTGGGATGTTTGGTTGAGTTAAAGCAATAAGATTAACAGAATACAATCGTGATAGTGTGATAGCCTGTGGGAGGCTGCACTTAAGGCACCAGCAAGCCAACGTGCTTGTCATGACAATTCTAACATACTGATGTTTAGCAGGTACAATGCTGACCATGTTCACTATCTTAGTTCAGCCTGTTGGCATGCTAACATTTGCTAATTAGCACTGAAAACAAACCACAGCTGAGCTTGGGAATGTTATTTGTTTCACAGGCATTTGTGCAGCATCCATGTCATATCTGATGAATGGTAGAGATGGGAAAGATGCTAACAACGATTGTTAGTTACAGAGTTGGTTGTATGGGTATTAAAATACAGTGCATTGACAATATAACACCATATCCATGAAATTTTGATTTAATAACATCGAAGGATTTACCCCGGCATCCATATTTGTTTTTTCAGGCTCTTCTCTATTATTCTGTATTAAGTGCACAAAACATTTCTGGAGCTAAACATTGTTGCAGCATTCTCCTGAACAACTGAAGTAGATGGAGACTTCTAAAATTGAAATATTCTCAACTTTTCTCCAGATTACACTGCTATTTCATTATTAGATGTGATTGCCTGATTGGCTCCACAGCGGTTTTGCCCGACATGCAGGTAAGCAGCTTTAATGCAATGTCAAATGTGGACCCCAGGAAGATTAGTTGATTGCTGGCATGAGCTAATAGTGACCCTTTGATTAGACAGTTTTCGTTGTGATCGGACATCTCAACAAAACCACAAAAGTTATTACAATTCATCCTGAGATATATATGAATATCTGTACCAAATGTCAGTGGTGTTTGAGACATTTTATTATATCAACTATATCATGGTGGAACCAGTCATTACAACAGTTCATCCAGTAATTATGGAGATATTTCATGCCAGACCAAAGTGATGGACTGATCAGCAGACAGACAGTGAGTACAGCCATCCCAAGAGACGCACAGCTAGCATGGCTAAAAATGACTCGGACCACAAAACCACTCATAAGTCATCTGAGTGCAGGTGGTGAATCCATTTCATGTGTCCATGATGGGAAATGCTGCTAAAACAGATGTGCTTACCTGCAGTTTTGGTGAGTTTCAGGTTTCAATTTTCAACTATGGATGAAACGGTTCAAGAAAATCTCAGATTTAAATGGTTTATGGATCATTTTCAACAACAAAAAACACCTTTCTTACAAGATGAGATTTTTGTGATTGCAAACTTGACAAAATGAAACAGCATTCCTCATCCAGTGTTTCATCAGATGATTTATAGCTATCCTCAACAGGCACACAATCAAACACACACTGTGCTCTGACAAAGAGATTTACATTGCTTTGGTTCCCTGCTGGGAAGATAATTTCCCACTCTGATCTTCTTTTTAATTTGATGAGGTTGATGTACCTTTGTAATTACCATGATGGCCTCCATTAAAATATCTGGAGCGTTGACTGACGGCTCGGTGATCGGTTCAGACTCTTACATCAGCATCTCAGTGAACCCCACGGGTTGTGTGGGAGGTCACACAGCTATGTTTCAGCTTGCTTGTTAAAGGCAAGAATTAAAGTAATAATTACCTACAATTACTATTAATTATGTCCCCCGGACTATTAAAGCTTTAGTAAAAGTTAATGAGACCACTTACATCGTTTGTCATAGAAGATGTTGTACAATTGATTTGAGGCATAAAACAGAATTACAAATGTTGGTCACATGAGCTGAACTGAGCTAAACGCTTAAACAGTTTCAAGCAGAGAAAATGACAAACAGAAAAAAAATGTAAACTCATCTTTATGACAGAGGGTTTATGAGAAGTGTGTTTATAGTTTTGAGACACAGGCAATAAAACACCTGCCGGGAGAGAGATAAACATTGGTGGTGTCAAATGTTTGCTGTAATGACACCCATGCAGCACAATCATTTTGACTTAGACTCTACTCATTTCTCAAATTGCTACCAAATTAGCTAATCCTGGAATTTTATGCGAGTTTACACTATCACAGACCAGACATGTTAAAAATACCTCATAAAACAAGAAACTGGGTCAGAAAAAGGGCGATTGTGTCCTTAAGTTCTCCAAACTTCATCCAGCAGAACTCAAAAGCCCAAATATTTGACTTTCCTCCCAGAGGAAGGTTGTTCTGACGTCCATCAAAAGCTTTCACAAGCCTCGCTGAGTCGCCCGCTGATAGTACAACCAGACCAGCAGCACATAAGGTGAAGCACATGTTGCCACAGGAGGAGTCGGTGCACGGGGAACAAGAACGGCCTCTGTGTATTGTTATCTTCTTCATGGCTGGAAGTAAATAACATAATCCTCATCTCTTCACACTATGCGCACTGATGCATGAGTGCATGATGACAGAGCAGCCATCTGACCAGAGACAAACACACACACACACACACACGCGCACACACACACACACACACACACACACACACACACACACACACACACAGGGATCAGAAATATTTATCAGTTTTCCCACATGGCTTTTGATGAATTATGAGTCGTATAACTCTCTGTTCTTCTTCTCTTTTCTATACATATGATATGTATCCCCATGTATTATTCTCTGAGCATATACACTAGCATTATCTTATCTGAGAGCTGTGACTGGTTCTGTATCGGGGAACCAACTGAGAGAGACTGTTTTTTGCATGTAATGTCACATACATCTGAATGTCTACTGTGTACGGTCGTCTTTATGGTCGGACCCAAGAAGAAAAAAGGTGTCTTAATTATCTAATGTGTAGGTTGTTTGTTTTTGAATGTTAAAGATGTAATATGTAACATTTCTGCATAAAAAATTCTAAAAAAGACCGTTGTTATATATTTTGTTTAGTTTTGTACTTACATTATCCCAAATATTTCAAGCATTGTTCAAGCCCAGAGAAATCTTCAATTTTACACAAGGTAACGTTTGTTTCTTTGGTTGTTTGTTTTGTTAAGATCCCCATGAATTTCTGTATTAGCGCAGTAGCTACCTTGCATTTCCTTCTGTCACTTTAGTAGCTAGAATTTCTGGGGAATCATCAGATTAGACCACAGACAGGAGGAAGGAAGTGGTTGAACAGGTTTAAATTCAACATCAATATTACCTTGTCTTTGACGGTGGTTGGTTCTTGTTCAGGTTGTCACAGAGCCTCAGCTTTATGGATATTTTATGAGATTTTTCATGAGAATAAAATTTGGTTTCTTGTAATGTTTTATTGAATTGTATTATACTGTAAGGTATACCTAATATATCTGCTGTATGCACTATACAGATGACAAATGAAAATAACATCAGTCGTCTCAGGAAGGTGTTGATTCACATCGTTTTCATCAATTCTTGTGTTCCTCATGTGGGTATCTGCTTTAATTTGTGACTTAAGTCCTCAAATGACTCGTACTGCTACGGTACTCAATCATATTATGTCATTTCGTTTATGGCTGTTGGGGAGGAAGTACTCAGATCTTTCATCTCAAAGGATGTGACTTTATGCACACTCTCCAGCGCCTCTTCTCAGTGCCTCTCTAAGTAGCATTTTTATTGTTCCAGCTGATCAAGGTGCGTCTTTTTAGTATACAGGTACCCAGTTCAGTCCAGTGATTCCCAACCAGATTGGGCACCTACACACACTGTGAATCTGGGGCATCATAGTAGATGAGTAATGGGGAAGGAAAGAGGGTAAACCCATGCTCGGAAAATTAATTTTTTAAACTTTAATTTTTGCTTCCTCTGTGAAGTGTTGGATCATTTTACATGTTTTATGAAACCATCTCAAACATAACGAGGCAGCAACTAAACACAGATTTTTGTTTTAGTAACACTGCATTTGTGGAAAAAGTAGCATTATGCATTATAGGTAATGTTGGCGAGATGTTTTGAAAAGGAAGAAGATTGTGTGAAATAAAATAGGTGATATCTCCGGTTCTGCTGTATCGATTTTCTGTCATTTGTTTTTTAAACTGTCCATAATGAGCACCACCACCGCCGTTATGGGAGCGCAATGTTGAACCAGAGACTGCTTTTCAACCTGCTGCCTACATTACCCACAATGCAACTGAGCCACTGAGTGACATCACTGGAGGCATGGAGCTTCCTCTGAAGCCTCAAAAGACTTTATACTACTTTTTCTCACCATCTGGACCATTAGCTGCCCGGCTAACTGAGCTAACTAGCAAATGGCAGCTACAATTAGCGCTTACTTTGGCGACATGCTAACCCCTGTTTTAAGCGGGAATTTGACAGGTGGCCAGTTCTTACATATTGCACCTTTAATTACTGCAGCTGTAAAGTGTAGCCTATGAAAAAATAAAAAATTTGTTTCATGTAGCTGATTGGTAATAAAGAAGGAATTAATCATCTTCATTCAAACCAATTTCTGAGTCTCTTCTCCAGGTAGATTCGGTCTTTTCAGTAGTTTCTGTGGCAAAGGAGCTCTGTGTCACATGAGAGAGTGGTTCCTCTTTCTTTTCTTCCACAGAAATTCCTCCATATTGTGTAAAGATGGCATAATAGCCTAAATATATATGTGTATGTGACATGGTATCTCAGTAGGGCTTTCTGACATGATAAAAATTTTTTGCATGACGGAAACATGCTATAGAAAATGAAACAAAGGCTCAGTCGTGTCTTTATTTCACTTTGCGGACACGGTTTCCTTCTCTCTTTGTGGCTTCGTGTCGACGCCCTCATCCACTGACGTCCACAGATGATCCTCCATTGGTTACTTGTTGATTGTTCAAGGTAAAGCCCGAGTGGGAGGAGGAGGAGGAGGAGGAGGAGGAAGATTTCAGGAGCGGAGAAATTCACTTCAGTCAGAGCGCAAGAAGGCACAGAGTCAGCAAGTGGATCCAAACTAACCTGCGGAGGATTATCACCACATTTTCCAAGTCTTTCACTTCCTTAAAATCTGTTTTCATTTTTGGACCGGGTCAGCTTCTCTAAAGGACATGTTGGTGGAAGTTTCAAAGAGCATTTGCATGCTTCTCTGCTGCATGTTGCTGCAGCCCGTGAGTATATTTCAACACTTTTCTCACGACTTGAACTTGTTTTCAGGTGTGCGTCACTTGCTCGCCTGAATTGGCGGTGTGAGGATGCAGGCAGAGCGTCGCCTGCGCGTATAAGTTGAGGCGCAAGAGCCAGTTTTGGCTGCAGGGCGCACCAGTGTGAAGCTCTGTGCGTTCTCCTGTCAACATGTGTGGTGCGATGGAAGGATGTATTTGATTTGGTTGATGAGATTTCTTTTATAATCATGTTTTTGTTTAAAGTTGAGTGTGTTTTTTTGTTTTGTTTTTAACATCAAGCATTCGTCCCTCTCACACCATCACCACACCAGTCTGTGCTTTGTGTGTCAATAGTCAATATCCTCAATTCCCCAGACGCCTCAGGCAAAACCTGCTGCCTTTAAATGACATTTGGCACCAAAACAAAACACTCAGCCAGACTGTGATCGTCTTTGAGCGCATTGTGTCTTAATGTCCTGGCTGATCTCTTTTCACGACTATGGTTAAAGGTGCACTGTGTACTTTAGGAGAACAAATTCAAACTCGGACATATTTATCTTTTGCATAATAATCAAGAGAAATAAGGTCCCCAGAACACTGTTTGAAGCTAGAAATGTTGTCCTTTAAGGTGTTCAGGCATGAAAAAAACCCCAAATCTTCTGATTAAAATGTCTTCCCAAAACTACACAGTGCACTTTAAAGTGAATTAGCAGCAGCAGTGTGGGTCTCTGTTCAGGACACCGTGGCAATCACCTCCTTTGTCTGTCTCTGGTCTCCAGCGTCCTTATCCTCAGCTGTCTCCTGTAGAGAAGCATGTATGATTCATGCTGGAATTGAGCTGGAGGTCACAGCCCTTAGAATAGCATACTGGCTTTTACATCTGCATTTGTACACACACTCACAGACTGTTTCAGAGCCTCTGTGGTGGAAAAGAAGCAAAGGAAAATGGATGGCGGAGAGGGTCAAAACGATGCTCATGATCATAATCATGATTGTGATGATGGAGTATGGGAAGTTTTCCCCTGATATTCCAACTTATATCGCTTCAGACAGCGCCGATCCATCACTGACAGCATCTCCTCCAGTCCTAGTCCAGTGAAGTAACACAGGACGTCCTGCGTAGCCTGAGGAGTGACATAAATCATAACCTAAATGGGGGAGTCACCTTGTGTGAGGGGAGAGGCTGGACTCATATGGGCTCATTTCGTGGCTAACAATAGCCACATACTACTAGTCTGATTAATGCCCACAGAAAGGAGACTCATCCCCCTAAGTAACAGCTATAAATCTTCCAGTCCTATATTCTCTGGTGGTAAACACTCATGGGTTCATCTTCACGCTGAACCAATTCACGGCAGAAGGTTCAAACAAGCGCATGCAAATCTGAGCAATATGACGATCAAAAGATTGATTTTGTGTCTGCCACGTGTGTCGGGTGGAAAGATTAATGGGAGCCCGGGTCAGCTCATCTCAGTAGATGGGCTCGCCTTGAGATGCGTGGCACCGTCGAGAGAGCGCACACTGTATAACTCACGCAGCCATCTGCGCTTCACTAATAGACAGATGATGTGTGATGTGTGTTTGTCACCCTGGCCTGAAGAGAGAAATGGAAAACATGTGTGAAATGTCTTCACAGGTGTTTTCAGTGCAGAACCAGATGTGTGACATGATGAAGGAAATCGAAAAGGAGAGGGACATGTGTGAGGCTCAGATTGAGAACAAGACAGCAGGTACGTGCAGCAGTTATTTGTTATATGTTTAATTCGCACGCAGGTTCTGATCGAAGTGACACACCTACGCTCTTAAGACAACAGAAGCTGTCCAAACCTCGCCTCTGGCTTTACATTACAGCCTGCATGGTTGAGCACTGTTTTGCCAGCCTCCCTGTCACATGCGCCTCGGTTCAATTTCAAAGTAAACTTTCTAATGTCCCTTTAAAGTTTCATTAAACGCTATTTAAAAAATTGCCACAGTGAGCGGGCAGTAATGAAACCCACTTAATTGATTTGTTGTTTCGATTTATTGCTGATTGAGCTAAGTGGGTTGTGCATACTCACAGCACGCAGCTCATAATTATGTTTGACTGTGAGATCATTTGGCTTCAGTGAGTCTCTATTACCTCTGTGTGTAATTGACACCTTGTTGATCCTAACTGCAGGTATCACGAGACTCTATTTGCTTCCGCACAATGAAAAAGTCATTAAACACTCATTATCTTTTTGATTTAGATGCTTACTATAGATTCCATCAAATGTAACTGCTGCCACATCCTCAGAGTGATGCTGCAGATATCACCCACTAAAGGTGAGCAGCTGTGGATTTAACCTGATTCTGCGTCCAGAGACCAAACAAGGCACAGTGGTATTTTGAATTCAAATGACAGACAGGAGGCTGTTTTATTAGTCATGGTGGCAGCGTGTTAACTCAGGTCATCCGCTGTTATTGACCCAGCTGACTTGTACTGTCACATTGGCTGCCATGGGAACTCCAGTGCTCGGAGCAGCTTGCTCTTTGTCACCTCGCCGCAGTTTGAGTCAGACATGTACTGAAAATAAAAAAAAGAAAAGTTGTTCTGTGTTGTCAGCTTGTGGTGTTTCTCTCTCTGTCTCTGCTGCTCCGCTCTGCTCAGGTTGCAATGGGACGTGGGACAAGCTCACCTGCTGGCCCAGTGCCGACATTGGAGAGGTGGTCACCATCCCCTGCCCCAAATATCTCTTCTACTTCTCAGGTGACGTTTCTTACTCGTAAGAATCAAGTCTGTAAAATAGGTTTTGCGTGTGTTCCTGTGTGAGCTGTTCAGCAAATATTAGAGTAATGTGTTTTTTTCGTCAGAGATATAATATCGAATGGCTGAAACCCGCAATCGAGCAGAGGTCAAAGCAACACTATGTAACTTTCTGCAGAAAGATAGTTGATTGTCCATTATCTGCACCCACTCATCCTTTGCAGGATCGCGAGTGGCTGGTGCAGATCCAAGTTAATATTGGGCAAGTGGCGTGGTTTGCAGAAGTGGCATTATGAACTAGAGTATATCATCATGTGATATATATTTGGTGAATTTAGAGAGACCCTAAGTTTGTACAATAATAGCTTTGCAAAAATAAGAGGTAGCCCTGGCTATTTGTAATCTCCCAGTCTCTTGTAACAGAATTTCTAAACTAACAGGAAGATATAAATGTCTGGAAAGGGATAAAAGATGTTGTACTTAATGGAATGAGAGTTGGCTGGGGGATGAAAAACATGTTCTGTGTGAGTGTAAAAACACAAGCATTGTTGATAACTGAAGGAAGTACCTGCCAGAGTACTTTGCCAATCATCCATCTACGCTTACATTTATACAGTTATTACAGACTGATAACCCGAACATAGTATGTAAACTAGGTGCATTTCTGAATAATGTTCTGTCTCTCTTTAAATAACTTGGCTTGTGCTGGGGATCTGTTGTTTACCATTGTACTATGGTTTTGTTTTATGTTCATATTCCATGTGTGGTCTAGAGAAAAGAAAAATCTAAATCTGAATCTTTCTGGAATTGGGAGGGGGCCATCGCGGTGCCATATAGGCTGCCCTATATGCTAGAACATTAGTTGGCCTCTACGTGCCTCTAACTGGTTAAATCAACACATCTTCAACATAAACAACTGACTATGTTGATTACAAGTGACTCTCAAAATGACATATGTCACTGTTCCCAAAACAACATGACTGACGCAGGGTAGCAGCGACAGGCGTACCAGAGCTTTGTCTTAAGGCTGCACTTTCGTTGAGTTTAGGCACTAAAACAACTTGTTTATGTTTAGGAAAACATTGTGGTTCAATAAATACATTTCTGATGGAACTTATGTTACTTAACTTTAGTTACGTTTTGTACGTGACACAACATTAATAATGTTAGTTGGTTGAAATGACTCACTGTTGACATTTGGTTTCACACAGAACCTATTGTTCACGCCGTCCTCCTCCCTTTGCTGACTTTCACTCTTTATATTACTTCACCTGACTTCCTCCTTTGCTGCTGTGATAATTGCCATGACCACTAGAGGTCGCTGCCTTACAAAAACAATCAATAGAAAATACTTCCTTGGGTGTATTTATAACACAGGTACAGTGGTTATACTATACTAATCTGAGAAACATATTTTGTATATTTACTGTATATATATATATATATATATATATATATATATATATATATATGGCCTTATGGCTTTATGGCTTTATTTGATAGGACAGATGAAGAGTGACAGGAAACGGGTTGAGATTGAGCGGGGGTGGCATGCAGCAAAGGGCCACAGGTGGAAATCAAACCCAGTGCCACTGTGGCAAGGACACAGACTCTGTATATGGGGCACACACTCTCCCAGCTGAGCTTCTGGTCAGCCCCCGCATATAAATCTGAACCAGGGTTTTGAACTGATTCAGTATAAATGTAGTGCGCCTTTCTGCACATTGGTGCTCCACCACATCTGGTGCCCTTTTATATTTTTTTTCTCATCCAGTTTTTGTGAAAAATCTCTAAAAATCGCTTAGATGAGAGACAGAGTTAATAACCACTGTAGCTGGTGAACACAGCGGAGCATTTAGCTGCTAACGAAACAGATATTTCCCTAAGTGAATGATGTAAATAGGATGTTTCTCCTTGTCTGTTGGATTTTGGATGGTTTGCTAGAAAGTCTGCGAATATGTCAGCTTTGTGCTTAAAGCCTGTTGTGCCGCTAAGAGGAACCAGAAAATCAATTACTGCAGTACTTAGCATATCTTTTAATAAACCTATTTCTGTCTTAATCAAAGCTGAGATATTTTTTTTCAAAAAAAAAATGATTCTTCTCCTTCTTCTCCCCTTTGTTGCTCCATTTCCAATCATCCCCTGCTGTTGTGTCTTTGTCAGTATCATCACGCTCCATATTTGAGACCAGAAATAGGAATTATGAAGTACCCTGAGCATCCTAGCCGTTCATACTCATGATGTCATTCTGGCCTACGATCACCTGCTGTTTCAATCTTTCCTGGCACCCCGTGTCATATATCACAACGAATATAGTGAAACTCAGAACACATGGCACAGCTGAGTCACAAAAAGATAAACAAATTCTCATCCCGGCACCATTCAGCCATCAAGGACACATTCTGTGTGTTCTTCCTCCTTTGATGCATGAGAAGCCTCACAGGGAAGTGATACTAATTATGGCAGGGGAAGGAAACCACTCTCGAGAGAATTTATTGGGTGGATTGTATGTTTGTACAGTAGTTCCCCTGTGAGTTTCCCATATATCTCCACCCGTCATTAATTACCACACAGAGCTGATTAAGTTGTTTGTTTGCATTCGGCTGGCAGAGAGGCCTCAATTTCAACTGAAGAGCCTTGAGAAATGTGCCTTCATTTGTGTCGAAGCAGCTTGTAATTAACTTTTAGAAGCCACTGCTGTAGTTCTTTGATAAACTATAATTATGATCAATATTTTTGATATTTACGTTGGATCAGATGGATTAGTGTTCTATGTGTCAACTGTAGTGACAAACCCACAGAGAATGATGCAAACGTGGAAGTTAATCATCCCCGCAGAGCTTTATAGAGTTTTAGATTTTTCGCCTCTTTGTGTACTGTTTTGGTTTTACACACGCTTATAACTATTTCACACATTCCGAAATTTGGTAGACTTAGCTGCCACACAATTATTATGCTCATTAATTTAGTTATATATTTTAGAATATCTATTTATATTTTGATATTAATAAATTCATATATAAACATGGATTCCTGACCTGAAACTGTTCGGATACACTGGGATTCGTTGGTACCCGACGGGCAGGGTTTGGACAAAAACTTAGGAATGATGTCAGGATTTAGGATGGGCTCTGTGACATCAATTGACATGATGCTTTTAAAGGTCTTTTAGTGTAAATATAGTGTAGAAAATCAATAAATATAGTGTACAAAAATAAGTGATGTAATATATGAATATATTTATACTTTAATTATGTGCGTAGAACATGCAGTTTTACAGTTGTCGGCACTGTACATGTCTGAAATTGGCACGAACAGGCAAGCTGTAACCACGGTAACAATTACATGAAGGGGCAACAGAAACTCAGTACTACTTGGACGAATAGAAAACAGAATGCTTGTCGCTTTTGGGTCAAGCTCGGTTACTACTCTCTTGGACTCTGGCGAGTTGGAAAGAAAAATGTCCCCTGGGCTGATCTCTAGTGTATAAAGCTGCATAACCACCTGTTTTTGGTTGTGTGTATGACACCTGATAGGTTGGGGACATTTTCAGTGCACTTAAACAATTTAACAAACTCAATCCATATGTGTTCAATTACCAGTGCCTTCATTTTAACAAGTATAAAGTTACATATCTTTGCAAACATTACAAACCAGGGTGCCTCTGATGAGGTTCCTGCCCCTGTAATCTCACCAGTATTTTCTTCATTATATTCAGGAAACTCTAACCAGTTAGTTATACTTAGCATGTGAAGGCACGGTGCACAGGAGAAGGGTTTTCTGGGAAGCTGTGATGTGACCCAGATGGGAGATAGTGACCTGAGAGAGAAGAGCACTCCTGGGAAAAGAGATGAGGAATCACCAGATTTGTGGGGTTGAAGGCAAGAGGTAAATTTCACTGACATGTCAAAGGATCAACAGGCCTCCACTGTGAGGGGGACCACGATGAAACTAAGGGGCCTTAACAAAAAAAAAAAAGAGCAGGGATTGTAAGTGACCTGTGCTGCACTGATATCAGTTATGCTGTAAATCAACAAATCCGCACAGGTCTCTGTGGGTTAAACCATCTCTGCTCTCAGGCCATGTAAGGAGGACTTAATTAAAGGATGATGAACGGTCTGGGATTATGTGCATTGTAAATTACTGTTGCTGTCGGGTGAGAACCTTTTATCCCCAAATGTGAGCATTACAGGAACTAAGAAAAAACAGCTCTGCTCGTGTAGCCTGATCGCTGTACATTTACCAGTTTATTCATTTTATTTTGAAAGGGTTCAGAGGTCATGTCATTTTTCAATTCTCCTTTCTGTGATGCCAAAAAAAGTTAACCTTAGCTTCTTTTCAAAGGTATTCACTGTCAGTGGGTTGTGAAAGAAGTTATTGACACATCCCGAGCCATTCATTTTATAAGCCTCACGCACAAAAAAACAAGCATTACGAAACATGGCGCCACAGAGATCCAGGGCCAAGTCATAAATTTAGTTGAGATAGAGTTGGCATTCTCATGAACTCTTTACCTAGTAGCTCTAACACAAACACACAGTCATTCATCTCTTTCAATAACACCCTATCTGCAAGCTCAGACTGACAGAGTGCCTGGCTGTCAGTGCTTTCACCTGCAAGTCATAATGCTCAGTTGCAGCTTATAATTTCATTCTAATATGAATCTGCATATAATTAGGAAGAATAAAGCTTTTAACTGCACAAACTGACAGAAAACCCAAGATTTAAAAAAAAAAAAGGCCTGGAAGTTAAAACAATGACAGGGTGATTAACTCGTTTGAGCTCTCCTCGTTGTTGTGCACGACACTGAAAATCCTTGCAGTCATGTTTTGGGGGATGATGAAAGCATTCTTCTGGCAATCCCTCAAACAAGCCAGATCCAGTGGTGGCATGGGCTGAAACAGCAGGGGCTTATCACCCCCTTTGTGTCTTGTCATGTTGTTTGAGGACGCAAAGCCTCCATCTTCTCTGCAATACGCCACTCAGGTATTTGTGAGCTGACCATATTTTAATGCCAAATACATTCTAAGACTCTGGATTGTTGGTCATTTCCCAACTCGGTCTTGATTTGATAGCGGCTGTGGAGCGATACGGTTGGGAAATGTGAGGAATGTCCTACATTTAGATTTCTATAGCGGCATTCAGTGCGAGGATTAATTTGTGGCCAGCACACGCAGCTTTCTTTCTTTAATGACAGGGAAGGAGATGAGGAAACGCTCCAAAAAAATATTACACAATAAGAGCACAACTGCAGCGATGTCAGCCTGTGCTTCTCACTGCTGGTTACACAACGAGATACACCTCATGAATGTTGTAAGAGGGGTCTTTGATCTTATTAATGATTCCTGTCCAATCTGAACATTGATGCATTTTCTTCCTGTTGTTTAGTTAAAAGTCTACAACAAGTTATATTATCTGATGGTGACATGTATCTTTAAAGGATTCTGATACACAGTGAGTATTATTGTGAATTACTTGTATGTACTCTAGTCCATTTCATAACTTCATCCGTCTATGTTTGCATTTTTTATTGCCACATTATTTGGCATCTTAGCCTTTATCGAAAGGAATGAGACACACGGGAGTTATTGGGAAGAGCGAGAGGAGGTGGATCTTAACCACCTATTTCAACTGGTGAAGTGATGCACACTTACTCGAATAGCTCTTTGAACGATTACTCTGGCGAGCTGTATATATGATGCAAGGGAGAGTAATGGATGTGCAAAACCAGTTCACTTATTTATTTGTCTCTTTATCCACTCATTCAATCTGTACTGTTTATTCTTTTCTATTCTACTGAGCTCAAGCTACAGTGCCGTATCGTGCTGTACTCACCAGGGCTCTACTCCAGTCTAATCTACTGAGCTCTAGTACTCTAATGAGCTAGTCCACTCCACTGTATACTGAGCTCTTGTCTACTGAGTCGACTCTATAATATACTGTATACTCTACAGAAGTCTAGTGACCTCTGGCCTCAGAGCTCTACTCTATTCTACTCTAAACTACGGATCTCTCATCTATTAAATGCTTTAAAGCTCTGCTATACTGAGCTGAGGCATCAGAGCTCTACTCTACATATTGAAACTTTACATTTCTTTATGTTCAATTTTCAATGTTGACAAGGCAGTGCTTATGATCAGGTAAGGTTTAGATACAAAAACTACTTAAGGTAAGGTGAGGGCAAAACTTCCCATCAAAAATGATGTATTTTGTTGCCACTAATACGTCTGGAAATTGTCCTGAGGTCTCCTTAAAAATATCCAGCGGTTACAGACTAACAAAAGTTGAAACACAGTCTTTAACTGTGGTCACTGGCTTGGCATTTGTCTCGCTTAATTCCACCTGCGTCCCCTTTGCCTCCTGACGCAGAAGTCAGGTCATGAACTTGTAATGTGAACGTGATGTGACGTGAAGTTTGTAAAAATGTCAGAACGTAGGCCTGTGACATGTACAAATGTGGATTTGTCAGTGGTAAGCAGAAACATTAACTGCCAACATTTTATTCTGGCTTTTACACTCCACTGAGCTCTAGTCTACCCTTCTCTTTTCCACTGAGCTCAAGTCCAAAGTACTGCACTGTCCTGTTCTTTAATGAGCTCTACTCTGCCCCCTCAATCTCCTCTCAGATGAAAGTGACCTCTGCTCCCTTTATGGCCAGTCTAATGCACTTGGACCTTTCACTTCTGCCCCCATGGGCAGGCCCGAGTAAAAATATCCCTCTGCTCGACTGTTGGCCTCCTGGTGTGTGTGTGTGTGTGTGTGTGTGTTCAGCCTGAGAGTGATTAAGAAACAGATGGAGGCAAATACACATGGGAACTGTCCCAGCATCTCTGAGCCGGTGGGACGACTGATCCCCTTCAGTCATTCCTTCCATTTCCTTTTAGTATTTGGGAGTATTCCAGAGAGACGTATACATCTCGGTGTGATGAATTAAGTGTGAGTAATGCAGGAGACGTTTTGCCTTGTGGCTGAGTACAGTACAGTACACTGCCCCTCTCCTGCCAACACACGTACACACAATATTATAGTAATGACTTCTTATTGAAACACATTAAATCAGTCACAGCAAACAGTCGCGCTCTTTCATACTCCCTCTGTCCCTCTGCTCATTAGGTAACCTGTCAAAGACCTGCACTGAGGATGGCTGGACCTCGATCAGCATAGACTCCTACATAACGGACTGTGGATACAATCCCAACAACACCAATGATGAAAATACGGTCGGTATGGCAACCAGGGTTAAGAAAATCCTCCACTCCCATGTTGCTACGTCTGCTGGGGCTCATCTGGCAGTTTGATGCCAGATGAGCTGTTTTCAGTCAGTGTAACTGTTTTGTTTTTTTTGCAGGGGGAATTCTTCGGCGCCATCAAAGTTGGTTACACCATCGGTCACAGCGTGTCGCTCATTTCTCTGACCGGCGCCATCATCATACTGTGTCTCTTTCGGTAAGGAGATCGATCAAAATGCTACCTAATGTGCCTTCGTAAAGACAATCACACACCTTTTTTTCCATCATTTAGAGCGATAAAACCCTGTCGAGCTCTCATTTCGCACCACATTTCCTGCATTTTATAGAGGTTTTACAGTGTTTTTCACACAGTAATGTGACTCTGCCAGTTCTTGTGGGATAAGATGTCCAGTTTTGACTTTATCAGCTGTTGCGACACTTCTCAAACAAAGCAGTCAAAGCTGCAAGCAGCCATAAAGCGAAACCACTTACAGGCTTCTGTTCACAGCATGTTCCCTTTTGACCTTTAGTCCTGGGGTTGCAAAGAAAAAGTGTGTGTGCATGTTGGCATGGCACAGCACCGATCATCAGAATAAGTATAAGTAGCCGGAGTGTGTATGGGTTCTCACAAACGACGCAGTCTTAGCTCGGTGTTTGCATTTGGAGTATTTGTGTGTAACGGGCCAAACAACAAGATATGTGTTTACTCCTCCTGCTCATGAAATGCCATTGGTTTGGACTCTCGAGCAGAGACACAGGATGTGAGAAGCATTTACTGTTTATGTTCGGCTGCAGACGCCGTGTTCAGGCAGCTGGCTGATGCTGTGTGTCATCGCACCCTGATGGGTTTACACAGCTCAACCCCCCGATCATAAGCTCACTGGGAAGGCATTTGTTCGAGGAACACCCAGAAGACCGAATTTACAACAGTGACATTTTCTCTGCAAAACCCCTGATTTGTTCTTGTTTACCTTTGTGCTGGATGTCAAGTCTGGGTTTTTTACATTTGTATCTGCCTGATAAATACATGTTTCACTGGAAAATTACACCCATATAAAGTATGAAACATACACATAGCTTTTTTTTAAATGGCAGGGTTTAGATTGACATTTAGGTAATTGACCTTTCTGGGAATGTTTCTGGTGAATGTTTTCTTGATATTTATTCTGATTGCATGCTTTGGTGCAGTAAACACGCACTTTATCTGATGATTTTAACGATATGTCAAGTAAACATATCCTGTGCGATGTTTAATCAGACGGGCTTCATCAGAGCTCTTGCTCATCCTTCTTGTTTCAGATCATCTAACAGTTTATCTTTCTGCTTTTACAGGAAGCTTCACTGTACGAGAAACTACATCCACATGCATCTGTTTGTGTCTTTCATACTGAAAGCCGTGGCTGTTTTCATCAAGGATGTGGTTCTGTATGACGTAGGCGAGACAGACAATTGCCAGTCATCTGTGAGTACGCTGCACGCTTGCCAACATGTCCATTTTATTAGAGGAGCCGTGCGTTTTATTGATTTTCTTCGCTGTGAATCAAAAGTCCCACGTCACAGATCAAGTTAACTCCTGCACGATGTACGAGCTGTTGGTTTCTGTCCTTGGCTGAGACAAAATGCAACTATTTCATTCCTCACTCAGACTTTACTGACTGTGATGCTTTGTCTCTGAGTTTACTTAACGTACGAGTGCTCAAGCACCTCTGGGTGTAGCAGTGTTTGCCAAAGTCCCTTCCACTCCTGAGACGGCGTTTCCTCATTCATCTGACCAACAGGATGTTGTGAGAGGTCCTGTTTGCTGAACATTAAGCCTACAGAACTACACAGAGCTTTGTCAATAAATCACATTCAACAGTCTTCATATCTGGTTTTAATCACTCAACAACATGATCATAGCAACAATATGAAAATGCCATAAGTGCTAGGTTAAGATAAAGAGTTCGATAAGCAGCTGGACTGGGTGCAGTTTTATATACTAAAGCTCATTTATTCGTATTTGATTGATTAAGTTACCAACGTCAGTGTCTCAGATCGTGCTCCAGCTGAATCCAGTGGTTTATTACCAGAGAGGATTGGATCAGGGGGCTTTAAATCACCTGCTTTACTATCGTTAAGTGCTGATTTTTAATGGCTGACTTTAGATATTTCCTCCTCAGAGTTCACAGAACTGTTGTCCACTTCCAAAACACAGCTGCTCTCAACTGTTTTTAAACCAAGCATTAAAAAACTTTTGTAGACAGCGACATATTATAGGGGAACTCCACTTTCAAGTTCAGTTTACTTGGCATGAAGACCACAACTCAGCCTGTGAACATACTTTTATAAAGAGACGAGTCAAACTGGAGAAAACTTCGTTCAAAACCCCATTGACATTTGTAAGAACGCAAATTCATATAGCCCTTCATCAAAACCTTTTGTTATGTAGTCCCATTAGTTTGTGTCAACAAGGACGTGATTTTTTTTATTATTATTTATTAGATTTTTCAGTTTTTAGTAACTTTTCCACGGGGATTGTGGTATTCATTTTTTAAGATTTTTTTTTGCCATTTTTGTCACTTGTATTAGACAGTAGAGGTATAAAGGAAAAGGGGCAGAGAGGTATTAGATGCAACAATGCTTGTATAGTTGTATACTTTTCTTAAAATATGAAATGTAAACCTTGAAAAGATGTTTAAAGCCGTGTAAGTGTGGTCATCGTTTTAGCTAAACTTTCTGTCCATTGTGCAGATAACAATCCCCTCCCTCCTCTCTTCATCACCACACTTGCACAATTCCTTTCTTTTTTGGGGGGATTTTGGGTTTCTTTTCTTCAAGTGTTTGTCTTCGCTTGGCCTGTTTGGTTGCATCATCCGTCACCTGGAGACGGGAGTGCAGGAATAGGTAGCTTTTCCTGTTCAGCCATTGTTGGTAAAAACAGGAGGATCCTGCTCTCTGCCCGTTCATGAGCAAACAGCCTCTTTAATTTAGCTAGAAAATTGCCTTATGAGTGAATTATCTGACTTCTGACTCTTCTCTTTTGTGTTACCGGTACAATACATTGTATAGTTTACCCTTATCCCGTGTCACTTATGGCCTCGCGTAAAAGATAGCTTGAAAACTACTTTGGCAGAGCAGACAACGTGGCTGATTAGCTTGCTATTCACCATTTAACTCAGAAATGGTTTCCTCCCATGATGCTGTGAGGAGCTGTAGATATTAAATTATCATGAATCTCAAATAGCTTACATTTTGATTGGAGGCTTAATTAGTCTAGCAGTCATAATTAGAATAATCAGCACAGCCAGTCTACCCCTGTAGAATTTTCTCTAATTATATCACGCTCATGTTAATGTGATACTAACTGTCTTCTCGCTGCTGCTTTTCATAAGTAACTTGCAAAGTTTGAGATTGTTTTCTTACAAGTCAGTCATCAATACTAATTACTTACAGAAAACCTTCTCCCTATAGCCTCATTCACCGGCAACAAAATTCACCTTCATCATTTGAATAGTAATGGAGCTGCATTTATCTACTGGTGATTCAATAAGCCTCTAACGTCGTGCTTCTCCTGCAGGTGGGCTGCAAGGCGGTGGTGGTCTTCTTCCAGTACGGCATCATGGCGAGTTTCTTCTGGCTGCTGGTGGAGGGCCTCTACCTCCACACTCTGTTAGCCGTGTCCTTCTTCTCTGAGAGGAAGTACTTCTGGTGGTACATCCTGATTGGTTGGGGTACGTGCCAGCCTCTTCACCATATGTTGTTGAATACGGAGAGCTCACGCAAGGACATTACAAGGACATCTGATCCGTCAATTTGTCTGAAGTGGCAGCCAGAAACCATCGAATGCCCATCAAGTCGCAATCGCCAGGCAACCTGAATGTCTGTTTTGTCTTTACTTCAACAGCCACAACATACATGATCATATGTAAATGAAGTTATTAGTGAGGTTTTATACATGCACAGGAAATTGCTGTGCCTTTTTTTCTCCCTCTGCATATGAATGAGTCCTGCTGGCAGTTTGCGATTAGGTGCAGCAGCAGGCAGCTGCAACTCTGCTTTTGTCATTACAATGGAGTCGAAGAGCCCTGCTTTTAATAGTTATGATTTCTTTATAGAAAAAATGGCCAGGAAGTCGGAATATGTGAATGAAATTAATTCCTACCCAAATTAGGAGACTGGACAATTTGGACTTGAACTTTTGATATTTTTAATAGATAGAAACATTTCGCATAAGGATTCTCTGTTGGCAGCTCTTATCAAAATAAATATACTGTGTATTCATCCAGAGGGATTGGCTGAGTCCTTGAGAGCTCTCATCTTAACATATTTTGGCCCTACTTTTCAAGAATGTATACTCAACAACCATTCCCCAAATATCTGATGTTCTTTTTTCCATCCCACCAGTAAAGAACTCTATAAATAGGCCTGAGATGTTGCGTCTGGAAGCTGGAAAACGGAAACAAGCCTGTGACTTCCCTGCAGATACCCAGGATGAGCCAATATTGGCACAGAGCACATATGTGTCCAGTCAAAAATGATAAGCATACCCAAAACGTAATATTACTTTAGCAATAAAGCCATCCAAAAGATTAATGTGTACACATGCTCAAGGCTCACTGTCATATTTGGTGGAGTTGTGTAAGTGTGGTGTTTGTTCGAGCGGTGGACATAATTAATAGTTTCTCTCTGATATAGAAATTATTTTAATGTTGAAATCACTTACAACAAACTGTGTTTCTTGTTTGCAGGGGCTCCAACCATCTTTATCTCAGTGTGGGTGGCTACAAAGGCTTATTTAAATGATCCTGGGTGAGCCAACCATTTGTCTTTGCTCAAATCTGGTTGATTAAAGCAACTTCAGCTCAACTGATTAATAATTTGCAGATGCAAATTACGCACTCAAGAATAACATCTAGATTAGTGTGATGTTATTATCTCATTTTAGGAAGTAACACGCAAATAAATAGTTGGCCGTTTGACTGTGGCTTAACTCCCCCGCCAAGCCAAAACGCATTGACATATTTGTTCAAAATATGTTAAGACCAGACTTTTAAAAATGTGTTATCTTATAAAAGTATGTTATTTCCTAAAAAGGAAAGAAAATTCACTCTGACCTGAGGGTCTCTTGGTTCTACAACCAAATAGGCAGCTTAAGCTAAATGTAATAACTTTAAGCTAGCTAATGAGTTTCACACAGCTAGCCTTAGCTAAAATTTGCCTACTTCTTCCAACCTTCCTATGATTTAAATTATAATGTTGATGCTCTGCTAGTATTTTAGCATCCCATATAAACAAAGCAGTTGCTAAAAAACATCATGATGGTGAAAACAAGCTACCAGCTCTGCTAAAAGTTAACTAGCTTAGCTTAGCTTAGCGGAGTGAGTTAGCACAACTGTGCCACAGCCTCTGACTCTGAATTAATGTGTTTCAGTATGGTCAAGCTATTTTGAAGTCACACATTTAAATATATTAAAGTATTTAAAGTATTTATTGTACTGTTTTGAATAAAAGCTGAAAGAACATGTTTTGTTTGTAGATATTTTATTGGCACCCTTTAGGGGTGAATTTCAGTGGGCTACCAGAATTTAAGGAAATTATTTAAGGTTTGAATATTTTAATGGTTTTTCGGTTAAACAACATTACATTTTTAATTTTAAACAGTTTACATGTTATGTGTTTATGTGTTGCTAACAAGTGGCTAACTGAGACTACGGAACTTGGAGACATCACGCCGAACACGGAGACTTATCTACTTGCTAGTCCGCCTTTACAAGTAGTAGTAGTTCTTACTCTAACATAACAACTTGTACATTGATCATTTTATAGTGTGTAGTGTAGAAATACACTTAGTGTTGATGCTGAAGCTGTGAGGCCGTGGTGTAGATCAGTTTTAGCCAAACATTAGCTTTTTACTTCTGTCGATTGCTTTTACGCTTCAAAAATCATAAAAGTGGTGTTCATCAGTGAAGATTATCTGGCTGAACAAAAAGTGTCATAAACTTTGTGTGTGTCATAAACTCTTTGCCACATAGTTTATTTTATGCATTAATCCAAAACCCATGTAAAAAATCCCATAGGCTTTTCGCAGGTGGAACCAAGGTGATGCTAATCTCAGGGATAGTCTTCAAAAATACATCATCCCTGCAGCTCTCTGTTACAACTTAAATGTGACAGTTAGGCTAACATCTTTACTGTTCTGTACTGATCTCTGCCTTTGTAGCTCAGTTCAAAGCTTTTATCCAAAGTAAGTGTTTTATTTTAAGAGAATCTGTTCCTCATATCTCTTCTGACAGATGCTGGGACATAATCGATGACAAACCCTGGTGGATCATCAAAACACCTATTTTAGTCACCATACTTGTGAGTCACATTGCTCTTCATATCTTTAACAGCTCTGTCTAATGCAATCACATTAACCAGTCTTTTACTCTGCCGCAGGTGAACTTTTTCCTCTTCATCTGTATAATCCGCATTTTGCGACAGAAGATGAATTGCCCCGACATCGGAAGAAAGGAATCCAATCAGTACTCGTAGGTGTTCAGTGCAGAAAGTCACACATGTCTATCGTAGTGTGGACATAAGTCATTTCTTATCGGTTGACATTGACTTAATTATTTTTCTGCCGTTATAGCCTTGACTCGAGCTGCATCACTTTTTAATTTTGCACCACTTTTTAATTTTTCCTTTTTCAGGAGACTGGCTAAATCTACTCTGCTGTTGATACCTCTCTTTGGCATAAATTACATCCTTTTTGCCTTCATCCCTGACCACATCCACCCGCAAGTGAGGATGGTGTTCGATCTTATTCTGGGGTCATTTCAGGTAACTTCCCACAAGGTGTTAAGCAACTTTCCAAGTGTCAGACAGAAGGCTTTCAATCTCACATTTTTAGCAAAACTTGTGTCGCCAGATAGAAAACACAAGTAAAAGCCCCCTGAATGAGCAAAGTTACATGAACACCACTTGGTAACATGAAGACACTTTGTCTGATTAAGCAAACAAATGCTTTGTTTAGCTTACATGTTTAATCTTGTATGCTTGAATAATGAGGTTGCTGATTTACTGAGTATTAAAGTGAATTTGAATGCTGAGAGCCAAGTGCAATGATGGAGGCCTAGCGATGGAAAGTATTCCTAATTTATAACCGTTTTAGCTCAGAATGATATCTCCTGGGAAAATTTCCCAGAGATATACATGATGAACCTCCTGTCTGGGCCTGAAATTGGTCGTAATCATACCGTCATTATTCATACACAAACATTTTGAGTGTTTCCCCAGCTGAACCATCGCACTGATATTCTTTTTCAACAACAGCTCTTATTCATCTGCTTCCCTCTCTTCCTCAGGGTTTTGTTGTTGCAGTTCTGTACTGCTTCCTAAATGGAGAGGTAAGTAAATGCAAGCAAAATCAGCTCTTCAGGATGTTTACTCTCCTTTTTATGTCACTAAATCTTATTTTCTCTCCCCGCTCTTGTGTGTCATGCCCTCTTACCGCCCCCTCTTCATCCTGTTTGGATGCGGACCTCCTCTCCTCCCTTTCAGGTACAGGCGGAGATTAAGCGTAAGTGGCGCAGATGGATGCTGCAGAGGTTCCTGGGTGCTGACACTAAGTACCAGCAGCCCTCCATAGGCAGCAACGGCAACAACTTCAGCACCCAGATCACCATGTTGACCAAATGCAGTCCATCATCACCGCGAGCATCTGAGTGTCAGGAGCACCTCTCCGCCATCTGAAACCCATCTAAAGTGAACTCCCTTATTTGTTTTAATCATTAGATGATGAATGCGTGGCTCACATGCTATTGCAATGCAGATGATATTAGTTACTGAGTCAACATGACATTTTAGTACTGGAGCTAATATTCATTGTAACTTTATCCACTGCCTGTCAAAAGTGACAAGTGATCAGTGTTTTTCTTGCCAGGGCAGATAGGCAAATGAAACCACTTTGTAAACACAGCTCCTGTTTAGTAAATGGGTTCAATCATTAACTTAACATGAAAAATGTATGTACACAAAACACAACAAAGAAGTTGCTATTTTCACACAATGTAGCTTTGATCAGCGGGCAACTTCCACACTGACTGATATTTAAATAAACATCAGCACTGAAATAAGCAAACATATTAGTTCTCACAGCAGTTTAACACTTTGTTGAGGTAACATGAGTCTACCTGAACTGGCTACTGACAACATTACACTACAGAAAACTGCAGGGAGGAGAAAGATCTTCATGACCACTATATGAATAAAAGGGAATTGGAGCATTTTCCATCAGATGTTAAGCCATAGATGGATAGAGCCAGAGACGAGCTGTGTCCTATAAGGAGCGAGATGTTTATTAAAAGGGTGTGTTACACAAGAGGACTCCGAGCACTTAACCTAATGGCCCGTGTTGCTCAGGGGACCAGTGGTAAGAACATTAATGACATTGTCAGGCTGTCATGTACAGTAGTCACAGAGGAGGAATCTATAGCATAACCAACGTACTGGACCTTCCTATCCTCTCTATGACAGTTTTATACGGGGCATACACTCTGAGGATTTACTGCCGGAGAACATTCCAGAGGAGACACTAAAGCTCCCGCTTGTGAAATTTATCTAAGATTACAGAGGCTTTTAGTTGGTCTGAGTGCACAGTCGCTCTGAGGACTTTCATTTTTACTATTTCTGCAACTAATAGACCAGATGTATTCCATTATTAGTCCACAGTACACAGCATGTGAATAAATATGTGGCAACAGTGATTAACTTCCATTAACTGGATTGCATGGATGGTTGATTTCATTGCATTGATTGTTAGATTTCTATTCTATTCTATTCTATTCTATTCTATATTTAGAGATTTCATAAATATGTTGATAGTCTCATGGCACATGTCAACCTGTTGGCCCACCACTTTGGTCCAAACTGAAATGTCTCAACAACTATTGGATGGATTGTTCACCCAAAAATGAAAATTCAGTCAATATCGACTCACCCAAACGTGGATAGAAAAGATGGATTACGTTTTGTAGTCCACCAAACATTTCCGGAGCTTTAGAGCAAAACAGCCTTGCAGCATTCTCCTGAACAACTAAAGTAGCTGGGGACTGAAAAAATAAGCTAAACCATAAACTGGCTCCATACAGCTCGTCTGGCGTAATCCAAGACTCAGAAAGACCCAAGATCCCACATTGATATAAAAAGACATTATTTACACCCTTGATGCACAGTTGAGCTTGTGCACCCACTTCGGACGGGGTGCATGCTAAAGAATAATGAAGATTCAGTCCTAACAAAGGATGAAAATAACTTCTCAGGGCTTCTGGAGATTTGGATTACACCAGACAAGCTATATGGAGCCATTTTCTGTTTTAATTTATCTTTTATTATTATTATTATTATTATTATTTTAAAAGAAGTCCCCATCTACTTCAGTTGTTCAGGAGAATGCTGCAACCATGTTTAGCTGTGACGCTCCAGAAATGTTTTGTGGACTACAAGACTTCATCCGACTTTCCATCGTCATGGGAGTAGATCATTTTAGTTTTTTGGGTGAAATGTTCCTTTAATGATTTTGCTGATCCCCTGACTTTTCCTCTAGCACCACCATGAGGTTGACATTTGTGTTTTTTAGGAAAATGTCTCAACAACTACTGGATACATTGCTGCGAAATTTAGTTCAGACATTAATGTTCCAAGCTCAGATAATAACTAAATGACTAAATAATTGCAAAAAACTTATGACATTCCCATGAGCCTCAGCTGTACCTTATGTTTCACACTAATTAGCAAATGCTAGCATGCTAGCAGGCTAAGATAAGATGGTGAACACCTTCGTAACATCATCAGCACTGTCGTTGTGATTCTCTCACATAGATGCTAGCTTGGCTGTAGATTCATCAAACTAAATGCCACCATGCGTGATGATTGTTACTCTTTGTCTAATAATGCTTTCAAATGTTTATTTTAAGCCACCTCCTGCTCAAAAAAGACTTTTCCAGACGTTAATATGTACAGGCAGTGACAGTGTCACATTTCATGTTGGAGTTTGATGTTTACTTTAGTTCTACTTCTTGTTGTAGCAGTGTGTGTAAACTTGAAACTGAACTGAACTTACTGAAAGTACCTCAGACTAATTGTCACACACAGCTGTTGTATATAATGTGAGACTGTAGATACAGCTGAAGAATTGGTTCATGATGTGGTGATGACAGATTGTGCTCAGGTGTACTGGAAATCAGTGTTTACATTAAAGCTGTACGTTCCTCACTCATGCTACTTGCATAATGTCGATAAAGTGTCTTATTTGTTGCCGTGTAAAGTTTGTGTAAATATGGTGTACTGTACAGTATGTGGAATCAGCTGTAAAGATGTTATTGAACAAAATGTGACGAGATGAAGATGAATAAAACCATTTGCACTGTGGACAGGACTTCTGTGTCGTTCCAACTGAGTGAGACTCTTCACTCAAAGCGATCCAATCAACCCTTATCTTTATTTTCTGCTTTAATAAAACAAACAGCTTATAAAGAAAATTTATGAAATAAATAACAAAAAAACAGATGTACAATTTAACATTTTAGCTTTTTAAAAAACACATTTGACTCACATTTGATTTTTCTGACCTTTACACTCACTCAGACTCAGCATGTATCTGTCTCCCCCTGCTGCCAAACAAAAGATAAAACAATTGATTCTTTCACAACACTTTCTCATCTTCAGAAACCAAATTCGAATTTCTGTACCCTAAGCTATTTTTGGGCCAATGTCCATTATGAGTACACTCATCATCGTCATCGTTAACCTCATGGTTCAGTTATAACTTGGTGAGACGCAGAGTGTTGAGACGCACTGGAAGAATGGTGGCTCCCTCCGCGTAACTAATCTCTCGCAAAATCCCAGTCCAGCTCTTCTCTGAGTCATCATATCTGTAGGAAACAGAAATACATTAGTGTTTGGAGTGTTTACATTAGTGTTAGGCCCCAGAGCATCATAGATAGAATCCATAATAATAACCAAATCAATCTCAGTGCCTTTTATTTACAGTGAATGGTTTGACACAAAAGGTACTTTATGGTGTCGCTGTATAGAATAAAAAAGTATAGGAAGTTAATATTTGGAGTCAGTGATTTTTTGCCTCCATCATTGACCCCAATGATTAATTATCAGAGTTTCTTTCTATTTAGATATGAAGGTTTGATGTGATAGTGAGCCAAATTCACAATATCTGGACTCTAAAACGACCAGAATGGAGCCATTATTGTGATATAAATGTTATAATAATGTTTTGTTATTGTCAGCAACCATCATGAAAAGACAAAGTATCAATGTATTTATTTCATCTATTAATACTTGTACATATTGGCACTGTAGTTTTAAGAGGACATTACTTAAACAACAGTAGATAATGGTGCATCTTGAAGGGTCTATTTTCAGCTGCGGAATGATACACGTCTGCTGCATGAGTGCGTATGAATGGAGCTAACTCTGTGGAGCTCTATGGCAGAGGGACAAGCTATAAAAGCCTTTGGCCAACAGTTGATTTCTGTTGGTATCAATCAATTGTTAGTTTTGGTCTTTAATGGGACACAAAAGAGAACATCACCAGACACGTCCTCGATAGTTATTAATTAAACCTGTACTTTTCTCGATATGAAGAAAAGAAGGGCAGTTTGTCTGGGCAAAGTTGGTAAGATTTTTGCCATTTGATCTTAATCTGAGCGTGCTTTAAGTGTTAAAAATTCTACATTTCAGATATTACAACTGACCAAATCAGGGAGGTACTGTGTAATTTTAATTGTAGGATCGTTCAAGAAAAATCCAAAACCACCAAAACACTAATTATTCATCACATACTAACGATAATAAGCAGTTTAATATCAAATTAATGGTGGAAATTGTTGGTTGTCTTCTTTTATATTTTGGTCATTGGGAAAACATTATGATGACTCCGCATATTGATTGATTGAAGGGGACTCTCACCTCCAGACGTCAGTCATCTCTGTTGGGACGGGCTCCTCACTGGTTTCACTGGGCATCATGGTAAAGCCCCCCAAAGCGTACAGGAAACCTCCCATCGAGAGCAGACTGAGAGAGCTGCGTGCCTGAGGGAACTCTGTGAATTCAGACCACCTGGAGCACAAGAGAACAATACACACACACACAAGCACACGCACACAAGCACACACACACACACACACACACACACAGGGAAGTGACGCCGATGTTAAACAAGCTGCTATATTACTGTATGATCCCCACAGCAGAGCTATTTTATGACCTGATGATCTACTGTTCACGCTCGATGAGTCATTTCACTACTATGGACAGATGCTTCACCTCATAACGATGAGATAAAGTGGGTCATATAAAAAAAAAACAGTTGTCTCACTTGTTGGTGGCGATGTCATAGACCTCGGCAGAGCTGGTGAGGCCTGCGTCTGTGACCCCGGTCACCAAGACGATCTGGTCTTTGTGGACGGTGATACCAAACAGGGAACGTGCCGTCTTCAGAGGAGCCAGGTCCTTCCACTCAAACTTAGTGGGGTTGTAGACGCAGACTCTTCTCATGCACTTCCTGCAAAAAACACGAGTTCAGTTTACTCGTTGGAATTGAGACTTTAAATCCTTTACAAGTGGGAAGTTTGGAGTTTGGAAGAAGGGAACATTTGAGAGGAGGGATGGTCTAATGAAAGATGCTGTTGAGTTGCATTATGGGAAGTGTAGGAGGATCCAGTGTTTTTGGAGCTAGACTCATACTAGACAGTAAAAGTCTGGATATCTCGGCCTCTAATGCTCAACTTTTTTCCGTTGTTTTTCAAATCTATCTCTTGTGAGCCCCCCAACTTTAAAGAAGACTAACCCTAAACTGCTGGAGTGCCTCTTTAAAAACTGTTAACGGTTAGTGATACCTGCTGTTACAAAATTGGTAGGATTTAAGTAAGGTATGATGGCACTGTCACAGTATTTTTCATACTCTACAGCTATTGACTGATGAATGAAAAAATGTACCCACAGTGTGAAAATATAATCACGAGGTGTGAAATATAATACAGGTTATAGAGTATTTGCATTGCCACGTACTTGCTTCCAGACTTTCCTCCGATGACATACACGAGACCTTTGTGTGATATGGTTCCA
Source organism: Pagrus pagrus (assembly GCF_965226575.1). Lineage (NCBI taxonomy): Eukaryota > Metazoa > Chordata > Actinopteri > Spariformes > Sparidae > Pagrus > Pagrus pagrus. The sequence continues at coordinate 23,080,411 of NC_140196.1, read as the reverse complement.
TGGCCGTACACCTCATAAGGCAGAGGGTCAGATTCTCCCCATTTGAATGACCTGAAAAACAGAAGATATATCATCATGAAATGGCCCAAATTCATGATATAGATACAATTACGATAAAAACTTTTACACTACGTACACCAATTAAAACTGGACTAGATCAGTTGAAAAACAATATGGTCACAAAGATGAAAAAAAGGCTGTTTTTAATGACGATACATGTTTTTCACAATATAGTGATGAAATTCCCCTTTTAAATTGGTTTTTGACATTAAATACTTTATCTATGGAAATATATGTCATGTGACTATGTGAAGGGTGGTTTCAATTAATTGCACTGAATGGGAATTACTGACTATTTGAATGTACTGACAGGAAGCTTTATTAGTGTACAACAAAGTATATTTTCAGACGGGACCTGACCTGCAATAGCTGATTGTTTCCATTTAGATAACTGACACAAAATAAACCATCGCTAGTGAAATTGCATATTTCGCATACTATTCACACTTACTGTCTGTCATAGATCATGACTGAGTCCAGCACGTGCTCGCCTTCCTTCAGTTCCTTTCCGCCGATGACAAAGATGGAGTTTTCAGCTTCGGTCAGGCCGAACAGACAGCGAGGGTTGGGCTGTGAGGGCATCCCTAACCATTCTGAACTCACTGGGTCAAACTGGGGATGAGAACAATCAAATGTGAGGAATGAGAGGCACAAGAATTAAGCAAACAGCAGATGCAGGTTTAAATCATTCATAGTATTTTACAGGAACACGAGTGAATTATGAGACAACAGGCGTCTTGGCATAGACATGTAGAAGGCCCCCCCGCCCCCGCCCCTCTTTATAGAAGCACACCTAGATTGAAAGAGATGGTTTTTGTAACAATTTTGTGTCCCTGTGTTGTTTGTGTCTATGTGATAGTTTTGTGTGATGATTTTGTGTCCCTTTGAAGTTGTTTTGTGTTTTTTGTGATGATATCGTGTTCCTTTGTAGTTGTTTGTGTCTCTGTGATAGTTTTGGGTCCCTTTGTGATCTTTTTGTCTTGTTATGATAGTCCATTTGAAGTTGTTTTATGTATCTTTGTGATAGTTTTGTGTCTCTGTGATTGGTTTGTGTCTGTTTGAAGTTGTTTTATGTATCTTTGTGATAGTTTTGTGTCCCTTTGCAGTTTTGTGCCTTTTTGTGGTAATTTTGTTTCACTTTATGATCATTTTATGTCTCTTTGTAGTCATATGATTGAGTTTTGCAAATAAACGTTAACAGTCACTTTAAATAGATTAACTACGCCAGGGCCCCTTGACAGATTGGGCCCCTGGACCTGTATCCAGTGCCCCGTTCAGTAATCCATCCATGTTCAGGAAGAGAAATTAAGAGAAAAGCTATATGTTTTCATGGTATTCATGACTCATACACTACCTGTAGGAAGTAAGAGCTGAATGGTTCATCTTTATCCTCCTCATTGAAGATCATTCCTCCAACAACAAACACCTGGTTCTGATCCGTCACCAGGCTGCAGTGGTTCTTGGGAATGTCTGTAGACTCTGAGACCACAAAGCATTCATTTCCTATCGGTTCATAGGCCACAGTCCCTGTGTCACTGATCATAAGTATCAGGTCCGTCTCAAACATCCCAAAGCGAGGGTTGTTGTTGAGTATGCCCGGCAGGTACCCTTCCTCCTCATCGTCCTCGTCCTCCTCATCTTCTTCTCCCCCCATAGCCCCATCACTGCTGGGCTTCCTGGGCTTTGGGAGACGCCCTTTGTGAGCATCCTTGACAAGCTCCAGGTCCTTCTTGATCTCCTGGCTGAACCGGAGGTACTGGTGACGCTCTACTTTCTCTTTAAAGTAATCCACGGGTATGAGCCTGAAACGGACGCATTGCAACAGCTCTGGCAGGTCCTTAAGGCGGGTTGTCTCATCATGTCTCACCCAGTCCATCAGGGATTCAAACACCACCTCCTCCTGCTCAACGTTGAGAGCGTCTGAGGTGATGAGAATCCCTAGCTCGCTTGGGCCCAGCTGAAGGAAGTCCTGGTCTCTGACAACAACCTGGTAGCGTTCACAGATGAAGTCTCTAGCAGTGAGAGCAAGCCTGGGACAATCCAGCAGCAGTCCTAGCCTGAAGATAGCCAAGCAGTTTCCCAGCACAAGCTTCTCTTGAAGGTAGGACACACACACAGAGAAGATGGAGGGGATCTGGTACATGTTAGCGACCATGAAGATATCCTGGACATTCTGTTCTGTCAAATTTATGTCAGAGGTGTATAAGTAGCGCAGGATCATTCCCATAACACTTGGCTCCACATCTTTGAGGACAATCTCTCGCTTCTTGCTCTCCTCCAGGTCAGACAGGAACATGGCCTTGAAGAAGGGGCTGCTGGCTGCCAGAACCAAGCGGTGGCAGGGGAACTCCTTGTCCTGAATTTTGAGCACGCAGTCCACAAACTTGTCATTCTCCAAGAGGTCACACAGTCCGTCCTGAAGCAGAGTCTGTTGGTACATCCGAGGCTGCTCCACCGGGTCTATAGTCATGGCAGCCATTTTGTTCGGTCTCCTTGTCCTGGTTGGGTTTCCTGGGCACGCTTCTTACTCCCCACACCAGAGCAGGACTGTCAGAGTTTGCGGCTGCTCAGATTGCTGTGGATAGTCTCCACGGGTAGGTTGGCTGGTAGCTGCAGCTGTCCGTGGCCGTCTGTCACTCTGTAAGTCAGAGGTATTTATAGACAGGACCCTCACAAAGCTGTGGAATCCATTTTGGTGGACTGGGAAGGGGACTTATCCACCCCTGCACCACTCAGACCCCCACAAACAGCTGAATGACCAAGCTCGTGGGTGACAGCATGTTAAATCCAGCAGAACAACTCATCAGGCAGCCTGAATGTCTCTTTTACTTTGATATTTTCACACAGTTTTCACAAGTCCTTTTCGCCTTTAATCCGATATCTCTTAAATGGTGACAGCAGATACACTGACACACTGACACTCTTTATTTTGAAAGCTTTTACAATATTTCATGTACATCAGTGGAGGTACAGGGCGATATATACAATGTATAGGTAACAGTAGTTGATAGAAGATTAGCATGTTGCATAATAAGCTGAGAAAGAAAGAAAGAAAGAAAGAAAGAAAGAAAGAAAGAATGAACAAACTTTTAAAAAATATAAAAATAAATGTATAATTGTTTAAAAAAAAAAATTAAAACACCAGGCCTATACAAATGGTTCATTATCAGACAGCAAAATCAAATTGTTCATTCATTAATCATTTATTATATGGAATTAATGAAGCTTATGATACATGTTTATATATGCATATTTTATACCATTTTGAATCATTTGATCCAGAGTTACATCCAGATTGTTAAACAACACTGGCACCTATTGGCTGAAAACAACAGGTTTTTTCCCATCTGTAATTGAAACAGAAATCAATTCTAATCGGGAAACAGAATTTGTGGAAGATCAGGTCCACCTCTTTCACACATAAATTTTTATAAATTCTAATTCTGTTCATGTATGTGATCAAATGTTTGCTCTTTGGTTTATTTAAAGGTTTACTTGAATGACAAGACAGGGCCAAGAATGCCTGAGTGGAATGAGGTGAGGAGATGTCACCTGTGGCCAAACTCAAAATGGTCACAATGTTGAGGTTTATGGTAACTGATGAAGTGACTGAGGGGATGTGACTGAAAATTGGTACATATTAAATGTCTTTCTCCCTTTTTGTCTTCATATGTTTACAGATGAAATACCTTGAATCATACTATTTGAATTAGTTTAAGTTTTATGAGTTAACATTTTTTACTGAAATCTTCTACCTGTGAAGTTTTTCTTGATTAATTTTTGATTTTTGTAAATGTAAGAGAACATCTGTGGTGAACAGCTGAAGGAACAATAAGGGTGTAATTACTTATGAGCGTAGACGAGAGCTCAGACCTTTCACAAGACAAATTTGGACTTGTCCTAGCAGGAAAAGCTCAGGTGAGATTAATAACACTAATGAATGCTGTGGCAGCAGCAGCAGATCAGTAAGCCAGAGTGCAGACCATAATTAAGGTTATCAATTACACCTGTGCATTTCCTGCAATAACATTTCTAACTCTGAATCAATCACCAAACAAACAAACAATACTTTTAAATGGTGTTCATGCTGGGTATGTTCTTTAACAGTGATGGAAAAAACATTTTCTGAACTTTCTCAACTGTGAGTCAAGTAAGGTAAATATAGTGTAGCCTATAAAGGCACTGCATAGGTAGTTTTGATTATTCTGGCAGATTAGTTCTCTAATCAGGTTGAAATTGAAATGAATCTTGTATTGAAATTACACAATGTCACCGAACAATGTTCACTAATAAGAAAAGGCTTTTTCACAAAAAAAATTGTCATTAACCATCAATATAATATCTTTTACACCTAATTTTCCTACTGAGACATGACAACATGTCTTTTTAGGAAAAGGCAGATCTCCCACCCCTCTGGAGAGTGAAGCAGACACCGCACACACACACACACAAACACACACAGTCCTGAGAAAAGACATAATCAGGGACACTAAATGAAAACACCTGTGTGGGTTTGTCGGCATTCAATGTTTTTATCAAGTCAAAGTGGGCCACCTTGTGGTATATGATGAAAATGTCTCACTGTCATACAAATAAAACCCAACGCAGTGATTAACTAAAAAAAAAAAGCATTCCCATCAATTAAAAAAATATGAATTCTTAAAATGCTTTAATCCAGACTGTTCTTTTCAAGCAATTGATGCGTCCATTTTAATCCCCTCACCATACTGCAATAAAACAAACTCATAACACATTTTAATGAAACACAACTTTATTTCAAGTCAAACATTTGAATTGAACCTTTGATTAAAAGCCGTGAAACGGCATTACAATCTGCATAGACTCTCTGTGACCGAAGACACGCAGCAGGTTTTGGTGACAGGCGGGATAAGACTGACCTATATTCCCTGTGGGGCCTATTGCCTTTCATAGTGAACTGAGGGTGGAGGGAAGATATGTGGAAATGTCACACCTACAGTAATCTCCTGTAGATGATACAGTGGTGGTGGAGTAAAGCTGTCACTCTCTGGACGGTTACACTACAGTCAGTCTCTGATTACATTCTTAATCAACTGTAACATACACTATCCTATACGTCGTGACTTGTATTTTTGCTTAGTGACATTAGTAGATATACATTACAATCAACTGCAAACTATGTGGAGGACTCCCCACAGCACCCTTTGTTTATCTTCTTCATTGCACTTCATAGTTGCACCCTGATTTTCAAGTCTTTAACCCTTTCAGTATAGTAAACATGGTGATGATAAGGCCTTTAAGACAACATTAAAACTCCATCTAATCAAAAACAATGATATTAATTATTGTTTTAAAAAAGGAGTAAGTGTCCAAATCTGAAAAAAAAAAAAAAAAAAAATGAACCCAGGAGACAACCACACAGAGCAAAGTGGTTGCCCCTTTACAATACTGTATGTCTTTATATATTATTAGATATAGCATAATAAAATGTTTGTCAGGTCTATCATTTGCTTAACAATCTTTTGTTCAGATAAAATACAAATACAAAATGCACCATCGGTGGGTTTGTGCCAGAGGACATGGCGATTATCTACAGCAAGTGCACTTGAGGATATTTCACAGTTCAAAACATTGCCTCGCATCGGACAAACACAAGCAAAAACACAGGCTTGTGAACAATGTACTGTAGGTGCTGACTGGCTGTTACAGTCTGGTTCGCAAGGCCGAGGATGGAACAATGTGAGGGGGCTGTTGACCTTGAAGTCTGTGAATGTAATTTTTTTATTCGGCCTTTTCTTTGCCAGCATCCACCGGCTTCACCGGCTCCGGATCGTCCAGCAGGGCTTGTTGTCTCTCCCTTTCCTTCACCAGCTGCACGCCACAGTAGGTCACAAGCAACACTGAGAGGGAGGACAGAGGGAAACCTGAAGGGGATACACAAAGAGGGAAAGAAAGAAAGAAGAAAAGAATGAATTAAAAGGAATTCAGATGTCATTGTGCTGTGCTCTGCGTGGATGTTTGACTGGAGATAATCCTGTGAACAACCTCAGTGAACTGTTGTTAAGATTCTTCTATTCTATTATGTGAAAGAAAGCTACAAAGAGGATGTTAAGTAATGTGATATCTGGAGGACGGCGCCCCTTGAGATTCTGTTGCCTTTGATGTCTCTCTGTGCTGTTCTCCCTATAACAAGAGCTGACAGAAATGCCTTCAAGTTTAATTTTATGTAATATACCCTTGTCGTTCCCCACCTTTGAAAATCAGTCGTCTTCCCACCAGTTTGGCAAACTCCAAACTGTTTAGGGAGAGAACGTTGTAGAGGATGATGGTCCAGAAGTTGGCAGCATTGAACACACCACGGATCCTGCGTGACATCGCTTCACCCATTGCACCCTGGATACAGTACACACAATAACAAGTAGTATTAGGGCTGTGTGATGTGTGTGATGTGATATGTAAAAACCATCATTAATAAATGTTTCATTTATAAGTTACCTAAACATTAGTTAACAATTGTTTGACTGTTAAAGGAGCACTATGTAGTTTTGGAAAATAAATTAAAACTCAGAATTTTAATATTTACAATATTAATGAGGTAATACTAGAGTAGCTATTCCATAACTGAATAAACAAACTGTTCTCAGAGGAAAATAGGGCCCCCAGAACACTGTGAAGGTGGCAGGTTATGCAAATGTCAACAAACTAAAACAGTATAAAATTGTGTTGTCCTTCAAGATCAGTTTGTTTATTCAGTTTATTCAGAGAGTTTGTTTATTAGGTTTGCTTGGGCAGAAAAAAATTCAGTCAATGAAGATCTGTAATGAAGATTAATTTGTATTTTCCAAAACTACACAGTGCACCTTTACCAAACAATGAAGTGCTTCATAAACCATTTATTAAGCAATTGTAAAGGTTTTTAAACATTATAATGACCATACTAATAATGTTTATAGATGAAATCAAGTATTGATCAACCATGATGTTGCACCTTTACAATAAACAGTTGCTTTATAAATGGTTTATATGGTTTGTTTACAGTCAAATAATAATTAACTACAGTTCAACTATCTATATATGTAACATTTATTAATGATGGCAGTGTGATGGAAAAATATTAATTATTTCATCTTTTCATTGTGACACAAATCACACTCTTTAAGGCAATATTTTGGTTATTTGGAAGACAGATTTGAGTTCTCCCACATAGCACGGATGCAGGCAGGAGAGCTGCGTGAAACAAACATGGAGGACATTGAATGTGACACAGAGTGAGCTAATACTGAACAGGGGAAGGACTCTGACCAGCCAAGGATAATTGAAAACTTGCACAAACTTTCTAAATAAAAGGTGAGAAATAATCAAACATGAGTAAGTATCTTTAATTTATCAAGTATATAATTCAAAATATAATAGGAATAGCTCTTTTCGTGTGGTTATTTCATATACTATAAACTATTTCTTCATTTAATTATTCATATATTGTGATATGTTTTTGGATATGAAATGACTGTGGTATGAAACGTTGGTCATATTGCACAGATCTACACGAAAAGCAAAAAGAGAGTGATTTTTGCATCAGTGTTTCTCACCTCAATGGTAGAAAATGGTGGAAGGGAGAAGAGCTTGGCCACCCACAGCTCAAAGTTGAGGCCGAAACAGTTGAAGAAGGACCAGATATAAACCAGCTCACACGGGCCCAACCACAAGGTGGTGATAGCGAAGGTGCAGAAAGTCGCCAGGAGCTCCTTGAAGATTTTGTCATGATCGCCACCAATATAGTCATAAACATACCTGCAAAATTACATGTAATTTAAAACGTGATGATGAAGGAAAATTGTCCTCTATATTCTGTAGGTTCATTAATTTAGACCCATGAATTTAAAGTCAAACACTCACTTGCACAGCCAGTCATTGATGCCCCTGTCAAAGTGCCTAAAAAAGAGGAATAATCCATGTAATCATTTTTACACATTTTCAAGGTCAACAAAGACAGAACAATTTCTTAAGATTGCACACAACTGTTGGGAGTCACACGTACGTCTCAGCGAAGACGTAGAGCATGGTGATACACTTGGGAGGCTGAGGAGGGTCCAGGTGGTCCAGTGTAGACACGGTGTTGATGACACCAAACATCACGGCTGCTTTCACCCAGTCATACACCAGGTTGGAATAAGCCAGGCCAGCTGCAAAGGAACACATGAGAAAAAGGCAATTTTGATAAACATTAATGAATCAACTTCTAAGTGACGCACAGAGCCGATGAGAGACCCTGAGTGGAAATGAACTATTATGACCTCAGCCACATGAAAACACTGTGGAAACATATTTCTAACTCACCAAGGCACCAGTCAGAGAGCTTGGTGACCAGTTTCATGTCACTGGGGATTGTCAGGATGTAGAGGTAGTGGAAGAAGACGTCCACCACCAGAATAACTCCCAAATGCAACAAGGCCTTGGTGGTGATGTTCCACAACTCTCTGTCCTTGCGGACCAGCTGGGTGTTGTTCACCTGTGGAATTCAGAACAGTTCTGTTAATAAGCTATCAATGTATTGTGACATCACAAGAATATCCCAGCAGTTTATATGCTTTACAGATTTTTAAACAGGCTGGGCCATAAAAGAGAGCATTTAGAGAATAAACCTCAAATACAGCTATGTTGGAACAGTACTTTTAATTAAAATGTTCCTCTCTACCCATGTCTTTAAACTGACTTATATAGACACATGGCATAATGCGTGGGTATTAAATGAGCCTTTAAAAGTCTTCTCGTACAATAAAAACTCATGAGTGATGGCTTAATAACTGCTGTCAAATTTCATAATGCTGCTCACTTTCTCCTCCAGTCAGTCACCACTTTCAGTTGAAACTTAAATGCTCACCTGGGCATGAAACCTGTCGAAAGTCATGATGGGTCCAAAGAAGAAGAAGGGGAGGTAGAAGTTGTATTTCAGCAGGTCGGAGAATGTGAAGTTGCCGTCTTTCTTTTCACAGTTCTCCAAAGCAAAGCTCATACAGCGCATGATGCTGAAGCCGCAGCCTCCGTAGAACAGGACGTCTTGCAGGTCAAAAGAACCGGTCACCAAGGACTCCTAAAGAAGGAATATTATGAGCCACACACACCATCACTTCACATGTGGATAAGCCATTATTTGCCACTTTACAACAACACATCTCCATTTACTACTGTTGTTTTGATATGAATATAATATGTATCATATATAATATGAACATATATATATATATATATATATATATATATATATATATGTTGTTACTAAAACATTACATTGTTTTATATTTCATGTTATACTTAACACTACATTACATTCAATTGTACAACTTAATCACTACATGCAAGACTATTTTACTACGATTATCATTATTGTAATTTTATGTGACATACTACAGTATATCATGGTACATATTTCTTTTAAATATATTTAATCGTATTGGTATTGTATTATTATTGTGCAGTGTATGTATATTATATATACTTCACATATGTATAACATACTGTATATTTAACATATCTTATCTGTGTGTGTCTGTGTGTATACAGCATATATAAAGCATATTATTGTGGTTCTTAGGGATTGACAGATATGGGTTTTCCAGCGCTGACACATATAATTAGTATTAAAGGAGACTGATAACTGATATTTAAACTGATATACAAAATAATAACAATTAAAATCTTAGTTTAATTTAGAATAACAAGTGATTATTTACAAAGTGTAATTTTTCTAAACTAAATTAAATTTTGTACTTGAGTACAATTTTGAGGTACTGGTATTTTACTTGAGTACTTTCATTTTCTCCTAATTTATAATTATCTATTCGTAATCTATATATTTATATGTATAGTCATTTAATAGTCTTAAGATACTGCTATGTATGTAATGAATGTAACTCTGTTGATGTCATGTCTCTGTTTTCTTTCATTTCTTACTTTATCTTCATTTATTTCACTCAAATAGTTCTTTATGTTGTCTTACCTCTTCATCTGTCACTTGTGCTGCTGTAACATAGAATTTTTCCCTCAACCAGTATCACCTTTGGCCAATTGCAACCTTTAGACTCCTTTGATGCTTTAATTTATCAATATCATTTCATAATTTAAGGATCTCTAGATTTCTACATTTGGGATTTTCATTGAATGCTATGGTGGCTGTACTGTATACCGCAAAGCCCCTTCCATCTTACTGCATTTTCCTTTTCACTGGTCTTTCTGAGCCATGCAACACATTCAACTCATCCAAATAAAGAAAATGTAATTATATGACATCAGTTCTCAATTATTTCCACTGGCTACGTGTTCATTACAGAATTGACCTTCTCCTGGTCTTTAAAACTAAATAGACTATAAGACAGAGATCTCCTTCAGCTTCCCATAGCTCATCATCCTACATCAGGCAACAGAGCTTTCACCATCCACTCACCTGCCAGGAGTTATAGGGCTCCAGCTTGATGGAGGCCAACGTGGCCAGACCGGCCGCAAAGCACATCCACTTGCTCTTGACCATAGCGATGCTGTAGAGTATGATGCAGTGGGACAGAACCAGAGACATGAAGGTCCAGCCCATCGTGACCAGGACTGCCAAACCACCGTACATACCAAATATCAAGGATCTGTGCTGTGGGGACAGAGGGGCCAGCGTCAGTGTGACAGGATATTCATACTCTTTATAATTCAATGCAACACACAAGAGTGGTGTTAGTGAAATAGAAACAATGGATAAACGTTAAGATGAAAAGAATAAATTGTGGGGAAACAACAAATCTACTGTTCATGGATTGATGGTTTAAATGAAACATGACAAACACGTTAAACAATTCACAAGTTTATTAATGTTACCTTACATCCATCTATACCAATCTTCATTGCAAGCATGAAACAAGACAGAAAACATGTTTAAAACATTTTGAACTGTTTTAAATATGTCAGTATATCAACAGGAAGTAATCATTGGTACACTAAACAGACAGCGTTACAGTCTAATGGAATACAATTCATGCTCATGCATCAAGTCAATAATGTGTCAGACCTTTGAGGTACAAATATACAATTGGCAAATTATTTTCAGTAGGATAGGATAGAGCTAAACTGAATTGAACTGAATGGATTTACTTGTACTGCGCAAGGCCTTACTGTTCACATCAGCACGTTGTAGCTCTGCATTTGATGTGTTTATACTGCATATATAACACAAAATCATGTACAGCTTTGACTGGAGTAAAGCTTTTGTTAATTCACAAGTGCTAACCGGCACATACAGACACACACATACTGTAAGTATACATATACAATACATATATAAATACACATATTAAGTGACATGCCGTTATACCTGTATGCAATTAGATTATAGTGCTACCTCATAGACGTGCACACACATGCACGCACCTTCGGAGCAAGCAGGCTGAATATCTTGGCAAAGATAACGTGACCGGCGAGAGCAAAAAGGATATGATTCCTGAATGTAGAGAACCACATCATCCATTCGAAGTCCGCGACGTCCTGTGGCAAAGGAAGCTGCATTATTAACGCCTGACAACCACTCTCGCTTGACATGTTGCATCAGTGAATCAAATTACAGAACACAATGGGATACATTAAGGGATTATATACGAGCAACTTACCATCTTCCTGCCAAAGTAATGCCATCCCGGTTTCACACTTTCCTTGAAGGCCTTTCGGTTTACATTCTCTGAATAAAGCAGAAAACATACAGGATGTTCACCAAGTACACGATAATGCTTCTAGGTTAAGGAGTCCTATAGCAGCTTTATTTTTGGGGTCTGTTTGAACTAGTATAATCATTCTGTAAAAAAGGTGCAGTAGGAGTGAGAATTTGTGCAGCGTTTTATTTGCGTAATTCACAGTGAATTAAGGTGTGGGAGCACATTCAGTACATTTGATAACATCAAATATTACATAATGTACTCATTTTGAAGCCTTTCTATTTTTGAGGCTCACTCACACGGTCATAATCTGGCTGGAGGAGATTACTGCATAACCTGAACAAAACGCTAACACACCACTGGCATGATGGAAATAACAATAAAGATCATTGTGATAATAGAATCACGGCAGAGATGTTAAAAGAATTCAGCACACAGCAACAAATGTGATTGCTGGACACCCCCCTCAGTAACTCTTGTAGCATCGCCTGATTACACTAATGGGCATGAAAAAGGATATCAAAATGTGAGGGTCAGGCAGGGAAAGCCTCTTACTTCTGGGAACACAGCCAGGCTTCTATTACAAGTATACAGTGCTTCTGCAGCAGGCAGACCTGAGCTGTGTGAGTGCCCACAAATGGAGCGGCTGAAAATGACCATTTCAAGAGTCAGAGAGTGAGTGCTGAAGAATGAGAATCAGGAAAAGATGATGACTGACAACATGACCCTGCCCTGAGAGCACAGACTGTAACAGACAGTACCATTCACCAGATTACACTCAATCCATTCACAACAGTGTGTGAGGAGGAGAGTTTCAGCATTTACTGTCCGGACACATGTAAACACTTCGCAGTATTTCAGGATGAAAGGTTTGGCATTGGCTGGCTCTTTGTTACTGACTCTCAGTCTGAACTATCTCCATCAGGAGAGTAATTAGAGCATCTTTAAATTGTCTTCGTATTAATAGAAACATGCAGGAATTCCTTATGGGACGGGGCTCTCTTTCAATCTGCTAAATGAATTTTGTTCAAGGCAGTTTTAGTTTAAAGGTGCACGATGTAGTTTTGGGGAAGACATTTTAATCAGAAGAGAAAGATCTTCATTGACTGATTTATTTTGTTTATGCCTAAACATAAAAAGTGTTAAATAGACAAACTCTCTTCTTTTTCACAACTGAATAAACTGAATAAACAAATCAATTTCATACTTTGTTCATAATTGTCTATATGTGGTGGACCCTGCCACCTTTCTAGCTTCAAACAGTGTTCTTGGGACCGTATTTTCCTCTGAGAACAGCTTGTTTATTTAGTTATGGTAAAATTAAATACTGTTGTATTTTTTACCTCATTAATATTGTAAATATTAAAATTCGGAGTTGTGAATTTCTTGTCCAAAACAACATAGTGTACCTGCAGTTTTAAAGGTAGGGGTGTTGTTTTTTTGAAGTGGATTTTAATAATAAATTGCGGTTGTTGCATTGCAAGTGATTTTAGTGGGATTCACTTGGACTACAAGTCGATGATTAGTGGTGACATGAGTGTTTTTTACTCATTAGGGTAGTAAAGCCTTACAGCAGCTGCTTGAGAAGCTCTGGCTTCAATAATTATGAATGGATTTCAGTGAACTTTAATAAACTTGTGTAAGGTGTTCATTCATTTATTACCTATCTCTGAGTTACATTCACAGTGTGTACAGTATGTGCTTTGGACATCCCTTGTCATGTCGTGCACTCACCGCTCGATGCATCAAATATCCAACTGCCTGCCCATATCAAGGCCACGCCGAGTACAGCTGTGTAGAGATACAGCTCATATCTGGGGAGGGCAGCCTTGATCCCCATGGTGAATCTCGCACTGGAAGCCTAACAGGTTGAAAAACAATCAGACACACGACTTGAGGACAAAGAAAAACAGACACATCTGAAACCAGTGATTAACAGCCAGATGATTCAAGGATGTACCAAGGTTTAGTGAACCAGTGTTTTGTGGGTGATGTTCAGATGATTATTGTGAAGAAAATGCTTTTTTTTTTGTTTCATAGTGTGACAATATTCTTTGACAGCTTTGTCTTGGAAATACTGCGTGGGCTGAAACATGACTAATAGGACAGATTTCTAGCAGACTACCAATGAGAAGAAAAAACACATTAAAGCTTTGGAGCTTCAATTTATGAATCTAGAATGAAACCCTTTCACATCACAGCAAAGTGCAATAACAACTTAATGCCTCTACTAAATTAAAAAAAAACCTATATGCATACATATAGAAAAACATTATGATGGTTATTAAAGTCATATACCCTGTGCCAACACCAATCAGCACATGTTCTTCATGCCAGATAAAGAACAAGGTGTTTTAAAGAGGTGGCATTTCACTAATAAGCCTTTAAGATCGACAGGGCAGTGACTTAAATAGTACTGCAGAGCGCTGGCTCCTCGGAATCAGCCTCGTCAGCTGCGCAACCCTACCTCTTCTTCCTATTATAGCTCTTGCAGTTGGTCTGCTGTACAGCAGGGCAGCTGCAGTGCTATGTGATCTGAGAGGCGCTGGGGACTCACTTCACAGAATATTTAGCACCGGCTGGAATGACCAAGAATGGTGCATCGGGAGGTTGAAATCAAACAGTTGCTTTCCAGTGGAGAATAACACACTTGTACCTGGCTGTGTGTGTGTGTGTGTGTGTGTGTGTGTGCGTGTGTCATGTCGTGCACTCTGAGTTGAAGTTAAAGGAGTTGCACTGACAAGTTCATACCGAAGTGTAACCATGGCTAAGCAGGACCCCAGCAAGGCGTCCTGCATACAAATTGAGGTTTTCTGTTTCACTGCTCCAGGCTTACAGAGCCAATAACACACACACACACACACACACACACACACACACACACACACACGACTTGTGCATTGAATTGTTTCTTATATTTAACCCTATGTAAATAAAAGATTTGTTTTCACTAACCTTGTTTCCGCTTCACACTCAAGATGAGGGCGGCAGTGTTTACAGTCCGACTCTTCTCTATGTGAAATAAATAACAGGGAGGAGGATAAAACAGGGGGGTGGCGGTGGTTTACGGCAGGTTTTCTAATTCATCCGTCTTGTGGGGGGCTTGCCGCTGCCTGCGATCACCAGCCTCGGCCAGTCAGGATGTTGCGGACTCAACGACAGTAGCAGGAGGAGGAGGAGGTGGAGGAGGAGGGGGATATATTTATCTTTCACCACTGCACCGCAGTGAGGGGTGGTCCACACCGAGCCCATCAGACCTTACTGGAGCCCGAAAACACTCAGTTAGATCAATCAATAAGAGCAACTGCAGCCTGCCAGACATCACTGGAGGGACACAACACCCAGCATATTGTGATTCTCAAGTCAAAACAATTATAATGGACTAGACTTAAGAAAAAGGCAAATATCACAGAATGTCCTTAATAATTATACAAACGATGCAGCACATATTTTCAAATTGGCAGCTAAAAAAATAAACTTAGGTTTTTTTGGATGATGTTTGAGTTTGTTTGTTCCACTCTGTGGTCTCAGAATCATAAGGTCATGACATGTGTTTATTTTTCATAGTTTTCAGTCATGTTTCCCATCATGAAGTGTCATGTTTTGAACTCTTAAATTAAAAGTAGTTCTGTGGGCAAACAGCATCTTACCAGCCTGTCAGGTTACACACCAGGTGCTCCCGCTCTCTGTCTCCAGACACAAAATAAAAAAGACATCATCTGGGCTCCTCCAGACCCGATACTGCGGCTGATGTGATCGAACACAAATGCATTTGATCCTCATGAACGCAGGGTATCCCCGAGGCATGTCTCTAACTCAAGCACTAGGTGGCGCTATCGGCCTGTAAAAAAAAACAATCATCCGCACACGGCGACAGAAAGCTGAGAACCAAGGCTTTTGGATTGTTAAACGGGCAGTTGTTTGCTCGGGAGCGCGTTAAAGCCACAGCCAGGACTCGCCACATACAGCACCACGAAGCGTATTATGTTTAAATGTATTCTTTGTAAGCTAATAATAAAGAGCTATGATTTGTTGCGTGAGAGCAACAGTAATTACAGAGGAAAGGGAGCTTTGAGAGAGCCGTGTCCAGCCAGCTGCATGGGTTGAGCAATGTGGTGCGGCTGAGTTTGCGCTGCCTGCCTGAGAGAATCCATCACAGAAACAAACCGCCCCCTCCCACCGAGTGCCCCCGCTTCAGATGCAACTCAAAATACATAAAGCCTCCATGTTGCACAGGGAATGTAGGGCCAGCAGACATGAACTGTTTGCCTAAATGTGTTAGCTAACTTTGGCGTTGAATAACTTGCGTTTGATACATATTTTTGGGCAAGAACAATCCTCCGACGGGCTTCCTAGTGTTTTCAACGTTGTTCCAGGCACGGCCTCACATTTCGGATAATCGGAGCTTCAAGAGCTAACTCGCTAACCCAAGCTACTTGCTAACTTCAGCTAGTTAGCAATCGAACCTCGGCTGGGTTTGGTTTTATATGCCACAAACGCCGTCGGTGTTGTTCACAAAAATATTTGTCTGCAGCGATGATATTTTGCGGAGAGCCATAAATGACAGCCATTCACTGGCCTCCATTCACCACAGTGCTAGCTGGCTGGCTACCACCGCTGCCACAACACTTCGCCTCGGACGGTTGCCTGGCTTTGTGGGCTGGCTGGTCATCCTCATCTTAAACAGCTAGCTAGCAGTAGCTAGCAAACGAAGCAAGCGCGCTACAACGAATAACATTGTGGGAAACAAAACAGGACTACACCACCCGCCTAAATGGACCACACGTCCATAATAACCCAGGTCTCCAACCCGAAGGAGGAGGAAATAATATCCTTTAACCAGGAGAAAGGTAAGGAAAAGTCAAATAAGGCTAACGTTAGTGAACTAGTGCTAGGTGGCTAACTACTTTCTCGATTGACGTTAGCTTGTAGCTCACGCCTGCTAGCTGCTCTAGTAGTTGAAGACACTGGTTGCCTGTTAGCGATAGTCCTGTTTAAACATGGCCATGTAACTAGCGTTGGTTAACAAACTCCGAGGAAGCAACAAGTTTATCAGAAGGGTCTTGTCCCGAATAAGTTATCGTAGTAGCTAAACGTGTTTGCTGCGCGTTCAGTGTGAAGAGCGCTCCCGTGTCAAGACTTGTTGTCTTATCCCATTAACGGTGGCCGAATTAACTTAAACCTTTTTGTGAACCAGGGGATGCCCACACTTAGTTAAGCATCCCCGTGCAAAGTGTGCGTTTCTTAAATTCGGCATTTTACACACTTTTTCTGTGATGGCTACACAACTGGAATAATTGATCTGATAAGTGACTCAACCTAGCTAAATGTATCACGACCACATTAAGTTAAGAAGTTCACAGTGGTTTGAGGGATAGGAAAAGTTTTTTTCTGATGAGCAAGCATGCGGGCAGTTAGGAAAGCTGTCGGTAATGTTGAATATATAATGTCCAGTGGATCAGTGCAGCATTTCCCTTGACTCATGAAACTGATGTGACAAAGCCATCCCCACTGTGGTCACCTCATAGGATGCACAGATTCACTTACAAATCAGTTTAGCTGCCTTCTGTGATGTGGTGTGTACAATACAGTATCATTAATTAGAGCTAAGGTCGTCCATTATTTTGATTCTCAGTTGATAATCACCCATGTTTATGGGGATCCCAGGGCCCCTTGTGCCTTAGTTTTCACATTAACACTCTATCTGTCATTTGCTCTTTTTATTTCTTCGCTCACTCTTTAGCCTCATCTGCAGTGGAGGTCAAATCTCTCCTTCAAGACCATAGCCGCTAATATCCATTCATTCCCATTCCTGGAGCTACTCAGACACTGTCCGGGTCACACAGGCCCATGGGGTGTGTATCAGTATCACATCTCAAACCTCACTTGACAGACCATTTAGTAATATGAGAACTTAAGTCTTTCAAACACAACAATGGATTCTCCTCTGAGGGTACAAAAGTATCTCTCAGTAACTACTATGGATTCAATGCGAGTTGAACATACCTGTGCGTCATGTGCGATTATCATTGCAGTTATGTGGGAGTTAGGAGAGAATATTTTTGCAGGTTGGGATTTGATCCACACAATATATATGGCTGTAAAAATATGCAAATTCCACTGCAGTGATGTACACTTATGAAACAGCTTGATGTTATCTCTCAGTAAAAACATACGAAGATACAGTTGTTTTGCTTGAAAGATATCAGAAGGTATTTTCAGGGGTCGTTTGCTTTCTAAGGGATTGTTTGAGGTTGTGCTATTGAGCAGGGATAATGTGATGGGGAAGTCATTTAAGGTCACTGGGTATGACTTTTGCTGAAATGATGTTAGTCAATTAAGTGGTTAGTTGATAGGAAATTTCATCTGCTAATGGTTAAAATGAAATTGAATGAATGGTTTAAGTAACTGTTCCAGTAACAATGCCAGACTGTGGTTTCATGAAAGCAGATTTTTGTCTGTTTCCTTTTGTTTCTTCATACATTCATTTTTTTTTTTTCTTCCTCTGGTCTTTTGGCTGTTTGTCAGATGTAAATGTAAGGCATCATTTCTGGCTTGTGATGCGGATTTGTCCTCATTTTAAGATTACGTAGTTAATTGAAAGATTGACTGTTTAATTGATTGTATTATTTAACAAGTGTATAGAGAATTATTTGTACTCTCTTGAGCTCAGGTTTTTGCTGTGTAGCACCAGTTAACGACACGCTGTAGGTCTGAAAGTATCAATAACTGATTTTTATGCCGTTTCATTATGTAACAAGGTTTTTTTTTAAAATCACACCTAATGTTGCTCTGAGCAGAGTTGTGTTTTGTGCAGGACACAGTTGAGTTAGAGGATGAAGTAGAGCATTGATGTTGCTCTTTGTTTCCTACCTTTTCTTTCTATTTTAAAGAATGAGTCACACAGTTATTCCCTTGGGGCTAAGTCAAATATTACCATCATTATAGGAATAGTATGGCCATGTCTTTTCTTCCATTAGTTCTGGATATTTTCTTGAAACTACAAGGTTTTAGTATGAGGGGCATAGTCATTAGCTGTGTTATGTATTGGAATTTGATTTGTGAAGTAACGGGAAGAACTTTTTTCTGTTTTACAGCCGGATTCTTGCATATAAATCCTGAGTTATTATACAGTCATCCAATCATATCACTGTCCTTATCACTGCAAATTGCATTACATGTAGCCCATCCCAGCAGCTGTCCTCGAGGAATTTGACAGGTACTCTTACATTGCTTGAACAGGCTCCAAACTGTCTGGACAAAAGTTGACCACCTTTGCTCTCAGCGTTGCACTGCTGGCTGTCTTACGACATGCGTCTGCCTTTCACACTGGTTTGGCTGCCAAGCTGCAGCCTAAATATAGAATCGCTGCCCTGTTGGCCAGAGCACCACTGACCTCGAGGCCAAGTATAACTACGTGGAAAGATGACAATGATCCCTTTTTTTCACATTCGTCAGTCACACTAGGCTTTAGTTTGGATAAAAACAGCAACTTGATTTTCAAAAGAAGATATTGACTGTGGTGTTAGTTGGTCTTTTTTCTCGTTGCGATTTTGTGTTGATGAGGGGGGGTTTCAAATATTTAAAGTTGATACTCCACTGGGACCTGAATGCATTAGTGAGTTGATTCGGCTGCTCTTACATGGTCCCTTCACCCTCCTGTATAGTCCTGGAATCCAAGACGGCTCTGAAGATTGATTTATGTGTGGTGGTATGCATTGAGCACTGCAGTTGTTCACTGACCGTCACTGTAACCAGAAAAGTTTTGCCATATTATTAACCTGTTTATCTATTTCCTGCGGTTTCCGATTAGGGTGGAATGTCAGCTCAGAGTTTGCATGTTCACCTTGTACATGTGTGAGTTTCCTCCCACAATCCAAATACATGCAGTTTAAGTAAATTGGTGACTTTTAAAGGGCCCATACATGTGAACGTGTGTAAATGGTTGTCTGTCTGTGTCAGACCTGTGTGACAGCTCGCCTCCTGCACAGAGTGTTCTGGCATAGTTTCCCAGCCCTGCACAGGATAAGCAAATGACGCATAAATAGATCAGTCACTTTCAATCTATAGCCGACTTTATTTTTATTTGGAATGAATAACTTTCATTTCTGTTGCAAGTTTAGTGAAGATCTGTCAATCAAATTGGGAACAATGGCAGATTCCCAACCTTTTTGGTGATTGGAAAAGTATTTTCCTTTAATTTTTCTTGCCTTATAGAGTTATTATAACATTACATTGTTTGTTGAGGCAGAGATCCAGAGGTCACACTGTAGAGCTGAGTCTGACTCTGAGAGCTGATTGTGTTGTAGCCAGCGTGTGCACAAACATTTGTGAACAGGTTGTTTTAAGGTGATTAAACCTGTTGCTTGTAACACTGCGTCTGTCAATGACTGTGCCCTGCATACTGTAGTCTGTAAATGATTGTATTCTGTATTAGGTATCACTTCTCTAAATCAGGCTATTGATAAAACCCCTGTGTCTTCATCATTGGTTTGCTTTTGTCTCCACTTCTTCACACACTATATCTTAGAATGCAGATATGTGCATTCAGCTTTGGTTGGAGGCTCCGCTCCATCATTTGCATTTGCATTTTTTACTGTAGATTAAAGGTCAAGTCCACCAAGTTTACACATTAAAGTGTGTTTACAGGTCTTGGGGAGTACTACTGCATATCTGAAAAAAGTAATATTTTGTGTCTCCAGAGGAAGCTGCATGTAATCTTATAAATTGCTTCCAGTGTTGTCCTATGTGCTATATTGTAGGCAACTGGACTTGTTTCAGTTTCTTGAAGACATTTCACCTCTCATCCAAGAGGCATCTTCAGTTCTGACCATGACCTGGATGAATGAGAACCTTCATCAACATGCTCCTGTGATGTCACTTAGTAGTTACGTTGCATTGTGGATAATGAAGGTGGCAGGTTTTGAAAAGCAGTCCACTGGTCTAGCATTGCACTCCTATAACACTGCTGGAGTCAGAACAGTTTTTAAAAAATGATCCAGGAGACAACATGCAATTCTTGGCTATAGAGAGGTGGCTTTTCTTGGTCAGACCCTGACTTGAAGTTATTGTCACACCCACTGATGAATGATTCATAGTGTGTTGTGTTTATATGTGGACAGCCTAGTGCTGGATACTCTACCTCAGGGCTGCACAATATTCTCTAAATTCTAAGTGCTGTGTCGTAGGCAACTGGACGTGTTTCAGTTTCTTGAAGACCTCTCATCCAAGAGGCTTCTTCACTTCTAACTGGATGGGAATTGCAGGCTTTTAAACTCTGTCGTAAAGGACACGTGAGCTCTGAGATTCAGAGTTGATAGGGCCACTTGTGGGTTGTTGATCCAACCAGCCTTCATGTGGGTTGTTAGGGCTAGGTGAGCCCAGGAGTGAATGGTTGTTAAACCGTCTGCCTGGGGAGGGAACTCAGTACAGCATTGTAGGTGGGTGATAAGTAATGTCTTAGGCCACCTCCTCTGTTCAAAGACGGCTGTTCCAGTCTGACATAGATGGATTCTTTTACTCCTCTTTCAAACCATCTGTCTTCTCTGGCCAAGATGTTTACATTGTTGTCCTCAAAGGAATGATTTTTCTCCTTCAGATGTCAGTGGACAGCAGAGTCTTGACCTGAGGAGTTGGCCCTCCTGTGTTGTGCCATGCGTTTATGGAGAGGTTGTTTTGTCTCCCCAATGTACAAATCTGTGCAGTCCTGGCTGCATTGAACAGCATCAACTACATTACTCTGCTTTGGATCTTTTTAGAGGTTTTGACAAAGGTCCAGTTTGGGTAGTCACAGGTTTTAAATCCTCCCCTGATGTTCTTCTGTTCCTTCTCCTTCCCCTCTTTCTTAGTGGGCACGTTCTCAGCCCAATGGTTTAGGGTTCTGATGACCCACAGCTTATGCTCCAGTGGGTGATGAGAGTCGAACAGCAAGTACTGATCTGTGTGTAGGTTTTCTGTACCTCAATGTTGAGGCTTCTGTCTTCTTCAATGTGTACTGCACAGTCCAAGAACGGCAGACTGTCTCTTCTGACATCTTCCAGCGTGAACTTGATGTTGTTGTCCACAGCATTTATATGTTCTGTGAAGGTGTCCACTTCCCTTGTTCTGATTTTGATCCCGGGTGAATTTCACTTAAAACTACTGATGATGATGATTTTTCTGAGGTATCAAACAAACATGTTTTCTTACATGATTTGTAAGGCAGGTCGTCTTTGCAGCACTATAGCACATAATTATAATGCTGTTTTGTCAAACATTTTACCGTTAGCAAAAAATTGCAGTTTCATGAAATCTGTATATTGCATGTATCCGTTTTGATAAATTGTACAGCCCTACTATACCAAAAGGTCTTAAGACCAAGCTACTTGCTGTGTCCAATCAATGGTTAATGTTTTTCTGTAATGAAACCTTGGAATGTGTTGTGGGAGGTTGTGAATAAATTAACTGGACACTGACCATTAACTTTATGAATTAAATACAGTTAACCCTCTTTAGTGAATTACTACCCTGCATCCAGCCCAGGTGAGAGACTTGTTTGAAGCCCAGATCTTCTCTGTGCATGACTCAGTAGCCCAGGCTGTTTTCTGAGGGTCTTTGTGCAGTAAATCGGCCAGTTGTAGTGATGAGTCACAGGAAGCTGATGACTGCCTCACTGTCCCAGTTTTACAGTAATACAGAGCAGAAACGACAAGACGAAGTCCAGTTTAATAAAGGAAGTCGTGTGGTCATGATTAGGTTATTTTTAAATTTAAACCAAGTGTACTATGGTAGATATGACATCCTCAGGGTCATCATCAGGGTTGCTGTCTCACTAAAGCTCGGGGATCATGTAGAAACAATTTGCTTAATTTCCTTTTGGGTTATCTCAGAATTCCTAAATAAAGCACTCTGTAATTATGTGCCCTGGTGTTATCCCCAAACATCCAAATCTCTAAATCAGTTTAGTTTGGTATTTGATGGTTGTTGCAGTGTTGTGTGACAGTTTGCTATTTTCCAGTGGATTGTGTCAGATGGTGGCTGTTATACTGTCACTCTGTTTTGGACCGTAAGATGGAATAGTTTTTACCTGATTTATTTTGCTCAGATGACCACATTTACAAAACTGATGGACATGGCCTGTCTCTTCAGCAGATGTTCAGCAAAACAAAAGCCGCTAGTTTGACTTATTGTGTCATTTATTAAACATTAAACCTTTTGGTGCCTGAATATTACTGTTACACATTGCATTATGTAAGTTTATTTGTTCATTTTATTTTATTTTATTTTATTATATTTTTTCCCCAATGAAAGGGCCCTCAAAGGAATGAAAACAGAGTTTTTGGGGTTTTTTTTTTGGTATAACAAACACTTTAATATTATTACAAAATATATTATGTCCGACATAAAACTTATCACATCCACAATTACATCCGTTTTTAATAACACTAATATAGCAGAACTCAATACCCTAGATAAACAAGTAAACACATTACACTCAAATATCCTTTAAAACCAGGAAAAGGCAATACCTGCCATATCAGGATATAATGATATATATTCTCAAATCATTATAACTATGTATTGATGAAGTGTAGAACGATTATTGGCCCTGGCTGATTATCTGGGCCGATATTCAGCATATTTTTCTGATTACCAGTATTGGTGATTTTTCTCAGATTGCTGATTAAAATAAACTATTTTGAAAATGTGCTACTTTGGCTCTGATGCAGCATCCTTTTACACAATGTCTCGCCCACTTGTGACATTTCACAATTAACAGCCTATCAAGGCTGAATAATTTGAATCTGCAAAGTAAAGAGGTAACTAAAGGTATCAAATAAATGTAGAGGCGAGAATGTATTAAGTAGCAGAACATGGAAATACTCGGGTACCTAAAAATGTATTCTTGAGAACAGTACTTGAATAAGTTCTACATGGGTTTATTCCATTGCTAGTAGATAGAAATTTTGACACAAAGTAAACTTTTTACTGCAAATGAATATCGGTTTCGGTATTGGCCTTGAAAAAGCCACATCAGTCAACCCCTAATATCGATGTGTTGCCCAGCCCTAGTATGAATTTACAAAAGAATTGTCAACAGTTAAAAGTTCTGAAAATCTTAAGTAATCCATTTTCTCCACATATGCTTACTGCATGATAATTTTGTTAAATATTGCAATAAAATGAACTAGTACATAACAAAAAAACAATAACATTATCTGTAATAACCAGATACAGTTTCAGTCATACTACACACTCTGCTTGTCAGAGCAGTTCCGTGTGTTTTGGTTTTAAGTTACCTTAAAATGGAGTGTTACAATGTTGTTTCCTTGTTGATGGTTAAATATTGAATATAAATGTCCCGCACTTCAACCCACAAAGCAACGTTACAGGACCAAACAACGGTAACGTAGTAACTGGAAGTGTCTTTGGCAACTTATGAGGAAAAAAATACTGCAGTTATATGTGGAAAAGCCTCTGTTGTCCTGTCTGTCCTATCGACTCTTCGTATAGTGTAGTTACTGTCTCTGGAAACGTGTATTGGAAAAAGAATCACTGCAACGGTCAGCCCTCCCGACCGAGACTTCATGTACTTTCCCCCAGAAAACAGCATGCCTCCCCATGAGTGAGAGAGTCAGACAGGGTCCGCTGTTTACCGATGGTGATAATGTAATTATGTCATTTAGAGCGAAAAATGTAACTTTGTCACTTTCCGCGATGTATGGTGGGTCAGGATCTCATTCACAACACATTATAACTGCATCCATATGATTATAAACAGTCAGCGAGTACATGTTTAGATTAACAGGTGGACACCAGGGAAACATGTTAAAAAGACACATGGATGTCAACTTCATGATGTGTACCGTCACGCCAGAGTGCTGTATGAATTGACACACTGGTGCGGCTTCATGCCGGAGCTGCTTAGTTCAGTGTGAACAAACAAAGGCGGAGAAATGGTGAGCCTTTGCTGCACCGATAATGCTGAGTCTCTGTGTGAAAAGGGCTATTGTCAAGATATAGTCTAAATAGCCGGCACAAAGCGCCCTAGCGTGAAAGGCAGTAGTAAATGTGACTGGAAGCCAGTGATAGAGGTAAATGATGGAGGGATCGAGGAAGGCACAAGTGTTTTATGTTGCCATGATGACATGTTGTTACTGTGTCAGTGTCTGATAGCTTTCCTGCATTCATGTGTGTTTTTAGCTGTGGAGTACAGAAATGAAATATACTCTTCTTTAAACAATAGTGTGGTAACCCCACACGATGCCTTTTTTCATGACATGATATGAGGATACGAGGCTTTGGCTGCTTTTGTGGTCTTAATATACCGTGGATGTTCGTGCGTAGGACTGTTTTATCGGAAAAACACTCAACAAAGCTGGATTGATGTAAAAATAGTTCTGGTATTTGTAATGTTGTCTGAATTTGTTGTGCACTAGCTTGGTTTTATGATATTCTTCCTGCACAGCGTTTCCTATGACAAATGTCTGGTGGGGATTTGTTTAAGGTCAGGAGCACAGAGTGGCACAATATCAAGATGCCAAAAGACATGACATAATGCTATTTGCTCTTCGCTGGTCTTCAGTTGCAAAAGCATTCTGGTTGTGTGAGCCGAGGGGGGACTAATGGGGTGGAGAGGAATGCAGCCTTGTATAGGCTCTGCGGGGTCTGAGGGCCTCCTACCTCCTCCTCCCCTCGTCTCTTGTGCATGTCCAGGCTGCTTCAGTCACTCACCTGCCAGCTGAAACATGGGCGGGGATACGTAAGCAAGCTTTCAAAATGGAGACTCCTAGGCCAATCAGGTGACAGGATCCACGACAGGGCAAAAAGTAAGGGAGGAGGGTGCAGCTCCCAACTTGTCACTATTAATAAAAGCTCAGTGTCTGATTTAGGCGCTGCTCCGTACTCCTGGAATGAGAGCGTGCTCTGAACTGTCGCTATGTGTGACTGATGAAGTCACCCAGCCAGCCAAGTTATTTTCTGATCAGTGCTTCGGCCAGGCCGGGACAACAAAACCAACCCTAATACCATTTAATCACACTGTCAAGGTCTCACCTATTGTTATGATTGAGTGTAGCTCACACCACTGTGGCCACTTAGGAGAACTGTAATAAACACAAAACTGTTTGATCCCACTTATAACAGCGGCGTTCACAGCTCAACATGCAAATAAGCAAACGTAAATGCTTCCCATCTTCAGCCTGCTCCACTTTTATGTCAGAACATCGATTTGCATATCCACTTGTTCACCCGCCGCTCTCCCACCCCTTCCTTTTGTTTTGACAGCGTCCCAGTCTAACAGCAGCCTAAAGAAGCAGAGGAGCCGGAGCATCTTCAGCACATTCTTCTGCTGTTTCCGCAACTACAATGTGGAACCTCCAACCCCCAACACCAACACCAGCTCCCTGCCTCCACCTGTCGAGGAGAACGGATCGCCTCCCAAGGTGGGCTGCTCCTCCACTAATCACATCCTGTGTGATTGTTATTTTCTTTATCTTCATGGACCCTTTTAGTCTCTTTTTTATGTTCTCCTTCCTACCCCTCACCCTGTTTTTGTATGTCTGTGTCTATCTCTCTTGTATTGTAGTGTGACCAGGTCGAGGTCATCCCTGTCCCTAGTGTATGTATCGCCTTTTTTTTCTTTTCCTTTGCATGCAGGCTGAGTGGGCTGGTGCTGGCACATCCTGTCTGTGTGGGCTCCAGTGCTCCTCAGAGAGCTTTTGCTCTGCTACCGTACTGCGGTTCATTTTCAGCCGATCGTAGCGCTGGCTGTGAGGAAGGTGTATATGCACCTATGGGTTTAAATGGTGCATCAGTGCCTGACCTGCATGAGTGACACTGGGTGGTTTGTATGCCTTTTATAAATACTGTGACAATAACTAACAAGTTAAACGCAAAAAGGTGTTTATTAATCACTTCAGGTGCTTCCTTGCAAGGAGTAAAATCAATTTATTCGCTACTTGTCCATGCAATTAAATATCAGTGAGAGTTTAGCTCCACAGTTGCTCCAACTAAGTGGTAAAAACTAATCCAGCCCGTCTTTCAAGGAAGAAATTATGTGTGATGTGGTTATCTGGTGGTCTGACCAACACACCAGTCAAAAATCACACACCGGTCAAATCACTCATCAGCTATTACATGAAAGGAATTTCTTAAGATCTATCGAAAGTGAACGGATTTTTACCACAGCACTATTCCTGCACTGAGGCATATTTCCCACATGACCTCATCCCATCATGTTCACACTTGAATTTGAAGTATTATTGGTATTTTCATGAGGTTTAAGTTTGAGTGATTTCAGGGAAACTAACACTGTTCTCAAGCAGCAGTAGCAGCTACCCTTTTTGCATGGCCTTTGTCTCCGGGAATGTGTGAAAAGTTTTATTTAATCTCAACAGAAGGGGATTTAAGATAGCGCTAAGTTGTCTGAATAGGTGGCTGCTGCAGGGGAATTTCCAGTTGTGAAGAATCCTGTTGGGTGTTATTTTGAAGCAATGGGTCCATTAAATGCATCATTTCAGACATGGCTTTCTCTCAGCTGCATTGTCACCCATGGAGATGCTCTTCCTAACATGGTGTTGGCTTTTCTGCTCAGCCTTAAGCAGTAATTAATGCAAAGCATATGTTACTATCACTCACACTTTCTCTTAATATATCTAATATTTTCTGCCTTGTCTTCTACCCATAGCCACCAGCCAAATACCTCCTCCCAGAGATGATAATATCTGACTATGGCAAAAAGTGTGTGGTGATTGACTTGGATGAAACACTCGTCCACAGCTCTTTCAAGGTAAGAGGAGGCTAAAGTTAAAAAAACACAGGTTTACTATTAATGATGTGTGCCGGTCTGCAGTTTTTAGCTGTCACTGTGTAAGCTAGCGAAGGGCTATATGTTAGAAAGATACAGTCTCCTGTTGGCTTGCCCAGTCTTTGTTTTAAAAATGCAATAGGATAAACATCTGGATTTACACTACAATGAAAACGTGATTTTTTTCTTCAGCATTTACCTACATCATTGTAAACCATACTATATACATTATCCTTTTTTTATATCCAAAACTAAAAACGCAAATAACCTGCAGTAAGTCAACTGTGTGTCAAATCCATTGGATCACTGTGCAAACAAAGCCAGGAGAGGAGCAGGTGGTGGAGGATGTGCTGTAGTAAGAACAAGGGCAATATTACAGTCCTGAGTGTGCACTTAAAATAAAAGCAGGATTGTAATAGGAAAGTGTGAAGGGAGGTTGATGTTGGTAACCAGCTGCAGTTAATACAATTTCTTATTAAATTTGAACCAATATTGTCACATATAGAAAGCTGGAGGTTGACCACCTTGTTAGATCACTAAAGAGGTTACAGAAGGACAGAGGACAATGAGGAGGGATTTGTTTTGGCAAAAAAAAGGGCGTAATTATTCCCTCTCCCTGCCAGAGATTTGATAATCTGTTAATTTAATCTTTGGTGTTCCTAGCAGGACCTCTGCTGAGCAGTTGTGGTACTACACCAACAGTCTGAATGACATTGATATGCTGTTGTTTCTTCTCACAGCCCATCAGCAATGCTGATTTTATTGTTCCAGTGGAGATCGATGGTACCGTTCATCAGGTATTGTACACACAATAAATGGACATTTTAGTTGAGTGTACCTGTTTTAATAGGGGCAAGAGTTCCATTTATGTGAAGAACCTGAAGAGAATGGCTGTGATCCAGTTCAAGTAATCCAGGATAGGCTGTGTGTATGATGGTTGGCCTATTCATGATTACTTGCACTGGGTGGCAGCCGCTGGGGCATCGAAACCGAGAGCGAGTATTTCAGAGAAGGTGCTCATAAAAGCTGAAGATTTTTCATAATGCAGGAAATCAGAAGCATGAATTTTTCTGTAGCAATATCCAGATGTATTCTTGTATGTAACATCATGCTGTGCATCCTGTGCCTGAACTCTGTGCTGTGTCTTGCAGGTGTATGTGCTGAAACGACCCCATGTGGATGAGTTTCTTCAAAAGATGGGAGAGCTATTTGAATGTGTGCTCTTTACAGCCAGTCTTGCCAAGGTGTGTTCAGGCCCGGCCCTGTTTTCTGTCCTGACATGTGCTTTGGTTACAAGCCAGTGACCACTATGAAACAACATTTTCCATTTCCTTGTTCTGATCTGAAAATTATGTCTCAGTTTTCACACTTCCTCTGCATCACTCTCCATCTGTGTCTTTTTGCATCTTAGCCAATAATGCATGGGTAAGTTTAATGAATGAGAGAGAGAAACAACTGTGCTAAGGGCCCGAAATAACTGTAGTATCAGATGTTTCTTGTGCTGAGTTAAAAGCTAGGTGTCAGTGGTGCGTGTTGTGTCATAGAGTAGTATTTCCTGACGCTTCCTCCCTGTCAGGTAAACACACGCTTCCTTTTAGAATAATAGTGTAACATTTATGAGATGTTTTGTTAGCGCTCTAGTTGAGACATATGACCACAAAAATTTGCATCACAATGTGTCTTCAACATGCAGTCTGATTTGTAGTTGTACAGCAGTGAAATTCAGGAAGTGTGATATTTGTTTTCATCTCATTGTAACATGTTTGTGTGTTTGTTTGGCTTGGACAGTATGCAGACCCTGTGGCAGACCTGCTGGACCAGTGGGGTGTGTTCCGAGCACGACTTTTTCGAGAATCCTGCGTTTTTCACAGAGGAAACTACGTCAAAGACCTCAGCCGGCTGGGACGAGAGCTCAGCAATGTCATCATTGTTGACAATTCACCCGCCTCTTACATTTTCCACCCAGAGAATGCTGTAAGTTCATAAACCACGAATCCAATTGTCACAGTCAGAAGCTACTTTTGTTTTAAAATTTGCATTGCCACAAACAAGACTTTGAAATTGAGGCTCACCTTGATTACTACCTTCTAATATAGTTCATTATCTCATGAGTCTGTATGAAATCTACCCACATATGCAATCAAAATAGTTCTAATGTCAAGGAAAAATAATGCTGGGATTACACTTTGAGAATTACTTTGAGATGTGGGGCATGTTTCTTAACGTGTGCCAGAAAATTGCGGCTTGAAGTCTAACACCAGACTTGAATGAACCTTCATCAAATCAGTGCAGGCTCAAGTGGTTCCATAAAGGTCAGACTAATTTAACATAGGTTCAAGTAGCCAAGATAATTGCATGTTTGCACTATTCATAAGCAGTCTATTAGGTCTTTTAGGTAGCGATTATCATTCTATTGTAGTATGTAGGTCTATATCTTATCATTTATCATTAAATAATTTATACAATCGACTAATTTTTAAATTGATTTTCTAAAAACTTACATTTTTTGACTGATGGTGGTTAATAAGCCAATAATATGTCTGCATGCTGCAGAGTCAATGGTAAAAAGATTGTTACAGGAACTCTGGTTAAGCAACAACTGCCATAGTAACTCAGCTTGAACGATCTTGAATTTGCTTTATGGAGCCGAATCAACTGAATAATGGTGTCAGACTAACCAAAATAATCCTGGCTAATTTGGTAAACTCACTTAATGGAACAGGCTCCAAGTCTCTCTTTTTTTCGGCGTTCTGTCCCCATGTTAGATTCCAGTGATGATAGTCTTACTATGAAATAAAAGCTAACTGCAGGTGGTTCTCCTGTCTCCAAAGGTTCCAGTCCAATCCTGGTTTGACGATATGAATGACACAGAGCTCCTGGACCTGCTGCCTTTCTTTGAGGGACTCAGCAAAGAAGAGGAGGTTTATGGAGTCCTGCAGAATCTGAGAGGCAGGTAGCAGGACAACCACAGCGCTGCCTGCGCTCTCCGCCATCCTCTCTGTCCATCTCTGCCCTTTTCTACAACCACATCTCTCAGACTCAGGCAGATCCTTCCACATGCGGCCCTCTTGTCTCTGCCCCAAGGGGACGCCTTGGAGTCTCACTGTGGAAACCTTCATGACACCCCGTCTCTTCTCTCATCTCCTGGTGACTGGCTGCCTTCTGAGTGCCATCATAAAAAACACATACACTAAATATCCCAGGAGCACTGTGTTTGACAAAAACCACACCAGAAAGTGTACAGAGGGTCCTAGGTTGATAATATTGGGGACAAAATACTAAGAGGAATGAACTCTGGTCTTTATTTTCAAAGCAACAAAGTTTTACTATTCGGTGAAGTGCTTGTTTTAAAACCAAAAAGAAAACCCAACAAGTTTTTTTTTCTGAAACTTCTTTTGTGGTACCACACAAAAGTCTGAAAAGATTTAGTCCTCGTATTGTTGCTATGCAGGCAGTTTCTGGTAGTAGAAAGGACTGTGATTCTCTTTTCTTACTGAATGAAGTGCCTTGTGTGAATGTTGTTTATATGGGGAGATATTTTGTACATGGCATATTTCCAGAGTACTTCAATCTTTTCACACACGATATGCTTTAAAGTGAACACACAAGTATCTTGATATAAAACTTTACTTTAGTTTTTTTGATCATCAAACGCTGGGTAAATGTCTCCATAGTATTCTATATATTTTCCCAGTATGCTTGTGCCATTATTTAGATGTGACTTTGTTTTCTTTCTGCTTTCATTATATGTAGAAATAGTTCATTTGTTTTAGGCAAAGGAGTACGTTTGCAATTGTGAACCCTACACCCTACCTGCAACTCCAGTAGTTCTTTGCATTTGATAGTTTGATCTGAAATCTCAGATACAGTTGTGCCATTTATTTTCTCTCTCACAATCTCACAGTGTCCCCCTTTATCTCATTTTATTATTTGCCAAATAAGGAAATTATTTTTTAACAGGCTTCATATCTTTAACAGGGGGTCAGCTATAATTGTTAAATCATAAGTAGTAAGTATAGCATTATAGGTTTTATTCTTTTGACAAATAGTTGTCAAATACCTTTTTGTATGTTTTTAATGTTATGAGGTCCTTGTTTGTCAAGCCTTGCTTATCATATGGCTAGCTTTTAGCCCGCATTTCTTCCCTTGTTTCTGTTTTGTTTTTGTTTTGTTGGCACACATACGTGGTGCAGCTTCACCCTTCAGAGATGATCTTTCTCCAGAATTGTACACAGTTGCAAAGGTATCCCTCTTGTTGTTTGAAATGGTCTGGGATCTTACAGTAAATGGGTCGAGTGCCATGTTTTTTATTTTTTTCATGAGGTTAGTGTCTTTAGGGGATATAGATATGTGTCGGGTCGAGTCTGGACAGCGTTAAAATCCCACCATTCTCTCCTGATTTACATACGATGACGGCCCGCTCTCGTCCGGCCCTGGTGTAAAACCAGCGGAGACGAAGCGTGGTGTTTACCTTCCCAGACTCTTTTGAACTGCTCTTCACCTCAGTGCCTACGTTTTGAGAGGAGCCACACAAACCGAATGCTGCAACATTAGCTACCATGGCAATAACCTTTTCTGGGGGAGTTTCCATCCCAAGTGTTTGGTTTGGGTGTCTAGAGCACTTGACGCGGCTAGCCAGGCGAGGTTTGGTTGACAGTAACGGCTGGTCTGATTATCACAATGACTTTTAGTGTTCATGGTTAACATTAATTTTTCACATCATTTGATCCGAAAACTGGTCAAACACATGATTTTGTCATTTTAGAATAAAAATTTAATTATTAGAATGTCCAAATTATATTTTTATCCAGGATTAAAATACTGAAGCAACTTGAATGTTGCTTGGTCTATCTCAGCAACAGCAGCCAAACAACCATGTATAGTGAGCTACATTGCCATAGTATTCAGCTTTTGTTGTGCGGGAAAGTTAAAAAAGAAAAAAAAGACGCCTTCCAATCCTACAGATGGGGGGGGGGGTTTGTTCTGGCCCATCCAGACAGCCTCCAGATGTTGGGGGCCAGCTCTAAGTGGAACACTACTGGGGCACTGCAAAAGGACTGTGAAGAACCTCATCCTGGCATTGATGCCTTACTGCCTGTGGAGGCACAAAGCAATGTTTCTTCATTTATTCCATCTTCACGTTTTCAGCGTCGTCTCATTAGTATTGACTTATGGAGTGTGAAAGCGGCTCTGCCACATATGTAGACCATATATGGTCAGGTGACTTAACATTGTGAAACAATAAAATGAAGCAATGAAGCGAGAAGACGCTTCGTGGTCCCATCAAGGGGCAGTATGCTCCAACAAACCTCATTTGCTTTATTGCTTGGTTTATGGCTCATGATGTTACATTAAAAAGACCTACACTTCTTCATAATTTCCAACATTTTTTTTTTTTATCCAAGTTGAAAGGCTGCTGCTCCTTCAGGCGTATTGAAAATCTTTTCTTTCTTTTGCATAAGCGTTTGTGTTGGTGGTTTCAGTGCAATGTCCTTTTTATAAGAAGCGTTTGGTCGACTCTTCTCAACCTCTCAATGATGACCTTTTCTCTGAAAATGTTGTTTGTATCATTGTGATATTTTTCTACCTACCTTTTGTCAGTATTTGGTTTGAAAAGTTGCATATTACCCATTGTATTCAGCTTTTTTTTCGCCTCTTCTTTTCAGATCTGTAATGTCCCTCTCTCTTGCCTTTTGGTAAGAGTTCTCAGTCAGGTCTCGTCTTTCCTCTCGGGAGACGTGTGTGTATGTGCGTGGGTGTTCGTATGTGTGTGTGTGTGCGTGCACAGGCATCTCGTTTGTGCTTCCTTACAGTGTTCCTTTTGTTATCACCTCACTCATAATCACACATTCATCATTTTGTATTGATTTAACACCAAAGTTCTACAACACTTGAGTTCAAGTCACAAGTTATTCACTTTTTTTTTTTTTAAACACTTGTTGGTTCTTGTTGGCTTACTTTGAGTGTCAGCAGCGTGTTGTCATCCTGAGCATCAGTTTTTTTTTCTTTCTTTCCATAATAAAAGGCTTCATTAAAATAATTTGTCATGTCTATTTTTTATT
This sequence comes from Pagrus pagrus, assembly GCF_965226575.1. NCBI lineage: Eukaryota > Metazoa > Chordata > Actinopteri > Spariformes > Sparidae > Pagrus > Pagrus pagrus. The sequence goes on along the minus strand of NC_140196.1, from coordinate 23,046,839 downwards.
CAACTGTCTAACATGGTACATGAATTAAGGCCAAAGATCATCACTTAAACTTGGTGTGATTGACGTTTCCTCCGTCTCTCTGTACCTGGTCATTTAACTCCAAAAGTCATGAGAGAGCATGTTACTGTCTTCTGTTGACATATTTTACAGTCAACTTCATTTATTTTGTCATTAGTTTCCTTCCAGACGTCACAATAAAGCACATTTTTATGGAGGACTGTTGCTTGTCTTCTGTCAGCAGTTTAATGGCAGCCAACTCTTTTTATTTAGCCTAAATGAGCTGGCAGTAGGGAGGTCATGCTAGCTTAGAACTTAAAGGGTAACCCCACCAATTTTACATATTTAAGCACGTTTACAGGTCTTTGGGAGTACGACTGCAAATGTGACAAAGTAGTACGAAGCCTTTTGTGGCTCCAGAGGAAGCTGCATGTAATCTAATAAATTGCTTTCATTGGTGTCACTCGGCTAATGGTTGGGAGTTGTATTGTGGGTAATGTAGGCACCAGGTTTGGAAAAGGAAGAACGAAGTTTATATCTCTCTGATTTTGATCATTTGTTTTTAAACTGTCCATAATGAGATTACATGCAGCTTCATCTGGATACACAAAAGGCTCTATTCTACTCTGTAGAGACGGCACATTAACTTAAGTCTCCCAACACAGTTTTTAGCCACTTGAAGGCAGCAGGACCCAGCTGTAAACACAAAAGTGTGCTTTTTACATTGAAATTGAGCTTGGGGAATGTAAGTTCAATATATTCACCCCACCAGCTCTTTTTTGTCTTCACTTATTCCTGAGAAACACTAGCTGCTATCTGCTCCACTATATTCAACAACTTATCACAAACGCCTTTTTCTTTTTGCTATATCTCTGAAAACAGCTGCCTACTGCAGGCAAAAATGATATGGTGAGTGAATTAAGTGTCAAGTTGCAGCGCAATGAGTCGAAAGAGGCTTAAATGTCCTGTAGAGCCAAGGAGACTGCAGAGTTGGCGATAATTCCCTGTGGGATAGTCACTTAACTTGTATATAAAATGTCAATAATAGCTGCTTTAGGTACACTAGACATTAAATAACTGTACATTAGTCAAATGGATTTTGTGTCATTCAACAGTAAGCTGTCCATTTATGTGCATCATCATTCCTGACCTCCTTTTATTTGTTGGACTGCTACTCTGTGCACTAAGGGAGTGTCCATCCAAAGTTCACTAGGTAATGATTCTATTCTGTGGAAAGGCTCAAGTGACTCAGCCCCAGACAGGTTAACTTCTCTTCCTGTTTGCATACCATAAAGTGGTTCAGAAAGGTACCTGGCTTTCCCACCATATGTACTTTAGTACTATTATCATATTACTGGATACTAGATAGGTTTTATTATCGTGTTTTGTACAGTCGTGTGACTGCAGATGTAAAATGTATCCATTTTTTTAAAAAAAAACATTGAGACAGGTGTTCATGTTTAAAAAGTTTATCTTCATCTTGATTTACAAAAAAGAAGAACGTGACGATGTCACATGAAAAATAATCATACTTGATGACTAAAATTACTGATGAAGACAAAGCACATTGTTTTTTTGTTGGCTTGCGTTTCTCCAGAATTCATAAAATGGTCTTTTTGAATAAAAAGATTTAAATAGACAATACATTAACTGACCAGAAATCAGGGACACAAGCTTAAAATGCCATCGCAAACTGAACATGGTAAAACACTAGTGCAACTCATACAAACCAATTAAAACAGTTTGTATAATAGTCCCTGTAATGTGAGTCATGGAGTATTATAAAGTCTAGCAAACCCAGTGTGTATGCACAGTATTTGCCACATCCCAGTACAACTCATTCCCAGTTGCAGATGGAGATCTTTAACACACTCTTGTCCCTTGAGAAGAATGTTTTACACCAGCTGCTTTAAGTGGTGAAGTCAAGCCAATAAGTTAATCATCAACTAAAACTCCTATAGAGCCAAACAAAAAGAATATAAAAATCCAATTAAAACCAGCTAAAACATGGCTGTGTAGTGGAGGTCCTGGTGTCCTGCAGAGGAACAAGCCAGACGGTGACGTCTTACTCAGCATCAATGACCATGATGTGTACAAAGAGTCCAGCTGAGGGGAGGATGTCTCCGTTCTTATTGAGCAGAGGCACATGTCTGTATCCTGTGTGGGGGCACACAAAGAGAAGAGAATATGAAGAGCTGTGTGCAGAGTGTGAATTGAGTTTTCTGTGTTCCACCAGAGAAGAGATAGTTCCTGTCTCTGTTCATTTATGAAGTGTCAAAACAAAGAACTATCACTGGGTTACAGTGAGGGAATAAAGGACCTGGTAAATAATGTAAATATCCACCACCAGTTGCTGAACTTACCCATTTTTAAGCTGTTGAATGGAAGTGTGTACTGTCCAACAAACTCATTATTAGATGTGGAGTCATAGTCTTCAACGGCAAAGCGCACCAGTGCCAGCTCTGGCACGTACACATCAAACTGGAAGTTTTCATTCCATGATGGGTTAAAGCCTTAAACAGGAAAGAGGAAAGATGCCGTTAGTAACTGGAGGTTTTGCAAATGTTATGTATCATTGATTTCTGATGTTCAGCACATTCAATTTGTTATCTGGTGATTGTTTAACTAAGTGGTTCCCAAACTTGTTTTGGCCAGCGCACCCCTGCCCATTATCCAGGTCCCTCTCCACCTCCCATAAAATAAAACGTAGGCTAATTGTCATTCCCAAATATTGATGATTAATTATGATTACTATTACTATTATATTATTTATTTATTTGTTTACATTCTTATCATATTGTTATTATTTTGTGTCATATCATTAAAAAGACTCATTATTTCCATTGCCATTTTCACTTTACTTTTTACACATGCTTTCAGTTTGAGCATTTCCATTTCAGCTGTTCCATTTAAAATTTTACTTTTTTCATTTACTCACCTTAGCCTACATTTTCAGATTAGCATTTTCCATTTTAAATTTGTTTGTTTAATTTACTTTTTTGTTTTTTTATTTAAGTTTATTTATGACCTGATTATTTATAATTATATAGTAACAATCTTTAGAACTTGTATTTCTTTTACTTTAGTTTTCTGTTTGGACATTTAATTTTAATAATGGCCAAGAATATCTTCCGTACAGCGGATGCTCTGAGTGCTCTGAAACTGAACAGTGAGTTTCTGAACAACCTTTTCTGACAGAATGTACAATCACACTGCATTTTATACCTTAACAATCAGTGGATTAATAGTAACTCCTAACATTAACTCATGTTTGTATAGTTAATAACGTAACACTGGAAGTGGATGAGGAAACGAGAGATGATCTAGTTGAATTAAATGAACTAGCAGTGTGGGCATTTCTCTGCCTGTACGCAAAGTGAAGCACCCTCGCTTGGGAAAGATTTCTTTTGTTTCCACCTGCACAGCAGTAGACTTGTTGCACTTATGACAAGGAGCATTGTCCACATCGGCTTTAGTAAAGTTTAACCAGGCATTGCACAGAGCAGCTCTCTGTGTGTCTGTGCAGGCTGAGGAGAGCTCCCCCGCTCCTTGCACAACACACTGATGGGGAAGAGAGATGTCGTCTGGTGTGGGTAGCGAAAAAACAACAAATACTACAGCACCCAATAAAAACACTAATAAATCTTTCGAAATCTAAGTTGAAAACAGATGCAAGTTTCAACTCGTCTTGTAGTTTTCTGGTGTAAACTTGCAAATGCCCCCCTTTCAAACGTATTGCCTCCAGTAACCAGTTCTGACCCCATTGAGAAACAATGGTTTAACCTGTCTGCGTTTCAACAATCCCCAGAGGGCATGAATATATTAGTCGTATGCAGCTGTGAGTTTGGCATTTTAAAGACAGGACAGGGTAGGCAGAGCCGGACTTTTTCCCCCTGTAAACCAGAAGCTCACAACTCACTCAAAATGCTTCATGTGTTGTGGTTGCAATGCATTCTGGTTCACTGAGGCTACTACTATCAGAGACATGTTCTACTCCTCTACTCTTCTCCTACCGTTCATGTGACTATTACATACGAGGCAGCCATCACGTGTATGCAAATGCATTGTTAAAAGCAAGTGTCTCTCCTGCCTACTACCTCCACAGCACTGAAGAAAGGTTGGACTGCAGCAGTTCTCATTCTGGTATGAACTCTCTGGCCTGTTTTTGTTTCTTTAAACCTTTCCCAATCATCCAATTGCAGGCTTATACTGACAGTCTACATCTGGTGAGTCAGACTACAGCTGTCAAGCTAATTTCCCTTAATTATGCATAATGTTAAGCTTTAATATAATTTAAACAGGTGAGCTTCATTAAATTCACCCCTGTAAAGGCTGTAAACATGTTTATTTCTGCTGTAAAGCTGGACAAATTAAGCATGGGGGACTATGGGGATTGACTCACTTTTGAAGCCAGCCTCCAGTGGCCATTTGCAGATTCTGGCACTTCTGAGTCAGCCTCATGTGAGGAAAATGTTGCAATGGCTGTGTTTGGCTAATGATCTTCTAAAATTTGGAAAATATACCTCCAAAAATATAAAACACATGTATAGCCAATATCTGCTTTCTGTAAACTCCCTTAAAAAATACAAGTAATGTACAAACCAAACGCATGTAGTGTTTGAAAGGAAAGGTACCATTGTTTTCAACAGGAGGCGTCTCTTTCTCAGCAACATCAGCTGGCACTCCGAACACCTGCACTTTAACCAGCGGGTCCACGATGGAGGATTTCTTCTTGTTCACTTTGGGGAGCTGATGCGCCGATATGACCTGATGACAGGAGGGGGACACGTCATGTAAGATACCACAAGATCCTTCATCTGGAGAGCACAATTGTAAAACAGGAAGGATTGTAAAACAGGAAACCACAGAAAGTGCGCCAGAAGAGTGAATCACTGAACCATGACATGGAGCGTCCTGTGCTTCAGCCAGTCTCCTCGGGTCAGGGTGATGGGGTCGAACTCTGTGCTCTCCTCCCTCAGGAAGGCCGGTTTCAGGACGTAGCCGCTTTTTCCATTAACCAGGAATCTGCCCTGGTTTAGATCCATGTCTGGGCAGGCTGTCTGGAAGTTTAAGGCCACTAAAAAAGAAGAAATAAGATAATGCAGGAACAATGAAGAATCCATTTATCTATATTATTAGACTAGACACATTTTAAGGTGAGAGTTTGGTAATTCCCTCCTTGGGTCAGTATTGTACCAATTTGACAGCCAGCATTCCACAGAGGCATCGGGTTGTAGTTGGAGGAGTCGGTCCGGGAGCCTGCTGGGTAGATGCGACTCAGCTTCTCCACATTATGACGGACATAGGCATTGGCTGCAGAGGACAAATCAAGACCGAGGAACAGAGTTATCAACTGAAAGTTTCTGTACATTGTGTGCACTTTAATCCCCTCATGCCCTCTTCCAGGTCACCATGGTGGAGGTCGTGTGGCTCGGGCACCGCTTGGCGATGCCTCGCCCTGCTCAGTCGTCCACCTGGATCCACACACTTCACATACATTTTATAAATATTGATATCAGATATTCTGTCAATACATTTTGTAAACTGTGATTTTGTTGTTCTTTTCTGTACATGTGACCTCTATTGCATGTCTGTCCGTCCTGAGAGAGGGATCCCTCCTCTGTGGCTCTTCCTGAGGTTTCTTCCATCTTTTCTTTTACCCTTGTTAAAAAAGTTTTTTCTTCAATATGGCAAGTTTTTCCTCACTCAAATTGAGGGTCTTAGGACAGAGGATGTCGTTGACTGTACATATGTTAAAGCCCTCTGAGGCAACGTGATTGTAATTGTGGGCTATATAAATAAAATTGATTTGATCTGATTTTGCTTTTTCCTATTACCTGTAGTGCTTTTCATCCATCTAGATTGTTTTGTTATAAGTTGTTGAGTTTTGGAGATTTCAGCCGCCTTCTCTCCATTATAATGGAACTAGATGGCACTCGGCTTGTGGTGTTCAAAGTGCAAAAAAAAATACATTTGATAAACGCAACGTCTCTTTACAGAAATCAAGACCCAGTTACTCAAGATAATCCACAGATCTTCCTTCATATAGGAACTATTTTCATTCTACAGAACTACACCTGCCAACCGTATCACTCACGGACAAGAGGCTAACTAACTAAGCTAGTTAATGTACAATTCAGTTGAGGAGGACGCCATTAATGTTGACATCCTATGCTGTCACAAGCCTGAGCCTCTAGTCCATGAGTAGATGTACCTGTCCTTCTGAGCAGTGAAACAAATGTACAGGAATTTTAAGAAGCACCAATGAGTGATTTGTAAACAATATCTTAACTGGTGACTAAGATCAATCCTGACCCTAAAACACTTGTGTGATCCAGTATGACATCTTCCTCACCCGACTCCTCTGCCAGTGTCATGGCCTTTCCCTCCTTGAAGGACGACATCTCGTAGAAGCTCAAGTTTTCTCTTGCGTCCTCGAAGCCGTTGAAGTGGACACTCTTGCAGTAGATCACCATGTCGGACAGCTCTTTGGCCAGTTTCAACTTCTTCTTCTTCTTCTGCACATAAAATGGAAATAAGACGTCAGTGTAAAAAAAAAAAATCAGCTAAAAATGTGTCAGCTGAGAGGATTTATTGACTCTTCCTTAATCTGACCCCCCCCCCACCTTGCTTTGTTCTTCCATTTTTTGTTCATCCTCATCTTCACTATTTGACTCTCCCTCCTCCGTCACGTCCGTGTCGTCAGCAGCTGCCGCCTCAGGAGCATAGGTGGCCTCCAGTTTGTTTAACCTCTTCCCTTTGATCAGGAACTTCCCCTTTAGATCCTGGAGGTACGTGGACCCACACACACACACACACACACACACACACACACACACACAGTATAGCCCTGTTAGTGACTGGAATCTTTGCATTATCTATCTACTGAGAGATTATAGTGGATACAAACCTCCGGGGATGGGAAGTTTGAGGGCATGCCGTCGCACAGGGGGGTAGTGACGAGTGCGCTTCCCAGGATGGAGCTCATGTGGCGGGCCATGACTTCCTGCTGCTCCACACTGCAGTGGTTCTCCAAGGAGAGGATGACTGGGTAATCAGACGTCTGTCGACAACGACACAGAAAACACAGAGAAGAAAGCTTACACCGAGTTCTTATGTATGTGTTATGATACTTGTATTACTGGATATATAACACACCTTAAAGGCATAGTCCTTGATGGCTTGGATCGCGTCTTTGAAGAGGATCTTAGAGGTCAGTGTGTAGCCATGGTAGATCACTGGCTCATCGTCTGATCCATTCCAGCAGTCCAGCTCCACACAGCGGCAGCCCTTCAGCAGAGCCCTGAGACAGTCACAACCAGCATAAGGGAATGTTGTTAATAACCCTAAGATAGTTAAAATAACTAATAACTTGTTTACAGTTTCCAGTTTCCAGTTTGTGGCAGCAGAGTTAGGACCTTTTCAAAATGATTTAACCAAATCTGAGACCGATTCCTGGACACATTTTTTTTTTTATTCAAGCTTTGCTGGCAAGTATAAAGATATGTAGTATACATATACGTATGGGGTCCTGTGCAGTTGTAGGTTTTATGGAGAAATGTGGTTTTCAGGGTGGCTTAGGTTAAACTACATTTTGCTGACAGGTATGTGTAAGTATAAAGTAAAAGGATGGTCCTCGGCTAATTGGGTTAAAAGAAAATTAGAAAAGTATTGGACTTTTGCACAGAAAAGCTTGGCTCATTTTGAAAAAAACAAAATCAAACGATGGATGAATGAAATTAGATCAAATATTTGTGGAAATGAAGACCTCAATACTTAAGATTATTTAATGACCTTTGAGGCTTTTTTGTAAATGTATAAATATATTTATAAAATATCATGCTTTATTTATAAATGCTTTTTAAGGACCTGCGGACATTAAAATATAACTACTCAATAGGCAGGCAATGTTCGAACAGAGCACTCCATGCAGGACACTGTCACTGACCTATTTTCACTTTCATCCTGCAGCCCTCAGCCTCCCATTAGATTGGGATAGAGCAAGAACCAGAGAACAAAAGTTGGATAAATATCTGCAGACTGTAGTGATTTTATCAGTACATTACAGGTACAGAGGCTGAATTTAGGACTTCACAGACAGTTGTTTACCTGACATAAGCCTCCGTGCTGCTGGGCCCTTTGAGCTGATCCTCCATGAGATAGGTGTTGTGTGAGGAGGAGATGAAGTAGTGGCTGAGGGGATGGCTCATGTCCTGGTACACCTCTCTGTGATCTGAATTGTAGACCAAGGCCTCCGGTTGGTGCAGGTACATGAGGAAGCCATCTTTGGACAGTAGCTTCTTCCCCTTGGCTGAAGGAACACAAAGACAGAATAGAACAACAGTGACCAGGGAGCCAGGCATTTAACCAGGACAAAGTGTGTGAGTTTGATACATGTACCATCTCTCATAAGAGGATCTGATTTCCCCTGTGCTAATTAGAGTTCAAACGCTGAAAGGTTAGCTCCCTATTGAGTTATCTGCTCCATAACTGGAAATGATGTGCAGATGCTTCACACCCACACTGAGTCTGACTAACTTGAGATTTGACACAGATAAAAAGCCTTTTGGATCATAAAAGTCAGCTGTAGCAACACCAAATATGGTAAACCACCTTGCAGGATACAGATATAAGTACCAACGCACTACAATAGGGCAAGACGGGTCCAAAAACATGGCTGCCATCATTAAAAAAACTTTTGGGGCATAGCATTGACCAGTTGTCTAATCATCATAACTCTATACATGTCCTAATTTTTTTGAAATATGAGTCCTAGAGCATTCTGGCTAAGTGTGGCACCAACTTCTCTAAAGACAAACTTTCGTATTAAGTCTAGCAAAGATGAATTGGTGATTGAATAAAGCAACTACCTGCCTCTGTTGAGCATAAAAGGCTTGAACCTAGACTTGCAGCTTGCGCCTATATTTTCATGTTGAAAAGATCCTTTGCTGAAAAGACGACGAGAGATTTAGCTGAGCTGACTAAGCATTAAATATTATTGGCCTCAGCTGAGGTGCATGTATGTAAAACATTCATGTAATACATAACTTACCCTCAGGAGCACCAACAATGCTAAATAGACTTATCACTGCATAATAACATAATGTTGTAGATCTGTCAACAGGACTAGGCATAATAGTACCAGACAGTGAATGTCACGTTATCCGCTTTGATTTCATTCACACTTTTAAAATTTGCCTTCGTTTCATGTGAAATTCTCCAACAGAGTGGAAAACAAAATATTAAAGAAGACTTCAGCCTTTCAGGCTGGTTTCCCTTCTACAGTCTTCATGCTAAGCTAAACAAAGCTAACCGCCTCCTGCATGAGAGTGGTATTAATCTTCTTGTCCAACTCTTGGCAAGAAAACAACTTTCTCTACATGTCCAGCTATCCCTTTAATCCAGATCCAACATCCCTTTAATCTAGATCCAACCCACAGAGCAGTGTGTATTTATTGAATGGTTTATTTAACAGGGACTGTGCACATTAATAAACACTGCAGCAAATACACCAGAGTAAGCCAAATGCTCAAATGCTTTTTTTCCATCTGTTTTCCCTTGAATACACAATCTCATGGGCCAACTATTTCCCTTTTACTTAACATAAGATTCCTGCACATTTTTAGGGTTTGGGCGAGAGATTGATGCCTCACAGCTCATAAGATGGTCATGCTATGGATGCATAGAGGAAGACAGGGGAGGGTGACAACAGACAAAAGACTGACAGAGCTCCTGTCATGGCACCATGCCTTACATATCAAATCTCCCAGAACCGACTCAATGTGTTTAAAATAATGTCATTTGTAAAACTGATTCTGATGGGTCATCAATCATAAGTGTTCGGAAAAACAATGAACTTGCCTTCGAGTGATAGTAAAGTGGTACATAAATTAGCCAGAACAGCTCAAATACCAGGATTGAAAACCACGGCTGCATCACACTGAAACAAACACCTGTTATTTCAGATGATGTACTGACCGTTTTCATCCAGCTCGTACTGCTCGATAATCTTGTGCGCGTCAGCCAGTGTGGCTTTCTCTCTCTCTTCTTTCATCAGGAAGTCCACCAGGTTTTCAGGACTCATAAAGCCCGTAGTTTTGGCGTACTCTCTGTAGATCACGTCGATTTCCTCCCGATGTGTCAGCAGGTCATAGAAGTGTTCAATCTCCGCTCCAGACAGGTATCCAGACTTGGATGTGTCACATTTCTGCATGATGGAGATGTAATATGAAAGTCTTAATCTTAATTTTTTGTCCTAAATTTTCCTAGAGCCACGTAATGAGACATTAAATACAAATACAACCTTTATTTTGGCAACATTTGTCAAAACACTACTTCAGTTTAGGTGAGAGGGCTTAAAACATAATTTGCATTTAAATTACTAAATTGATCACATCAAATTACAGACCCTGCAACAATGATTCATCTGTTTTACAGCTCTGTGGGAAATCTACCATTGACTTCCATCATTAGGACCTATGACAAAGCTCTAAGGACCTCACCTCAAAGAGCATCTCTGTGTAGATGTCATCCACTTCAATGTTGATCAGACGCAGGAAGTTCTTCACCTCAGACTGACTCATCTTGTCATCCTTGTTCTTGTCTGCCTTAGCCAGGCAGGTGTAGATCCAACTGAAAAGTTTTCAATGTAAGGAATGGACATGTGCAGTGGGGCTGCAACGATTATTTTCATTGTGCAGTAATTTCCCAGGGCTCAAAGTGACTTCAAATTGCCTCTTTTGTTCAACCAACAGTTCAAACCCAAAGACTCTTCAGTTACCATCTTTCATGACGAAGAAAAGCAGCAAATCCTCACATTCAATAAGCTAGAAACAGCAAATGTTTCAATTTTTTGCCTGAAAAATTACTGAAACGTTTAATTGAATATCAAAATACTTGGAAATTAATTTTCTTTTATCGACTAATCGTTGCAGCTCTAATGTGCAGATATGTGCATGTTTAAACACGCTTTCATATATTATATGGGCCCTTGAGGTAGCTATATCTAACAAATCAAGGTGTGCATCAGGGGCAGGGGGTTCCTAAACCTGAGAAACCCGTTTGCTAACAGTCTTCACAGTTTAACCTCCATTATCATGATGAGGATACTGTTCTGTCTTCTGCTGGAGGCTGAGGTTGTTTCTGTTGTACATCATTTTCTCCAGGCTTTTGATCCACTGCTTGGCCTCCTCCTCTGAGCTGGCCATGAGGTCCAGGTTCTTGCGGCGGCCCTTGAACATGATGGAGAAGCAGCGGCCCTCCACCTGCTCCTCTGTGTTCTTCCTCAGGCCCTCCGACTGACGGCCGATTCGCACGGCCGAGATGTCATCGAGTGAAACTTAAGACAGGAGATGCAGGTGAAATGTTACACTTTCAACTTATCATTTAACAAAGGAATAAAATATGTGATGTTTTGCCTAAAAAGGGCTGTTATAACTACATAACTGTTGGTATCTTGAGGCATCACAGACCAGCCTGCTTGGTAAACATAAAGCTGCTGTTTGCAGTTTACTGACATCAATTGACAAGTTTCTGCTAAATGAACTTCAGCGTGTTTGAACAGCTGCCTTTTACAGAAGTTTCCTCACCACATACACAGTTGTTGGATGCACCATTAGGGGTTGGACATTATCATACATGTCCATAAGCATAAACACATCACATCACCCTACGACAGTCATCGGGATGTGACTCCATGGGAACAGTTTATGGATGTAATCCAAGCTGAAAGTATAACTGGAGGCATTTCAAACCACTCCTCCACATACAATAAAAAATCACTATCTTGATAAACACACCCACAAAACGTATCAGTGCTATCAGGAGCAACCCTGTTTGTGTGATAATACAAAGGTCTTTCATGCAGAGAGATTTTTTTTTATGGCTACGATCACTTCATGTTTATATAATCCATCAAATAACGTCTGGACCTGAGACAAGATATTAAAGATGATTTGAGTTGTGTCACAGCTGGAAACACTAATGTGTTGGATGATGTTAGGTAATAATTGTGTGTCTTAAGTGTCCAGCACAACACCAGACAGATGTGAGCTTTACAGGTGAGTCTCACACACATGCTCCTTGACTGCTCGGAAGACAGCACTCACAGGTCTGGTTGGGCTTGATGAATTTCTTGGATTCGTGCCACATGGTCTTGCAGTCCTCCTGGAGTCTGAAGTAGCGGGTCTTCTTCCAGGACGAGGAGCGGACCTTGAGGAGGTCTCCCCCCTGCAGGAGGAACTGGAGGTCCATATCGCCCTCCATCCCTGTGAAAACAGAAGAGCAGAGAGGACAGATCCGACAGATTAACCCACTGAGCTTGAAACATTAACCCTGCTCTCTTGCCTCATCCTTAACCTGCATTCATTTAAAAGACACACACGCCACGCAGACAAACCAAGACAAGCCCCTTTTTACACAGCAGTTCAAATGTCTGACCACGGATGATCCTGTGGTCACTCATCTGCTACAACACGTCGTTCAGATAAGTGTCGTCCAGCCTACCGAGGATCTTTGCGTTCGTTTGTATTTCTTTCTGGCTTCTCGCATAGCGGAGTAATTCCTGAGATTTGCTGAGTTGTGGTTGTCTTCGCAGACACGACATGGTGCCCTGAGGAGCTGAAAACTACCAGACTGTGTTCACTTCAAGGAGTCGGGACCTACCAGTGTGTCGGGAGGGCGTTTACCAGCCCAACTCAAAGTTCACCCTTCATCTCTGCCAGGAGTTTCTCAGGCTGTCAGGTGACAGCCAGGCACGTACTCCAGATACTACGACTAGCAAATGTGTACACAGCTCGGCAAGAGGCGGCGGTTCAAAACCTCGTTACGTTTTGTTGGCATACTGAAGTCGTGTCGTAGTTTGTTTCAGGGAAACGAGTTGACCAGTTTTAAACAGTTGGACCATTTCAGAGACTCCGTGTTCACCAGACAATGAAGCGAACTAACAGTTTGTGACGGTTAGTTAGCTTAACGTAGCTAATTTAGCTGCTAGCATTATTAAATATAGCAATGCAGTAATTAGTTAGCAACAGATGTCACAATTTAAGTTCATTAAATCATTAATCTTACATGACTAAAGTTGGCGTATAACCAGATGGTAATACCACAAACATTTAGGGGAGAATGTTTAGCTAATATAAAGGTATTAAAAACAAAGTGAATATAGTCTAACAACACATTAAGCTAATTACATAAAACGTTACAGGCTTCATTTGGTGCCAGATGTAGTCTTGACTCTTTGGCTCCATCTAGCGGCGACTTTACGATACTGTCAAGCGCTGTGATTTAAATAAACGTCATAAAGTCAGTTTTAATAAACGTGTCGTTGTTGGCAAACAGGTCAACAAACACCATCACTGTTGCTGCGAGGAGATAAATGTGGGCCTCACGGTGCTGGCAGAGGGGTTCGTGTGTCTGCTCATGTTGACCTCAGGCTGTGCTGGCTCTTCAGGTTATGTCAACACTTGCGCCAAGGTGATACTCGGCTGAATGAAAGCAGCCACACCTTTTGAAAGACGGGTCTTAGAATGTCTACAGGTGATCTTATCAGAGCACATTTTGTTCAATAAAGTAAATATCCAGAGTTGGTGACGAAAAGCAACAATTCAAATGTAAGGCAAATGAGTAAAAGCCACTCCAGCTGGCTCACATGCCACCTTGGCCTGAGGATTATTTAATGTTGGAGCTACATTACTCCCAACGAATGCAAAACGGACTTTAATGTGTTCAAGTTTTAACAAATCCAAAATGCGTCTCACCGTCTTTCTTTTCGATCCCATTCGTCTCCATCGTTGCGGGAGGTGTGTTTCTTCTCTACGCAGTCAGGTCTCGTCTTTCCTCGTTTCACTTAATGCACCGTTTCACCTAAAGCTGCTATCTGTGTCCATGTGAGCAATCAGCTAAGAAAGCGTCAGATCGGGGACTGTTGAGGCGAGTGTGAAGCAAACACTACTAAAGAAGGCGGCGACACAGGTGGGTCTCCCCTGGCTGTCTGACTTGTGTCAGCTCTCCTGCAGGCTCCAACACCGGTTTGACAAGCCTGCCATGCAAGCAGCACTGCTGATGTCACAACAGGGTAGGTTACACCTTAACGCAGGCTCATGCCACCAGGCATGGGACTGGTTAACATACTTTTTGGCTCAACAGCCAGCATCTAAAGCATGCCACAGTTTGAGTTGGGCAAAATGAAATATGCTTCTTTAATCCATGCCTTTCATAATCCTGTTTTCTCAAACACTTCAGGGCCAATCCCTCACCTTGAGGAAACTCTAGATGTGAACAAACAGGGAGGGGTTGTCACCTGAGAAAACACCCATAAGATTCAAAACACTGTCATCGAGTTCTGTAAGTAATATTCATGTCTATTGTTGACTTCTTCTAAAGCTTTTGTCAGTGTTTTTTCATGTGTGCACCTGTTCCTCATTTGAACACAAGGTAAACATGATCAAGAAGGCTGAATAGCAGTGTTGGCTCGCTGCCCGTCCACATAGTTGACAGTGAGCTTGAGCATATTGGTTACACTGAATGGGACAGATGGAAGTTTTTTTGCTTTCCTTTTCATGTCCAGCTTAGCCTTGGCAGGATAATAGCACTGCAATCACTGGTGCGTTGGGGCTCTTGTGGCTCTCAGCACTTCCCTTTCAGGCCTGGCTTACCCTCGGCGCACTGTCAGCATCAGGATGAGTGAGCTTTAATGCAGCATCAGGGGGGTGGAGAGCTTCCGGGCAAGGGCCGACCACCTATCCACGAGGTTCAGGGAAACACGCAGGGAACCAGAGTGCAGAGTTGTTTTTAGATTTGTGTAGTGGCTCTGGATGCATGTTTGAGAACATAGGAAGTAGGGTTTTTTCTTCAATGCACCAGTAATTAACTGTTCACATGTGGTTTTAATTAGGTATAGAAACAAAACCATGCAAGAAGACAACCATTTTATCATGGTTGCATGCATATATTTATAGACTTACACAGCTTCGTCTTCACAAGCATCATTTTGGCAGTAAAAGTGCTTTGCTCAAGAGAATCTTGTAGAACCTGATTACAAGGGAGAGTCTTACAAATTCCCTTTCTCTGATCGGATGTTTTCCACCATTTATATCGCTTTCTTTTAGCAATGCAAAGCATCTGCTCATTGTACAAAAATAGAAAAATGTTAATGATAAAAGCAAATTTTTTTTCAGTGATACTGAAGTAACAAGTGTAGTTACTGTACATCCAGAGCTGGTGTGGGTGGTTGTACAAAATCATAGAGAAATGTGGTCATGATTTTTACATTAAATTACAGTTCTATTAAATTAACCCAGATTTCTATTAACAGAACTCCTGAGTGGAAAAAAACATGATTAATTAGCCATCCCCAGGAAAGTTGCATAGGCAAACTTCTTTTGTTGTATTTTTTCATGTGTTTTCAGTCCAGGAAAAATCCCTTTGCAGTAAAGATTTGTATGTTGCAAACCCTCAGCCCTAACGACTCTGAAACTCAGAAGGACACTCCCACACAGAGGTTAAAAGCCTTCAACTCCAGTTAGTTAGAACTGAAGAAGCCTCTTGGATGAGAGGTGAAACGTCTTTGAAACAAGTCCAGTTGCCTACATTACAGCACTTTCTTCAATTTAAAACACTGAGAACAGAATAGAAAGTTAATTTGTCTTCTCTTGCTGACAAGTCTGTGTCTTTGCCAGTTGAACAAGCAAGAACAGGCCCTGCTGTTTCATCACATACCATCATATCGCATACCTTCCATAGTTTTGCTTTCCCCCAAAACATCCCCACGTCTCAGGGCATTGTTTCACCGACAAAGATTACACAGTTCCTGGTTTACCAAAGGACACAACCCAAACAACCAACACCGAGTTATAAATACTGCAGTCTGTTGATTTTTTTGCACAGCACACACGGTCTGTCTGCTTTTCATGAAACTAATGGGCAAGTTCCAAAGACTGAAAGATTAAAGTAGCATACAAACAAACCTTAACATGCTGTAGTCTGTCCGCACTACAGTTGATTCAATCAAAGTAGCCTCCATTCACTCAAAATACTGTATTTAAAATATTTGTGCTTCTCTTAAACATGTCCATTGTCCATTTAATGCAACTTTAGTTAGTTACCCAGATGTATATTCATCCACAACATCGAGACACTGCTTAGGTTATATTTGAATGCACTGATTATCATGCTAGCCTACAAAGATATAATAGGTCAACAACACTGACAGGGGCCATTCTGCATAATGAATTATATTTTGACATTTCTTATTTTGGTAACATTTTGAAGGCAGGACTAAATTTATCCCCGTTTTTTTTTTCATTTGGTATTTCCTATTGTTTATAGGAAATTCAAATATCACTGTACATCGATTCCCCTCATCAGATCTATGCTGTACATGAGCAAAAGACTAGTGAGATAAAGTACTAAAGGCTCACACTTTCAGTGCCTTTAGCGCCCTCTATTGGGTTTGCTGTGCACAGTTTTAGACATGGGAGACATAGCTGCATTAGGGAGGCTGCACTTTTAGGACCCCTTCTGTTCACATTGTTTTCTTTTGTATTGTTCCATGGTATTTTTAATTGTTTATGATTGTTTATTTTTGCTTATTGTTTTTTGGATATGTGTGTACAAATTATATGTTTAATCTGCCCCCAGAGTCATCCTTGCATCTTGCCTTTTTCTAAACTTTAAAACATCTGGTTGAGATCTCCTCAAGTCCGTTTTATTTATATCACACCAAATCATAACAGAAGTCTTTATTTGTCTCTCAGGGCACTTTTAACGTAAAGGTCTCGACTGTACATTATTTTGTATAATTAGCTTATTCTGCTAATTAAACAAATTGCAAGTCTGGGCACCAAGGTGATTTGCAAGGCAAAGTAGTATTTGGGTGGAATCAACCTTTAAACTATAACAAATGAGTCAAAGTTTTATTTATGTGGAGTCAACCATTAAAATGATAAATAATGAGTCATAAAGTATTATTTGGGTGGAATAAACCTTCAAAAACTATAACAAAAAGTACTAAACTGGGGTCCGGAAAGTGCAGCCTCCTCTACGGTAGGGGGCGCTGTGGCGAAGAACCAGGGTCCTAAAACTGGTCCTGAAAGTGCAGCCTCCCTGCTGCAAACACCAAAGTGTATCTCTGTGTTTGTCCAAGACTAAACTATTTCGAATTCTGGCATTCCGGTGCCCAATAACTATAGATTACTTTTAACATTTTCTGTCTTGGGAGTTTTCCGGATTGAACTCACATTTGGCAGACTTTGCCACACTAAAGATGGCATCATCTTCGTGCCGTCTACTGAGCTCGTACGTAATACGATGCGTCAGTCGTGCGTAAAGTTGTGTTGACAGGAGCGGTAGGAGTTGTCAGCGGAACAGCAGCAGCCAGCATCATCGGAGCCGAATGGAGTAACCACAAAGATTATTATTATTCCAGACAGCGTCTCTGTTATCATATAGAAGCATTGTTTACACCGTTCAAACAACGACACCATGGCCGAAGACCAGTCCTCTCAATCCTGGTCAATCGACAGGGATGACTACGAACTCAATGAGGTGATAGGTGAGTAGCTTAGCTTGCTAATGTTAGCATTCTAGCCTCCCCTGTCTCTGCAGCGGTGTCGGCTGCCAACCGCCACTAGCCAACTAGCATAGCATGTCTGTAGCTAGCTAAGAGAAGGCCGGTTGCAACCCGTAGCTACATGGTGCAGGAAGGTTACCAGCTCTGCAGAGTTTCCCTCCGGCAAGGCCAAGTTGATTTGTCTTAGTAATGTCTCTGTTAGTTGACGAGCTAAAGTGAAAGGGCTACTTAGCTTGAAGCTAAACGGCTAGCTACGGCAAGTTAGCCTATAGTGCGTGAAGATTCGTCAGTTGGAGAGGGTGGTGCTCTTTTGCTGAAGGTATGACACGGATTACAGTGAGATACAGTTTAGTCTAGGTAACGTGACTGATGACTTTGAACAAAAGAAATGTTATGAATTGGTATCTTAACTGCTGTTTTTTTTTCTATAATTCAATCAAATTTGGATGAATGTAGCGTATTAACGTATTTTGCAACACTGTAAATGACCTTTAGTCCCCAATTTTAAAAAATAGTTCCTGTTCAAATTGAGCATCTTAAAATGCACATCACCAATGTAGTTCAACTGTCATAATCTGACTGCTGTCTTCAAAAGTCAGAAGCTCTTTTGCCCCTTTCAGAGTAATAGTTTCTCTCTTAATGTTGTCCTCCACAGGGAGTGGAGCCACTGCAGTTGTCCAGGCAGCATACTGCAAGCCAAGAAAGGAGAAGGTGGCCATCAAACGCATCAACCTGGAAAAGTGTCAAACTAGCATGGATGAACTCCTGGTAAGACACTCCAGCAATGTGTGGACCAGGATCTGCAGTCCATATGTTCGTTATGTGTGTGTGTTAGGACTGGCGTGGGTTTTTGGGGTCAGATCAGTCAAGGACAGATCAAGAGCTTGATACCACAACAACCACTGAGTGCTAGAGCTGGGTGAAATCAATAAGACCAGTCATAAAGACAAATTAAATGTGAATGAATAATGAAATATGCACTGAAATAATGAATAATTTCACCACTTTATTTTACTTTTGGATGTTGATGTTTAAATGTGGTACAACTGCAAACACTCAGATGAGATGAGAGTAAAGTCAGTTTGCTACATAGGTCACTATGACCTAGTTATCAGCTGGAATCTCCTTTCACAGGAACAGTGAACAATAGATCACCTCTAAACAGTCGCTCAACTATAATACAACTTATAAAATATTTAATTTGTTGTTTGTATTCACATAAAGTTATTTAGTCAGTTTGAGAAAGCCTGTGAATGGGATATAGCTGCATGTGCGACAGAAAGTTAAACCATGAAACTACATATAAAAAACAATCTTAAATGTTTTATTATTTTGTGATTATCCAGAGAAGTGATCAGTGGACAAATCAAATTTGGAAGACTGTAGGTGTAGGTGCAAGTGAAAAAATCAAAGCAAGATGTATGCAAATTTATATTGTAGTGGCAGTGTATATGTGTGATACAGTATTTCAGGTTTTCCTGCTGCTCCTTCACTGACATCAGGAGAAATGCTGACATGTTTATGAAATATAATATTAGGCTTATTAAGCAGAGATTGCAAATTTACTGATTTACTTCATTAAGTTATTTATTAGTAGATAACCTTGTATGTTTGCTTTGCTGTTAAGCTGAAGAGTCTGTTGCAACATTTTGAAAAATGACAGGTCTCTTTATCTGTACTTTCTTCCCTTCAGTCACAGTCAGGTTCAATAGTGTGAAGAAAAAACACCAACTGCAGGTCAGAAACTAGGCTGAAGTGAGCTCCTTTAATCACCCATAGGACACAACTTACTCAATACAATCTGCATTGAGTTGAAGTTGAAGTACATGTTTTCCATTTAACTACATACATGACAAATCAAGATGATGGACCAAATTGATGCAACAATCCTGTAAACCTAATTCTGTCATGAATCAGTCCTGATCATTGTTTCCCACACAGCTCTATTATAACAACAATTAGTAAACAGATTGCCAGCTAGGTACAATTTTATATAATATTATGGTCTGAATTCGCCAATGTCCGCCGTCGAGGTTAAAAATGTCTTGGCTTGGTTCAGTGGTGATGTAACCCAGGTTACTCCACTGGAGTCAAAGGCACTGTGTAATCCTGATTTAGGATTGGTCCATTTTAACAGGACAGGTTGATTGTGAGGACAGAGCTATAGCAGCGACTGGGTTTATTAGATTAAGTTCAGTATGGCTGAGCTTCAGTTTGTCACTGAAAGTGCAATATAAGTATTTAGTGCTTTGCCTTGTCCTACACCAAGTGTGACCGTGTTCCCCACATTTTCTTCTCAATGCAGAAAGAGATCCAGGCTATGAGCCAGTGCCACCACCCAAACATTGTGTCTTATTACACTTCCTTTGTGGTGAAGGATGAACTGTGGCTGGTGATGAAGCTGCTCAGTGGTGGTAAGTACTGTGAAAAAGAAACTTTGCTTCTGACTTCTGCTAATTCTTATCTTCAACTCGACTTTGACTCGACTTTCTTTGTCAGATGTCCTTACTTTTTTTATGTATTTATTTTTTAATCTAAGATAAGCCTGGGTTTGAACTTTGACTGAATGTTTGGATTGAGTAGCCAGGGAGCAAGTTGCCATATTCTGGCCCACCAGGCTCAGTGTGTGTTTCTTACTCCCAGAAATAACAGGGCATGTAGATATCTTGATTTAACTCTCAGATATTTTCAGATTTTGAGTTTAATTCTACGCAGCAAACGCTCCTTGAGCAGCTACTGGCAGAAATACAAAACAAGTAGCAACTGGTGTATCTGTTTACAACCTAGCCAAACAAAGAGTGAACAGAGACGCTGATATCAGTGGGATGAAATCATTAATAGTAATGCTACATGGATGCATCATTTTGTTGTGTATCCCTTGAGCACAGGTAGGCAATTTGTAACCAGCATGACAATGGCAGTCTCTGCCAAAAACAATAAAGACTATTGAATAAAGAGGCTGTTACAGAATGTAAATACATTGGAAGAAAAAATACAGAATATTTTTGTGCTGCTTTCCTGCTAATTGTGAAGGCAAGGTCCTTTTGGAAGTAGCATCTTTCACTATGACAATTTACTAACAGCTAGCAATCTATTCATAGACGAACAACAGACATTAACACAAAAGCAATACTTAGGCATATAATAGGTAAGTTCAGGTGCACTCTTCTGGGGCTTTTTCACTAGCATTTTTGGCCATACTGAATAAAAACGTGTCGTGCTAATTTGCTTTTCCATTAGTGTGCCTCTGAGCGGGCTGGGGTTTTTTTTTGACCGCAACTCACTCATGACGACCCTCCTTCTCCCCCTCAGGCAAATCTGTGATGCAATTCTCGACTCATACCTATGCAGGACACCTGAGAGAAAGATGTTTTTAAAAGTCTCTCTCAGTAATGTTGTAGCTTCTAACTGAACCTCTGTAGTTCTTCTGCTGTATTTTACTGTTTCATCACGATCACTTTCAGCTGTTTTAGGAGTCGTGTTAAAATACTGCTGATTGAAATCCAACATTTCCTGATTCAGCTATTCATTACAAAAGCTTTCAAAAAACTAAATAATAGGGTCTTTTATTGTGGAGAATTTATAGGAAATGATATGGGTGTATCACCGAATTAGCAGAACTTTTGTTAACAGCTTTGTCATCAATTTAAGACACACCTTCAAGCTGTTGTTTGAAGGTGTGCCTTCAAACTTGCCCTGTTCTAATGGAAATGCAATCAAACTGAGTCAAACTGAGTCAACCGATCCAGCACATGTGTATGGAAAAGCCCTATTCTTGTTGGTGCAGTCTGCCGAGTTGTGGCAGGTTGTGTGTTGTTGAGCTGGGAAGGACACACCTGCTGGTTTTGTTTACGGTTCAAACCACCACCAGATAAAAGCCATTCAGTGTGCCAAACTGGAACTTCTTCCATGTCCTGTCAGCATGTGTTGTGACAAGCCTCTACCTGTCTCACAGGCTCAGTGTTGGACATCATCAAACATATCATCTCTCGTGGCGAGCACAAGTGCGGAGTGTTGGATGAGCCCAGCATCGCTTCCATCCTGAAGGAAGTCCTAGAGGGGCTTGAGTACCTTCATAAAAACGGGCAGATTCACAGGTGAGTTCTGATGAAGTGTCTCCAGGCTGCAGGGAAACGCCTTGTTATGTCTGTACATTGCATTAGTGCAGTCCCACAATACACTCCTGTCTCAGCTCACTCTGGCACTGAGCCTTCCATGTCTGCATATGAGCGTGTGGTTTGAATTGGACCTCGCTCCTTCAATATTTAATACAGTGAAAATGCATAATTGAGGAGGTTTGTTTTACATAAAAGTTGCTCGCAGGAACACTGTGAACCACGACTGAACAGGAAGTTCTCTCTACATCTTTTGGGCCTTGTTTTGTGACAAGTGCAATTTTTCAGAGAAGCGTCATGTTCCTAAAAAAACAGGTTTTCTTTAGTCACATTATTATGATTTTTAAGAGATTACATTTACTTTGAAAGGTGGTTTAGTTTTGTGATGCTCTCTACAAAAATAATAATTTAATAAATAAAATAATCCAATAGAATTGTGATTTGATTTTCTAATATTTAAAATGTATCTCATGTTACAGTCAGAGCATGAGTGGACAATACATTAAGTCGACAGAGAGCAGCTGCTGATTGAGCTCAGATGCCGTGGCGAACTCACTAACACCTAACAAGGAAAGGGAGGGGGAGAGCGGCGGTTGAGGCCGACTTAATCCACTCCTGTTCTTTGAGCATAGTTTGCAAACAGAAATCAGGAGGATTAAAAAGAGGCAGATCAAACACGCAGCTTTAACCTGTTTGAGCACGAGCATAAAGAGTGTTTGTTCATTTGCAGAGCCAGTACACACAGCCTAACCATTCCTCTGTTAATTGTTTGACTTGTTTAAATTGTCCTTCTCTTCACTTACAGGGACCTAAAAGCTGGAAATATTCTTCTTGGTGAAGATGGCTCAGTGCAAATTGCTGGTACAGTGTTTTATCAGTGTTTTCACTGATTTTTCTTTATAGTTATAGTTTTACGTCCTTCTGTAGACAGTAGACAATAGCAGTGTTACGTTCAACTTGTGGTTGCACATAGGTTGTGCAAGTTAATGCTCATGATGGGTGATTGAAACCTCTTTTCTGAATAAGTTCTGATGTAACAAACATTTAACTTGGATGACTGATCAGCTATATACACTCCAATAGGATGTGGAGAAGAAGAAGAAGCTGTTTCAGCGTCTCACTACATAAATTCATATAGATGGTCAAGGCGACTGGTTTTGCTTCTTTTTTTCCTTCTTCTTTGAAGGCCTCCGGTGGTTGTCAAACAACTGGTTTTATTTATGGTTCACAACCTCTACTTTTTTTACATTGGTTATTATAGCCATGTGACGTAAACGATACCGCCACTTTCTGACGAAACTGCTTTTTGTAGCCTAGTGTTTTTGTTCAAACACAGTTAAAAGAAATGCAACTAAATTGGATTTTTTGCTTCAAATGCGCTTTAATGTGACAATCCCATAGAAATATGGCTATTGTTTAGTTCAACAAACATGCCCCAGTACTTTGTTGAAAGTACAGGCCTTTCCGCTGGAGACTAGTTTGTGGAAAAATATATAATAAATATAAAGTAATTAAAATACCTTTTCTCTATTTTTACCCCCTCTGTCACACTTTCCAAATCTCACACACTCACCAGACTTTGGTGTGAGTGCCTTTCTAGCAGCAGGAGGAGACATGACAAGGAACAAGGTTCGGAAGACATTCGTGGGGACGCCGTGCTGGATGGCCCCTGAGGTCATGGAGCAGGTGCGGGGCTTGTTTTGTAGTTGATTGCTTTCCATCCCTGTTTTCTCCCCATAATGCCTCAAAACTCAGTGATGAAAGGAAAACTTGAGCACTTTGTTCACTTGGTTCTGTTTTTAATCGGCAGGTCCGCGGCTATGACTTCAAAGCAGACATCTGGAGTTTTGGGATAACAGCCATTGAACTGGCCACTGGGGCTGCACCATATCACAAATACCCACCGATGAAGGTAACTGCGTGTGCACTCATACAAGATTTGTTTTGTAAATCTTGAACTAATACCAGCATGTGTGTCACCTAATTTGTCATTTGTAGTTAACAAACTATAAGACGTGTATTATTACATATATCATTCAGTTATGCAAAGTGAAGCTTTAATGGTTTTGTAAAATACAACCGGATGTTTGCGTGTCTGTAGGTGCTGATGCTGACTTTGCAGAACGATCCTCCCTGTCTGGAGACTGGTATCACAGACAAGGAAATGGTGAAGAAGTATGGCAAGTCCTTCAGGAAGATGCTCTCCCTGTGTTTACAGAAAGATCCAGAAAAAAGGTCAGTTAATCCCCAAACCCTTTTTTTTCCTGACGCCAGATTAGTTTGTTTTTCTTTCCATTAGATTCTCCTGTTGTGTAATGAGTATAATGAAGAGCCCTGTGTCTTCTTTCCTTTTTAGGCCAACTGCAGCCGAGTTGCTGAAGCATAAATTCTTCACAAAAGCCAAAGTGAGCCTTTCCTCCCTATAATAAAAATAAACCGTAGTATTTTTTGCATCTAAGATCCTGTAAGAAATGCTTGTCTTTCTTTTACAGAACAATGAGTATTTGCAGGAGAGGCTCCTACATAAAGGGCCAACAATATCAGATCGATCTAAAAAGGTTTGCAAGTCATTACTAATATACTCTGCCTAACAGTGTTACCTAATGTTTGCTAGGATACACCCTGTGAAAAGGATTTGCCAGAAAGAGAGATGATGAATGAGTCAATATGCAGTCTTACATCTTGTTAATGGATTGTGTAGGTGCGTCGTGTGCCTGGCTCGAGTGGCCGTCTCCATAAGACGGAGGATGGCGGTTGGGAGTGGAGCGACGATGAGCTGGACGAGGAGAGTGAGGAGGGCAAAGCTGCTGTGGCAGCTCTGCGGGTGAGACTCTGCATGCTGCCGTCTTCAAACAATCAAGTTGACTTTATAAGGCCACCTCACTGTATTTCTCATAGCACATGCAGCCGTAATCGCCAGCAGATGGTGCTGGTGGACTGTTAATGTGAACATTTCTTAGCCAAGTTCACTTTTGGAGAGGCCTCCTGCCTCAATGCCACTGTAGTTCAAGTTTAGGTTACTCAACTAGATCAACTAAGCTACTCCTGATTCCAAAGACGTATCTTGATCTTGAATATTGTTTTGTATGGCCCAGAAACCGATTGCCTTTGTTGTATTATAAGCTCCATGTTGCTGTTAAAGATAAATAAATATTAGAAATATTGAAAAAAGTACTGTAGATTTCATAGAAGAATAGAGTACATTTTTGGGAAAACATAACAAAAAATAGGTGTTTCAGCATGAAAGTTGATTTTGTATTCACAATGACTCTACCTATTAAAGGATGTGGCATGGCCTCTGTTTGAAAAGGATTTGACACTGTTTAACCTCTTCTGAGCAAAAGACATAATCGTAGAATATGTAAAGTTCTCTCAGATGACACCTCTAATGAAAAACTGATAACTAGACCAGTCACCCGCTCAGATCGCCTGCTGTAATTATTCTCTCTGATGTGTGTTCACACTCAATTCACATCTTGGTGTGGGATTTTACTGCTTGTTGTCTTAACTGTGATTTCATTACGCTCTCTGTTTAAAGTCACCTTGTGTCAAATTCCTGTAATCCTACAATGCTCCATCAGTCCATACATTGGGGGGATAAAAGGAGAATTGCATGTCTTTAATCCTGACAATCTGTCATGTCCATCCTGCAGTCACCCAGAGTGAAGGACGGGTCCCAGAATCTGGAGGTGAGTCAGTTTATAATGGACATGACCTGAACATCTTGATTTATCGTAATGCCTTGATAGAATGATCTGCATGACTGTCCTACTGTATGTGTGTCCTCTTTTGTTTTTTTCTATTTGTGTACAACTCAAAACAGCTGCTGATTTATTTGCATGTTCGTGTCTGTTAGCTTTTCACACCAGCAGATGGCTCCACAGGACATCTCCAGCCACCTGCTGCAGCACATGAGAGCCCTGCGAATGTGGGCCAAACAGGAGAGGACGCTCCACCACAGGCTCCTGCTCAGACAGCGAGCCCTTCACATGCACCCACTGCTCAGGTAAAAAAAAATGGTCCTTTTTAAAACAGGGAGGGGAATCCCTGCTCTGGTGCTCTTTCTGAATTAAATTGACGTGAATCAGGCAAGTGAAAGTTTAGGTCAGGGTTTATGAGAAACATAACAAACAATAACTCTGGTAATAACTGGTTTTGTTTTGAAAAAGTTTAAATTATAAAAGGAAGGTCCTTGATTAAATGCTCTTATAGTGCATTAATATGCCCCTTAGATGGTCCCATTTCCCAAGTTCGGTAGTTGTTCTTCCGACTTCAGTGTGTCCATGAGCTTTTAAGTTTTAATATGGAATAAATGTGGGCTCTACAAAGATGTGTTGTTTAACACAATTGCACCTGTGAATTGTCCGTGACCACCGTATATTGCTTTACCTGACTGTTTCAGGATTAATGCTAATTAATAACTATTCTAACTAGTCTAAGTCAACTACCAGGTATGATGCAATACCATATGTCCAGAGGAAAAAATGTATATGCAATATGTGAGTAAACCAAACATTTACTTGTCCGCCATGTTTCTGAGTATATGATGCCAAAGTCAGCAAGTTGTGTACCAAAGTCTTTGCAGAGTTTCCAGGTTGTTGACTTGGGAAGGCTTTCATGTGAATTTTTCAGATTATTCCGACAACACGTGAATGCATTATTACATTCTCTTAACTTTTTTGAGATTTGTTCCCCTGCAGGGGTTTAACCACATATGGCGCTATAGAGCATTTTTTAATGATTTCTGTTGCATTTTTTTTTCATACTGTGAACTTATTTTGGTTCTCATTAAGTGTGTTTGTAAAGGTGCCATATGGAGATTTCTTCTAAACAAACTAAAGTCGTGTTTACAGTCAGGCAAACACTTTTTGTGTACCCTTTAGGTCTAACAAACAACTTGATTTCCTTTCTCATGTGCAGACACTCCAGTGTGACGGGTGCTCAAAAACAGCTCCAAAACACAGTGCAGCCTTAAGTTCACCTTTCTGAAACCTCTCATATGTGAAGCTGTGATTTTTTTTGTTACAGGATCCAGCTGTGGCCAACGCCAGTGTTCCCATCAGCCTCGTCCTGAGACTGAGGAATCCCAAGAAAGAACTCAATGACATCCGATTTGAGTTCATGTCCGGCAGAGGTGAGGGCGCGTCAACTAGCTTTTCGTCTTTTGTCATGTTCAAGGAGACTCTGTACGCAGGGCTAACTCTTTGTTTTTTCCTTTCTCTGTCTGTGCTCAGATTCTGCTGATGGAGTTTCTCAGGAGTTGGTCTCAGCGGGTCTGGTTGATGGGAGGGACTTAGTCATTGGTAAGTAGGAGATATAGCACTGTATGATGGGATAATAAACAAAAAGCTTTGCATTCTTGTTTTCACAGTCTGATTTTATTTCTGGGGTTAGTTTTTCTACATAACGGCATCTAACGCAAAGTAATGAGGGTTATGATTCATTACTCAACTCTGCAAGTTAAAGTGGTAGTAGACAACTTTTTCAACTATCCCTCCCTCCTAGTGTTTACATATGACATTACTGTCACAGCATTAGCAACATGGCTATCACTAAAGTTCTGCCTACTATCCAAAGCAAAATCCCACTTTGACCTAAAGACCCTGCTCTCAATGAAAAGGCAGTGTAAAACACCTAGTTGTGTTAATAAGGAGGCAGATTTGTTACTTATTGCTCTAGCAGAAAGAATTGTAGTTTTGAAGCGTCTCATGTCCTGGTGGTAAGGGGAAACACATATCAACAGGGGAACAGACTTTGCCACAACACCGGCGCTCTCCATCGATTGAATTAGCGTCTCTTCACTCTTGTTTTACCTCGGTTTCCATCACTCTCCCTCTTCACCTACTTTGCCTCCTCTATCAGCGGGGTTTCTTTTTCTTTTGCAGTGTAGCGTTACCTAAAAAAAAAATCTAAACTCTTGGAAAATAATGTTAAGTATATGTGTTATGTAAACCCGCGGTTACATTATGATCTGAATACAGCTGGTTCTTGATTAGCTTAGCTGATCATCTGACATGATCTTCTCACCTCCTTTGTCTTCTGTTTAGTTGCTGCCAATTTGCAAAAGATTGTTGATGATCCTCAAAATAACAAAAATGTGACTTTTAAATTGGTAAGTACGCAGAGAATGGAATGATCAGTGATTGCTGTCCTAGACTTAAAAATAATATATGCACAGTATATGACAGTATATGACGTTGTTCCCTCTCTTCCAGGCATCCGGCGTGGAAGAGTCTGAAATTCCTGATGATGTTAAACTCATTGGATTCGCGCAGCTCAGCATCAGTTAAGTCAAGCAGAGCCAGAAACAAAGGACAGAAATTGATGGTATTGCACAGCTGCATTGTAGTCAATTCCAAGTAACCACTACTGCCAAAGAGAGGAGGATGAGGAGGAGGAAGATGATGAGGAGACATGAAGCTGGCAGGGTGTGACACTACTGCAGGATGCATGAGGACCACGTTGAGAAGAGGCTCAGTTCATCACAGGAATCACACTTGAAATGTTTACAGTGCGCTTATACAGTAAATGGGAGAAGAGATGCAATCAACTATATCAATTCCTAATTTCTTTTTATTTCTTTGTTTCCTTCCTCTTCATACATAAGCACAATCCAAACCATCTCCTGCCAGTACTGGAAGTGATTGCCTTTTTTTTTCCTTTTAAAATCAACTGTGCCACAAAACTCAAGAGTGTCGTGCCACCTTCATACGGCACTTTATGATACACTGAAATTGAAAAGTGTAAATTCAGCCTTAGTCAAACTATGGGTTTTACCAGTGCGTTTGGTGAAAAATTGAGTCTATCTGTGATTATTAGGTGTATTTTGTGTATACCTATCCAAGAAATTTAAGAAAATCTCCCAGAACACTGAAACAAATAACTTATAAACACTCTGTAGCATAGTTTTAGTTTTGTAATCCAATAAATTCAGATGGATTTTTACTTAAAATAAGAAAAATTACCAGATTCCTGTATAAGGCTACTCAATGTGGGTGGTGTGGTGGTTTTGTCAAAACAGAACCAAGAGTTTAGGCTCTGACTGCACCGCTGAAATCGATCAGATAAACACAAATCAACTGTAACTGCTCAGTCCCATGACTGCAGGTCCAAACTTTGTCGGATGGCGTTTTCCCGAGGTGTTCAAAGACAGGATTATTTTCACAAATTCAGACCTGCCGTATATTCTTATACTATGCAATAGATACTTCCTTTTCACCGTATGTGACCACTGGTTGCTGATATTTCTCTTGGGTTGAATAAAACCACTTTTTGTGCTTGTCCCTCACTATGAGTTCATGAAGTCAACCAGCCAA
This sequence comes from Pagrus pagrus, assembly GCF_965226575.1. NCBI lineage: Eukaryota > Metazoa > Chordata > Actinopteri > Spariformes > Sparidae > Pagrus > Pagrus pagrus. The sequence continues at coordinate 23,017,842 of NC_140196.1, read as the reverse complement.
ACAGGCAGCGTAAGGAACCTGCAGTGAGAATATACTTTAATTTTCACAAGCAGTCATCAAAGTGAAAATTTTAACATGCCAACAGACAGACTGGGGTTAATAATTGCTGTTTTCTATTTACCCTTATAAGAGGTAATTTTGCCTGTTTACTGTTATCGATCTTACAGCTGGGAAGAATCCTGAATGCTGGCAATGAGAGTGAGCCCGGGCTGCTCGTGTTACAGGCTGACTGTTGATGAACTTCTGTGGAGGAGAGCACACTCAAAAGCTGAAAATGTTCTACCTAAGCGAAATAAAGTTTAAAGGGGCAGTTCATCCAAATTACAAAAATAAAAAAAATACTTAAACTTACTGATACTTAGCCCTGCAGATGGTTTTGGTCTTATTTGCTGTGGTGTTGAGATGCTTGTCTCTTAAGATTTTTGCCACCAGCCCAGTACAATGGAGGTAAAAATGTCCACTTCTTTGATCCAGTCTGAAATAACTCAAAAACTTTTGTATAGATTGCCATGAAATGTGCTACACATATTCACGGTCCCTTAAGAATGAATCCCACTGTATTTCTGGCGCCACCTACAGGTCAGAATTTAAATGTATCTAGTACTTTGGTTTTTCACCAAATACCTGCAATACCATTATCGATCCCATCAGCCTTAGCTGTACTTTGTGCTGACTGCTAACTAGCTAATGTTATCACGTTAACACCAACTAGCAGCCTGAAAAATGAAGCTAGCGGGGAAGGATCAGAAACTGCAGTTCCTCGAACGGCCACTTGAGGCTGGCCCCAAAACAAGTCAATCCCCAAAAGACCCCATCTTAAAATGTCCAACTTGACAGCAAAAATAAGTATGTTCACCGCCTGGTACAAAAGCCAGATTTGGTCTCTAAAGCAAATTTTTCCATTCATGACAACTTGAGGCGTGAATTTTTTACTGGAGAAGTTATGCTTAATTAAGGGTGAGGGCCCTCTGAATGACAACCAGAGCCCTTGAGTAGAGAGAGTTGCAACAACAGAAGTTCAAAATGCCGATCTCCAAGAAGTTCTAAGCGGGCAATTGAAATGCGTGAATACAGAGATATAGAAGTGCGATTTTTGGCAGTTCATAGTTCATACCTGATTTATTGATTGATTGAGTTACAGTAATGGGCTACTAGTATTTGCAGCTAATTTCTGGGATCTATTAAGCAGCTCCCTGATCTGCTATTTCTTTACAAAAAATTCTCCATTGGAGTAAACGGAAATGATGTTACTCTCTCTACTCAAGGGCTCTAATGACAATCAGCCCAAAGTCATCTAGCTAGCTAAGCTCCACCCATGATCCTCCTCTTTGCCCATTTTTGGATTAGTTTGGACTTAGCCGCAGTAACCCACTTAGAGCTTTACAGCTCTTAAGTGGGCAACTATAGGTGACATCATGAAGACTACAATTCATCCATGTTTTATATAGTTTATGATAAATACGTTAAAGTTGTGTATTTTGGATTGTCACTCTGAACTAATTGGCGTGCTTCACTCATTTCTTTGTGGATCCTAAATAAAGCCTCACAGAGCTGCTAGCTAGCGCCACAAACAAAGTTCCATTTAGCTCCATTGTATTGATCTCGGCGAATAAAACCAAAACTATCGATGTGTCTGGATACCACTAGAAGTAAATCTTTCACATGTTGGGTGAAGTAACCCTTTAAACGTCTCCAGAGGCCAGTCATTACTTTAGTTTTTTTGTCACTAGGCAAGTTGTTTTGACAGTACTGTAGTCTGTTTGCTTTATAAACACTCACCAACGAATCACTGTCATCACTCCAAGTGTAGCTGTATGGTTGTTTTGTACCACGTGCAAAGGGCTGTGAAAGAGCTCCTAGTTCAGGTACTGATGTAAATGGTGTATGTAAAGATGTTGTAAATGTACGTATGATGGCAACTCCATGCACTGTCACACAAACATCATGAGGTTTGTATGTAATGATGTAGATGCATTGACTGTTTTAAGTGTACATGTCAGATAAAAGGAACATTTTACTTGTAAATATTGAGGCAAACAGATTGAGACTCATCATGTTCAGTAGACAGAGTTGAATTTGTTTTGTAGTGTTTTCCCACTGTTGGCCTTTTGTCAGAGCATCACTAATCATGCACAAATTATTTGTTCAATTGGCACCTTATTGATCTGTTAACATGTGTGTTTTGGGAATTACATGGGGCTTGTGATCACACACTCTGTGCTTTGATGTCATGACGTGCATTTTTTCTCACACCTGTCCCGAGGGTAATGGATGAAATGTCATTTTAATAAGACGGACGGCACAGATTACACCTCTCTCTTCCTGTGTGTGTGTGTATGTGTGTGTGATTTTGGTGATAAAATGATTGATCATCAAATGTCACTTAGATTTTCTAAATTTCTTTCCCTTTTATTGTTTACTCATCAGAAAAGCATTCATTCTGCCTCTTTATGGGCTCACCCAATTATTAGTATTGATTTAATCTTTTGATTGGCAAGTACACATTTCCTTTTTTAAACCTTTTTTATTTGCAGATCATTACGTATATTTTAAAAATATGATTGATTATGAAATATGTACATCAACAAATGCATAATTTGAAGTGTAATATTTGTGATAACATACAAAAGAGATTCCTTGACATATATAGATTATTGGAAAATGTCGACACATGCAGATGATTTTTAGTAGCTGAATAAAGTCACATGATGGAATTCAATGAGTGAGATTATGTTTAATGGGAATGTTGTGTCCTGAATGTCCAGTGTGTAGGATTTAGTGGCATCTAGCGGTGTGGCTGTAGATCGCAACCAACTGAACACCCCTCAATTTGCCCACCCCCGCATTGGCTGCTAAAAACATGAGTGCAACATGGCGGACTTTGTGGAAGTCTGTCCGTTCCCTCTGTAGATATAAAAGGCTCATTATAAGGCAACAAAACATAGATATCATTTTCAGATGATTATAAACAAATGAAGACATAACTATGATTTTGGCAACAGATCCACATAAATCTTACCTTTAAAGCCCAGTTTTCATTATTTATTGCTTTAACAGGTCATCTATTACTGAAAAGGGTTTACATTTTGCCCTGAAATGTGTGTCACCAAACATTTAGTTACTGACTTAAGTCCGATGGTTAAACATTTATTTTGACTATCATCTGAGACATGACAAGACCAACCTCCTGAGTCTGTTTCACACATCAGCTGCTGTGTGAAAATGGTGGATTTCGGAGAGATTCTCAGAGCTATAGGAGAGTTTGGTCTCTTCCAGAAACTTCTCACTTTTGGATTGGCCTTCCCAAATTTCTTATTCCCCATCTTTTTCTGTAGTTTTCTATTTATAGAGTCAGATCCAGGGCAACACTGTAACACAGACTGGATCCTGAGGGCTGATCCTAACCTGACCACAGATGAGCAGCTGAACCTGACTCTGCCCCAGGAGGAGGATGGGACCTTCAGCAGGTGTCGGATGTTCGTCCCTGTGGACTGGGACATTAGTGCCATCAGGGAGTATGGACTCAATGAGACAACAGGTTGTAACAATGGATGGGTGTACAGCAAGACCCTGTATGAAACCACCATAGTCACTGATGTAAGTCAAGTATGATGTGTGATTTGTCTTCTCTTCTTGGTATCATGTGCCGACAGCTCTACTGATCTTGACTGTTGTTTTCCAGTTTGATCTCGTCTGTGACAGGTCAACCATGGTTGAAGTTGTGCAGACTGTCTTCCTGTTAGGTGCTCTTGTTGGTTCATTCATCTTTGGACCTATAGCTGAATCGTAAGTGACTTCAGAAAAAGATATATTAGGTCGTGTGCTTCACACTATTTGTTGACAGTCACCAACTCTCCAAACTCTAGGTATGGCCGCAGGAGAACCGTCCAGTTACCTGTCGTCCTTGCACTAATATTTGTCATAGTTGCTGGTGTGGCTCCAAATTTCTATATTTACATAGTGTCACAGTTCATAGTTGGAGTTGGAGTTGGAGGATACAGGATCAACTCTGTTGTATTAGGTATGAAATCTGTTTATATTACCAATATTTCTTTGATTTTTAAATGGTCAAAAGCACAAGCGTGTAATTATCCTGTTCATTCCAGCTTTGCAGTGATTTTGGTGTTTAAACTGTGTTTGTAGCTACCGAATGGATTGGGGTCACTCAAAGGTCCTTTGCCTCCTGTCTGGCCCAGATGTCTGCAGCTGTTGGACAGTGTGCCATGGCTGGTCTGGTCTATGCTATTCGTGACTGGAGAATAGCACAATATGTCATGGCAGGAGGGCAGGCGTTTGTATTCTTGTACATATGGTATGTGTTGTTCATACTGGTTCTCTTTTTTTTCTGACCTCACAGTGCTGTATTTGTACATTAACACACTGCCTGGTCATACCTGGCCAAATCCAGTTTTATCCACTTGTGTCCACTTGTATCTTGGCTTCATAGGTCCAGTGTTACCTCACATAATGAGATAATGCATAACCTTTCTAGTTACCTGGTTACATTTGGATTGTTATCAATCTTTTCAGGTTTATTCCTGAATCTGCGAGGTGGTTGCTTGGACAGGGAAGAACCGAAGAAGCAAAGAAGTTCATACACAGAGTGGCAGCAATCAATAAAAAGAAAATCCCAGAGAATCTACTGGAGGAGGTTAGTCAGATTTGGTTTTAATTACATTAGATCAAATGAGACTTTAATAATCCTGTTGGAAAACAACACTTAACAGTTCATGGCCATGCTATTGGTTCTGTGAGATCGTACTGAGTCACAGCTTTGGGCTGAGTGCTAACAGCAGTATGCTAACATGCTCACAATGAAAATGCTAACGTGTTGATTTTTCTCAGGCGTAATCTTTACTATGTTCTTAATCTTAGTTCAGCAAGTTAGCATGCTAACATTTTCTGACAGACACTTAATACAAAATACAAGTAAGGCTGCATTAGTTTTGAAGGAATTTGGTCCTAAGTGGTGTGGACTGATCTGCCAAAGTAAAAAAATAAAAAATAAATTAGGTAATTTAATAAGTGACATAAATTGATATTCCTGTTTTAATTGCTTCTGTATGTATTTACATTTGTATTGATTCTATTATTAATTTACTTCCCCGTTTTTTTCATTTTCATTTTATTTATTACTGTATTAATTTCTAACTTTTTAATTTAAGTTTTTAATTTCTGTGTTATTTTCCCTTTGCATCCCAGTATTTTCATTATTTATTTATTTATTTATTTTCTTTCATTATGCAAATGAGGGGGCTGTCATTCAAAGCGTGTAATGGGGCCTTTCACCTATCAGTTGAACTGACATCATAGTAGGTGTATCTAACAGAACAAGAGTGAAAAATTTGATAAATATAACTGAAAATTAAACAGGAAAGTTAATAAATAGGGGAATTAATAGAAACTTGAATAAATACAGAAGCAAATTAAAACAGAAATATCAAGTTGTGTCACATTTAATTAATTGATTGATACCTACATTTATTTTCACTATTATTTTTGGTGCATTTAATAGAATATTTATTTATTTATTTACTGAAACATCTATTTATATCTTTATTTATTTTAGATTTTGTCAGTTTTTGACCTGTAGATGGTGCTAAAATACAGGCCAGTGGATCAAACCATTACTGTCTATATATATTATATACTGTATATGGATCAAACTTACTACAATTTATCCTCTTGGGGCCATAAATATGATATAGTGAGCAAGCAGAAAATTAAAAAATAGTTGGCTAAAAGTAACGGGATACATGGTTATTGACACGTAAATGGCAAAAGTCATGTCACTAAAACTCAGGGATAAAGGGTTAAAACGTCCACCTTCTGCTGTGGTAGTAGTAATACTTGATCAAACTGACCTTAATATAGTTCAATATATCAAAGTATTATTGATTTATGTAATTGGTAGTGTTAAATAACATCCAGTTTAAAATCTATTCAAATGAACATATTTGGAACATGATGGGTTGTATCCATGAAGTGGTACTTGAAGGGGAGTGCGTAAGACAAAACTGGTTGGGAACCATTTAAAGAGCAACTGGCCAATAACAACCACCAGTTTTCTCTAACCCTAACCCTTCAGATTAATTGTAACTCCTGCCTTTTTTGTAGAATAGTAACTACCAACTGCAGCCATATTTTATTGTATTACAATAATACATTTACCCTTCAGGTAACTGGGGAACAAGAAGTCCACAGAGGAGGAATCAAATCAATATTTACCTCCAAAGTCCTGGTGAAATATATCTTGATATTATCTTTTGCCTGGTAAGTTAAACACCATTTGGATTGTAGTTTTTATTATGATTTAATACACACTTTGCATCACATTTGTGTTTTTTGTGGTTTGAAGGTTTTCGGTAAATCTAGGCTACTTCTGTCTTTCTCTGAATGTGGGTAAGTTTGGTCTGAGCATCTTCCTGGTTCAGCTCCTGTTTGGGATGTCAGAGATACCAGCACATCTCCTCTGTATCTGGCTTCTGGAGTTGATCGGGAGAAAAAAATCCCTGATATCAACCCTCCTGACGGGTGGTTTTGTTTGCCTCCTAACCCTGGCTTTCCCTCAAGGTGAAATTTCTGTCCTTAATGTTCAGTGCTGATGATGAATACTTCCAGTGTTTTAATATAATTTACTGTCACATTTAATTCCAGACAGCGCTGTTGCTATCACAGCTCTGGTAACCACTGGAAAGTTCCTTTTGAACTGGTCTGCGTCAGTATGTATCGTCTACATTCAGGAGTTGTTTCCCACTTCTGTCAGGTACACAAAATAAAAGTATTCAAAATGTATAATTATATATATTCTACATGAACACTGCATATATTTGCTCTACCCTCAGGCAAACAGCGGTTGGCTTGGGCTCCATAGCCTTCAGAGTAGCAAGTTTGCTGTCTCCATTACTCAACATGTTGGCCACATACAACTGGTCCATACCCATCATAGTCTTCAGCAGCCTCGTGGTGGTCAGTGGAGCTCTTGTCTTCCTCCTTCCTGAGACCTGCAGAAAAGAGCTTCCAGATTCAACTGCTGAAGCCGAAGGCAACAGGTAAGCAAGCTGCTTGATTTATTGAGGAATTAGGGCAATATTGGCTCTCCTCAGGGCTCAGATACAGGCTAACCAGGGCAGCCATCAGCACTATTTATTTTATTAGTTTGTTTGGGCAGTAGACCTATAAAATGTGTTTATGGTGAATCTGATGATTACCGACTCTCAAGCACTCACAACAATAACTGCAGGAAACTTCAGGAGAGTCAAATGGTTAAACCTTTTGGCAAATACGGGAAACAAAATCCTCCTACTTGCTCCTCTAAACTTCACTGATTAACTTGTTATGTCTAGGACAGGAATGTAAAAAATACAATTTTGGGCCAATTTTAGTTGCACCCTGCCAAGAAATAGTCCACTTTAGTTTTTGTACTTGTATATCTTGTTGTATATATTTGACTATTTTTATCTATTTTTATACTTATTTATATTTGATATTTATTTGTCAGACTAAGAGCTGCTATCTATGTTTCGTTGTTTTTGAAACAATGACAATAAACATCTATTCTATTCTTCTATTCTATACATGTTTTTTGTGTGCTTTAGAGGTGAAGGTAGGTGAATTTTCTAACCTTCAGTAAGAGCCAAGCTATCTTAAACGCTCTGTTTCCAGTCTTTATTCTAAGCCTAGCTCATTGGCTGTTTGTGGAAGCTTCATATTTAATGGACAGATATAAAAGTATCAGTCTGCTCATCAAAGTGATGGAGTGTAATTATCAGCATCTAGAAGCATACATGAGCAGAGATAAGTATCGTGGACAGTGTTACAGTGAGGAGACATCTAGCGCTAGTCTCCCTCCTTATTGTCAATACATCTTATTTACTAATGGTGCAATTTTAGATCAGTTCAGCAAGAATATAATCTCTAAATACTAACAGTACTAGGGAAAGTATGGAGGCAGTGGTAGTTGACGTGCCATATTAACCTAGTCTTTATTCATGGCCATTTAAATTTTTTTTTACAAACAACTACCAAGACTCTTGATCTGTTTTTGATGCTGGTGAAACGCGGATTCTACGTGATACCAACGGCGTTATACTATTGACTGATAAACTTGTTAGAAGCTGGAACCAACTGTCAGAATTTTTACACGGACATTAACAGACCAATCATTTTGGACCTGACAAACACATCATAATCATGTTTTTAAAGAAAAGAGATACTTTTGTTCTGTACCTTTCTACAAGCTCTGTAAATGTATTATATTTAAAATAAAATAAAAAGATTTGTCCACATAAAAACGTATTAATATGACTTATTCACTGGGTCTGGCAAATAATCAGCAACCATAATAACCAGTTTAATATTTATATTCAAGTTCAACCACTGTATATTCCTGATACACTTGTCACAGTACTCAATACCTGTCCTTGTGGTATTCTTACTTTAAGTAGTAATTAGCATTTTGTTTTTTATTTAACTTTTCTGGGGTTGTACCAAAACTTGAAACTGCTCATACATGAACTCACTAGCAATCATTGAGATAAGATAACATTTTTTACTCAGATAGATAAAAGGTCAAGGTCAGAATTAAGTAATCTAAATGTTGTGTTTCTTTTCTTTATAGGAATTTAACCACCAAGAAAGCAGGAAGTGACTCCAACGTGGCTGAACACAACAGCAGCAAATGCACTAAACTCTAGTCAGAATACTGTATTTTATACAGCTTTTTGTTGTGTATGTATTGTCAAGTGGAATATTTTCATCTTTTTGACTTTGAATGTTAAAGCAGATAATTCAATAAATACATCCAAACATGCATTTGTTTCTATCGTACTGTTTCCAGAAGATATACCTTGTCCATTATAATGACTGAAGAATCTCAACGGACATTTTAAGACTAAATCAGGCAGAAGTGCAGTGAAATTCCATATCTTACTGGTCACAGCTTAATGATTAAAAAATGTTACGCACAGAGTTGTATTGTTGGGCTTGTCAGCAGGGGTGAAGAATGAGTTGTGACCTGCAGCTGCCCTTTAACAACTTCTTATCGGTCTGAAAACCAGGGCCGTGCAGCAGTGACGCAAATGTATATGCGTTTACATGCTGTTGAGTGTCATGCTGAGCAGGCATTTAGACGGCTATACCAGAATGCAATACACTGTATTTGTATCTGTATACTACTGCATGTTTTTCCAGTTGAAGAACTGTGTCTAAAGCTACATTTAAAATAATGTCTCATCTGAAACGTCGGCTCCCAAACTACTTTTACTTGTGACCCTTTGTCACAGGGTTTATGTTTGTGAGCAGCTCAACAGCATTACCTCTGAATATTTTGAAAGGCCTCGATGTAATTTTGTGATGTATGTTATCTGTATTTCACATGAATAAAAGGGAAGTCCGTAGAAATGGACAGAACTTTTGAGAAAAAAAATCTTCACCAGGATCACCACATCATCTGAATCACATCATATACTTACACCATATGCTTATTTTCGCCCCGGCCCCTCAAACACCCCGACTCCACCACTGCCACAACCTTATCTGTCAATATATATCCACTCTTGCCACTTCTGTTTCTACCATTGTCTTTTTCTGTTTGTCCTGTTCTATTGTTAAACACAAATTTTGATGCTTTTCTTTATTCAATGGTAAAATAATAAGTGATGTCACCTATTTATTGATTATTGATTGCCCATATTTGTATTGATTGGCCACATGTGGATAAGGATAAACAAGTCAAAATGTTATCCACAGATTGCTCTTGATCACCATGACTTCTCCTCTCCAGGCAGACTTGATAATTCATTGATAACTACAGTAGGCTTTACTTCAGGTTGGTCTAATGTAGGCTTGACATAACACAAGACCAGGGTTGGGGAGGTGTCTTTAAAGACGTGTTCCAATACAGTCACTAATGACCTGTTAAAAAAATATTGAAGTGATGTATCTTGATTACTTTCCTTTAGTTTTGGGTTACCTCCATACAACAAGGGAAAATAAATATCAATGAAATTTTATTCACTTACTTCAAGGTGCATGGAAAAGAAAAAAGGTCCTAAGAGGTTAAAACTTCTGCAACACCTGCAGTTTAATCTTACACATATACTATACAGTGTATATATGTGTGTTTATACATGTATGTTGAATGTGATTGTATGTGTCAGTATGTGTATGATTGTCTTATATATTGTTGAAAAAAATTCAAACATTTTGTTTCATACTCCGTACATATTTTCACTCTTCTTTTTAATGTGTTGTATGATGACCCCAATGAAACCCACATGCTGAAGCACGTTGGTCTCACAGTAAAGTTGTTCTTTACAACTTTGGCTGGAGTTTTGACCTTTTCAGTTATTTACCTCTGCGCTAGTCTGAGAGTACACGGTGTCAGAGACAAGTCAGAATTAATGGGCAAGTTAGAAACAGAAAGAACTTAATTTAAAAAAACTAAAATATGTCAGAAAACAAGTACAATTTTTACTTTATGGTTTCCTTTTCAGCCCTCTGCAGACTCAATCATGATCAGATGTCAGACGTATTATGTAACAGTTTCACCTTGCATAAGAGCACTGGCAGAAAAGTTTTGATGAGTCAGCATATTGTAAAAGTTAATGACAATTCAACATTACCTGTAAGCAAAGTTGTATACACTGTCTGTTATAGTGGCTGTGTTAAAAGATAACTGATTTTTCAGTTAAAGTTGAAGTTGAAACACGAATACTGGTGGGTTTGTAAAAAAATTTTTTAAAAAGTTGTTGATCAATGAATGCTGGAGTCAGTTTAACTCTTGCCTTCAGACCAAAGTACAAAGGTGTAATGAGGATGTCATAGAAACACAGAGAAAGGTACATATCTAGTTAAAGAATCCCAAAAGTAGCTCTTTTTGTGAAATGAGGTATCCATTTAAATGCTGCGTCACTCCTCCTAAGAGATACACTCAAGGGTTTAAACATTAATGGACATTGTTTAAAGGTCGTCCTCTGGCAGCATCACTTAACTGAAAGCCAGCTCCCCAAATATGGCTGAGTTTGGAGAGATCCTCCGGAGTATCGGAGAGTTTGGATTATTTCAGAAGGTCACCCTTTTTGCTCTTTGCTTCCCAAATGTTATTCTGCCTTTTCATTTTGCCAGTGTATTTTTTATCCAGTCAGATCCAGAGCGGCACTGTAACACAGACTGGATCCTGAGGGCTGATCCTAACCTGACTACAGATGAGCAGCTGAACCTGACTCTTCCCCGGGAGGAGGATGGGACCTTCAGCAGGTGTCGGATGTTCGTTCCTGTGGACTGGGACATTGGTACCATCAGGGAGAACGGACTCAATGAGACAGCAGGGTGCCAGAATGGATGGGTGTACTACAACATGCTGTATGAAGCCACCATAGTCACTGATGTAAGTGATAGGTCTGTCTCATGGCCATTTATGATACAAATATTAAATTATCTTAATAAAATTATCCTTTTTTAACAATTTGGTTTAATGTTCCTACAGTTCGATCTAGTTTGTGATAAGACCAATTTGTTGGAAGTGGCACAAACAGTGTTGATGGCTGGCATTCTTGTTGGTTGTCTCTTATTTGGACCTTTTGCTGAATCGTAAGTATACTTGAAACTACTCAATAAATTCAGTGCAAATCTAAACACAATAGAGCAACACAAAATCACATCAGCTGACCAGAGGGGTTTTATCTGTTCCAGGTTTGGTCGTAAACGAGCAGCTCAGATTCCCGTCGTTGTGATGCTCATATTCTCTGTAACAACTGGACTGTGTCCCAACTTCTATTTATATCTAGCATCGCAGTTCATGGTGGGAATTGGCTATGGAGGTTTTCGACTGAATGGCGTCATATTAGGTACAGTATACGCAATCATCTTACATTTGAACAGGGTTTTGTTTTTTTTTCAACAATGTTGAATTTTCATTTACTTTTACAATATGCTGGCTCACCAAAACTTTTCTGCCAGTGCTCTTATGCAAGGTCAAACTGTTACATAATATGTCTGATGTCTGATAATGATTGAGTCTGCAGAGGACTTAAAAGGAAACCATAAAGGAAAGACACCCTGTACTTTCTCAGACTACTGCAGAGATAAATAACTGAAAAGGTCAAAACTCCAGCCACAGTTCTAAAGAACAACTTTACTGCCAGACCAACTTCTTGTGGCCTTCATTGGGGTCATCATACAACACATTAAAAAGAACGATGGTGGATAACATTTTGACTTGTTTATCCTTATCCACATGTGGCCAATCAATACACATATGGGCAATCAATAATCAATAAATAGGTCTAATCACTTATTATTTTACCATTAAATAAATAAAAGCATCAAAATGAGTGTTATCCTGATATGAACACAGTCAAAGATAACTTAGTAAGTAACTTCTGTTCCCTACTTGCACAATGTAGAATGAGAAAAAAATAGCAGTTTTGACGTTATGATGTCTATGTATTGATTTGCTGAAACCTGATCAACTCTATGCGAAGGAGATGTGAGGCAAATGGTGGTCACACCAGATACTGACTGGTTTTCTGACCCGCTGAGACCCCCCCAATAAAGCAAAACTGCACATTTCAGAGTGGCCTTTTATTGTGGCCAGCCTAAGGCACACCTGTGCAATATTCATGCTGTCTAATCAGCATCTTGATATGCCACACCTGTGAGGTAGGATGGAGAAGGAGAAGTGCTCACTAACACAGATTTAGACAGATTTGTGAACAATATTTGACAGAAATAGATCTTTTGTGTATATAAAAAAAGTTTTAGATCTTTGAGTTCAACTCATGAAAAATGGGAGCAAAAACAAAAGTGTTGCGTTTATATTTTTGTTCAGTGTATATACTGAAGTTAGCATGCTAACTGCCTAGCACCAGCCTGTGCTAGTCCAAAGCTCCTGTGCTAGCAGTGTTAACAGCCCTAGTCCCAGTTCAGTGGCCAGTTCTCACACATTGTACCATTATGGATTATTATTTATAGATGGTTTCAGTTTTTTCATTTGTCTGATTACATTTTACTACATTTTAATTCTCAGCAGAAGTAGGGCTATTACGGTGATGAACTCAGGTTAACTGTCATTGATCTCCTGTTTCTAGCCACTGAGTGGATCGGGGTGTCTAAGCGATCATGGGGAGCATGTGTGACTCAGCTATTTGGTGCAGTTGGACAGTGTGTCCTCGCTGGTGTAATCTACTTCATCCGAGACTGGAGACTGGCTCAGTTCATCACAGCTGCTCCATTTGCAGTGATCTCTATTTACATATGGTGTGCTTTACCTCTTTTTCATTACATTCTCATGCTTTAAATGTAATTTATTGTTTATTCTAAAGTTTCACGGTCCATTTCTCTGACAGGTTTATTCCAGAGTCAGCCAGGTGGTTGTTGGGCAGAGGAAGGATAGAAGAGGCTAAACAGCTGATTACCAAAGTGGCAGCCATCAACAACCGCCCTATATCAGAGTCTCTGCTGAAAAATGTACTTATCTTTCACATAACACTTCATTGTTAACAATGCTTCAATGGAATAATAGCAAACACATGGTGTACATACAGTATTTATATGGTGAAAAACTATTAAGAAAATGTCTGACATACAATGAACAGCCCTGCTAGAACCTCAGCTACATACAGTAGACTGTGTCAGAGAGATGGTTGGAAACACAACAGTCAGTAATGGATTGCAGTAAGTTATTTAGGACAAATTACCAGAATGGCTTACTGTACATGAAGAGTTAACACTATCTGTATCTATATGTGTATCTATCATCACCTCTCTGACACAGTGTAAACAAAAACTGAATACTTTTTGCAAGGCTGTTGGATTACATGATTTGCTAGCGTGCAACATGCAAACGTTAGCATGATATTGTGTCAACTCCCTGTGCATTACAGATTGTTAAGAAAGAAACTGAGAAAAAGGGAGGCATAATAATTCTTATCCAATCGTCTGTGCTTAGGAAGTATTTCTTTACGATACTATTGGCATGGTAAGTTACATTTTACAATACGAAACACTACTGAGTCAATGAATAATGTGTGTAGATTCTTAAGTGATAAAACATTTAAAATTGTATTATTTAATGACTAATGCTTGTTTTCTTTTTGAAATCTGCAGGTTCTCACTGAATGTTGCCTACTACTGCCTTTCATTTAATGTGGGAAATTTTGGCTTGGACATCTTCCTGACGCAGCTCATGTTCGGTCTGACTGAGCTGCCAGCTCATATACTTTGCATCTGGCTGTTAGAGGCACTGGGGAGAAAAATATCACTGATGGCAACACTTCTCATTGGAGGATTCTTGTGCATATTAATCCTAGCTGTTCCTCAAGGTAAAAACTTCAGATGTTCTAGCTCAGATGGGGTTTCTTCTTCCCCTGGCGACTGGGCAAAGATATGTTGGTTAGTTAGTCAGTGCAGTGCTTTTGTTCACACTGAAATGTCTCTGGATTGTGATAAGCTTGGTACAGACTTTCATGGTACTTAGATGTCAAGATACATCATTAGCCAGTGATTGTGGGTAATGTAGGCGCCAGGTTCTGACAAGGCGATATCTTCTGCTGCATCAGTTTTGATCATTCATTTCTAAACTGTCCATAATGACTCAGCAGTATTATAGGACTGCAATGCTAGGCCAGTGGACTGCTTTTTAAAACATGGTGCCTACATTACCCATAATGCAACTGGGCACTAAGTGACATCACTGGACGCAATTTATCAGATTACATGCAGCTTCCTCTGGAGCCACAAAAGGCTTTATACTACTTTTTTCACATATACAGTATCACTCCCCAAGACCTGTAACCACACTTTAATGTGTACAATTGGTGAAGTTACCCTTATAGCAGTCATTGTGACCATGCCACCAAGCTGATGATAGCATTTACTTAAACTGTACCTAAGGTAGAATAAAAATACCTAAGCTTGCAGTGGCAGAAGAAGAGGAAGAATACGGTGACGATCGCACTGGTGGTTGGCAGGTCATTGAACCAGTTAAGTCCTCAGTGAAATATAACAAGAAATATCGGATGGTTTACCTCATTTAAGAACATCCTCATAGAGCTGGCAGCCTGGCTGTAGACACTACGTCCCACTATACTGTAGTTTTTTGTGTATCTGACTCTGTGTTATTCTGTTCAAGGTAACGCTGTTGCTGTGACCGTGCTAGTAACCTCAGGACGTTTTTTCATAAACTGGGCAGGGTCCGTATGCAATGTGTACGTTCAGGAGCTCTTCCCAACATCTTTTCGGTAAGCTGAGTCGCTCCATCTCACTGTATCGTGTTCAGATTATAAAAGCCACAATATTAGTCAAATTAGTTGTGGGTTTAAGTACAACAATGGGTCAAGTATTACATGGTAAACATAGTAAAATAGTACCTGCCTCTTATTGGTTCTGACAGCACTTATCTTTCAGAATAAACTGTCTAGCCCAGCACTAAATATGAGGCTTGGTTCCTATTCTTTACTTATTTTAATTGAGGGACAGATGTGTATGTAGTGTATTATTTGCACTCTTACTTATCTAAACTAAAAAGTTAATTAGATTCAATTAAGTTTAAATGAGACACTTTTTCATTGAGTTATGAAAAAAAGGGCCTTGCAGAAAAACTTAAGCAAGCCGTGCATGTCTGAGCTCTGTGTGTTTCTTTTATAGACAAACAGCCTCTGGTTTGGGCTCCATTGCAAGCAGAGCTGGTGGCTTGCTGTCTCCGTTGCTCAACATGTTGGCCATGTACCACCAGTCCATACCCACCATCGTTTTCAGCAGCCTTTGTATGATCAGTGGAGCTCTCAGCTTCCTGCTGCCTGAGACCAGGAGAAAAGAGCTTCCTGATTCAACTGACGAGGCCGAGGGCAACAGGTAAGCAAAGTGTAAACCGAGGGTGTCTCTTGATAACACGTTGCATTGCATATAGAAAAGGTAACATAAGACGACACCCCACAGTGGGAAACTATCCATCTGAACTATAATTTAAAACCTTTTTCTCTTCCTCCAACAGAAAGAAGATCATCCTGATGAAGCAAAGTCAAGCAAACAAGCCTGCAGAAGGCAAAACTACCAGACTGTAGTCTGAGCACTTCTATGATTTACTTTCTTTTTGTTGTGCATGAAATTTGCTGTAGATATTCACTGTTTTCAGGACAAATCTTTATCTTTTGGTGAGCAGCAAATTTTTACTTGTAGAAAGAAATATCATATTATCATTGGAAAATTGCCATGAAATGTACTAGTACTTTCATGCTTTCCATGTTGGACACTCCATTTTTCACTCCAGTCATGTGTCAGCTTTACACACAAGGTATCTCCAAACGTTGTGATCTGATGTCTCTGGAAGTTACTGTCAACATTCACATACACAAGGTGACAACCACTTTTAATTTAAAATCTTGTGCTACCCTTACAAACGTTATATTTTCAGTTTTTGCAACACGTTGCTGGTTTTTAACTTGTACTATCATTTTGAATAAATTATTACTATTACGTATTAACTGTTTTGTAAGTCTGCTTTCCACGGAAGTGTGATTGCCAAAATTCCCAATAAAAACTGTAAAAACAGTGGTGAGTGTGGACTTTTCTGAATGACAGGTACAGTCTTTACTCAGATTAGTGTATTAATGTATTTTATGATTGACAACACAAGCCTTCTCACAGTGGAACCATGAATTATCTATTCCATGTCCACCAGCTGAATGTCTGTATGTTCAGTAAAGACAGAAACAAATGTCGATACGTTCTTTTTCCAAATCATATCATGAAGGAGAGGACATGGGCCTATACATAATAAATCACTGGAGTGTTGGTGTAACTTGCCTTCCAAAGTCTCTCACAACTGTAATAAATAATCGTTATAGCTGCCATAAGAAAAGACATAAAGCTTTTGTCCTTACTGGACTTTATTTCTATTACATACAGTAAGAACAAAGAAATATGTTACATCATAATTAACTTATGGTAGCACAGGATTTAATTGCTGTCAACTTGTTGGCTCTACAAACCAGTTCTGTATTCTATAGGTACTGACGAAATACTACAGTATAATTTATAATTTGAGTATTGTTTTTCAAAATGAGTACTTAATATTGATTCTGTATTGGTCCAATATGCAAAATGTTCTTAAGTGAAACTTAAAGAAAATGCAGGACTGAAATGCAGGACTGTGTCTCTGTGAAGAGAAATTATGACCAGGGTGTGAACTGAGCAGACTGGTTCCAGCTTGATTCAAGCAGTAAAAGTTCAGTCCGTTTTAAAGACAAGATAGGAAACAGAACTATTTTAAAATAGCACAAAAAGTAAGGACATTTGTGCTTGGTAGGTTACTTCTTTGTTGTAACAATGCTTCTTGGCAATTAATCTTATACCGTTGGAAAGCCTGTTTATTTCCCTTTTAAATGGTGTCACATTTGTAAGGAACATGCATTTGTGGGATGAGCAGCAGAGCTGAGTATTTGGTTTGCGCCCATAAAAAATTTGCCAAATCTTCTCTACCAAACAGCTTATTCTGCTAATGACTCTTGTTTGGTGTTGTTTGGTGGTTTGGATGATTGAAGTCTGAAGAAACAAGACATGTTAGCAATTTCCAATTTATTAATTTAACAAACAGGAGCCTCAGTAGCGTGTGGAAGAACCATCCACACCCACAACAGCCTGGCACCTCCTCCTCATGCTGGTCGCCAGCCTGGTCACACACAGAGTGGGGTTTCTCAGAGACTACCTCCAGAATTTGTGAGTGGAGAGGATGGAATGGCCTGCCAGCAGTCCTGACCTCAACCCCATTGAACACTTGTGGGATCAGCTAGGGCGTGCTGTTCGCGCCAGAGTGACCAACACAACCACATTGGCTGACTTGCGACAAATGCTGGTTGATGAATGGGATGCCATCCCACAGCAGTGTGTGACCAGCTTTATAAATTCAGTAATGAATGAAGACATTTGTTGTTGATGTTTTTTTATTTCAAGGTGTACATTACAGAAGTCAAGTATGTAACTGACTTTTTAAAAATGTACTCTCATACTTTTCTCCTGACACACATGTAGTTCCCAAACTACTTCATTCTCTGTCCAGGTGATACATTCGTCCATACAGAGAGGCAGTAACCAGCCCAGCAGTCATGTTGGAGTGTTTCATGCTCACTCTGCCATCTGCAGCTGTTTCCAGATGCTCTGGCTGCTCCAGGACATGTTTACTAGCCAAAACTGATGGGTACACATATTTGGTCCCAAACTTCCCCTCCAACAGGAAGTCAATTTTAGTCTCAGCCTCTTCCACTCCCTGTCCACAGGAAGTGACGTCCGATCCTGCACAGCGGATTAGTGCGCACACCTGCAACACAGATAATGATAAATGTGTCAGGAGTTTCATGAGGAAGTTTTAAATATTCAAACTTCTTCTCATTCATACCTGTAGGGCATAGCGTCCGTCCACAGTGTGTGTTCCTGCAAAGGCTCCCAATGCGTAGAGCTCTTTACTGCCGCTCTGAGGTGAACGCTTGTACTGAAGATAGCAGCAAAATGTGCCATTGCACACCTTCACTTCCCCCTCTGTCTTGGTTAAGAGGACAAATGTAAATTGGTCAAACATCATGGATGAGATGAAGGTGTCGGAGGAGGGAGGGACTGAAGAAGCAATTTCAGGAGGAGGAGAATTAAAACAGCTCTCTTGTTGACAGGCTTCAGAGCCTGTAGCTGTAGAGGATGTGGAGTCATCCCTAACTACGCCCTCTTCCATGGCCACACTCTGATTCAGCCACAGTGGGTCTAAGACTGGCACCCTGGCCACCAGCAGTCTGCCCTCCTCCGGGTCTCCTTTATTGGCGTGGTGGTAGGTGGCAGAAAAAGGGGTGTAGATACCACTTCCTCTCATGTTCTCTTGGTCGTGACGAAGGTTGGCTGCTAGCAGGGTGACATTGGCACCCAAACTGAACGCCCGATGGAACTGCACTGAGTCCAGTAGGGGGAGCAGATTCATCCAAGCTGTGGGGAAGATGAGTTGACGCACACCCTGAAAATGGTCGACAGAGAGGCTGAAGTTAGGAAAGATAAGACCAAACAAAGGGATGTAGAGCTCGGTACAAATTTTGAGTGGCTGTTAATCTACCTTCTCCACCAGGGTAATTGTGGGCTCATGAAAGAGGATGTCAAAGCAGGTCAATAGGCCAAACCTTCCAGCAAAAGGTGTATCAAATGTGATCATCTCAAGTTGTGGTGGTGTGTCAAAGGACTCCTCAAAGAAGAGGTTTTGTTTATGGTAGCGGGCCACCAGCAGGCCATCTGAACTGTGTGAAAGAAGATACTATGAACAGTTCACATATGCTAGGAGATGGTGCCTTAATTGGTGCACTTGCAGGACTTTGGCTAAATAATTCTAAGGTCCACACTGCACCTGAAAACCACGTTGGTGTTGAACTGCCAGCGTCGATCAGCGGGACAGGAGGAGGAAGGGTCGGGCCTCAGGGGGCAGGGCTGCCGGTCAGGCATGTTGGCCACCAGGTAGAGGTTGTTATTGCGGGCCATACAGCTCAACCTCTGGAGAACCTGTGAAACACAAAATCTGATTTGTATTCAGACTGGTGCTGCTTGACTGAATACTCTGGACAGCCTAGTGGTGTCATGTCTGGATGCCCACCAATGCCAAAATTAAATCTACAAGTATGATTTTACACCTCAGTGTTGGTGTGTTTGTCTGGCTCTGTGCAGGGGTTCCAGCTCTCCTGCTGGGGATCAGGAATGGTTTCTAGGTAGCCGGAGATGGACGAACGGGTGAAGTTGAAACCATGAATACCATCTTCTGGAAACACCAGGATCTGGGCACCCTGACCAAGGGAAGATGAGGGCAGAGTAAAAAGATGTGACAGGAGACAGGTTTATTACTCTACTGTAGTCAAGAACTCTGTGACAAAAAAAGTATCAAGACAAAAGAGTCAATGCTCTCAATCAAGTGATCACAAGTAGTTTTATGCTCACACTTAATTGTGTGAGCATAAAACCACTTGTGATCACTTGATTGAAAGATTTGAGATTGAGACTTGATTGATTATCACGACACACGACAGACTGACTGTCCTCCTAATTAAGACTGCTGCAGCTGCTCTGCTCTCCGAGGCAGGGGCAGTCACGTGTTTCTGGGTTTTTTGGGTTTGTTTTTTTTTACGCAAAGGCAGCCTGCACAACTCAGGTGGCGTCATGCTACATTTGCATATCTAATAAGCACCGTGCAGCTGGGCTGCGCTCCTCCCCATGTAACTTTTTTCTCCCTCCTGTTCTCTGTCCCACTCAGGGGAGGAGCAAAGGAGGAGCTTTTGTGTGCATCTGCGTGAAACACACAGTGATGTAAAAAAAAAAAAAAAAAAAAAGAACGGTTCCCAGCTACGACTCGGTTCCCATCGTTCATGTTAACGAGCCGTTCAAAAGAATCGGTTCGTTCGTGAACGTCACAACACTAGTATCTTGTCCTCCAGCTGACCTTTTGCACACACGTAGAGCTGACTAATAACTATGGGCTCTACTCACAGATCTCCTCAACATCAGACACCTTCCTTAAACCCAACAAACAGAAGTACCATGTTACAATTAAGTCATAGCTCAGTATGTGTACTGACACAGACACCTCAATGGATACCACAGTAGATAAACAGAGCTGTTATTTATTAAGGGAGCAATAAGCAACAGTTTCTTTGACAGAAAAATCAAACACTTGTAAAGTCTTTTACTGTTCTGACCATACCTGCTGAGCGGCCCGGGCAGCCTGCTCCTCATAGATGTCCAAGTTTTTCTGCATGTGTTGGAGAGCCTCGGTGCGCGACAGGGGGACACTAGGGTCCGGGTTCAGGACTAAGTTGTGCTCGTACACAGCAGCAACGTACGAGGAGTCTTTATCGGGCCCTGTCTGAACATTGGCCAAAGTTAACGAAAAACTTAAAATGGCAATGAACAGAAACATTTTTTCGTTCATATGAGACCTGAGTAGTGTGACCCAGACGGACAAGTAACACAATGGTACCTGAGAGTCAGAAGTCCAACTTGGGGCATAAGTAAACAGAGCTGACTCAGCGGGTTTTCTGTTTTTTTGATATGAAGCTCCCCGTGCGCAATAGTTTCGATCAATATGGTCATAGTTTGTACAGCTCCATGTCTCAAATTTTAAATGTGCCTGAGAAAGCATGACCTCTGGACTGATCAGGGCTGGCCCAAGGCATAAGCGAACTAAGCGGCTGCTCCAATCGAGAAAACAAAATTGATTTTTTTATTTTACATATTAAATACATTAAACAGTAGAAGTCACTACCTCAATAAGTCAAAAAGAAAAAGGCGATGAATCTTAACCAATTTAGGTATTGCCCTTCTCCAGCTGGCCATCCCAAAAATGCACCAGAATACATGAAATCACATCTACCAAATTCAGAATTTTCTGGGGGAGGACCCCCAGACCCCCCTTCCCCCATTTGCATCCACTTTAGTACAAATAATTCAATTCAATTCAATTCAGCTTTATTTATAAGCACATTTCATGCACAAGGCAGACTCAAGTGCAAGTAAACAATCATATATGTCATCTTCAGCACATACACACTTAGACTCACACATGCGCACCCACTCACACAATCACATATGGACACATGCAAACACACACATACACACACAGTTCAACAGAATGCTGTTGAGAAAAGATATGTTTTTAATCTGTTTTTAAAGATGGCTACTGATGTGGCATGTCTAACTGTGTCAGGCAAGGTGTTCCATTTTCGTGGGGCATATACACTAAAGGCCGCCTCCCCTTCTTTGGATCTGGTGCGAGGAATGAGTGAGTTGCCACTGCCTGTTGATCGAAGTGTTCTTGTTGGGGTGTAGGTGATGAGCATGTCTGTGATGTACTGAGGTGTAAGGCCATGTAGTGCTTTGTAAACCAGGAGTAGTATTTTGAAATCGATTCTTGTACTATTAGGTAACCAGTGCAAAGATTTAAGAACAGGTGTGATGTGTTGATATTTCTTGGTACCAGTGAGAATATGTGCAGCTGCATTTTGAATTAGTTGTAACCTCTGAATACTTGATTTTGGGAGTCCAGTGAAAAACCATTACAGTAATCTAGTCTACTAGATTACTGGATTACTGCGTGGATTAATTTTTCTGAGTCTGATTTTGACAGGAAGCCCCTCAATAAGGTAGGGGGGTCCTACAATTTATAATGTAACATTATAGTGTGACAGTGTGTCAATAATTGTCAAGCATAGGTGACGAGGGGGGGCCCCAAATCAAATTCTGCCTAGGGCCCCCAAAAGGCTTGGGCCGGCACTGGGACTGATGACATAACCATTAAAGTCAAATAAAACTAAAGGGCTTTCAGCAACCCGTGCCCGGAAGTTTTCATTTATGCTTTATATTTATTCATTTTGAATGGGACCAAGTATACTATTATCATACTATGTCAGTGTATATATGTCGTGCAAAAGATCTGATTTTGATCATAAAGTTTGTGCATTTCTAAAGTTAACGACACAGACATGGCATGCTGGTTAAACCAAGGTTTTATCTTATATTCAAGGTTCAGGGTCATTTTTTGGTCATTATACAACACAGGGCTGACAAAATACAAATGTTAACAATTCCGTATATCAATAAATAACCCAACATGAGTGTGACTGTGAATATATATGTGCAGATTTGATTGACATTTTAATGATATAATGATATACAATATGCTTTTTAATGAGAACATACTGTATTTACTCTGGCACTGTCTGAACCGGTTACACAAAACATTTTTGATAGGAAGCGTAGACTAGTAAGTTTATGAGCTTCACATTGCTAGTTAAGAAAACAACCCAGTTAGACATTAACACTATGAAGCACATCATTTTAGTTGTTGTTAAGACCGTGCTGCTTCTGTCTCATAGCCACCCAGCTACATAAAGCGCATGAGTATGAGGGATCTCAGCAGTCTAAATTCCTACAAACCAACAATAGGTTGTAAACCAAGTTTACACTTCAGACCTTCAACTAGGTTCAGGATCGTAATACTTTATTGATACTGTAGTATATTTGAACATACAGGGACATTTAGCCTGGTGGTTGCGTGTTTTATTACAGACAGAAAGGATGAAACACCATGTTAAACCCATACAGATTCTTGGAAAGATACAATTACACAATTTGTAAATAGCTGATCAGTAATTTTTTTTTCTGCAGCATCTACTCACCCTGTTTTTTGTTTCCTGTGCAATTTAGTACAATATTCTCCTGTTCTTGTTGAAGCATTTATGAAGCACTTACAGTGCCTATAAAACATATTCACCCCCTTGGATGTTTTCCACTTTTATTGCTTTTATAAATGGAATCATGGTCAATATAAAATAGGTAGTAGTAATGTGAATTAGCTATAAATATATAATGTAAAATAAGTCACTGCATATTCACCCCTTTCAAATCAGTATTTAGTAGATGCAGCACTGAGTCTGTGTGGATAGGTCTCAATCAGGCTTCACTTGAGTCACATTCGCTGTTGTTAGGTAATCACCATTTCACGAATTGTGAGACTACTAGCACCAATTGGCTGGACCTCTGCTGAATTTACACAATCACTTATTTTACATTGTATATTTTTAATTAATTCACATTAATTTGTAGAAATCTGTTTGTCTGTACAAAATAATATTCAAGTGTCTGGATACCCCAGTGAGTACTGTTGGATCAACACCCAAGCACTGAATGCTGTCGAGCCCTCAAAACTCAGTGTATGAGCTTGAAGGAGACTCGTAAAGGAAGCCACCAATAATCCAACAAAAACTTTGAAGGAGCTAGAGAGTTCAGTAACTGAGACTGGAGTGAAGGTGCACCAGTCAGCCTAAGGAGGCTTAAAAAAATATGGCATTAATCAAGAAAAAACACATCAGAGCACATCTGGAGTTAGAAAACGAGCCAGATAAGACAGAGCCCAACAAATGCTGCAATGCTGTTTTGCTGTGAAGCTCCAGAAATGTTTGGTGGACAACCTTGTCTGACATTCCGTCAGCATGGGAGTGAGTTGATAATGACTTTTCATTTTTGGATGAACTTGTCCTTTAAAGGAAGAATGGATGAGGCGTAGTACAAGGAGATACTGCAATGCAAGAGAACCGGCTTCAGCCAGCTAAAAAACTGAAACTTTGTCTTTCAGAAATTTTACCTCCGCAAGAAAACAAAGTGTTCCATATCTGACATCAACAGAGTTGTAGACGTGTCTGATGGTTTATTCTTGAAATATTCACGATGAATTTGCTTCAAACAAGGCATCAATCATCACGTACTGTATATCAGTGCTCCCAACCTAAGGGTCAGGGGTCATGTGAGGTCCAGAGAGAAGTCTGAGGAGAAAAATAGATTTGTTTCACACAATAGTTTTGAACGATTCCTCTTAAGTTTTTTTTCCTAAAGTACAGGAAATTTGTTTTAATTGTCTGTTAACTGTCAATTACACAGATTTTTAGATATTTTGAGACAGTTTTTTATTAACAGTACATGAGAATACAATTAATCCTATTATAAATTGATCCCTTGATGAATTCAGTTAACTACATGGACCCTTTCTCATCTCTCCTGTATGCCACACTTTGTATTACATTTGTATTTGCACTTATCCGTTTGGTAGACACAGTCCAAGCCACCAAATATTTTAAAGCCTTAGTGCTCGAGCTTTGTTAATTTATATAATTTTTGTTTCAATCACAAAAATGACATGTTGGTTGAAATTTTTCAAAACACATGGCTCTGTGAAAACCTCTTCAACCTAAGAATTCATCATTTTTATAAGAGCTTAATGCCTGGTTTTATATTGTCAGATATGTTGTACCCAACACAAAGCAGATTTAATTTACAAGCAGCAGAACTGAGATATTTTGATACAATTTACACATTTGTGATGACAATGATTTGAGAAAAATATTTCCATCCCTGATGAAACAGCTATTAAATTGACATACATTTGCAGGCAAGGACTCCAGAGGAATACCTGAATAACATTGAATGATTGGCTCAGTAAGAAACAATATAACATCAGTGGATATTGTTTAAACCTGTGGTGGTCTTTCCAAAAGCAACACAATGTAAGACAAGGAAAAAAGACATGGCTAATTTTTTGATTTGAGTTTCTAAGGAACATTGTAGAATTCTAACAGCCCGCTCTAGTTGCACTTTTCTTTCAAAATGTGATTTGATTTATGAAAGCCTTTTGATCCAGATAGTGACAGCTGGTGAGACAGAAAAGGCAGTAACCTTTTGGATACAAGGAGGTATCACTTCATCACATTAGATGTGTTAAGTTTTGTCATATTAAGCATATCAATTATTGGATATGGGCAGGTTTTTAAGGTGAGTGCTTAATTTATTCAGTTTATCTTTTGAGTCCAGGTGGACATTTGCACCAATTTGAAGAAATTTCCTCCAGGCCACAGCTGTATCTTGTACAGAGGGATTAAAAAAAAAAAAAAAAAAAATTTTTACAGACATGCTTATCATACCAGTAAGTGGTGTAAATGGATACTCCCGCTACTGGTTTGGGATTAACATGTGCTGAACAGGGACCCGATGACCACTTATAAATCAGCAAAAGCAAAGAAGAACAGACCATGTGGATTTTGTAGTTTAGAAAACTTTAATTAAGCAACAAATTAGTCTTTCTTGGCAGCGGCCTTTCTCATGGCGGCCAGAACGTTGCTCAGCTCCTCTCTCTTTCTCTTGGCCCTGATGTGAGTTCCAATCTGGGGAAGAAACATAGCAACATTAGACTGAATCCTTTCACCACCTTGTGAACTGAGGTTTCCATCTGCAGAGTTGTGGGGTATGTGGAAAGCATATCCACTAATGGGGGACAATGCTTTATACCTGCTACAGTCTCAGACAGTGACAGTACTCACTGCATCAGTAGGGCCAGATGAATAAAACTATAGATACGAGAGTACAACTCTGTACACACAAGCTGCAAAATCAATTATGATATTATCAAAATAGCAATATGGTTAACTAAAGTATCAAAAACACAAAATTCAACTGTGGGAGAACAGTATTGTAATGAAGCACTGTTGAGCTGCAGAGATGCCCAGGTCTACAACTCTCCGGATGTGAGAATGATAAACATGTCACATCATGAGGATAGTTTTTTTTGGTGAAAATGAGGATTGTGCAGCAGGAACAATAATTCCACACAGACTTGTGTGCAAGTCTGTTTTCCACATATTTATCACAGATAACAGCCATTAAGTGGAAAATGCAACTGTGGCCATTTATAAATTTACATTCACGCTAGCATGCATTTTTAAGAGCTGAGAGAGAAATCCCAACTTACCCTCTTCTTGATAAACTTGAGGGCCCTCTTGTCCTTTGACACCTTCAGCAGCTCCATGGCTCTCCTCTCATATGGAGCAAAACCGCACACTTCACGGATCATGTCCCGCACAAACTTGCTGTGCTTGGTCAGACGCTGCAATGGAAGAACGAGATATGGTAAGACAAAAAAAAAAAAAAAAGGTATATTCTCCAAAGTTTTTATAATTAGATAATAAACCAGACAAAAAAATAAAAGACTGTACATTTACCACTATCTTGGTTTCCCCCCTACATAGCCAACACTAAAGCTCAGCCCTCAGAGCCACAACATTGATAGTTTTACCACAATGCTTTATAATTTGTTGACATTTCACCAACACTGGTGTAGAACATTTGAGTTCAACAGGAAAACATGTCTGATCTATGGATTAAGGCAAAGTTTCTTTTTTTCACATCAAGGTACACGACTGTTGGCATTGTACATTTATCAACAAATCTCATGACAAGACCAAAACAGGCAGTTTCTGCTTTTATATATCAGGCTTTGAACACAACACACTTGTTTTTTCTCATCTGTTCATGGGAGTTATCGGCAAAAATAATGAGCATCACCAAACCTGCCCTTATAAATATACTTGTGCCAAAAAGTAGTGTCACCACTCTACTAGCTTGGCAATTGAGAATCACAATTTACCTAAAATGATGAAGTGGTTTACAGCTGTGAGACTGGCTAGATGTTTTTAAAGCAGCTAGCAGGAAAAAAGAAAAAACAGTAACATTCTGGCTCAAGATGACTCAGACTGACGACCTGTGGTTGCCCTTTTATCTGCCCATCACTACAGTCAGTTAACAGCAGGTACTCACCCCGCGACGACGGCTGTGTTTGGGAGCAGTCACATTCTTGGTGACTGGGTGGCCTTTGTTAAGGCCAACGGCCATGGGGTAGCGGATTCCCATTTCTGTAAAAGAACATAAAATCATAAATTCAAGTGCAAACGACAACACTTTTAAATAAGCCACACAAGTCCTAGTCCACAAATATTTTTGGAATACATATTTTTTCTACTTTATTGAATATTGACATCAGACAGACAGTCAAAAAGGCACATCATGAGCAGGTTTTCTGACACTAAGCAGCCATTTTTGTCAACCTTTTCCATATCATCAGTGCTTGTTTATGTATCTATATTAACATCTATTCAGGACAGTATACCAACTCACTAATACTCCAATTTGATTACACAAACTTCAGGTTGACATTTGCCAATAATGATACATACACTGATGAATGTTGCCGTCTGTGTGATAATTTCCAAACAAATCTCTGTTTCTGCCCTTCCTAACAAACACTGACAGAAGACTTTCCGAGTATGAAAGGAGTTTACCAATAGGGCCATTTTCAGCTTAATAAAATACTTTTTACAGGTCAACAAGGGACCAAAACGCTTAGACAGGGCTCTGTTTAAAGAAAAAACCTGTGTACACGTGAACATGGCCTAAATGGGGACATCACATCCCCTTTCAAACTATCAGAGGCATATTCACTATTGGTGCTTCACGCTACATCTCCAGATGTTCACATCTTCTCCTGGCTCAGTGCTGTGTGGAGACTCAGCCGTCAGGCACTGGACAGCCACTGTTACAGTGTCACTGTAAATAAATGCAATAACGCACTGTACATTTGATCAATCATCTATGAACTATGACTGATGCAGCCATTTTGTTCTCACAAGAAAGTGAGTCCTGTGAGCATAACAGTAGGAAACCTTCAGCTCAACAGTAATCAGACTGCACTTTAATAAAGCACTTGGTTATCTACCATTACCAGAGTTGATTTCCCTCTGATATAAGCTTGTCTCTGAACACACCAGCGGGTTAAAGCATTTATAAACACGTGTAATCCGTATGTTGTGTTTCCGTCATAGCCACTTGCCGATAATTTGCTACCTTCAGACAGGTTGCGTGCTAAAACTGCCTCCTAACAAACTCCTAACGCGACTGAACTTGCTCGTTTCTAATTATTATACAGAATAACACGCGGTCTTTGGTTGTAAGCAACAACTCGTGTGTATTTCAGGAGGTTAGTAGTTGCTGCAGTATGTTGAATGAACACAGACAGAGACACTGGCTAGCCACCGACGCGGCTACAAATGTCTAGTTTATAATTTATCGTATCGTTACAATATTGGGCATAGATGTTAGGTGAAGTCAATAACCTTGATTCAAGTCAGTTTATTCGGTAGAAATCGATGGATGGCGGAGATAATAAGTGGATTTATTTGGATAGTTGTCAGCATCAATGTCTTACCTGCTGCTGTCTCTAATGGCGGTCAAGCCGGAAGGACTGTTTTCAGACCCGGAAGCGATATATATATTTTTGATACTTGAGCTGTGACGCCAGCTGAACAGCGCCCCTGGCGGCCTGGAGATGTTCTGCTGTTTAATTATTTGCTGAGAATCGCTTGTTCTTCCACGTTTTTACAGACAGACGCATCCTTCCAGTCATCACATAGAGAAAGTGTGTTTCATGACAACATCACTTTTCTTTTTGATATCTGTTACAGTTATTGAGTAATAGTTAGAATGAGTTATGGATATTTTACTGTATTGTTTTAATGGCCGCATGTACTCATCAAAATCTCAAATAGTAAAAATGCTGAATATAATCATGCAGTTCCTTCAAAATGCCAAACACAAATAACCAGTTGTTTCACTCACTTCTTACCTGTTCAAACTCAACTGGAAAATCTGTTTAATCACCTGTCAGACCATAAAAGAGGCCTCAGGCGACCTCTAGTGTGTCAGGGAAAAATTGGAGCAGTTTGGAAAACTAGGAGGAAGAGTGAGAGCAAGAGGACGAAGATGACAAAGAGATACAATCATTATGTCAGTGTAATACAATATGATATAATCACAGTATTATAATTCTGTATTGAACAATACTGCATCAGTCTTTATACTATGTGTACCATAAAACTGCAACCTATTTTGGGACAAAAAAACAACCCTAAATTATACAATAAAAAAGAAGAAAAGAGAAATTATTTATATTTCTACACAGTTTTATACGTCTGAATATGTAGCATAGCCTCTTGAAGCTAAATAAGTATATTTATTGTAGTGTTTAAAGTCACCACACACCAGTGTTTAAATTGATGCTGTGTAAGAGATATATTCATATGATAGGCAAGGGCAAGACACATTTTTGACAAGAGAGAACATGGTTTTGAGTGCAAGTGTTTCATTTTGCAAGACATTTGTAGAGATTTGACAAAAATGGCTAACTCTTCAGAGTTTTGCAGACTGTAATATAGCTGTAACTAATGGCTTTATTTGGATGTATTGGATTTATTATTTATGAGTTGACGTGGATTATTATTTTTAAGAAGGTGAGATTCATTTTATAAACCCCACCGGGTTTTCTGATCTCACCTGCACAATCTGCTTATTTGAGATGTTAATTATATTTGTTGTTTAGTGCAAATAAAATAAAAATAAAATAAAAAAATAAAATAAAGATGTAATCCAGATGTTCCAGATCAGACTGTTATCATAATTATCACAATCACACTGAAACAAACTTAGCCATATTGCATTGACCTAATGTTATTTTCTCAATGTAAAATGCATCTATGTTACATTGATAGAATGTGATTTTGCAAGACATATTCATATTACACAAAAACAATGTAATTTTCTGGCAGGTGTAAAAATAACTATATCATATTCATCTAATTTTATTTTTCCTTGAGTAAAATAAACCACGTTAACATTGTCCAAATGCATTTTTCCTTTAATCTGTACTGCACTAATACTATACTGTGCTGATTTTATCATTGTTTGCATTCATGTCTTTCAAATTGTTGCATACATTAACATACCTTCACAAATACGTAATCACTCAATGTGCACCAATAAGCAAACAAATTGAAATTGCTTTTGCATTTATTAATTTCATTAATTAACCCAAGAGCACAATGGCAATAAAAACAATTATATACAAGATAAGTTACATGTTATACAGTAAACACTATAAGGATATGATATTTCCACATTTCAGTATCTGCTCCCTGATATCGCTCAGCCATCCTTTGTCCTTTAAAAACAAGACCTCTCCAAGCACTGCCAGTTGTTCAACTCAAAATTCGACCAAGCATCAGACAAGTGTTTAATATGCAGAATGTGTTTACTTGTAACAACACAATAGCCATCAATTCACATCATATGTTTAGACTAAAAGCACCTGTAGACGTTAGGAGAATAAAATGGTGTATGCACAGATCAGTTTCAGTTCAGTTTCAGTTTACTTTATTAATACCCGTAGGTAGATTTGTTGTGCAGTAGCAGGAGAGGGTGTCACACAAACGTTGATGACAGGACATACAGAAGACGCGTTAACACACAGCGCGAAACAGACATGGGTACTTCCGAGGTTCACTGAGCAGGATTAAAGGCATTTTCAGATTTCTCACCCTTTTCTTTTGTTTGCTTATGCTGCCTAATTTGACACTGACTGAGTTGTCATGCAATGAACAAAACACTTTTAGACAGTGTGATTGAGATTTTTTAGTAGAGCATAATTAACATGGTAAAATCAATTGTTGACAATAAAATCATAAAGAATTATTCTGAAAAAGTTCTGAAATTTTTAACGAAAAAATGTAAATTATTTTAAAGGCTGCTAATATCAGAAAACATCAATTTACAGAGAAATTAACCAAAACATATTATATATATATATATATATATATATATATATATATAACAATATATACATGAGTGGATATTTACCAACTGTACCACCTGAACACTAACCATTTCCCTTGCATACACAGCCTTTTTCAAGATAATTAACGATATATGTGGCTTAAGCACTTTCAAACTAGCAAATTATTCTGAAGATTTTCAGAAAACTAGTAGAAGGTTCATTTCTCTTGCAAAAAGTTATCTGAGAAAATCAACACAGCTCTTTAGTCTGTATCATGAATCTGTGCAAGAAAGAAAGCACATATCCTAAATGCCAATCTATTTGTTTTAAGAGCCTCATAAAATAAAGGCCTGGCCTGGAGTTTAACCGTATGAGATGCTGGTATTTCCATTTATTTAAACCTTAAGGGGTCATCAACAAAACTGCTTCAGTGTTGAAATGTTGGAATTTTATTACAGATTATTTTTTAATCAATACATTCAGAACACAGAATTTTCATATCACAATATTTCCTGGTCAAATTACACCTGTTATTACTGTTGATTCTTTTAGTTTTTAACTGTTTATTCATGAAAAATCACTTAAAAAACATTTATTAGCAAACGTTAGGTCCTCTTTTTCTCTTCATGTTATCTTTGGAAGAAAATCATGTCATGTCATGAAATACATTAATTTTGCAGTTGTAATGTAAAGACACATATTGTATTTACCCCACAAATTTGAACTGAAGTACATAAATGTCACAGATTGTGTACAAATTTCAAAATAAAAAGTAATGGTAAATGAAAACAATGTTAGCTGTGGCTTTGATAAGTAATTAAATGTTAAGTGGTTATCAAATCAATTGAAATGCTTTTTAAAGACATCTTAAAGGCAAACTATGTAGGATTTGTCAGTTCTGTTTGTAAACACACCTGTCAACGTAAATTGTTGAGTCTCATTAGCAGGTTAAATACAGATGCTTATGGGTGATGACTTCCCGACTCGAAATGTCGGCATTTACTGTAACAACCTGGTAATGGGACTCAACAATCACCTATCTTTCTCCAGGTGAAGACACCGTCACACACTGTGCTGATCGAAAGAGTCTGCACATTGTTTTTTTAAAAAAGAAAGTCCTGCATAGTATACTGTAAATATATGATGCCGTCACTTTTTGGTACATTCCAACCATGTAAACACAATCCTGCAATTACCCGAGTAAATCATCCATCCAGCTGCTGCTTGTGACAGTATTTTCTGCTGGTTGCTCTGTGCTGTCTGCAAAGAAATTCACATCACTTGGCTCAGACACTGGCAGCAACTGTGGCTCTGATGCAAAGATATCACTGGCAAAAAGATCTGTCTGAGCTGAAGGAGCAGCAGCAGAGGACATATCTGAACCAAACAGATCATCCAGTGAGTTAGAAGTGCCTGAGGTGGATGAAAGCAACACATCTGTACCGTTTGAGATGTCACTAAGTCCAAAGAAGTCATCGGGAAAGGCAGATGGTTGGTTTGTTGTTTGATCAGACACATTAACAGTAGGCAACTGAGTGAACAGAACGTCGTTTGAGCTGAATATGTCGAAGTCAGTGCCTGAGGTTTGATCCTCAATGTGGTTTACGGAAGCTGTCTCAGGGACAATAAGCTGATCAGTCATGCTGAGCACTACATTCTCAGTCGGTATTGACTGAGAGTCAAGCAGACTAAAAGTATCAGCAGGAGCAGATGACAAAGCTGCGCTACTCAAAGAAGACGAAAATATATCAACAGGGGTGTTCACAGAAATCTCCTGAGAGTCAGACAGAGCAAAAAGGCTAGAGGAATCTTGAGGAAGTTCTTGATCGAGATCAAGAAGTCCTCCGCTGCCTCTTTCCTCTACGTCTGATGCATCGAGCAACTCATTTGGCTTCTGAGCAGATTCATCAGTATTTATCTGAATGGCCAAAGGCTCAACAGAGGCTAAGCTGACACTGTCCCCAAAAATGTCATCATTAACTGGAGCACTCAAAACTTCACCTCCACTCGACTCCTCAGACACTGAGCTCACTGACTGCACAGTAATGGGAGAATCAGTCACAGATGGGCCTGTAGCCTCACTGCTTTGCAAATTTGATTCCTGATCATCTGTCAGATTCACATCAGTTTGTTCTAGAGCTCTTAAGTCATCTTGTGTTTCACTTGGAGCATTGAGCAGGTCGGATGGCTCTGAGGGTGTGCTTACAGACTCACTTTTGTTACCATCCAGTGTGTTGGGCTCAGCAGAAAGTGACTTATCCTGTGTTTGCTCCCCGGCCTCTTGTTCCTGAAGTGGAACTTGAGACATGTCGCCTTCTTTTTGCAACTCTTTCATAACGGCCTCCTTTACCTCCTCTGTCTTTTTGTCATCAGCGTGTGCTTTCTCAGCAGATTCATCAGTATTTATCTGAATGGCCAAAGGCTCAACAGAGGCTAAACTGACACTGTCCCCAAAAATGTCATCATTAATTGGAGCACTCAAAACTTCACCTCCACTCGACTCCTCAGACACTGAGCTCACTGATTGCACAATAATGGGAGAATCAGTCACAGATGGGCCTGTAGCCTCACTGCTTTGCAAATTTGATTCCTGATCATCTGTCAGATTCACATCAGTTTGTTCTAGAGCTCTTAAGTCATCTTGTGTTTCACTTGGAGCATTGAGCAGGTCGGATGGCTCTGAGGGTGTGCTTACAGACTCACTTTTGTTACCATCCAGTGTGTTGGGTTCAGCAGAAAGTGACTTATCCTGTGTTTGCTCCCCAGCCTCTTGTTCCTGAAGTGGAACTTGAGACATGTCGCCTTCTTTTTGCAACTCTTTCGTAACGGCCTCCTTTACCTCCTCTGTCTTTTTGTCATCAGTGTGTGCTTTTGTTGTGTCCTCTACCTTCTCCGAGGATGACTGAAACAGTCTTCCTAAGAGTCCACCACCAGGTTTGACATCTGTTTTCTTGGCATCTTTTGGTTCAGTTTTGTTTGTTTTGTCATTTCCACCTGATGTGAAGAGCTTTGACAAAGGACTCTTCCCTTTGGACCAGGACCCCAGTTTGGCCTTTGTCTTTTCAGGCTGTTTTGCAGAACCCTTCAGAGAATTTGTTCTTGCAACCGGCTTCTTCTGACTACCACCGTTTTCTTGGTCACTGGATGATTCAGTCTGTTCATGATTTGTGTTACTTTCGAGGCTGGCCACCTCTCTGCTCATATGTTCTGCAGGACTGTGTGCGGTACTTGGATTTTCTGATTCATACGGGTTGACAGAGTCTTTGGGGATGACTTGGGGTATCTCAGGTAGCTCTTGTTTCACAACTCTTTCAGTTTCAGTCAAACTCTGA
This sequence comes from Pagrus pagrus, assembly GCF_965226575.1. NCBI lineage: Eukaryota > Metazoa > Chordata > Actinopteri > Spariformes > Sparidae > Pagrus > Pagrus pagrus. The sequence continues at coordinate 22,983,513 of NC_140196.1, read as the reverse complement.
CTATCAAGTGATTCCTCAACCTTGTCTACGCCTCCATTCAAAACTGTAATATCAGTCTGTGGGATCTCTTGACTGCTCTCCACTTTAACATCAGACTCCTGGTTCAACATATTACTCTTATCTGCATGGCATTTATTTTCAGGGATTTCAAGGTACGCCTCACTTTGACTCTGTTCTGTGCTGAACTCAGAGTTATTTTTGTCACTGACATCTTTTGGATCCTTGGATCTATTTACTTGGTTCTGTTCAGTTTGATCTGAAAACTGCATACAGTGCTGTTCATCTTTGGCTCCTGGGGTCAGTTGAGAGGATATGTCATACCGAGTAACATCAACATTTGAAGCAAACCGTACAGACTTCTTAGCTTTGTTTGGATCAGCACCCAGCCTGTTAGATGTTGGACTGTAGTTTGTTCTTGAGGTGGGTGCCACATTTTTCTGCCCTGTTTTTAGGATTGTGGCAGTGATGCTCTTTTCTTGGGAGAGCAAAGAAAAGTTACGCACTGTCGGAGAGATGTTGTCTCGGAAATGCCCTGCTTTGGTTAGATCACCCCTGGATTTTGCTTCCTCTGAGGGAAACTTTTCAGATGAGTTATTACGTGTTGTCTTAAATCGTTCCTTGACCCCTGAAGCGAAGGAGCTTGACAGTGTTTTCACTTCATCTTTCATTTCTCCACCATGTTTGATCTTTAATTGGTTGTTGTCTGAAAAGCTCATCCTATGAGTAGATGCTTTGCCAATGTCAGATATCTTATTTTTCACATATGTGCGCTCTGGATTAACCCCTGTACTCTTCTTCTCTGGCGGCCAGCTTATTTTTAGTTTGCCCTTAACATCGGCACCACTCTTACATGCTGGCTCCTTTGCAGACGACTTTGGAACAAACACACCATCAGAGGACTCTCTGGGGCCGTCAGACGTGTTTAAGTTGCTTTTTATAATTTTGGGAGAAGACATGGCATCTGGCTCATCTGTGCCTTTATCTTTCTGAAGCCACTGGTCTTTATGCTGCTTGTGTCCAAATCCTTCATCATAATTTCCTTTTCTTTTAAAAAGCTGCTGGTAGTGAGACATGCAGTAGAACTCTCCATAAAGAGATGAGTAGTTGTGTAGGCTGCAATAAAGTAACACATAAACAAGTAAACAAATATTGTATGTATTAAATAAATTGTTTCATTTGTCATTTATTGTTTTATTTGTGCTAGATCAGCTGCTGTGAATGATTTCAGTGCATTAATGATTTGGAATAATCACAACGTATCATCTCTGATCATGTTTTTGCTCAGCTATTCCAATATAAAAATTTCAGTATGATGAATTATACTATTGATTAGTATGAATATCTTTTTTATTGTATAATAGTTGATTTGACTTGTTCTATCACGCTGTGAAACATATCTCACCTGAGCTTCTTCTCACAGTGTTTACAGCAGAAACAGTTCCTGTGCAGGATAAGTTTATTGGCAACCATTTTTTCCATCGGATAGACCGGTGTCAAACAGGCAGAACACATTTCCTTGGAGGGTGACTGGAACTATGATGATAAAATAGATAAAGTTTAACATAACTAGGATTTTGTGTCAAAACATGTGCATCTGGGCATTCAGGTCATTAACAGTAGGAGGTGTAAAGAGATGACTTTTGAAATAACATTAGCTAGGAAGCTGGTAGCCTGGAGGTCAGAGCAGCAGCTACATGGTTAAGTCGAGACCAAAAACCGCACATAAAGTAAAGAAATGTGGAGACATTTCAGGTAAGAATGTGAATTCATTACAGTTACTCATTACCATGTTGAACTTCTGACTTGTCAAGTGTCAGCATTTTGCTAGCATGTTGTGATACAAACAATTTTGTTATTTTGTTAAACCAACAAGATATAATGTGTAAATTATTGTGCTTTAGAGGCACTGGTAGGTGGATTTTGTTATCTTCAGATTGATCCAGGCAACCTGCTTTATCTTGTTACCAGTCTTTGCTCTAAGGTAAGCTTGGCTAAGTGCCTGATGGCTTATATCTAATGGGCAGACAAAACTTTGATGTATAACACTAAATTTGAACACCAAGAAGTGAATAAATATATTTCCCTTTTAAGTTACTTACTGCTTTTTCCAGAATAATGTGGAAAATGTCTGTAAGTAGTTTAAAAATTCTTTGACTGTGAGCTAACCTGCTGGTTGTTGTTGCTGATGTGGTATGGTGAACATTAAGCTAACTTCAGGTTTTAAAAGTTGTGATATAATAATGAGGAACCAGTTTAAAGAATAGAAATCAGTTTTCCCAATCACATATTTTTGAACTGTTATTTATTTGACAATTTAAACAATAAGAACAGAAAGTATCAACTTTATGCTTCGCTTTAATAAAAGAACTTAACACTTTATCATTTGGTTACAGTATAAAATCTATAAGACAATTTTTTTTCAATTATAAGTCAACATTTTCATGATTTCATAAGATCAATTTTGTGACTAACAAAATCTTTTCATGAAAACATAATGTAATAAATACACAAAATAAAAGAGTGGGAAATGCACTTTGTGTCGTCTTTAGTGCTTTTCCTTTGGTTGGCTAAATGTTACAAACACTGTTCCTTCCTCTTTGCCGTTTCTCGGCACTTTATCTTCAAAAGGGCGACCAGCTCTTCGAATTAATGGGGATGTCATAACTTCATATCTGGGTGGACTCCCAACTACTTCAAACAGTGCGGCTGATTTACTGTCAGACTGTTTGGTGACAAATGTCGAAGTCACAGAAGAAACAAATACATTGCCAAAGCCGTCAGTCTCTTCATATGTTTCGCTGACAGTCTTTGTGCCGATTATTCCTGCGGGCTGCTCTGGCACACTTTTAACCTCCAGCACACTGACTTTGCGTTGTGGAAGGCTGTTACAAGACTCCTGTCCCAGATCACTATTTGCATCAAGGCAGCTTTGAGAATTGCCTTCTGTTTTTGGTTTAAATGTTGACATGGGGGACTTTGGTTGTTCTGCAGGCCTCCTGGCAGCTGAGTGAATGGAGATAAATGATGGGGAAGACTGGGAAGAGGACTGTCTGATGAGTGGCTTTGTCTGCACTTGCCTGGGCACTTCTTGTTTAGATGGACTTGAATCCGAAACTGTCTGCTTATTCACATCAGATGGCTCCCTAATAAGACCTGATTTGGCCTTGCTTGACCCAATACTTATTTTCCTGATGTTGTTGGTAGGTTGGAAGTTTTGCTCAGACTTTAAAGACTCATCAAACAGTCCTGACAACCCTGCGATGTCAGACTCAGATTTCAGATTAGAGACGGAATACAAAGCTTTTTTAATAGTCTCTTCAATGTCAAGAAGTTTTGCTAACGTCTGTTCCTTCAGATCCATTATTTCTTTGCTTGCCCTTTCAAGATCTTCAAACGCAGTCTCGACCGAGGAGATGCTTTCTAGATCATCATCCTGTGCCACTACTTCAACTTTCTTTTCCTCCGTTTTACGTTGCTTTGCATTTCTACTTGGTGTGACCATCCAAGCAGGGACATTGTCATACAATGTCTTCAAAGAGCTAACATCTGCACTGCTGGTCTCTCCCTCTATCTCTTGCACTTGAGAAAGGATTCCTTTGAGTTCCTCTCGTTTTCTCAAATTTTCAAAGATTTCCATTGCCGCCGTCACATTTCCTGCCATGATCTCCTCCTTGTGAACAGAAAGCCTTTGTCGTCTTTCATCTTCTGTCTCCTTCACTTTCTTCTCTCTTAAAACAACTTTATCCTCAGGTTTGGGTTGCTTTTCATTGCAATCATTTTGCTGTACATGGCATGCATCAACCAGACTTTTGGTCTTTGACATTTGCTGTGTGTCATCAGTGTTGTGTTGTTTCGTGGGATGGGGTTTGTGTTGTTGAGCAGTGGTTTTGTTGGTTTCTTTATGTTCACTAACATTATCATTTATTACTTTTACCTTCTTGGACAACAAAGGGGCTTTTTTGTCTCGAGTCTCACTGTCCTTTCTTTCAAAGTTCTGTAGAGCAGCCCGCAAGCTCATGTTCATTTCATGTTTACCCTCTTCTGCGTATTTCTCCATGCACATTTGTATCTCCTCAGCTGCATTGATTTTCTGTATTACATTTTTCTCCATTTCTACTTCAGTGCTGTGTGATGTCATTACTTGGCAGTCTGATTTGCCACCAGTAAATGCTGCTGTTTTCTTTGTCATCTTTTCCAGAGCCTTTGAGTTCATTGGTGGACGTTCAGTTGATTGATTTGAGTCGTGAACTGATTCATCAACACAGTTTTGGTGGTATGTTTTATGAACGGTCTGTGTTTTTTTGTTGTCTTTAATGGGACAAGCGACTTCGGGAGCAGGGGCTGGTAGAATATTTTGTTCCTCCACAACTACTGATTTTGTCCATTGTGGCTTTGGCAGTAAAGCTGGCTTCTGTGGTCTTTCACTTGTCTTTTGAGGGAGTGGAGGTGGCGTTACACTCTCAGACGTGGAGGATTTAGAGTTTCCATTTGCTACAGGGTTGGGTGTTGAATTCTGTGTTGTTATGGATGGTTGTCCTTCACAGGTTACTGAAATTGAAGGAGACAATTTTGTGTCAGATGGAGGCATAGACACCACAACACACTGCTTGTGAACAGTCTTGCTCCTCCCTGAACATGCCCTCCCTGAATTTCTGTATATCATTGCAGCCTTATAGTCTCCTTTAGATACATTTACACTAGACTTCTCAAGAGACTGCAGAGCCATTTGGACATTCCCTTTTACAATATCTTCTTTATCTAAGAGCTTCTGCTCTGTTGCTGCACTCTGCAGAGACCTAATAGCTGCCTTCACATCTCCTCTGATAACTTCTTCTGTCTCATCTTCTGTTGTCTGACCATTACACTCACAACTTACAAAAGGTGGCAGTGATTCTGGTGCACAATTACTGACTATAACTGCACTTTGTTGACAAGCCTCAAAGGAAACATGGCTTTCCTGATCTCTCTCTGCATCACTGACCTTTGGATTAGTCTTGGTTTGCTGGCATCTGGAGGAAGACGAACATGTAGATTGCATCACTGCTGAGGAGCTTTCCTCTTGTGCTGTGACATTCAGGTTGTATATTTTTCCAGGGACAATGACTTCACGCTCCACATGCATACTTTGCTGCTTTGCCATTTCAAGGGACTTTTTAGCTGCTTTCACATCTCCAGATATAATGACCTCTTTTTGTAATTGGCCTACTTCCACCTCAGGACCTTGAACTGTCAAGTCCATGTCATAGATAGTTCCAGGTTTAATGATCTCCCGCTCCACACACATGCTCTGTTGCTTAGCACGTTCTAATGACTGCAGTGTTGCCTTGATGTCTCCTGCCACAATGTCCTCTTTTTCTACCATGATTGGTGGCTGCACTGAAAGTTGTTGCTTTGCTGTAAAGACATCGCCAGGGATTATTTCTTCTTTTGGAGCACTGTCAACACTGAAAGTGCACTCAGACGAAAACACTTTTTTGGTGTTCTTTACATCCCCTGGCAAAACATCTGAAATGGTTCGCTCAACCTGCTCTTTTTGCTGAGAGAGACTTCTCTTTGCTCCCTTCACATCCCCCTGAACTATATCACTTTGCTCCTCAGCCGGAAGGCCGTGATCCACTTCATCTCCTGATGCCTCAGTGTGAAGAGTTTTCAGATAGTGCAGATCTCCTTTCTCAATGCAGCTTTTGTACAAATTCACATTTCCCTTTTCATTTTCATCCACTCTACACGATGCTGCAGTCCTCTGACTATTGGCAGTAGCTAACAGATTTCCAATCGTAGACTTCACGTCTCCCCTCTCTGTAACGTGACTCTCAGTTCTGGTTTCACTGCAGATGAGTGAATAAACCGTCATCTCAGCTTGTCCCCCTGCAGTCTCTTGCATTATGATTCCTTTTTTCAAATCCTTATCTTGAACGAGCAAGTCATCGATGATCTGGACAATGTTCTGTATTCTTTGATCGCTTTCGAGGTTGATAGTTGTGGCTGACTGGTAGACGGGAAGCTCTACTATTGTGGTATTCACTTTATCCTTCTCCACTTCTCTAAGGAGACTAACTTGGGGCTTTAGGGTTGGTTTGAGTAGCAGTTGTAACATGATGTTCTTGATGTTACCCCCAACTGACTCTTCTTTCTGGATTTGCACACCTTTGTTGCTTTCAAGCAGATATTTTGCCATATTAACATTTTTACTCTCATTTGCTTCTATTATGATGCCACTTGAGTGAACAAAATTCATTTGGTACAGATAGGACAGGGTGTCAGCAACACTGTTGGCAGTGATTTTGTCCAGTGGAGTGGTCTCAAAGAGCCAGGTAGTGCACTTCACATCAGCTTTCGGTATCTCCTCTTCAGGACCATGCACTGACGTATCTCCAGACTCCTTGATTTTGTCCAATGGCTGCGACTCAAACAGCCAAGTGCAGCGTTTGACATCTCCTTTCTGGTTATCTTCTCTGTGGACTGTTTTTAACGGGCCTTGCTCCTGAGGTTCCCCTTTCAGACTGTCAATGGTTTGATTCTCAAAGAGCCAGGTGGAGGTCCTGACATCACCTTGCTGGACATCAGTGACACTAACCATGCGCACAAACTTGTTGCCTGACTGCTCAGATTCAAATATCTGTTTATTGAGCTGCATATTACTACTTCCGAAGTCTTCCATGACCTTGACAGAGGGCTCATCTCGGCTGGTAAGGGAGTCCAAAGGTTGAGTCTCAAACTTCCATCTGGCAGATTTGACATCTCCTTTCTTGACGTCTTCTTGAGTGACAGCTCGGATCACATAAACTTCATTCTCTGCCTTGATGGCGTCAAGGGGTTTTGTCTCAAACATCCACCTCGCTCCTCTTACATCAGCACTCATGACCTCCTCTTTCTTCAAAGTTGTGACTTCGTGAAACTGGCCCTCCTTGTCCCTGATGGCATACAGTGGCAGGGACTCAAACATCATTGTGCTTGACTTAACGTCAACATTGCTCACAGGCTGTTCCACAGAGTCTGCTTTCTGTTCGAGGGGTTGGTCATGGATTTTGTCCAGAGAGGAGGTTTCAAATATAAACTTTTTGTTCTGTACATCACCACTCTTGGCATCAGTGCATCTCTGAATGTCTGCATCATTTTTGTCCTTATTGATCAGGTTCATGGGGCAGTTCTCAAACATCCAGGTAAATGTGTGTACCGACCCTTTTTCGATGTGTTCATCTTGGTTCTGCTCATCAGATGCTGTTATCGCCATTTCTGATCCTATTTCATCAAGGGACTGGGATTCAAAAAGTTCTCTGACTCGTGAAACATCTCCAGACTGAAAGTTGACCTGGCTGACACATCTCACATCGTGTTCAGAATTTGCATCTTTTCTTATCTTGTCCAAGGTTTCTGTTTCAAAGAGGTGTTTGACTGTTTGAACACCAACCTCCGATTTCACAGAATCCTGTATGGTGCTGCACAGCTTCAAATTGTACTCTTCGCCATCCTTGATGCTGTCCAGAGGCTGTGATTCAAAAAGCCAAGTAATGGACTTGACATTGGTATTGTCAATGGCCTCTTTATCATTTGCTTTATCTGCTTTGTCATACAAAATGTCCATTGGCTGTGTCTCAAATAACCATTTACAGGTCTTGACGTCGCCTTTGTGGGGCTCCTCTTCTACAGAGGAGTTGTGTTCTGTCTGGTTGAACTTGGAATGGATCCCATCGATTGTCTGGGTTTCAAAAAGCCACTTTGCCGTCTTGACATCGCCCATTTTATCCTCCTGTCTGGTGATGCCTTTGATTACCTCAACATTTCCTTTGCCCTCTGCAAGCTCATCTAAAGGCTTGGTCTCGAACATCCACTTATAGTTTTGGACCTTCCCTTTGATTAATTCCTCTCGGCTGACTGTTGTGACCTTATGGAGGTTTCCAGTGCTGTCCTTAATAGCATATAAAGGAGTTGTCTCAAACATTGCTTTATTTCCTTTTACATTTCCTGATGCAACAGCCTTTTCCTTCTCAACAATCTCCTCATCAGACTGAGCAATTTTGCTCAGAGGAATTGTTTCAAAAAGATGTTTGAATCCTTTAACGTCGCCCTTTTCGATCTCTTGTTCCTTGATTGAGATGTTCTTTTGAACACTGCAGCTCTCAAATATTTGTTTTTTGCCTTTTACTTCTCCTTGTTCGTCAGCCGAAAGGGTAACTTTCTTCAGATGCCCAACTTCATAGCTATCATTAAGGGTCTCCATGGGTTGAGTTTCAAACAGCCACAGAGAAGTCTTGACATCTCCTCCAATAATGTCTTCCTTTTCCAAAGACTTTTCTTCAGAGTCTCCTTTTAGTGCTGCCAAGGGTTGCATCTCAAAGAGCTTCCTCTTGTTGATGACATCTGCCTCTCCTGCACATTCAGCCACCGTTCCTTCAAACTTGTCCACTCCCACCACCTCTTGTATTGTGTCAATTGGCTGAGTTTCAAACATCCACCTCTTCTGGTCAACTCCTCCTCTGTGTCCCTCTTCCAGTGATATACCCCGAATTATTTTCACCCCTTCAGTTCCCTTATTAATCAGGTCCAAGGGTTGGGTTTCAAAAAGCCAGCGAGCAGTACTGATGTTGCTGCCGTTGATCTCCTCCCTGCAGATGGATTTAATCTCATGCATATTGCCACTGTTGTCCCTGATGGCACAGCAGGGTTCTGGCTGGAAGAGTTTCACAGTCTTCTGGATGTCTCCTTTCTGCTCCTGCAGCTCAGATCTCAGTTTGAGGAAGCTATGATCTTCTATAGAGTTGCAGCGCCCCAAGTCACTCAGTGTTTTTGACTCAAAAAGCAGCCGAGTCCCTCTCACGTCTCCTGGCTGGATGGGTTCTCTCAGCACTGCTTCGACCAGTTCCCCTTCTTCTCTTTTTGATTGACTTAGGGAATCTAAGGGCTGGGTCTCAAACAGCCACATCGATGTTCTCACATCTCCTGCGACGGAAGTCTGTCTTCTAGCAGACATTTGTTGGGTGCTGTCAATATGCTCAAACATAGAGGAGGTGCCTCTGACATCTCCTCCTTTCAACTCCTCCTCATACAGCAGCTTCTTGGTTGCATGAGGATCCCCAATATTGTCCAGAGTCCAGTTCTCAAAGATCCACTTCATGGACTGCACTTCCCCCTGATAAGCTGCGTCCGCTGCCTGAGTGTTTTCTGGCTGCACTGCCTTTAGTATATCATCATCCACAGCATCATCGAGACTTGCCCGTAGGTCTGGGTGGATGTGTTTAAAGAGCCTCTTCAGCTCACTTTTCTGCCGTTGCTGGTAGAACGTGGTGAAGGTTTCTTTAGGTGGAGGGAGAGGGAGGCTACCTAATTCAGAAGGCCCTTCATAGTCAAGGGGTCTAGGTGGTACAGGAGGAGGTGGTGGGGGAGGCAGGTAGTCTTCATCATGAGATTGTGAAACTGTGACTTTCCTAGCTGCTTCGGCCATCTTTAAATGAAAGAAAGATGGGAGTAATATTGTCAGGTTTCAGTAATCAAAAACAGTATTAGTCAAGGTAAGTGCAAATATTAGAATGACATGCATGTTAGCAAGTGAAGCCATACTTTACCTTTCTCTATGCTCTCTTGATGTTTTTCACAGCAAACCATCCTTTGTCACACCAGGGTTAACAAAACACTTAACAGCTGTTAGTAAGCAGACATAGTCTATACTGTAAGTGCACTAAGTTGTGTTACTACTATTACATTTGTGCCTCAATTTTCTTTACAGAAACACCTGTAAATATGAATCTGCATTAAACCAGCATTCAATTCGCAAACTGTAAATATGACACTGATATATTATCACCTGTTAAAGATGGCTAAACTAAAATAAACTAAACTAAATGGCAACATTATTATCGAATTGAAATTTGATGACCTGACAAATGTACAACTAACTTTTAGTTCTGTTTTTGTTCTCCACCAGCTCCTGAGATAAATATCTGGCTCTTTAGTTGTTCAATGCTACATTATGTTCACCACAGTGGGTATATTTTCTTTTAGAAACGGTTGCCTGTGGTTGAAAACAACACCGACTTGAATGGTGCAGTTCAATCATAATACCAACGACGGAAAAGCAAAACAATGAGCTCAAAGACACTGAAACACTCCACAGAGCCGAGGGAAACTTCAGTTGGTTGATAGCTTTCTATACGTTTGTCACAAGAGCAGCATATTTCATATAGACAGTGATAGTCATTTGATCCATTGTTATTGTATGAACAATGTAGGGATTTCAGCTCTGTTACTGTTCTGGTGCACAAGAATTCAGTGAGTGTGTATAAAAAGGCCTTTAACCCAAAAAGGATGGGAACAAACTCAGCACTTAATTACATATAAAAATAACACTGATGGTCTGTCAGTATATGACAGATAGTAGTAATTTTTTTTGTCACAGAGTCAATAATTTACAGTTCATGCTAACATTTTTACATAGTTACAAGATATTCAGGTTATTTAGAGAAATGTGTAGTTCGTCTGCTCTGAGTGTAACTCTGATCCTTTCCTGTTGATGGCACTGTCCCTAACTTAATCAAGCAATTCTTGACCTGATTATGCATAAAATATAATATGACATGAAATACATATTATAATACATCAATATGTAGTATCTGTTGGCCATGGGAAAAGCATATGGCATTGTGCTTAAAGCAGTTAAGTCGTTCTGATGGAGCTGCAACATTGACCGATTACTTGTCAGCTATTTTATTAATCATCATCTGTTTTGATAATTGATTAATTGTTTGAGTAGTTTTGTTAATGATCACTTTGGGTCCTGGCCAAACAATATATAGATATTTAAGAACGTCATCTTGGACTTTGGAAGGTGCATATCCTATATTTTTCATAATTTTCTGAAATTTTCTCGGCCAAACAACAAACTGATTAATCGAGAAAATAATTGAGTTATCGACAATGAAAATAATCATTGATATAATTTAAATGTCTTATGTCATATTGTGTTGCTTCTTAAGTACTGGGTCAAAGTTTAACTGTGTCTTTGGTCATACAAGCAAAATAAAAGTCAGTTCCACAGCAAATGTACAAACAGCACCCACACACTGCAGTAAAGCATAGGAAGATAACTATACAGTACCTTGCTGATTTTAGCTGTTGTTCGTGGAGTACTAATGAATTCCTGTTGAAAAACAGAAACACAAAGTGTGATTTAGATCAGCTTGGATCATGCGTTTTGTACATTTTTTCTGTAACAGTATATATCAGCACATGTGCTATTCATTTAAAGTATACAATGGATTTATTGTAAAATGTTGAGTCGCTCCAATTGTGACAGAGCATAGTGGTCATTCCCTATTGAAGCCCTTGACCTCGGTGTGTAGGGAGGAATGAGAGGCATGTCAGGAACTCACTGGCTGTGTCGAGCCTCCTGTGGAGTCGATAGCTGCTGCTCTTGACAGATAGAGAGCTGATCTGTCTCTCACTGAGGAGGAGGTAGATATCCTGTCTCTGGATTGTCTTGCTGGGGTGCCCCCCTTAGTCAGTGCTGGACTACGTTTGTCATCTGCAATAGAAAAGACAAAATCAATCCAATATCTTCAGTCATATCTGAAATAATTATAAATTAAATGCACAATAAGATAACAATAACTGAAGTAAAATAAAATGTTAGTTTAGATTTGTTGACATGCACTTGTAAAAGTAGGACTCAGATGTATATAAATAAGCACAGCAGAGTGTGTCCAGTGTCAGCAACAAGTTTACTGATAACACTGTGCGTGTATGTTCATAGTGTGTGTATTTTTAGTGATGTTGGAAACTGTTATCACCGTTGTAGCTTCCTGTTAACTTGTGGAAACTATTTAATCTCCACCCAGGCCTAAAGTATGGCCTCCTAACCGTGATTTCAGGTATTATTTAAATGAACCTCTATGATTCTTTTGTGCCAAAAACAAACATTGTAACAAATATATCATTTTACGAAGGCTTTGATCCCTGACAAAACAAATAGGCCCACACAGACTGCCTGCTGCCTGGGACCCTCACCAAACTGCATGCCATGGTCTGACCGTGACGCCCAAGAAGAAAAAAAAAAAACAGCAACTGCTAGCTCAGCTGGAGTGACACAGATTGTTTGCACATTGTTTGTGTGAGCTCTTTGCCATCAAACCATCAACACCTGACCAAAGGAATGTGACTGCCTGCCCTCATGAAAAACATGGAAATGTTCTCAGCTCGGCTTGGCATTAATTCACCTGAAGCTGTTTCACCCTGCAGTAATACACCTCGTTTGTCAATCAAGTAAAGAAAAGTCCTCAGTATGTATCAGCTGAAACAAGTTGAACAGTTTGAGTTATCAGCTGTAGATGTGATAAGTTCAGGAAATATTTCAACAACAACAGCACCGTGAACAATATGGCCAGAGGTCAACAGCCCAGTGTGTTGCCATCCAGCTGTAACTAATGACCAGATTCGGACACACCTCCTCTTTTCACACACTAAGCCCTCGCAGCACAAAAGGATGGACCAGCAAGCTGGCGCCTCTCACGAGCCCGGACTTAAAGCATTTTCATAGATGGGTGAGCAGACAGAATGAGGCGACCGAGCGCCATGCGCGTCCTGTTGAAGTCCTCACCCACTAAACTGAGAGGTCAACTTCCATCACTTATCAGCACCCGTACACTCACACACACTGGTATTAATAGCTGGTTTGAAAAGTGACTCAAACACATAAGGCTCCATGGATACCTGTCTCTGTGGTTCCCACACATCTAAAGTATTTCTGCTGACATCTCTTTGATCTGGGCTCATTCTCCAGGAATGAAGAGGAGCTATTAGCGGCACAGTAATGTGGGGGGCGCTTTGGGCTGCTGGCAGCTGTACAAATGGTGGTGAAATGCAATTGGTATTTGTTCTTCACCACCACCACCACCACCTTCGCCACCATCAGCTGTCGGCAATTGTGGCCACATTCACAGACTGTAATGAAAACCAGCGTGCCAAAAGGCTGCTTGTACTGGAGCACATCACGCCACTGTGTGTTACACCAATCAATTAAAGTTATATTGGATTTTCCTTTCATGCAGATATTCTGCTTCTCAGTTGTTCATCATCATTCTTTAGATGATTGATTGGAGGAAAGCTAACGATTGAGTGTCCCTGTTGTCTGACCTCCCATTCCAGACATCTCGAGGGATAAAGGGCTGAAAATTGATAGCTACTTAAGACTTAATGAAGATGCCAACAGCATAGTCACAACACTTTGTGACCTTGTTTGGCTCTGATATCACTTACAAAGAAATAGTCATAAGAGGAGAGTAATGGAAAGCCTTGAGATCATCATGGTTTCTTTTTTCTTTTTCATTTTTTTGTTTGGTCTGTAATTTAGTTTAAGTTTTTTTTTTACAAGTACTAAGTAACTAATTCATAAGTTTACTTAAAATTTTAAAAACTGTTTTCCTTAGATAAAGCTATAGCACATCCACTCCACTCCAGTCTGTTCATTCTGCTTATCATATAAATTAGTATAACATCCAACTTAATAAAGTGCTATAATATGAAACAGTCTATACATTTAGGTAGCCTTCTCACTCACTATTATACAGCAGCACTTCTATTTTTTTTTCTTTTTTTTTTTGCATTAGTTACACATTTGCGTCAATTTCTACCATTTCAATAAAGTCAATACTCACTAAAATACTATCCGGCGTCGCTCTCTGTCACTTCCTCCGAGTATCTCCCCTGTGCTGGATAACTTAAGGCCCCTGTGATGTGGTGATACAGCCTGTCTCCTCTCTCAGTGCTCCTCTCTGACTGAACTCTTTCTAGTCCTGTGGTCTCAGTGACAGCTGATTTTTATCAGAGTCCGCTGCCCCAGTGGAAGACTTTGGCTATTTTGGGAGGGTGGGCTGGCGGCGGCTGCTGCTGTTCGGCTGAGTCAATCACCTCTGTTAGTCACTGAGAGACTGGGGCACCCCTCCACCTCTCATTCCCATAGCTACATTGTCACCCACTATAACGGGCACTGGGTGGGACCTGCAGTATGTGTGGTGTGGGTGCTTGGTGTGCAACATAATTAAAAAAACATCAACGGAAGGTCCTATTTTTTTAAAATGCCACACTGATAAGGCTGCTAAAGTGACTATTTCATATAATTGTCACACATATTCTGATAAATTATGCTCTTAGAGCGTAACATGATTTTCTTGCAGTTGAACAATAATTTGTGGCTGACGTTTTAAAATGTTTGTGTCAGCTATCCTCAACATAGATGTCCTGTGTCTTACACACACAAGACACATCACAGGGTCAAAGCGTGAGCTACGATACGTTGGAGTGATATCAGTTCCAGGACACAGAGGGGCATAGCTCACAAGGCCAAAGTCTGCGTCATGGTCAGAGCCGTCAGCGACAGCCTCACTCCTTAAGCATGTGTGCCAAACACATAGTTATGTATTTACACTGCCACATCCTTGTCTTTATTTAGCTGTTTCCCTGCGATTCCCAGGGCCAAAGGACACAGAGGTCAATGCTTACCAACTCTGCCAGGATTATCATTGTGACACTTTAAATCCCAGAAACCTTGATCCTGTCGTTTTTACTCTGTGGGAACTTAAGCTAGATTGATTGGATGTACTGGGTGTGTGGGGATACTCCAGCATACATATTTCAAAGAACCGACAGGAACACAACCATTATTTGCTCAAAGATCAGGGACAGAGGTCTTCTTTTTCGAAAGGTTTTCAATAGTTCTATGAAGTGAGGACAACAGATTGTGAACTGGGGCACCAAAATACAAGTGATCTCATGCCTTTGAGGGAACCCTGGCACCGATCCTGTCTATCCTATCAGATCTCAGTGACTATAAACATGAAATTCAGCACCACTGCTCACCGTGTGAGTATCTGGACGCTCTGTCGTAAGACTCTGGCAACCCATTCGTGGCCTTTCCTCTTTCTACCTGGGCGGTTCTCTGTGGATAAACAACACAGTGTTGTTACAACTGACACAACAATATCACTGTTTGGAGCATTTCTAGTGTCACTGTACACAATATTTCCTTTTGATTGCCATGTTTGGGAAAGTGGACAACTACTGAGAGCTTAGGGGCACTATGTAGTTTTGGAGAATAAATTCATGTATATACAATATTAATGAGGTAATAATACAAACTCAAGTATAAGTTTTTTCCATAACTGAATAAACAAGCTGTTCTCAAAGGACAATTAGGTCCCAATAACACTGCCTGTAGCTGCAGAGGTGGCAGGTCCACCAAATATAAACAGTAAAGTAAAACAGTATGCAGTTGTGTTGTCCTTTAAGGTCAGTTTGTTTATTCAGTTGATTCAGTCATGAAGACAGTTTGTTTAAGCATAAATAAACAGTCAATGAAGATCTTTCTCTTCTCACTAGAATTTCTTCTCTAAATCTACATAGTGCACCTTTAAAGGAATAGTTTGACATTTTGCGAAATAAGTTTTTCAGCTTTCTTTCCAAGAGTCAGATGAGAAGATTGACACCACTCTCATGCCTGTACGATAAATATAAACTGCAGCCAACAGCTGGTGAGCTTAGCTTAGCACAAAGCCTGGAAATGGAGGGAAACAGCTAGCATGGCTCTGTCCAAACTCTCCCTGCCAGTAACCATTAAAGCATGCAACTCTCTCTTTCACAAAAATATAAATAGTTGTTTTTACATTTCATTGTATGTACAGATTATATAAATGACATTAGTGAGCTTTAAAGGTGTTGTTAGGTGGATTATGTTCCCTTTGGAGAGAGCCTGGCTGGCTATTTCCTCAGGTCTCTAGTCCTTTATGCTAAGCAAAGCTGAATACCTGCTGGCTCTAAGTTTGGTATTTACTTTACAGACACCAAATTACAATTGAGCATCACATTTCACTCTCGCCAAGAGGGTGAATAAATCAATTTCCCAAAATGTTGAACTGTTCCTTTAAATACATGTGTGTCTGCACTTGGTTTTGTCCAGAGGTAAAGCATCTGTTTGGTTGTTTATGTTCATTGTCTGCTTCTATGAACTAAACAAATTGCTACCTGATATGTTTGGGACCTGGGCTGTCGGGTGTGTAAACACTTTGTACATCTGGTCCCTTAATGCTTGAAAGCACCTGGATGAGCATTATGTTATGTCATGATGTTACTATTATGTGTAGGTGATTTGCCTTCCTTGGTTGCTTGATGACTTTGACTCTATGACTCTACGATGTAAAGAACCGAGGAATGCATCACTGAGCACAGCCAATGTAGTAAAATCTGGTAGGTGCACACACGTACTAAACTCACACACCTGATTTGTTGCGTCCTTTAAAGGAGTGCTGTGACTTCTCCAGTCCTGCAGAGGGCAGTCTCTCCCTGTCTTACAGCCAGTAGCAGCTGCTGAGTTAAGCCGAGGGCTGCTGTTGTAGCCTTGCTGCAGGTTGGCCTTGGACTCAAACAGGGCACGCAGAGCTCTGGTGCCTGTAGCCGCCCTCTGAGGGAGGAAGTCCATGGAGCGACTCCTGGACAGACTCGAGCTTCTTCCAGATTCCCAGAGAGCCACATTATCAAACTTGATTTGATTCTCCCTGCTCTCCAGCTTTCTCCGTCGACTGTCCGCAACACTTTCGGACATCTGAAAATAAAGATAGATTCCTATATAATTTGTTTTCGGAAACTTTCGTTGTTTTAAAGGTGCAATTTCTTACATGTAGGACCTTTAAAGTCTGTAAAGTTAAATAATGATGATAACAAAAAGAAAAAGATGCACTACCTGATGTTTCTGCTCCACTTTTTCAATACTCCTTAGGTCATCAGAGCTTTGGTAACTGTTTGAACAGATTTATTGACACATTTACTGACAATGACCCCCTTAAATTCAACAATCAACTGGGAATTTGTGAGCCATAAAAGTGAATGAAATTGCCCACATGCCCTTGGGTAAAACTTTTATTCCTCATTGGCTACCTGAAGAGGACTGTACTGGCAAACTTCCAATGTGTGTAAAAGTGTAAACATAAGTATGAAAACTCAAGCATGCTCAGATAACTTTATTTTAACAGTATTCATAGCTGTATGTGAGTGTGCATTGACAGTATATTGTGCAGAACTTACCGTTGCACCAGCTGAGACACAGACTTCCTCTCCCATCGGGTGGGAACTGGCATGGCCCATGACCTCTCCTGAACCCCAGAGAGACTCCTCAGGGACTGGGTCCTCCTCAGGCCAAAGGACTCCATAGCAGTCCCTCTAACAGCAGCTAAGATAATGAAACATTAAAGAAACAGTACTTTATTTTTTTTTACCTTAAAATAACAGCCTCAAAATCATGTTGATGGTACAGTGTCTTGTAATAGAGTGAGTGGTGTCTCTGTCTCAGCCACTCTGCCCCCATCACTTGTTTCTGCACTATGTAACTTCAGTGAAAGGGTAGGATCACAGCGTTACATACAATTCACCCTCAGCACTTAAAAAACAGTTTTAAATGTATGACTTATCCAACCGAGACAAGTCAGAATCCAACCTGATGTCAGGCATAAAGAATAACTTATATTCAGAAAAAGTCAATCTTCTCACTGATGGTCGCTAATGCTTATTTATGTCATAAAGAGGGAACAGTATTGAATTGAGACAGTTTCGTAACCAGTTAAAAGATCCTTGTGGTAAGTTTAATTGTGTAACTTGTCCAGTGTGAGCACACAACAGACTCACAAGCTGCTAATAATTAGTATGGAACAACAACCTTTAATGGTCTTATTCACAAACAGCATCTTGTGTGTTGATCAAATGATTTGTAACTGATACTTTATGACTCGTTAAGGCTAAATCACTTCATCACAAACATGTTTCTTTTCACTGATCGTCACATTTCAAGCGGAGAAAGAATCAATTTATTTTCTTCTCAATTCAACATTCTGATGAGAGTTAAAGCACACAGCTGAGGTTTGACTTCATGTGAGTTATTAGCTAACAGATTGTCACACTGACAGTCATATGACTCTGTTAATGTTTATGAGCTCCAACTCAGACAGCAAACCCAACTTTACACCTTAGTATGACTGTATGCTGCTGTACAATCGATCCATTATTATTTTGCTGCTAAAAGACATGCTCGAGTCTCAAAGACATTTGTTCAAATTTTTGAACAGAGCAATTTGAAAAAAATAAATATTATCCCAACTCAATAAGCTACTTAATCACACAGCACAGTAATAATACTCTAAATGCTAATAAAGTTATGCTGCTCTGTCTGCAGATTTGAAAGAATATTCGATCCCATACCTGAAGAGAAGAAGCAGCAGTCACCTGTGCATCTCTGTCTCTGTGGCTCACTTGTGTTTTAGGAGCATCTCTCACAAGACACAGCAATTTCTAGTGGCCAAAGTCCTTTGACACCTTGTGATTCGAGGCTTCCGGACATGAGATGTATGACCATAACGTCACCTGATAAAATTCTCTGTCAGACCAAGTGTTTTTATTGTTTAAAGCAGATCACAATAATAAAACCCATCTCTTGCTCCATAAATGTTTGGTATTCAAATACCAGTGACAGTGATGAGTGTGATGCATTAAAAAACACTGAGAAAGCAGAGAGCAGACCTGTGCGTACTGTGACAGCTGCTCCAGTCAGATGTCAGTGTTAAAATGCCTGGCATAGCTGCTCTGTTACTGTATCTCATGCCAAAACTCAGAGCAGCAGCATTTTATCTCCACCTCACATGCTCATCATAGCCACTGTATTACTGCAGCAGCAGTCACATTCATTCATCTCACACACCATTATTCCTCGGTGTGCTTAAACAGATGATAATGTGTCAAGTTGCTACTGCTATTCTGTACAGGATGTGTCCAGAGCAGAGAAAATGCTGACGCTGCACGTAAATCTATGTAGGGCTCATTCCTGTTGATGATTACATCGACAGTCTGCCAGTGCTCAAAGGGTGGAGTTATAATTCTACCAAACTGTTGGCACGCAAATTATATACACCAATAAACCAGAGAGGAACCGGTTTACAACTATTCTTTGACACAGGCAACATGAAGTAATCATTAACTGTCATCAAGAGTTGCTACTGTACATTTTACAGTGCACATATAACACTTAGAGTAACTCAAACTATGATAATAAGAATTCAAGAATTCTCAAGAACAGTTTTTTATGTTTCATCCCAAAATGTTGATGCACCAGCCCCGTTAACTACGCCCCAAAATAGTATTGTGTTATTTTACTTTGCAGTGGTGTACCGTGTGTTTTACTCCACTATATTTATTTGACAACTTTAATTACTATGTTACTTTGCAGATTACCCGGCAGGTAAATTATATATAGTAGTTAAACAACGTATACCAGTATCAACATTAGTGATAAACACATCAATGCATTAATAATTATAATCCGATAATATAATATATTTGACATAATTCTCAAATGGGCCATTCTGCACAAGTAATTTTACTTTTCTACGTTTATTTTGATGCAAATACTTTTGTACTTTTTCTTTGGTAAAAAAATTAAATGCATGACTTTTACTTCTAACAGTATTTCTACAGTGTGGTACTGCTATTTTTACTTTTTTATTTTTACTTCTTTCCGCTGTGACAGTTTGGTCCCGCAAAAATGGGTCCTGTTAAAAATATACTTTGGTAAAAGTGAAAGTAAGCAATAAAAATAGTATAGATATTTTTATAGTACTTAAAATATCTGATATTAAATGTAGGCTACTTAAGTATCAAAAGTACATTTCTGGCGATAATTGTAATAATTGTAGTTAAAAATAAAAAGTACAGGTAAATGTAAATTATAAATATGTGTATGTACATAAGTTATACTATGGGTCAACAATTGTCAGATCTGACATTCAACATTTTTCTAAGTCAGAGTTCAGTTTGCTTTGTTTTATCTGATACCTATAAAACCATTTAATTTAAAAATGTGATTCTTTGGCTCTGATGCAGAATGCAATATGCAAAGTAACTAGTAACTGAAGTTTGACTTGTAACTAAAGTTATCAAATGTAGTGAGTAAGAAGTAAAATAGTTACTTCCAAAATAAGTGGAAGTAAAATATAGCAGAAAATGGAAATACTTAAGTAAAGTGCAAATAAATACTTCAAATTTGTACTTAAGAACCCTTTGAGTAAATGTACTTAGTTACATACCATCACTGCTCTCACCTGAAGCAGTTGTTTTTGTGTTCAGCAGGTTATTTATAAGAAAATGAGGTAGCTAATTTAAGCTAACTAGCTACTTTCCTGGGCTAGCTTACAATGCTAGCTTTGTTGCTTTTTATGTGTTGTTCTTTTGTAATAAGGTTAAAACTGCTATAATCAATGTCTATATTAACAATAGTATTAATGACTACACGAATGTGAAACATGTCACTCATACTGACTAACCTACAGATAATTATCAGCTGATTTACCACCAATCTACATAGCTCTTTGGCATATTTTTAGCTCTGTGTTGTGGTCTTCCTGTGGGAAACCTCACTGTTTTTGGTTCACTCTTGTCTCCATCATCAGTGTTTCACAGTAGACAGCTGTTTTCAATGTTAAACAACTTTAATCTACCTGCTCAGTTTCAAGCAGCAGACTGACAAAGTTAGCGACTAGCTAGTGGACATAGCTGAGCATTCAGCAGCTAAAATGGCGGCTAGATAGACCAGGTTGTTGTCCACTTATTGCATGATTGGTGGTTCAATCTATATCTCCTCCTGCCATCTGTGTATAGGAGTGTGTGTGTGTGTGTGTGTGTGTGTGTGTGTGAATGCGCAAATTGTAAATATAATGCAGCCATTCAGCATTTAAAGAGACAGATACTTCCTTTTAGAGCAAAATACGGCAAAAAGGAGTGAAAATTAGACTGACATTTCTCACGGTGACAGAAACACAACTCCAAATGAATGTTAATGTTTCTCTGTAACTGATAATAGGCAATGTGTGTTTCTGCTGCCCCCCAGAGGCCAAAAAGGGCATTATTGCGGGTTTTGCTTTTAGTTATTTTGTTGACATGCAAGGTGTTATTGGAAGGATATAGACTGTATTTTTGTTAGTGTTTGGCTGCCGGTTTTACGTTTTGTATTCTCACAAGTCCTGTAGTCATATAAGGTTAATAATATTTCTCTCACCTGACCACATGCTTATCATGAGCACTTACCATGTCAACCTCCAGTGGAGAAAATGGTTCATTCATTCCCTCGCTGAGAGTTGATGGTTTCTCACCTCACTATCATTCAACAGCCAGGAGATGGCATCAGAGCAACACCCTCTCCAGTCCATAACAAATGTGGTTAAAGGGCATGATAAGTACTTGTTGACAGAGCATTTGTTGTTATGCATATCAGTTAGCCAGGTGAGTGCACGTGCATCTGTAATGCTTGGTACAAACACATGAATGCACGACAACTAACAGTGGAGTCAGACATCAGTGAGAGGAGGACTGTTGTGTTGTCAGCTTTTAATGCATGTGTTTTGCCAGCTGCAGTGGAAGAAGGGAGAGGCAATCAGTGAGTGACTGAACATGTAGGGGAGGGAGGGGGGAAGTCAGACAGTCTCACCCACACAGAACAGTCAGTACTGGGCTGAACAGCTGAGAACAGAGCAGGTCTCCTTCCTTCTGCTGCTGCTGCTGTGTGCTCCTGCAAAAGCCTCACATGGAGCCACATGTGACAGCCAACACCAACAGCAGAGTACACTTTGCTGGAACTCGGAGAGCACAGGAGCTCCCGCTGCAGGGCTGACAACAAGCTGCAATCATTATCAGGAGAACGGGACACACACGTCCTCTATACACACTCACTCACAATGAAACAACAGAAACGTAAAGAGAAATACATATTTACTGCATTCCTTAAAGGAAAACGCCTTTTGTGTCCACATTGCCTCAAACAGGCCGGTTTGTAAGTTTGTAAGAAAGGTCACCGCAGCTCTCTGGCTAATGTTGACAAGAGGTTCATTGTTGAAGGGGGAATGTCAAACCCAATCACACAGCTGCTTGGCTGTTACAGCGTGCACTGCTCACATGCAGTGACAGATAAGATCACTTCTGGTGAAAATCGTAGTTGTGTAACCTACTTTGCACTCTGGGCTGCAGCTTGTCTTGCTTTTGCAAAAATTGCATTGAGGTTGTTTTTTGGGAACACAATGAGCGAACTTGCCCTCATAGAATAAATACAAATATTAAAAAAGTCAAACTGATTGGAGATTAAATAAAAATGATGTTAATCACATTAGTTTAAAGTAAATACTGCACATTGCCTTTGATACTACAATAGCATAGCAGAGTTGAGCCTGACTGGTCTTAGCAATGACAAGGCTGTTAAGGCAATGCATTTGAATTATACATGCAGTTCATCTCAGTCCATGTTCATGCAGGTTACTCTCCATCATAGCATAAGTCTCTTTCATATCAATTTTTCAGCCTACATGTTGCGCAGAGAGCACTTGGGCTCCAGGATATCGTCGCCCGAGTGACTATTCTACAGAGATACGATATCACTCCTGGACCGGCCCCAGGATTAGGCAGCAGTACGCTTGGCACACGGCCAGCACCTGCCATTAGGGTGTCACAGGAAGTTCTCTGGTGTCACCCCCTGAACTGATCCCACTGCAAAGACAAAAGGATGGCAGTTGACACATCACTTAAGTCGCCACTGTTGTGAAACTTTACCCACAGTCTTTATCTGATGACATTTTCCGAGTGGAGAAAGTGAGATTGGCATCTTGTTGATAGAAGTTTGTCTCACAGTTTAGTGTAAAGGTCCCGGAAATAAATGTGCTCATCAGCTTCTTGCTAAGAAGTAGATCCAATGCAAAAAAAACAACTTTTATGCCAAAGTTTGAACAGTTTTTGTTATTTCACATGACAATTTATGTCCTTTATGCTTTCTTATCTGTGCTCTTCACATTCATTTGAAGCAGGTAGAGCCCAGTGGAGTTATCAAATATGTTATTTTACCTTGAACTATGGCCCAACGTCCCTCCAGATTTCTACTATCCATCATCTTTTTTCAGTTGCGGATCAATCAGGAAGGGGTAAAATGATAACAATTTCTCAGATTCCCTACATTTATACCCAGACACAGCAGCGTAAAATTATCCCAGCATTCAAGCTTCTAACCATTAGGTAGGTAGGTACAGTGAGAAAAAAGGAAAAAAATGTGTTTCTTTTCATCAGGGTGATGCAGTTGAATGTGCATTAACATGTTTCATGTGTTGACGTTCACATACCCTACAATGGCGGAGCGACGCTGGTACACATCCTTGTCTTACCTAGAGCTCTCTCTCCATTGCTGTTCCCAAACAACCGCTTTAAAGGTTTGTTTTTCATTGTAATGAGCTTTGTTTCCATCAAAAATATACAGTAATATGTAAAAATTCTGCAATACATTTACTAAAAACAACGTTACATTGAAGGTTACCTTTTCTGCGACCCTTTGTGCCTGAGTCACATCAGATAGATTTTCATCAGCAATGGTGGTTGCGGTTGTGGTCACCAACAGTGAAGCAAGTTTGACCATCGTTTGGTCACTTGTGTTTATTCTTGTTGCTCTGCAAGTCTTTATTCCCAAAACAGTCATATTACTTACACATCAAGGATGTGTATGTATGTTTGAATTCAACTCTCTCAATTCAGCACTCACCAGAGACTGTGGTACTCTCTCTTCTTATCCCCCTCTGACCTATGTAATTTCATTCATTTAGTATATTTACCCTCCAGCTCCAGTTGGTAGTCAGCCTTACATAATGGAAAGACTCGACAGTATAAGTCCACAGATCGGTTGCAGTCCGGTTGATAATGGAAGTCAAGATAAATCCACTTTTAATCACAAAAGTTAAAAAGTAATCTCTGAGCTCTCGTCCTGTCAGTAAATGGCTCCAGATCAGAGCAGAATCCTATGTGACTCGGGTTGTTTATTCCTCCAGAAGCTCTGGCTCTGCAAACGACTCTGTCCTCCAGAGCTAGTCGGCTCTGAGCAGCTGTAGCGGCTCAGCCCTCCACTCTGCCTTGCCATCCCCACACAACACTCGGCAAACCTCTTTTGTTTTGTTTAGACGGAGACCCCTAGCGGCAGAATACATGTTGTGCGTTTAACATTTTTTTAGGTGTTTTATTGCATCTCATTCGAACAGTTGATGGAAACAGCATATTTTTAAAAAGACATCTCAATTTTGCTCAACAGATTTTTTGCTCCCTTGAGGCTTGCTTTTTTTTTGAAAAAGTGGAAACACTTTTCCAGAATAAGTTCTGATGAAGCAAACATTTAACAATTTTCATCAAGATTAGCTGGTTCTGCTCTGAAATTAGAAGAAGAAGATTATCTCCCACAGTCCCTTGTAGATGGCCAAGACAACTGGTTTTCTGTCTTCCCTCTAACGAAACTACAATTTGCTTAGCTTAGTTTATCCGCTCCAAAGCATTTAACGGAAATGCTCTTGTGCTAACCTCAACTCAAGTTTCCCACGGTTTAAATTTTGGTTCTGCATTACATGCAACAATTTACATACAGTGGAGTCTGCGTGTGGCTGTGTGCATCGAATCGTGCCCTACAGCCTAATAATAAGTGTTTGTTTTTTTTCTCCAAACCTCAACTTTGCTTGTTACGCTTTTTGGACATGAATATTTAAAGTTAGAGAGAAATGCTTTAGCTCTGAGGCCACGCTTTCCGGGGCTTTAATGCTAAACTCTGAACACTCTTTGCAAGTCTGCATTTAAAACAAGCAAACTGTTGTCACCGCTTCAGACATAAGTAAGAAGAGTAAACCTGAAGTCAGAATAAAAGGATCATGTATGAAGTGAAGAACATCACTAAAGTAAAAATGATGACAATAATGACTCCAAAGATATTGGCAGTGTTGATCATAACGGCAGTCATGGAGCTGATGGTGATGACGATGAAGGCAATCATGATTCACCGCCTTTCCAGCCTCTAAAATAGAAACGACTGGGCTATATTTGCCCTTGCGACCATGGTGACGAATGTTAAAAATATGACATCAGAGGCTATGTAAAAAGGAGCCAACTCATGTGTACATGTGACATTTCAACCAGAGGAGCTCTGGTATCAACAATAGGAGAGAGAGAGAGAATGTGGGAGTATAGTCTCCATTTCTCAATATCATGAGGGAGTTGATCCTGTTCGGTTTTCTGCACTGAGCCAAGTTACTTCACTGCCTTTTTATTTCATTCTGTTGTCAAGGAAGTATTTCTCAGCAACACTGTCCGTGCAGCGCGAGGCTTCATTTGGCACCTTCCATTGATACCTGACTGGAAAGCAATAACACACCGTCCAAAACTACACCTGATACTTCCTGTTATGCCCAGAAAAACTGAGAGTGATCTTTAAAAGGAGAGGGAGATAGTACCCAGTGAATAGTGATAGTATCCACAGAATGGAAGGAGGAACTGGGGCATAGTTTCACATGCCTGAAGCTTTGTCAAACTCTGTCAGTATATCGCTGTATGTGGGCCATCGCTGGCACAGCTTGACTGAGAAAACAGGGCCACAAGAGCCAGTGGCAGCAACCTGAGAGGCTGCCAGAATGTAGGTTAACTATAAGTTATGTAATGTGGACTCTGGACCGCAGCGCAGTTATGGTTTACTCTCGCTGTTCTTGGTAAGAGCAGAAATTAGAATTTATCAGACACAGAGTTTGTAAACAGGTCTATAGTAATGATTTTTGGCAGTGGTGCAATATATTACTGCTTTATTGGCATTCACGTAGTAAAGAGAGCAGGTTAGGAGTCTGGGTCAGATCGACCAGACCAGGTCAGATGACTTCATTGATAAATTGGAAAAGTGAAGTAGATTGGGACAGAATGACTATGTGTTTACTGCAAGTTAAAGTAGAAATATTAATTTTCCTCCATGACTCATCTCCTTCTGTGTTCGTGCTGCATCAGTGTGGTCTGAGAAGATCCGGATCCACCTCCTGACTAATTTAAGCATACGACAGAGTCACACTGTGCGTGGTAACAGCCTGCAAAAGGAACAGGAAACTCCAACCGTATTGCACAAATTGTATTTTTGGACAGGCAGTGTGATTGTACTATAAATAGCCATGTAGCCTCATGTAGCACTTTGATCATGTGTTATTAGTAAGTCAGAGCGATATCTCAGAGAGGATACATAGAACTGGACCTGCAGAGCATCAAATATTTTAAAAAGATTATTACACTTTAAATATTAAATAAAAGACAATTCTTGCTTCTCTGCTTCACTACTACTAATTCCATCCATTCCCTCTGCACTGTCTCCCTGGTGTTTACTCCACATGCAGGTCAGTGGAATAGAAATGCACACATGCACGAGAGCGATCCCATCCAAAGTGGGTCACTCTCTCATAACACACTTGGGTGCTGAGTTCTGGACGAGCAGTCCTTACTTCGGCCACAATACTTCAGCGAACAGGTATTTAGGTGTTCTGTCTTCAGACTGAAGCACTGATATGTATCAACATTGGGTCAAAGCTCTGGAGTATTTTGGGCTTGTATGTCCTTCCGTTCATCTGTCTGTCCATCTGTTAATCTGTCGCTCTGTTTGTCTGTCTGAGCTTCATTTTCCGCCCAGTCGGGGACACAGAGTAGCCTATGATTATCTTTAAAAGCAGAGACACTGGAATGTTAATCCAGACGCTTTACTTTTTCGCACTCAGGATTTTCCCAACCGACCCTGAGTTAACAGTTTGGACAGTTCACAATGAGCACATAGGCCAACTTCAATTTCTACCCAATGCCAATAACAGGAAACTGAATAACAGGAATGCAGGGATGTTACACCCAAATCCATAATCCTGCCCATCCACATCTTCTCCGCACTGCAGGGAGGTTCCTGGAGTTTGGGAGTGTCTGACTTAAAACGCCATCACAGAGACGCACCAGTGAGTCATATTACAGTGTCGTCAGATGAATACCTGGAAGTAAGTGTCACCTTTAACAGGAATCTCATCGTCACTTTTACAAGGCGTCTGAAGACAAGTTACAGACACAAAAGACCAAACAATGGAAGGCCAAATTATGATATGAAACCATGACTGAATACTTAAAGTAATGTTGAGAATTAAATAGCAATAACTTTGTAGATCAACTAAAACAACATGAATTCAGATAGATGGTTTTCAATGTTAAAGATTTCAACCATATCTATTTAGTTTTGCTGATTTAACTTTCTACATTAAGATTATGATATAAAAAGAAAAGAAAAAAGTTTTGTGTTAAAACACTTGACACATGTCAACAATTAGGTAACAATACTACAGTGTCCACTATAAAAGTGTTAACAAAAGCTGAAAAAGATTAGCTTCACCTGTCCTACTGTACGGTTTTCCCACTATTTTGCCCACCCTCAAAATATCAGTGAGCTACTTTGTTTCATTGGATACCAAAATAATAAACTCAATCTTCTAAGCAGCATTTTACACATGAACACGTGTTTCTAACTCGTTTATGATGCTGGCTGATTGCCCTCTGATAATCACCAGGTGGACGTTATTATTAAGGTTATTTATTTACCACCATATCACTGCTTGTCACAGTGCAGTGTGAACACAACAGACAGAGATCTGTGGGCAGTAGTGACAGCTCAGAGCGTCTCCTGCCTCTGCATGTGTCACTGTCTGCGTCAAGAGAAGTCAGGGGAGCCACGGAGAGGACTTACGTGAGGCGAGATGGTTCCGCTCCCGTCCGCTTCCGGCTTCGTTGGGCAGAAGCGCTCGTGTTAGCCTGATAACTATGATGATGAAGAGCAACCATTGGCACATATTAGCTAGACATGTTGAGAATGAGGTATGAAGCTGAAAGTGGCTTTATTTTCAAGCTGGTGTGCATCAAAATTGGTTGGTTTGATCTTAAGAAGCTAACTCAACTGATTTAAGGACGAACGCCGTGATTACAGTCTCAAGCTAGGTTTAATAAGAGGGCGAATCACTAAAAAGCATTGTTACTCTTTCATGAAGTGGACTATCATGCACCTGTTAAACTGCTAATTGCTTATTTTTTACTTTTCCTACGGAATTGCTAGCCATCCTGACAGCTGTGCGCATGCGCGGTGGCTGAGTAGGCTGCACTATCTTGCTGCTGGCTGTCGTGTCTCTGGGAGCTCCCAGCCAGTCCTCTCATGTTCTCACTGGTACTACTGTGAAGCTTTACATAAACAGAGGGACACACACAGCTGGCTGGACCGCGGACAAGAGCCACAACTTCGTGTCAGTTTCAGCCTTCGTTTGTTATTATGCTGCCTTTTACTTCTTGGTGAGTAACTACCGGGAAACCACTGTATTATTACTCCCACAGGGTTTCTGTTCGTATTTACTGTGGTTCATATATTGACCTTATCGTATTTATATTTATCACTTCGAATTACGTTTATCTAGAATCACGTAGTTTATAATTCTGTGTCATGTAGGCAATAACCCGAGCGTGACTGTTAATTTTACTGTAAATGTTCAGTTTCCCGAAGCTCCAGAGAGCCTCAAAATGAGTACTAATGTTTAAACAAACTTCCCATCACAAAGATAAGGACTCCACTCAGTGTCTGAAGCAGCGGAGGAAGTTTGCTCTGGTTTAAGTGGGACTGTCAGTGTGTCCGCCGCACTGTTGTCATTGTAGCCGACATGATCACCGTGCGTCTCCGCCAGGGGTGAAGAGGTCAGCAGCCTAATGACTGTTGTTAGTCCGAACAGGAAACGACTCGTGCACTCCCTCCAGTGAAAACCTGCCGTGACATCCGTGCGACATTCCTGGAGGGATGCAAAGTGTGTTTGGACGCAGTGGGGAAGTGATTGTGAACTTATTCTGCGTCATGGCAGTTTGTTTTCCACGATGCCGTCACTATAAAAATGCCCTGCAGTCTATTCTTGTCTACTGTAGTATATTAATACAGTATACCCCCCCCCCCCTTCTTGTTTCACGTGAACGCGCACGTGGACTGTGTGCCTCTGCTGCTTTGAACCTTTAAATTATTGATGTGCTCTCAGTGGACACCCACATGTACAGTAAGCTCTGTGCACACTGTCAGCTATTAAGTGTAATAAATATGACATAACTGGGAGGAGAGCTAAAATACTACAACTGCAATGCAGCATTAATTAGTTCCTTTGAGTTTGGGAATGTTAAACACCATGCAGATGATTTCCAGCTGAGATAAATCCCTTCCTATGCAGCAGAGGGTTGTACAGTGTAAACAGTGTGATGGCACAAGGATCTGTCTCTTGTTTCACCTCTTATTTTCTGACGGATCCAGGAAGTTCCTCACTCTGAGTGCATGCACCCACACACACACACACACACAGATTGTTTCTCACTGTTTGCTTGCCACAGACAATCAGAAACCTCTTTTCTTGTGGATCCAGCACAAGTGTGGATAACTGCAGGGCAGGTTTATATCGCGTTTTCTGACTTGAAGGAATGTCACTGTTTGGCCTGTGTGCTCTGTCTTTTAGAAAGCACACATGCTGTACTGTTTTCCGTGGCTCGTGTGAGGTTGAACGTTCCCTACCCTCCTCTCTGGGATTTGAGGGGAGGTCAGTCTAAATCCTGGTCAGCTGCTTGTATTACTGTCACTTATTATTATTATTGAACCGTGATGGATCTTGAGGTCAAACAGGTCTGATTTTGTTTGGAGCCAGAAAGAAGAGTAGAGGTTTTATGTGTGTATACTCAGTTTGCAGACTTTAAAGATTTAAACCTGAGTGATCTGATGACTTTCTGTCAGTCTTACTGCCGGTAAAAAAAAAAAAAACTTAACCGAACCAGAGCTGTAACAATTAAATCGTTTAGATGATCTGCTGAAATTTAACCAGCAAAAATTATGATATTTGATTTTTTAGGTCATTGCTTGAAGAAAAAAAAATCCAAAACGCTGTGATTCCAGCTTCCCAAATGTGAATATTTAATGTTTTCTTTGACTTTCATGGTATTCATTTTTTTTCCGTGTATAACAGACTATGTTGGACTAGATTAATAACAACACAGCAACACCACTCTCGATTATTTCTCTCTTCCACTCAGTAGCTTCAAACAGCCCTGCTAAGGGTTTGTTACCCTGAAATTACTCATGTTTGGATTTCTTTTCCATGTTCACATCCAAAAATAGCAGCCACTTGAACCGATACACCCCCCGGTCCTCAGCAGGCAGCCATTGGACGGTCCGTTTCCACGTATTCTTCACAAAAAACTTGAGGAATCGTTGGAATGTTAATTACTCTGTGGGGAAAAGAAAAAAGAGCTGTTGATTTTTTTTAACTCTCTCAAGTGCTCAGCTGGTTGTGAGCAAATGTAGTGCTTCAGTTCATATCTGTACTCTTGTGAAACATCAGTTTGCTGGATAATCACTATCAAGATGTAATTAGACTAAGCAAACTTGTGCCCTGAAACCGGCTCGACCGGCAGAGCTGCAGCTTCCTACAGGAAAGACCTCTCGTTCCTCCAGATGTCATTGTCAAAAGATGTTTATGTTTGCAAGGAAACGCATCATTGTTGTTAGACAATTGTCATCTCATTATTAAATCATTACATAATGTCTCATTTCATGTTCCTGGGTTAGGAATGCTGCTGTGTGGACAAAACCACACGTTGCATGACATGTTTTCTGCCTCTTCCTGTACTGAACTGTGCATTTATCGCCCCGGTATGCTAAATATTTAAACCAAGGTCCCTCATTTCTTGTGTTCATGCAGAATGTATGTCAACCACCACAGCCAAACAATGAGAGGCATCCTGAAGAGAAAGTTTACGGAGGTAGATGACTCCTCCTCCTCCTCCTCTCCTCCGTCCTCCCTCTCCTCCCCTGCCTCCTCAGAGTGGGAGTCCGACGGGGAGAGCAGCCCCTCTGACAACCAGGACTTCACACCTCACAGCCCGTCTTCACCCACCAGTTTACCCAGTAAGCTCAAACCCACAGCCAAATGTGTCCTCCTCTCTTTCAAATAATGCAAGCCTCCTCTTTATCTGGCCGTTTTCCCATCAGTGTTTTATAGGAGTGTCTTATCAGCCTGCAGCAGCGCCGGCATGAGGACGCTAACTTTAGGGCGGTACTTGATATTACACATTGAACGACTCGCCTCTGGACTGTCTGTGTGGTTGTGTGGAAGATGATTTGCCTGGGTAATAGGATGTTGTGGAATCAATTTGAATAGCAAGGTCTCTTTAAACAAGTCCTATCAAATGGCCTTATTAAGATAACACAAAGCTGCAGAAAGGCCACGCAGTGACAAAGTATCTTCAGTTGTTGTTGCTGTTGTTGTTATACAGTCTAAAACCTAATGTGTAACAGCTTCAGGCTTGTTATTCTGAGCCCGTTACCAAGTCCCAATAGAGTCACGGTGCAAACAGTGCCCCAGTGTGGAGCTTTATAGACACACAGAGCAGCTGAGATGAGCTTAGTCAGCTGGTCTCAGTTGTTTACTGACTGTAGGAACAAGACTTCAGCCTCGGTTCTGTGTGAAGGTTGGATCATTTGGTGAAACTGTCAAACCAAACAGTAAACTGATGGATACTAAAGACTAAACCAGCAGAATGAGTCTATAGACTGTATGTTTTGGTAAACCTTCAAAGGACATTTGTCAAACCGGGTTTACTTCATTGCTCTTTGTACTGTTGTTGTGTTCACTGTTGCCATGGACCTATTACTTGGTATTTCCTGTCCACATGTACGTTAAACTCCTGACCCAAGTGACTGCAGCGAAGCACCTGTAGTGTGTCACCTAGTGGCCGCTCAGAGAGCTACAGCAGACAAAGCAGACAAAGAGTTCAGGGCCTGTATTTATTGGTATGCCAGACAAAAGGTTTAGTGTGTCCCCAACACATAGTATGTCAAATGCAGTATGACAAAAATACCAGGATGTTGTACTGCATCTGGTCACATTTTGCAGTATGCAAGCCAGCATGCTTTTCTGACCCAGAATCCTCAGTGCAGCAGAAGATATATCACAGTAACTGAGCCGCTGACAGAGCACAGACTGATGAGTCATCAGTAAAGCTAAAAATAAAAAGTATGCAATTTGGAACGAAGCATAAGAATACTATAACTTAAATTACAAAAGTACATTAGTTATATGTGATACTCGTTTCAGTCGAGTATTTGCTCAAGCCTGTTATTTGTCACCTTCATCATCTTGTCAAGTGTGCTGATGAAATTACTTTTTTTTTTAGACTCATACATAAATTTGGGCTTAGAACTGTACTGCTCTCACAGATATACCCATGTTTTCACAGTACATTGTTAAGGTCCTACTTGTTAAAGCAGAATATGGTCACTGTAAAACTGGACCTAACAGTGCCTCACTTCTTCTGATGTTCTTGTTGTGTCTTTCTTTAACACAACCAGCTTGCTCCATCCTGAAGAGGCCCAAGCTTGCAGGCACACAGAGCACTGTGCGCTTTGACCAGGTGATGGTGTTCAGTTTCCCACGCTGCCAAGGCTTCACCAGTGTGCCCAGCCATGGAGGCGCCACCCTGGGCATGACCCGGAGGCACAGCACCCTCCAAAGCTACACAGTGGCTGAGCATGCATTGGAGCGACGGCACAGGCGCAGGGAGAGGCTCAGACAGAGACTGAGACAAGAGAAGCTCGAGGCACTGAAACACAAAGTGAGTGCACTTCATTTCTACATTAGTCCGCATTGCTCGTCTACACAGCAGACGTTTTACTTTACTGTTGTGTTGATTCCAGTTGATCACCAGTGGGGCCATTGACCAGAGAGAAGCAGACCGGCTCACGGTGGATCAGATCCCAGGTGGAGACACTGAAGTCCACATCAGTGATGCTGAGCTGGAGGATGGATGTTTCCTTCAGCCGTACTCCTCAAGGCAGCGGCAGGCTCTCCTGCAGGCAGTGGGGGTGAAGCGTGTAGACCGGGAGGAGAAGAGGCAGCTTCACGCCCTGCGTCTGTCCAGAGCGGCCTGTGGATGTGACTGCCAAGGCTTTTGTGAGCCAGAGACCTGCGCATGCAGTCTGGCAGGCATCAAGTGCCAGGTAAGACACTTATACTAAAAACTATTATGTGGGAATCTTGCAGATAACATTCTGATTTATTTTGGCGGCACTCGTTTCTTAATGATTATCAATACTAGTGTCAGTACTCTATATATGAGTTCCCACAGCACTGATTTTGACTTTCTTCTATCTTTTACACACAGGTGGACCGCTTAAACTTCCCATGCGGCTGCAGTAAGGACGGCTGTGGAAACACTCAGGGGCGCATTGAGTTCAACTCCAGACGTGTGCAGACTCATTACATCCACACTGCCATGAGACTCGACCTGGAGAGGCAACTGCAAGATGAAACACTGAGCCAAGAGGACCAATCAGGACTTCCAGAGGACCTTCAAGAGTACGTGGACCAGGATGAGGCGGATGCAGTGCAGAGTGCACAAGACAAAAGCTGCCCCTTTGGGTTCACCATGGAGGAAGATGGTCTTCCTCTCACCATGCCCGCCACACCTGTCTTTCACTTCACGCCAGAGCGGCTGGTAGTGGAGGAGAACAGCTGCAGCAGCGACATGACCGAGTCCTCTTGCTCCTCCTCGGACTCTGACGCAGGAGGATGCCTTAATGCCAGTCAGAGTCTTCCTGAAGTTGATGGAGGTTTGTCACGTGCCCTCAACATCTGTGACAATGATAACTACTCAGCGTGCAGCCAGCTGCGGCACACAGGAGAACCACTGACGCAGCACAGCAACAGCACATCTACTGACAGTATGGGACCACTGACAGCCAACACATTCACAGACAATATGAGCAGGACCTCACTGACAGATTACCTCGACGAGAACGCAAACCAAGCCAGAGACTTCTTTGAGGACGACTCTCTTGAGGGATTCCCCAACACCCCTTCCCCCACTGTGGACTACTCCTCAGGCAGGTACATGGACTTGAGTCTCTCTTCGGACTCCGACCTCGAGTTCTTCGACAGCGACTACCCCTCTGGACCTCTGCACAGCTCTTTCAAACTACACAGACACCCGGACAGCTTTTTCCACCTGCAGCTGTTCAGCACTGTTAATCTGCCACAGTACGAGTCGAGCACCTACCTCCTGGAGTCTCTGATCGGCCTGACTGAATCGAGCCCAGAGAAGGGTTACGCAGTCAACGATACCCAGCTTTTATAGCTGATTAAAGACAATCTATTGACATAACAAGAAACTGTATAAGAGAATTTAATGTATAAAGCACTGCTTTTATGTATTTCTAAGATTATTTCAATGTATATAGAATGATTGGTAAAATATTTTCTTAGCTGTATATTTTTCTATTGCCTCAAAATAATTTTGCCTTTGTTTCAGAGAAACTACACTTGAGTAATTAATATATGTCTTGTTTTTTTATTTCCTGAACCTATATAATGATCTCTGACATGTTATTTAATGTCTTATACCATGGCCACAGAGAGTATTTGGATTGGTTGGAGGGCACATATTAGTTACATTGCTCTTTGCAAGATAAAACTAATGGCTGTAAAAACTGTCTAACTACAATTTCTCCTAATTTTGGAGTAGTTGTTTGAGGTCATTTTTATTTTAAAGGTCACAAATTTCCTATTTTAAAGCTGGCCATGGTATAAGCGGGATAATCCACTTTGACACATGCGGTAATGGAAAAAATAACACTCCTTCATTTTAAACCTCCGGGTTGTGTTATTTATTTTTTTTTAGAACTGCCCAGTTAATCATGGATTATCCTGTGTAGGAAAAATATGGTTAGAATATTTCTGTACTGGAGTAATGAAAATAAACATTTTTATTTATTTATTTACCAGTTTCAAATGAATTCAATGAGTGGTACTTTTCTATTCATCCCCAGTGTCACATTATAGGAGCAACAATGATAATGACATTCATCAGAGATACATTTCAGTGTTTTGTCTTGTCTTAATATCATGGTGTAATGACTGTGGTTTGTGATTCTTATAGTGCAGAGCCAAAAAGAGGACATACTAAAATGTACTTTTCCGTTGGCTTCTGTTATCATACACTAAAATGATTAAGTCATTCAGTACAGTCTCCACTATCTCACTCAGTCCAGTTGTTTGCTGCAAAGTCATTTTGACTCTTCATTGGAGGAAAAGCACACTGAGCCAGCATGCACAATACCAAGACCCCTGAACTGGTGCACTGTAAATGAAATGTAGTCATGTCAAAGTGTCTGCTGGTAAAACATTCAGATCCTGGTTGATATGAATCTTCTGCCACTACTGAACCCATCGTACAGAATATTATCACGTTTAAGGGCTTTGCATCACCATTATATCGTTACACTACATACATATCATAAAATAATATGTTTTACCATAAAGGTAATGTTACTAGTAGTGGCTCAGTAGCACAACCTCATTATCCAGGGGTGGAAGAAGATCTTTTACTTATTTACTTTTATTTAATTACAAGTAAGCACAGTAAAACATACACAATTAATATTGGCAATATGTACTTTCACAGAAGCAAAAGTACGCTTTATACTCTTTCAAAGTTAAAAGAAAGTGATGGGATGTAACTAAGTATATTTAAGTACTGTACTTAAATATGATTTTACAATACTTGTACTTATACATGTTTTGGGCAAATATTGTAATTTTCACGCCACTACATTTATTTGATAACTTTAGTTGCTAGTTACTTTTCAGATTGGGTTTCAGTAGTGCATTTTTAAAATAATGTTTTTAAAAAAACATTATTTTACATGCAAACAGATTTTAAAAAGATGGATTTCGACACCTGGAAAAATGCAGAAACTCCGATCCAATAATCTGTGGATAAGTGGTCGACCCATTGTATAAAGTATGTACATACATGAAAATATATGTTTAATTTACTTTAACTTGTACTTTTGTTACTTGAGTACATTTATCGCCAGAAAAAATACATTTGGTAATAGTCCATTCTAAGGACAAAACACCCAGGCATAAGTAGTAGAGTAATGTAGTTGATGCTGTTCAATGCAGCCAGGACTGCACAGATTTGTACATTGGGGAGACGAAATGATCTCTCCATCGATGAATGGCACAACACAGGAGGGCCAACTCCTCAGGTCAAGACTCTGCTGTCCACTGACATCTGAAGGAGAAAAATCATTCCTTTGAGGACAACAATGTAAACATCTTGGCCAGAGAAGACAGATGGCTTGAAAGAGGAGTAAAAGAATCCATCCATATCAGACTGGAACAACTGTCTTTGAACAGAGGAGGTGGCCTAAGACATCACTTATCACCCACCTACAATGCAGTACTGAGTTCCCTCCCCAGACAGTTTAACAACCATTCACTCCTGGGCTCACCTAGCCTTAGAAACCCACATGAAGGTCTGTTTGACTAAGGACCCACAAGTGGCCCTAACGACTCTGAAACTCAGAACTCACGTGTCTTTAATGAACTGTAAGGACACTCCCATACATAGTTAAAAAGCCTGCAACTCAACTGAAGAAGCCTCTTGGATGAGCGGTGAAACTTCTTCAAGACACTGAAACACGTCCAGTAGCCTACGATACAGCACCTAGATTTGTTACTAAAGTACATTTACTATCAGATACTTTAAGACTTTAATTCAAGGACTATTTGTATGGGTGACTTTTACCAAAGAAAATGTAACACAATATTTTTACTTTTACCAAAGTGTTACCTTTCAGTGTTTTTTGCACAGAATATTATGCTATTCTGTTGTTGTTATTAATTAACGTACTTAAAACCATTTGTTTGCTAATGTGGAGCAAATGTAGGTACAAACTAGGAAGTAACATAAATTAGAAACAGCCAAGTAAAGTACAAATATGTTCAAATTATTCACGAGAACAGATGAAGCAGCTCTACCAGCACTTGTATGTGCGCATGCGTGTTCGCGTTCGATACCAGCGATGATCGATTGTATTGGACTGCAAACAAGATGGCCGCGGACTGTCAACTGTGATAATTCTCACACTCTTGTTATTTTCTAATAATATTAGCTAATATTTGAAAGCTCCTGGCAGAAATGGGTTTATCACAGAGCGCAGAAGTGTCCGAAGGAGGAAGCTATGGATACCACGTGCACGGCGTAAGAGATGATTCAGCTCTTTTTGTATGTGGAACAGCGTGTACTGCAGCTTACACTGAGGTGTTACTGTGTGCTAACACACACAGCTAGCTAAGCAGTTGATGCAAACCCACCGGCGGCAAAAAAAAAAAAAGCTGATGAGGTGGCACTGTTTACCTTTTACTCAAATATGACACATGCAAGGGAAACTGTATTCGTTCATTTAAAAAATACGCTTGAATTCAAGCGTGTAACTTTTCGCAAACAAAATCTTACAACAGTCCTGAATCCACTGAGCTGTTATTGTTTTATTTGGCAGTTTAGTTTTTTAACCAAAGTCGTTTAATGCAAGATGAGTGCCTGTAACTGTTCATGTTAATGTAGAGGTGTTCAGCATGCGGACAGATGAACGATGAGAGAATATAAATAGATGACTCGCTTAACTGCAACATGTTCATTGTGTTGCAACAATTAGAATGACTGTACATTGAATTATGTCAGAGCAGAAATTATTAATCGATTATCTGATTAATCGATCGAGTGCGTTCAAGGGAAAATGCCAAAAAC
The DNA here is from genome assembly GCF_965226575.1 of Pagrus pagrus. Taxonomy (NCBI): domain Eukaryota; kingdom Metazoa; phylum Chordata; class Actinopteri; order Spariformes; family Sparidae; genus Pagrus; species Pagrus pagrus. The sequence goes on along the minus strand of NC_140196.1, from coordinate 22,945,998 downwards.
ATTTTAGGTTCAAGATTCTCAAATGGGAAGATTTGTTTGTTGTATTTAAATGATTGTAACTGAATACTTTTAGTAGTTTTGGACCGTTGCTCAAACTAAAGAAGCATTTTTAAGTGAATAATCATTAATCTGTAATAATAACAATAACCCATAGTTGAAGCTGATTACTGTACTGATGCCACTGGTAAAAGGCTATGATTTAATGCTTCAAAAACTATACTAGTTGTTCATTCATTGTAAAGTTTTGAACATGTAACTCTATTAAAGATGAAGCTCCACAAGTAATTGAAATACTGGTGTTGTTTTTGACAGGTGCAGCCGAGTTCCCCTGCAGAAGAGGCCGGACTGCAGCCCTTCTTTGACTTTATTCTGTCTCTGGACAACAAAAGACTTGTAAGTTTATCGGTTGTCTATTATAAGTAGAGTAAGAGAGTAGAGTTGCATACTGTTTTGACTCCTTTCATTACTGTCCACCAGAACGAGGAGAATGACCTGCTCAAGGAGCTTCTGAAAGCCAACATGGAGAGAGCGGTGAAGATGGAGGTGTACAGCACGAAAACCACCAGAGTTCGTGAGCTGGAGGTGGTTCCCAGTAACATGTGGGGAGGACAGGGCCTGCTCGGTGCCAGTGTTCGCTTCTGCAGCTACCAAGGAGCCAATGAGAATGTCTGGCATGTTCTGGTGAGCTTCTTCATCAGTAACCAGGAAAACCAAAGCAGCTGACCTAACTCTGATTTGAACTTGTCATCACTCCACTATAGCTTTGCTTTTTGTTTGCTAACAATTCCATTCCTGTAGGACGTGGAAGCCAGTTCACCTGCTGCACTGGCAGGGCTTCAGCCACACAGCGACTACATTGTTGGAGCAGATCAAGTGCTGCAAGATGTAAGATGCTTTATTGTCAGCGTTTGGCTCTGATATTTTCAGCTACAAATCCTGTCTCTGAATTAAGTGCGTTTAAAGATGAGTTGTAGTTACATCCCGAGTTGTTCGTTTTCAGTCAGAAGACTTCTTCTCGCTGATTGAGGCCCATGAAGGGAAGCCCCTGAAGCTGCTGGTGTACAACACACAAACAGACGCCTGCAGGGAGGTGGTGGTCACACCAAATGGAGCGTGGGGTGGAGAGGGCAGGTACGTGACAATACAGAAAGTATTCAGGGTGAATTGCTGGAGAAAACCTGTGCATTTCACCTTTTAATATGTTAATTGTTTTGCCTTTGGGCTGTTTGGGCTATTCAAGATAACATTCACTCCTTTCCATTTCAATAAAGAACAAAACAGTTGGCCCATAACGCCTGTGTTTGGTGTCAGTGGAGGTAAATGCTAAATAAAGAGAAAGGTGCATGCAGGTCAATTCTCTTCTGTTCTGTTGTTCGGATTATTCAAATAAGTCAACCATTGAAATTAATTTACAATAAAGCTTTTTTACATTACACAGCATTAATCATTTATTAAAAGAATGAATTGTTTAATAATGGTGTTATAAATGGTCTATAAGCATTCCAAAATGTTTGCTCTTAGTTTGGGCTGTGGCATTGGTTACGGCTACTTGCACCGGATCCCAGCACTTCCTGAAGCATCGACCGCAAAGCCTCCCACCCCTGTTCCTGAGGAGGAACCGTCTCCAGAGCTGCCAACAGAGCTGCCAACACATGGATTCACGGAGGTAAACCTGAATCCACATGAACTACAATAACTGCTGCAACTGATGATTAATTTCACTGATAGTGTAATCCACTACAAGAAGCTTGAGAAGCTGAAAACAATTATTCAGGATGTTTGTTAGATAAATTGTTTAAAATAACTGTTAAATGTTTGTTTTTAATTAACTCGTTCTTCCAGTATTATCATTTGCCTGTTTTGCTGCTGTAGCTATTTACTAACTTAGTGTACTGTGGCATGAGATCAAATTATTGGTAGTAGCAGCTTTTTTTCTGTTTATGTTCCAGGCACCTTTGATGGCACCTTCAAGCCAAAGTGAAGAAGTGTTGGACCTGGAGCAGGTCGCCCTGCAGGAAGCTCCTCTACCTCCACCCATCCAGAGAGTCATGGACCCAGGTCAGTTCACACACACATACAGCTTTAGAGGATGTTGATGTACATGTGTGTCTCTTTGGTAGGGATGGACATCAATAGTATATCACTATCATCATTTGAGACTATATATCATCTTAGATATTAGATATCGTTGTATCATCATACAGCATAAAGGCTGCATTACAGTAAAGTGATGTAATTTTCTGAACTTACCAGACTGTTCTACTTGTTCTAATTTATTTGAGGACCATATTGCTCAGCCCTGCTCTTTTGCATCTCACTGTATGTATAAAAGTCTTCTTGTCCTGCGTTTGCTTTTCCAGGTTTCTCAGACTCTGAAGTGGCGGTGATGACCCCTGATGCTGCAGATTTGGTGGACAGACTGGATCTGTCCATGTCGTCCATCGACATGACCAACACCGCACTGGCTATGCACGAGGAGAAGGAAGGTGAAATCTCCGGTGTTGGTAAGTTAGACCAGCAGCAGTTCATAACAGTTACTTGGCGCTTTTTTTTTTGGGAAAAAACATTGACTATGCTTGTATTTCCTGTCGTACAGAGGAGCTCGAGGACAGTGTGCTGCTGTCATCGTCGACGGAAAACCAGACTGACCCACAAGAGCTGAGCTCTCAGGCAGCCATGGACCTCACGTCTGCTCTGGATTCCAATGACACTTTGTCAGATTCAGGCATCCCACCAGCTGAACCATTTCACCTGCTCACAGAGTCTACAGACGAACCTGTCTCTCTCTGTGAGTCTAACAACAGCCCAAGCCCATCGATGGGTGCATTGTCTCCCCTTGTAGAGTCCCCCGAATCCCCGGAGTCCCCCGAGTCCCCCGAGCCTCCTGCTGAACCCTCTGTCCCAGCTGAAGACCCTCCCTGCCCATCTCCCGTCGATCTCCTCCAATCCGCCGCTGTGAGTGAGGCGACAGTGGATGATTCGCCAGCTCCAGACGTCGAGGACGAAACAGCGCCAGTGGAGGAGTCTGAGGAGCCTCTAGATGTGGCTGATGCTCATCACTGCAGCCATGAGAGTGATGAGGAGGAACCAGAAGAGACGCCTCTTGAGTAAGCTTCAATCAGGCCATAGAAATGCAAAGTGAAGTTGACAATCACTGGGGCTTTTTTTTAAAGAAATAGTCAATAGGAATTACACGCTGTCTGATTAGTTACACTACAGAAACCAGCTAAAGTATAGAAGTAAAAAAACACTTTCAGGCACTGTCTGTAGGAACATCCTTTTTGTTTTATGTGTAAATTTAAAGTTACTACTCATTTGTACGCCAAGGTTTTAATGTGATGCTTCCTCGCTTGGTGCAAAATTAGATTTTACGGGTGACGAGACTTTGGAACACAAAAGTGAAGAATACTTGAACACTTCCAAAGATAAACACTTGCATTTACTACAGGAAAGCACAGCCGCACCTTTATATCCAGAAACACTATCAGAGTTTTTAAAGCTACCAGACTGCTGGCAGCAAATGATGATTCACACAATACAGCTTTTAAAAACAGAGGACTTTTACTGTAGTACATGGCCCGTGTGTTGGATTTTTAACTGTTTTTAATGGTATGAGGGAAATATTTGTCCACTTGTGCTGTGTGAAACCAGTCAGTACAAGTTTTTACATCAGTTTTGAAATGGTCAGTATGTTTTAAAGGTGCACTATGTAGTTTTGGGGAAGACATTTTAATCAGAAGAGAAAGATCTTTATTGACTGACTTAATTTTATACCTAAACTGAATACATTAAAGAACAACACAGTTTCGTACTGTTTTACTTTGTTTATATTTGGCGGACCCCGACACAGTTCTTGCTTCAACAGTATTCTGGGGACCATATTTTCCTCTGAGAACAGCCTGTTTATTCAGTTAATGAAAAAGAATATTTCTGAGTTTGTTTGATTTCCTCATCAATATTGTAAATACTAAAATCCTGAGTTTGAATTTCTTCTCCAAAACTAGTGTCTCTTTAAACACTTGTATGTATTCAGCCATGCAGTTTGTGATCTTTTTGAAAAGAGTTTTACTGCCTGTATTGTTGGAATTATGTCCCCATGTCTCCTTTAACACTCTTATTTTGTAATTTTGGTGATCTATGCAACAGTAGACAAGTACTGTGTACACCCAGTAGATGACAGACCTTTCATATAGAGTATGTAAGAAGTCTGAGAACAGTGATGCTGCTGTTGAGTTAATTGTTTTCTGTTTTTCTAGGGGGCTTCTTAATGTTTTTCACAGTCAAAGTAGGTGCTAGTATGTAAAATAAGGAAAAGTATTTTTGCAGATATTTTATCAAGTAATTGTATGTTTTATTAGGAATGAGTGGAGAGTCTTTTGATGAATGTGAAACGGGTGAATCTTCGATGGTTAAACAATCATATCACTTGACTTAAAAAAAAAAAAGAAGTTGTCCCTTGTTTTTCTTATTTCACACTCATCAGCTGAACACGTTACAACTCAACAAACATCCACTTATAATCCTCATATTTGTCATTGTTAAACCATTCCAATTTATTTCTTCCAATGCCTAAAATATACATATTTCACAAATTATTACAACAAGGGATATTGCAGTGTTATGGCCCAATTTTGGTACCCATCGTGTTTTTTGGCCAATTAGAGCTCACTCGATGCATCCCCACTATGGCGTTAAACACACTCATCATGGCAAAAATTAACGGCAGAAAATTTACAATGAGAGGATCTGTTGTTCTGCTTGGAGACACCAAGAGAGAAATGGGTATTTCCATTTATTTCACTTTGGTGAATTTCCCACAGTGGTTGAATATTTATATGTTCTCTTGGATGAGATTCCCCTTCAAGTTATATTCATGTTTAATTGAACTCCTATAGAATCTAAAATGAAATATACATTTTGAACAGCCCTCACTGTCATCAAAGTCACTGCTCATGACCCAAGCACAGAGCGAGTAAGCACGAGTTATTGTTAAAGATACATACCTTATAATATATAATTTCCCGATTGCTAAGATGACTTGGACGACTACTAACATTCTTAAACTGCAAGATTCTGGGTTGTAGTGAATACAACAGATGCAATTTTTAACATCCAAGTCAAATTACCTTCATGATCATGAATGTGTGCTCTAGGGATTTGGAAAATATAACAGTTTGTTTTCAGTAAGCTGTACAACAACACAATAAAACTGCTGCAAAACCAAAAGTCACTTAAATCAAAAAATGTTGTACATATATTTACAAAAAAAATAACATTCAGTCCATTGAGAACAGCACAGCTAAAAAGAAATGACAAAGACAAGTGTTTCTGTCAATGAGGTTCAAGCTCTGCGGTAATTAGATGTCTAAGCCGAGGTTAAGTTCAAGTTAAGATGACGACAGAACAGAGGAGGACTGTGACGCTACCCAGAGACCGAGTGTACTCCTAAACTGGTGATACAGCTGAGACAGGTGTGGAGTGTTTGTAGAACAAGGACAGTTTCTGGAATGTACTAGAACAAACAAACAGTCTACTACATCCATGTGCACACACACACTCTTGGACACAAACATGTACTGTAACTTCAGTCGCTTCAAAATAAAGATGCCAATCAAAAGGAAAGAATAAACATAGCAGTCAAAGAAAGAAAACAAAAAGAAATTGGTGAGCGCTGGAGGAAACGGTCCGTTCTCTTAATTCTTGTCAAACTGTAAAAAAGAAAAAAAAAAAAAAAAAAAGAAGGAAAGAAAGAAAACACTACGGACCACTCTTCTCGCAGGTGTCTCTTGGCTGCTCCGGCCTGTTCTGGTCAGTTCCCTATGATACACCGTGAGCCACGTCCTCACAAATTTTACTGGATTCTCATTGATGCTGCGACTCTGGACCACACAATGGGGTTTTAGGGTACTACATGTCAGAGGTGGGTGGTGATTGGCAAATGACGAAAGTTCCCGTTTTAAAAATTGTGACTTTCACGTGGACTTCTGCCTATAGTGAAGCGTCAAGTCCCCTCCGCTCTTCCAGATAAAATGTTTAACTGTTCGCAGGTCCATGTTGGGATCTAGAACCTGGTCAAAAGATAAAGAGTAAAAGGTTAATTCAATAAACAATGACTGAGAATACACAAACTTTACTCAAAGTGAACACACAAAGACACCATGCTCACCTGGTCTTGACACATTAGTTCGATCTTCTCCTCGGCCAGCATTGCCATGTCCTCCTCCTTCTCCTGCTCCCCGGGCTTATCGTTGGCTGACGAGCTGGTGGTCTGAGACTCGTTGTCCAGGTTGATGATCTTCTCGTAGACGTGCTCCATCACCTTCCTCACCTGGAGCATGTCACTGGCCGAGAGGCGGTCCCTGCAGAACACACAGCAGGTAAAATCAGCTCTCAATAGGCAGGCAGCAACACAGATCTGCAGCATCCATGTCAGTGTAGATGTACTCTGCTTATGTCATCACATAATCAAAGGAAATACAATTCAAGAGTAGACATGGAACTCACTTCTTTAGAGTTTTTGCACCAGAGGAAGAATGGGGCTGGAGGTAGAACGGGATTTTGTTGAACTTGGGCATATTTTTCTGGAATAGAAGAGGAAAGATAACACATGTGAATCAAAAAATAATAATGGGAGGATCAAACTGTGAGTGCACATAATGTATCACAGAGATGCTAAAGAATTTAAAAATACAGTGACATAGCCCTTTAAATCTTAACTATGATTTTGTGTAGGAAAAAAGCACAGGTGTAAATAATAATAATAATAATAACGATAATAATGATAATAATAATGGCTGAATTCCATTTAGCTGCTCTGGTTTAAAGATTGTGGTATTATTCATGCTGGCCCACTTGAATAGAACATAACCATCATTAATGTTCTTAGTAACAACTGTGCTTTACCTACTTTGGCTATGAAGCTAAATGTCTTCTGTTATAAGGTCTATTAAAGTACTTCAGAAGTACCTGGATTGAGTTCTTACAGTGAAAAAGCACCATCTTTTACCCCCTATAAAGTCCCTGCTCGGTTAGAGTGGCAGTGCTTTCCAGAAGTACAGGAACCTTGTGGGTGGGGCTTGCAGCGGTGACCATTTCTGATTGGTCGAGTACTTGCAGCACTGTATTTCCACATTAAAGAATCTGCAGCTGCAGACCAGTTTGTTTTTGTTCATTGTGCTTTGACACATCAACGTGGAGTTCACAGATTAAAGCATACGGCAGATGGGCTGACAGTCATCATTGTTGTAAAGCTGCGCACAAAAATAATGTGCCGTCACTTTTTCATTTATCAGCAGATTAATTTGCCTCATCTTCACAGGTTTTAAGACTTCAGTGGAAATAAAGCAATGGGCTGAAGTAATCTTTAAGTTCATTGGAAAGTAGTTCCTGGGACAAAAAAACTAGGTGCTTTAGGTAGATTAATTATAGAGGCTCAACTGACTCAATAATTAATGTCATCTTTAACAACAGGAAAGAGCAGACTCTTTTGTAATGCTTAGCAACAAAAGCATTCATGATTGAAAATGGCAGACTGGTGGTTTGGTAAAGGTCAGTGAGAATGGGTTTGAAACCACCAATGTCACATTGACAAAAATGTATTTTGTTTGCTTCTCGGAGTAAAAAAGCTTAAATATACACAAAGAGTAACACATATAGGTGTTCACAAACACTCTCACATGATCCTCCAAATTGGAAATTATAGTCCATTTCAGATGTGATCAATTTGACTTCATCTTAATCGATTTATTGTAAAATTAAGGTAAAAACTTAATTGTACTCACATCTACAGTTATATCAATAACCCACTGTGGGACTGTCTCATTCAGCAGCATGGACTCAGTCTCTCCACCTGAATCTCTACAAAGCAACCTGCAACACAAAACACAGGAGCAATTCAGAGGTGCAATAAATCAGTCAACTATTAACATGCATGTTTATTTCAATCATAAATTGCATAACAAGGCCCACTGCAGCACTCTGAATTTACATTAAACCTGCATTCATAGGGATGTTAGTGAATCATTACCTGAATAGAGTTCTGCCTCCTGCTTCCCCAAAGATGACTGGCGTGTGTGGTGGCACTTGGAAATATCCATTTCCCTTCTGGACCCTGTTCTCCTGCTCCCCGTTCACTGAGGGCACAAGAACACAATCCAATTGTAAGACACCGAAAACACAATGAATGGCGCTTTAGACACCAGGCGCTCATTTACACCAGTAGGAAATGATGTCAAGTGGAGCGATGAATACAAACTTTGAAGTTCCCAGAGCATCACTGCAGAGGTTTGCTTAATTTAGTTTTATAAAAGTCTTGCATAGCCAGACCTATCTCCCAGCACTGTGTCAGCGCTGGAGAAAGGTCTGGCTGCACCAAATATCATTCTGGGATGAAAAACATGCTCATCCCATACCAATCACGTTGTGCTGAGCAGCTCTTAACCCCGGGTGCAGCAATGATGCCCCTTCAAAACAGTGTCGGGGAAAACTTAGTTTGCACGTGCAGAGGCAGTTAGCTAACAGGTAAGTTTGAGGTATAAGGTATGTTTGAGTAAGTTGCCATTTTCAGTGTGTCAGCTAATAACTTGGAGGTTGTCGTTCCATTTTCACATAGCGATGGGAATTTTGAAAACAATACACACAGACAGCGGAAGGAAGGGTGGGAACAGGCAACCAACAATGGGCTTTATCCCAACAGTCGTGACCGGTAAGTCAGACTGGTTTCATAAGGACATAGCAGTGGCTGGTCCTCACCGTGGTTCACCTCGTTCTCTTCCTCATCCATTGGGTTGATGCGAGTTCTGGGCCAGAACTCCAGCAGAGCCTGGAGCAGCAGTCCACCTAGGTTTACTGCAGAGATGAAGTTAACAAGTTAGCGGTTGTGAAATATACAGTTTGCTAGTTTTTTTTCCTTTAATATGAAATGGGTCAGATATCTTACATTTTGGGTCGGATCCATCAGAGCTTGAAAACCCAGCGTCCTTTGCAGACACCCAGGCAGCAAAGCAGTCACTCTCATCCAATGTGATGGTGAGCATCTATTCAAAGAGAAGAAGAACGATGAGACTACTAACCAGACTGGAAGGACTTCTGAGTTTAAAAAAAGTCGCAGCAGCTGTTCTCGTGTTTTCCAGGTTTGGACTCACCCCAGTTTTCAGATCTACAGAGAACCAGTTTGGCACATAGACCATCTTGAAGCGCTTTTTAATCTCTTCGTCAAACTCCACTTTCCCCAAGTCTTCACCCTTGCAAGCCTGAAGGTAAAATACACATTAAGTGAGTTTAAGCAGGGTTCCCCACCTTCTTAAACATTCATCCCCCTTAAATTCAAGGACCCAACACAGCATCGTTTGAGACGCAGATCAAGGTTAATTACTGTACACAACACCGAGAATTTTCTCACAGACAACAACTTCCAACAACAGAACAAAACGTGAATTTATTCATTCAGTTATCCATTCAGTCTAAAATGGAGATGTGAAAGCAGACAATAGCATTGTGAAAGTGAGATTTAGAAGCGATGATATCATTTTCTACAGCAATTACAGTGTGGCTTCAACATTTACTTCATAATGATCTGTTGAATAAAAAAAACTTGTCTATTGCCAGTCTAAGCAAAAAAAAAAAATTCTGAAAAAATTCTATTCTTGCACAGAATATATAAATTTGAGCACTTTCAATCAGGCATATCTATTTGTCTATTTCAAAAACCTTCAAGGCCTGGCACTTGTTTTTTTCAGCTCACATTCACAGACTTTGAAGGATTTTCGAGTGTCTATGGGAACCATGATTTAAACCACAAGTATCACCAGGAGTAAACACTGATGATCATCTTCTACAATCGCTGTGGTGTGACTTGTTAGAGCATAATTTGAACTAAAAGAATCAATATAGCTTTTACATAAAAAATGCCAGATGCAATCACACTGTAACATACCTAGAAATAAGTACAATTCTGGGTTTACCTTCAGGACGTCCCAAAAAGCCACATTGTTGTTGGTGTCTTTGGTGAGTATGTGTCTCTTGTCATTCAGAATGTGGCACTGGATGATACTGGCACCTCCTGCAAACACAACACAGAATTATATTTTATAAAATGCCAGAGAGGACGAAACAGAAGATAATGTTTTCGATAAATGTACACATTTACCCTTGATGACTTGCTCTGGCTGAGTGCACAGTGGTGTCAGAGGGGTCGTGCAGTCGTTGTCATACTCCCCTGATGATCTGAAGTTGTGCATTCCCTTTAGAGACTGCACACAGGAAATAATAGTCATTGCAGATTATGCTGGATTTTAATAATCACGTCCTCACTCTTCCTTGCAGCAACAGCTGTGATTAATGTAATACAATTATCTTTTGTGTATCACCCACACCATCACAAAGCTGCTTTAAATTCTTACACAAATTACAGGAGGATTACTGCAGAATAGCATTAGGCGTGGCCACATGCACAAGTCTCCATCAACACTGTATCCCAGAGTCATTATGTTGACAGTCGAGCAGTGATCTCAGAGGTGTCACGCATGCTTACCCATTTATTAACGGATGACTTGGTGGTGGAGACCCAGATTGCTGGAGGTGGGTCAGCAGATCTGTCCAGTTCCATCTGAGCAAAAGAGAAAGATTGCAAAAGGTTGAATGAATGCAAATGGTTTTGCTATAAGCACTGAAATCACTGAAGAGAGTAAAGGGTCATTATTTTGAACCAATTTTTTTTTTTTTAGAAATATAATAAAGTACAACTTTTCTTATAATAAGCACCGTCACTGCTCAAAGGAAACAAAACAAAAGAATCGTGCGTGTGAAATGAAAGAATGAGTTAAACATCAATAAGTACACCCAGTACTGACATCAACACCGTAAAGAGACACCAGTTAAAATCAATGGTCAATGTACAGACTACCAAATGCAGAGAAATTATTTATTTTTAAACTTGTTCATTATATTCTATAAACAAAACAGTAAATGTATTCCAGGTTGGAGTGTGCTAGCTTCTTACTTTGAGCACCGGGGCCTTCTCCTCGCAGATGAGCACACGGATGTCTGGGTTACGCAGGTCAGTGCAGTAGATCTTCTTGTCTCTGCCTCCAGAATAGACGTGTGTGAAGGCCTCATTGACCTGCAGGGCCCAAACCCCTTCGTCGTGCACCCGGTAGGTGGCGATACACCTCTGCTGGCCGAGTGACCACAGGCGGATGGTCCCGTCTGAGCTGCCTGACAGACACTGGAGATGGACAGCAGGTTCAGTTTTTAAAAATCCTCAGTTTAGCAGTGGCCACCGCTCTATATTTCAGATTTGTAAACTCACCTGAGTGCCATCTCGATTCAGCAGCAACGACTTGACATTGTCTGTGTGACCCTTTAGCTTCATCAGTTTTGCACATGTCCGAGGATCCCACACTCGCAGAACCTGAAGAAGTAATAAAAAGGGAGGACATGAAAATTGGCACTTCTTTACTAAATTCACATGCACACTAGAACCAGATTACAGAGACTAAACAAGGCAAGGTAATATTTCAAGCAAAGCATTTATATGGTTTCAAAGGGACTGAACACCGCTTGTAACCCCAGTTCACATTATTTGTTATGTCATCTAATTATTGTTCTCGCAGCATCCAGGAAGCATCTTACGAACATCTCAGAGAGGAGGGGAAAATGGAGAAACTTGTAGAGCTGGGTATCGTTCGAAAAAAGTTTGATACTGGTACCGACACCGATACCCTGACTTCAACACCAGTTCTTGAATGTTTCTTTTTCAATACCAATTATATGAAATCTTTTTTAACAAAAGAATACATTACACAGTGGTGAGCCCCATCTCTGGGTGTTACCTATTTCCTAGTATTGAGGCAATTTGGTTGGTGCCATTAAAGGATTAAAGTTCGATACCCAACCATAGCAACTTGTATGTGTCATTTCTCACTCTGGCGAATCTAAGGAGCACTTTAACATCCCAAATTCTTCCCAAAACTGGCGTAACACTTGCACCATCTCATTATAATCTGTAATCTTTGACTCTTCAGATCCTGCAATACTGCAGTAAAGAAGACCCGTCAATATGCCGGCTTTGCTTTTATACAATGAACCTAACAACGTTCGTATAGCGCTGCCCCAGTGTGTGATTTGAAATAGCATGCTGGCACATGTAACAGTTTGTGCCAGTCCTGTTGGCTCACCTTTTTTGTACAGACGTCAATTTGTCTTTGTTACTACCTCCACTGTCGGCTTAAAGGGGGAACAACAATGTCCAGCCATCGCATGTTTTTACGTTTTATCCAGAAGGGCGAAGCAGAATAACAGGGCAACATTCCCGTCTTGAACAGGCTGTTAAAGGGACTTTTGTGGAATCCAGATAGACATAAAGGCTCCACAATAATTCAAGAGATGTTTGAGTAATTTCCTGTATATCGATTATCTGAGGACATTCTCAATCAAGCTGCAAGATGAATAAACAGCCCAGATAAAGTGTCAATATGACATGTGTCATTTTTATCTAGCGCACTTGAACTAATAGTGTGCATATATGCGTGTGTGCTACCCAAACCTTTTCTGTGGATCCAGATACAATGACTGTGCCCATCTGGTTCATAGCCAGACTGTAGATAGAGTCCTTGTTACCACTCAGTGACGAGGCTGTTAGGGGAGACAAATCATATTGAGTCTACAGGTGCAGAATATATCCCGGAGAAACATATCGGCTATTACAGAACAATAGTCAGTATAAATGTACAATAATCAGAACCACACTATACATGGACTAGAAATGGGCAAACAGAAACAAACAATACTTACTGGTGACAGTGTTGTTGGAAGCAGTGAGTGCCGTTAGTGTGTTCACATCCCAAAGAAAGATCTGCCGGTCCAGACCTGCGGATGCCACAAGCTCCTTGTCCTTAGCATAGGCCAGAGCTTTCACGTAGTCCTTGTGTGTTCGTAACGTCGACATACAAAATCCTTTGTGTGCATTCCATACTTTGACTGTTGTATCTGATGAGGCAGAGATCACTGAAACGGGAAAAGTGTATCAGATCAATCTGTTGGCCAGAACAGTAGAGATGCTAAACAATGCCTTAATCCTAAATTTAAAAAAAGCTGTCAGTAATTAAACTCACATGTTTTTCCATTGCAACAGAGAACTATGTCATTAACCCAGTCTGTGTGATGCTCCATCGAGGCAATGTATGGGTCCTGCTGCAATCACAGAGGAGAGAAATTAAGACACTTCAAATGCTGAATATAATAGAAAATGATGCATATGACAACACAGCTGCACAACCATATTGGGAGTGTAATATTTCAATACAGGTGAAGAATTTAAGAAGCTCTACTTTGTGCTGGTAGACGCTCCATATCCGGATGATGGAGTCCCGTCCAGCAGTGAAGAGCCGGTTCAGCGCAGGGTCTAGCTGGAGAGCATTCACCCCGTTTCGATTGTACTTCTCCACCTCATCTCTAATGACATAGGACACCTGAAACACAGAGGGGAGAGTGAGCAGTGAGGTCAGGCTTATCGAGAACACATCTGGTTTTTCCCACAACACACCCACTTTCCTACGGCACATTTCGCAGCTAACGATTAAGTTTCATGCACTTACGTTGAAAGGACACGCAGAGTCGGTTGATAAAACTACCTAACTAAATGACACATATTTTGGGAAATAATTTCCCGTAGGTTCATATTAACTATGGTCAAATTCAGTACTTCTATCATGCTGTCATTTGGTAGTAATGAATATCTGGCAGACTGCACTACAGAACCAACGAGACACGTACGTTTTCCCAGCAAATAGACCGAGCCCAAATCCAGTGTAGCTTAGCTACCATCAACGCCGTACTAGCATGAAAATGCTTCTAAGACAGCACATGAAATATTTGTGCTAATATACGAGCTGGGTAGTTGTGTTATAACGTTTGCAACACGTACTTATATGATAACTGTTTAGAAAAACATGTTATGATTTTGACGCCAGCGTTAGCAGAAGACGCTAACAAGTAGCTAACGTGAGCTTAGCTAGCTAGATTAGCCGGCTTGAGTCATGACTCATAACAGCAACTCTGCCGTCTGCGGACGGTTATTACTGTCCGTCAAATATCCGTGAAGCACTTTTTAAAGCTGAGGACCCTGACGTGACAGCTGACAGACACTTAGCAATAATGCAACTACTGTAATTTACCTGTACTTTTCTCCGCCCAGCAGCATTTTGCCTGTGATGCGTGGCCATCTTGCATGTTGACAGTCAATTCATGTGATGCTACATCCGGAAAAAAAGGCAACATATGCACCAGGGCTTTATGGGTAATGTGGTTTTCACAGTGTCCTCTAGTTTCATTGTGCAAAGGACTGTTTCTCAGAGGATTTGACCATTTTCAGTAACAAGAGGGAGAGCATGGGAGACCAGAGAAATGAAAGAATGAAATGAAATGAAAAAATGAAAGAAGGCATCCCAGTTTAAACATTTAAATAATTAAAGTGGAGTTTGCCTTTAGTGGGCAACTGCCTGCCAACAGTTGCTGTATGATGTTTAGGTACAATACATATTAACATATATTTAGACACTGTCAGATCACTTACAAAATACCATCAAGGCACTTCTTATATCGCACACAGCAGGTCTTCAATACTTTGGCATTGGTGCCCAATGTGCGGGCCCGCCATCACATTTGATTCTGCCAGATGTTTCAAGAAATAATAATAATCTAAAAAATATATGTAGGCCTAAAATGAATAGCTAATATGTATTATCCCCAATTATTAATTATTTTTCATCATCCCAACATGGCTGACACTTTGCACAGGTGGTCAGTCAGTTGAGGGTTCTTAGGATCTTAATACCATTTTGCATATCAGCAATACAAAACAATACAATAAGTGTTTGTGTTTTTGCTGAATACAATTTAAAGAGCCCCAGTGGAACAATCCTGAGTCTAAAAGCACTAGAAACAGATTTAATTGTGTAACTGTAACAACTTCGTCCAACATGACTACAGGCTGGATTATTATGAGATATGTTGCAGCTCTTTCATTCAGCAAAAATCAACTCCCATCCCAGCCTTTTCTTACAAGTCTATTATTGGCCACTGGGGGGCGCAATATCACACCAACACTGTGCGTAGACTTGACCG
This sequence comes from Pagrus pagrus, assembly GCF_965226575.1. Taxonomy (NCBI): domain Eukaryota; kingdom Metazoa; phylum Chordata; class Actinopteri; order Spariformes; family Sparidae; genus Pagrus; species Pagrus pagrus. The sequence goes on along the minus strand of NC_140196.1, from coordinate 22,930,875 downwards.
CTAAGTAATCCAAACCCACCGTCCCTCAGTCCATTGGAAACACTCAATAAAATTGCTGACAGCTTGTGTTAAACCGTGTCCTTTCAGGGCTCATTTAAGTGCAACAGGTTTGGAGGCCACGGGGGACTTCAGGGGTTCCTCTCCATGGATGAAATGAATACAGATGTTGCTCAGCACATGGTTACCTGTCTGTAAACTGCAAGTGTGAGTCCAATGTGGTGTAACTCCATCATTAAAAGTCCTATTCGGTCATTAAACTCCAAACAAGTTTATATAGTAGTTCATCCTCAGACACTTCATGGTCATGCCAACATAATTAAGAAGAGTACAAGCAGCCTACTTTCCGCCACTTCACAGCCTAATTTAGGGTCAAGTCTTCCCGCACAGAATGCTGGGTAAACACCAGGTTCAAGTCCCCTCCTCACTGTGTCCTGTCCTGTGTGTAAACTGTCATACTGTGTCATATGTGAGTGTGACACAGGGCAGCTATAGGAGGGGTAATCCTCTGTGCTCCAGCAGCATCCTCCCTCCCTCGTCCTCTTGCTCAAGGGCAAACCGAGGCGCGCCTCTCCCGCCGCGGCTGAAGACAGCGCAGCATCCTCTCCGCAGCTCGGCGGCTGCTCCGGGACCTGTCCTCTGTGGGATGACTACGGAAGAGCCAGTCGGATGGAAGGACAGAGGACAACTTGTGACATCGTCCAAAATGTCCAATGTAAGGCGATGAGACGACAGGCAGCTTGTGCAGAAGTCACTTTTGAGCGCTAAACTTTGGATTGTGGTGAAGACGCACTTGTTCTGTCCTGCGCGCTGGACTGGAGTTCTCGGTCCACCATGAAGACTGAACCTTGAGAGGAAGACATGGATTTTGCACGGAGAGTTTGGCTGCTCCTTCTTCTAAAACCCGAAGAACTCAACTCTGGAAATTATGCTGTAAATCTCAGAGTTTCATATGTAAGTACCCCTGCGAGGATCTTTACACTTTTACTTTAAAGAGGAAATGCTCGACGTTATTTGTTATTTGTTTACTGTTTGGTTCTTTGCCTTTCTTTGTTTTCACGTTGAGTAAGGGCAGGCAGGTGGAGAACGTCTCCATACATTAAAACAAGAAAAGAAAAACAAATTACAATTTCAAAAAAGTCATGGTTTTACTGTCAATATCATGGCCTGTGTTACACAGTATGCACAAAAGACTAATCTACAATAAAGTGCATAAAGCAAGAATATCCTTTTAATGTTTTATTTTTGATTGCTGAGCATTAAAAGATTACTCTTACTGAGGTAATTCACTTGCATCATCTGTATCTGCCGATTTTGAGCAGTGACATACTTCTCCAGTGCACAGTTTAGTGTTTCATGACGTCCCCAACTTATTGAGATGTGTTGAGTTGCCCATTACATAATGATATGTGAGCCAGTGGTTACACATTTGAGATGAGTTTTTCCTCTTTTCATCCGAAAACCTTCATCATCTTCTTGTCTAATGTGGCTGATGTAACTCGTGATTAGTTTTAAGATTTCCCAGTTTCTGGAGCAGGATTTGAAGAAGCATCAGCATGTGGACGTGAAGTCACACAACAGAGCTCATAAGAATCAGCTTTCATCAATTCTTCACCCGAGTCGTGGTAGAAACCGCACCAAGGTGTCACTGTGGAGGGACATACCTTCTGCAGCCTATGCATTTAAGCTATCTGATGCAATTACATTGAAAGGTTTTTGCAAAAGAAGTAGGTCATCAGTTCAGTCTGTGCAGGTTGGATCACAGCGTGCAGCTCTGAGAGGGAACAGAGACGTAACACGGCCCTGTAAGAACAGACGTGATGTACATTAAGACTGCTAGTTTGTGGTGGAGCTTTGCTTACTTAAGCTTTAATGTGTTTTTGTCATATCAAAGTCTGTCTGATCATACAAGTGAGCAGTTTGTTTCAATTGATGGCAATCATTTGCACAACAGATAACAGACCTAATGAACAATTAAAACATATGAAGACTTTGAATCTGGTTCATTTGCACCTCAGAGACCGTTGCAACATAAACCAAATAAATGAAACCACTCATTTGAGATTATTTAGTCAATCCCCATGAGTGAATAAAGTAATGCTTGTTATGTTTTATCCCGAAATAACCTTCTTAAGGACTCAGTCCCATCAAAATCCAGGGAAACACAAACCTCAATGTGAGAGTACAGAAAAGCACAACATTCAAGATACTATTTCTAACACATCCCCGATTCCAACACAGTTGTGCATTAAAAACTGAATGCAATCAGTGTTCCAGTGCCCGTGTAGTAATATCTTTATATAATCATGTGTTTCAAAACTAATGAACATCGCCCCGCCCTTGCCTGCAAATTATTGAGCATCCCACAACTTTCCTGGTCTTTTGTTGCCCCTGTCCCAACTTTGTTTGAAACATGTTGCTGGCATCAAATTCATATTTACTAAAATCAATTGTTGATGAGGTAAAACATTAAATATACTGCCTCTGTACCAAAAAAGTAGATGTCCAAAAAAGATTAACAAATGACCACATTCTGTTTTATTTATGTTTAACACAGCGTCCAATTGTTTCACTGTTGTACATAAACCTTCATTTAATTGTTTGTTTGCATAATCCTTTATTACATTAGGCAAACGTTTTAATACATATTACATAACGACCATAATGACAGCGAGCTGATTACACATGTTCTGTTTTGAAAACACAAGCTGTAATTTTTGAATCTCCAAATATTAAGAAAAGAGAATTCGGCAAAAACTCAAATAAGAAAACACAATAACAGCAAATCGGACATTTTCCGCAATATTTGTTTCCAAGTATCCTCAAATATGAGTTTATAGAAGAAAATATGGAGACAAGTCTTTAGGGTAGATTATCAAATCATAATCTCTTTTTGTGCCAGAATAGTTAAAGGAGGATAATGGACGTAAGACAAATGTGAGATTGACCCTCTCACACCAAAATGACAAAATCTCACAAAGCTGAAATGAGTTGAATTGACGCAACACGACACTGTGATGTGACGTCATGTGGGACTGTGGCCTCTTCTAAACTAGTTCAGACCTGGAGTCACAGATTTCATATGTATTTCCTGACAGCTTTCAAACTGCGTCATATGTCATATGCAGATTCCTCTGTAAAATCATTGATGACCAGTGGCTGTATTTGTTTTGTTTTCATTTTGACAGGAGAAAGTTTTCAAAGCTACAGCAGCGAGCGATATCAAAGGCTAAATGCCAAAACTAATGAAGCCCTTTACAGTAAAGATATTCCCTTTTCTGTCAATGACGTCTCGATAACACATCTTGCTCTACACACAGCATGTTTTCTGATGATTTCTGATTTCTTAATAGTGTTTTAGGGACATTAGTAGTCAGCTCAAGTTTTGAAAACTAGACCATGGTTTAATAATTTTAAAATGTTGCACTTCAATGAGAGAGGAAATGAACAGAATAGAGAGAGAACAGGTCAGTGAGGAGGATTTAATTACCTAAACACCTCCAGGACCCTGCAATTTTCAACCATTTCTCCTTCATCACACAGGATTTACTAAATGTTGTGATTTGCGAGTGTGACTGAAACTTATAGTTTACATCATTCACATGGAGCAGATGAGTATGTGTTGCAGACTTTAACGAAAACTTGACATTTTACTGAGCAGCAAATGTCTCATATTTAATGTTTGAATTGACATGTTCAGTAAATCTTCAGGTTAGGATCTGTGACTTTTAATTCACTAGAAAAAGTTGTGTTACCTTTTGCAAGCACTGACAGAGCCACCAGATGAGGACTGTTGTATGCGCCTACTTATGCAATAAATGTGTGGTAATCACAAAGTGAACTGCTGGATAATGCTACCCTCCACTTCCACTGCTCATATGTGTGTAGCTAATGATTATTTGTATTATCTATTAATCTGCTGATTATTTCACAATTAATCAAGTGTTACGTCTATAAAATGTCAAAAAAATGCAAAAGAAAAAGTCTTATAATCTCAATTTTTCAGAGCTCAAAGTCTTCACTGTCTTCAAATTGCTTCAGTCCAGAAATCTTAAATAAATGACACGAAAAAGCAGCAAATCTTCACATTTAAGAAGCAGGAACCAGCAAATGTTTCACATTTTTGCTGGAAAAATTATTGAAACGATTAGTTTGCGATTCTTTTTCTTTTAATCTGCTTCATTAACTATTAGTTTCAGTTCTAAACATTACATCACCTGTCTCTCAGCCTTTTCAGTCCTATCACAGTATCTTAAAGGCAGCGCTACTGTCCTGCAGAGAAAGAGTTAGCACTTGGTCCTTTTAACCTTTTATGCATTGATGATAAGTGTATTGTTAAATTAAATAATCATGTCACTTTTTTAATTAACTGTCCAGTCCAGATGGTAGACACTCATGGGACACATTGGAGGCAGCTGATCAGAGAAAAAAGTATTATTCAACGTTCAAGCACTTAAAGCAGTCAGAATCAGTCAGGTTGATACATCAGCTGATATTATTTGATTGCAGATTATCGTGTCCTGTATATGTCGGTAGAGAAGTAACAAAATAAAATTACATAACATGAATACCAAATTAGGTTTGAGGTCACCACCAGAGACAGGGACAAGTGGTAACATATAAAGATTGTTTTTTTCAACCCCCAAATATACCAGATACCAGTATTTCCCTCAGTATAAGACAGGCTATAGTTCAAACCAGCAACACTTGCTGCTGAAGTCTTAACACAATTACATTTTATCATCTGACTTCCTGTTCAGAGAATTTAAAACAGTAGTATTACAGAACACATGCTGCCAAGATGAGTCTGTGTGTGTGTTTGTTTGTGCGTGCGAGTCCATGGCTCCGCTCTACTTTCAGTCTAATTATGATAATTATTTGCAGTGATGATGACCATATCACATCTGGCGATTACGGGAATTAAATTTCATTCAACTAAATACTTTTTTTCTCTCTCTGGTTTCTAATTCTTTACCACCATTTCCTAGCATGCAAATCAGTGCACAGTGGCAGATATTCAGTCCGTGCTTCTGACGATAAATTAATATAATTGATATATGCTTTGACTGCTTTGATTATTGCCATAGCTTCTGCCTGTTCTGTATGGAGGGAATGCTGTGACGATTCATCTCATCCTGTCAGATCCTGTCACATCCTGACAGAAATTTCATTGCTTTGAACCTGTTTATCAGCTTTATGACGTTGCAAATGGACCTTAACCTATTTATTTTGATAGCAAATGGGAAAGCGCTGGATTCAGTGTGAGAGACGAGCTGATCTGAGATCAACCTGGGCCAAATAAGCAGATCAAGTGAAAGCAGATAACTAGCGTCTGGCTGGACGTGTGAAGGGATCAATGCATTTCAGGACAGGAGGAGATGGAGAACTCACAGAGCTTAGTCAATATGAAAAGGATACAATGGTATTTCTCTGTCAAAAGGGGAACATAGAAATGTAATCCTCTCTTTGGAAAGCTTTTTCAGTTATTAAAATATCAGACCCGGTCACTGGCTAAAATGAGGGGGTGAACTTTTACCTTTACCAAAGGCCTCTGGTATTGTCTTTATTTAGACAGTGGATTTGATCTCGGATCAGATTACATAAAGACAGATTTTCTTTATGCGTTATTATAGTCCAGGAAAATAGCTTGCCAATAAAAAAAGCAAATGTGTGAATCCGTCCTTTTGATGAGTTCACTTAAACACTCAACACTCAAAATTGGTTATAGCCATTTTTAACATTATTAACATGGTAGTAAACCAGAATATTCCACATATTCTTTCCTTTCTGTGAAGTTTTTGTCTGATTACACGTTTGATCAGCTGAGTGTGACTTGTATCTCTTTGTAGGGTTTGTATTTTATTTAACGCTGCAGGAGTAAAACATTTTAATCAATGGATCAAATGACTGTGTTATTTGAAATGGGTCCCTTATCGTGCTGAGTTGCAGTCCCCCTCAGCTTTATGAGAGTTTTTGCATCTTTCAGCTAATAATTTTGTTTTTGTGGCCCACAATTTAAAGATCCCCTCCAGACATTTTTTAAAGATGTATTTAAAATACTTAAGTTTGAATAATAATTTATGTCTAATACATTTTTTCCACAAAAAGTTAAATTACGTTGTTAAAATCTTTTAAATGACATCTACTCCCTCTGCCTCATTTAAGGCAACAATACGTAGAAATTGGCATTTTGTGCATTATGTGTTGAAAACTTGTATGTTGTAACGCTGTGATCCTACCCTCTCACTGAAGTTACATAGTGCAGAAACAAGTGATGGGGGGACCGAGTGGCTGAGACAGAGACACTGTGCACACTATCAGAAAGTTACATAATGTTATTTTAAAATTCCAGAATCAATGACTATGTTATTGTTTTTTCATTTCCAAAGTTTAACTGTTTGACACAAGATGTCTCCTGCTTCACTGTAGACTCTGCACACACGTCATTCTACACAGTGAAAATCAACAACTCATTTTTGATTGGAGGGACAGCTCTCATTTCCAGCAGCAGCAGGCAACAATTTTCACTTAAAAGAAGCTAACGCAGCTAACAGACAATCCTAGTACATCTTTAAGGTTGTTGGCAGGTTGGTGTCCAGGCCCTGCAGTTTACTTCAGGTCCGCAGAGACAAACAAGTGACCGCCATTCTAAATGAGTGCTGGTGAAAACCCCCTGGTCATGGCTTCAGACCGTGGACTTAATCCCTATGACTCAGAACTATGGCTGCCCTAGTTTGACAGAGGTCGTTGGATAACAGGAAGCTGTGGTCAGTGGTAAGGGTAAAACATTTATATCGTGGCTCTGGACTTTCCTCAGTGCTGTCTTCCAATCAGAAAATCAGAGGCGTAAGCCTCTCCACAGTGTTTGTAGAAGAGAGAGCTTTAGTGATAAAGACGTCCTTGTGTCCTTGGTAAATACAGTGTACTCCAGTGTACTTATTTCATTGTAAAAGATAATATTTATTTATATTTCCTGTTGCTTGATGTGGTAGTGATAAGTTATAGTTTTTTCCATGAATTTTACCTATTTGAACATTGGAAGATCCACTTTATAGACGTTTTTACAGAACCACTTGTATATTGTAAGTATGGGTTAAAGCCACTGTGTGTGGAATTTAATCATTCTGATAAGTTTCTATTTGTAGAAAAATTATACAATCCTAGTAAAAACTGGTGCGGTTCATATATTACTTTCCCCTTGGTCTTTCCCCCAGTCTTTTTTTATACCAGCACTGGGAGTGCCAGAGTCAGAAACTTCAAAATTGCTCAACAGAGGCTTTAAACCTGCAGTGTTTGTAAAAAAAAATAAATAACAGGCTGTAAAAGTGGTTCTAGTTACACATCAAGCAGACATGGAGCAACATTTGTATTCATTTAGAGTTGTCTTCGTGTCGACCTGATGACCAGAAGTCATGTATTCACTCTAGCTAGCTACCTCTGTTTTGGTCTCCACCTTCTCCTGAGGGCTCTTTAGCTGCTAAATACTCCATCATGTTCTCCAGATAGCTGCTTACTGTGTCTGTCTGCTCTTTGGTGCTGGTGTTTCCTGAGCTTTTTCACTCAAAAAATAATCATCCACTATGGTTGGACTGTGCTAATGAGAGCAGCGAAACTTACTGTAAACAATGAGCAGTGGATTGGATTGAAAGTTGAAAGTTTACAATACTAGCAAGATATTCTTCACAAATAAATAGCACTTGTATGATTTTTTAAGTGTAAATGCGATCACCAGAGGAAAAAAAAGCTAAGGTTAGTCTATAAACAAACTACATCACAATCACATGACTTCAATGAAGCCACCACTAAGTGTCTTCCTACACAATAATTATACATGCTTTATTATAAATTGATCAAACTACCAGTTGTGAAGTTAGAGTTACAAGTTAGTAATAGTAAAGACTGACTAATGAGTATATTGTTGTATATTGTTTGGTGTGATGACGTTTAAAGTCCCCAACATTTAGCCACTTATTAGCAAGTAAACGCTTTGAAATTCACAAGTGGGGCATTTACTGACATATTTCATGTTGTAGAACAAAACTTGAAATATTTTAACTTGTGTTAACCAAAGACCTTGTATCAGGTATCTAATCGAAAACCCATTCAAAAAACCCATTGACTTTGAGATAAGGGAAACAGAAATGCAAAAATGCGAACTGATTTCTGGATGACACTATCTGATGCTTTGACCAGAAGTTTGGACTCATTTTCATTGCGACAACATGATTTTATATTTGGGCTTCCTTCAGCTGTTAATACACTGAACACCCAGTACACCAATCTCAACCCAGTACTGGTGCTATGGATCAAATGCTTCACAGGCCACAAAATGTTGTGGTTAACAGTTCAAAATTTGAAAGGACAACTTTGAGAGAAGTGTGACATCCAGGACGCACTCTTGTTGAATTACATTACTTATTCTCTCTCACTTTCTTCCATTTCTGTCTTCACTCCCCTCTTCCCTGCCTGTAGCTGTAAGTAAATTCTAGTACAGGAGAATCAGGATGAAAAGATGGCAGCCATGCTGTTACCAACGGGTCCTGAGGGCTTGCGGCGGTTCACTCGCGAATCCTTGGCTGCAATGGAGCAGCGGATTGCGGAGGAGCAGGCAAAGAAAGCCAAGGGTTGCCATGACAGTCACAGGAACGTCGAGCCACCCAAACCCAGGATCGACCTGGAGGCAGGCAAGCAGCTGCCTCGCATCTTCGGTGACATCCCTCCAGAACTTATTGGGATGCCACTGGAGGACATCGATCCATTTTACTACAAGAACCAGAGGGTGAGAGCTTCTGTGTGGGTGTGTGTTGTGTGTATGTCTGTGCAACAAGTTTTTTGTCTATTTAAAGCTTGGGTAGTAAAATTGGAGAAACCAGCAAGAATAAACTAGATATTAAAAGTATGTGAATGCCTGTTGAACGACTACGCCGACTGCCCCGTAGCTCTTACTGGCCAGCTGGGAGATATGTGTTAGTGGCTAGTTTGCTAAGTTCAACAAGTCTCTTAGCTTTTTTAGTCTAATAAATAGGCCTACATAAGTCAACAACGCTGGTAAATACCACTATCATATAAACACAAGTAGAATAGATGTCACTTACGTAAATCAGCTAGCTACCCAGCACGGCAGTTACTTCTCACTGATGTGAGTGTGTGCTTTAGGCTACCGTTACTGGGTTAGCTAACAAACGACTACAGTGACTGCTACAGTGACTTGTTCTTTGGTTCAGGGGCTGTGTATTGAATGCCGTGCATCGCTGTCATCACTAGCTGTACCAAACTACCATATGTCTCATTCACATGTAAGAAAAATCCTAACATTATCATAATGAACATGACTTACAAACATGGCTCTTATTAGCACTCGTCATTTTCAAGTTAGCGCGTTAGCATTTGAAAATTTTGGCTGCACTTTCTCTGCCGTTCTTGTGTGACTCACTCACTAATACTTTTGGCGGTATATCCACCGAGTCATGTGCAATGAGCGCAATGATTGATTGGGCGTATTAGAGGCATGCGACAACCACACCGGACAGCAGATTATTTTCCTTTGATTTTCTTTTTATTAGAGCATTTGATTTATTAATTGCTATCGGGATGTTAACAGATTGAGAGAACTGTGCCTGTGGTGTCTTTTTATCAGAGCTAATCACTTCGACTAAAAGATGATAGGAGGATTGTTCACTGGCAGAAAACATATTCAAACATGCTTTGCACTCAGACAAATTGGTCAAAGTTAGACACCAAGTACGAAGAAGAAACTGTCACACAGTGGGTCAGCTTTAAGATAGAAACAGTTTTTTCTTGCTGTAATAATTCCTCCTGTTGGCCATTAAAAGCTGGTTCCATTTGAAGTGATGGGGGATGAAATCCACAGTCGTCAGCATATCATGTTGGTATCCTTTAAAATTAGTCTTTTTTATCAGGAACTTTGCTCTTCTTTTCATCACAGTGTTTCCTTTATGAGCGACCACTGTAGAGGGATGAAGATCGCAAAAAGGAAATTTGGTACTAAAAAGACTTTGGGAAATACCAGTTTTATTAGTCTAACTCAGACAGTTGAAGCCCAATTTAATCTTCAGATAAACTTTGAAAAACATTTTTGTTAATTTGAGAATGAGGACTGCAGATTTTGTCCCCCATCACGTACATTTAGTAGCAGGATTTAGAAGAAATATTTGAATGTCCAGTATGAGCAGGAAAAATCATTATAGCAAGTAAAACATGTTTTAATTCACCTGATTAAGACAGACTTGAAATATTATGAACTTTTTTCTTCATTACTAAAACTGAATGGTTTCCATTTTCCAGAAACAGCTTCCACGTAATTTAAGTTTCAGCATCTTTAAATGTAGACGTGATTTCTTCTGAAGAAATAGTTTAATGGTGGTAAAGATGGTTCAGCCATCAACACATGAGCAGTGTCTGTGACGCTGTTGTACTATTTTACGAATTCATGTTAATTTATCAACAAAACTCTCATGTGGAACTGGTGAACATGATATGTCAGTGATACTCCCGATCAGGCAAGCCAGGGTTTTCACTGAATTCACCAAGTGGTGTTTTAGAGCAGCAAGCTGAGGCGAGAGGTGAGCGACCGCATCTCTTTAGATCTCTTTTGGATGCAGAAATAGGATTAGCAAGTTTTGATTTGCAGAGTAGATCAGGCTGCTGCCCCTTAATGGGCCGCTTATGGAGAGATGAAAAAGGACGTGGCAGTCATTCTCAGGGTCTCTTTGTTTTGGCATGTGATGCGCTGTTGGATGGGAGGATTATCCAAAGACGAAAAAATATTTAAATAAATGCCACATCTGTTGGGGAAAGGTTCAGCCCGCTTTGGAGTTGTCTCCATTATCTCGACTGGCCTCGCCCGTTGCGTGTATGTGCACTCACTGCTTTCTTGGAGGCAGAAGTGCTTATGGTGGGAGTTAACACAGATGGTAAACAGAGTGGTAGACTCAACAACGCAGCTATATAATCGGTCCTGCAGGGTAAAGAAAACAGCTGACCCGAGCTGCTGTCGAGTGTTTGGGAAATGCGTCTATGCTGTGATGACCTGTGATGATTTGTTTCATTTACAGAATGTAGATGATTATATTTGCTTTTTCTCACTGTGATTTCTGTTTTTCTTTCTGTTTCCTTTGCAGACTTTTATAGTACTTAACAAAGGGAAGGCCATCTTCAGATTCAGTGCCACATCTGCACTTTACATACTTAGTCCATTTCACTTCCTCAGATCAATCGCCATTAAAGTTTTAGTCCATTCATATCCTTTTTGAAATACTCTTGTGGTTGTTTGATGGAGAATCTATTCCTGTCTGCTTGTTGAAGGGTGATATTAATGAGGGGAAATCCCTTTAAAAAAACACAGAACTGTTATGAAGATATTCTTATATTTAATAATCTGGATTAGGTCTGAGGGTGACAAAACCACTTTGAGATATTACTGTGTTTGACAACCACTGCAGAAAGTGCTTCTCTAAAAGTAAAAGATATTAATGTCAGTGTCCTGACATTTGTGATGACATGAAGATTAGACCGTGAATCAGGCAGCCTGCTGAGGACAAAACCCTAGTGAAAAGTTTCCACCAGAATAATAATTCGATGCTGTAAAAAGTCTGGATCTCATACTGGCAGATAAGCCAATTTCTAATATTTACTGATTTCCCCCCGTAGGTTTCTATTGGATTTTTTTTTCATAGTCCCATTTTTGAAACAGCTTTGTAATGGTCCTCTCTGGCATCGCAAACCAAATCCCCTCATATCCCTCTTTTAATCTCTGAAATGAAATAAGAGCAAGGAGATTTCACATCATGTGACGGCTGCCTATTAGTTCTCAGACAGCCGATTTGTACTTTACATGCAGGGGGGAATCTTTCCTCTGGAGCTCCTCTATGTTGTAGATGACAAAACATGTATTGATCAAATGACCTGTTAAATAACACCAATCGGCTGTTATTGGTTCTCTGCAACTGAGAAATCAGACAAATAACTGTAACAGACAACACTGATGATTATTCTGATGCTTTTCTAATGTTTTTCACTGAAATTTCAAATAAGTTCATGTTTCCAAGTTAGCAGCTGACGGATCATTTGTTATAGCTTAATTTATCCATGAGGGAGAATGATATCACTCCCCTGATTTACTTATGTTTGTATAATCTGCATTTACTGTACATGTAATGCCGATGGCACGCACAGTGATGGTTTATACTAATGGGTAGACCTATATTTTATGGGATTACAAGAAACATTGTGTCATTGTGTAATATGTTGTTGGCATATCACAATATCTTGTTTGACTGTAAAACTGTAAATAACTATTCCGCAGTGTATTTTCCTTAACTTCCTCCCCACATTGTTTAGCCTGTTCATAATGTTCACTATATTGACCAACTGTTTCTTCATGGCCATGTCTGATCCGGCACCATGGACCAAGCACCTGGAGTAAGTACACACAGTATTTAAGCTGTTACCTCACCTTAAACTACGTGTCTTGGACAGAAATTGAAACCGGAACTACATGTGGTCTAATTTGGGGCTGTGCTGGGGTTTGTTGTTTTGTCAGTGATGGTTGATGAATCAGCTGACTTGTAAGTACGTGATGCATGTTATATTTACTGCAGTCAGAGCGCCACATTGGCATGCTAGAAGAAAGCATGCAAGTAATTGGGAATGAAAATTGTTATTGAAAAGTCTTCAGAATTTATTGTGTTGTGCCTGATGTGGAGGATGTTTTCGTCATCAGTGGGTCAAAGACATTTTTTAGCATGCAGCATGCTATCTGCATCGACAACAACTTTTTTATTTGTTCATTTTCTTTTGCAACTTTAGAAATTAATTTATAATAAATGTGAAAAGAGAACTATGTGCCAATAGTTAGATGAAAAGACCCTATGTTTAATATGAAGATACAGCTGATAGCCAATTAGCTTAGCTTAAAGACTGGCTAGCCTGGCACTGCCTGAAGGTAAAAGAAATCTCTGAATTCCTCTCATGAATGTGAGGTTGTTTGTCAGCTTTTGTATGGAGTAGATATATATTGTGTGTATATTGTTTTAGATGTATTAGAATGCCAGACTCTTTCCTTGTTTCCAGTCTTTATGCTAAGCTAAGCTAACCTGCTGCTGACTATAGCTTTGCTGTTCAAAGGAGTAGATTGTGCTCTTTCTGAATTTACAAACAGGTCAACAGTCCGGAAATAGTTGAAACATAAACGTCCCTATTAATAAAATACAAATGTAGCACCTCTTGTGGAAGAGCTTGTCCACAGTTAGGTGGCCATCCATATAAGAGATGATGAGACAAACTACTGTAACAATATGTCAATGAAAATAAGTTTTAGAAATGCAGGCTACTAGCTAGCAGTTAGCCAGATAATTTATGAACCTGTTTTTTGTTTTATTTTTTGTTTTATTTTTTGAATGTATATTTTATCTGTTGTGCACTGCTCAGGCATAATATCTTGTAGCATGGGACATTTATTTATGTTGACCAGAATAATACATGTTCTTAGTCCTGTCCACTGCCCTGCATGTTTTAGATGTTTCCCTGCACCAACACACCTGATTCAAATGACCAGCTCGTCATTAAACTATGCTGAAGCCTGATAACGAGCCGTTCATTTGAATCAGGTGTGTTGGAGCAGGGAGCCATCTAAAACACAAAGAATTTAGCTGTTTGCACATTATTCATTATTTTTCATGCACTTCTTTCAGTCCTCATTATTACTGCTTGTGGTTTATTTGAATGCATAAAATCCATTCAGAGCCTGTAGATTTTGTAACGCACTAGATTCAGAGATAACCACATTTTCTTCTATTTTTCAGGTATACTTTCACTGCCATTTACACTTTCGAGTCGGCGATAAAGATATTTGCGAGAGGATTCTGTGTAGTGCCATTCACCTTCTTGAGAGATCCATGGAACTGGCTGGACTTCAGCGTCATTGTCATGGCGTATGTAACAATATCATTTACATTCCACTCATATCAGCAATCAACCTTACCTGACATCCACTTTACATCGGCAGTGGCTACACCTGCCAGAGAAACTTCCAAAGAAAAAGGTCCACATTAATTGAGTTCTCCCGCTCTGTCCTGACGGACAGTTTTGACTGTGATGACGTGCAGATTCAGTCATTTTCAGGAATGTCAAAGTGACCGTAGTCAGTCAGTCATCCTGAGTGGTGATTTGAAACACTATGAACATAAGCCTATTGTCGAGGTCAGAGATCTGTGTGCCATGACTGACTACCCATGATGCAGGTGGCAGATTAGACCTAGGTGACCTCCTGATGCATTGATGCAGCATTGCCTGAGACCAATCATCTTGATAGGACATTTGCTTTGTTTGATAACAGCGAGACAAAATCCCTTTCACTGGGTGTATACACACTGAAAGCTGCCATTACCTTCAGCGATTAATTTGTTTTTGACCAATTCCCGTTCAGTCAGCTAATTCTGACTAGCTCTGTAATTCATCTGCTGTAATCATTACTTTAGTGACAAGACTTACTTGCATGTAAAAGGAGTTGCATGTAGTGATGAACCCACACCGAATTATCATCATTATCATCGAAGGTTTTAGCATCTTTCTGGTCATTGTTTTGGTTTTTCAGGCTGCAACTTTACAGTTTTGGTTGATTATTATTACTCTCATAACATTGCTTTTGGCAGCTATTTCAGCAAAAATGCTTTGTTTGAACGTGCACTGCCTGACTGCACCTACACTGCCCTGTAGCTCTCATTGGCCAGCTGGGGGATGTGTGTTAGCTGCTAGTTCGCTACGTTAATAAGCTATCTTTGCTTTTGTAGTTGAACCATAGAAACACAAGCAGCCATCACGAACGTACCTCTGTCTAAAAAGGCTACCCAGTGTGAAATTATATATATTATTATAGACATATTAGATATTAATTATCTTTATTCAGTAATTGTTGTGTGCTTTGTGCTAACGTTAGCTGCTGAACAAGTTTGTTGCTGCTGCAGTGGCTCTGTTCTTTGGCTCAGAGGCTGTCGTTTTTGTGCTACTTAGTTAGCTAGCTGCTGAACGACAGGCTCAGCAGCTGTGTACTGTGAGTGCAGCACATTGTTATCGTAGCTTACCGTATCCAACTTCCTCATGTCTCATTCACATGTAAGAAAACACCTAACATTATCTTAATGATCAAAGAACAGGCATGGTTATCAAGCTAGTATGTTAGTATTGAAAACCTTTGGCTGAACTTTCTCTGGTTCACTAATAGCTTTAGTAATACATGTGCCTAGCCTTGTGAAAGACTCACAGGCAATGAGTGCAAGAGCAGAGTGCCCACAGGAAGGCTGGTAAATAGGTAGATAGACAGGCATCCTGTCCAGTGATTTCTACTTGCTTAATGAAACAATTGGATGCGTAAATAAGAGGCCTGCAACAGCCTCAGATACTCGATATTTTTCTTTTATCTGTCAAAGCATTTGACAAACTTCCTCAGCGCTGTGTCTGCTGATAACTGCTAACAAGTGAGCCCCATCAACGTATGTGTCAGTGTTATGTTTGTTTCTGTTACCCCCGAATTGGCAAAAAAAATCAGTTTGTGTAGGTTCAAGTAAAGCCACTGACACATTCTAAAGGAACTACATTTATTTATACATTGTTCAATGCAAGTCTACATACTATTTGACTGAAATGTATATTTAAAGACATGATAAACAAACCGTTAAGTATGTCTGAGCATTGACCCGGGTCATCTGTAATACTTTCTTAATTCTCCCTGCAGACATTCATAAATCCCCTTATGTCTAATTCCAGATATGTGACAGAGTTTGTAGACCTCGGGAACGTCTCAGCATTAAGAACCTTCAGAGTACTACGAGCACTGAAAACCATCTCAGTAATCCCAGGTAAGACTACTATCAGCTCAAACCTCAGTGTCTACGTCTCTACTCTTGTTCCCAGTCATGTTTGAATCTACTTTTCCCACATCAACAGATGTTACCCAAAAATTCAAATATTGTTTCCCCGCCTCTGTCAAGGTCTGAAGACCATTGTCGGTGCTTTGATCCAGTCTGTGAAGAAGCTGGCCGACGTGATGATCCTGACCGTCTTCTGTCTCAGCGTGTTCGCCCTCATCGGCCTGCAGCTTTTCATGGGGCTGCTGCGACAAAAGTGCGTCCGCAGCCTCGCGCACTGCATCAACTCCTCCTACAGCTCCAACGCTTC
The DNA here is from genome assembly GCF_965226575.1 of Pagrus pagrus. NCBI lineage: Eukaryota > Metazoa > Chordata > Actinopteri > Spariformes > Sparidae > Pagrus > Pagrus pagrus. The sequence continues at coordinate 22,914,684 of NC_140196.1, read as the reverse complement.
CTTCTTCTGCAATAACAAAACGTGGAGCTCCAGGATGGACTTCCTCAGCAGCGAAGGTCAGCTGAAGAAAAAAAAAAAAAAAGACTGGTTGAGAAACACATGTACAATTCATTCAGAGAAGTTCTTTAACTTCATTTTCCTCTTTCCTTAGATAATTTTTACAAAGTTGAAGGAGCAAAGGATGCCTTAATATGTGGATATGGAAATGATGCAGGGTGAGTATTTGTCCTGCTTACTGCTTGTTAATCATCTGCAGGCTGTTACATAATATCAAAGCATCGAATGGCTTTTGATCCCATGCATGTCATGTGTGTAATTGGATACAGTAGCTTGAGCATCAGCCTCGGTGCACATAGTTTTTGCAGAACAAGACAAAACAAATCGAACAATGGATGATGATATTCTTGAGGCTTCATAATTTAATCTGTGACTTAGAGTATATGTATATATGTAATGTATAGATCCTATCAGAGGGAGGGTTGTGGCGTGAGACGGGCTGTGCACAAGACGACATGTGGTGTGGATAATCACCCCCTGCTCCACTGGAGCCCTTTACTGAGAAACATGGAGTTGGCAGCTGGAGAGAGGGGGGGTCTTTGGAGATTTCATCATCTCAAAAGCTCTATGACATGATCAGGTTAACGGAAGTGGAGCGGATCACCTCGGATTGATATTCCGTTATTGTTGAGAGGGGATGCTGTACTGTACAAAGTTCTTTGCAATAGAAGCACTTTTGATTTCATTTCTAACCTCAATATAAATGCAGACATGCATCGATGATGTTTTATCTGTAGAGTGATGGACTTTGTTCCCAATCAAAGGCACAGTGTGAAACCATCCAAATATTGCTACTCAGCCTGTGCACCGAATAATCCTATAAATCCAAATGCTTTTGAAACAAGCACAACAGGATGACTCTGCCAATGCCAGGCCCAGTTCAAGGGTTATAGTGAACTAAATACCCATCTGTGTGAATCTGAAATCCTGCAGCTTCAACAAATGGCTTCCATTAGGTGCTCTTGTTAATGATACAAGATAATGGATGATAGCAAATAGCAAAAAATGGTGATATTAAGCTCTGGTACAGATATTGTTTTTTCTTACCATACGTTCATGAAAGAAGTGTATTTATATTGAACCTTTATAGGTTCTATAGCTTGGTGTATATCTTTCTATATATATATGTATATATATATACATATACTGTATATATACATATATATATGGTATCCTTAAAAATGTGTCCCCTGCCCCTTCACATCAGTCCTACACTCCTGTCCTGTCTGTCATGAGAAATGGTTTTAAGATCGTGTTGATGGGCTCCTTTAGACAGCAGTAAGAGATGTTGCATATTTGAAATGTCATCGTCTTACTGCGACATGTTTCAGAACTTTGTGTTTAAAGTGAAATGGCTGAATAGGCTACACAGGAGCTTTGTCTTCTCTCTTACCAAAAATGGTGGTTGTAGAAGAAGTGTAGCGTTCCTCTGGTAATATTTGAATCACTGTCACAAAGAAAAAGGCCTCAAAACTAAAACTGAACCACATTTATAAACAGAAAAGTTACAGCTTGTCAGCCTCTGACTACATATCATGTTAAGATGTTTATACTGTAGGCTAGAATGTCACAAGTTGTATGTTTTTAAGCAGTGTTAACAGAGCAGAGAGCAGGACCCTCCTGTTCTTGTGCCTACAATGGCAGTGGCGGAGCAGGGAGAGCTACCAATGCCAGCGCTCCCAGTGACGGCTTACACTACCACATAGGCGAAGTGATGAAAAACACTTGAAGAAAAGAAAGAGGCAAAGAGAGCTTCCTCAAAAAACAAACAAACTGTGTTAACAGCTATTACAGAGTGTCACAGCGCTGTAGCTTTCCTTTTCACTAACCAGCAAGTCAAAGAGCATCATTAAAGGTTATTGTGTTTCATAGTGAGCCTTTTCATGACATAAAGTTCTCTCTTTGGACAGACCCTGAGGCTCCTCATTGAAATTTTCATGATGAGATGAGTTAATAGAAAAAGTTTATAGAAAAGCATGGACACAGTGGAGGTAGCTGCACATTTATATTTATTAATATTGGCATCAGAGCACGGCCAAACCTTTTTAATTTTTAATCTCCCTCTGTAACCTCTCCTCCAAAATCACAGGAACTTAATCTCCCAAGAAGTAAAATCTGATTCAGTGATTTGTGTTCAAGTCAGAGCGAAACGAGGATACATTTGAGGACATTCGGTAGGAAATGACATCATTAAACTCCTAAAAATAGTAGGTCAGTAAGGTCAGACAGCTGATGGTACCAATGTGACCGATCCAGCTGTCCTGGAGTTTACCTGCAAGGGGATTTTTCTAGATCTGTTGCCTGTTGTTTGTGTTATTGCCACAGCGCACTGTGAGGGCATTGAGTCTTATTCAGTTTAATCTTTTGTTTCTGGGTGTATTAACGGCTCTTTGGACAATAAGAGAACATGGAGGATTAAACTTTTTGTGTCCCTTTAATTTAAACTCTGCTTTGTCATCACTTTGTCAAGTATATGATCATTTCTTTTTCATTTTTTTAAAATTTCTTTGTGGCTAGATTGATGTTAAATCAAACAGAAGGGCACAGGTTTATGACAGACTTGCCAGGTTATAGGTTATAGTAACCATAAGGTAGTTCATGTGTCTGCTGGCAGAATGATTGAGACAGCCTTTTAACTTCTGTGACATTTTAGATGCAACTTTCTGAGGCTGGCTGTGGAGACTGGCAAGATATTAAGCAGGTCAGGATGGGGGACGTAAAACATAGAGGATGCTTAATCTTTTGAGTGTATTCCAACAAGTAATCCCTGAGTAGATTTCCAAATTAAAGCTTTGGATACGTTATGATGACACACACAGTCACACACACATGGATACACACACACAGACATAAGTGGGCACATATGCACACACACACAAACACGCACACACATACACACACACACATATTCAAATTATATTTTCAGCCTAGATGGCTGACAAGTTTGTGATAAATGATTTGCTCAAAGGTCCAAGTTGCTTCTCATGACGCCCACGGCAGAGTTCAGGCAAATGCTTATCCCCTTACATCTTAAAGCCACTGTGCATCAAGGATTATGACTTTCAACTTTTGTGGACGGATGTGGCCGTGGAAGCCCACCGCCCCAGCGCCGCCCACCATAGAGGGAAAACACTTTGCTGCGATTGACAGATGTTCCCCTGCTGTTCTGTTACAAACACTGCAGGAAGTTGATGGTACACTCTCAAGGATACTACTTATAAATAATGTAAAGAGCTTTCAGAGAGCTCTTACCCACCCTACACTTCGTTGTATTGTTTAAAGGACCATACCATAGTATTTGACCCTTTTTTTTTCTCCTTAACTGCAGATTATTTATACTTTAAAATCTATGTTGACTGTTTTCAAATGGATTTTTATGTATTTTGCTTGTAATTCCAGGAAGCCATTGATGTCATGCCATTCATTTCTGTACAGTATGAAAACAATTAGCAGACTCTTGAAACTTGCTTCAGCTGTGGATTCCACCGCAGTGAACAGAGTTTGCATTTTTGTTAGTGTTACAATCGATTTCCACAGAGCTTTGGTGGTTCTCTTCTAGAACATTTTTTAATAGAGTAGATGTCATTTCATGTGTTCTGGTGCCTTTTAACAGGTGGTTTGATAACTTATCTGACTTTATTAGCATTAGAAAATTATCAGCAGGAATCCATTTTGCAATTACATCCATAGGAAGGGCCCCAGAACGTGTTTTTGATTATGTTAAAAAGCTACAACTTGTAAATGGATTCATTGCCTTATGTATAGCTTTGTGGCACAGGCTTTTATGGGTAGGAATGATGTAGAGTACATTTGCTTTGTTACTCAATTTGTAAATGGTGACTGAGAACCTTCTTCAACATATGATTTGTAGTTTTTTTATATTCTATTTTTTTACTTCTGGAGGAGGACTGTTTCTGATTGTGCCTCTGAAGGCACAACACATCTAATCAATACTTATGAGTAACACACTGTAGACTGTGTTACTAATGAGGAGAAAGTTATACACAGAAAAGATAAACACTGGTACTGTTTGACAGGGTGTGTGTGCACACCAGTGCACACACACCCTGTCAAACAGTACCACTACCAGTGCTTCATGCTGGCTGTGGATGTTGTGGATGTATGGAGGCACATCAGATCCCACAGCCACTACATGTGGCATAGCAGTTCTCCTTGAGGAGCGTTCACCTCGACTGCCCTAGTCTCCTGGGCAGTTACTATAGAAACCTCAGGGGCATTAGCCTGACAGGCGCCTTGTTTTTAGTCTACAGAAGCACCTAATTACAAGCCTCACATTGACAGGGTTGTTTAAGTGACAGCATTGGCCAGCAGTGTGGAAATAAGATTAGCAACCACAACATTAGATGTAGGGGTCCATTTGTGTGCATCGCATGTTCAGCACCACACGAAAGCACTGAGGTTACCTTCATCACTGACTGTTGGAAATAGCAGAACGTTTGTATGTAGAAAGCTGCTCGGACCAGTTTTATTTGAGAAAATTAAATCCAACATGACTTTCTCAACAAACAAACAAACAAACAAAATAGGAATTACTGTGCTGTGTGACTTATTTGTTGAGAAAGTGATTTTGAGTTCAATTTTTTGGTTAAATTTAGACCGATTTCATACATGTTGTTTCCCATGAATTTGATTTTAGTATGGAAATAGTTGCAGTTATTTCAAATCAAATTAGTTAGTTTTATTTCTTTGTTTATTTGACAGTGTGCACAGCTACTTAGCTTCATGAGTCTGACAAACAGTCAGAGATCTGTTATCTAAATTAGCACTTTAATATAAAAACACAGTTACAAGACAATACACATAAACTATACAGCGATGAATCTGCAGATTATTTTCCCAACAAATTAATTAAAGTTTATCTGAAAATGCCCATCACCATACCAGCATTGTTGAACCTATGTACGAAGGGAAAAGCAGCAAATACTCACAACTAAAGACCAAAGAATGTTTAGCATTTTTACTGAAATGATTAATTGATTATCAAAATAGTTGTCCATGCTATTCTGTTGATTAGAAAACAATTGGATTAAACTCACTATCCGTGTTGAGAAATCATATAAATGTTGTTATTCTTGTAACATTAAAAAGGCTTAAATTTAAGAGGAATGGTGCTTTATAGTGTTTCCAGACCCACTCACAGAAATGTCTGGGCCCTTGAAAAGATCGGGGTCCTCCCCAAAACTGTGAAAAATGTTGGTCATTACAATATTATTTTTGTCAAAAGCCTTCGCTGGCTTCCTCTTTTCTTTTTCCTTTCTTTTCTGGCATCATGATGTATGTGCAGGTCCTGGCACAGCAAGGAAATTCACTTTAGCAAGTAGTTAGGTTAGATCATAAATTGATGTGGCAGGTAATGTGGCCGCCCGCCAATGGTGCACTTTTGAAGTTGTGTACAAAAAACGACTTGTACTATTTTCAGAGATGGGGCAACAATATGATCCAACAATAAATAAATGTTTATTTTTGTTATTTTAATTAGGAACGGTGAGTTATTCGTTTCAAAATAAAATGTGGTTACACTGGGATGAAGACAGTGATCGCTGGCCTCTATGGTCCCCCATTGTGGCTTGGCCCCAGATAACTTTCCCTTTTCCCCCCTTATGGGCAATCATGACAGTGTCCCTGCTTGCAATTTAAGAATTAAAAAAAAAAAACTTATAGGACATAAACCATAATAATGGTTATGGTCAACACCAATGCAATGTAGTCACAAAAGATATACTGTGGTTAATGGGCTAAAATAGGCAAAACCCCTGTACAGTCCTTAGAGGCAACACTTGCAGTCTGTTGTGTGTGCATGTTTTGTCATATAAAAGAGATGAACCGGTTGAGCAGTGCAGCAGAGGGGAGGAATCTGACAGGAAGATGTCGCTGGCCTCACGCAGCCTCCTCCGTCCTCACCGCTGGATATTAGTGAGCATTCCTGCTCAGATGGCTGGTTGGTGAGATCTACAGCTGTTGTCACAGCAGCGCTCTGCCGCCCAGCTGTTTCCCAGCCATTACGAAATTATTCTGCACTCAGATTGACATGACAGTCCAGCTTGTTCTCAGCTGCTGGACTTAAATATTTGCTGTAATGCCACTATGCTGACAATGACGATCAGAGATGGAGGCATGAAGCAGAAAAAAAAATTTTGAACTGCAATTTGATATCCATCTGGCTCAGCATAATCCCTTTTGCTCCAGTGCATTTTAGTGCTGGAACAAATTTCAAGAGGCCTCTTCAGTTGAAATAATGGTGTTGATAGCAGTGTGTGTACTTACTGACTCATCCGCTTCTCTACCCTGTAGAGTCAAAGGCCACGGGGCTACATGTAGATACTGGAGATGTTTTTAACTCTGGTAAAACAGCCTGCACGCTAACACGGCTATATCCATCCCAGCTGCCTTTGATTTAATTGTGCACAGCCTTTGTTTATCAGTGTCGTCCCATAATCATTTTGTCTTCTTCTTTTCAATTGTTTGTCCATTACAGGAAGTGTCCAGATGGATTTGACTGCCTAAAAGTAGGAAGGAATCCAAACTATGGCTACACCAGTTTTGATACCTTTGGCTGGGCTTTTCTGGCCCTCTTCCGACTCATGACACAAGACTACTGGGAAAAACTGTTTCACCAGGTGCAATATGCTGCTCACCTTGAATTATAATCCATATTTGTAAACCCTTATTAATTTAAATGGTTGTTTCGTGAGATATGAAGATACTGGGTCTCAACATAACTTGACAACATGTTGCATAAGGGCAATAAACACAAGCATTAGGGCACGACATGAACTTGTGCTTTTAATAAAAAGGATTAAACTCAGGATTGGTGTACCTCTATCTATCATCAGCCTGTCTGTTGATCTGTCTCCATATTTCAGAAATGTTCTTCAACATGTGAATTTGGTTGTACTGACTTCATGTCTGCTCTCCCAGACTCTCCGCTCAGCAGGGAAGACCTACATGGTTTTCTTTGTGCTCGTTATCTTCCTGGGCTCCTTCTACCTGGTCAACCTCATCCTGGCTGTAGTGGCCATGGCTTATGAGGAGCAGAATCAGGCAACCATCGCTGAGGCCTGGCAGAAGGAGAGGGAGTTTCAGCTGGCTATGGAGCACCTTCGCAGAGAGCAAAGAGTAAGTGCAGCAGTCAGCAAGGACTTCGTATTTTCATCTGTGCCTTCAACCTCAGACTAAAAATGATATCCTGTAACATCATTCCTTTCTGTGTCAAGTTGGCAGCAAGAAGACAAGCACAGGAGACGGACTCAGTGTTGTCCCCAGAGTTGTCTCCGTTTTGTCTGAAGGCAGGCAGCATACGTCGAAGCAGCAGCAGACGAAGAAGATCGCACAGGACGCTGTCAGAGGAAACAGGAGAGGAAGCTGCTGAAGAGAAGTTTGACCCACTGGATGAGCCAATGGTACATCACCCAACAATCACTGTCTGCACGTTTCGTCCAGTCTTTGATGTTCTCGTTACAAACCACAAGCGCTAATACATCCTCTTTGTTTCCGCAGCCTCCTCTGTCTCCCCTTCCAGCCCACCCCCTGCTAGCCACACTCTCCGCTCACCCCCTCAGCACCCGAAGAGGAAGCCAGGTCAGCATCTTCAGCGCTTTCCGGGCCCGCAACAACTCGGAGGCTGACTTCGGGGATGACGAGTACAGCGTTCATGGGGACGTCTTCAGGAGTCGTGCTAATTCCACAGCAACGCCCTGGAAGAGAAGGACAGGCAGTGTGCGGAGCCACTGCTCTCAGATCTTCACCCCCAGCCTCAATGTCAACGGCCGGCTCAACATCTCCCTAGACCAGAATGGAGTCACCACCCTGGGCCTGCATACTCCCACCTCTATGCCTGCCTACAGCATGGAGAGGGTCAGGGAAGACACAGTGAGTGATACAAGCCTGTGTGTCTTTTTTCCCGTCGCATTTCCTGTGACATTGGATGTGACTCATGAGAACGAAACAGAGAGGCAAACCCGTCCACTGGCAGAGGGAAAGAAGTCAATCACTTATAAATGCGGGTTACTCACATAAAAGAACATGCATGTATGTGCTAACTTTGGTATAATAATAATAATAATAATAATAATAATAATAATTACATTGCAATGCCATGTTTTGCAGTAGCACAGAGGGGACATACCAATACCTTTTGCAGTTTTTACAAGGGATATTCAGTTGGTTGCAATCTGCATCCTCACCCCTAGATGCCACTAAATCCTACACACTACACCTTTAACTGATCAATCTCCATTAATAACTCACCAAATCAAAAGAGAAAAAAACGTTGTACTTAATTTTTGGGTGTTTTCTGTTTACCAGAAGCCCACCAATGCAGAGGACACCGTTCCCAGGCATCTCCTCCAGCCTTCTCCAACAGTGACGGAGCCTCCTCCTGTGCAGAGGAAAAGAGGACTGAGCTCTGTCAGCTTCCTCAGTGACGCCATGGATGGTGAGTCCTTTTGAAATTGTTACCTTCTGACAGAGCCCGGCATGCTGTTCTCCGTGTGTCCAGTCCAGCTAATTTAACTGGCTGCTGGCTGTAGCTTTATATCTATCGTACAGGCAGGAGAGTGGTATTAATCTTCTCATCTAGCCCAGCCTGAAAGCAAACAAGCAAATTACCCCAAATGTCAAACTTTTATTTCAAAGATTGCTGGATTAGCTCTCACTATGTTGAGCCTCAGAGACCAATTGCAGATTGAAGCTAGCATAAAACTCAAGGCTGGGCTTCAGATTATGTCTACCGGTGTTTGAAATGAAAATAAAAGCTACCACAGTTTCACATTTCAAACTGGAATTTGACGAAAAGCCTGCAGATGAGTGGTTCACTTGGGTGTGTCTTTGCAGAGTTGGAGGAGTCGAGGCAAAAGTGCCATCCCTGCTGGTACACATTCGCCAAGAAGTACCTGATATGGGACTGCTGCCCCTGGTGGCTGCAGCTGAAGGAGTGGGTGAAGTGCATGGTGATGGATCCTTTCCTGGATCTGGGTATCACTATATGCATCGTGCTGAACACCCTCTTCATGGCCCTGGAGCACTACCCCATGACTGACGAGTTCAACACCATGCTTTCAGTGGGCAATCTGGTAAGGGCTTTTTAACGATAGGGGTGGGCAGGTTTCCAGCGTGGCACACATTTTCTCTTAAGTGCTGCTGGGTTAGCAGTGGAGAGGACTGAAAGCCTAAGTGAGAAGACAGCAAAGAGGAAAAAGGAAGAGCATTCATTCAGATAATGTATTTCTATATCAGGCAGCTGGGTTTTTTATAGCCAGTGCTGTGTGGGACTTAGGGTCAAACAGGGCCATGTTGATCCCTTTTCAACGGTTCTGCTTTAGACTATTTGTGATTATCCTTGGCAAGAGGAAGTATTTTTAGCAGGACGTGGGACTGATTCCCTGATTTGTATTTTGTCATCTCCCCCTACTGGTAAATTATAGACTCTGCCAGTGTCTTTAAGTTTGAAAGCTTACTTAAAAGAAGACAAATGGAAGTAAAACTTCACCAGGTTGCTTATGTTTTCAGTCCTGTTTGTTTGTGTTTTGTTAGTTGGATCTTAAAAGCCTTAAAATACTTCTAATGAACAGGTGATTAGTTTCCTGTGCTGCTCCACCAAAAGTTTGTTTCAACATTGTAAGAGGACATTTTAAAGTATTCTTGATATTTTTTTATTTATTTGATTCTATTATTTTTGCTGGGTTTGGGACGTTGATAGGCATCAGTGATTCTGGAGAAAGAGAGTTGATTGTTGAGTCTGATTCCCAGCTTGTCTTTGTAACGCTTTGGGTTGATGGCTTGTCAACTCACAGCATCAGTATTTGACGACCGGGGAATTAGTCTCAGTAATCAACTTTGAATGGTGTTTACAAACAACAACAACTTAAAGCTGCAGTATTTTATATTTTTGCCCACTTCAAGGCAGCAGAACAACCTGTAAAGACATCACATATTATCATCTAACAAAGTTGTTACAGGGAAACTGTTAGCAAACAATTGCCTGGTCACACATCCAGCAAATACAGAGCAACATTAGCATTTGTTTGTTCACCTGATGAATGGAAATCACCAACCCCTTGGGGAAATATCTCTTTAGCTGTTAAGTGCTTCACTATGTTCACAGGTGGTTATTATCTGTGAGTCAAGTGGCACCATTCATATTACAAATGGGTCAACTGACCCATGTTCATATGAATATTGTGCAGTTTGAATTAAATATTTATTAAGAAATACAATAAGCAATTTTCTATTTGAAGATTAAACTTTGGTACTTTATCTACCTCTTAGGTGTTCACGGGGATCTTTACAGCTGAGATGGTGCTGAAGCTGATTGCCATGGATCCCTACTACTACTTCCAACAGGGCTGGAATATCTTTGACGGCGTCATTGTCTGCCTCAGTCTGATGGAGTTGGGTCTCTCCAATGTAGAGGGGCTGTCTGTCCTGCGATCTTTCAGACTGGTAACAGAAGTCTTTAACTTTCATTACTTTTTTGACATTGCTTGCCTTTGTATGCCTTTAACAGATGCAACAAATCAAGGGTGATTGACATATATGGCTTATGATGCATGTTTTATTATAGCAGGCACAGATATTACCAAAAAATCAATTTCTGAAGTCTAGAACATCTTACAATCTAACACCAAACTTAAACACATGGTTTCTTGTAACCATGCATCATTATTTGATTTCTTCACCTTATTCTCTTCATCAGTTACGAGTCTTCAAACTGGCAAAATCCTGGCCGACCCTCAACACTCTCATCAAGATCATCGGCAACTCAGTGGGCGCCCTGGGAAACCTGACGCTGGTGTTGGCCATCATCGTATTCATCTTCGCCGTGGTGGGCATGCAGCTGTTTGGCAAGAACTACCAGGACTGTGTGTGTAAGATCTCCAATGACTGTCAGCTGCCGCGCTGGCACATGAAGGACTTCTTCCACTCCTTCCTGATTGTGTTCCGGGTGCTGTGCGGCGAATGGATCGAGACCATGTGGGATTGTATGGAAGTGGCCGGGCAGCCCCTCTGTATCTTGGTGTTCATGTTGGTCATGGTCATTGGGAACTTGGTGGTGAGTATTACATTTATATGACTTAAATGTCTGTTAATTGAGTCGATTATAATATATCAATCAAGCCTAATCCAATATCAAATAAAACATATTTAAATCCACTACATCCAGATTTTTGTTTAGATCCGCATCAAATTGTACTCCAGCCACCTACATACAGTTGATTTATTTCAACAAGATCCATGCTTACTCCCTGCCAAATGAACAAAAATGTGGAAAAATGCCTTATTTCACATTGTTAAAGAAAGTGAGAAAAATCCTGGATCAGTCCATTTATCTGGATCTGCCCCAAAAGTTAAGCGGGTATATTCTGGGTATGGACCCATCCTCCATCCAATTTTCATGAAAGTCTGTTAAATAGTCTTTGTGTGATGGTGCTGAAAAACCAACCAACCAACAAACGGACACAGGTTAAATCATAACCTCCTTGGCAGAGTTAAAAAGACAGAATATCAGCAGCCTTATCCTTTAACAGCACATACTAACAGGAAGTCGTCTAGAGAGAAATTCAATGGAACCAAGTTGAACTGCTGTCAAATCCAAAGGATGATGTCATGAGTAATCAGGGATTATGTTGAACCAATCAGGATTGGTGATTCCATATAATGACGATGGGACATCCTTTCACAGTTGTTGGTGGCTCGTTGATACATTTTTCAAACTGAGATATCTGTGTAGCTGCAGTGGTTTGTGTTTCTCCCTTAGGTGCTTTTGCAAACGTACTAGTTACTGAGAAAGTGGTTGTGTCACAGAGTCATGCTAACTATTTTACAGATTAGCATTTGCAGACTTCAAAACCGATCATGTCTGGACAACATATAAACCATGTGTTGTCCCCCCTAAGTAATATATGTATTATCTGTATGTGCTGTCGTGCAAGCAGCAGACACACTCTGCACTAGGAGCGGCTTTCCCGCAGCCTCATGACCAACAGGGCTGAATGTTTTATCCGCTGCTAATGAACTAAGCCTTATGGGTGAAATTGTGACCAAAGGACTGTACAAAGGATCAGCCAAGGCCACAGTGTGGTCTCGCTGTCAGTCCAGTCATTTCAGCTTCAGACTTTCACACAGGATCAAACACAGTTTGCACATCATTGCATGCAGCTGTTTCTATAGAATATGTTTCATCTGTGTGACAACTCTGTTTGTAAACAACTGCTGTCACTCAGAGTCATAGCAAGGCTACGTATATTCGTTAGTCCGCCCATATGGTGATTTGCTTCCCAGCTGTGTCCTGTAAGCAAACGTTAATGAGAGCAGATTAAAAAAAATCCAGAAGCGCCGGCAGTCACAGCATTTATTCATGATCAGTGTAGCGTATTATTGAAATATAATAATATGTCCACTTGTTGTAGTCTGTTTCTGTAGCACTAATGACTGAAACATTTTGTATTTTTTATTATTATTATCATTATTATACAGACGTTTTGCCCGAATGCATTTTCAGTTGTTGTTTTTTTTTTTTAATTCTATTTTTACTAAAGCCATGTTTACTCCTGACCTGACCATAACATAAATTAGCTGGGGATATGTGTTATGTAAGTCCAAATAAGAAACAAATATGCCACTAGTGGCTTTTGCATCTTATGCTAAGCACAAATTAGAATAGTATTATACACTGAAATATGAGCATCATCTGCACTACAGTCAATTCAGCTCTGCCACATAACTGTTTTAAAAGCCTTTCAGGCTTTTAAAAAAAAATGGAGCAAGGCTTTGAGTGTGGACTTCCTGTTGGATATGGTTCAAACACCTGTTCCCAGCATGCCCTCTGTTCTCTTGGCCATTAAATGCTAGTTTGTGCCACATTTAATCCTATGCTCTGAAATGTATCCGTCAGAAGTCTTTTGAAAACCATTTTGGTTAACTCTTTGATATTTGTCAGTCTTGCCAGGATCTGTGCTACTGAAATGAGTCCTAAAATTCACCAGTGAGTTAGCATTTTTGCACTTACTGTTCCTTTGTCAATGGGTTTTTGAATGGGTTTTTGTTATGCCTGAAAAAAAGAGCAGCATGTGCCTGCAGTAGAAGTGGCTGCAGTTTCAGGATTGCAATTTAGGGAACCTAGTCTTTGGCGATTTTGACCCGAGTGCAGTATTTGACCCAACCAAGGAGTAAATAGTCAGTTGAAATAATAGGATAATTTAAACTTAATTAAAATGGTAAAATACTTAGTATGAAACAAGCATTTACACTGACGACAGCAGGCTACTACTGATTTAATGTCACACTAACAGACAACAGATCAAACACATACATGCTTTTATCATCTTTTGAAGTTCAGTTATTTTACTGGCTAGAATGAACTATCATGGTCTTTAAGTCAACAATTTGCTAGCCAAAATCGCACTACGGTCTCATTAACACTAAACAAATACACTAATAGGCTAACAATTCATTTTGCAGCAAGGTATCTGAGCAAACAGATTAACATTAGTGCCTTTCAGACTATTCCGGTGAGCCAACATTACTTACACTTTAGCCAGCTAACGTCAGCTTTTGAATGAATTCAAATTGATGTTTGTAAGTCCAATCTGATGCTTGGCGCTAATGGACCATGGCTGTTCAAAGAAGTGGAGCGTGCTCTTTCTGTATCAATTAATGAAGGGGTCATTTGAGGTGTATGTTATGTTTAACAGTTAACATCAACAACGTTGGCTGCTAACGCATTATTTACCACAAAATGTTCCCGTTTATATCTGTAACGTTAACCTACAACTCAACTCAACAAGTAACATCAGCTAAATATGTCTGCTTGTCAATGGTAACGTTAGCTAAATAACTTTAACTTTTCAGCACAACAATGACTAATACCTCGAAGCTAACTTCAGAAAAACAAAACCTCTTTGATTCGTGTCAAAGCATGAAATTTATAGCGGTTGAATTCACCCATCAGTCCACAGTTACTTTTAACTAGGATTGCTTCTTCAGCTGTTCACAAAATCCTGACTGTCCTTGGCTTTCTGCTGCTCTGATACAATACAAAAAAGGTTGTTGGGGACATTACACCAAAGTGCTTTTAGGCAAGTCTGGCCAACCAGCAGCCATCTTAGCAATGCCCAAGCCCCTATCTGGTAATGGTTAGAGAGCCATAACTTCACTCTCAATGGTCGACAGGACATAAAAACTATGTTTATAGAATCAATGCTGAAAATGTTTGGTGACTTTGCCCCTAAAAAGTTTAAAACACTTCTAAAGCTTATCTAGGGGCTGAATTAAGAACAATTAATTCAGCGTAGGCTAACAGCTAGCATTAGCCTACGCGAGCTAGCTAGAGCTGATAAAATCAGACTTTTTAGGCAACAATCCATTGTCAAGAAGTAAAAATGAAGAAATGAAGAGCCTGTTTTTGTTTCCCTTTGTGTAAAATTGAAGACCCATTGTTTCGAAAATTAGGAAGAATTTTGAGTGTTAAATCTCCCATGGTTATTTGTTAACTGTCATGCTAGAATGCAAAGTTTGGCAGGGGTGGCAAAAGTAACTACAGCACCAGGCTTAGCTAATGGTCAATTGCATTCCATTATATCCTTTTTAACCTGGTGGTTTCACTCCATTTCACACCTTCTTACCTCTTAATACAGCTTTAAATGATCCTAATTTCAGTAGCACTGACAAAAGGTATGAATGTTGAAATGACTTACAGAACGCATAGCCATTGTCCTGTTTTACAATAGCTAGATAAAGGCACCCCCAGTGACTCTGTTACCTTGTCAGGGCAAAGACCATCTCAACAGTGTTCCTTATACAGTTTAATGGACAGAAACCTCCTCCTCCCTGCGCATGAATCGTGGAAAAGCTGTTTATCCAAGGGATTATCCAGGATGCTTAGGGGCGAGAAGGTCGGAGGGCATTCATCACTAATCATCTGCTCATGCTCCCCATCTCTGACTGGCTCAGTGGCTAAAGATGATCCTTACCAACTGTGCACATCACACATGCACAGGCAGTACGCACACGTACACACATACGCTGCTTTGCAGAGATGTGCTTGATGCCACTGCTCTCTAAGCTAGTAGACAGATTACTTGGGAGTTGGATGTTTGGAAACTTGAGTTCAGTGTAGCTGAAAGCACCCAAAGCCATATGTGTCTGAGTATATCTGGGCAGAATATCCTCCTGAATTTACAATGCAGGATTTTCCAGTGTTGACAAAATATGTGGGATATCATGTTGTGCATTAGGTGCGTGATCCTTTAGCTTAGACTAGAGACTGACTGAAGAAAGACAAATGTTGACATATGCACAACGTAAATACAGCATTTTCTGCCATTTTCAGGCTGAATGGCTATAAGATGAAAGCAATACACTGATAATTTCTCCAGAACAAATGTCATGTAACGTAACATTTGTATTTCAACAGGTGTTGAATCTTTTTCTGGCCCTGCTGCTCAGCTCCTTCAGCTCAGACAACCTGTCTGCCCCGGATGAAGACGGCGATTTGAACAACATCCAGATCGCCATCGCCCGCATCAACGCCGGTGTCTCCTGGTTTGTCACGCATATCGTAGACCTCTTCAACCGCGGCTTTAGATGTCGTCGAAAGCAGCAGACCAAAGAACCCATTCAGGGGGTTAAGCTGGTTGGAAATCACGTTGAAAGCAATGGGGGAATTTTCGGACGCTATGGAGAGAAATACATCGTACCAGAGGAGGACAGCTACATGACAAACCCCAACTTGACTGTCATTGTTCCAATCGCACCTGGAGAGTCGGATGTGGAGTTTCTCGAGGAGGAGGAGATTTCTGAATCATCAGAGGATGAAGACAACAAAGTGAGTTTTTCACATCCAGATGTGATGGTTTAGGGTTTCATTTATTTAGTAAGTTTATCCTTATGTGTCATATTCAGTTTTACACTTCCTGTCGTTGTGCTGTTTCCTGCCTTTAGTGTCACCTGTCGCTTATTAGTCTTCCCCCCCTTGTGTATTCCAGTCTTTGTTTTTCCCTCTGTCAGTTTGTCTGTGTTTTGTATGTCAGTTTCCCAGTTCTGCGTTTTCAAATCTGTTCCCCAGTCCTGTTTGCTTTGTGCTTTCTGATTTTCAGCCTGCCTGCTTTGGTGTCTTGCATTTAGGCAAGCTTTAATGACACAAAGCCAAAGTCCAAAAAACAATGGCAGGTAGCAAAAAGGCAAGCAACAAAGCGAAGAAACCAAGAGCAAAAACTAACCAAAGTACAAACCAGCATAATACAAAGAACGCAGGTAAGACACGAGGAGCAAACAGGACAGGGGAACAGATGTGGCAACGCAGGACTGGGAAAATGACATAGAAACACAGACAAACTGACAAAGACAGACACAGAGTTAAATACACAAGGAAAGACTTATAATGAACAGGTGAAACTAATAGGGCAAACAAAAAAGGCGAGGAAAAAACACAGGAAGTGTAAAAGAAAACATAACAAAAAATAATAAACCTACAAAATAAAACAGGAAACACTTGACCTTAACCCTCATGATTTACTGTTGTAGAGGTCGTTGGACATTAATAGCTACCAAAATAGTTTTCGTAAACCATATTTCCTGAACTTAAATGGTAAAATAATACTTTGTCACATGCAGCTCTGCTCTGTATGAGCTCTGTACAATCCAGAGGTGCACTTCAGTATGACAGGTGTTTGCCTTTGACTCCTGAAACTACCACAACTGCCTCACTTCACTTACTTGGGTGAAGCCAGAAGCATCATTGCCCAAGTAACAATAATTATGTTAAAACATTATGGCTATTGCTTGATTTAATGATTCTGTAATTTCCTAACAATTTCAGGAAGTTTCTAGTAAATAAATAGGTATAGTGATTTGGTTCATGTCATAGGATAAATAAGCTTTTCCTTGAAGCAACAGCTCCATTCTACAACATTTGTTCATAAATACTGTTAGGTAACGCCGGAAATTAATTAGAATGAATAAACTGGAATTATACAAAACAAACTACCATCTGTTTTCCCAATAAGAAGAAAATTACATAATATTTTTCAGGAAATTTCTAGGAAACTATGGGCACATAAAAGAAAGTG
Organism: Pagrus pagrus; assembly: GCF_965226575.1. NCBI lineage: Eukaryota > Metazoa > Chordata > Actinopteri > Spariformes > Sparidae > Pagrus > Pagrus pagrus. The sequence goes on along the minus strand of NC_140196.1, from coordinate 22,897,540 downwards.
TTAAATGATGTAATATGACTTGTCTGAGTGGCTCAGTTCAATCACACCTGCTACCGTTGATTTTTAAAGCTTTACACAGTATTTTGTTCTCATTTACACTGTTGTCATTTGAAAGTTCTTTCAAAGAATTCACCAATTCAGCACAGTGTTTGTTTTGACTCCTAGTCTTAAGAGGAAAAACATTCACCAAGTTGAAGAATCTAATCAGTTTTCCAATCCCCCGATTCTAAGAGCACGGTGACGGGTGTGGGACATAATAGGCAGAATAGAGGTGGGGGTGGGCTATGAAGAGGACGGCGATGCGGAGGCTTTCCGGAGACGTAAGCTGTTAATCTGTCAAGCAGACAAGGTGAACTCTGATGGACACTAGTGGTCTGGTGAAACAAATATAATTTGGGAATCCAGATGTTAAATTTAAGTCTGAACAACTGTGTTATTGAGAGTTAACATCATGCAATAAACATCTGGCAAAAAACCTAAGTTAAACTGAAAAAAGTATTTTTTAACATAGTCATCGCTGTTATTTGTTATCATTAGCAATTAGTTAGTTTCAGTGTCTTTTACCGCAGCTATTGTGCCATTATTATCATGTTACTGACCTTTCTGTTTGCCACAGTAGGGTGCCGCTTAGCTGACTCAGCCCCTTGCTGTGAACACTAATCTCAAACAGTTAGTCAGCTGAGTATCTGGATCGGTTTTCAAAAATGTGCATTCAACATGACAAGGTCTTGTGATAAGCCTTTTCACAGAAGGCATTTGAAGAAGGAAGAGCACAGGTGGAGATAATACAATTAATAATGGCTGAATTCAATTTCCTGGTATTGTGCATGATGATGACTCACTGTCACACTGGTATGGCTCAAAACAGAGCCATTGTTAATGTTGTTTGTATCACCTTTTTTTCCTGCTATGACGCATCAAAATGTCTGCTGTGAAAAAGGCCTATAATCGTAGGGACAATATTAAAAGGCCTGACACATAGTTGATTGCACTTATTCTGGTTTATTAGTCTTCTGTTCGAGTTGAAGGTGGGCAGAACTATGCTAAAATCCACATACTAATAACTATACTGTAAATTAAATGTGTAATTTCTCCCAGCCCTAACACCAGAGTGAGGGAGAGGATTCCCTAAGGTCTAATTGGGTATAATAATTAATAACACCTGTGTGTTTGACATTTACAGAACTATTGTTATTGTCTTTTATTTTTCTGGACAAAAGTAAGATAAAAAGATCCATACAACTGTCAGCTTAGCTTATTTTAGCACAAAGAAGGGCAACAGTAGGAAACAGCTAGTCTGACTCTGTCATCAGGAAACATAATCCGCACCTCTGAAGCTCGCTAATAAACATTTTATAGCCTATGTCGTTTGTTTAATCTGTACAAAAACTGAAGAAGAAAAAGATTTGAGTGCTTAAATTGGGGGTTATGTGCTGGACTATTTCTTGGCTGGAAACATATACAATTTGCCAATGAAGATCTTTTCTCTTCTGATTAGAATTTCTTCCCCAAAACTACATAGTGCACCTTTAAGTCTTGCCATGACTGTGAGGTTACACTGTGAGGATTTGGAGATATATCGTGTTCGTTGCTGAGATTAAGAGGTGCTGGTAGGTGGACTTTCTAGTTCTCAGCAAGAAACTGCATAACCGTATTCCCTAAAATGTCCAAAACTCTTCCTTTAAATTCCTCCTATTTAAATAACAGAGAAGTGGTGTGATTGGCTGAGAGAATCAATATCATCGTCACCGTCCTATTGCCTTACTCTAATTCGCCTTTCCTGTTTCTCCTGGATTCCTCTTGTCTCTCCCTGTCCTGTGGGTATTTGTTGAGGTGGAGGGTGTGTCGCCCCCGTCCTCTCTGGCAGGCAGACAGCAGCAGGCCAGATGTGGAGCCAGGCCCTGCAGAGCAGATTATACTGACACAGCTGAGGAGAGCCAGGCAGGGCCAGGCTGATCTGAGCGGGCTGCAGTCTGGCGCGCTCACTCTCTTCCTCTTTCCCTGCCGTGCTCCGCTCCACAACAAACCAGAATTAGGCTTCAGGGAAAATGGAAATGAAAAAAAAAAAAAACCTCCTCCAGCCCTCCATCAGCTTAACTGGGCATCAGCAGCTGCTCAGCAATAAAGAAGGATGCATTTTACATGTGTAAAGCTTTAAATACACAGGAAAATGGCAAGATTGTGGGCATTAGGAAGTTAGTTGTGAATTAATTGTCACCCATTTTACATTTTTTTTTTTTTTTAAAGTAGATCACTTTAAAGCGTAACACAGCCTTTGTGCACATGTATCTCAGCTTCATACTCAGAATTATCACTAGGCTTGCTGTTAGATACAAGGTTGAGTTACCAAAATGCCTTCAGTGCACATTCTCTCCGCTCTGTCTTCGGGCACTGAGACTGGTAGCGTGGTAATCTGGTCTCCAGGTCCTGTGGATGCTCTTTAATGCTGGATTAGACTTCGCACTGGTTTATAGGATTGAAGCTGCACCTCTGTCCTATAAATCATGTGAAATATGTTGCTGTTACAACACACGAAAATCTCATCAAAATTGTATTACGGCCCTGAAGAGATTGAAAGGAAAGGCAGTACATCTAGGTGAGCCAGCTTTGATGGGATCAATCCAGACTGAATACAGGGCAGGAAAATGCTGCTGCGCTTCTTGGAAACTTTTAAGCATATTGCACGTATGGCCACGCCCCAATCAGTGATGTCACTGCAGATGTTTAGCCTTTGACAGCTGATGGATAACAACTGCAAAACCCACCGATACAACCAACTGTTGGTTACGTAATGGAGGTCTATTCTCTGTGCTTTACATGTGTTCAAGTGACCAGTTAAGTACATAATGGATCTGAGATTATAATAAGACATTGGCTGGTAACATTGATACTTTGCACTACGCAGGAGAAGGTCAGCCTATCAGAGGGCAGCACGGTGGATCTGAGGAAGCCTGGAGAGGAGATGGAGAACTTATCAGTGCTGGATGAAGAGAGTATGGAGCCGGATGAATGCTTCCCAGAATGTGAGAATCAAGAGTCGTCGACATTCATTTAAAAGTTATTTTTACTCCACAGTTGGTCCATGTGGTATAATCTATGCTGGTTTGTCTTTGCCTTCCGACTCAGTCTGCTCGAGGCACTGTCAGTGTTGTGAGATCGATACCAGCCGCGGTCTGGGTCAGGCCTGGTGGAGGCTGAGGAAGACCTGCTACCAGATCGTAGAGCACAGCTGGTTCGAGACTTTCATCATCTTCATGATCCTGCTCAGCAGTGGGGCTCTGGTACGGCTTCTAGATACTTTAAGATGAACAATGATACACTTTGAAAAAAAAAAGAAAAAGGGAACATTGTTAAAATGTTTAATCCTTAAGAGTTTAGTTATGGTTGATGTGGCGTCACCTGTTGTTCCTGGTGCTGAGAGCACGTGTGGTTAAATACTACATTTGTCAGAAGTAGAAACACAAACAGAAGAGCGACTGGTGTGTCATTTTCTCACAGTGTTACACACGTTTACAACACATTTTCAACACATTACATTGTTATGATGAGTTTTGTTTGTAGTCAGCACCTACGTCTGACAAATTGTTATAGACCTGAGATTTGTATTTAAAGAGAGGAGAAGAGAAGACAAGACATGCTGTATTAATCCATTTACAGAGAAATTCATTGAAGATTCAGTTCAGTTACAACAGTGGCGTCCACTCAGACACTGTGGGGGCGCCAAATCACACAACGTGGCAATTTCCACATATTGTTGCTTTAACAATTAAATCCAATTAAAGCGGCAGCAGCAGGAAATGTTTGGTCGTGCATTAGCAGGTACATAATGCCCCTCAGATACAGCTGTAGGAGAGTGAACAGTTGATAGTGAGATTAATAACAATGTGGTAGACAATTTAAATTCAAAACAGGAATGGCCGCCACTAACAAATCAGCTTCTACAGGAGGTCCTTACTGAATGTGAATTTAAAAAATAGGCTGCAAATAATAAAACATTTCTAGAAGTTGGATCGGAATTTCTGCTTTCTTCCCTTCAGTGTCTGGTACCTGGTCTGTGACTGAATACAGTGTCTGCAGTGTTTGCCAGCAGCTTGTTTATAAGATGGAGAACTTATTTCAATACAGCCAATTAAATCTTTGCATTAAGCAGCATTGTATCATATCAGAGCAGACTGTCACCCTGTCACAGCCAGACAGCAGCCTGCTGTACGAGCCACAGACTTTTAACAACAACCACATCACCAACTTGAACACGTCTTGACCTTAACTTGTCCACTGGGGAAAAAAATGCACTGCTAACATCAGTTTGCATGCTAGATTATTACTAATTGCGGTGATGTTTTCACAAACTGCTGTCGCTACTCTGCTGCAGGCATTTGAAGATATCTACATAGAGAAGAGGAAAGTGGTAAAGGTGGTGTTGGAGTCTGCCGACAAGGTCTTCTCCTACATCTTCGTGCTGGAGATGTTCCTCAAGTGGATTGCGTACGGCTTCAAGAAATATTTCACCAACTACTGGTGCTGGCTTGACTTTCTCATCGTGGATGTAAGTGAACATTTAGCTGTAACTCACATGTTATGTCGCACTACATGAGAGGATGCTGGCAATTAAAAATCACATGTTGGGAATTCAGATTCAGTCGTAATCCCTCTCACTGTATCTGAACGTAGCGTTTTATGATTGTGGGATTTACAGCTTGAAAAGTGTCATATTATTCACAGGAAAGCACTTGACAATTCATTTATGCTTTGCAATAACTGGCTAATTTCTGGACCAAAATTTGTGTTAAAATGACCCCAATTTAAAATCAATTAACTGGAAACATACAGATTGCTTAATCACACTCTAAACTGTTGTTTCACTGTAGAATTTACATTTGCTTTCATGCCAGGATTTTGCCAGACAAATACAAAGAAGTGCTCCATCGACTGGAGTCATGTTACACTTTGTGAGCGTCTTCATGCAAACTGTTGGGTAAATTAGATGTGGCTCTGTAGTGTGTAGTCGCTCGAAGTGCCCGAGGCGTGCAGCCCGAGGCCTGACTTGACCTCTGATCTCACCTGCTGTTACACAGATCGCCACAGACCGCTCTATTGTTAGGGTAAGTTGTAGTTAGCAGGTCCCGGGTGAGTATGGGCTCTGAGACTGGAAAACGTGCATCTGCATCACAAATGCTTCTGTGTTTCTTCACTCGTAAGTGCTTTCTGTTGTGATATCAAAAGCCACTGTCTTGTTTCTAAACAATTGCACTTCTTAGAAATGTGCTAAAATTTTTGTGGTGCTATAAACAGTCATTCTTTGAATCGCTTACTTCAGGACCTTGGCTTTTATATCAAGAACAACTGCAGTGCCATGTACTTTTAGGTTTATCTACAGAAGATCCGGTGTTTATTATCCAGCTTTTTAAACCTATAAATATGTTGCCTAACAGACATTATACTTATTGTTAATTAAGAAATGCGCCGGTTGAGTTTATGTCTAAACTGTGTGTTATTTGTCAGACCTGCTCTGTTTCTCTCTATGAAAAGTGCCACCTTACTTTCTTTTACTATGATTTTTTATTTCTCCGTCTGTACTTTCTTTGAGCCAAAAACTTCTCTTGTCCCAAAAATAAATTTTTTTGAGTATCTTCTTTAGATATATTGGACAAACACATGTGTAAATAGACTTTTATAAAGAAATACAGACCATTGGGGCCTTATTGGTCCTAAATTGTTTTTAATGAACTTATTGGATCAATTGGATGCAAATTGGCAAACAAATTTGGCAAAGACAGATATAAATTCTTTATAAAACTCACTCTATTTGATATATATACATATTGAATATGCATATATAGCTGAGTATGCATGCATGGACACTATTTGCCTATATGTGCATACTTGTCTGTGTTTTGTCATCATCAATCATGACATGAATTTTCTTTCATTTTTTTATCATGCCATTGTCATTCATAGCTGTCATCCACGGGCCATTCAACAGCGGAATACCATTTTGTTTTGTTCTGGATGTAGAATAGAGTGGAAGTCTAAATTTGCTAAAAGATGATACAACAACCAAAACTAAATCTTAAACCTCGAAAATTAAGTCATCGTGTTCCTAACTGTGGAATGTCCCAAATTACACAAAAACTCTTGGCTCTTCAAATGTTTTCTACCTGTCTTTTATTATCTTTTTTATACTTTTTCTTTAAAAGTTATATAATTGCTCAAACAATATATGCAGTTCCTTGACAAATGTGTTGATAGGACTATGTGATATTGCTTTATTCAGTGCATTTTACAATATTTTTGAATCTTAAAAAATATATATTGCCACTTTTCTCCCCAAATGATTAAACATGAAGAAGAATCGACTTACACTTTTAAATTTATACATGTCTTCCTGTACTTCATATAGGTGTCCTTGATAAGCCTGGTAGCAAATTCACTTGGATATTCTGACTTTGCTGCGATCAAGTCACTGAGGACCCTGCGGGCTTTGAGACCTCTCAGAGCTCTGTCCAGATTTGAGGGCATGCGGGTGAGAAAAAAACGTTTTCTGAGCTGATGTCACATATCCCTGTTACATCAGTAATAATGCAGAGGTTCTGAGCAAAGTGTATCAACAACTGTTGGATGGTTTGCCATAAAATTTGGGTCAGCCATTATAATCACCTTGGTGATCCCCTGACTTTTCCTCTAGCGCTAGCATCAGATAAAAAAAATACTCCACTTGGTGTTAAGTACTGATGAGCACATGTTAGCATAAACTACGCTTAACAAATATGGCTAATATGGGAACATTCAGCCTGCTCGTATTTTTGTCACTGTCAGCATGTTAGCATGTAAACATGAGCAGTTAGCTTAATGTATTGTTGTGCCTAAGTACAGAATCACACAGCTGCTAGCCCCAGAACATTGGCCGTAGCTCCCTCAGGCTAAGGCTGCGTTAGTAAATATAATTTACATCATACACTTAAATGAAAGTGTTGAAGTAGAACCTGGTCTTTCTGTATGAATTAGCAAACGTGCCTTTTGTAATGTAGGTCAATGTTTAACAGTTCAAATCAACAACTTAGCCAGTAATGCCATATTTACCAAAACGTTTGTATGTTAACTGACGGTTCCCACATCAAGCTAGGATTGCTATTTCAGCTGTACATAAAACACTGACTTTGTCTCCTCAGACAGACAGAGTGCCCTGAGTGGGCTCTGCCACTCTGAGAAAGTGATGCTCTGAATAACCCAATGGTTCATTCCAACAGTGCTCTGGTCCAGTTTGTGCAAGATTGCGCTCTGCTGCTAGTAGTGACTATGTACAAACACACCCTCAATCACTGTCAGATGATAGCATTGCATTTAAAGCATTTAAAGGCACTCTGTTTAGTTAACATCTAAATTATTAGCTCGATCATGAGCTAAAATAAGAACTAGCCTCATAATCAGACTAAAATGTAATTCATTTTTAAAAAACATCAAATATGTGGGCATGGATTCAGAGATCTGAAGCCAGGCTAGTAGACAATGTCAGTGCTTTAGGACTAACCTGTATCTTTTCCATTGCTCATCAGGTGGTGGTGAACGCTCTTATAGGAGCCATCCCCTCCATTATGAATGTGCTGCTCGTGTGTCTCATCTTCTGGCTCATCTTCAGCATCATGGGGGTCAACCTGTTCGCCGGCAAGTTCGGGAAGTGTGTGAACAGAACAGGCTTCATCCACAGCGTCTCTTTAGTCAACAACAAGTCAGAGTGCCTCTCTATGAATGACACACAGTTCTACTGGACAAAAGTGAAGGTCAACTTTGACAATGTTGGACTCGGCTACCTTTCTCTTCTGCAAGTGGTGAGTTTCTCTGCTGCACTGTTTGGAGTTTGTCAGATCTGTCAAACACACTTTTAGGAATGTGGAATATAATAATGCCAGCTTTGTTAACTCATCTTATATTGAATTATAGGCTACATTCAAAGGATGGATGGAAATAATGCATGCAGCCGTAGATTCAAGAGGAGTAAGTATATCTTTTCTACTTCCAGAACCTACATCCTAAACATGTCGCAGTAACCAGCTGACTTATAAAACTGTTTGGTTTCAGGTGGAGGAACAACCCATCAGAGAAATCAACCTCTACATGTACCTATACTTTGTCGTCTTCATCATATTCGGCTCCTTCTTCACCCTCAATCTCTTCATCGGTGTCATTATTGACAATTTCAATCAGCAGAAGAGAAAGATGAGTATTGACAAACACTGATTTCAGGCCTATTTACTCTGTATTTGCAAGTTATTCTGTGACTGTACAAGATGGATGCAACTTACTAGCCAATCAAGTAATTACACAGTCATGGATTTCAGATATTTTACATTTTTCAATCTTCAGGGAAAACCAAAAACGAGTATTTCTGTGAAAAAACTAACTGACCCAGATTTGAGGGAACCTGCTTGTATTCACCACGTTCTGTTGATCACTGATCGATTCTTTCTTCCATTTTTTCTGTAAAAATAATGTTAGTCTTTCTTTGCCTTTACTTAGGTGGACAGGATATCTTTATGACTGAAGAACAGAAGAAGTACTATAATGCTATGAAGAAATTAGGATCAAAAAAGCCTCAAAAACCAATACCAAGGCCTGGGGTAAAATAATCACACCAGAAAAACATATTTACAACATCTGCTAACATTCTCAATAATATCGTACTGATAGTGTTACATTCACTGACTGATTTGCTGTTTGTTTTTCATAGAACGCGCTCCAAGCCTTCTTCTTCGATCTCGTCTCAAAGCAAGCCTTTGACATCATGATCATGATGCTCATCATCATCAACATGGTGACCATGATGGTGGAAACCGATGAGCAGTCGGACCGCATGGAGACCATCCTCAACAAGATCAACCTGGTCTTCATCGTGGTCTTCACCACCGAATGCCTCATCAAGATCATCGCCCTCCGCTGTTATTTCTTCACAGTTGCGTGGAACATCTTTGATTTCGTGGTGATAATTCTCTCCATCGTGGGTAAGTAGAGACGCACTGCCAGAAAGAGATACCTCAGTACCTATTACCTCTGCCAAGGGGATTATTTATTTAGGTTGTTGTGTTTTTGTTAGTACCAGTGGTTTATTGTTGTTTGTTTGCAGAATATCTTTTTTAAAATATGGCTGGAGAGGGGATTTTTTAAATTTTGTTTCTACTTTCTCATGGACTTTTTTATATTAACAAAAACAAAACATAAACATAAACACTCCAACCTGAGTCACCCTGACCACACCCCAACTTGGACTTGTTTCGCTCTTCCCGCTCTAGTAATACACTAAAGGGGCGCCTCCAGAAATGATGCTAGAGGAGAAACTACAGCGTCATGCTAGGGACCACTGACCAGGGTCGTACTTAACGCATTGGGAGTGAGAACAAGCTCTTATTAACGTATAAAATGCCTATTACTAACAGAGCTGCGGGTAACTGCATAGTCGAGTAAAAGTGTTTTCTATCCCTGTCATGTTACACATGTGGTCATTTGATTGTTAATATAAAAATGTTACTAATCGTCATCATTATTGTGCAGTGAGATAACCCATCCTCACCTTGTCTTTCTCTGTCTTTTCAGGAATCGTTCTTGCAGACATCATTGAGAAGTACTTTGTATCTCCAACCCTGTTTCGAGTCATCAGACTGGCGAGGATAGGACGTGTTCTTCGACTTATACGTGCAGCCAAAGGAATAAGGACTTTACTGTTTGCCTTAATGATGTCCATGCCAGCTCTGTTCAACATTGGCCTCCTGCTTTTCCTCGTCATGTTCATCTATGCTATCTTCGGTATGGCGAACTTTGCCTACGTGAAAAAACAAGACGGGGTTGACGACATGTTTAACTTTGAGACCTTTGGGAATAGTATGATCTGCCTTTTTCAGATCAGCACCTCGGCAGGTTGGGACAACCTCCTGAGTCCCATCATGTCCAGCTCCCCCGACGAGTGTGACGTTAACTTTGTCAATACTGGCACTAACACCCGTGGAAACTGTGGCAGCCCCTCAGTGGGCATAGCTTTCTTTGTCAGTTACATAATCATCTCTTTCCTCATTGTGGTAAATATGTATATAGCTATCATTCTGGAGAACTTCAGCGTTGCCACAGAGGAGAGTACAGAGCCGCTGAGCGAGGATGACTTTGAAATGTTCTATGAGGTTTGGGAGAAGTTTGATTCTGAGGCCACACAGTTCATTGAGTTTTCCATGCTGTCGATATTCGCTGACACTTTGTCGGAGCCACTGCGCATAGCCAAGCCCAACATGGTCAAGCTGATCTCCATGGACCTTCCCATGGTCAGCGGGGATAGGATCCACTGTCTGGACATCCTGTTTGCCTTCACAAAGCGTGTCCTGGGAGAGTCGGGTGAGATGGACGCTCTCAAGCAGCAAATGGAGGAGAAGTTCATGCTGACCAACCCTTCCAAGGTTTCCCACGAACCCATCACGTCCACACTCCGCCGCAAACTGGAGGAGGTGTCGGCGATCATCATCCAGAGGTGTTACAGGAGGCATTTGGTGCGCCGGCAGATGAAGCAGGCATCCTACCTCTACAGACAGATAAACTACGAGACTGTAGTGGATGTGGAGAGCGCTCCAGAAACAGAGGGCCTGATAGCCTCCATGATACAGCACTTTGGACCTGTGGGGTTGGAGGTTGAAGAGACAACAGAGGACATTCGATTGTCCTCACCACCATCGTATGAAAGTGTGACCAGGGCAGTCAGTGACCTCACTGGGGTCGTCCGATCCATATCCAGAGACTCTGAACTCGGGGAGCCTGGTGAAAACTACGAGGAAACCTTTCTTTGAGACTCGACCGTGTGGAGAGTGTTTGTGTGGTTTTTGTCTGTTTTGTTTACAGCAGAGAATATAGATCAAAATAACTCATGGTCAAAGAGATGAACTTTTTTTTTTACATATATATTAGCAGATGCCGAGGAAATATGCTATATTTTTATGTAGATCGCAGCCTCTGTTTAAATTGAAGAAACCAGAAGTAAGTTTTGATACACAGTCACAGCCTACATGAGAGGAGGAAAAACTTAAACTTGTCCTCACACCATCTTAATAATGGACACTTGGCAGATAGAAGATGTTGTTATGTACTGGTATACCTATATCAAACATGAACAACAAGTAGGTTAAACGTGTTACCTATATTCACTCAAAACACCACAAGATCTGCAGTTTGTTTAACATGAACAGCTTTACCACAGGAAACCTTTGTGAATGTTCAATTATTATCTAAATTCTCATTAAAGGTGCAATATGTAAGAATTGGCCACCTGTCAATGGTCAAATTGTCAAATAGGGAGCGGTACATAACCAGAGTAACCGCTGACTGCTGCTAACTGTAGCTGTCGTTAGCGAGCTCACTCAGTTACTTTAGTAAGCTGTGCAGCTAGCAGTCTTGACTGGGAGCTTGGAGTGGTATGACAGGCGGAGGCTAGTTGGTTAGCAAGCTAACTTCACCAGATATCTCTAACACAATACTAGATGTCTTTGGAATAATGTCACATTCTGTTGATAATTTCAGTCCATTTAAAAAAAAAAACAAATTTCTTATGCATTGCACGTAAGCTTGCTGTCAGGAATGTTGTTCAGACATTGTACAACTGTACAGTAAACACTCGCAAAGTGTTTCACAGGACAATGACACAAGTCGTCCTCTTGGACCTGTGGTATTTGTACAAGTTCAGTCATTTTGCCACTCCGAGAAATGCTAGCTTGCTAACAGGCTAACTAATTAGCTACGTTCACTGAATATTCTTTCTTACAGTTGACATACTTTAATATGTTTTGGTTGCAAAAACTCCTTGTACTTGTACAGTGAAATTCATACAAAAAATCCGTAGTGAGGCCACCTCAAGGTCACCTAAAGGCCGAAGATGAGAGAAATGCTAAAGGGACAAATACAGCCTGGTTCACCAAATAGACCTGATTCACACAGCGGCCATTTTCCTCTGACATCAGGCTCGTACTGCTGTGCTTTCAGACTGAAAAGACAATGGATAGTGAAAATCTGGAGGGATATCAGGCCACATTTCAAGATAAAACAACATATAACATATAGCCTTCGTCAGACAACAGCTAACATTAGCATTCAACCACTTCCTAGCTAACATTATTGTTTGATGGAGTTACACCATACAAAAGGGAAAGCATACTTTTTTAAAAAAAAAATATCAACGCACATCTTTAACATATTTATTTAAGCCTGGAAGTGAAATGCACTGAATGTATTAGCTAAACAGTAGCTAGGAAGTGATTGAACATTAACGTTGTTTTACCCTGAAATATGACCCAATGTCCATCATCTTTTCTGTTGCTGATTAACCAGAAGGGGGTGAAATTATAACGTTTGGCAGATTCTCTACATTTATATTAATACTTACAACCTGGAAGGCAGCAGTGCAACGTTATCCCAGCGTTCGAGCTCGGAGCTTCCCACCTTGAAAGTGACGTTAGAAGAAAATGGCCGCCGTGTGAATGCAGTCTATTGACAAAGACAACAGAAGGGGACACGATACATACATGATAGCCTGCAAAACAAAATAAAGTTATACAAGATGCCTCGAAAATAATTATCTTCATTAGCGAAAAAAAGCTTAAGAGGTAGCTAATAAAACAAATTCAGCATGTGATTGAGAATTGTAATTGAGAACAGATTCAAGTAGTTGTAAATACTTATCTGTGTTTGTAACAAAAAATATTTATCAAAGAAATATATTCATGTTCAATTTTCACATTTTCTACAAACACAAATTGATTTGTAGAAATTTCCAAATATTTTAATATAGAAACAAACTCCACTCTACAAGTGCTCAGAGGTTTTGAAGCACTTTTACATCTGTGTGACTGTTTTGTTCAGCAACAAATTGTAGCCTTGCAGCTCATAAACCAGCAAACGGGCCAATTAAAGGTAGAAGAATATTGACCAGCAAACAGTTTCTACCAAATGTTATCAGCCAGCAACTATTCTGCAGCTAGCTGGCTATATTGCCAACTAATGACGACATAAGGGCCGCTATGAAGCTATTTAAATGCTTTCAACCAAAGCCAACGTTAATTCTTAGAATTTAAATTTTAACATTTTACTATTTGTAAAAAACAAATAACTAATTGTAAAAAGATTGTGAAGAAATTGTTTCTAATGTTTGGAGTTTTTTTATGTATGAGGCGCGCTCAATAAAATGTTTCCTTCATACGCACATTGATTGAATGAAGTTGCTTTATATTACATGTGTTTATAGAGATTTGTCCTCTTAATATTCAGTCTTCACTTTTACTAATATGGAAAGATATACTGTAATGTTTCTTATGTGAAAACTACACAATCTAATTATTTTGTCAAACATAGCACATTGCGAGTTTAACTTGTATCGATGTAACGATTACAAAGAAGGGCTGTGTGTACTGATAATCCCTGAATTATGTGCCTGATTTTGACTATTGTCCGCACACAATCTCTTGAGACCATTAAATTTGATCTGATGGATGTGGATTGGGAGAGCATGAATGCACTGAAAGCTCATTTTGTATTTAACTGTGTAAAGAACTTTGAGGCTGTGTGATGTATGTAAAGCCAATTTTTACCTATTTTTTGTAACGTATTTATATTGAAAGACCATTTCAGTGACTCTCATGTTGGCCATAACAAGATATGATCAAATTATAGAAATATACTGTGTTCATTTTTATATAAAAGACTTTCCTTGAGAACCTGATTGTCTGTATTGCATTTAGGTTGATCATTTCATGGATTGTTTTATTAAATGGGAATAAAACTCTTCCATATTTGTGAGTTTTGCAACTCTCAGTACAGTTTAAATAGATGAATGACACATGTTTTTTTTGTCAATACATTTACTTATTTTTAACATTAATAAATATGGTTTTGAATACGCGTTGCTGTACTGAAAAACAGAACTAAAATTCAAAACTGAGCAGTGTCTCTCCATTTTCACATGAGGAACCAGTTAGCTGATTTGACCTCATTACAAGGCAGTGCGCTGTTAAATCTCTCTCTGAGTCCATGTGTATCAAAAAAAATGGGACAGATGTGCAAACCTCTGCATCTCTACGGCTGTCTGTCCCTGTGAGTGTATTGCCCTTTAAAGCTTGAATTTGTTTATAATGCCTCCACAAATGCAGTACAATCACATAAAACCCCTCAACAATGTAGCCAAAATGGTGTGTTCTGATTAATGATTTCATCTCGGTGAAAAATGCTGGGGAGTAGAGGATCATGCACAGAAAAAAAAAATATTCAAGGTTAATGCTGCTGCATGATTAACAATCATAAAATCTAGTGTGGTCATGGAAAAAGTCAATGATTAATAGCGCAGAGCCATAAAAAATAATCAAACCAAAGAAACTGGAATTTTTGGCATCTGTGCATCTTTTCCATCTCTAGCACACAACTCTTCCTTCTTCAAGACATCAATGAGTTGTGTCACAAAAAAAGGTCTAGATACGTTTAGATTTCAGCAACCAATTCAAGTTAATAGTTGAGCACTGCCACATTTTCAGTTTGGAAAAAAATCATCAAGGGTGCCAATTTGGACTTAGCCCCAAAGAGATTTCCTCTCTCTTGTCGGGGTGGTCAAATCCAACTCTGACCAGCTGGGATAGAGGGATAATCTGTGTGGAAAAAAAAAATCACTTGTTTTAATTACACACTCACAGACACACAAATGCACGCTCTCTCTCTCCCTCTCTCTCTCTCTCGCTCTCGCTCTCTCTTTCACACACATACATACATACAGTACACATGTGGACATACATGCATTAACACAACAACCACAAACACACGCACACACACTATTGCCATTCATCCTCATAATAGACAGATGCTTACTTTGAATTTAATTTTGGCTTGTGCGTGAAGTGCCAGAAAAATGTGACTTGACTGAATGTGACTTGGTAATTGATCTGATTTTTAAGCGTTTGGACATGTGGCGGAGATTAAAGCTTCATCAGAGAGAGCAAACATTTTTAAAAAGATTAAAAAGGCACTATGTCTAATTACAAAATGCACCGGCACACAGTAAAACACGGCAATGTCAACGTAATGCATTACAAAATGTCTACATATAATGTGGACATGCTAAACTCTTACACAAAAGACATTTGATGAATTGCATGTTGTATGTGTGCCATTTATTCAGATGACATTTAGTTAAACGAAGGTCATGAGTCACATCATCGTCTAGTTGTCATCGGTCAAAGGGGTCAGTGGGAATGTAATTAATTTTCCAACATGATAGTCTACGTGTATTTAAATCTGTCTGTTGAGAGAGTGAAACATGAACGAACCACTCAGTTATTATTATTTTTTGTATTGTGATATTTGTGGTTGTGGTTTTTATGGAAGCCCATTCCTGCCAAGAAAGGAAACTAAAAGACCTCAAAAAATGTGTTGAATTAAAAAAAAAAAAAAAGTTATTTAAGAAGAGGAGACATGACGCAGATCTTATCATCTCTTTTTTTCAAAACTGCATTTTTTAGAGATAAAAAGGTCAAACTTGGCAAACAGTTACTCATTCACTTTCAGCAGATAAAGAGCAATATCAGCGTTCATGTGTAGTAGTTTTTGGCCACTTGGAAAAAGTCAGTCCAATATTAATTTTCCTTTTCTGTCTTTTTTTTTTGGTCTCCGCTAACTCCTGAGGGAAATGTCTCTCTTTTGCTGTTAAATGCTCCACTATGATCAGTAGTTCACAAGTCTGCCATGTACAGATTTTGAAATATTATTAATAATTAGGGAACCTACATATTTAAAGAGCATTTTCACTTCACAAATGAAAACATCTACACAGCCATTTATATGTTAATTATTATTTTTTGCTGAATGATACAATCAAGTTCTGTAGCGTTGAAGGGAACTGAGGTGTCGGGTAAAAATGATCTGTGCTTTCATCACCTCGAGCAACATTTGATCTATTGTAATTTTCAGGACAAAAAAGTCCCCCACACTGTCCTCTTCACTTGCAATCAGGGAAATGTGATAACAATTGAAGGTCTGTGTACTGAAACGTTATTAAAGTGAAGAGGACATTGTGCAGGACTTTTTTGTTCTGCTGTTTTCGACCATAAGCACCTGTTAATCCACAGTTGTGCAAAGGTTTTGCTCTGTGTATCCATTATTATAAAAAAT
Source organism: Pagrus pagrus (assembly GCF_965226575.1). Lineage (NCBI taxonomy): Eukaryota > Metazoa > Chordata > Actinopteri > Spariformes > Sparidae > Pagrus > Pagrus pagrus. The sequence goes on along the minus strand of NC_140196.1, from coordinate 22,881,373 downwards.
ATATTTTAGTTGCTTTAAAGCTGCTGTAAGCGTCATTGTTGTTTTAGCTAACTTCCTGTCCGTTTTGCAGTTACCTTCCCCTCCTCTCTACGTCACCACATGAGCGCCCAGTGCCAATCTTCAGACATAGCAGCAAACAGGGGGATCCTGCTCTCTGCACGTTGATGAGCAGGCAGGACCGCCTCTTTGGAGTTCTCTGTCCTGATTGGATAAAGTGGGCAGGGATACCAGAAAAAGTCTTTTCTCTTTTACTGCATGAGCAGGAGGAGGAGAGACATGGGTTACTGACCAAACACTATATAAGTGATACAGTGATTACTGTTGGAATACAGAGCTATTTAATACTTATTTTAATAAAAAATATATCACTTACAACAGCTCTAAGTCCAAATCTTTACCAACTCAGTGAGTCAAATCTTTTTGGCTTATGTTTATAATTTACAAGATTATTATTTTTTAATGAATGAATCAATCAATTTATTTATTTATTTATTCATGTATTTACTTTACTTTTCCTGTCAGGAATGGGCTTCCATAGGTGTTTCTGTTATGGTACGTACTGTGATAAAGCTGCAACAAAACTACTTCTCTTTACCATGTTTACCATGTTTTCACTATGTAATGAGAGGTCATAATGGCATATCACAGTGCTACCACACCCCAGTAAAAAAATACTTTGATATTACACCAAAACAGTTAATTCCTATTAATATGTATTTTAACTGAAGTATCTTTCTTGGCCAAAAAGTAAAGTCCTCAGAATTTTAAGAGCCATACAAAAATATGATGAAAAAAAATACTTTGTTATCTCACCAGTTTCCCCTCCGTTGTACAAAATGCTATGTGTCTCGTGATGGAAGTGCAATAAATTCAAACTTGCTATCAAGTGACTGGGCCACTACAGAAAGATAACAAGCTTTTACTAAAATTTGATTCAGATACATGTAGCCTATCTATTAGCTATGGTTTCGAATGATTATCCCAGTGCTGCTGGTTGGCTGTTGGTGGTGACCAAGTAAAAATCTAGGTTGGCCTCACTAAAAGGGCTGCAAATCCCCCCCCCCCCCAAAAAAAAAGAAAAAAGGAAAGAGAGAATAGTGGAGGAAATAGCCTTTTTAGGTACAAGCGGGCCCTTCTGTCAGTAACCATGCACTGCAGGGATTTAGCTAGAGTCATGGTGGCTAACACAGCCCAGATGGTCTGATGAAGCACCATCTAATTACTTTTCCCATAGTTCCTCTTTTTCTGATGAAAACTTACAGTGCCCTCCCTGTTTAGAAAAAGCCTTCACTGCCACCACGAGGGGATTCATGCATGTACAGATCAGTCTGAAGGCTGTCTAGATTTAGTTTGTTGGCACCTACTCTGGCTCCAGGTGACATTCTGACTGGTGTGTGAATGTGACAGACGATGCTGTAAGGGACAACAGAGAGGATAACTGGAGAACATGTCATAGAGATTTCGCAGGTCGGCACAAGCTGATAAGAATACAGTAAAACTGACATATTGATGCACTCCATATTTACTAAAAATAATTTTCAAAAGAGTATCATACAGATATTTATGCATATTTGCTGCTGATTGTATTCTGTATGCAATTTTCAGGTTTTACATCAATCTCGCAGATAACAGGTAGGCAGTAGTGAACTATCGTTTGTGCACAAGTATAGTTCAGAAATTCATAGAGAGGCTGGGAAAGAGAGATTTAACATTGTATACATAGTGCTACATTAGGCCCACATTATGCCTTCAAAGATGCTAGTTTTATTTTATTTTTTATTTTACTTTCATGCTGAGCAAATTGTTTTACTTTGAGTCAGATTTGTTGAGAGAAAATATTAAAATTACGACATGACATGGAAATTGTGCATCTTGAAATATGACAGGTGTGTTTGTTTGCTTTGAGTGAACTGCTCTGTAGCAGACGTTGGGTGGCGCTACAGCTGCCGGATGTTGACGGAAATACACCAAACGAAGAAGAAGAGTCAGGAAGTTGTGTTCAGCTGTATTTGACAGCGACAAGCACGAAGCGAGGAGTTGGATTAAAGCTCATTTTTCACAGTAGACAGTGCAGAAGGATCAATACTTTTATTAAGAAACCTTCATCCGTGCCCATTCAACTGTTAAAGCTCTTCGGGGGAGTAAAATGGGTAACGTTTTGTAGTTTGCTTTGCTCTTGTCGGTTTGTTTTGATGTTGTTAGCTTGACTGCTGACAACAACTTCTTAGCTTCTTTGAGTTGTAAAAGAGATAATTTTATAATAATAATTTAAATTCCTGGGAGTGTTTTAGAAAGACACAACGCCGGGGGGAGAATAGATTATTGCTTATGCTATATTTGTCTTAATTAGACCATATAATGAATAGAAGCGTGAAGTCTCTCACTTCGTTGAGAAACTGTTGTTGTGCGTCTCCAGCCTCAGTCTAGCCCAGAATATTATAACTAATAAAGATACATAATAGTGGGCTAACGCACGACAAACTGTGAAACGGTGCCTCTCAAAATAAGTGGACGAAGAAACAACAAGAAGGAAATTAATAAACCTTAAACCTCACTTTTTGTTCGTTTAATAGTTGAGCTTCTTCTCTTCTTTAAATTTTATGAACCAAGTAAAAATCACACTGTGGATAAAGTCTCTTGCTCTTCTCTGCTGTGCTTTTTATGACACAACTAAGTAAAAAGTGCAACTTTCTGCCAGTGATGTGGAGACTGTACTATATGCTATAAAGGCTTTATGTTTCTGGTCACCTCCCCCCCTGCAGAGGGTCCCCTGCCCCTGTCCTCACTGAGGCTCCTGGTTCCTCCTCTGCGGGTGATGTCAGCTGTGATGTGGAAGGTGGTTTGTCTGAGGAACACAGAGCATTATGGGAAAGTAGGGGAGTTTGTGTCCTTGGTCACTGAAGCCATCCCCAACATCTTTACAGACAGTCAGACGAGACTGCTCACCTTGGGATTAAGAGCAAAGGTAAGCGTTGTGTAGCAGCAAACTGTTTCATTATCAGCAAGTATTAGCTTTAAAAAGTCGTTTTTGTATCATGTCAAAATTACTTTGTATTACTTATATTTGTCTTATTATGGGATTGCTGTTTTCACAATCTTTGTTAGTGAATAATGTTTTTGTTTTTTAGCCTTAATTTCACAGTATGTGCAAGACAAAATACATATATAGATTTTGGTTTTGTCTGAAGAAAAAAATCAATGCAATCAATACTTTTGCTTTGTCCATGTAAGGTATTATCCATCATGTATTTGCCTTGGAAATGCATCAAATGTTGCAAAAATGAAAGCAAAGATGATGGAGCATTTAGTGTCATATTTGTAGATAGTACCCAAAAGGGAGAAAGTAATATGAAAAGGGACGAGCTGGCAGTTGGATTTTATTGTTTGCAGTTCTTCACTGTGGTTGGGATTCTTGAGTTTTCTCACTTGTCAGTGACTCTTGCTTAATGGCTTTTCCAGATGATGTTGCAGATGTTAAGCTCTGACCAGTCAGAGGATCTCAGAGGAGTTAAAACATACTTGAACAACTTCCTGCCATTTAGCTCAAAACAGGTGTGTGACTTTTCCGATCATGGATAAATAAATGTTGTCTGTTTATGAATTGTTCTGCTTATTTTAAATGTGTATATTTCATTTGACAGGTTCATTCAGGAAATGAAGCTCTTGAAGCCAACTTTGTCCAGTTCGTGGAAAGACTCCTGGAGGACCCAAAAGAGAGAGAGCACTTCCTCGAGGTGTGTCTGCTTTTTCCCCCATTGTCAGTTTTGACATGAAAAGGACCAGCTTGTTTGATATTCAAGTGATGCAGTAACATGAGGTCTTACACCCATGCCTGGGGTTGAAACTTTCCACTTCACATTTCACAGAATGTGTTTCCTGTGGAGTATGGGCCTGACTTTGATACAGCTCTGGAGACCGTAATTTGTGAGTTCTTCACCCGACTGGAAGAATTTCTGCTTATACCAGACTTCAAGCAGGTGAACAGAACAACCTACGCCATAACATTTACAGTTTACTCTTAATTTCCATACATAGAATTACTGATTCAAGTCCATCTAAATAAAAGTTTTGTTTGTTTGATAAAGACTGCAGTGTGGATCAGCGATGCACCGTCTGTGCTAGAAGAATACATGAAGCGTGAATCAGAAGCAGATGAACTCAAAGTACTGCTCAGAAGAAAAGCCCACTGTGGTAAAATAGCCAGGGTGGATACCAGTGGTAAGTCTGTCTGCTTAGGATACCAGCCAGGTTAAATGAGTATATTAATGCTGAAACAATCAGTCAAATAACCAATGAATCAATTAATCGTAGAGTGGTTTATCATGGTGGTAGCCTTGACAGCCTTGATAGTCTCTTCAGCCTATCTGGTTATAGCCTGTTAAAGGGGAAGTTCCCCAAAAATGAAAATTCTGTCATTGACTACTCACCCCCATATGAATGGAAAGTCAGGTGAAGTTTCGTAGTCAACAAAACATTTCTGGTGCGTCACAGCAAAACAGTGTTGGCATTCTCCTGAACAACTGAAGTAAATGGGGACTCATAAAGCTTGTCCAGCGTTACCCAAGTAATGGAAGCCCAGAGATCCCAAGTTGATTTGAAATGATATAGTATATAATATGAATAGATTTGGTCAGACAAAATAAAGAATTTAAAAATTTGTGATTGACATTGTTCAGCCCCAGAGCAGAGATATCACAACCACTTTCCAAAGTAACACCTTTTAAATGGACAGAATGTAAAGTAATTCTTTTTATTTTTTTTATTTCTCTTACCCAACAGTGCATTCTCCCTCAGAGCAGCGCCTCTTCTCGTCATTATCCATCGCTCCTTCACTGCAAGGGACCAACGCCAAAGATGTGGAATCTAATGCACAAACATTTGAAAACCAAGTAGAACCCGAGGAGATTTTTCCTCACGAGGCAGAAGACATAGAGATACAGGATGCACAATGGCCATCTGAGGAGGAAACAAACATTCTGGACAGCAGCAACACAGAACAAACAGGAGGGGAGAATCGCAGTAACAGCATCTCTGATGTTCACATTGTGGAGGATGACCAAGCTTCAGCCACCTGCCGAGCCCCCTCAACATGTACTCAGAATCCTGTGTTGTCCAGCTCAATAAATGGTCTTCCACGGCAGAGAGTTGCACACAAATGCACTCAGTGTGGAAAGTGCTTCATTTACCGCTATGAACTCCTGGAGCATCAGAGACTGCACACTGGAGAAAACCCTTACAAGTGCTCTCAGTGTGGAAAGGCCTTCAGGAGGAGCTCTGACATGTCAAGTCACAGGCGCACACAGTGCAAAAAAGCAGCCTATATTTGTATCAAATGTGGGAATAGCTTCCAATCTATGCAGGACAAACTTAGACACAGGTGTGTTCGAAACGTCCAGAAATTTGAGTGCTCTCAGTGCGGAAAAAGCTTTAAGAATATGCACGTGCTGGGTAAGCATGAGATGACTCACACCCAGAATCGTATCTTAAAGTGCAGACAGTGTGGGGAAGTGTACCCTAGCATGAGCGAGCTGAGATCCCACCAGAAGATCCATCCTCTTGAGCTGTCCAATCAGTGCATGCAGTGCGGGAAGTTTTTCAGCTCTGCTGCCAGTTTGACATCCCATGAGCTGCGTCACAGGCAACCAAAATCACAGATTTGTGTGCATTGTGGCAAAGCTTTCAAGAACAAACACGATCTGAAGCTTCACATGCGCAGTCACACAGGCGAGAGGCCATTTCAGTGCACATACTGTGGGAAACGTTTCTCGGTGTCAGGAAACCTGAACATACACATAAGGATCCACACCGGAGAGAAACCGTATCTGTGCTCAGACTGTGGCAAGAGTTTCGTTTCAGCTGGAGAGCTGCAGATACACAGACGTACCCACACAGGGGAAAGGCCATACAAGTGCACTATATGTGAGAGAGGATTCACCATGGCGAGCAAATTGACACTTCACATGCGCGTTCACACCGGGGAGCGACCTTATGTCTGCTCTGAATGTGGGAAGGGTTTTTCCCGTAGCAGCGAACTGAAGAAACATACCATGAACCATACAGGGGTTCGACCCTTTGCTTGTCAGCTGTGTGCAAAGACTTACACATGTCACAATCACCTCAAGAGACACATGAAAACTCACAGTATAGTTCAAAGCCAGTCTGTCTAAATTCATTGACTACCATATGATTATAGTCTTGGTTTCATGTAATGGATAACAGATTTCTCACTCATCCTCTCTTGTGAGGACTATGTTGAAAACATGTTTGGTTTACTGACTGATTCCTCATCCTGCGTTGACTGTTCTGTTCTGATTTTATCCTCTAAAATTCTCTGAGTACAGCTTTTGGGACTGTCATGTAAGTGTATTACTTTTATTCTCTGGAGTCATAAAACATGTTAAAAGGGGTTCTAAGAAAACAACAAGCACACAATAAATCCCAACTGGGGCATGGAAGCAGCCTATTTGTTTGTTCCCGACACCAGCAGAACTTGTACTTGAAGCCAACATGAAACATTACATAACTGAGAACAAATGAATAAAGCTCTTGTAATCCTGATGTTTTTTTCCTAGATTTTATTCAAAGTATAAATTATAATATATGCAATATATGTTTTATGCATCCCTGTCAGGTGCCAGGGAGAATATAGAGCAGCATGCACAAGGTTAAAAACAAAAATATAACTTAAAATAGTCATATAAATAACTAAATGAATGAGTTAATAAAAGGTTACAGGACATACTGCCGCTCAACATGTCGCAGAATATAGCAAATATGTATTCAGAAGGTTTTCTCTTAAAAGTATCTGAACGCTGTTGACACATTAGAAATACGAGTTATATTAGAAAATACAGTTTATCAAGTTTAAAACGTTGATTTAAGATTTAGTCATTTGATTGCACCGGAGAGGCGGTGCAGCTCATTGTGAGAGACGAGTGAATAGAAATCGCCTCATCCGGGCTGCCCCGTAAAGCAAAACGAACCTCGCTGTTCGAAGCTGACAACGACTGGGCCAACGCTCCCCAGAATGAACAGCGTGTTTCAGGAAGAAGTTGGCGCCTGCGGCCCCGTATACGGTTAGCTAGCACGCTAACCGAAAGTATGAAAGATATGCCACAGTAATGATTGTTCTGTCTATCGTTATTAAAGAATCCCACAATGAACGACATGGGTACGTATTAGCTCGCGAGGCTCGGACAAAACTGTATTTTTCGCTTCTTGTGCGTCTCCTCGAATAGCTAAAGCGAAGGATTAGCCGAGGCTCAACAGGCCTCGACTAATCCCTGGAACAAGAATTGTTTTCCCAAATAATAAGCCGGTTTTTACCAGGCTACACCAGCGGCCTTTTGGCTAACGGCTAACGCTTCGCATTGTGCATGAACAGAAACGATACCTCGTGTTTAAAAATGTTTTTTTCTGCAGTCGAAGATGTTTTATAAACACTGTTGGGTTTGAATAAGACCCTGGTTCATTCTAAAGTGACTAACGTTAGCTTGCAGGTTAGCTGTTTGCGAACGTAAACTGTCCATTAGTTAGTGCATGGCTACTCACTACAGCGTTATCTTCTTTGCCATTTGGCGCCGTGTAAAAACACTGATTGTGTTTTAGCATTTCAGGACAATCCCATTTTATTTTACAGCTATTTACATGTAATGAGCTTTCGGAGCTAGACCTAAGTTATGTCCACTAGCCCGCCCGGTGCTTTAGATTATGGCACCCTACAGGGCTGTATTTCAAACTGTAGGTTAACTAGTGCATCACAGGGATGGATAGATACTAGAGGAGAGTCAACCGTCCATGCTGACTTCAGTGACTGTACTGATTATAAAGTGAGATGCTGTAAGTTATTGAAAATGTAAGGCTTTTCTAATGTCCAGTTAGCACTGGAGTGTATTTCACCTCTTCCTAAAAATAAGTTATGCTGATAAAGATCTAGCATGAATGACTTTCCAGATGGCATAAATCCAATTTCACCTCAACTTCCTCCTCAGTGTTGTCAACATGTTTGACATAAAACGTGAACTGTGAGCATGTGTAACAGATGTTACATTACACACGATTCCCATTTTGTATTTAAGTGTGTTTGTCCCAATCTAATTTCACTTTGTAGAATTCAGCGTCCCCCTGTCCTCGCTGGCTCTCCTGGTCCCACCACTTCGGCTGATGTCAGCAGTGATGTGGGAAGTTGTCCGCCAGCGTAACATAAAGCACTATGGGAAACTGGAGGAGTTTGTGTCCATGGTAACAGATGCAGTTCCTGAACTGATGAGTAAAAGAGAGGGGAGACTTCTCTCACTGGGCCTGAGAGCAAGGGTAAGTGTTTTTAAATGTGTAGATCCACCATATATATACATATATATATATATATATATATATATATATGTATATATATGTATATATATAGACCTGAGAAAATGGCATCATGAAAACATTCAAATCATGAATTTAATTTCTCCTAGACAACTCTTGAACTGTTGCGTTCAGAACATCCAGAGGATCTCAAGGCCGTCGAGACCCACCTCAACCGAATCCGATCTTCTTGCATTGAGGAGGTGAGTGTGTTCATTCTCATTTCACTATTTTCTGACATTTGTTGACAAAACATTTAATTTAATAATTAGCAGGATAAATCAATAATTAAAATAATCGTTTGTTGCAGTCCTAATTGGCTGATTCATGTTTGCTTCATATTTGATTTCCTAAAAATCATCTGACTGCTGTGTTGTAATGTTTTCGAACCTAGACAAACGATCCTGTAATTGAAGCACCAGAGGCAAACTTTATGAAGCTGGTGCAGGGCCTCATTGAAGACACTGATGGCAGAGAACACTTTCTCAAGGTAAAATACATGTTACATTTCATTTATATGGAACCGTAAATAATATGATCTGGCAAAAATGTTCCAAATCCATTTCCTAATCTAAAGAAAATTAACTGTATAAGGATAATGCCATGTGCTAAAGGTGTCTGGTTGTTTCTTGTTTTTTTTTCCCCACCTGACAGAACGTATTTCCAGTCGAGTACGGCCCTGACTTTGACACAGCACTGGAGACTCTGGTTTGTGAATTCTTCACCAGGCTGGAAGAGCTGCTGCCGATACCAGATTTTAAACAGGTGCAAAGAGGATTTCTGAAGGATTAGAAAATAAAGTAAATTAATATAACCACTATCAATTTGTTTTTTAAAATGTCTAATTTTTGTGCTGCTCTTGTATAGACTGCATCCTGGATCAGTGCTGCCCCTTCTGTCCTAGAGGAATACATGCAGTGTGTCTCAAACGGAGATGATCTTAAATTTCTTCTCCAAAGCAAACAGTGCCACGGGAAATTAGCTAAGAGTAGCGTCGGTATGTACACCGTTTACATTTACTATGAACTCATCAACATGAACTGTATTAGTTAAGAGGAGAGAGACTGTTGCATTAATAATTTTGTCCTTGTATTTTCCCTGCAGCGCCGTTTCAGTCGGATGATCTTCTCATTCCCTCTCTGTGTCTCCCTCCATCGCTGGAAGTGGCCATCGCTTCCCACCCGAGTGCTTGTGATGATGAAAATAATGACGTTCCTCAGATTGTCATGTTCGATGAAGAATTGTCTACGAACCCTTCAACATCCGCTGACTTTCCAGAGTCTCCAAAAAGAACTGATATCTCATCATCTCCTCGCAGGAGGCAGCATTCAGGGATGCATAAATGCCCCGATTGTGACAAATGCTTCAAGCATCACTCAGTGCTCATCGAACACCAGAGAGTCCACACTGGGCTGCAGCCATACAACTGCTCTGAGTGTGGGAGAGCTTTCAGAACTGCCACTCTGTTGGCCGGTCACAGGCTAAGGAAATGCAAAAATGCTGCATACCTGTGCATTAAATGTGGGAACAGTTTTCCAACCTCACTGGAGAAATTCAGACACCACTGCCCAAAACGTGGCCGTAACTACGATTGCGGGCACTGCGGAAAGAGCTTTCAAAAGTCTAGCAGCTTAAAGGAACACCTGTTGACTCACGCCCAGAGCCGCCTGTTCAAGTGCAGTCATTGTGGGGTGGGTTTTTCAGGAATTGGTGACCTGAAGTATCATCAGCAGGTAGATCATGATAAGCCTTATCAGTGTAAGCAATGTGGAAAGAGCTTTATCTCCTCCAAGTGTCTGATCAAGCATCAACAGCGGCATGAAGAGGTCGGTGAAATGGAGACAGCCAAATTAATGAGTGGAGGTAAACATAGGAAGAGTGGCTCAGCTCATCGGATTTCTTCCACATCTATGTCCTCGAGGAAAACTTCTGTCAAGACCATCTACCCACGAGGACGAGTCACACATAACTGTCCACTGTGTGGAAGGAGCTTTAAGTATCGTTTTGAATTTCTTGAACACCAGAGGTTCCACACTGCAGTGAAGCCTTACAAATGCTCTCAGTGTGGTAAAGCCTTCCGCACAGAAGCTCACCTGTCGGGCCACAGGAAGAGAAAATGTAAGAATGCCGCCCACATTTGCACCAAGTGTGGGTGTAATTTCAGGTCTCTACACGAGCGGGTCAGACATCAGTGCGTGCAGCTACTGACAAAATACGAGTGTTCTCATTGTGGAAAGACCTTCAAGATGGCCCACCTGCTGAGGAACCATCAGATGAGTGAACACCAGCTCCCCTACAGCCCCAACCATCGCTTCAGGTGCAGATATTGCGATGAGACCTTCCCTGGCATCAGCGAGCTGAAGTACCATCAGAGAGTCGACCACGAGAAACCTTATCAATGTCAGGAATGTGGCAAGTGTTTCCTGTCAGAAAAATGCCTGGCAAACCATGAGCTTCGCCATAACGACGACCGACCAGAGAGCTGCCTCGTGTGTGGCCGCGGCTTCAGGAACCGCTACGACTTGAAGCAGCACATGCGCACTCACACAGGAGAGCGGCCATATCAGTGTACTCACTGTTCACAGTGTTTCTCCACAGCAGGAGGACTGAGGAGCCACACCAGAGTTCACACCGGCGAGAAGCCGCACGTTTGCCCAGACTGCGGCAAGGCTTTCTCCCAGATGGGTGCGATGCGCACACACAGGCTCACTCACACAGGAGAGAGGCCGTTCAAGTGCACAGTGTGCGGCAAAGGCTTTACAATGGCACACAAGGTAACTGTTCACATGCGTGTGCATACAGGAGAGCGGCCGTACGTGTGCTCTCAGTGCGGGAAAGCCTTCTCAGATGGAAGTGTGCTGAAGCAGCATACGCTAAACCACTCAGGGGTGAGACCGTACCACTGCCAAATCTGTCCCAAGACCTACACCTGTCTGAACCACCTGAGGAGGCACCTGAAAAGCCACTCTAACATGAACTGAGTCAGGCTGGAAGCCAAACTGTAGAGACCTGGATAACATTTTCCACACATACAGAGACACTGAATCTGGCAGTTAGGCTACTAAAATTGCAACGGACCAACTAAACCAAGCAATACATGAAGGATTATACAATGATGCTGTACAGTTGCTGTTGAAATTGAAGTGAAAAGTTCAATTTCCTCTTCACTGTAAAGTATATATAGGCACATTAGCCAGTTGGAGTTGGTTGACATTTTGGGGATTGCACTTAATCACTTTGTTGCTGAGTATTAGAAAGGATTGATACTGCTGTAATTTTTGTTTGTTCATAAGCTGGAACCAGGAGGTGTTGCTCAACCCAAAGACTAAAAGCAGGAGGGGGCAGCTGGCCTGGCTCTGTCGAAAGGTTTTAGAAATCTGCCCAAAGAAGAAATTATCTGGCACATATTAAACCAGTCTTTTTTTACATTTTAGATGTTGTATTTTATAGAACAAACAAGATATCGTGCTAATTATTGACCTTTAGGGGTGCTGTGAACAGTCGAGTTTAGCCGTTTCTCTGGGTCCAGTCTTTATGCTAAGCTAATCAGTTGTTAGCTGTAGTTTCATATTGAAAAGACAGTGTTGAGAGGGGTATCAAGCTTCTCTTCTAACTCTGAGCAAGAAAGTGAATAAGTGCATTTCACAAAATGTGGAACCATTCCTTTAATTTAAGCACAATCAAATGGTCCATTCTTTTCTGTTTTTTTTTTTCTTCTTCCATCACTTTCTTATGCATGAATATGTTTGGATGTTGACCTGGATATTATTTGGCTGAGGTATGTTCAGAAGCTGTATGTAATATTGGTGAAAATATATTTTTTGGAAAGGCCTCAGAAGTAATAGCAATGAACATGTTGGCTCTGTAAATATGCTGAAAGACAAACTTGTGAGAGTGCAAAGTTAAAAATCACGACACCATTTATTTCAACACGACATAAATGTATTCCTGTAGGCCTTCTATATCCTATGGTTTGACAACTTTGTGGATTTCAAATTAAATGACCTTGGTTATACTCTGTGCATGTTGACTGAATTTATTTAACAGGAAAGCATTTGTAAGAGTTACATTTGCTATCAGAATCTAAGGTTTCACTAGAGGGCAGTAGGGGACCATTAACCATTTTCCCCCCAGGCAGTACTGGTCATTACCATTAGGTATTGAAATCAATGTGAGGATCAGTCAGATGTTCTCCAGCAACTGGAGATTATTTATATGTTGTCTGAGGAGAATGGAGATTGACGAGGGACTATTGCAGCGGAAGTTAGTCAGGCCCATTTCCTGTCATTAACTTTATTTGGCGTGGTTCAGAATCTTAATTAGCCTGCAATTTCCTGATGTTTTGACCGCTGCCTCGCAGTATCTCAAGTTATTTAAACCTTGGCGAAGAGAATTCCTCACTTTCTTCTCTCTTTGCAAGGCGCTTCTTTATCCTAGTTCAGCTAACAGTAAAGTTTGATCTGGCCCACCACTGTTCCCAGTGCCTTGTAAGCTAACTTGGACCTCAGGCAGATGAAGTAACACAGTATCGTAACAGCCACATTGAGATTAATCTCTTCCATCTGTGCTGCGCTGACTTTCATGTTTTCACTGGAGGAGAGAAGCTATTTTTTCCCCTTAGTTCCTCCGTTGTTCCATGCTTGTGTTTCATCTCATCTGTGGCCACTTATGCATAGTAGCTTTTAGTCATAGTTTCTCAAACAAACCAAAATTCTTGCTGTTCACAGGGAGATCAACCCAAAAGATGAATCGTCATGGTGTGTTAAATGCTGCAAGACATTAAACCACAAAAAAAGTCAGGCTGGAGACACTGGTTGTACTCAGCACTATTCCTTCTTTCTCTGACTCACAAATGCTACTAATCTTCTCCAATGAGCGTCAGGATCCTGTGGAAACTCGTGCTACATCCTGCCTGCCAACAGGCTGCCGTGCCCAAGACATTGTGCAGAACCTCTCCGCTTTAGGATGCATGCAGGTTCTTTCAACATGTGGAGCTTGATCCTGACCTTCTGAGGCCTGAGGGAACATAATGACTTCTCAGTGAGATAATTCAGTGATCTCAATCCCACCTGCCAGCTTCAGTACTGTAAAAAGACAACAAAAAAAGGTGCTGTCTTCAGAACAAAGCAATTTTAGAAACCGAAAACAACCCCAACTGCTCGGCTAATGAGTCTTGAATTTAATGGAGTAATGTATTCCTGATGAAGGCTGCTATTGAGACATCTCGAAATGCATGCATCACAATTTATACACTTCCCACAGCTGCCAAAAATCCAGCAGATTTACTATGAGAGCTTGCTAATAAACACAGATCATTACCAGATGTCCCCCCCCCTCTCTCCTCATCCCTTCCTTTCTCCCTTCTTTCCTTTCCTTCCCTCCCTGCTTCTCCACAGAACTTTTTCTCTGAAACTGTGATCTCAGTGGAAACTCTGAGTCCAGGCCAGACCTTCCCGGCGCGCGCACACACACACACGCACACAAATGTATGTCCACCCCCATCAACACCTTGCCAAATGAACACTCCACGCCCACACCTCTGTGCCTCCTTCCATGGAAGTGCCTCACTGCACCCCGAAACTCTTTCCAGACTCCCCTCCAGGATCTGCCGGTGAACGGCACTAGATGGCACTGTGTCTCTTCCTGCTTCCGAGGAAAAAGGGAGTAAAATCCCCCCCTCCTCCTCCTTCTCCTGAATTTATGTTCAGGTCAGGTCTGGACGCCGAAGTGAACCAGATGTATGAACCCCACCCACCCCCATCTTCCACGGAAAGCAGAGACTTTTTACAGAGAAAGAATACAAAATGCTTCCAAGATGTGCGCCAGCTGCTTTTCATTAAGTTTGATGAAACGACTCCAGCGCGCATCTAAAAACTCATTGCTGCATTTCTTGATTTTCCACATTAAACGAGTCAGGAGGGGTTCTCAACCTGCATGAGTGGCACAAGAAAGCTGCAATACTTCTCCTACTTGTCATTATACATGTGTTGAAATTATTCTAACATAACCCAACATCAGTTTCTAACATGCACTCTCTTTCCTGAGAAGACACGGCCCGTGCATGTTGGACCTCCTCCGCAGTCAGCAGCTTTCTTGTTTATTTCAGTGGATCCAGGTCCCCTGCGGACCCCTTTTAAGGAAGCATGCATATCTGGATTTTGTGTAAACTTTCGGCCGGTGCGCGTTCTCGTCTCGTCTAACTTATCGTTCTCAAGACAAAGCGCGTGAACTCCTCCTCCTCCTTCTCATCCTCCTCCCTCGCCGTGCGCTCCGGTCCTCCTCTGCGCGCTCTGGGTCTCGCCTCGGACAAATTGCGTCGGAGCGCTGGATCGCCGAAAGTTTGCCGAATCGGTGTAGAGGAAGCCAAACGGGCTCGGGGCAAGGAGTGGTTCGGTGTTTGCCTTTCTGGGGATCGGGGTGTTGTATTTGTAAGAATCTGGTTGTTTTTTTTGTTTTGTTTTTTGCGGTTCAACCATGGAGACTCTCCGAGGTCTCCTTGCGCTGCTGTGCGCTGTCATGGCTGGAGCGCAAACGCAGGATGTATTAGTCAAGTTTAAGGGTAAGTTTGCCTGAAAATATGTTGCACCTTTCAAGAATGTGCTCCAGTTTTTTTTCTCTCTTTTTTTTCTTGCATTATGTTGCTTGTAAAGTGGTCTTTGTGTTTGAATGTCATACACTGAAGAGATGTTCGCTGCTAGAGCCAGTCCAGATGTTCGTTGTCTTTGGGTTACGTACTTCCAGAGGTCTTAGACGCCTTGAGAATGCATCAACAACTGATGTGAGATCAGAGGGTGACTGTAGCTTAGCACAGCCTGAGCAGGGCCTGGTCCCTGGGTAGTAAGCATTGAGTGTGATGCAGACTAACATCTACCAGTTCTGTAGGGGCAAGAACCAAAGCAGGTGATGGTAGGTGCTATAGTACAGGTGTTTATACAAACAGCCATGTTATGGGTCAGGCCTGCACCTGTCATAAACTTGTATAGAGATCAGGTCAGATCACACCCAGTGTGACGCACCCTGTGGTGCTCCAAGCAGCATCATGTTGGCCTCCAGAGCTGCGGCAGTGATACCTGTGCTGACATCACCTGACTTTATGAATGGATGGTTGATCATCAATGCATTTTAAATGTACACATATATCACTTTGAAGGAGCCATTTAGCAGTTTTATGGTTGTTCAATGGATGATGTTTACTGACAGCTATCTTTTGTTTGTTTGTTTGTTTGTTTGTTTGTTTGTTTGTTTTGTGAGCAGATTGTCCGGCCGACCTGTTCTTTGTGCTGGATACATCTGAGAGTGTCGCCCTCAGACAGAAAATTCCAGACTATTATATTGACCAGATCAAAACATTCACCAACCAATTCATAGACGAACTCAGGGACTAGTAAGACTTGCACACACACACACACACACACACACACACACACACACACACACACACACACACACACACTTTACTAACAACGATGGAAAGATACTCTATTACAAATAATAGTCTTGCATTTAAAATCTTCCTTAAAGAGTAACTCAGCACCCCCAGTGGTTTAACACTTCACCTTGCTGCAGTGATGCACAGGTGTACTCTGGGACACTGTGACATCACTGTTGGGTGGTGGTACATGTGCGATACAGCACACTTCTTACCACCCCCAACAACTGTTTTCAGGCTGCTGTTAAGTTGCTCTTTAAGTGAAAGTATTTTCAGCAAAATGTTGACAGTGAATGTATCAAATGTGTCAGCGTCATGATATTGTGACACATTAGTATTATATGGTTTGAACTGCTTATATAATGTTGGTTAGTGTAGTCTGTAGCTACAAATAGGTCATAACTCAACCTGTTTGACACATTTACAGAAGTTTAAAGTAGAAGAAACATGGAAGTTCTAAGTATGGTGACATCAAAACTGTACTTAAGTGCAGTACTTACTTAGTTACATTCTACAACTGCCTGGCTGTACCACCTTGCATATTAAAGGTGCACTATGTAGTTTTGGGGGAAGACATTTTAAGATTTTCCCTGACTGCTTTTTTATGCCGATACAAACTAAATGATAAAACTATCTTTGTTTCATGACTTAATAAACAAACTGACCCCAAAGGACGACACAATTTCATACTGTTTTACTTTAAAACAGTTTATATGTGGCGGACCCTGCCACCTTTCTAGCTTCCAACAGTGTTCTGGGGACCTTATTTTCCCTTGAGAACAGCTTGTTTATTCACTTATGGGAAAACAAATATTTTTGAGTTTGTATTATGACCTCATTAATATTGTTAATATTAAAATTCCAAGTTTGAATTTCTTCTCCAAAACGACATAGTGCCCCTTTAATGTTGTGTTGTCTTGATGGTTGCTGTTACTCTACTTAGCACCTCTATTTATGCAGCAACCACGATTGTGACCGCACCCTGA
Source organism: Pagrus pagrus (assembly GCF_965226575.1). Taxonomy (NCBI): domain Eukaryota; kingdom Metazoa; phylum Chordata; class Actinopteri; order Spariformes; family Sparidae; genus Pagrus; species Pagrus pagrus. The sequence continues at coordinate 22,864,609 of NC_140196.1, read as the reverse complement.
CGTGGAACTCAGGAGCGCTGCACTACAGTGACGAAGTCATCCTTGTGCGACAGCTGAGTGACCTGGCCACTCAACGCGAGGCCCTGAAGAGTGACATCAAAGGCATCAAGTACATCGGCAAGGGCACATATACTGACTGTGCCATTAAGCAGGGTCTAGCTGAGCTGCTCTCTGGGTAATTATCACACACACGCACACACACACACACACACACACACACACACACACACACATACACCTGATCAGATTAAGTATAGAAAGAGTGACTTGATTTCACGGTGTGTGTTTGTGTGTCTGCATACATACAGGGGCTCCCGCTACGTCGAGAACAAGTACATCGTTGTAGTGACTGATGGCCATCCTATCACTGGTTACAAAGAGCCATGTGGAGGCGTGCAGGAGGCTGCCAACGAAGCCAGGCAACACGGAGTCAAAGTGTTCGCTGTGGCCATCTCACCTGACCAGGAGGTACAAAACACACACACACACGTTTGCACACTAGACCGGTGAGGACCCTCAGTGGGGTAAAATATATTCCCTAGCCCCTAACCCAAACTTTTATCATAACTAAATACAAAACCCCAAACCATATCCCGGTATTAAAAGAATAAAGGTTAAAGGCCCTTAGAACCTTTTACTCAATCAGCTTCTTACTATTAGTCATAGGATCCTACATGACAGCACTATTTTCTGCCAAAATTCCTACAGTTGACACTATTTTTCATGAGAAATTTCTGTATTTGTTTTTTTCTTCTTTGCTTGTAACACTGGTTTAAGAGGTGATGTCACAATTGTCTGTGGACCAGTCAGCAACAAATTTAACAACACTTGAATCACAGTCTGATAAAATCTTATTTATTTATTATTTATGTTTACTAGAGAAGTATTTGAGATTAGCTTTAAGAGTTTTTCATTATATCTGAATACAGTAATTGCATACCCATTTGTACATTGATAGGGTTGTTGGTCTCTAGCTGTGGAATTATAGCCTCTTAGTGAGACTGAAGCTTGAGAGATTGGAAACAGAATCCCAAGTTTTTGTGTCCAGTGCACAGGTTAGGAACACAAAGAATGACTTCCCCACTAAAGGTAACACCTCTCAGCTAAAATACCTGCTTGATTTAGCAAACTCAGACTTCTGATCCCTAATATTAGCTACAGCTGGAATCTGGAATGCATTTTTTCACACTGACACTGTGAACTGAGCCTTGTTACCATGCTGTACTAGAAACAGAAAACTAAGAAAACTCCACTAAGTTAAGTGAAACGTAAGTAAAATGAAGAGAAGTGAAGTTAAGAGAATTTAAATTAAATGGAAGTGCAGTTAAGAGAAGAGAAGTGAATTCACTTCAAGTGCAGTGAAATGAAGTGAACTAAAGTAAAGCCAAATTAAGTCCAGTGAAGAAAAGTAACGTACACTAAAGTAATGAAATGAGGGGAAGTAAAGTGCAGTAAAGGAATATAAAATCAAGTAAATTAAAGTAAAGAGTAGAGAGTTATAAAGAGAAGTTAAGAAACTTTGTGTAAAGTGAAGTGAAGTGAAGTAATGAAATGTCCAAAGTCGTCATTACTCTTGAGATCTAAAACTCAAACTAAAGCATGTGTCATCAGGAGACAACTTTCTGCAGGATGAACAGTATTTTAAAACATGTATTGTCAGGTGTTTGTGTGGATTTCTGCCAATAAATAAGAGTCATTTATCACACTGTATGAACTTTGTGGCTCAATGACTGAAGTCGATGTATTGTACTGACGTACTGAGCCTCATGTGGGAATAAATGAGGGTGTTCTTGATGGAGGCTCTATGGAGATCTTACTATATAATCAGTTTCTAAAATATGAAAGACTAATGACAACCTTGGCATAAGCTAATAGGGACCTCACCAGAGAGTGTATTGTACTGTAGGTCCTTCTCTCAGGCATGTGATGGTGATGATGTTTGTATTTGGTGTCTCACCAGGAAGCCAGACTGCAGCTCATTGCCACAGACCAGCACTACAGACAGAACTTCACTGCTGCTGACGATTTCAGATCCACCCAGACGGGAACCATTGAAACCATCATTAATATAATCGTAAGTCTTCTCTCCTCTCCTCTCCTCTCCTCTCCTCTCCTCTCCTCCTGTACGGAATTAAATATTTGGATTTTGAACTAACATCTGTTTTCTTTCCATCTTTTCAGAAAAACGAGACGAGGGATACGGTACGTCTCCATAAGAAATCTTTGAAAGGACATTGCTCTTTTTCTATTTGTTTGCTTACTGCATTTACATTGGAATGAGTAGGTACTTTGTAATAGTGTATATATTGTAACTGTATTACAAATCCAAAAGATTAGATTTGCTCTCATTTAGACCAACATGGCCTCAAAATGTTTTTATATCGTATGTTTATCGTGATCTTTTTAATTCTTGCTAACTTAAAGTGAAGTAAAGTAACTCAAAGTTCATTAACATGAAGAGAAGTAACTTAAAGAACAGTAAAAGTAACTTAAATTACAATAACGTAAAGAGAAGTAACTTAAAGTGAAGTAAAGTGAATTGAAAAGAATAGAAGTGAAGTGAACTTACTTAAAGTGAAGTGAAGTAACTTAAAGTGAATTGAAGTAACTTAAAGTAAAGGAAAGTGAAATTAAGTAAAGTGAAATGAAACGAAACAAGGGGTAGTGAAGTAACTTAAAGTACAGTGAAGTGAAGTAACTTAAAGTGAATTGAAGTAACTTAAAGTGAAGGAAAATTAAATTAAGTAAAGTGAAGTGAAATGAAACAAGGGGAAGTGAAGTAACTTAAAGTAAATTTTAGTGAAGGAACTTAAAGTGAAGTAACTTAAAGTACAGTGAAGTGAAGTAACTTAAAGTGAAGTGAAGTGAAGTAACTTAAAGTGAATTGAAGAACGTTAAAGTGAAGTGAAGTAACTTAAGGCGAAGTGAAGTAACGTAAAGTGAAGTGAAGCAACTTAAAGTGAATTGAAGAAAGTTAAAGTGAAGTGAAGTAAAGTTAAGTAAAAAGAAGGAAAGTGAAGTAACTTAAAGGGCAGTGAAATTAAATAAAGTAACTTAAAGTGAATTGAAGTAATTTAAAGTACAGTGAAGTGAAATTAAGTAAAGTAAGGTGAAGTGAAATGAGGGAAAGTGAAGTAACTTAAAGTACAGTTACGTGAAGTAACCTAAAGTACAGTTAAGTGAAGTAACTTAAAGTACAGTTAAGCGAAGTAACTAAAAGTGTTTAATTCTTCCTGAATTGTCTTAACTGAGATATTTATGACCATTTTTAACTGAAACATCCCCACAGTAGAATTGTTATTGAGACAAACTGTCATATCTTTTTTATTTAGAGGAATATATCTTACTAGAATGTAGTCAGGATGTTTAGAGAGTGTGTTTTGTTGTTTTTTTAACCTCTTGTTAGTCTGAGCTGCTGGCTTAGTCTTCTTACCGTTGGTCTCCACTGCCATGTAGACTCAGCTAAACTCTCTCACTCTCAGGAAACAAGGAGGGGTCAGGCTGGGCAGCTACAGGAAGTTGATATGAAGACATGAATGCCAACTGAGATTGCAGTGATATTCATGATCTTGCCTACTTTTGTATTACCTAAAGAATTACTGCAGTTATATCTTAAATATTGGACATGTGTCCCAGCCCTGCTGTTACCTGACAGTCTAACATGGGGTTTTTAAATTCAGTTGACACCAACTAACATTATTATTGAAGTATTTTACATGGGATCAGTCCAGAATACATAGGGTCATACCATGTTTCTAAACTTAAACTAAAACAATGCTTTAATGCTTTGTTCATAATCTCTTTTCTGTTCTTTTTTCCCCAGTGTTGCTCTTACGACTGCCATGTAAGTAAACCATTTATTATTTTTCTGTCACCACAAAGTCTTTGTCAACCTCATGTTTTAAACAATTATTTGACTGTTTGTGCTTTATTTTTTGTTTGTCTGCAGGCTCCAGGAGGGCCTAAAGGACCAGATGGAGACTCTGGCAATAAGGTGTGATGATATAATATGAAAACATTTGTCAGAAAACCGTGCAGCCAAATGCACAAATGTACACAACTTTCTACATCTTTTTTTTGTGCCTCTCTGCAGGGAGAATCAGGCAGACCAGGGATGCCAGGAGAAAAAGGAGATATCGGTGACGTGGTAGGTCACTTCCGTCATCATCCTGCACCGCCACCACCAACACCGTTGGAAATCGCATATGAACACGCATGCAATCGTGACATCTCTTTGGATTGATGGAGGCTTGATGGAGGTGTCATCCAGGTGATCTAATATTTCTCTCTGTGTTACAGGGTAGCGTTGGAGATCCTGGTCCTCCTGGTTACAGTGGAATGAAGGTAGAGTGCACTTAACTAAACATAAGTGATGTTCTTCATACTGGAACTAAACTAGACTCAAAGTTACAAGAGAGATTTTTGGATGTGAATGAGTGGTTTTTAAAGAGATTTCGCAGTAGCAGCATTGATGCAGTAATAAAGGATACAACACAATCACATTGATTAATGTTTAATCAATTAATGTTGTCATTAAGAATCTTTTAAGATCTCCAACAAAAAGTTGTATCAGCCACTGACCAGTTTTGTTTGACCCAGAAACAGACTGACGTAAGCAATTTGCAAATGTGAGGAAGTATTTATCGTTTTTCATGTTTTTTATGATGACGCCTTCTCATTCATCACTTCACTGCTTGTGATGATGATCGTTCTGATGTGTGTGTTTCTGTTTCCAGGGAGACCGTGGCGGCAGAGGAGAAAAGGTAGGATCAGAAGTGCAAATATAAAAAGTACACTTAAACAAGATTCAGCATTTGCTGTATAACTTATCTGCATGACCGACTCATGCTGTGTGTTTTCTCTGCAGGGTGATAGAGGACACAAAGGCTATAAGGTGAGTTCACCAAACATTTGTGTTCAGAGGGATGTCCTATCCATGATTGCTCTGAAAGCTAATGTGCTTAATTCACTCACTCGTTCTATCCTCTTTATCTTCTCAGGGAGACAAAGGTCAAAGGGGAAGGGATGGAGTCGATGGACGCAAGGTGAGTTTCAGACCCAAACATCCGAACAACACAGCTCTGGCTATCTGTCTGTTATATTGCTGAGTTCATCAAGTTGTTTGAAGACACGTCTCTCTGGTTTTCTTCATTAGGGTGACTCTGGTTACGCTGGACTTCCCGGCTGTAAAGGATCTCCCGGACCAGACGTGAGTTGTTTCTCTCAATCTTAGAATAATCCCACTGCAATGGTTCTGCATCATCTGGAGGTGCACTCACATGAACCTCACACATTTTAGACAGTCTATCTATCTATCTATCTATCTATCTATCTATCTATCTATCTATCTATCTATTCTGGTGTCTTAAACTGTCTTTTACAGACACACACACACTCAGATAGGCCACTTCCGTTTGTGCCTGAGGCTCAGCCACATTGTTTACAGATCAGCCATTAGCCACAGTTGCATGTTTAGGAACGTTGCTGTCGGCGCTGCACTGATCAACATCACGCCCTCAGTCTGGATCCATGGGGGCAGGCAGACCGAGGCCCTTGGCTCTAAATCACTGATTCGTTTACATTCTCCGCTGTCAGACTGTTTAAATGAAGCCATATAGTCATACTATAAACAAACACACACGCACACACACACACTCATACCTATGCACAGTGTCCTCCAAGACTGAGCTTTGCGGCTTCAGCTGCTTTTGATCATACACTAAAACTGTGTCTGTGTTTTCTGCTTCCAGGGCCAGCAGGGAGATGGTGGACCAAAGGGAGACCCAGGTCCTTATGGAGTGAAAGGAGCAAAAGTATGAAAAAAATATACTCGGGCAAGTGAAGATTTCAGATAACCTTTCCTTGGTCTGTAATGAGATGTCGTGTGCCTATTTCAGGGAGATCCTGGAAGAGACGGTGAACCGGGAAGGCCCGGAAACAACGGCCAACTGGGACCTCAGGTGAATCAAAGAGATTGAAAGACGGATGACAAAACACAGATCTGTGCTAAGTGTATGTCACGAAACAGGAAATAGGACACATGTCTAAATATTTGTGTTGTGACAGGGTGAACGTGGCCCTCCTGGAAACAACGGGGACAAAGGAGAGCGCGGTGATGATGTAAGTGACGAAGCTGCCGACATCGCCAAAGTGATCTACTTTGTGATCTTTAACGGCTTGTCTCATATCCTTCTGTCCTGTGTGTTTCAGGGCTTACCGGGACCGGATGGAGGTCGCGGCGACAGAGTAAGTGGAATTAATATTACGTGAGAGCGTTTGTGTGTGACAGCTGCCAAAATATGTGTTAACATTTGCAAAATCCCTTGTAGGGCGCAGTTGGAGAGAAGGGCGAGCAAGGTTCCCGTGGAAACAGAGGTCCAAGAGGAGAGCCAGTAAGTGATGAATCTGATAAGGATGAGGAGGAGGGAGGGAGGGAGGAAGAGGAGCTGGCTGATTTCAGCGCTTCCGCCGTAGAAATTCATGGGAAATGCAGTTTGGCTTATTGAGTCAACTGCAACCACACTGACCTTAATGGAACTTCTACTGTATTTAAATCATCCCCATGCGCTCCTACTGTTCTAACTTTGTTTAAAACTTGGCTCTGTCTGCTGTACTTGTCTATTGTCTCTAGGTTGCTTTTATACATTTGTTCTTTTTCCTTGCCAGGGGGAGCCAGGACCCCGTGGAGAACAGGGGAGGGAGGGCTCAGCTGGCCCCAACGGAGACCCTGTAAGACGCACTCAAATATAATCACACACTTACACAGACACACACACACACACACAGGAGCAGTAGTACATACAGTACAACTGTTCCTTAGCCTGTTGCGGAGTTTCAGGAGGCGGCACAAGGACGAACCACCCACTTCTCTCTCTGGCAGCATCCTTTTTTCCAGAGGACTTGTGCCAGAGTGCGCTTGCACGTGTGAGAATCCATACTCCATGTTGAGTGGTGGGGTATATTGTGCAGAGGTTTGAACAGAGGCGAAGTTGGCTGCAGCCCCAGAGCGCTGCCCACTCCCGCATGCTCCGTCTCCCCTCACTCGTTCTCAGTTTTTACTCCTCCCGGGAACATCGACACTCACTCTTTCCCCTCTGACTCAGTTCTTCTCTCCGTCCGCTCCAGCCAAAGCCTCAGTATGGTTTTCTTAATAAGGCACCAGGCAGTGTAATAATAATAATACGTTACAAGCGTTAGTTGTGGTAACCTCCGTGATGTCAGAACTTTGAATGGTTCTTTTGTGCTGCCTGAGCTGAATGAATAGTAACTGAAGTGAAGAGTACAGAAAACATGGAATAACTGACTTGTTAGACCTACCTCATACACTGAGGGAAAAAACTGTATCCTCACACGCAGTAATGTTCTCAACATCATAAAACACTTTGTATCTACAGTATGCTGTATTACATGTGTACATCTTTTTTTCTCAACTTTAACTTGAAATTAAGATTTTGGCAAATATTGTTATCTTCTGTCTAACCTAGAGTTACAATTTCCACTCTGTGCATTCAGCGCACAGATTGATTTAGCCTAGCTTAGCACACACTGGAAACAGGGGAGACATCCATTAATGCAACTAGTGCTTTGTTCCATTTCAGTCATCGCTGACTTCATGACTTCATTATGAGGACAGGACTGCATTCAGCAGCTGGACCCAGCTGTTGTTCGCCAGGAAATGGTGCAAATCCAAAAGCTAATTCCTTCTATAAACTACAATGCCGTGTTTTCTATATCTACAAATGATGTGTCAAATGCACAATAAATCAGACAGCTTTAGAGATTTGGAAGGATTATTTTTTCACATTTGTCCGAGCTAACGTTTTAACATATGCCTGGTTTTTCATGCGTCCAGTCTTTAAGCCAAGCTAGGTTTAAATGTCTAAGTCTCTCTTGATCTGATTCCAGACAAGTGTTTCTCCTTAGATGTTGGAGAGTTGCGTAAACATATTCAATATTCACTGTGGTGACACTTCAGCTTCAAAACAGGCTACCGGGAGGCTACACCGCACGATGCCAGCAGCAGATCTGGACATTGCTCTCCGGAAATTTAACTCACTGAATTGACTCATAGTGACATTCTGCGATCTTATTCTGATAGTGGCCATTTTGAATCTACCCAGCCTGTGACACAGCAGAAATGATTTCCAATACACCAATAAAAAAGAGTTGCGTCAATGCATAATGCAGAAACTTCACACTGTTGAGTTATCAAATCAACTAGTAACGCATGCTTCATTTTAATAATTATATTAATATTAACAATGTTAATAAAATCAATAAAAACTTTTTAATTTGTCTTTAGAGTCCCGTAGCACGGGCTGAAAAAAAAAGTTTTGGGGGAATTCCAGAGGTTTAACTTCTGACATTGCTGCAGTGATGTAGAAATGTACTCTCAGACACTGTGACGTCACTGTTGGGTGTGGTTTCCGGTCTGTTGGACCTCTGGTGAGATCCTAGGCTGAGATTTTTTCATCCAAGCTTCTGTTTCGCTAAGCCATCAAATTTTAACAGTTTGCTGATGTCAAAGACTCATGGGAGCTGTAGTGTAGAGTGTAAACTGAATGAAAATAGCCTGAATGTTAGGTGGGTTGGTTGGTGTCAAAGGTTTTTTGCCAGTTTTTTTTTTTTTTTTTCTTCAGCTGAGGTTGTTTTATGTGACCGTTTCTGCTGAAGTGTTTTAACAGTGTCTCATTAACGGTGGTGTTGTTTTCCAGGGCGAGAATGGCAGGGCTGGGGCACCTGGCTACAGAGGAGATGAAGGCCCCCCTGGACCAGAAGTGAGTCACTGGACACACATATACATATATACATCAACTCACATATGCATACATAAGGGCCTGAAAACCCTTTTACTGTTACTGACAGGATCCTACTAGAAAACACAATTCCTTTAAATGAATAAGTGTTTTTGTCTGACCTTGTCCCACGTGTTTCACGTGGGCAAAGCTCAGTTGGAAAATCGTTTTCATGAGCTTCCATGCACCAATCAGGATTAAGCAACATTTAAATGAGAATTTGATTACTGTCTGGTCATTACTGTTTGGTTTCTGTAAATCAAACCAGTGTGGGGGTGTGGTTTTATTTTTCTTTCTAGTTTTTTATCGTCTTATTTAGTCATGAATGTTTTTTGTAGAAGAAATTCAAACTCAGAATTTTAATATTTACAATATTAATGAGGTAATAATACAAACTCAGAACTTTTTTTCCATTACTGAATAAACAAGCTGTTTTCAGAGGAAAATAAGGTCCCAGAACACTGTTTGAAGCTAGGAAAGGTGGCCGGGTCCACCACATATAAAAAAAGTAAAGCAGTATGAAATGAGTTTGTTTAGGCATAAAAAGTCAGCCAGTGAAGATATTTCTCTTCTGATTAGAACTACTTCCCCAAAAGTGACATAGTGCACCTTTAATTTTTGAGAGGACTTTTAAAAACAAGGTTTTTCTGTGTTGGACTCAAAGGAAATAAAAGGGAAAAATATGAAGGATTGGTGCATATTTCATCATAAACATTAATTGTTGTTGAGACATACTACATACTAAGATTTTAAAGCCTCAAGCTTAAGAGCTCCAACTGTAACAGCGCTCCAAAAATCCATAAAAATGTGCAGTTTTCTGTATCGACCATAATCAACAAGCTGTTCTAATCATCAGTCATTTCCTATTAGAACTATTACCAACCATTACTTCAGACCTTAAAAAAAAACTAGACATTCATAATCACACAGTTGAGGCAAGCAGCTTGTAATAACCTGTAACAGATTGTAGTAACTGCTTGTTATGTAACAGTTAAAAGACGTGTTCATACACACACACACACGCACAATGAGATCCAAATGTTTTTCACCAAACATTATGCCCTGTCACATTTCATATGTTTCTAATCTCATCATTTCTTTCAACTCCCAGGGACCCAAAGGACCACGAGGAATCAAGGGAGCTCCGGGAGACAGAGGCCCAATGGGGGAGAGGGTAAGTGTGTGAGGGAGAGAGAGAGGAGAGACAGATGTGTGCCATCCATCATATTCCCTGGTTTGTTGGTGTGTGTGTGTGTGTGTGTGTGTGTGTGTGTGTGTGTGTGTGTGTGTGTGTATGCAGATAGATCTGTAATTGTTTCTTTTTCTGAATTTCAGGGAGGAGATGGTGCCCCAGGAAATGGTACTTCAGGTTGTCATGGTTTCCAGGTATGAGTTAACACCAGTTAATTAATGTACACATCGTGGTGGCTCCATGTAAATTTGTATACTCTGAACATTTATGTCTTTTTTTAGGGTTATCCTGGGCCCCGCGGAGACCCTGGTGAGCCTGTAAGTGTTCTTTCAAAGTTCTGTTTGAACTTTTCTTTTTACATTTACACATCAACACTGAATATGAGTATCTATGTTTGAAGTTCACTGCAGACAATGTAAAATCAATTGTCATGCCCATATGCCCTCTTGACCTCTTACATTTGCTGCGTGACCTTCAGGGCGGCAAGGGAACCCCTGGACCCAAAGGAGATGACGGAGAACCCGGAGATCCAGGCCCCGATGTGAGTCTGCCTCAGACTTGTCTCCTTTTTGGAGAAGGTCCTCGTTCTTGATCTCATTTTATCTTTCCTCTAGCCTCTCTTGGCAGAACTCTGACAGGATGTGACTCACATGTGTCGATTTATGGGAACATTTACATATTTCTTTTTTATTGCTCTCTTTTAACACATAATAGTATATAATGATACATCTCTTCTCCTAATTTCTGTCTTTCATTTTGTTTTTCTGTGTTACCCCCCTCGCATACTTTACTTCCCTTATTTTTCTCAGTCCATTGCTCTCACACTCTCCTTCTGTTCTGCAGCTGGAAATGCTTTCTTAAGCAGATCTGAACACTTTTTATGTGTGTGTGTGTATGTGCGCGTGTCTTTGGGGAAGAGGGCTCTGAGCTGCTGCAGCTGTGTATATGTCGTTGTCAAGGATACCAGGAAATGAACAGAAACGATGAAGGGACAGCATTACTCTTTTGGCGTATGCGTGAGTGAGTGTGCATGTGTGCCAATGGTGCATGTGTGTGATCACCCGTGTCCATATAGCGTGCCAGTATTAACACTTTAACCCCTGGTTCAACTTGGTCGTGTTTACATTGAAATTATCGCATTTCCAAGGTCTGTGTTTCACGACATAAACATTTCTGCACATGTTTGTACTTTTCTCGCATCCGAACATCAGTGAAACCTGACCTCGGTCTCGCAGTGAGCAGTCTCACTTTGTAAGCTTCAGATTTACAGTGTCGGATCAGTTTACCACTAATCAAGACTTTGTGTTACTGTAGCATAGGGAGGGATTAGATACAGAAGTGTAATTTAGCCAGTAACCCCATTGTTTACCTTCTCCATTTTTTGCTTGTCATGAGTAGTAACAGCAACATGCAGGAAACATCTCATAAAGTCTGTAACTGGTTCTACAGCTGTAATAAAGGACCATAATCCTCAGCTTTATAACATAGTGTCAAATCACTCTGACTCTAAACATGTATGATGTCATGATTCAGCTCAGAGGAAACAGTCTTGGATCCTTCACAAAAACTTCTCAGTGGCTCCATTGACTTTTTTTAGACACATTCTCTTACTGAAATAGAAACACTCGATGTGTATGCCTTAAAGGTCATATTGACAACATTTTTATGTAGACGAATCATTTTTAAAAGTCATGTAAAAGTCCTAGCGTTATTGAGGTAAATGTAAGCAAGTGTTAGTGATGTTAGCCAGCTAGCGTTAGCGATATTAATGTTAGCTAGCACTTGCAACGTTAGCTAGCGCTTGCGACGTTAGCTATCTAGCGTGATAGATGTTGGCTGCAACAAACTGTCAACTGCTTGAGGGGGCTGATAATTCAAACCACAGCAGTGTTTACGTGTGATGTTTATGCAATGGTAGCTAAAACATACAAAATCACCCATATGGTCCTCTAACCGGCTCCACTTTTTCGTCCTCCTGCAATGTACTTTTATTGCAATATACTCTATGTTGCTTTGTTAGCAGTGTCTTTATTGTAGGAAATTTGCTTAGTCATTTTCTTGCCGAGAGTTAGTTGAGAAGATTGATACCACCATCATATTGTAGATATGCAGCTACGGCCAGCAACAGGCTAGTTTACGGGTGCATTCATAAATTCAAAATTAACATCATGGCTGTCACAAGGCATCATACAAGAGGCTTAAAATTATCATATTCAATATCCATATTTTGCGATCATGATTGTGTCAGAAAAATGAATTAAAAGAAGACAGCGCAGACCGACTACCAACGTAATTATTGTACATTATGGCATTTTTGGTATTATTGATTGTGCATCGTACAGACAGCAAAATTATCAAGTAGTGTATGACTGTATGTATTAATGAACCAGTCAACACTCAGGAAAATGGAGGGAAAAAAACTTTCCTATCAATATGTAGACTACTATTATACAAATGTAGCGCCTCTTGTGCAGGGGCTTGTCAACAGGGCTGGCATATAGTTCCTGCTAGATCCTGCACAGTGGACCTCTAACAGACAGATACGAGAGTGATAGCAATCTGATTATTTAACTCTCAGCAAGAAAGTGAATAAGCGCTTATCCCAAAATATTGATCGCCTCAAACAACAATATCATCAATCTTCCCTCTGCTGCCGTCCCATCAGTCAGTCCTTTATTAAAATACATAATAAGATGCCATATTTAGTCTATTTTGTCTTTTATAAAAGAGCCATTCACCAGTTTCTTTTTTCTCTTTTTAATAGGCTGTTTCTCTGAACAATCACTTGTTTGTTCCCACATGTTTTACATTCGGGCGCTCACTGTTTTGGACAGGACAGCGGAAGAAACATTTTCCACTTTAACTCAAAATCATGAGACATCAGACTGGCTAACAATGTTGTCGCCACTGGCTTCACTGTGATTTTTGACCAACTGGATTTCAAATGTAAATTGTAGGAATGTTTTCACACTGCACAGGCATGCACTCTTTGTTGTTGCCTGCACTTTCTCTGGCCAGAGGGGACAGGAGGTTACAGACCGGGTTGTGTCAGGGAAGATAAAGTTGGAGACTGACTTTTTGACTTTTTACACCTCTTTAACTTTTGGCTAACACACTTTGGAATGATAATATACACATATCCAACAAGGTTTGACACACAGTCACATCTGGCTGTGTCGTCAAGTATGACGCCATAAAATCAAGGTCAGGATGTGTGCGTGATTGTGTGGATGATATGGTCCATGTTCTTTACATCAGAGTGTTTGAAGTTGAGAATGCAGTAATTGGATCTGTGTGTGTGTGTGTGTGTGTGTGTGTGTGTGTGTGTGTGTGTGTGTGTGTGTTCTCATTCAAGACTAACTTTGCATGTGTGTGTATGTGTGCATTTGTGTGTGTGTGTGTTAAAAGCCAGGTGGTTGACATTACCTTCTCTCTCTCTCCGTCTCGTTCTCCTTCTTATCTGTCCACTGTAGGTACATGGTTGTATCGCAGCAGTGTAGTTCAGCTTGTCAAAGTCGGCTTCCAACTTACATCAAAGAGCAAAAACTTTTATTTGGATGATTTGTGACTTTACAGTACCAGCCTGCCCTCTTGCTGCTGTAAAAACATCTATCGGCATCTTATTTGTCTTTTTTTATGTCTATCTCTTTTTTTTTAAGAATACAAGCAGCTCTTTCTTTTAAAAAAAGAAAAAAATAGACTTTTTTTTAAATGGTTTGATATTGCACATGAGTCAATACAATACGTACTTTTAAACAGCCTCTGCTTTTGATTCCGCAACATGTGTTTTGCCGTTTTGAAAGCTGTCTCTGGAGCATAACTTTAGTCTGCCTGGCATCTTCTCCCAATGTGCAAATATGCATTAATTTGTAATTCTCTGCAGCTGTCTGCAGTCTTCCTCAGACCAGAATGCAGATATTTCTTTGCAGTGTGTGTATTAGTAGTCTGTGGGAACATGAAACTTACAGATGGGACAATTTTCCTAAATTGATTTACTGTGTAACCTTGTTATTCTCCACACTTCTACCGTCAGGGTCATAATTTTCATATCAATCAGCAGCAGGTCAGAGTGCAGCAGCTGCAGGGACTTTGGCTGCTCTCTCCACGCCAGCTCATACTTGAAATTATTTTTGAGACTTTTCTCAGACTGACTGCATCATTTGAAACTGTTTTGATATACTGACTCCATTTCTAAAGTGTGATAAATAAAGATAAAATGAAAGAAGAAATTAAATACAGAAGAAATGGAATAAAGGAAGAAGCAAGGACATAAAGAAGGAAAGGAGGAAATTAGAAAGGAATGGGAAATAATATAGAAGGCAAGAAGAGAGTGATAACATGAACTTTTCATGTTCAATCAAAACATTTTGATCTACAAAGTCACTTGGTAACTACAATCACTAGATAAATTACATCTTCAATTTCACTCTAAAATGTAGTGTATATTTGTATAAAGTCTCCAATGCAATCGGATGATAGAAATACTAAAGTACCAATACTTAAAATTTGTACACAGCACAGTACCCTATTGTTGTCTTTGTAGTGACTCTTTGCTACTCTTAAAAAGCCACTGAGGTGCTGCTGTTGTGAGATTTATTAGACACACGCTTGAATTTCCAAAAAATTTACTAAATTTACAAAATATATTGCTATTATGATATAAATTGTATATACTTTGATAGAAAAATGTAACTATATCATACAGCCCTAGTTAACACACTGTAATCTTAACACTTCCTATCATTTTCTTTGGGGTATCCCAAGGCTGTATATTAGGACCCTTACTTTTCTCACTGCAAATGCTCCTATTTGGTAGCCTAGCATCGCCAGACCCAATTCGCAAATGGTATTAATCTGAAACCTTTCCAAGTGCAGTTATCAACCGGCACAGACCAAAATTCCTCTAGACACAACTGCATAGACTTACAACCAATTAGAGCAACAAAACCTGTGCTGTGGTGCTTAGCCACACATGCAAGTTAGGGCGGTGCTTGCTCCGTTGTCAAGCAAAATAAATGGCAGCCTTTTCAGAAACTTTCTTGAATTACAGCAACTAAAACATGTTCCCTAAAATATCTGAGACACAAAAAAGGCACCACAGTAACATAATCTTGATTCATTTTTAACCAGCACTGCCTAGTTTTGACAGTTTGATCTGACTGTTATGAGCCTGGCAGACCTTAAAGCTGATCGGCCTGTCACAAACCAGTACACAGAAAAATCTGTCTGAATGGGGGGCTGGGTAGAGGGTTGGTAACATCCTCCATGAATTTCAAGTGAATATCTGTTTTTATGCTGATGACACTCAGATGTATATTACTATCTCATCAGAGTCTGTTTTTCCAGTTGAGCTTTGTTGCGGTGTCACCTGTTATACCAATTTAGTTTTCACTTCAGAAATAAATTGCTGCTTCATACTTACAGTGCAACACTCTTTGTGGATTAGCGTTGCCTTATTTGGCAGAAGTCCCCAGTATTTATATTCATTTATGTTCGGATCACAGATTTTGTTTGCCCAAAGATAAATAAGCAAGCAATCTGTAAGGAGCAGCAAGTTTTCCTACCATTCTTCACTTCTATGGAATAAACTACCATGCTTAATAACAGAAAACATTATATTCCTTTTCTTCATGTTCACTGTTTTTACACACCTGGAAGACTCAAACAAATCAAATACATTTTATGTTTTTAATTATATTTGTCAATCCAGTATTTAAAATTTCAATTTTAAGCACCAAGCCATATTTAATTGAAAGGACTAACCAAACCCAATCAAGTTGCATTACAGATTACTAATGGCTAACATTGTATGTAATGACAGTGGAAAGATTTTAGCTGAAACAGCACATGCACATAACATACGGTCGCATGAAGTTTCGTAAATTCGTAAAACGCACCTACAGGACACAAAGCTGTCAACTTGTCATGAAAATTATTACACATCACTGCCAGACAGTGATTGATGTTTACAGCACTACATGTTGAACATGGATACTATATAAAACATTGTAATTGTATGTTTAACTATAACATGTGTTTCCATCCTGTAGTTTGAAAGAATACATCTATAGAAACTCTATACAGGTCTGTACAGGTTTGGGCCTCTCTCTTATTCTCCATTATTTCTCTTTTTTCACAGAACAAGGAACTGGGGCCTCCAGGACATAAAGGAGCCAAAGGTCACAGAGGACCCGAGGGCAGACCGGTAAGAATACCATGGAGCCATGGCATGAGCAGTGGGTTTGTCTGCATGTGTATGCAAGTTTAAACACTGAAGGGACTGCTGTCCATACATGCATAGCAGACCCCCACCTCCAAACCTCTAACCTAATCTTGCATTCAAACATAGTTTTGGGGTCGTTTGACCTTTTTTTCGTAAAATATCTTCTGTGGAAAGTGGCCCTGGTTTTGAGTAATGTTGAATTTAATATTAGTCTGTCTTAGTTCAACTGAAATTCCCATTTTAATTGACAAATTTGCCACAGATTTTACCCCTCAGCGCATAAATGTATAATTGGAGGCCTGAGTCAAGCAATAAGCTGTACCAGGCTTTGGCTTCACAGGAACTACTTGATATTAGAACCAATTCATCATTGGTTTTGGATTTGTTGACACTAAATCGATAGAAATATAGTATATCTATCACCAGACATTTGATAAATTGGGCCAACAAGAACAAAGTGAACATCCAGTGCTGTGCCCACCTGTGGGCAGAAGTTGCTACTGATCCCATAGACATCCAGTAACTGAGTTAAAGTTACAACACTCAACAAAACACCAAACCGCATGTTAAGACTTAAAAAATGGCATCATTTAGTTTGGTTCGCACTTTGTAGGAAAGATAGGGTAATTTCCTTTCACAAACTGGCAGCTAAAAGTTTGTGGTACTGTATCATGTGAAGAGATGAACAAAGATCGGATCTAAAAATAACACTGTGCATGAAGACATGTTCTCAAACTCTACCCTTTTACACTTTCCTTACTTTCTGTCTCTCCTCCTCCTCTTCCTCCCTTTCCTCCTCTCCTCTGGCCTGTGTCTCTGCCGCATACTTCAGTATAAAAAGTTTGCGTCATGTGTTTTCGAGACAGTTCCTCTCGTCTGCAATTAACAGTTCTCTCTCTCTCTCTCTCTTTCTCTCTCTCGCGCGCATGTGTGTGCGTTTTCCTGTGTGCACACATGCAAGCTACGCTGGCGTCTTTGTAGCAGAGAAGAATGCTCTTAAACTGATTTTAATGTCTGTTAAAACAAAACAGATGGTTTTCCTGCAGCCGAGCGAAAAAACAAAACGCTGTGGCAACGAACTTTTGGAAGATTCACATGTTGTTGCAGAAAGATAGCAGTGCACACAAATGTGTGGGTGTGGATGTGGGTTGAGTGACTGAGGGATTCTGGTTTGCAGTCAAAGAAGTCGTGGTTTTCCAAA
The DNA here is from genome assembly GCF_965226575.1 of Pagrus pagrus. Taxonomy (NCBI): domain Eukaryota; kingdom Metazoa; phylum Chordata; class Actinopteri; order Spariformes; family Sparidae; genus Pagrus; species Pagrus pagrus. The sequence continues at coordinate 22,847,198 of NC_140196.1, read as the reverse complement.
GAATCACCACATTTTTTAGTTTTTTGTTTTTTTTCCCCAGTTAAAATGAAAAGTCATCCAGCTCTAGCTCATCTTGGACTCAGAGCAGATCAGCTTTTGCCTGGCCAGTTTTTATTTAAACAGATAAACACACCTATCAGGGCGATGAATCGCTCATCCTCTAATCTTCTCTTCTCGCTCATTCTCCCTTTCTCTTCAGGGACCTCCTGGGCCTCCTGGACCACACGGAACTGATGTGAGTATAAAATAAAATTCAATCAGTCCATTTAATCTGGACCCTCGCCCTCTTTTTCAGTACAGGACACCACGGCTAAACACCACAGTTTTAATTCCCCTTTGAGGCTGCACTGGTTCTGACTCAGAAACTGATACTGTATGTTCAGTCCAAAGCCGCACATCCAATTTCCTGAACACAAAAACCTGTAGCCTTTCACCGACCAGACCTCTAAGTGAAAATATTGCCATTTTCATGTTTTCTTTCTCATGTTGGAGCAGCTTGAAACCGTCTGTGGCCTGGTTGTGTGTTGTGTTTGAGAGTTATGTAATGAGATTTAACTGTGCGTTGCCGTACTGTAACATGTCCTCCACTTCTCTCTTCAGGAATGTGAAATTTTAGATATCATCATGAAGCTCTGCTGTAAGTTCCACACTAAACTTACACACTTAAACGCATACTCACAAAAATGAAGCCACATGTGCTCTGTATTAAACCCTCTGCCCTTTTCAACTCAGTGCCTGATTAGCCAATCATGTCATCGAGACCTGAGCTATGTGAGGGTTGATTAACGTTATTTGTGTTTTTTTACTTCACCTTTTTCATCTCCTCCTGATCACCTCACAGCTTGTTGTGGTAAGTTTGTACTAAATCTGAAACACGGTCATAATTTTCTCTTGTTCTATGGCTGTCATGAGCGTTTGTGATTTTGTTCATGTGTGTGTTTCGTGTGTCTCCAGAGTGTAAGTGTGCACCTGTGGACCTGGCATTCATCGTGGACAGCTCGGAGAGTATTGGTTCCACAAACTTCGCTCTTGCCAAAGACTTTATCATCACAGTCATAGACAGACTGGCCAAAGACCAGAAAGTCAAGGTAAAGTCCTCTGAATTCATCCTTAGTTTTGACGTTGAATACTAGATTTCATATTCATCTCTGGCTCTGCAGGATAACCCACATTTAACCTCTGTGGTTTGTGTTGTTTACTCAAAATGATACCAAAATGTTGCGAAAAAACTGTTTTCAGAGCTGTTAGGAAATGCTCAAAAATAGAAAGTGTGAATGAAAGATATTGTCTCCGGTTTTGGAACTTGCTTTCATGTTTCTCCAATGACTCTCCTCTTTTCAGTTTGGATATAATTAGTCAGGATGGGTGGGACGCAGAAATGTTGACAGAGGAAAACATATCCTCGTAGACACAACATACACAGACCAAAACACACGGTCACTATGCGATGCTTTTCTTTCCAGTTTGCAGCTAATGAGTCCAGGGTGAGTGTCGTCCAGTACAGTGGACCTCAAGCCCAAGAGGTTGTCCAACTGGGAGGCAACATCGTCGGGCTCACCAACTTTAAACAGTGAGTTCACATGCATGAAACCTGAGACCTGCCTTGCTTTTCCCCTGGCTTGCTCTTTGACTGTGTACTGTAATAGTCATTCAGTAATGACTCAGTATCACCGCTGCTGCAGAGGTTTGTGAGTACATCCCTCCCCCAAATCTCAACTTTTCATCAGTCACACTGTATTTGGAAGGAAGTCTGCACTGTTTCAGAAAAGCAATAAGCTCATAATCCTCTCCAAGAACAAACTGTACAATTGCTAATTTAATAACTCAATATTGTTGTTTCCTGTTTGCTGTCTTATTGAGGGTGAGGAGATGAATTACGATATCATCCCAAAAGAAATGGCCCAACATGATCAGCCTAGCTTGCAAAAAAAGACAGCGAGCAAGTAGATACCTTTAGCTCAATCAAACGTGATCGCCAGAGTTGTTTATTTACACATTTGTTTATTTATGTTTATGCTAAACAAAAAATGCCACTAAAGGATAGTCTCACATTTGTGAATATTCCCTTTCTCTACTAGAGTGACATGATAAGAAAATCATGTCATCGAACAAAACAGCTAGCCTGACTCTCTCAGATAGCATCTTATTTGTTCAATCTGTGCACAAACAGAAATGTTAAAACAAAATTGTATTTTCCGTTATGTGTATGGACGGATTTAAGAAATGAGCTCTGGAGGTACTTTTACTTTGCTTCGAAAAGAGCCAAGCTAGCTGTTTCCCTGTTTTTGCTATGCTAGGCTAATCACCTCCCAGCTCTAGCCCTGTATGTTGCACGGGAGACACGGGAAATGTATTAAACTACTTATCTTACTCTTGGGAAGGAAGCAAATACACATTTACTGTATAAATGTTGTGCCATGTCTTTGAGGAGCTTTTTGTGAAGCAAAATTCTGAATATGCCTTCTTCTCAATGGGCGAGCAAACAACAGAGTGAAGTAAGAGTTTTGAAACTGTATGCATATTTTATATATTTTGACAAAGGCATCTGTGCTTAGAAAGGCTAAAACACAAGATAGGCTACAAAAAATAAGTATCCTCTCATTTCATTCTTGGCAGAGCAGCAAATAATTGTTGTTCAATTGTTTTTTTTTTAATTGTTTTTTTAATATAATTAATTTTCTTTATCTATAACAGATTTTCATGTCCTCAATTTCTGTGTTTGTGTGTGTGTACAGGGCAGTGAGAGACATGCGCTGGCTGGCTGAGGCCACGTACACAGGCGAGGCTCTTGATTACGCTCTGAAAACCACAATCCAGCGTATGCAGAAAGAGAACCGAGTTGTTCTCGTTCTCACCGATGGACGTTCAGATATTATCAGGGACAAGGTTCCCCTCGACGTCCTCTGCGGCAACAACCTCCAGGTCAGTGCAATACAGTACAATACACCTCATTAACCACACTCACAGGCCTTTAACTGAAATACGAAAAGTAGCTGCTTATCTCAAACCTCTTTCCCTAACCCTAACCCTGTCTCCAGGTGGTTGGCCTGGGAGTGAAGGACTACTCAGGCCGTCAGCCCAACCAGGAACAGCTGCAAAACATTGTCTGTGGTAATGACCCCAAACCAGGTATCCCCATTGTCCTGGATAACTATGCTGCGCTGCTGGAAGACGCCTTCTTACAGAATCTCACAGCCACAATCTGTCAAAGTAAATATACACACCTAATTGGACATTTCCATCAATTGAATATATTGTATCTCCAAATAAACTGACTTAACCCTTGTTGTTCTCTCACCCAGAGAAGAGGTGCCCAGACTACAAATGTCCCAGTAAGTCTGCTTTCACATTCTGTCCAAATTAGTTTGAAGTTCATTGAAATTACAATAATGCAACTGCTCAGATACAACACAGACCTAGGATGCACAGTAAATGAGAGTTGAAATAAAACATGAAACTACCAACAATTTAAACGGTAAAATGTGCAAATTAATTGAAAATGTGTTGAAGCTATTTGACTGTCTTGCACATTGCTTTCTTGTGTGGAAACAGCTATTGATCTTTGACCTGTGTGTGTGTGTGTGTGTGTGTGTGTTACAGTCTCTTTCACCGAAAGCGCCGATATTTTGGTGATGATGGACAGCTCGGCCAGTGTGGGCCAGAAGAACTTCGAGACAAGCAAGACCTTTGTCCGTCGATTGGCCGAGCGTTTCTTCGCTGCAGAGAAATCGAGGGGTGCAACCGTCAGAGTGGGTATGGGTCAGTACAGCCGAAACGCCCGCATCGAGCAGGCGCCAACTACCAATCTGACCGTGCTGTCCCATCAAGTTGAAGAGGCAGTCTTCCAGAATGATGGCACTAATGTGTCTAGGGCCTTGGAAGTTGCCGTTAGGGCTTTACGTGGCCGTGGGGACGCGGCAGGAGGCAAAAAGAAGCTGGTGTTGTTTTCTGACGGCAGGTCTCAGGCAGTCACCCCGGATGTGCTGGAGCAGCGCGCTCGCGAGGTGGCAGATGCTGGGGTGGAGATCTTTGTCATTGCTGTTGGCAGCCAAGTGAATGAGGCCAACCTACGCACCCTGGTGAGCAGGGGCAGGCCGACTGACGTCAACTTCGCCCAGCGTCACCTGTTCCATGTGTCAGACTACTCCTCTCTGCTCCGCGGGGTCTTCCACCAAACCGTCTCCCGCAGGGTGTCCCTGCCCTGAATGCAGGGCCCTGAACAACAGGACCAACACGCTTAGATTTTTAGTCCCATTATGAATATTCAGTCTCACGCATTTACAATACACTGTGTTCGAGTTCTGTAAAAAAAAAAATAAACACAAAAAAAAACTAATGTCACCAAAGGACAGATGATTGTGTGGCAGACAAGTGGAAATGTCTTCATGAGATTCAGAGGCTTTTTTACCCTGAGTTAGGCCTCAAAGGCACACCATCTCAGGCCGTGTACAATTTCCACCTCCTATGCTGGGACCATTAGACTATAACCCAAGTGATGGTGCTAACCTAAACTATTAACAACCAGGAGGCACTGCTGCCTTGTAGGCACAGTTCAGGGTAAAAAAGTCCCTTGTAAAAAGGAATTGCTTTGGTCCTGGAGAGCCGTCAGTGATTGCCACAACTAAAGTACATTTCTAGCTTTTAAATGCATTGTGCTGATTTCTACTCAGGTATTTTACATCCCTGCATCATTTTCAGCTAGTCTGGACCCATGCTCTGACTTACGTCATCTAACTAGCACGGGTTGATAATGGCTCATCAAGGCTACACTCTCCTTCCTCTCTAGGACCAGAGCTCCTGCCTTTTGAAGGATTTGTGTTAAGGGTTCAATGTGGACTCGTTTTTTTAAGCTCTTACCACTCTTTCAAGTAGTGTCGGATTCATGAAGTCAAAATTTTACATAACCTTTAATGATTTTTTGACCTGGAAGGCTGGCACGTTTGGCCGATCAACTTCATTTTAAGTTTTGAAAAAGTCAGTTGCAAAGGCCAAGGCATAATCCCAACTTGGTGAAAACTCTCATCCGACATCACTTGAAAGCTCTTTTAGATCACCAAACACATACAAGGAAAGCAGGACATGACACCCAGCACTTCAACCTGGTACTAATAGGGACACATCTGGACTCAACGTGTGTGATTCTGTCCGTGTGTGTATCTGTATGTGTGTCTGTGTAAGCACCTCTGTGTGTACATCAATTACATGTTCATGTGTGTGGGGTGATTTTTCATGTGTAGCCTTGAGCGATCGTTCCACAAACAGTTGTGCTGGGGTCACTGGTTCAGATGACCGAATGACTGAAACCTGTTCTTTATTTTCTGTGCAGAGAGAGAGACGCCTCTCTCAAACACACACACACACACACACACACACACACACACACACACACACACCTTTTTACTTCATCAGTGAAGAGGGAAAACATCTGTCATGGTTGAAGGCTGGAAAAGTGACCTAATGGGACTCATGCTGTGAGCTCCTCACACCTAAACTCAGACAGAAAAAGACACACACACCTTCTACATTCCTTCAACTGTAACTTCCACACCTTCAGTTTTGTAGTCAGCAGTGACCCAGAGTCACTGTACTGTTGTTATCTGTGGTGCTATTAGACTTAGTGTATCAGCCTCTACCCATGTTGTTAAAGAAGATATTTTTACCTGAGGATACAAAACCTCAGTAGTGTTGTAAAAGCTCCTTCAATAAAGGTTGCTACACCAAAGTGTTTCCGCTCACTTTTGTCCAAACACACACCGACTATACAAAGCCACTATACAAATTTGTGTTTTCATATGTTCATGTATAGATGTACCTCTAAAGAGCCTCCTTTGCCATAGATTCATTCTCTGTGAAATTTAAACTCTGGATGATTGCCCATGACTCTTACCTCGTGACCTCTTACCACTTAGCCAGTGTGTAATTTGTAGATTTCTAACACGGAGAATGGCACAAACCCTAAGACTTAACACTTACCCTAACCCCATTGGTGGACTCAAGATGTTTGAGGGGCTGGGGCAAAAAAATGAAGAAAAAGGGCACCAAATGTATGCAGTGGGGCACCAGCGCACAAAAAGTGTTGATATAGTTATAGTGAAGAGAGGTCACTTCACCACGTTTTGTCCACTGCAAGGGCAACAAAGTGTACAGGGCACTTCATCGTGTTTTATCTACTATAGGGGCATCCAAGAAGGCACTTGGGGGGGGGGGGGGGTCGGACTATATCTGTAAAAACTATATCTGTAGTCATGTCTCACCCAACATATTTTGGTAAGGGGGTGGTTTGCTCTTGGGTGTATTTTTAGCCGCACAGACACTACTGAATGAACATTGAAATATTATAAGAATATTATAAGAATACTTCAGGCAGCAGTGTGTCTCTATGGTCCTCTCACACTTTTTGACTACTTGGTACTAACTCTATAGAGTATAGATACAATACAGCATATAATTGAGTCTAATGGAGAATATTATAGATCCAAGATGAAACAGGCAGAAGGACGGGAATGAGAGAAAAAGGGCGCAATCACAAATTCATCTGTTATTTCAGCACCACTGAAAATGCCATGGATTTATCATTACTGATATTCAGAGCCGTGGTCCGGACAATAGACTCTTACTTGTACAAACCTCGGTCAGATAAAGGACCAATGAGTCAGACTGACTACACAAACATAATCATCTCAACAGTCCCTCTGCTCCTGCACTCTCTCTGATAGAGGGGGATGGAGACTGGTCATTTTGCTCACAGGGGGATGAGATCCCCTCTCATATCGCCTTCTGATTTAAGAGCCTTATAGTGATATGGGGCTGGGGATCACAACCCTCTAAAACTCCCCTGACTTCTGATCTAGCACCATAATCAAGTTAAAATTCTATTTTTTCCAGTACTTTGCTTTATGACTGCACTTTGTATTTAGTGGTAATAAGCAAACGTAAGCATGCTTACACACTGAACTAAGATGGCGAAACAGCATGAACAGAACTGTATCTCCTGAACATCAGTCTTTTAGCATTATTATTGTGAGCATGTAAGCATGCTGATGTGAGCATTTAGCTCAAAGCTTAGCAGAGGGTTAGGGTTATACGACACAATACAATACGATACGATATTATACGACACGATACGATACGATACGATACGATATGATATGATACGATATGATACGATAAGTACAATACAAAATACTTTATTAATCCACCAAGGGGTAAAAGGAGTGTCACCATACATATAAGACAAACAAGTAGGACAATAATAAGGAAGACATACACATCTCGAGAACACAGCACTATGGATAATAAATAGTATAAACCTCATCATGACCGTACCCTAACATATTCAACATTTTCATGGCTGGCATCATTCCACAGTACTCAGTTTGGTCACAGTTCAAGTTGTCAACACCATACTGTCATCAAACTTCACCACTAAACACTATGGGTCAGGTTTAGGGGTTAGGGGGTTAGAGTTAGACTCCTAAAGCTGGGGATGTAAGTCCAGAGCAACCAGCAGGAGCAAGCAAAAATTTTAAAGTGTCTACCTCTTCCCTTTAGGCATCCATCCAGAGCCAATGGACAACATGTTTTAGTTGTTACCTGCTCTTCACCACCGGATGTACAGAAAATATACAGTACATGGTCACATACACCGATCAGCTACAACATTGAAACCACTGACAGGTGCAAATCAAATCAAATCAAATCAAATCAAATCAAATTTTATTTGTATAGCCCAAATTCACAAATCACAGTTTGCCTCAGAGGGCTTTACAATCTGTACAGAGACGACACCCTCTGTCCTTCGACCCTCGATTCGAGTGAGGAAAAACTTGCCCCCAAAAAAAGCCCTTTTAACAGGGAAAAAATGCGGAAGAAACCTCAGGAAGAGCCACAGAGGAGGGATCCCTCTCCCAGGACGGACAGACGTGCAATAGATGTCGCATGTACAGAGCAGATCAACGAGATCACAATGTATACAATTGTAATAGATGGTTGACAGGAATGAAAGTACATAAAGAGGTATTACAGCAATAAAAATGAAATGCACATAATGGAAATGTGACTACTAGTAATAACAGTAGTAGTGGTTAACGGTAAGGACAGTATGTAGTAATGCATTACAATAATAGTAGTGAAACGTATGTAACAGAGATATGACTAATATTAGCAACAGTAGTGGTGGGTGTCAGGCAGGGCCATGGCAGTAGGCGCATCCACGATCCACGACCCGGGCGCGGCCAGGATCCATGAGAGCCTGTAGGACTAGAAAGCATAAGGACTCCGGGGAAGAAGTGAAATCAGTGACATGCAGAGATGGGGCATGTATACAGGCATAATATATAATAATAACAATATAATAATATAATAATATAATATATACAGGCATCTGTATATATACAGATGAAGTGCAGTGAATAGCATTGATCATCTCATCACAATGCGAAGTTCTGCTGGGAAACCTTGGGTGCTGTCATTCATGTGAATGCCACTTGACACGCACCATCCATTCAAACACTGTTGTGGACCAAGTACACCCTCTCATCACCACATCACTACCCAATGGCAGTGGCCCCCCAGCAGGACAATGTGCCCTGACACACCGCAAACACTGCTCAGGAACAGCTCAAGGAACACAATAAAGGGCCCAAGGTGTTGACCGGGCCTCCAAATTCCCCAGATCCCAATCTGATCGAACATCTGTAAGACGTGCTGGAGCAGGTCTGATCCATGGAGGCCCCACCCCCCAACATACAGGAACCAGAGGATCCACTATAAAACGCCCTGGTGCCAGACACCACAGGACACCCTCAGAGGTCTTAAGTCCATGTCTTGACAGGTCAGAGCTGTTTTAGCTGCACAAGGGGAACCTTCACAATATTAGGCAGGTGGTCATAATGTTATGCCTGATCGGTGTATATGTGCTGTATGTGTTTGGACTGTCTGATACATCTCCTCCTGTATCAAAGTCATTTTTAATGGTTTGAAGCCAAAACTGCACATATCACATCAGTGCACAGAGCCCATGTGCATGTATATGTGTGTGATTTGTGTGAATATGGCTGTGTGTTTGTGTGTCAGGGGGGCTGTTCCTCAGAAATTTGTCTTGGCTCCTCTGTAGTTCTTTTGAAATCAAATTTCCTCCTTTCTCCTGTTTTTCTTTTTACTAAGCCAGAGCAATCAGACCTCTCACTAGCATCTGACAGACCTCAGCGCAACCTTTTTCCACTGAAATTCCCTGGTAGTGACATTAGTTTTCACACTTGGATTTGACCACACGCGTTCATGATGTCTGCGCAATCATGTGCGTGTTCATGATGTACTGATGTAGCAACTCCATGCGCGTGCTGGTGAGCAGGAGGCGGCTACATGACATCATCTGTGCAGAGCACCGCCTGCTCCACTTCTCAGACTAGGGGGGGAAGGCACTTCATCACGTTACCTACCATAGGGGCATCCAAGAGGGCAGATTCTCAGTGGTCTCACCATACCGACACCTGTAGTCAAGCGAAAGCGGTTTCATAAGCTAACCATCATGTAGGACCTTGTGGCATGGGTTTTGGTGAGCATTAAACAAATGTACTCACTGTAAATATATCACAACTTTCACACACTGGTGCCCCACCGCATTCAGCCGGTGCCCTTTTAATTTTTTTTGCCCCTGCCCCTCAAACATCCTGAGTCCACCACTGGTCCCATGGTGGTCCACCGGAAAGGGGAAGGGATTTTCTCTCCACGTTCCCCAAAGGATGAGTCATACTGGTCCCATGACTTTTCCACAAGCACCACTGTGAAGTTGACAATATAAGATTGCAGTTAAATGTCTGTTCAACTGTTGGACTGGTACAAAGATGGTGACCACGGACAAGATTACACGTACACACACACACACACACAAAAGTATGACAGTACATCATTTTCTTTTCGACTTTAACTGAACACTAATTCTGTGTCATTATGATGCAGCAGTTTGACAGTGTGATCTAAAGTGACCTTAACACAAGTCCCAAGTCGACCCCTCTATGTCAGCATGTACCTGCCTGCGGAGGTGCCCTCCAGCAACACAGAGCCTGACCTCTGACCTCCCTTTTGAAAAGGGACCAAGAAAAAAATGAATTCCTCCATCAGAGGTCAGAAGTGTATCACTACACACATGTTTTTGTTGTTACCTGATCTTCACTGCTGGAAGTGCAGAAAATATACAGTTCATAGTCACACAAATGTTAAAATGTCTTCCTGTCTGTGGCTCAAACAGAGACACGTGTTATACAATAAATATTCACAGTCAGACTGCAGAAGAAATTTCAGTGGAACTGTCTCGGTTTGAGTTATTTTGCTCATTTTGAGCCACTGTTTTGATCTCCAGTGTGTGCCTTCTTGTGTGTGTGTGTGTGTGCACGTCCATGCGCTGTAAGTCTCTGGACTGTTACATCTCAAGCCATTTTTGATAATTTGGAGCCACAACTGGACTAATCACAACATTCCACAGGGCTCTTGCCTGCATGTGTTTGTGTGTTTATCTGTGTGCATATGCATGGGTGTGCCCACATGCATAGTGATGCACACATATGATTTACAGCATGTGTGCATGTATATGTGTGTGATTTGTGTGTGGTAGTGACTGTTCCTCAGAAATTTGTCTTGGCTCCTCTGTAGTCCTCCTGAAACTCAATTTCCTTCTTCCTCCTCCTTTTTTTTCCTGAAGCCTGAGCGATCTGAACTCTCGCTGCCATCTTACAAACCTGAGCACAACCATTTTTCCACCGAAATTCACTGGTAGTGACACAAGTTTTGCACATGGACTTGGTCCATGGACGATCCGCGTGGATGATGTGCGCGCAACCTTGTGTGCGTGTTCATGATGCACCGAGGTAACGACTCCCAGCTGCCTTGTCTGAACAGCGAGCACATCTGGAGAGAAGGAGGGGAAAAGATTGCAAAAAGAAGCAAAGGAAAAGAGGAGTGAATGTAAGCTTATCGTAGGTTTAATGTAATATCCTGTTCATTTGTTCTTAAATATAGCATTTCAGATTCAGGAGCTGCACTGGAAAACATCTGGAGGGACAGTGTCACTCCCATACATAAACACGGACACACAGTCCGAGAGATTAGACAAGCTTTAGAGCTGACATTTCGCTGCAGATACCATGAGCATGTATCTGCTCTCTAACCATGCAGATTTGTGTGTTTGCATATGTATGCACATGCTTGATTTGCTTTCATGTTCCTATTGTGGCCTCGTCTCTGAGTCGTTTCTTGTGTTTTCTGCGGCTCAGCGAGAGAAAAGTCGCAGCGATGTCGGGAGACTTGAGCTGTTTGTGATTCTGGAACTGATTATGCAGAAATCCCCCCAGACTGAAATGCTCTTTTAGTCCATGTGAAAGAAATAAAAAGAAAAAAAGAGTGAGAGAGTGTGTGAGACAGAGAGAGAGAGAGAGAGAGAGAGAGACTGGTTTACTCTGATTCGGGAGGGAGGTCATTCCTATTCTATGAGTCACACTTTTAAGAGGGAACAGAACCCCCCCACCTCCACATCTCTCCATCACATGTACACACACACACACACATACACACACACACACACACACAAAGAGAGAGAGAGCGAGAGCTCCACTCCTCTCTTCCTCTCTTTTTAAGGGAAAAACTCTTCCCTGGCCAAGACAGAGAAGAGCTTCAGTGAGTAATAACTCTGGTCAGCAGCTGCCCTCCTCCTCCTCCTCCTCTTCTTCTTATTCTTCTTTCTCATCTGCACTTGGTCGCCATGGCAAAATGCTGACATCTGTTTCACCTCCAGCCACCTCTAAAGTAATCACAGCCCACTTCAGATGAAGTCAATCAAAAAAGCACAAGGCACTCAAACTTTGAGTGTGTGAATTGTGTGTAAAAATACATTTTTATACGTGAATATATGTATCAGATCAGATCCACGTTCCCTACGTCAGTGGGGAAACATCTACCTTGATATCATGTCACATATACTCCATACTCAACCTGACCCCTCATCTCCCTCTCCCAGCTGATAGCATATCATGTAAGGGATGCAAAAGCCTGTTCCTGACGTCGCCTCCTGTGTTCCAGCCTGGATAACACATTAGTGGCAGTGTTGCTGCTAAATGCATTGGCAGCTCTGCAGGCCACACCAGAGGAATCAAGCTAATTAGACGCTGTGACATGTGATGCACATGTCACAGCTTCTCAGCAACAATGAAATGACAACGAAATATGCTTTACATCGACTTTATGTCTGTGCAGATGTGTGCACATTGTAAATCCTCTAAAGTGGAGACCTCCCACCCTGTTCACAAACACACACACACACAAATAGGCAAACGGGGCAGCTGAATCACCTATGGTTATAAACCTGGTGAGCAGACTCATGGACGGTCTGTCACTGTTTACACCGAATGTAAACTCCTCTCACTCGGCCTACTAATTGCAACCAGACCACCACACACAAACTAGAGCCGTTTGTGTGTGTGTTTAGGAGTATGGGGGGCTCAAGTCTGCTTTTTATCCTGCTCTATTTCGTTATGACTCACCACGTGGATGAGATCAACTGTAAAAGCCGCCTAAATGATCTATCTGAGGGACATGAAAGCTCAGTGTGTCCCCAGGGTTGCGCCATGTGTTCCGCTGAGGGCCACAGCTATAAAATTGTCATATCTCCTGATGCTAAACGCGCATTATAGTCTGTTTGTGGGGTTTAAGGCATATTTGATGGGTGGGGGGTGTTCAACACTCCAGCTGCGCTTTCTCATCTTCTTTTACTGGTGCACGGCAGTAATACTGGTACAATAGGCCGCGCGTACACGCGCGCATGCACGTGCCAGTTCCTGCAGAGCCATGGCGCCTCCAAGTGGACAGCAGGAACCACCGCTGGGGTGCGCCGTGCGCGTACAGGAGGAGGGATCAGAGCTTGTCGCTGGGGCTGGACCGGGACAGGAGAGCGAACGGACGGCTCTTCTGCGGGAAGTAAACGCGCATCCAGGGCTTTACTTGCCATTTTTCTCTTTCCGTATCCCCCTTTTCTTTCTCGGCTTCCCCTTCTGCTGAGATGAGGACATAATCAACAGAGGATCAGCTGCGCACCAAGTTTTCAAGTTGTTGGAAAGAGTTCGGGTAAGCAGCACTTTTACGCACAGCAATGTTCCAGTGTTTCTTTCCCCTCTCTATCTCCCTCTTTCCTCTTGTGTGTCTCTGCTTCTCTCTCTCTCTCTCTTTGCCTTCCCGCATCTCTTAAAACTCCTTCTTATCAGCAGAAATGAGCGCCTTCTCTTGGCAAATCCAAACTCCTGCGCGAACACACTTTTAATCAGCAACACCCACAAACTATTGCTCAAGAAAATCAGTTGTTATCTCTATAGATTTTTTTTTTCCTCATGATATTCACCTTTGCATTGATGGGAAACTGTGAGGACTCCCACTCATTCCCCTGGCGCGGACAGAGGCAGAGCAGTGGGAACATCTGCAGGAGCGACTCCTCCGCAGCTCACAGCTGTGTGTGCGCTAGAGGGAGCCACAGCAGAGCGCGCGGCTCAGTCTGTTGGTTGGTGTGCACTTCAGATGTGTTTGAGAAGGCTTGGAAATGAAGACTTTGAAAACATTGTTTTCCCTCAGTGCAGCTGGATAAGGAAGCTGGAGGGAAGGTGTGAGATGACTTCACACTGAATTACATGTCATTTGTTTTGCCGATGCTAGATTTTAGGAGCTGATGTCGATATTAGGGTGTAAAAAAAAATCCTGCTAAGGATATATCAGCTGATATTCTAACACATACACAACATATACATAACACACTGTTTGCTATGATCCCTCATATGTGGTTATCAAACATTTGTGAGAAAGAAACATACAGGATATTTTACAGTTTGACGACTGCACTGAAAACGGTAAACTTCACTGGGAATTTAATAATCATAACCTACTCCGAGCATCTTGTCTGTTTTATATTCCATCAATGAAAATAATGAATATCGGCACATACTGGACAACATTTTCGCAGATACAGATATATCTGTGACAGGCCAAATTGGCCAACCAGTATATTGACTGGGCTCTAGTTCTCTCCTGTTTTTCCACTGGTGAGGGTACAGATTTGTACAGTGTGATCATGCAGTATGAAGGAGTGGACAGGTGCTGGCAGGTCCAGTGGTGGACACTTGTTGGATTGAGCTCTTTGGAGTTGATGTAGACTGATGGATAGACACAGACCCAGAGAGGGCAGCTGTGGGCTTTGTTGACATGTTGCTACCAGCGTCAAACAGAGTTTACTGGGTGTGAGGGCAGTCGTCTTCCAGGTGTCCCCCCTTCGCTCACAGGCAACAGAGCTGGAATATTAACTGAGCAGTCAGGGGCCCTGAAGGCCTCATATCATGTGTGTGTCACACTGTCGATTGGTTAGCTTGTAATCCTTTAAGAATTTGCAAACATTAGATGATAAGGACATTTAGGCAGCTCCTGTGTTGTCACCTGTCTTGTCCAAATTTACATGCTGCATATTCCTATATACATTTGTTTTAAACCAAATTACAAATGAGGGTCTGTATGCCCGAGTCCAACACACCCTAACGGTTTAATCCAGCCATGACAGTCAGTCAACCCAGGGTCACTGTGAGGTAAGGAGAAGCCTCTGGAGGGCAGCAAATTGCGGCCTTTTAAAATCTTGTGGTTTCAAAGCAACATGTGATCCCTGCTCTATTCAATCAGCAGCCTGCTCTCTGCTGCCAGAGTCTGTTCGTTCCCTGTCAACACCACAGTTATGTTGTTATAGAATTCTTTACTTGACTTAAAAGGGTGATGCGCTCTGTTTAGATAACTAGGTCCATTTTTTGAGACTTGGACCGAACAAGTTTTAGTTGATCAAACTGAGTCTCTTGACAACTCTGGGCTGTGTAGACCAAGTGGATCCGACTGAACTCACATTGATTATTGCTGTAATTTGGCTGTTTCTAGGTAACTACATGAGTGATGTATAACCAGGCACATGTCAGCTTATGTTGAGATCAGTCACTTCTTCTACCCTTCCTTGTTTCCACTACCACTATTAAACACAAGAAAGACGAGCCATGTTCAACTAATGTCACAGCTTTCAAACCTATTACATAACTCTGTGGCAGCCATTTTGTTCCCCAAGCATTGATACCAGGTGCAGAATCTAGATGGAGTTATTACTTCTTTGGCCATCAACTAACACTACCTGGCAACAGTCACACAGCATGTGGAATAATAAGACAATTCTGTATTATTAGACCACATCAAAGTAAAAGACTATTACAATGCTGTTCATTTTAAAATAATTGCATAGTTTCTTGATTTAGGCCTTAAATTGTCTTTCCAGGTTCAGTGTTTTTCCTGTATTTCATGTCTTATATGTGAATTCCGTTTCTTTACTGATTTTGAGAGATAAAGTGAGAAATAAACAAGGAGATAGTTAGCTCAGTTGTGTGTGACTCGTGCTTGTATGTGTCAGACAGGAGAAGAGGAAGATGCTGGGGTTAGAGGTCTTCGTGATCTGTCTTCTTTTTGGAGCCCTGACTCACGGCCAGACGACAGAGTGCTCGAGTAAGTGCCTTGAGACTGAAACCCAACGTGCTAATATGTCAAGTTGTAGTGATATAACGTGGGACATTTCACACTGCTGATTTATATGCATTGAAACTGTCCTGAGTCTTTTTTGCGTGTCCCCTCCAGAGAAGAATGAGTGTCCCATAGACGTGTACTTTACCATCGATACATCCGAGACCATCGCCCTGCAGGAGCCTCCGCCTGGATCCCTGGTGGAGAGCATCAAGGTTCCTTGTTTATCTGCAATTTTATTACTAAAAACTTCAACACACTTCCTTAATGACGGTCGACCAAGTCAGATGTATTAGCCATGTCGTATGATGTGTTACGTCTTGTTCTTGTAGAAATTCACAGTGCAGTTTGTCAACGAATTAAGAGATGAAGAAATCAGAGGTGCTGTGCGGATCAACTGGAACATCGGTGGACTGCACTTCTCCCAGGAACAGAGGGTGTTCAGTGCCATCGCACCCAGGGCTGATTTCATTGCTGTGAGTCCCACAAATACACATATACATACATGTCACATATTACCACCAAGTTAAAGAAAAATACTTTGCTCAGCTTGCATGTTGGTACCTGGTCAATATAAGTTTATTATAACAAATAATGAGTCACAAGTATTTGATAATTTAATCTATGGAGATTAGAAAGTTGTAGCCCTTGGCGAACATTGCTACTCAAATGACTACTGACATCATGGGTGTGTTTTTGCTTACCACACTTGTTAAAGCTCCAGTGTGTAGGATTAAGGAGGATCTATTGGCAGAAATGAAATGTAATATTCATAATTACAGTTTTATTTAGTATAATCACCTGAAACTAAAAATGGTTGGGTTTCCGTTACCTTAGAATACATTTTATATCAACAGGAGGCGTGGCTCCTCTTCCACAGAGTCCGCCATGTTGCACCACCATGTTTCTATCAAACACTGGCTCCAGAGAGGGACTTTTACGTTTTTCATGTTTTCAGCAGCCACCATAAGGGAGGGTGCGGCGAAGGGGTATTTTGTGAGTTGCAATTTGCAACCTCACCACTAGATGCCACTAGGTCCAACACACTGGACCTTTAAACAACAAGCAGACTAGGTCAATCTCATTTGGGGCCGTAGGGCAAAAATCACGTGTAAGGACACCCTGCGCCCTAGAAATGTAAAAATAGTTAAGAAAATAAACAAGCAAAAAATGCTGGTTAATGCAAGATGGGTGTATAGTCTTGTCTAAAGCTACTGCTTCGCTTCCGACCAAGACCTTTGTTGCATGTTTCCATCTACTTTTTGTGTCTTTTTGTCTTGTCAAATAAAGCCAAAATGCCTAAAAAGCATCATCTGATTGAAAGATGAACACACATTCAGGAGAAATAAACTACAAGTTGTTGTAGTATTTGTGCACTTAGCCCAGAGCTAAATGTGTTGCTTTAGTGTTAATAGCAACTTGTTTATCATTTACTCTAATGAGCAAGAATGTTTTTAAATGAATTATATTTAAGGTGCAATTTTCAAAAAAAATTAAATTTAAAAACAATAAAAAAAAATATCCATAATTATCAACAGAATGTGAAGACAGAACCTTTGAGACCTTTTTGTCTAAGGCTGTCTATGTGGTGTGTTGCAGAGATATCTACTGAATTAGCATGCTAACCAGCTAGCCCTGTGCCTGAAAACCTAAGTAGCTCCTGCGCAAGCAGTGTAAATGCCATCTTGGATGTCCAGCTAGCTGTACTGCCAACATAATACAATTAGCAGCAGTTAGCAGTTACTCTGGTGATATGGCAGTTTGAATTCAACAAGTAGCCATTTTTTACATATTGCTTAACATAAAATAAGTTATTTAAAGTAGTTTTTTGTTTATTTAATGAATAGTCTGCTAGTTAAGGAGTTACACAGAGTCAGATGAGAAGATCAGTAACGCTCACATACAAGGCTACAGTCAGCAGCCAGCTAGCTTAGCTCAGCGCAAAGACTGGAAACAGAGGGAAACAGCTAGCCTAAACAAAATCCGTCTGCACATCTAAAGCTAGTTGGTTAACATGTTATCTTGTTTGTTTAATCTGTACAAAAACTAAAGTATATAAAATGAAACAAATCAAAGTGTTTTACACTATTTCTGACTGGCGGCAGTAACTTCCTGGAGTCTCCACTTGGCAACTGATCCCAGCCACGATGCACGTAACCTCTGTAAAGCAGGAAGTTTTCTTTTTTACACTTCTGGTTATGTATGGCGTAAATATTAGTGAGCTTTAAAGGTTATGATCAATACATCAAATTACCACTAACTGATTACAAGAAAGTGAACTTGATCCTTTCAGGGGCCCTTGAATTTCCCTTTCCCGATTGATGATCCAGCTTTAACCAGTCATGTTCTGTTTACTCTGTTTCCAGCGTGTCAATGGAATCCGTTACCTGGGTAAGGGCACCTACATCGACTGCGCCCTCACCAACATGACCCACGAGATGTTGCGCTCAGCCTCACACCCGAAGGCCCTCCGATTTGCTGTGGTCATCACTGACGGCCACGTGACTGGAAACCCGTGCGGGGGCATCAAAGTAGCAGCGGAGAAGGCTCGCGACGAGGGCATCCGGATGTTTGTCGTGGCCGCATCGAAAAACGTTGAAGAGACAGGGCTGAGGGAGATCGCCAACTCTCCAGCAACAGTCTACAGGCGGGACTTCATGGCTGTGGACCTGAGCCAGGGCAGAGCCATCATACACGATGAGACCATTAAACGCATCATCAAGACGATGGTAACACACAGACACACCCACAGAGACACATGAAACATGATCAGTGCCTGTCCTGCTCACACCTTGTCTCTTTTGTCTTCACAGAAACATTTGGCATATACAGAGGTAAGAATGACCACAGGACCAATAATCAGAGACAACATAAAGATTGATGTTTCAGACTGTCATCACTGACTGTTCTTCATTTCCTGTGTAACGCAGTGTTACAGTGTGTCCTGTCTGGAGACACCAGGGCCTCCCGGTCCTAAAGGCCACAGAGGACAAAAAGTGAGCTTCAAACACACACACAAACACACACACACACAGTTGTCATCCTGGTCACTGTCATCTTCACTGATATTTCCCCCTTTAACTCGTTGACTGCAGGGAGCTAAAGGAGACAACGGCGATCCAGGTCTCAAAGGAGATAGAGGTCGCCCAGGAGACCCTGGTATTGAGGGTCCCATCGGTCAGCCCGGTATCAAAGTAAGACACTGAACATCCACCTACCTATCATTCACGATTCTCTAAAGTAGGACGGATGTGAATTTTGTTTGTGTTAACATTGCTCTAAATCATTCGTCTTTCCCCTTTCTCCTCTCTCCAGGGAGAACCAGGTCTTAAAGGCGAGAAGGTGAGGCATCATGTTCCTTTTGTGTGGATCAAGTTCATCAATGCAGGAATTAAAACTTACTGAAAGGGTGAAATATTCAAGAAATTACTGGGTATGTAGAGGAATGATAATATTGATTGTGCATAAAATGACTGCCAATCTTCTGTCTGCCCACAGGGAGAGATTGGAGCTCAGGGGAAAAAGGTAAGACTTGTTTCTAATTATGATTTAATACCGAATCTGTTAATTATCATTCATTTAATAAAGTCATTGCTCTTTCTCATCTGATTGTCTCCTCTCTTTGTCGTTAGGGAGTGGCTGGCATCCCAGGACGCAATGGAACAGATGGACAGAAGGTTGGTGCTGCATACGGCTGAATTTTGAGAATTAGGGGACAAAATGCCACATACAATCAAACCTGTGGCTGTGGCTGATTTTAAAGCGATCTCAGATTTTGGCCTCTTTTGTAATGCAATTTTTCTTTCTTTGTCTTCTTCTCCCTAGGGTAAAATTGGACGGATCGGCGCTCCCGGCTGCAAAGGAGACCCAGGCGACAGAGTATGACATTCAGTATAATTTAAAGGTCCCATATTTTCCTCATTTTTAAGGTTCATACTTTTATTTGGGGTGCCTACTGGAAAATGTTAAATGTTTTAATGTGCCATAAAACTTTTTTTTTTTCTCATACTGTCCATTGCTGCAACACTTTTAGTCACCCTCTGTCTGAACCCTCCGTTTTAGCTCCTGTCTCTTTAAGTCACCCCCCCCCCCCCCCGAAAAAGCCCAGTCTGCTCTGATTGGTCAGCTCTTACATGCCTGAGCAGGCATCGCCCACTGTGTTTCTGCATCAGCTCTGCCTGTGTTTTTGTAACCATAGCTGTGCTGGGGTCATGGCTGAGGGCGGTGATTACCACCTTAGGGAAGTCTTTACGGTTCGTTGAAGGCACAGTTTCTCAATTGGTGCCGCGTTATTTTCTCCATGGATTGAAATTTAAACCTGCTTTATGATCAAAAAAGAAATGGGGATCTTACTTTCTAATATATGGGACCTTTAAAAAAATGTGTACATCTTTGTGTTTGTGTTATTGCCTATTTACAATGTGTGTAATGCTTTTTAGGGTCCTGATGGTCACACCGGAGATGTCGGTGAACGTGGTCCTCCTGGAACTGATGGAGAGAAGGTGCGGTCTCGCTTTCACTTACAACAAAATCCATCAGCAATCCAACTCTGCCTAATTGTATGTGTGCACGTGTGCTTGTGTCCTGTCTCTAGGGTGATGCAGGCCGCCCTGGAAGAGCTGGTCCTTCTGGCCCATCTGGAGAGCTTGGACCCAAGGTAAACTGCACCACATGGACAGGGGTAGCTGCACTTTCCAAGGGCAGATATTAGGTCTAAGGTCATGTTAAATCGTTTGAGGATCATTGGAGGGGAAATGCTAACCTCTGGTGCTTCTTCCACAGGGAGAGAGAGGAAGTCCTGGATCACCTGGCGTCCCCGGACAGAAAGGAAACCCAGTAAGACTCATCACCACAGACAGAACATTCAACACACAATCATTTCATGCGTCATGTAGCTCACCTGTGTGTTGTGTTTCTTAGGGAACCGCTGGATCTCCAGGAGGCAGAGGAGAGCTGGTAAGATTCATTTACAATCTAATGTTTTCATTCCCGCACGCATTTGCCTCGTGTCGGTTTTCTAATTGTTCTTGTGTTCTAGGGGAGAAGAGGAGACTATGGGCCAAAAGGTGGTCAAGGGCCGGATGGACCTAAGGGAGACAAGGTATGAGTTAATCAGCACATTGTTAAATATTGATTTTTGCCTCAGCTCAAATTATTTGTTCTATTGAGATGTATTACTCCACCACTAAGGGGGTCATATCACTGGTTTTATGTTTCAGGGTGAAATGGGGCCAGAGGGCTTGAGAGGACTTGCAGGAGAATCAGGAAACAAAGGAACGAAAGTGGGGAAGAGACGTATTATCAGTCATATCCTTTGTGTTATCGTACAAACACTATACACCATTGAACTCTTTAATCTGTCTCCTTTGTTGCACTTTAAGTCAACTTTCTCTTCTCTGAACAGGGAGACAACGGCCTGCCAGGCCCCAGGGGACCTCCAGGGGTACCAGGAGAGTCTGGGAGAAATGTAGGTTAAATGTCACATTTGGACATCATGTAAAAAGTGTATCAGAGATACCTCATGTCGCTTACATTAACTCTGCTTGTACTAAAGGGAACCAGAGGTGACCCCGGTGATGCTGGACCAAGAGGAGAATCTGGAGCGGTTGGACCAAAGGTATGTATCACTGTGTGTGTGTGTGTGTGTGTGTGTGTGTGTGTGTGTGTGTGTGTGTGTGTGTGTGTGTGGGTGTTAGCATTGGACTGTGGACTGGACTGTTTTCAGGTATCAAGCTGCAGTTCTTTGTCTTGACTGTTTCTTTCATCGCCATCCAGGGAGACCCCGGAAGACCTGGCTTTAGCTATCCTGGGCCAAGAGGACCATCGGTAACGTACACTCCATCTCTTTACATTTGCGAGTCGATGTGACACACTCGACCGACAAAGCTTTCTTGGTTGTACAGGGTGAGAGAGGAGAGAAGGGCAACCGTGGACCTCGTGGCAGCAGAGGAGACTGTGGTCAAAAGGGTGGTCCTGGAGATAAAGGAACTCCGGGAGATGCAGTGAGTAACTCGTCATAGTTGGATGCATGCTGTCTCTGGAGCAAAAGATGTCTGTACACTACAGTAACACAATGCCTATGTTTCTGCTTGTAACAGGGCGAGCCAGGACCTCAGGGTGAATCTGGCCTAAGAGGGCCAAGAGGAGAGCTTGGGCGTGATGTAAGTACAAAAGACCTGCACTGTAAATAAGGAAAACCCACAAACAGGTGTTTTCTTGGTCACTGACATAGTGCAAACATTGGCACTATCTGGTAGCAGGCCCAAACCGGACAAAAGCTGATAGGCAGGATGTGATATCGTGTGTTCTCTTCCCCTACAGGGAGATTCTGGACCTGAGGGAGACCCCGGCCTGACTGTAAGAACATCTAAACACTCTTTGTCGCAGGAATATCAGCAGAAACACACAGAGGATGTGATGGATTTAATGATATAATTTTTCTTCCGTCAGGAATGTGATGTCATGAACTACATCAGGGAAACGTGTGGCTGCTGTGGTGAGTTTGGTTATCGCTGTGTTGCCATTCAGGATCTGACCCAGCTCTTGCAGGCTGTCAGGTTCTCACCGTTTGTGTTTTTGTCTGCAGACTGTGAGAAACGCTGTGGACCCCTGGACATTGTGTTTGTGATCGACAGCTCAGAGTCTGTGGGTCTGACTAACTTCACCCTGGAGAAGAATTTTGTCATCAACACCATCAACAGACTAGGATCCCTTGCCAAAGACCCCCAGGCAGATACAGGTAGACATGCATTTGTTCTTGCACATGTTCCCTTGCTTCCTAATGGACCATATTCACATGGGGGCCATTTTCTTCTGATGTTGCACTCAGGGGGAGGGCTCAAATGTCATAGTACAGTGTTCAGGTTGTCCTATAAATGTTGAAAATATGACAAATTGTTATCATTTCGCTGCTTACTAATTAATCAGCAACTGAAAAGATAATGGATAGTGAAAATCTGGAGGGACATAAGGCCATATTTCAAGGTAAAACAACATATTTGATGACCTATTAGCTAACATTAGCATTCAGCCACTTCTGAGCTTACATAATGTTTTGATAGTGTTATGCGATACGATAGGAAAGCAGTAAATTCATTCTAAAATATCAGCACATACCTTGGATACATTCATTTAAGCCTGAAAGTGAAACACACTCGATGTAGTCCAACAGTATGTTAGCTAGGACGTGGTTAAACGCTAACGGAAGCTAATAGTTTATCAAAGATGTCGTTTAATCCTGAAATATGCCCCAACGTCCCTCCAGATCTTCACTATCCACTATGATTTTCTGCATTTCATAGGACTTCTAAAATGGATCACAGCAGCAGTAACATTATCTTAGCATTATAGCTTCCCACCCGGAGCGAATTGTTGAGCAAAATGGCCGCCATGTGAATATGGTCCACAATTATTTTTTTTGTATTCATGCTCTGATCAATTTTAGGACTTTGGGCTCTTGTGCTTCCATAACATGTGTTTTGGTGTTTAATTTAGTTCAAGTTTTTGTTCAGGAATGTATGCAAGTTTACAAATATTTGGATAAGAAATTTTGATAATGCCTCACTAAAATTTTCGAGAACTTGCAATATCTATTAGTTGAAACTTTTACCTTGGTCACAATTTTTTGTATAAATGACATTACACATTTTTAAAGGCAGTATTTTCATACTCTGAGCGAGAAATCTCCGCTTCAGTGGCGCAGATATTATATTATCTACATCCTGGAGGTATTTATAAAGGCTCATAGGCTGTTGTGTATAACATTTTATTCCTAACAACATGGCAAAAATTTTAAACAGTATTTTCTGATTCATGGAGTGCTAAAAAAATCCCTCTGTTAAAACCTTTGACTCTAATATGTCAACAAAATGAACCAAAAATTTTCTACCTGGCCTTTTTCAATGTTCTGGATATTTATGTAAATTACCACATACTTCTCAGTCCCCTCGTAGATACCAGCCACCTCAATATACCTGATTTTTCATCAAGGTCCATGCATTATTCTCTGAGAAATTAACATAGATGTCAAAAAATGCCCTATCTCACGATGTTAAAGATAGTGAGAAAGATTTCCTGAATCCATCCCTTTTTCCGGATCTGCACTAAAAGTTATGTCAACAAAACTTGACAAGACGGTTGCCAACTTGGTGTAAACACAGTTGTTTATGTTCCCAGGCACCAGAGTGGGAGTTGTTCAGTACAGTCACAGTGGAACGTTCCAGGCCATCCGACTTGACGACCCCAAGATTGACTCGCTGTCTGCTTTCAAGGTCTCACTTGACACATCTGCATATAGCTTTGAAGTGTATTTTTAGGGTGCAACACAGACTGTCTGTTCTTTTGTCTCTTTTGTCCAGATGTTTCTTAATGAGTCCAGGCTAGTGTTTTGATCTGGTGTCAGATCAAAGGTGTTGCATGCACGAGGCAGACAGGAGCCAGCACAGTTACATATGTGTACATGTCTCTGTGACTATATTGACTTTTACAAATTGTTGTCAAAAAAATCCCATAAAAAGACAACACCAACGATAAAATGATCCTGTTCAAAAAAACACCTCCATTATTCTCCGTTATTCAGGATGCAGTGAAGCGATTGGAGTGGATCGCTGGTGGAACATGGACTCCATCAGCTCTGAAGTATGCCTACGACAACCTGATTAGGGACAGCCGCAGAGCCAAAGCCAACGTCACTGTAGTTGTCATCACCGACGGACGCTTCGACCCCAGAGATGACGACTCACTGCTCACCTACCTCTGCACGTGCGTGACCCCGCAACTGTATTATTTGATTCACAATTAGCATTTGCGGAAAAGGAAAAAGTTGTGTCTAATTGCTTGTGTTTGTACATTTGAGCAGTGATCCCAGTGTTGACGTGAGCGCCATCGGTATCGGAGACATGTTCGACCAGATCGAGGAGAATGAGAGTCTGAAGAGCATCGCCTGCCAGAGGGACGGCAGGGTGCTGGGAATGAGGCGCTTTGCAGACCTGGTGGCTGAGGAGTTCATCGACAAGATTGAGACCGTGCTCTGCCCAGGTACACTCATCACAGAAACATGCAATATGTAAAATAGGTTAATCTGGCAGCATATTAGAAACAGTTTTTTTGTCCTTTCTCCCTGACATTCTGTCTTTTTCTTGCTTTAGATCCAGTCGTCATATGCCCAGAATTACCTTGTAAATCAGGTAAGATTTTTTAATTGAATGTGTCTCTCAGTGTCCTCTTCTAAGATTATGCTGTTTGAGCTTTTAGGCCTGAGTAACCAGTATTATTAAAGGGACAATTTGTAAGATGTGGCCAGATTTTAAGTTTAAAACATTCAAAAAATGAACATGATGAACATGAACACCAGAATGATAAAAACAACAGTTTTGACATTATGTCAAAGACATGTATTTGCTGTGTTGCAAAGATATCTACTGAATTTAACATGCTAACCAGCTAGCCCCCGCCTGTCCTGTCTCTTATTACCACTTTGAACCTCAAGAAAGTCTAACAGAAGTTTCAGCTGGGAGATGTATGTGAGAGATTGCCTTCATTTTCATTTTACAAGTTCTCTTAACGTAAAGTATAATAAATTAACAAAATGTGAAGAGAAGAAAAAATACAACTATACACCGTCTGAATTCAGGTTTCCATCGAACCAAACTGAGGCTTGCTTAATTGCCTCTGTAACTCATCATAAAACACTCTTCATTCAAACTCAACATAAACAAAATATAACGGACCACAACAGTCTTGGTTTTTCTTCTCTCTCTTGGTCCTCTGCCGGTTCATGCCTCTCCTGTCTCCGCCTGCTGCACATATTTCCTCCCGGGAGTCATGGTCCTGGCCAGAGCCGCTGTAAATCACCTCTGTACTGTATCCTCTGTCGTCAAACTGACCTCAGTCGGTTTTGGAGGCTGTGCCTGTTGCTCACAAACAGGCAAACTCCACTCAGCTAATAGGGCCACTATCTCCACTGCTACCTAAGCTAATTGTAGCTAACAACATCCAAGGATGTAGTTAAGAGCAGCGACTGTCCGTTACTCTGGTGATATGCTGCCACCTATACTTTTGGAGCTACGTTTGAATTCTGGCCATATTTTACAAATTACACCTTTAAGGCGTCATATGCTCCAAAGGAACTGCTTGTCAGATTGACAAACAGTGTCAGATTTGAGGGGGATGTGTTAAATTTTGTATCGTTCCAATACAGACAATTCAATTTAGTCCAGTAGTCTTTACAAAATTTCGTCCCTCAGTTTTCATGCGTAAAACTCCACGAATGCCTCCGAGGAGAGACTGTCAGAAAGTGTGCACCATTATCCCCACTGTATGACTCAACAAACCCCACACTTCTCTATGACAGCAGGCTCCTTTGCCCTGCCTTTAAGTGTCTCCACTCAGATCAGGTATAAACACTTTCACCTTAAGACACGTTCGGACAACATTCTGTACCAGCTAGTTCACTTGAAGCATACTGACGCCTTTGAGCTATACCAAGGATTAGATGCGTTTCGGCTTGAACTGAAGGCAATTTGTCTTTTTGAAACAGTTGTATCATTTCACCTCCTTTGCCATGATGCAGTTAATTAATGGTTCTGTAAACACTACACTTGCAATTTAGTGAGACTCGGTGTACCGTCGTCATCTTTGTTGGCTGTTATGATGCGCCGTGTCTGTGGGACCCCGCCCACAATGTTATTCCGCCCACTTGTTTCAGGAGGGGGCGTCACTGTGGGGCAAACCGCTTCCCCCTGGAAGCCACTGGCTGAGGAAGGCAGCCCCTCATTGGTCCCCACCTCTTTGGAGGGTGTGGCCAGCCTGCTGAACGGCCTGAGCGAGCAGCAGTACGGGGTTGGCGTTGCAACCATGGCGTACACCGCCCAGAGAGCCAAAATCGCCCAGGGAGCGGACAGGCAGCAGTGGACCCAGCTGTTCATCGACTCCTTCAGATATGTCTATGGAGACATTATGGGAGACCCCGAGAAAGCCTTAGGACTCTGCTAATGCTAATATGCTACCCATGCTACCTCGCCATTATGGACGCCAACAACTAATAAGCTTACTGCTGGACATAAAATAGGTTTTATTAAAACTGTGGGCATTTTTTAAAACTCTACAGTGCAATATACACCTGGGCTGATGCAAAAGAACCGCATGATATGAAGCTGGTCCTGTGCTAATATTTCAGAGCAGCCTTATGAACAGTTACTATGTTGGGCCAAAATTCAATGGTGGTTTCATGTTGCTCTCTCTCGACAAAGATTATTTCTGATTAAATTGTACATGGAGCTGTTTCATAAGTATGTCTGTTATAAATATGATACATATCATTTCTTCCACCTTAGTGGAGGATCGTTTTCCATTCCCATGGAAAGCGGATGTCATCCATTTGTTGGAGGCTGACTGGTCTGTAGAGCCATTCATGTTGCTCCTGTATGGTGTACAGTGGCTCTTTGATGAGTCCTCATTTCCACTGTGAATCACGAGCTCACTGAATCACTCTGATGACATTTATCTAGCTGTTTTGCACATTTCCATGGTTACGGCCGTTATTGTGCCCTGTGAATTACTCATGTCGGTGAAAAGGCCATGACATGTGGAAAATATCTGGTTTTATACATGCCACAGTATACTGTATATGAGTCAGAAGTTTGGTGTATGTGGATGTTTGGTTTATTGACTTGGCACTGACAATGAAGGAACTATTCCCATATTGGTGCATGTTTTTTTTTTTTGCATGTGGCTTGGCTTGTGAAGTAGGATGACTAGAGGAAAATGACTACAGAGCCGCAGATGTTATGGTATCATGTAAGCTCTGTGACTGCAACTTTCTGATGTGAAGTATGTTTTTTTAAATGAAATGTATTCGTGTTTTTTTGAAGTCATCTCAAAAGAATAAAATTGTAGAGCACACCAAAAAAGTGATTTCTTGATAAGGCACTACTGATCTCAGAAGGTTTTGAATGACATCACACAGCTGGATTGCAACTAGCATGTATGGAAGCAAACCTTTTCAAAGTATGTCTTCTGCTGGCTTTGACCTCTAAGCATCTGTGTTCCAGCTGTAGCTCACTGACCACCAGGCTTGATTTAAAACATTATATCTGTGTGTCTTTTCCAGAGCCTGCTGTGGCTAGCTGTGTTCAGCGGCCAGTGGATGTGGTGTTCATGTTGGATGGTTCTGAGAGGATGGGACTGGAGAACCACCGCAGAGCCAAAGAGTTCATCGACAACATAGCTCGCCGCCTCACCCTGGCCGGCAGCCAGTCAGACGAAAGGAATGCCCGCTTTGCTCTGGTGCAGTACGGCAGCCCTACAGAACAGAGGGTGGAGTTCCCACTTACACACAATCTCACAGTGATCTCGGATTCGCTGGCGGCGGTGAACTACATGGACTCCTCCTCTGCTCTGGGCAGCGCCATCATCCACGCTGTCAACAATGTGGTGATTTCAGGGGTACATAAAAACACAAACACTAGTATTGGATTTGTAGGCATGTATCCAGCTGAGGAATAGTTTGGCATTTTTGGAATTTGCATTCTTGAGCAAGATGAGAAGACAGATACCACTCTCATCTCATGAAATATGTGGCTAGAGCCAGCAGGCGATTAGCTTAACTTTGCATGAAGACTGGAGACAAGAGGAAAAAGTGGCGTTAAAAGCTAACGTTAGCATATAACATCCCTCAAAACCAAAAGTTGTTAATTTTACACTCTGTTTTAAATACATATTAATAAAACCCGAGTATATAACGTATTGAGTAGCTAGCTAGAGGATGTTTTAGCTTTTGTCCGATTCAGGCTTGCCGTTTCCTCCTGTTTGCCGTCTTTATGCTAAGCTAAGTTGATTGCCTGCTGGCTGCAGCTTCATATCTTCTGTACAGACATAAGTGGTGTCAATCTTAAAAATCTAACTCTCAGCAAGAAAGCGGATGAACGTGTGTCCCAGGATGTCAAACTATTCCTTTACGCACAAAACTGAAGCCATTAGCTTGGTTTAGCATAAATATTGTAAGCAGCGGAAAACAGCTAGCCTGGTTCTTAAAAATCGGCCTCTATAATAACACCTCTAATTAACATATTGTACTAGTTGTTTCATCTGTACACAAACAAAAATAACAGTGACAATTTGGTGTTTCATTCACTGTTTTGTCCTGCTTGTTGTCTTTATGCTATGCTAAGCTATTTCCCGCATGGTTCAACACACAGATCAATCCTCTTACCTAAAAATAAGTGTATGCCCTTAACATTGCATTTTGTGTTTCTGGCAGGGAGCACGCTTGGCCCGTCGCAACGCTGAGCTGGCCTTTGTGTTCATCACTGACGGCATCACATCCAGCGAGCAGCTGGAGGAGGGCGTGAGCGCCATGAGGCGAGCAGAAGGTGTTCCCACGGTGATCGCCATAGGAACAGACACGGATGAAGAGGTGCTGCGGAAGGTGGCGCTAGGGGACATGTCGGCCATCTTTAGAGGAGCTGACTACGCCATGCTGAATAAGGCCGCATTCTTTGAGCGCTTTGTCCGCTGGATATGCTAGTGAGGAACTCTCTACACCATAGAATTAGAATCCACAGAATGCAGGAAGGGCCAGCTCCTTCACTGCACACGTAAACACACACAGACGCATCAACAAGCCTCTGTGATCATTATCATTACTGGATGTAAGGCACTGAGACGGCTACTTACCCAGTTGCTGTAGGTGAAGATTTATTTACAAAAGCAAAAAACAATCCACGTAGGACCAACTGACACACACATAGAAACACATAGGAATGCAATATGATTCGTAACTTGGTTGTTCTATTCATTCTAAATCTATGGTCGGCACTTCCAACCAAAGACACTCAGTAGTATCCCAGAGGAGAGGTGTATGATTATTGAATGTGTATGGAAAAAATTGTAGGCTTTATTTTGTTTTTATTTTGTACTGGTTCTCAGTTTGCAGAAAAAAATTCTCTCTCTCTCTCTCTCTCTCTCTCCCTCTCTTTCTCCTGCTCTCTCTCTCTTTCTCTCTCTCGCTCTCTCTCGCTCTCTTCACAAAGTCAGTATTTACATTAAAGGTGCTAAAGTAGAAATAAAGAACAAAGCCATCTGAGTGGTGCTGAAGACTTTTCTTACATCATGTTATGCTGTAATTACTGTAGTTTGTTCAGGGGATAAAAACATGTAGACATATCTTCTCCAAGGAGGGAAAAAACATCACACATAGATGCCCCACACACAGCCACACTAGTCTCACACGCACGAGCACATGCAAATGCAAATGCAATTGCCACAGTTTTATACATTGACAGACAAAAATAAAAGAGACAAATCTGTAAACATGAAGTCCAAATAAAACCTGATGTGGTGACCCCAACACTGTCTTTTGTTTTTGCAAGATATATCAATGTGTTATTATGTTTTTGAGTGTGTCATTAAATCACTGTGACTCTCAACTTTGATTTTTGCAAAGAAAACACATTGATTATCCACCTACTGGAGATTTCAAGTTTCCAGATCACACTGTATGCTGAATATTGGACCAGGATTGGCTTCCAAGTTCTTTGTGATGTCACAAATCATGCTCGCAAGCCCGCCTCTTAAAACAGATTTTCAGTGAGCACAGAGAAAATTTTAAACTTTCAGCAATTAATGTCAAAAACAGCCTTCTAGTGTCAAACTCTGCACAGACACCATTCTACACAGTGAAGCTCAAACATTCAACTGTAGGAAGAAAAAAAAAGAAAAACATTTTAATGTTTAATGGAGAGGGGCTTTAATATTTAAACATTCCCCATGATAAAAGAAATTTGCCCCCAAATGATTTTAATCCTGTAAAAGACTCTATCTATAACAGATGTTTTTTTGTGCATCTGGCTCCCTCTGCTGTACAGAGAAATACAGAGCAGCAAATTCAACAGTGTATTCAGACTAATCTGTGACAGTATATGATGTTTTTGTTTTGTACTTTTTGTTCCACTAAATTTATTTGACATCTTTAGTTACTTGTTAATAAGCAGAATCAGATTACGAATACAAAATAAAATAAATGATGTTAAAAATCAACTGAGAAATACATTATCATATATTAAAGATCAAGATACCCAACAGTAAAAAAAAAAAAAAAAGAAAGAAAAAGTTTTTGAATTTATCCGACCTTTACCAGCTGCAGAAGGATGTACTTCTGTTTCATTTTTGTAAATTATTCTATTATTGTTTTTTGGCAACCCTGTTGTGTTAGCTTATCCTGGGTTTATCCATCCCTGATCATCAAAAACTGCCCTGTCTATGTGGGGAGAAACATCTATGTGCAAAGTTGCAGAAAACGAGGTTTGGCCATTCGAGGACACCGTAACAGTAACGTGACAACAACATCCGCCAGACTGCGAGAATCACTGCCCAACGGTAAGTTATCTAAAATGATATAAATATTATCTGCATAGATAGTCTACGATCAATATACATGTGATATATTGAGGAAGTAATCAAGTGTATTGTAACGGAGCAGGTGACTCGTCTCTTGAGGGTATTGCTATAAAAAATACAGCCTATTAAAACGTGTATTTATGAACTCGTTTGTAGCCTTGGTTTAGTCGTATTTTAGGGTGGCGCCACCCTAAAATACGACTAAATACATTGGTTAATCGTTTGGTTAATACATTTGTGTTTATTTGTTGGTATAATTTAAGGTCGAAAAGTATTCAGTTGAACATGAGGGCTGGTTAACTCGGTCCAAAGGTCTCTAAATGATCAAACCAGAGGCTGTGACACCGGGGACAACAACAAACCCGAAGTACTCCATTACAAGTACTGCGTTACAAATGTAAGGCTGTTGAATAAGTTAAGTGTGTAAGTAAAATCAGAGAAAATGTACTGAAAGTGTTTAAGTAGGCTATTACTATACTGTTTTAGTTGGTTAAGGTGGAGCTGGTTTTGAACTCTTCTGTACGGTAGTTGAACAATACTAAACTATACTTTTTTAATGCAAAGATTTCATTTTCAAAATAACTAGTAACTAAAGCTGTCATAAATAAATGTGAAATAAAAAGTACAATATTTCCCTTTTGATTACAGTGGGGTAGAAGTACAATGTAACAGAAAATGAAATATAAGTATTGTAAAATTGTAGGTACAAAGTTAAGTACAGTACTCGAGTAACTGTGAGTGACTTCATTACATTCCAACACTTGGCATTGCAAAACTACATGAACTGGAAAAAGTACTAGTATGTGTGCTGATGTGCTGGTATAGGTTTTATATAACAAATATCATGTTTGCATGTTTGCTGTAGACAATAGGGTCACTATGTGACATTAAAGCAGTCATGCACAAGAATTTAATTGGACGATAAGTATCTGGTGTGTGCGTGTGTGTCTGTGTATACGTGTGCATGCTCCAGTGTTTGCATTATGGAGGGGGAGGCCATCTCCGTCCTGTGTACCCCTGCTCTGGTGGTGGATGTGGACAAAGTGAAGAGGAATGCCCAGAGGATGATCGAGCGCTGTCAGAAGCTGGGGGTCCAGCTCCGGCCACACATGAAGACCCACAAAACTGTGTATGAAAACACACATACGCACACACATAAATATACAATACATTAATAAAGGTCAGTCATATGTAAGGAGTACTGATATGGTCTGTGTGTGTGCATTTGTGTTCATGTTTATAGTGAGTGTGCTGACATAATGACAGGCGGATCACGGAGATGCATCGTGGTTTCCACTCTGGCCGAAGCTTGTTTCTACGCTGACCACGGATTTGATGACATCCTCTATGCTTACTCGATTCCCTTTGATAAGGTCGTTTCAACTCACACACCAAGAAGATTCATTTTATATGTGCATGTTTTGGTTATGTAGCGCTGTCATACTGGAAAAGTGGCAAAATCAAGCTAAAAACTCAATATGCATCCTAAAATCCTCTTGATTTTTGAGTGTGATTTAAATGTACAATATTGTCCCACACTGGGCGTTTTTCACAGAAGATATTATGACATGTCACATTCGAATAACACAGGCGTAAATGATGAAACTGAATGAATTTCCCTGAGATGCTTTCAGTTTCAGGGTCCTGGTATTGTGCATGCTGGATCACTGCAAACAAAGCCACCATTAATGCTATTAGTTACACCTTTTCCTACTGCTTTACAGTTTCGATCCATTTCCATTTCTGGAACTTTCCGCATGGACTTGGAACCTTTTTTTGTTCAATGTGCTTCGACACGTCAACATGGAGTTGTGGAAGAAAGTAAACATTAGTTCCATGTACTTGGGGTGAAGGCATGGCTTATGACAAATTATGTCTGCTGTGAAAAAAACATATGAACAAAGGTACTAAAGGTGCTGCTCACAGCTGCATATCATTCAAATAGCAGTTCATTAATTTTCCGCCCATTAAGTACTATTTTATTATTATGAATATCAACTTGCAGGTCAATACAATTAATATTTTTTGACAAAATTTCCTGTAACTTTATTCACTCTTAACTCATTTGTTAGGTTGTTATCTCCCAACAATACTCCAAATATTAATTGCACTAACATCTGTGTGTGTGTGTGTGTGTGTGTGTGTGTGTGTGTGTGTGTGTGTGTGTGTGTGTTCATAGGTGGAGCGCTGTGCAGCCCTGTCAGAGAGGCTGGATCTCTTCCAAGTTTTATTGGATCATCCTCAGGCTCTGGAGCAACTCAAGAAGAGACCGCTGAGAGACAGTCGGCTGTGGCACGTCTGGCTCAAACTTGACTGTGGCAACGGGAGAGGTAAATAGGACAAAGATCATCAGCTACTGAGCGGTGGAAGCGCCTGCTGATCCTCTGTTCTTTGCTGTAGCTGGTGTCCTGCACTCAGAACCTGAGGCGCTCACACTGGCTCAGGCCATCACTGAGACAGAGGGTGTGGAGCTAACAGGGGTGTACGCTCACTGTGGGAACACCTATAACTGCAGAGGAGTGGAGCAAATACAGGCTGTCGCCCAGGAAACCACCAGCTTTACTCTGCAGTTCATGGAGAAGTATGACAAAAGTGAAAATAAAGTAATGTTACATGTTACCTGCCACATAGATGGTTAAAACATGTTTTCTCCGATACATTTTAAAATACGTTTGACTGGTCTGTAACAGTTTGGGTTTAAGGAAGTCCATTTTTTTCCCTCCTGACCATTACACGTTTCTGCCCTTCACAAAAATCGTGTTTTTTAAAAGAGGGGAGAGTAAAGTTAAGTGACTACTTAAATTGATCTTAATTGCACTTTCCTTTTATATATTTAGCTTTAATACATTACAGCTGTTCTAATTAAAGGTGCAATATAATAAATAAGCAATCGGATTTATTTCTGATGAATGTCTTGATAAAATCATTCTATAACCTTCTCTTCTTTACTTTTGGGCAGACTGAAGGCTGTTGGCATCACCTGTAAGTCCAGCATCGGCTCCACCCCGTCCTGTAGTCACCCAGTCAAAGACATGGCCCAGCTGAGCGAGGTGCATCCTGGAAACTATGGCTTCTATGGTGCGTGTATGGATGGATAGATGTAGTTGTTTCAATTGAAATGGGCTTCAAAAAGAATAATAAATTCAGCAGTGATGATGTTGCTGATGGATTTTAGACGTGCAGCAGTCTGTGATTGGCTCGTGCAGTCTGGAGGATGTGGCTGTGAGGGTTTTGACGAGAGTCATTGGACACTGTCCTCACAGGAACCAGCTCCTGATTGACTGTGGATGGACTGGACTCAGGTACCTTCATCAATATTGTTTACACCATTTATAATTTGCAGAATTGATTTTCTTGGTGACCATTTCTAAGTTGTCATAATCCTTACTTATTAATTCAGCACTACCTACGTGACTCTTTTGTATCACCATGGCTATCAGTTGCTCCCACATTTGCTTCAAACCCTTTTTTGCTCTCAGTCTAGACGGAGCTGGCAAACTTCCCACAGGATATGCTGTGATTGAAGGCCACCCAGACCTCAAGTAATGCCATCTACTCTTGTCTCTAGTCTGAATACTACAGTTAAGTGTGACTGAAGTTCTGATGAAAGATATTTCCCTCCAGGTTGTTGTCTATGACTCAGGAGCACGGCAGAGTGGAGCCGATTTCAGGACCGCTGGACTACAGCAAATACCCCCTGGGCTCTCTGCTCACACTGATCCCCTACCATGTTAGTGCTGTTCTATAAGGACAGAAGCTTAACAGAGTCAGTTTTATTGTGGCGCTCTGCTTTTGTGTGACCCTCTCTCTGTTGTTTTTTTATAGTCCTGTGCAACTGCGATGATGCATCCCGTGTACCATGTGCACTCTGAAGGTCGTCTGCTGGGGAAGTGGACACCGACACGCGGGTGGTGAACAGTGTGCTAATACAACACCCTGACAGCTCAATGAACACTAGAGGATGGACTTCCTGGAGCAACTCATGTCACCTGTAGTTGATTTAATAAGTAGAGGATGACTATGGTTGAATATTCACCTTCAGCTAAGTGTAAGAGTCCTCCAAACATGATTGATTAAATAACATGAAGTACTTTATGTAGACCTGTTCCCCAAATGTTTTTTTGTGATATGATGTGGGAAAAGAAATTAAGAAAGAAATACATACCTTTATACTTTTAACTGATTAAATTCAAGTTGTAGGACTACAGTGTGTTGTCTCATCATTTAAATGATATAATCTTACAATGTTTTCAAATGAGTCTGTGTGTGAATGCAAACAAATCAATTTGCTAGAACCAAGACAGCAGCAAAACAAATGCTGCCAAAGGCTGTCAGTATGTGGGTGCTGACTGGAGGTTGAAAACAGTCACATAATATGATGCCAAAGTAAAACAGTTAACTATGTGTGCCAGTTTGATGATTAAACACAAATGATGATGATGCAGAAGCCTGTGTGATGCTATGAAGAGCATGGGTAACGACTCCATACAATATAATATGAAAAAGACTCCATTTAAACTTCTTGCAATGTATTTCACCTACAGACATTGTTTTAACATATGTCTTTCAGAAGTGTTCACATATTTAAGTGTGTGCACTGGTAGTATAGATTTGCAGATACATTTCTTTCACATTTAAAAAAAGATACGTGTTATAAGTATAATGCAACTGTTAGACGTATAATTTAATGTTGCTATTATTTTTTATAACTGATAATCATGAAACTTTTTTTTTTTTAGAAATATAAAAATATACAAATGATTCAGGTAAAGAAAATGGCAGCACAGATCATATAAGTAAAACATGTATATGGAACTTATAGATATCGAAAGATAAATACATGGGGGAAAAACAGAAGTACAAAAAATATAAACAAAATCACACAGAGGACTCAGGGGAAAGGCTTTCATAGATATTCAGAAGTTCTGTTTACTAAACTGAGGGATTTAAGTTGCAATATCAGCTCTGAAGGATAATCATCAAACTTTCATTGAAGTCTCTCTCTGGTTGCGAACGACAGAGCGAGGTGCATCATGGGAAATGT
This sequence comes from Pagrus pagrus, assembly GCF_965226575.1. Taxonomy (NCBI): domain Eukaryota; kingdom Metazoa; phylum Chordata; class Actinopteri; order Spariformes; family Sparidae; genus Pagrus; species Pagrus pagrus. The sequence continues at coordinate 22,811,188 of NC_140196.1, read as the reverse complement.
GGTTTTAACTGAGCTAGCGTTCTGATTCGCTATCATATGACCTTTCACTTGTCACGTGGTTTAAAAACTTCAGGAGGATGGCGCGGAAAGTTGTCACACCGCACAGTGTAGGTTTCAGTTCATGAAAGTTTTGTTTACATTTTTCTCCGGCGATACAGACATTATCAGGTGAGTCCCCGCAGTTCAGATACAGCTGCCTGCTGTTCCTGTTGTGTTTCTGGACTTTCAGTGTGCAGCCGCGGTCTCTTATAGCTGAATGTCCTCAGGGCTTCTCCTCTTTACACCACACTGTCGGCTAACATGTCTTAGTTAAATGACTTCACAGGGACTGGCAGAGAAAAATTACATTAAAAGTCCCGGTAAAGCACGTAACGCAACATTTAAGAGCTGTATGTGTTTGTAAAACCCTGCTGAGTATTTAGCTTTTAGCTAGCTACTGTCACTCTGTGACGTTATGATATATTTCCCTTTAGCCATGAGTGTGTTGGAGGTGAAGTTCGTCGGTGATGGAGATGCTCTGGAGCACATCGTGGACAAACAGGAGGGTAAGGACAACAGACACTTTACTTCTCCTGCTTAGATATTTCTGTTAATGAGCATGTAGCTAACTAACTGTCTGTCTGTGTGTGTGTAACTACAAGGTGTGCAGAGCAGCAGTGGGTCTGTTCAGAAGATGGTGACGTTCAAGAGCCCAGCAGGACGACGGGCCAGAGAGGAGGCAGAACATGATGGGGATGAAAATGGACTCCTCGATGAGCAGAACTATATCCAAGCTCTGGGAACAGATTACACAGAAGGTGACTGAGACAGTGGTCATTTTTGAATACCTGTTTTGGGTGGTAAACTATGCATGTAGACTCCCTACCAGCTTTTGGTCCAGCTCTCTTTTGTATTTGAAAGTTTTTTTCTAAAAAACCTTTATTTGTTCTGTTGGAAAATAATGCAAAACAATACCAAGTGACCTCTTAGAACACGATCACACGGTTACCAGTTTATTAGGTACACGTGGGATAAATTAATACAGTCTAACACAACAGAACTGCAATAGATTCAGTTTGTGAAGGTTATACTGCTGGTTCTTGTTGTTTTAGAAAACTGTTAATTTAACTTTATTATTGTTTTGGAGGAAGTGGCTGCTGGTGTTGATTTGTATTGCTTTAAACTGAGAGGTGCCCCTCATTGGTTATATAGTTCACTCCATTTACATCACTGAGAGTATTTTGAGTGTATATTAACATATCATATTGTCACGATTAAGCAGTGCTGTAAAAAGTACCCAGAAGACACACTTGAGTAAAAGTAAGATATCCTGTTAACCCATACAAATAGTACTTGATGAAGTCTTTAAGTATCTGATATACAGTAAAGTAAATTATACTTGTATTTACATGTATGTAAATCAGTGGGTTTTTTTAATCTGATTGCTGATAAAAATGTGTTACTCTGCTCTGATGCATCCTGCCATTGTTCTTAGTACTGCTAAGCATATAGAAATGATCATTTGATGTGGTTGCACCTCAGTTACAGCTTTTGTTTTGGTTCTACAGAAGATGAGGAGGGTATGTCCAGAGTGGCTGGATCCTCCATTTTCACCTTTCAGAAAGTCAAACGTGGACACAGCATGGCTCAGACTGGTGAGAGCCTCCATTTATCTTTGACACACACACATGGCTGTCGTGACACCGGCTGCATTTGTCAGATGATCTATTAACATTTACTTATCAGGATATAAGACACTTTGTTTTTGTGTTTTTATAAATAGCAAGTGAGTTGGCTCATACTCCTGGAAAAAGTGTGACCTTCAGCACGACCCCCAACGCTGAACCCTCCACTCCCACCCGAACAGGCCGCAGTGAGTTCAACACACCTTCCTCATATTTTTGTCACCATTTACTTTGAACTAAGTCACCTTTTTCTCTCTGTCTCTCTCCGACTAGATAACAGAGGTGAAAGCAGGACACCACAGAGGGTAAGAATAGAAGGAATTTGTTTGACTTCCGATGTTTTTTTGTGAACCTGTAGTTGTCTTCTCGGTATAACCTCTACTTTTTGTACGACAGAGGAAGAAGGTTCAGTTTGTCTCCACAACACCTCACAGGCTCAGGAAGAGAATGACGAGTGAGTTGAACATGTTACAGTGAAAGTAGACTCTCTTGCAGTAGTCCAGGTATATAAAGTTAGACTTCAGGTCTGATCTAAAGCTGTGTGATACTTTCAGCTCCGAGCATCCGGTCAGACAGCGATAGTGAGCTGTCGCCCTCTGACTCTGGCGAGGACGAGGATGAGGATGGAGAGGAGGAGGAGCAGAATGTCAAGAAAGAAGACAAGGAGAACTCAAAGACTCAGAGAACACCCAGTAAAGGCTTATCTGCCGCTCTCTACAAGACTCCTGCCAAGAAGAGCAAGAACACCTCTGAAGCGCTCAGTCAGCCCAGTGTGATCGAGGAGTATTTTGAAGCTCATGGCAGCTCAAAGGTCTTGACGTCAGACCGCACCCTGGAGCGTTTGAACATCCCTAAACTTGACAGGGTCAGTATCCAACAACCAGTGTTCTAAATGTATTCAACGAGCTGTGTTCCTGTGCATTGAAGATCCTGATTTTGTGTTTGCAGGAGACGTTGGTCCAGCTTTTAGAAGGAAAGCCGTCATGCTACTCAAAAGAGATCCAGCAGCTCCACAACAAACACAGAAAGCACTTTAGCAAATGGATGTTACAGTTACAGTGAGTGTGCTTTTTTCTTTATCTTTTTCCCATGCTTTTTTTGTAATGTTTTAAAGTTAGTACAAGACATAAAGTGTCTTTTTGTTTGTGTAGGTTGGGATTCAGTGTGATGGTCTACGGTTTGGGCAGCAAGAAAGCTCTGCTGGAGGACTTCCGTGTGTCTCACTTGGGGCAAGAGATCCACCTCGTGGTCAATGGATTCTTCCCTTCCATCACTCTTAAATCAGTCAGTATACACAAAAAACAAACACAAATGCAACTGTTCTTTCAATTCAAATTTCATAAGAAACAAACATCAATCCTACTATCAAATGTTTTGTGTTTGTGTGTGTGTGTATAGCTCCATTGTTGCTCAACACTGTTGCACTGGGTGGTATGGTGAACACAGGCACTGTCAATTGTTTTGAGTCAATCCCAAATACAATGTCCTGTTGAAGAAAACACTCATCACAGTGTATATAATCCACAGCTGAAAATAGTTCCCAACAAATGCAATATATTTAGCCGTTTGAGTAACATTTTCCATAAACTGGTATCCGGCAATTTAAGGTGATTACTTGGCCTCAATTAAAAAAATAAAAACATATTTATGACCCAGTTTAAAGGTTTAAGTCTTATAGGAAGCAGTGGGCTTGGAGCTGAGAGCCACAGACAGGGTGTGGAAGTTGAAATGGTTTTAAGAGTCAGACTCACACGTTGGTTTTGGTCTTTTCATGAGATTCATTGACTTGTGGTTTAAAAAAAGAAACGCTTTTTCAATATTGATGGAGGAAGATTTTCCTTTTTTTAAACTTGTATCTCTACCATACTGTGCTTTCATTACAGATCTTAAACGCTCTGACATGTGAGGTTCTGGAGCATCAGGGAAGCTTCCGCACACCCTCAGACCAGATCCAGCACATCACTCAGACCCTTAAAGACAGTGAGTATGTTTGTCAGTTCATTTTGTTTTAAGCTTGTGCTTGATTTCCTGTGTTTTAAAATGAAAGCCTGTCCCTGAAGGCCCAGATCTCCATGTGTACCTGCTGATACATAACATCGATGGACTAATGCTGCGAGGAGAGAAGACCCAGAGTGCACTGGGGCAGCTGGCCTCCCTGCCCAACCTGCACTTGGTGGCTTCTATAGACCACATAAACGGTCCACTGGGTGGGTGTTTGTAAGTGTGTGTACTGCCTTATTAACTATATTGAAATGTGTCCTTGTAGCTAAATCTTTTCCATGTATTTCCCAGTGTGGGACCAGTTTCAGCAGAGCCAGTTTAACTGGCTGTGGTGGGAGTGTGTGACGTTCCAGCACTACGCGGAGGAGACGTCGTATGAAAACTCTCTCCTGGTGCAGCAGACTGGCGCTCTCGCTCTGTCCTCCCTTACACACGTGTTACGCAGCTTGACACCCAATGCAAGGTACCGCATACAGGGGAGCTGTGGGTCCTTAGAATGTCTCAAATCCAACAATCAGAATTTTAATAATGTCTTAAATAAGTTAGACAGGTCTTAAAAACCGATTGGATTATAAAGTTAATGCTGCTTTTATAAAGTTGCATTAACTTCAGTCTCTCTTTTAAATGTGTTTTTGGGAAAAAGTTGTATTGGTCACACTGTAGCAAAACTAGAAAGCCAACATGGAACCATTAGTCACTAATGCAAACTGTGCAGCCCAGTCAGAATTAATTACAACATACCCAGCCAGTGAGTGCAATGTGGTGTGTGGGCTAACATGACGTCTCCTCTAATAAATAAATAGCTACTCCTAAAAGTAATAAGGTAAAATGTATTGTCATTGTTAATTGCAAGTTCAAACAGACCTGGCTTGAGCACATTTAGTGTTTGGTGGAATCCTGTTGCAAATAACAAATTTGAAGCCTCTTGTGCAAAAAGCTATGAACTTTGGGCATAGAGTATCATGTGAAATCAGACAAACAAAAGCCGTCGTAAAAAGCCACCAGCAAACGCCTGCCATTACTATTGTTCTGTATTCACATCAGGAGTGATTTGGAGTGGCAGATTTCACTAAGAGAGACTTCACCTCAAAAGTTAAGGTCCCATTGGTGCTGATGCTGAACAAAAGTCTAATTTTTCTCTATATACTTTGTCGTCTTTTTTTTGCCCATATGAAGATGAAATTGGTCCTAAATTGAATTCATGATCGTCTTAAATTTAGTTTGCTGAAACCTGCAGAAACCTTGCACATACATCTCCATATTATTTGTTAGAGCTGTTGAGTGGCTGATGAATTGTGTCCTTTCTTTTCGCAGAGGAATTTTCAAACTGCTGGTGAAATTTCAGCTGGAAAACAAAGATAACCCTTCATACACAGGTACACACACACACACGCACTCAAAACATCTAAATCCAGTAAGGATTATCTCCTGAATGTACGACTTGTTTTACTTAATGATTGTAATGTTTTCTCATCACTGTGCGAAGGATTGTCGTTCCAAGATTTCTACCAGCGTTGTCGAGAGGCGTTCCTGGTGAATTCTGACCTCACACTGAGGACTCAGCTGACTGAGTTCAGAGACCACAAACTGATCCGGACACGCAAGGTGAAGTCTTGTTTCACTTTTAAAAACTCTCCCTGCCATAATTCTCTACAGCCTCTGTCTCTCTTACTTTTACTCTCTCTCTCTCTCTCTTACTACTTACATTTATTTCCATGATTCTCCAGGGTGCAGATGGAGTGGAGTACTTGCTGGTTGCCGTGGAAGCTAACACGCTGATGGATTTCCTGGAGAATGAGGAGGGTGACTGAGAAGTGAAGGCTTTGGACTTACATCACTTACACTTCACTGACTTTACCAGAAAATAGATAGGCCCAGTTACATCTGAATGACATAAGACGTGAACCCAGCTTACAGGCTCTGCACAGTTTAACTTAATGGTTTAAATCTAAGTACTGGTGAAATGTTGACTTGTCATAAATGCCCCATTGTAGCACTGTGCACATTCACATCTTGAGTTTTGTATACATGTTTTCAACCAACATCTGTAAATTAAAATCGACACTTGCAGTTAATGTATTGCAATTTCATCTCTTTACTTACAGAAATAGATTTAAATTTAGCAAAACATACATTCTGTTGTTCTTACAAGGCAGGTAGGCATGCTGCTATAAAAAAAGAAAGAAAGCCAAGGATATTATTCAGTACTGCTGCACATGTGAAACCTCTGACAAAAACAAGACAGGTCAGTGAGATCACATCACACATTATAATGCATATTGCAAAAAGAAGGTGACGGGTAGAAAAGGGATGTGCTGGGAAAGTGTTTCTGATTCCCAAAGAACGAGGTTTGGGTTAAATATGTACAAAGTATGAAGGGAGGTGAGGTTTGGCCTGGAGTGCATGCTGGGAAATGTTTCAGTGTTGGATGTCAGCTGTCTTCTGTGTCTGCAATGAATCGTTAAACATCTCTGAGTCCATTGTGTAAATCTGGAGTCTGTTCTGAGTAGCTGTGTGCACAACGCGAAGCTCCTCTTCATCCAAATCCCTCAGCAGAAGCAGAACTGCATCAAGAGTGTGTGTCTGGAAAATACAATTCAGCTGATCAGTTTCTAGGAGAGATGAACAGAAATAGTGCAAGTTTTAAAGTTTATTGCAACATTTAGAATTTTAGAGATGAGACGGCACCTTTTTGAATGATGGTTTGTTTTCTCTGGTCGATGGAGAAGAAAGAGACGGGAACTTGTCTCTGGAGAGAGGCTTCATCCCCAACTCCTCCCTGATTTTGCTGGAACAATAAAAGAGAAATGTCTTGTTTTTAATGTTTCCATCAGTTTTACGGATTATTTTCAGCCAGTGCATTTTCTGCTTTGTGTAAATGTTGGTGTCAATCCACAAGGCTTACTTGGTTTCCTCCATGTTGTAGTTCAGCGGGTCATTCTCTGTCTCTGCATCTGGAAGTCCGTTGGTGGAGAGCTGGTTTTGGTGGCTACCTGGGGGGGTGGTGACCACTTCGCCCTCCATGAGAGCTAAAGCAATCTCATCCTCTGTCACAGCTGCAAACACACACATGTGCCTCATTACAATAATTTCCAATCTCATCACAGAAATATTATCTTTGCAGAGTTTTACTCCCCCTCAACACAATCATTTGAATGCTTTTGTTCTGTTTGTGGGTGGAAAAAACTTCATTCCCAAAAACACTGCCCACTCACCTTGGTTGTCCAGCTTCTGCAGGCGAGGGAGGCATCGCAGCACAGTGAGGCGATACTGGCTGGAGTCACTTCCACAACAGGGGTTCTCAGCCAACCAGAGCACTCTGAGACGTGTCAACGGACGCAGATGAGAGAGCTCAGAGAGTGAGGGAACCAGGTTCTTCCTTAGGTAGAGCTCACACAGAGACAGACAGCCAGCCAGAGGAGAGAGAGACATGATGCTGTTGACACTGCAGAGAGAGAAAAGGAAGGATTCATCGCCAGCTCAAATGAATCAGTGCAAGTGTAACATTATCATGTCGGTGTTAACAGTCAAATGGCTCTGTGTGTGAATGTGTCAAAGAATTAAGTAGACCAACCTCAGTGTGAGCACCTCAATGTTGGCCATTTGAGAGAAGATGGATATCTGAAAAGACAGAGCATAAGAGAACACTGATATCAGTGCATACACATGTAAAACAATTAAAAGAAGAGTAACAGAGTACATTTGTGCATGAATAGTAAATTCAGTGTCGGGCCAAATATGACTACTTACATCAGTCAGGTTGCATCCCCTGCAGAAATGAAAGGGAACGTAACGTTACCACAATAGAAGATACACAAAATAAGTAGTGCCAGTCATTATCCAGCGACGACCATCAGCGTTTAAACACAAAACCAACATCCGTACTTGGGACTGTTGTGGTCATTTTATACACTTACCAGCAGTTCAATTTCTTCACGCTTTCCAAGTCGGAGGCCTTAGCCTTAGCGAGAACCTGTTTCCGTGTTAGCTTCATAGCATATCATCTAACTCAGCTGTCAAGAAAGACTATTTTCAATGCACTATATGCTCACAAACAACAAAGACCGCATTATGACAGGCGGAACGGACAAACATTTCAACTCAGCAGTGGGGATGTTGTCGTCCGCTACATAAACGCGCATGCGCGTATCCACGAAGCGTCCTTAGTTACAGTCATTTCCTGTATAATGATTTTGTACGTGAAGATTTTTTTGTTTGTTTAAAAATATTAAACAGCAACGCTACTACTTCGCAAAAGCGCTTAATATTTTATACTATTATTACTTATTATTAATGATAGTTGTATTTGTATATAGTTGTACCCGTACTCAAAGTCCCACAATGCAGTGCAACGCGACTGGGTAAATCGCGCCTGCGCGGTAAGCAATCCCTCTTTGGACCTACGTCTCCACTGAAATCATGGTGAGACCTGAATGTCCCCTTCCTAATCCGTGTCAATCTGACATTTTCTGTGCTATAAATGATATAATCACATGTTTGGAGGCTTAGAGGTGTCCTTTACTGTCACACATGAGTGTTATTTGTATTAGTTTTGAGAGTGTGATAGCAGCAAAAACGATGTTTTAATGTCCTATTGAGACAGTAATGGCTGCCACCATTGCTATACCCAGTCCCAGTACCGGGCGGGCTAGCTAACATTAGCTTGCTGTCGGTCGTTACATTCTGAGTTCCGTGTAAGTGTATAGGACCCACCGTTATTAGAGTAATGTAAAGTGGCATGCTTCTCTCAAACCCGTCCGGGGTTGTTGTAATTGGTAAAGTTAGGTTGGTGGCTATCTTGTTAAGAAGAAGCTAGTGCAGGCTAGCTGGTTATACTTGAGATGACAGCTCATTCGCCCTGATTCTACGGGTTTTGCAACTGATTAGAATAAAACGTGAGTTAAATACTTGTAGTGAGGTGACACGGTGTGTTCCCTAGTACATTCGGGTGTTAGCATCTTGTCCCCAGAACCTCTTTGGCACTGTGTGGGTTATCCTGAGTGTCTGGACATCCTCAGAACTGTACTGAAGAGACATTGGTTAGCCCCGGTAGCAACAGTACTGGTTTGAAGTGAAGTGGCAGACGTTCCGGTAGTATTACATCTGTATATCCTGTATCTCTGTATATCAACAGTCGTTACTGCTGGTTAACCTGCATCAACGCAGCAGATTGTGTCATTGTGTCTCACTGTGTGTTCATATTGTCCACAGGCCAAGCGCACCAAGAAGGTGGGGATCGTTGGTAAATATGGCACGCGTTATGGCGCGTCGCTGAGGAAGATGGTAAAGAAAATTGAAATCTCCCAGCATGCCAAATATACCTGCTCTTTCTGTGGCAAGGTGAGTACTACTCTGGGAATGACCAGAAGTCTATGCTCTAACTAATTCATAATTTTGTGCAGACAGTGGTCTATCTATTCAGTGTTTATACATATTGTATCAATAAGTGTGCATATTTCAATGTTTTGAATACACCCCTGAGGTGTGTACACCATCTTGACTAATGCAGTTTTTAATTGTTGTTAATGTGCTATTTATATTTACAGACCAAGATGAAGAGGAGGGCTGTTGGTATCTGGCACTGTGGGTCCTGCAAGAAGACAGTGGCCGGAGGTGCTTGGACATACAAGTAAGTTTCTGTTTCTGAACTTGTTGCAAGGATATTATTTATCATAAAAGTCAGCTTGGATTGAGGGCTGTCTCCTGTCGTCATTAAATCTGATGACTCCACTACCAACAATTGGATTTCTGCCACCAGCATAGTGTAGTTTTACCGGCTGCTAGGGCCCTGTCGAGATTTGTGTTCTTATAGTAAATGGTCAGAACTCAGAAGGTATTGTACCTACAAAAGCAGCCAGTGTTTCCACTTAAGCTGGATGTCATTTGTTTCAATATTGCGTAGTACAGCACCGTTCATTACACAAACACGTCAATCTCATAGCAAGACTGCAGTGCGTAAACTGATTTACTATACATCTACCAATTACTCAAGAATTGATTCCACCCACCCAGATTTCCTCATTCAGTGTACATTTACAACATACCTACTCCCCAGGCACTAGAGACGAACCTCTGAACTATACAGGCTAGGTTGTGTAAATATGAAATGTGATCTCTGACATGGTCTACAAAGTACTTTATTTGCTATTTGGGGGGCTAATGATTTTCCTATAGCAGCTGCCACAATTGTCAATTTAGAAACTCGAATTTAACAGACAGCCGAGGCAGACATAAGAAGGGTTCATGTCTGCCATGAACTGTAAATTATCCAGTTTTTAATTGATATAAAATGGCATTGCCAGACCACAGTATGAAAAATGATTAGATGGTTTTCCCAATCTACCACAAATTAATATACTTCATTAAACTGTCAGTGTGACCACAAAGCACCTCTGTAATGCTTTCAAATGAAGTCAGCTACTGACCTGCATGAATGGTAATAAATCTGTTTACGTGACTAAGTAAAGTAACACTTAAGTTGTCCTTAACAGTTGATTCAGTTTGAGGAAAGATGGTTTTTGTTGCAAATCTTTCTGGGGTTGTTTAAATGCGTTTGCTTGAAATCTCAGGCTGTTGCAGTATTTATTAAAGAACACAAGTCATAACTAATTTTTTTGTTTTGTCTTTTTTACAGCACAACTTCCGCTGTCACAGTCAAGTCTGCAATCAGGAGACTGAAGGAATTGAAGGACCAGTAAACCAAGTGCGATGATCACTGGTGGATTTGGGACTTTTTTTTCTATAATTTAACCGATCTGGATATGGCCTCAACATCCAAAAATAAAGCGGTCTGGAGCGGAAGTTCTTTGTTTGTGTCTTTGTTCATCTGGTTTATAATGTATCAGTAAAATCTAAACTTGTGGCCTACAACAAGAAGATGCTTCACCAAACCTGCATTAACGAGTTGCACCATCAAAAGCAGTTCTGTCCTGATAAATCAGTGCATGTCACGATGTCTCAACATAAAAGGTTCTCCTGGCCTATATTTAATTTAATTTTTTTTTTAGCAGAAAAAAAACCTGCACTGATTTCTTATAGCAAAATGGGTGAATAACCTTCATATCAATGGATGATCTTACTCTGATAATGGAGTTTGTTCGCAATTAAGTGAAAGCCTTTGAGTTTGAAATCCTATGCCTAAATTAAAGAACACTGGTTGGTTCAAAACCCCGGCTCCCCTGGGCGGAACTGAGCTACAGGCCGAAGTATCCTTGAGCAAGATACTGAACCCCAACATTGCTCCTGGAGTGCAGTTGGCACCCTGTGGGGCAGCCTCTGACGCCAGAAAGGCCCTGCGATGAGCCGGCGACCATGAAAATGAGATGAGATGAGACTTGAGCAGTGTTCTCATTTCACTGAGAAGATCAAAAAGTTGTGCATACTAACGAAAGTTATAAATTGGCATACCTAAATGTCACTCAGCTATTCATACCTGTATATTAGGCACAATGCTTTGAAAATGGTCCGTTACAGGTAGGTGGTTGGTGTTTAATAGTATACTATGTCTTTTTTAAAACGGTGGGTTTTCAATCCTGTCATTTCGATGGACTGGAGACCAGGACCTAATATGTAGTAAATCAAGTTACAGTTGAGTTTGTCACTGGTGCTTACGGTGTCAATAGTATTGCATCAAAGTACAGAGGAAAGGTGTAAGTAACACTTTTACAAGTTGCAAACAATTTAAAATTACAGTAAAATAGAAGAACTTGGAAACCATGGGGGGTATTATACAAATCAAGTACATTACATATTAGATTTGTTTATTTTCAATAGAAATGAGGAGGGTTTTTCAGCTTCATAGTTGTACCAAAATGTTTAATTCTTGAAAAAGCCCTGAAAACTTAGAAAACTTAGAATCTTAACTATTTTTACATTTAATAACCATAAAGCTGACAGAAACACGTTAAATTGACAACTTTTGAATAAGATATATTGTATTAACAACTACAGTCTTCTGTATGTATCGAGATAAAGGGACCTTGTAGAGAAACAGGCTACCTCCTGAGAAGAGCAGCGCAGATAATCGACTGCCGTAAAACGTCCAGCAGGGGGCGCAGTGTCGCGCTTCTCCCTCACCTGGGTCAAGAAACAAGTATGGCGGCATCCAGTGTTTTCAGACCAGGCTTGTTCAACCATAAAGTTGCAATAGTGACGGGTGGAGGGACGGGTATCGGTAAAGCTATCTCTGCGGAGCTGCTGGAGCTGGGTGAGTTGACTGCTGTTTTGGATCAAGATACGTGTGTTTGTCACAGTGCGGACAGTCTGAAGTGAACCGCAGCTGACTGACAACAAGAGCCAAGTGAACTTCGACACAGATAGAAGTGCTGTCGGACCAGCTACTATAGTACAGTGGTAGCGCAATGTGTGGTAACTGCTAACAAAAAAATAGAATAAAAAAACTGCGTGACATTATAGCAGATGAATCGTAATGATGTCACAGAATCTGATGGGTAACATAATTTGGTGTAACACCTGAGCCCAGTGGTCTGTTTCCCCTGGATTTCGGTAACTTAGACTTATTTCGCCCACTGTTTGTGTCATGGCTGAATAAATAAGAAAGAAAAATTGTTTCATTTATTGACCTGACGTGACTTTAAAAACTGCCGATGCTATCAAATGTTTCCTCACACTGATATTCAGTGGAAGCCTTCAGTTGTTTCTTCATTCAGAGAGCCCTGTCATCCATGTGAAGACCACACAGGAGCAAACATTGAGTGACATAATTCCCAATAGTCACATCAAAAGACTAAATAATGACTATTCACCAGCCATCTCTCTTTTGCTGGCTGCTATGTCATGGCTAACTATTTTGTTCTCAGGTTGCAGTGTGGTGATCTCCAGCAGAAAGGCAGAGAGGTTGGAGGCAGCAGCTCAGGAGATGAGACAAAAAATCCCTCCCTCCAGCCCTGCGCGTGTCACTCCTCTACCATGTAACATCCGAAATGAGGATGAGGTAGGCCTGTACGCACCTTCATCCTCTGAAACTGCTTCATGTTGTCAGTGCATGTTTGCAAGATGTCATTGTGGCCTGTTGTTTTGACCCCCCTTTGTGGCAGGTGAAGGCTCTTGTATCATCGGTGCTGAAGCAGCACGGCAGAATAGACTTCCTGGTGAACAATGGAGGAGGTCAGTTCAGCAGCCCGGCAGAGCACATGACATCTAAAGGCTGGAAAGCTGTGATAGACACCAACCTGACTGGAACCTTTCACTGCTGCAAGGAGGGTAAGAAGCAGACTGCTAACACTGGTTCACTTTGTGTTTTTGAAAGCTCTCAGTTTGATTGTTTGCTGGTCTATCCACACAGTCTACAGCGCGTGGATGAAACAGCACGGAGGTGTGATCGTCAACATCATCGCTGACATGTGGAAAGGCTTCCCAGGCATGGCGTAAGCGCCACCGCCTTGAATTTACACTCGCACACACTCTCTTCCAGTTTGTCCAAACACTGTATGTCTCTCCCTGACAGCCACACAGGAGCAGCGAGGTCAGCAGTCGACAACTTGACAAAGAGTCTGGCCATCGAGTGGGCTTCCTCAGGAGTCCGAGTCAACTCTGTTGCACCTGTAAGTACAAGTTATAAATTCATGCAGAATCAATGTTTTGGGTCCTAAATTATGTAGTCAAGTGTGTGCATTTGTTTTGTTGCAGGGCACAATATTTTCCAAAACTGCGATGGAGAACTACAAGGAGTTCGGGCCAAAGCTCTTCAAGATGTCTGTTCCATTCAGCCCTGCAAAGAGGCTGGGAGTACCAGAAGAGGTGTGTAACCATGTCATGACACACACAAGTCCTTGAGGAAAGGAAAAGAAAAGGCACTCATGAAACTCAGCAGCTTTGTCAGATTTAAAAAGTCTTTTAAGGAGTAACTCAACCGATTTTACACATTTAAGTGTGTTTACAGGTCTTGGGGAGTGCTGCTGCATATGTGAAAAAAGTAGTGTAAAGCCTTTTGTGGCTCCTGAGGAAGTTGCATGTAATCTCCCCAAGACCTGTAAACACATGTTAATGTGTAAAATTGGTGGAGTTACCCTTTATCCATGCAGCATTCTTTGAAGTAATACATGCAAAATAATGTGTATTTTCAAGTACTTAACAAAGTCCCTCATCATGTATCTGAAGTCGTGGCTATACCTTGCTAAAATACACACACAAGCATACAGTTTGTTATCAAAATCGCAGTATCTGCTTATTTTAGATAAATCCCCAATTAAATGGTCTAATTGATATCTATCATGTTCAGTTGCATGATAATAAGAAGTCAAACTGAAGTGTTATTCTGAGTATTTAAGGAAAACATCCTCTTATATAACATACTAATGTTGATTTTAGACAGCATGGTTATGTATCATGTTTCACAGAGCTGATGAAAACCACACTGTATCAAGTGTGAGATGATATTAAGAGGTGGTTTTGTTGGGTTGTGGTATGACGGGATGACTAGTGGGCATCAAGAGGGGGCCAGTCAAGCAGTTTAAATACTTCTAGAGCGATCGATACACGGTATTTTCTGTTCTGTTTGTAGTGTGTAGGACTGTAGACTGTAGGGATTTTTATCTGTTTTTATTCTCTTGTGTTTCTTTGTTCAGATCTCATCAGCAGTGTGTTTCCTGCTCTCCCCTGCTGCCTCCTACATTTCTGGAGACACTCTGAGAGTTGATGCAGGACAGAGTCTGTACCACTCCATATGGGAGATACCCGGTACATACATCTTGCTAATGCATCCAAATAGTGCTTGGCAATATATCCATATTACATTGTGATATGGCAGAAGTGTTGTCCTTAGTTATGTAATTTTCTGAACTTACCAGACTGTTCTACTTGTCATTTTTGTCTTTACCCGTTTTATCATCATATCCACATTACTGATGATTATTATCAAAAATTACACTGTTGACATTTTGTGAAAATACCAATAGTCACCCCCACAGTATTGTTACAATATTTATATCAAGATATTTGGAAAAAAATATATTGTGATCTTTGATTTTGTCGGCCAATCCCAGCATTTATCAAGATACTTTAAAATATTCAAACATATATTCTGTATCAAGAATAAAGGTCTTTACAGGTTATACTATATACCATACAGTATACCTTGTAGTATATTTCATTCATGTGGGGATTTATTGTTTATTTCAGATCACAATGCGTGGCCTGAAGCTCCAGAGGGGGAGAACCTGGACGCTCTGAAGGAACTGCTCAAACCAAAGAGCAAACTCTGATTCCCTTTCCTGGAACAGTCTGAGCCCAATGCATAAACACACACATGCTGTGCCAACAAGAATCATGGACGTTGAACTGCACGGGCACCACAAGGGATCATCACACCGTGTTGGCCTTTTTGTAAGATGATGTGATTAATTATGTAAACAATGTACATAACTGTATGTAATTAATAGCAACATGAATGTCTGATTAGTGTCATAGATAAAGAGTAGCAAGATAAAGCTTTTCCAATGCATTTTGTAATTTTGATTAAAAAAGAGGTGAAGTGCCTTTAAACACAGCTGCTACAAAGACCTTTACAAGTTGAGGCTGAAGTCAGAAACGACACCAAATAACAAACAGAACAACAATTATAAATTATTCCAGGAATGTGGCAGTAATTTTGTTTTTATCACCGTTAGTGTCTCTGAGACTGTTTCAAAGTCAGCAGCTACAATGTCAAAAGCAAGATAACCTTTAGTTTTTCAACTTGGACCTTGGAAAAGTCTACTACAGTGATAAGATGGGACAAGAACTGTTTTGTGTCCTACTGTGGCCTGGAGCAGATAAATTATGTCTGCTCTGTTTTTGAAATAATAAATAAATAACACACAACCATGGGTAAAAGTTTTTATTCATGCACACAGTGACAGAGCTCCAATAGACATGAAAATATAGCAAAATGTACTGTGTTTGAGTTGTGTCTCTCCCTCAGAAATTCCCCATCCTTTTAATAATGAGTGAAAAACATTTCACACACCAACTTTGACCATCATATGATTTGGACACAATCCCAACCTTAATAACTGGTGTTACATGGGTGTTGCTTACACACTTGTAGGCTTTGCTATCTATGCAGCACAAGATGAAGAAACTATCCATTCTCATGCTTCTCAGAGCAGTCAGTTAAGAGTCATAGTTACCATTAACAAATTAATTAAACATGTTGTCATAGTTACCATTAACATCTTAATTAAACATGTTGCAAAACATATCTTCATATAATATATCATGGAATGTGTTTTCTTTCTTTTTCTTTATATTAAACATTGAAAGGAAAACATACAAATTCCTTTTAAAATGTAAGAAACGAAATGAAAGTAACAAAACGAAAATAAAATACTTAGATATTAAAGGTATATCTGTAGTAAGTAGTCAACCAGAAGGTTGACAGTTGAATAAATATCTACATGAAGGTAACAATTAGTGATCCTCATGATCCTCAACAGTTACATGTATGGACTAATAGGAATTGTACTAATATTGCTGAAATAGCTTCTGTTTTACAGGTTATCCAATGAACAAACGAATAGAACAAAATAAATATTTTTGGTCCTCAAGTGAAATGTCAAAACGCACGCTTTGGTATTTTGTCCCGAATGCTTTTCCGTAACTTAGCGTAAAACAACGTCAACTGTCGCAAACTTAAGTCCAGCAGCAGAGGTCACAACAAACCGCTCAGGTACAGTGATTGTTTGTAATAACATCATACATTTCTGACGATAATTGTTGCTCTTTCCACTGGGTGACAACACAATCTTTACAAATATGAATGTGTAGCAAATGCGTCCTAGAACAAATGCTTTATTTATCTAGCGAGAGAACGTAAGCTCGTTAGCTAACGTAATGCTAGCCCAGGAAACGCTGTGTACGTTTTTGTCTTCTTTCACTCAACAATTGGATTCATTTTATATGAAGGGCTTATTTATTTTAGGTAGACAAGCTAGTTAAGTAATCAACGACAATGACTGGATTACGATAGACAGTCAGTGATAACTCAAGGCAAGTGTCAAATGTTCAAAACGTTTCACACCGGTGAGCATTAGCAGGCTAATGTCATGAAGGCAGACACAAGTTTGATTCTTTGGGTATTTTAGTAGGAAAAAGTACACATTTAACACACTGTCATAATAACATCAGTATTACTGATCAGTTAGTTTGGACCTGTGGTTTAATCGAAAACAAAACAAATAAAACATTACAAATTGTAATGTGGCATTCATTAAAATATAAAACGTAAACTTTATTCCCGAAATTGTCGCTTACCCTTTTTGTATACAAGGTACAAAGATTAAGGACTGTTTTAAATCAACTAGTGTAATGTGGGCCCATGTATCCTGGCCAGCACATTGACTCCCATAAGGTCAGGTGCCAAACACCCCCACCTCACTGTATAAGACATCTTTTTATTAATGCTGATACAATGAGCAATAAAATGTATTAGGAAGAAAATGAAGTTGTGTATCTTTGCATTGGGGTTGGAGCTTTATTATGTAGTGCGTACTTGATAAAATGGTAATCTTATATAATCATCATATTAATGTGTCAGCCTTTTGCACAGATGGCATTTACAGTCAGCGTTTGTACTAAGTCTTAATAGTTAATAATAGAAAAGGCTTCATTTGAACCATTGTGTTGTCAAGGTTAGGAATATGTTTGAATCCGAATATATCCCTTGAATGAAAAATGCTTGATTTTCAACATAATCTGGTGTTTAGTCTACACAGCCACTCATGTTAACCAAAAATAGTGTTAAGGGGCTCTGTGGAACAAAGAAATCCACAGTCCAGCAGCATTAAACAGCTTAAACACATCATCCACAGGCTTGTATAGGCAACTGAGAGGGACGGGGGAAGGTCTCATTTTTCACATTATGTTACAGTCCGCTCACATGTGGCCAATGAAAAGTGTATAATATATGTAAATTGCTCAAAACGGTTACATAGAGCCCCTTTAATATTTACATTGAAGCGTTCCTGTCTGCATATTGTTTGTCTCCTGGTATTGCAATCAGAAAGCATAAAATAATCATGTTCATAACACACAACATCGTAGTTAATATAAATTTAATGCCAATATACATTCATTGTTGTGGGTATAAAGAAATTCTGTAAACTTTATTTTCACTATTGCAACGATTTAGATGTGATGATAAAGGCTTTGAGAGTGTCGAAATGTTAGAGCTACCTTGAAGGTGCTTGAAAAGTAAATTTTTTAAACTCTTATTAAGCTGTGCATTACATTTAGATGACAGAAACAAGCTGCAGCTTTGATAAAAATGGAATTGAAGTAGCGCTGCAGATACTCAGCACTTTGATCACCAAAGCTGAGTTTGTTTGCCTTCACAGTAAAATGATTTTGACCCAATTTTCAAGCTGTCTTTATTATCTGGACTCAACAAAGAGGAAAACCAAAGAGCGAGCAGTTGTAACTAGGGTTCAGTCTGTGTTGTGGTTCAGGTCTGGAAATGCAGCTTATGAAACAATAGAACTTTCCTTCACTGTTAATTGGAGGAAATATGTTTGGGCCAGGATCCAAGAGCCTTTGTGGATTACAGACAAGTATTATTCTGTGTCTCATATTTCCATTTTGCCTGAAACATTGCTGCTTATGTCTGAGTCTAATCACAGATGTATCTCATATTTTATAAAGTAAAATGATAATCAGAGAGACACAGATTGAGGCTTCTACCAGTAAACTAAGTGGTAATTACCATTTAAAATGACTGTCAACTTGCATATATCTGTATCTGCTCTCAGCATGGGAGGTGACCACGGCCACAGCAAGATGTCCATGCCAGACTGGCGGCAGTGGAAGACAGACGGAACACCACTGGAGTTCACACAGCAGAGGCTGGCAGCCAGGGGCCTCAAGGACCCCTGGGCACGGTCAGTAATTATATCCACACATGATGTATAAATTACATGTTTGTTATTCTTCTTCCTGACCTCTCCTGCTTCTGTTCTTCTGTCTGCAGGAACGAGGCTTGGAGATACTCAGGCGGCTTCGCTCGTGCTGTCACTTTCTCCGAGGTGCTGCTGAGAGGCTTCAAGTGGGGCTTTGCTGCTTTTACTGTTGCTCTGGCTGTAGAGTACGTCATGTTCCCACCCAAGAAGGGTGGCCATCACTAATGTTAATCACTCTCAATGCCAGTTGATAACGGAGTCTAATAATATTCTGTATTTTCTGTTCAATAAATGTTTTTTTGATCACACCACAGCTTTTCTTATTCTTCTTACACGTTTAAACCATAACCACATTTACTCTGCACAAATGTTTGAATTATAACGATTTGTTTTTAAGCTCCCTTAAAAAGACATTTCAAAAATCAGAAATACACATTTTCCTGTTACCTGTAGTGATATTTATCATCTAGACTGTTGGTGTGAGTTGCCAAGTTTTGGAGATATTGACTGTCGAAAGGTTTTCTTCTCTCCAATATAATGAAACTAGCTGGCTACTTTTAATAACTCAAAAGCAACGTCTCTCCAGAATTCATGACGCGGTCAGTTTCATGTAGGACCTATTTTCTTTCTACCAAACTACATCCGCCAACCACATCACTATGCAGAAGCGTGCATCTACTCATGGGCAAGAGGCTAGCTAACAAAGCTAACTAACATTACAGCTCAGCTGTGGAGGATGCCACTGATGTTTACATCCTGCCCTGTCAAGAGCATGAGTTCAGTAGATAGAAAATAGTTCCTACATGAAACTGCTCACAAAAAGGTCTGTCGATTATCTTGAAGATGGTGGGTTATGATTTCTGGAAAGATTTGTTGCTGTTGAGCTTTTCAAATGTATTTCTTTGGAGTGTCATCTCTAGTTCCATTATATATTAAAAACAAACAGACATCTCTATGGCCAATATCTCCAAAACTCAGCAAGAGTAGCACTACAAGAGGAAAAAAGTGTTTTTGATTTTGGGGTGAACTGTCCCTTTTAAAATACAGTATTACTGCTGAGATGTACAGTAGGTAAACATGTGGCACCAGATTAGTCCTGCTTCCTCTTCCTGCCCAGTTTCCAGAGGCAAAGCTTTAAGCATTTTACTGTCAGTATCACAAAAACCAGGACTACAGTAGTCAGCAGCGCTATCACATCCAGGCAGAAGTACTGGATCCAGTTGAGGTCGTGGACAGCAGATCTGAGATGTTTTGCTCCTTTGTGCCGCATCACAAACTCTGTCCAGTACGCAGAAAGCTCAAGTGGGTCAACTTCTCGGTCGTTATGGAGAGCTGACAGCTTCTGAATGTTCTCTTTGTACCTGGACATAAATTGAAAAATACAACATGGGAGTTAAATTCCAAAACTTGTTTGATATTTTGATCATCACGAGCAACATGATTTAAGGAGCTTCTTTTTAACAGAACCAACACTGAGCGACCTCTGACCCCCTCACCTGGTGTCACTGATGACATCGTTCAGTGCCTGAAGAAGGCTCTCTGTAGTGATGGTAACAATGTCCAACACCACTCCCACGCCTTTGCTCGCCATCTTCTGCGCATTGTCCGGCTGGTCCCCTGAGATTGGCACCATCACCATGGGAACAGCGTGACACAGTCCCTCAAAGAGACCGTGTGAGCCAGCATGGGTGATGAAAGCCCGAGCTCCAGGATGTGCTAACACACACAACACAACACAATACAACACAACACAAAGATGTCAGACGTTATTGTATGTGACACGTGGTCGGAGTGTCCTTCACTTCACTGGGAGGATGTTTACAGACCTAGCAGGTCGTTCTGAGGCACCCATTCCATTATCTTCACATTTTCTGGGACACTGCCTGGAACCTGTCTGGTGTACCTCCATATTACCTGCAAAAAACGACTGTCAGCTATTGCTTTTTGACTATCGCATCGATGTATGATTTGAAATGGTGAAATTTATCATTCCTGAACCTTCTGTGGAATCTGTCTGAAGGCTTCTAGAAAGGCAGAGGTCGTTTCTTCAGGCATTTCTGACAGCATGGTGCCCAGAGTGAACACTATGAACCCATGCTCTCCCGACACCCAGGACTCTAAATCCTGCAAACACACACACACACAAACACACATGATGGGCCTGGCATTCATTTCTGTTTTGTTCTATTGATCTCCTTCAATTGAAAGCAGTGAGACAAAGTGAGTAGAAGGAAGTAAAAGAAACTAATTGTTTTCCATAAAAATCAGAATCACACGGGCCTTACTTTAGAAAGAGGATTTCTCACGTTGCAGTTGATTCCACCAACAAGCACCATATTGGGCATGAGAGGGCGTGGGAACTCCAATATGGCGTCAGTCCTGTTTAAACACAATATCACGATATCAATCTGAATATGAGACAAAGAGTCTGACATCTTTTTTTCTCTCAATGTGATTAGTGGCATGAAACAATAACAACAATAAAACTTACCTTTTCACTTTACTTTTCGCTATCGGTGTAATAGTGTGTGTGTGTGTGTGTGAACTTCAGAACAGGACAGTCTAGGTTGATGTGTATTCTTCCCCCAAATATCACTCAACAGTATAACCTTTGTACATGTTACCTCATCAGCCAAATGGCAGACTCTGACAGCACTTCAGCTATGCCCACCTCCTCTCCCAGGAACCGATAGGCTATGTTGTCAAAGTGCCAGTACAGCAGTCGGCACATCAGTGGCTCCAGTAAAGCCACCTGTAGGTCAGAGGCATCACAGAACAATATATTTTAATGGTGCTCAAACTGAAGCCAAAGTTTAACAAGGACAACATGACCTACGTGGTTAAGTGTGGAGCACTTAGGGCTTCTGTTGTGTCAATGCATAATGCATAATACTAAAGGGGGACCATGTACATTTTGGAGAGGAAATTCAAACTCAGAATTGTATTTTTTACAATATAAATGAGGTAATAATACAAACTCAAAAGTATTTATTTTTATCATAACTGAATAAACAAGCTGTTCTCAGAGGAAAATAAGGTCCCCAGAACACTGTTTGAAGCTAGAAAAATGGCAGGGTCCGCCAAATGTAAACAAAGTAAAACAGTATGAAACTGTGTCGTCCTTTAAGGTCAGTTTGTTTATTCAGTCATGAAAACAAAGAGAGTTTGTTTATTTATTTCTTTAGGCATAAAAAATCATTCAATGAAGATCGTTCTCTTCTGATTGAAGTTCTTCCCGAAAACTACATAGTGCACCTTTAGAGTGGAGTAAAGTTTGATTTTTCGGAATAAAAGAAACACAGCCACAGCCACCCCTCATGCATATGTGGCTATGAGTACTCACCAAAGTGTTAACAGTCCTCTCCTTGAAGTTCATTTTATCCGTGTATCCGGTGAAGAAGCGAGGCACATACGAGGGCGGCGAGGGGCAGCCTGCAGACTTCATATCCAGAGAACAAGGAATTCCCCTCAGCAGATTAATAGTGGGGAGACCTGAAAATGTTTAATGATGACCGGTGAGTAAATGTGCAGAAGTGTAAGAACAGAGACAAGCCATGTGTGGCGGGGCTCACCTAATTTCCGAGCTATTAATGAGCCTGTGGGCACCATGGGGTCTGTTAGGACGGCGTCAAAGCCCTGCAGAGTGAAAAGGTACAACAGGAGAGTAGGAGAAAGGGGTGAATCTTAAGAGGAGATACTAAAACAGCACTTATGGGATCAACATTCACATACACAGTAAATGCAGTACATATACAATTCCCTACACTACACTTTTTTGAACAAATGTTGTACTTTTTACTCCACTTCATTTATGCTTAAAATTAAAATGATTAATACAAAATATTTACATTGTCTGAAACCAAAATCTGGCATGTTATCGCAGATAAAGTAGTTACGCTCCATCTAAACCAGCTACAACATTATAATGCTTACACATTGTTGCATCAGTATTACCAATCTCATAATGCCTGAGATAATAATATGATCAATCACAGGGTACTTTCTTTCTCATAAGTAAAGAATAATTGCTTCTGTAGATATAGGGGGTTGTACACAGTAACATGAAGAGGTCACAGAATAATGCAGTCCAATATGGCAACAGCCCCAAAGAGTAAGAGTAGTAAACACAGTCTGATACTGATGTGCCTCATAAATTCAGTATAAAGTTCAAGGCTATTGTATTGGATTTTATTGGCTTTTACACATTATCCTGATCTTGTGTTCAAATCTGTTTTTGTAGGACTCACCTGCTGTGCCAGATGTGAGATGAGACTGTCATTGAACAGTAGGCTTTCGGCACCAGTGTGGATTAAGCCTGTTACTTTTTGGATTTGCGAGAATCGCTTCTTTATCTTCTCTGTGAAAGACAGTGTTGATTTTTTGATCACATCCATGTGTGAGGCCATGACAGAATCAATATAAGCCTTGTCGTACGGAACAGGATAGGTCACAGTCTCGTAGTGTTTCCCTGGACCCATCCGTATGCTGACCTCCGGTATCACAACCGTGACCCGGTGTCCACGTCGACCCATTTCTTGTGCAAGGGCTTTCACACCCACCCAGTGACTCCCATCCATGGGTACCACCAGCAAGTTACCCAAGAAGTTGGAAGACGCAGTGCCACTTGCAGGAACGGTGTTGGAGCCTTCACCCTCTTCTGTCTTCACATTCTTCTCTGGCCCGGAGTTTTCTGCCGTGGACCTCCTCTTCTTATCCACAGCACCATTCAGCTGCATAAACGTGTTTAGCAGCAGGAACACAAACACTGCTGCTTTCCACATTGTTCTCTTTCCTCTGTGTCAACAGCTCACTGAATCCAACAGAGAGAAAGGTAGGGTACAGTGAGGAAGAAATACTGGACTATGACCATATGGAGGACTGACACTGACAAAATCAAAGGAACTAAAGAATTAAAAATACTCACTAACTAAATTAACATAAATACACCAAAAAAACTAGAATGTCACTCAGTAGAGCGCATACCTCCCCCAAGGCCCAACAGTGCCCTTTAATTCAATCAACCCTCATTCAGTATCAAACTCGATAGCCCCGTCACTTTAACCATAACCATATTTTAAAGTCACCAGATAGGATCTGCATTAGATTGTACTCACTCATAGATACCAGCCAACTAAATATATATGATTTGTATTAATCAGGATGCATGCATTTCCCAAAAAAATTAATGAAAATGTCGACAAATTCCTTATCTCGCCATGTTAAAGCATCCATTTCTTTATCTGGATCTGCACCAAACATTAATGGGGTCTATTGGCAAGACCCATCCTTGATCCAGGTTTCATGGAAATCCATTCAGTGGTTCTCGTGTAATCTTGTTGAAAAACCAACCAACAAAAAAACAGACACAAGTGAAAACCTAATATTAGAGTTATTATTAGAAATAAATCTAGGCATTTATTAATTTGCAATTAATACAATTACAATAATTAATACAAATACAATTAGTACAATTAATTAATTTGGATTTTTACTTCTAAATGCTAATGAGAGGGCTGACATTAAATGTGTGTTATAATCTCAACTTCTGCCCATAGGTTGGTTGAGTGCCAATGTTGCAATATGCATCAATATATATATATTTTTGGTGCATTCATTGGTATATTAATGTATTTGTTGAGTCATTTGTTTATTTGTTTATATATATATATATATATATATATATATATATTACGGAAGGGCCATGCATTCATACATTTTATTTCTGTGATAACGAGTTAATTTCATTTGTTTTCTCGAGATCTCGAGTTATTATCTCGAAAGAACAACTGCCATTTTCCTGAGATAATGGGATAATTTTCTTGAGATCTCGAGATAATGAAACTTTGTTTTCCCGAGATAACAATATAATTAATTCGAGATCTCGAGATAATGACTGTGATATGATATGACTGAGATTATGGAGGTGCCCGGGACCTTGTGGCTGGTCAGCTATGTTGTTAACGACGACATCAGGCTCACTTGGATTGCGCCGCCGACATAGCTGAAGCCTTGCTAACCGTCTTTTTAGCTTATGCGCACTAATGTGTATATTATCTGTAATAGCAAAGCATAATGCTATTTCAGCCTGTGTCAGGCCTTGATTGAAAAGATATGTGACGCGGTGATCATATGCTCCTGCTCCTCTGACATTGCTACACTGAATGATGTTTCCTGCAATGATTTAATATACTACACTATCGTTTTGTTTTCTCAATATCTCAAATTAATTATATTGTTATCTCAGGAAAACAAAGTTTTTTTATCTCGAGATGTCGAGGAAATTATCCAGTTATCTCGGGAAAACGTCAGTTGTTATTTCGAGATAATAACTCGAGATCTCGAGAAAACAAATGAAATTAACTCGTTATCACGGGAAAACGGAGGAAATAAAATGTATGAATGCATGTCCCTTTAGGGCTTCCATAATATATATATATATATATATATATATATATATATATAATTTTTTCTTTTTTTTTTGTAGCTTTGGTCCTCCGTAAGAATGCGCCCTCTTTTTTTGTCCTTTACAATACTGCTGTAAACCACTCCCACCTCCCAACCCCGTTCAGCCTCCTCTGTTTGACTTGGAATTCCTCTGTGAATTAGCAGAGTTGGTGCGTTCAAAGTCCTCACTTAAATACAAGTGACAATAGCAGTCCTAGATTGCAGGCTAGAGGTTGGACATTACTGATATGGGACTTTTAATGATACTGTTACTGTGTAATTTAATTTATTGCTATCCATACATAAAAGAAAGCACAATCACAGTTGCTACTGCATTTGGGGGAGAGTTCATCTAGGGAACTGGCTGTGTTTTGTCGGAGAGAAGAGATTTCTGGCTAAACTTGTTTTCTGGACACCCACAGATACAGTTGAGCCGGGTAACAAGCTGTAACAAGACATAGGTCTGGCTAATTTGTTGGTTATTGTTGTTGGAGTTTTCCCCTCTTAAAACATCAGTGTTTGAGACCATCCCTAAATGTATGGATTAATGTCCAAATTAAATATTAGTTGTGTTAAATAACATCAGACCAATGGAACCACTATTACTTTACACCATATTCATTACACATGGAGATATACATTTGAACTGAAAAGGGCAATCCTGTTTACTGTCAGTAATGCAATTGGCTGCAAAACTCCATTTTTACTTGCACGAAATATTAGATACCATATTACCATGAGAAAGTATATCAAGTTCTTTAGAGTTCAAACCTCCTCAATTGGGTCCTGCATTCCCCTTTTCACAGCAGGTATATTGAGTTAGTTAGTAATCTGTTTTATTGAAGTGACTCAGTGAGCAACAGCAGTATATCAGCATACACAATACCAGGATCCTGAAACTCAAGCAACTCAATGGAATGAATCATTTTATTATTTTCACCTGTGTTTTTTCAACTGTGATAAGACAAAATGTGTGTGTTTCACAAAATTACCACAACTGACATATAGAAACCTGGTGCCTGGTAGTATCCGTGTCTGTCTATGACAGATTATTACAGTTTTAACATATGTAGTGGTGGTATGTGATTTACATGAGGATGAAGATGTCATTAGAATTTCCTTTTTTGAGAGTAGCCACAACAATTTGACAGTTACACAAAAAGTGGAGGGAAAATGATCTAGTTGTTAAGAGTTATGTTTTTGTAATTATGACTTAACCTTTATGTAACCAGCAAGTCTCTTCTGTAGTTAAAGGGGCACTATGTTGTTTTGAAGAAGAAACGCAAACTCAGAATTGTAACATTTACAATATCAATGAGGTAATAATACAAGTCCGCCACATATAAACAAAGTAAAACAGTATGAAATTGTGTTGTCCTTTAAGGTCAGTTTGTTTATTCAGCTTATGGAGTCATGAAAACAAAGACATTTTGTTTGTTTAGGCATAAAATCAGTGAAGATCTTTCTCTTCAGATTAAAACTTCTTCCTGAAAACATTTATTTTAATGCATCAAAATGAATTTACAACAGTCACATAAAGGAGACAGACGAGTCAAAACATTCTTCATCAAACATGTTTTGAGGCTGGTGTTTGGATGTGGTGTCTTCTATCATTCAAACGTTTTGTCCACTTGGTGGCGTTATCACCAACTATTTTTAAATAAAAACAGTAGAAGAAGAATCCACGAGCTTCCCTCCCTTCCGGTCCCTTCCGCCCATGTCCCCCCCGCGCGCGCATCTTCAAGCAAGTTATCCTCGAGTTCAACAAGGCAGCCCGAGGTCCGCGAGCTCACTGCGGCACCAGCGAGTTTACTAACAAGTAAGCGCGTCTCTGTCTGCTGGTTTTGGCCAGATGTCAGTAAAAACAGTTAACAGGAATGTCATGTCACGGTAACGGTGAACGATATGAGACGAAGTAAGTTTTAAAGTCTTAGCCTAACGTTCGCTTAAATGAGGAAAACTATCTCCGCGTTAATGTTGATCAACAGCCTTCCGTCTGTTGTTTCATTTAGTCCTGCTAGCTTAGCCGGGGCGCTAAAACCCGCTAAACTACAACAATAGTTAACGGTTAACGACATTTTCGAGTCGGGTGTGCTGAAGTTATTGTTAGATAACCAATGTCAGGGTTTCAAAACAACACGGACCGATGGCCCGCAGGTTCATCGTCGTGTATCAGCTGTTTTGCGACTGATTTTAAGCTAGTTTGGAAATATTCACCATTAAATTGTTGGCTAACTAGCTAAATCGTCAAGTATTGTGAGGGATCTGCGTCATTAGCTGTTCTTCTGGAGAGGCCCTGTGTAGAAAACCTAGCTTAGTTGAAGAAATGTTATGATATCAGTTGATATTATTCTCAAATAATGCTGAATCCTCGTAAGTGAAACTGCGGTTTAATGAACATTTACTGACACACAGCAAACCTGTGGGGAAAGTGGTGTTTCAGCATAGTACTGCTTGGTTTCTGTGTCTCATGGCAAAATACAGCTGTGTGCACTGCTATCACAATACATGCAGAGTTTACAGAGAGTGATGTACAAGGAAGGAGCCTGTCCCAGACATATTGGTATATCGCCATAGGTTGACTGATATGAAAATGTCTTTTATTTAGAGAATACAATGCAGAAAGAATGCTTGGAGTCATTTATAATATTATATTTCCACGTAAGTTTACATTTCAGTCAGTTTAGACAAAGTTTATTGTTAAGTTGTTTATTATCTCGCCCTGTCACAAATATTTGTCGCAAGAGTTTAATAGCCACATTTCAGTGATCAATGCAAAAACTCTGTGTACATCGACCAATGTATCAGCACCTACATTTTTTACTCCCTAAAATCAGGAGTGGCATTGGCCCCAAAAATGAGTCTTGGTCGGTCTCTAATTAAGATCCATTGCAGAAAAGGGAACAAGATAATTTTTCTAATACTTTGCTGTATTTAGTATTTTTCACTGTTTTTATAACCTGTCATTAAATTGTATTTTCTTGTCTTTTGACTTCCAGGCCTGCGACTGATGGCTGGTACGAGTCAGATGGCTTGGAGTCTTTCATTCTTACATCGTCTTTAAGAGTAAAGTATTATAGGCAAGTCAGTATTAGATATTTCTAAAATGTTTTCAGATTGTGATTTCACTTTAATGGTGAAATAAAATTAAGCCAGGCGTCTTAGTGATTGCACCCACATAATGTATATTACAGGTATTCATTGTTTCTCTCTATCACAGGTCATTTGAGTATTGTCTCAAGTGGGAACTACCCATGTCTCCCAGGCGCTCCTCCAGAGGATCAAAGGCCCCCAAGAAGAGCTCCCAGAAAAGCGCCAGCCCTGTTACAGAGGTTCAGCCGCAGAGGTTGAAGGGTAAAAGGCCAAAGAGAGGGCTGAAGAAGGCCAAAGTCGATGACAGCGTAGCTAATCCAGATGAAGGGAGTGGCCGTGATATCCTCGACATCATCAACAGTACAAATGCTGCTAAACATGTTGCCAAGGAGGCGGAGGAGAGGTTTGTAAATGTGACTGATGAAGGAGTGGATGAGTCCGATGAAGACAGGTACTCTGTTGCCAGCAGTGTAGCTTCTGGTCCTTCTCTCCTACACAACACCACTGCCAAGAATTGGAGGCCCTCGAAGGGAGAGTGCTCAGCCTGCCGGAAGCTCTATCAGAAGGCTAAGAGGATGAAAGTGCCAATTAAAAATAAACTCTTAGACAATGGTGAGTGCACCAACAATGTAACGTCTGTGTGGGGAAATTGGGTCGTTGCTAATTCAGTACAGAGGAAAACCTCAATGTTTTTTTCCAAGGCCTGTGTCAGTATCGATTTCACACTGGTGTTTTGAGGCTGAATAACTTCCACATTCACATGGTCTGCGCTCATCAATGGGTAGAGATGACTGCTAGCTGCGATCCAGCGTGTTAGTCTGCTGTCACTGCTCAGATGCATCCTAACAAGTCCAACCTCTCTTTCTGGTTTGTTCTTCAGATCCCAAGTCCCTGACATGTGACCAGTGGGTGCTGATCAAGACCTGGAGACCAAGGACGCTGCCAAATGCAAGAGGGTAAGCCTGCATCTGTGTGTGGTTACTAGCTTTAAAGGGACAATTCACCCCAAAATCAAAAACACATATGTTCCCTCTTATCTGTCCTGTAGTGCTATTTGTCCATATTGATTGTTCTGGTGTGAGTAGTCTGCCTTTTCTCAAACATAATCGAACAAGACAACGCTTGGTTTGTGGTGATCAAAGCACCATAAAACATGCATATGAAAATCTCAACAGCAGTGTCTTTTTCTAGAAGATCATGACCCGGTTACTAAAACCAGGAGGATGGCAAATTCACATGCTGTCAGCAGATTTTAACAACACCTATCTTTTTATCAGGAAGCTTATGGCCCATCTAAAACTGGTTGAGAAAAGACTCAAGGTCAAGAATGGTGCAAAGCAAACTAACCAACGTGCTGGGGAGGGCAAACCATCAGTCTGCTCGAGGGCGCACACTTTCCTTCAGAGGTAATGTTCATCTTTACGCATAACGCACATTCCCTGCAGTATCAAAGCAGATACTGTAAATAGACTTGTTTACAACAAACACATCTTAAACATGCTGTGTTTTTTGTTTTAGGAACCTTCGACAGTGTGTCAGAGTTCCAGTGAAGAAAGAGAGGAAGAAGAACAGGAGGAAGAGGACAAGAGATGATTCTGAGGGTCCTCGCGTCGCCAAGCAGCAGCGCCTCCACGGCAGCAATCACCGCCAGTACATCAGTAGTGACGACACCGATGACAACAGTCTTCACCTAGCCAGGGGTAGCAGTAGCAGTGCTGGTTTTGAGGGATTTAGTGATCAAGACATGGAGATTGGACATCAGATTCCCTCCAAAGTCCCCCTGGAAAAAACCACCAAGCCCAGAGAGGTCCCAACCAATAAGAAAGCACCAAAGAGGGGTGGGTTCAGAGATTTGCTTGCCCAGTTGCGCGGCAACAGCAGCATGGTCGTCAGAGAAACACGTTAGCGAGTTGACTCCCGACTTTTGTTTTTTAAGCCGCCAGGCTTTTACTTGTGATGTTCTCATTGATGTTTGGTGTTCTGAATACCAGTCTGTAAATACTTGTTGCCATTCATGTAGAGTTGTATATAACTTTTTACAGAAGTGAACGACGTGTAACTCTATTTGAGTTTGTTGGCAAAGTTCTGCTGCAGTTTGCTGCATGCTGTACTTGCATGCTATTTATTTTTTCTTAAATTTCAAAATGCCGTTTATTTAAAGTTTCATACAACAGCATAACTGAATAAATGTGTGTTTCTTTTACATTGACGTTGTTTTTAGCCATATTAGGGATGCACAATAATATCGGCATGTAGTGGTGTCACGATTTTGATTCTGAATAGAAAAGTAGTCAAAATGAGCTTTCAATTTTGATCATCAATTTCAAACGCAGTACCAATGATCCCAGATCCTGTGTACAGCCGAAGGTAAACAAGAACCCTCACTTCAGTCAGTCAGTCTTTATTTGTATAGTGCCAATTCACAACAGAAGTCTTCTCATGTCACTTTCCAAACTGAGCAGGTCTAGATGTAGGTCTCATGCTCTTCAAAAAGTGGGAAATGCAGTGACCATCAACAGGTTACTTGTTGTCTGTTTCAGCAGGGGTGGATGGGAGTTTAGGAGCTGAACAGCCTTGGGAACAAAGGTTGCTCTCCTCCTCTGTGTTCTTCAGCCCGGGCAGCGGAGCCGGTGTCCCGAGGGGACCCACTCAGCTGCTGGGAACAGAGCGTGGGAGGGTTCCTGAAGGATCTTGCACGCTGTCCCACAATGCACTGAAAAAATTTATTTTGTTCTCGCATGCAAAAAGTAAAGACAAGTTTAGGTGGCAGCAACGGTCTAATAGCAAATGATTGTATCATTTCCTCTTAGTATAACTATTAAGGCGTGTTGGAAAAACTACAACAACCATAAAGATTAGCATAGTATATACATTTTGTCCTCGGTTTTGTGACACTGTATCTCTGTTCCTTCTTTATAAATAGAAACCTCTGTTTACCAAGGATATAAAAGGATAAGTTTAATCAAAGATGAAAATTCAGGCAGTATCTCCTCACTCCAGTGCTGATGGAATGTATGTGAAGTCCACGAAACATTTGTGGAGCTTTATAACAAAAAGGCATCGCAACATTCTGAAGTAAATGGAGACTTGTTATTTAAAAAACAAAAAGCCAGAAGCCCTGAGATCCCAAGTTTGATTTGAAAAGATGTTATTTTCATCTTTAAGGCATGGTCAAGCTTGTGCACCTACTTCAGATGGTGTGCATGCTAACGCTTTAAGCTTAGCACCTATAGTGAAGATCTCTGCTTAACATCTCCTCAAATCAATTTTGGGATCTCAGGGCTTCCGGAGACATGAATTACGCCAGATGCTGTATGGTGTTATTTTATTTTATTTATTTAGTTGTTTGGTCCCCCATCTACAGTTGTTTAGGAGAACACGGCTGTTTTGCCGTGAAGCTTCAGAAATGTTTTGTGGACTACATTTTGCCCTTTCAATGAATGAATAATTCCAGGTGGTGACTTGTTGAGAGGAGTTCTGTTAACATGGTAAAGAGATTAGATAGTTTAGTTTCTGAAGTATTCTCAAAGGGTGTGTGGATCCTTTCTCAAAAAGCCCACATGGTGGCGCCACTTAACAGAGGAATCAGCACCCCTGTTACAGTATATCAACCCTGTGCCATTCAGTGTACCTTCATACAGAACACAGTTTGACTTGCCCTATCAGGGAGAACTGCAGGTGTAATAAGTAACATTAATGATCATGAAGTGTCCCAGTGAAGGAGTACGTGCAATAAGTAGAGCCGTGGTACCAGTGCACCTAAATGGAATTCGTCCTTTAACGAATGTGATGAGTTACACCTGTGTTTTGTGCTCAGTGTCAGCTTTGAAAAAAAAAGAACTGTCAGCAGCACAATCTATATTATTACTGTCAGTTCAGATGTCTGTTCCAAGAAGCATGTTTACCATTTTATCTGGATAACTTTTGTGAGGTTAAACCAGGAATAGGTTGTTTTCTTTTTCCACATTTGAAGAGCTTTACACAGCAGTGTATTTTTGAGATGTCTGTGCTGATACCAGTGAATGTGGAGGAAGGGTGAGCAAAATGAGAAAGAGATAAGGAACTGAGGGTGTAGTCTTGGAGGTTTGACTGTGGTTTTTTGGGGGCTGCTACTGTTTACTTATGGGATTAATGTATCGGGAGAGGATGGGGACTTCCAGCCAGTGCCAAGCCAGGAAAAGTGTCTGCTGACAGGCATCACACACGTGGATGTGGTCTGTGGAGTTTAATTACAAGTTAACACACTGATTTCATTGAAATGTCATTCAAGTTAAATCGACAAATTAATACTTGAATTAAAAAATTTGAATCACAGAATTTAATATTTAACGTTGACGTTACTGGTTCCGATTAATGATGAGTTCAATTAAAAGACTAACCCGTGTGCCACTCCTGTCAACACAGCATCTGGCCAATCAGAGCCCCAGCTGTCGCTCTGTGCTGCTGATACATTTTAAACCAAAAATGAAATGGAAACTATGAGTGTTAAAGCAGGAAGCAAATGAATTGTGAGAGGGTACTTGATTTAAAGAAACATTATGTAACATTTCGGCATTAATTGTCTTAACACAACTAGACTAGAGTTGTGTACTAGCATTATCCCAAATGTTCCCGACATGTCCAAACTCAGAGAGATCCATTATTTTGTTCAAGGTAACAATGTGTTTAATATGGTCACATGTAGCTTTAACTTCCAGGAGAGAGTCAGAGGAGGGATGTTGGCAAACGTGTCTAAACGTAACCTGATTAAAACTTTCATATATTACTAACCAGTGAACATTTCTGCCTGAGTCACGTCAGATGGATTTTCATCAGCAATGGTGATTGTTTAACAATGAGAACAACTCCCATGATCCCTCACTACATACATTTTTTGAGGTTTTTTTGTTTTGATTGAGACTCAAAAAGGCAGAAATTACATACTGTGTGTTTAAAAGTCTTAAAATGAATTTGCTACTTCATTTTTAAAATTCAATTATTAATTATTTTAAAGACAATAAGGAAACAGAATTCTGAATTTGCTAATTGAATTCCCTCTTTATATGCATCCTTTAAATTCAGTTTTGATTCGTTAAAGGGGCACTATGTAGTTTTGGAGAAGAAATTCTATCAAACTGTGTTAAAATCACATTCCACAATCGGGGAGTCCAGAGGGATGTGCTCCTGCTCGTACTGGTGTCGAAACATTGCTGTTATTCTGCCCTCAGAAAGGCGCCACACCAACATCACACACACACACTCATGGTTCATTGGCAGTGAGAGATAAGAGGGAGTGCTACAGCTTTACCTTAGCTGATAATCATCTCCCATTCACTCACAGAACACCACGTTCACATTCTGCGTCCCCCCTCTCTTATACATGTTCATACGCATGCATCACATAAGACAGTGACGCAGATACAACAAGTCTGTTCACACTGCGGTTGGAGTTGAAACTCCTGCTACTTGTCCTGATTCAACAGAGCGTGGAGTCCGCAGACAGATACGGTCACACATTACACATTGTCTGATTCTCATAGGTCGGTGGTCTTTCCTATTGCCAATAGATCCTGATTATCACAAACCAGAGGTCTCAGGGGCAAAACACTTCAAGCAGTGCATGCACACACACAGCACAGCATCCTGTGATAGAACCACTATCAGCACCTGACACCTCGAAAACAGGAAAAACGTATCAGCAGGAACACAGATGTGTTGGAGTGTTTGGAGGAGGAGCGTGGACGCAGCTATATAAGCGCTGTCGGCAGAAACCTCAACTTCACTCCGCTGAGGAAGCAGAGGGACTGCCTCCGTCATGTCATACTATGAGGTAAGCATGTTCAAAATGTGTTTTGGCTGTTTATGTCTTTCCTTCCTCACTCTGTGCCCCTCAGTCACCATCCTCTAACATCTGTCTACAGCATATCGTCCTGGACTATGACCTCAATGACACGGGCTCTGGCTCTGGCTCTGGTTCTGGGGACCTGGGGGCAGATTTCGAGGAGCCCTGTGATGTGGAGCACATAATGACGGCTGACCTCCAGCAGGTCTTCTTGCCTGCCAACGCAGGTGAGAGATGAGTGGAGGGTTTTCGGTTGGTAAGCTTCCAGTGAATCTCTTTGCGTCCTTGATAAGAAGCAAAATGACTTGATTTGCTCTCCTGTGTTTGTGTGCAGGTCAAAGTGCAGCCTCACAGACCGGTATCGCCTCCACCTCTCAGCTGCTGATCTCCTCTTTGTTCTGGCGCTTCCCTTCTGGGCCGTGGACGCAGCCATGACTGACTGGCGCTTCGGAGCAGCGACCTGCGTCGGCGTGCACGTTATCTACACCGTCAACCTGTACGGCAGCGTGCTCATCCTGGCCTTCATCAGCCTGGACCGCTACCTGGCAGTGGTCCGAGCCACGGACACCAACACTGGTGGACTGAGGCAGCTGCTGGCTCACAGACTGGTTTATGTGGGTGAGTGTCAGAGGGCCTTATGAAGATCGACAGCTTTTTCTCTCTTCTTCTTCCCTCCCACAGGCCCTTACTGTTCTTTATCTTCTCTCCCTGCAGGTGCCTGGCTCCCTGCTGGCCTCCTGGCGGTGCCCGACTTGATATTCGCCCGGACTCAGGAGGGAGGAGAAGGGGCCACTCTGTGCGGGAGAGTCTACCCAGCAGACAATGCTCCTCTCTGGGTTGCAATCTTCCACCTGCAGCTGGTCCTGGTGGGTCTGGTGATCCCAGGTCTGGTCCTCCTGGTTTGCTACTGCGTCATCGTCACCAGGCTGACCCGAGGCCCTCTGGGGGGCCAGAGGCAGAAGCGGCGGGCCGTCAGGACCACCATCGCGTTGGTTCTCTGCTTCTTCGTGTGCTGGCTGCCATACGGAGCAGGCATCTCCGTGGACGCTCTGCTGCGTCTAGAGGTCCTGCCACGCGGCTGCGGCCTGGAGGCCATCCTGGGCGTGTGGCTGGCGGTGGCCGAGCCCATGGCATTTGCACACTGCTGCCTGAACCCTCTGCTGTACGCCTTCCTGGGGGCCGGGTTCAAGAGCTCAGCCCGCAGAGCACTCACACTGAGCCGAGCCTCCAGTTTGAAGATTTTACCACGGAGACGTCCGGGGGCCTCCACGACCACAGAGTCCGAGTCCTCCAGTTTACATTCCAGCTAGTGTTGGCTTGAGCTGTATATATGTGTATATACTGTAAATACATGTGTGTGTGTGTGTGTGTGTGTGTGTGTTTGAGGATGTTTACACAAAGTATCTGAGAGAGTAAGGAGCAGTCTGCTGGCCCACGACTTGTCTTCTCATTTCCTGGTTTCTTTGTAAATACTTATTAGGTTTGTTTTCAGTTCTGCTGTGTTTGTTGTCTACTGTTGCAGATGTTTGTAATAAAATATACCAAATAACCACATCAGTGAAAATGTTTTCTTTTCTCGTTTCTTGCTTCCTGGGTGAAACCACAGCTAATGCCACCATGATCACGTCTCCTCCTCAGTGGGAGACGCAGACGTCATTTAGGCCCAAACTACACAAATAATTCTACCAAGTCTGCT
The DNA here is from genome assembly GCF_965226575.1 of Pagrus pagrus. Taxonomy (NCBI): domain Eukaryota; kingdom Metazoa; phylum Chordata; class Actinopteri; order Spariformes; family Sparidae; genus Pagrus; species Pagrus pagrus. The sequence goes on along the minus strand of NC_140196.1, from coordinate 22,775,578 downwards.
AATGAGGTGTTAAATGAAGATGAAGGCATTTCAGCTTTATCACAGAAAGCACATGTAAAAGGGACAGGAAAGGTGGAAAAGGAAAAACAATGAGCCAGAATCAAATCTATTTTTTATTCAACAGCTGCCAACTATTGTCCAAGGCTGCTTTTTGCAAATACTAGCATTTTCCCTGTTGTTTGGTGTGAGATGGTGGTTTACAGATAAAGGCTGTTTGACAAAAGTGTGAAAATCAGTTGGTATTGTGAGGCGTGTTCTCCTAATCTTTACCATCAGCCTTTCTCCCTCTGCACTGATTCAGAGTCACTCAGCCGCCCGCCATCTGAATCCACTGGTCCGCAGCATTTCATGGTTCTGTTGAGAAATGAAACTGTGCTTTTTGCAACGTGATGTGTGATGGCCAGGTGTGTCTGAGTCACACGCTCCAGTGTGTGCGTGAGTGGACGTGTGTGTGTCAGTGTTTTGGGGGCAGCAGGTGAGATTTATGTTGATGATATAAACAGTGTGCTTCTTCTACGTAGAGAGATGGGAGCACGGGGGGGTCAGGAGGTCTATTTTTCCAGCGCTTTAATGCACTCGCACACACACACAAAGTGCTTCCCACATACGCTACTTCCACTTGGAAGTGGAAGAAACAGAAGCTGGAAGTTTGTTGCGTGTCCTGTTTCCTGGAGGATGAAGAGGAGAGTTGTGAGAGAGGCTTAAAGGAAGAATACAGTAAGACGGATTGGCTGTGCGTGAGTAACTGTGTGCATCAGTGTGACTCAATCCTGCCGTGTGTATGTGCGGCTTTATAGATACAGACGTGTGTGTGCGAAATCAATATATTCAGTCAATGTTGGAAAAAACATTCTTATATATTTGGCCCTCTCTCTCCCTGTCTCTCTCCGTCCTTCACACACACACACACACAGACACAGACACACACACACACGTACACACCGTCACACACTTCTCTTCTATTCATAGTGTATTCAAAACAGGAAAGACTTCCTGCAGCTCATTTTAGGAAAAACAAGCAGCTAAAACAATCAAACAGCCAGAGCAGCTCTGCACTCAGCAACACAGAGAGCTGCGACAAAATAAATCAGTTTAACAACATGAGGAGCCTGTAGTGTGATGGTGATGTGTAAACAGACAGTAGATCTGTTAAGTGTTCAAAGTCACGATTGTTGTGAGCTCTTGCAAATGACACAAATAAATTCATGACCCAATTATAGATTTTCCCATATTTTCATTCAAGTTTTGAGTCAGTTTCATGTTTTATCAAACCATACACCAAACTTAGAAGCACCGAAAACCAGTGTTGTAAAAAAAGTACCCAAAAGTCGTACTTGAGTAAAAGTAAAGATATCCTGATAAAATAGTACTTTGGTTCAAGTGTAAAGTCACCTGTACTGATAGTATTTAAGTAAAAGTCTCGACAAATGTACTCAAGTATCAAAAATACAAGTAGAAGCAAATTCAGCATTTATTTCCATTGATTTATATATTGTATTGGATGGGTCCATTGATTATCAGATGTGATAATCGCAGTAATCAGGCTCAGTGTTTATTTTATCTGATTGTCGATAAAATAAACTAATTCAAAAATGTGCTACTTTGGCTCTGATGCAGTATGTAATCTGCAAAGTAAAAAGTAACTGAAGTTATCATTTACAGTCAATATAGTGACGTAAAAAATACTATAAAATACTAAAAGTAAAATAAAAGACCTCAAAGTAGTAAAAAATGAGTGTGCATGTGCGTCCTTGTGTGTGCGTGGATGTTTTCTTCCCATGCTCAGTACAATGCATGTGTGTTCTCAAACCCATCCCATGCCACTGTGTAAATGTCACTCAAGTGTGTGTGTGTGTGTGTGTGTGTGTGTGTGTGTGTGTGTGTGTGTGTTTGTGTTTGGTTTGTAGTATATATTTACTCTTGGTAATTTTCTCATTATTTTTATCCTACATAGGATACATCTACTGTTGAGGTAAAGAGTGTTGGTTAGATTCCGTTTTTTTTTTTTTCCACTTGTGTTACTTGTCACCTTCATGCTAAACACTTCAACGGCCATCTGGTAGGAATCAAAGACCGACAAATGGTTGATCACTCACACCTCTATGTGTCTCCAGCATTGTCATAGTATGCTAACCTATGGTCGGTGTTGTGAGCCAGTGAGCCTCATTGTTTTACACTTTGTTGTTAGCCTGAATCATCTGCCCAAAATCCCTATTTACATGCTATAACACTTTGACAGCTACATGGCCCCTAAGCATGGGTAGTTTTACCACCTCTGCAGACGCTCTGTCTTCTTGTAAGTGAATGTTCCCTATGCAAAGACTGACAATATACTTTTGAGTGATATTTTAGGGAGGCTTTTAGTGTTTCTTTGTTTTGTCCAACATAAGACACATATACTGCAGCATTATAATTGTGTGTGCATGTTAGCATTGACATTAGCATATAGCTCAAAGCAGTACAGTGCCTAAAAACAGCTTCATAGAGCTGCTAGCTGTTAGCTGATTTGTACGTGGTGTCCATCAATATCAGTTCTGCATTTAAACACAGGTTATAATTATTACAGTTATTGGCACAGTGACATGTTCTTGTTGTTTTGCTTTGTACTCCAGATTTTCAATAGCATTTGAAATGCAAATGCTAAAATGCTAATGCTAAGCTGACACTTTTGGCTGAGCAGCTACACTGAAGATTTCTGCTTTAAAAAGGGTGTAAATAACATCTTTTCAGATCAATTTAGGATCTCTGTATGGAGACACTTTGTTTTTTTTGTTTTGTTTTTTAAACGTTTTTAAACAAGTCCCCATCTACTTTTGCAGTTTAGGAGAATGCTGTTTTGCTTTGAAGCTCCAGAAATGTTTTGTGGACTACACAACTTCACCTGACTCTGTATCAGCATGAGGGTGAGTAGATAATGACTGAATTTTCATTTTCAGGTGAACTTTTCCTTTAATTTGGGGCCTTTAATGCTCACATTAATGGGTCCCCATCTTCTCTATGTGGGTTCTATATTTTCCAATTAATACTGTCTGAAATCTATGATCTGCAGACATCAGCAGACACTCTGTGTCTTTGTGGGCTTTTTGACTTCAGTCTGGTTCACCCATGAACTTGAGCACCAGCACTAAAACCTCAGTCACTGTTTCGTGTCAAGTCCAGTGTGCTGGAGTAACCCAGAAAAACAATGAGAATGTGTCACCATGTGAATACAAATACACAAGGAAATGACCCTATTTAAAACATAGTTTCCCTCTTCTCTTTCATATCCTGCAGCTTGTAAGAGCATATAGTTGCAACAAATCTGACACCAGTGTTCATCTTTAACTTCTGTAATGTCACAACCAGTGGTGAAACGTTGCTGCATAAATGTATTGTTGAGGCACTTCTACGCCGCTTCTGCCTCAGAAGTGAATATGTAATGTAATATAATAAATATATTTACAGATGTAAATATATAAATAAACCCCTCCTCACCAACATAGATGGCACTGATGCTCTGGGGGTGCATATGTGTGAGTGTTAGGCATTTTAGTGTGTGTATGTGTGCGTGTGTGCGTGTTTGCCTACAGATGGTCAGGTTCATTCATATTCAGACAGGCTGAGTTTCCTGCTGCTGAACAATCGTGGGAAAAGCAGAGGTCAAGACAAAAGGAGAAATAAAGACGGAGAGAAAGACTGGGCTGCATCCAAATGGCCAGCGATAACTTCCTGCTTTGTTCCTGGTGGATTAATACAATGTGACAGGTGAAACCAATAGCCTGCCGGGAGTGTTTGTATTGACCTCAGCAGGTGGAGACGTGAGAATGATGTGGGAACAGAAATAGAAACTAATGGAATAATAGAGTAGGAATCAGTGTTGGTCACAGATGGTCCTGTGACTGCAGACTTGTTGTGTAAGTCTGGATGTCCCCTCAATGCTCTCTCCTTCCTCCAAACTAAAAGACAGACATGTTAAAAATCCTCCTGCCCATCCATCCATCCCATATAAACCCTAATGATTTTTGATACATTATTAATAACACACTATAATATAGTTTTGAGCAGAAATAAGAGTATTTTCAAGTGTTTATTTGCGTGTTTATCAACAATAAAGCATCTACAACTAATGTTAATAAAATAATGATACAGATATACAGTGTATAGTAGCTGTAACCATATTTAAAGTTGCAATATGTAAGAATTTTAGTTGAAAACATCCCAAAATTAACTAAAGTTATCAGCAGGATGCGAAGAAACAAGAGTTTTGATGTAACAATGTCTATGTATTGTTGCAGAGATATCTACTGAAGTTAGCATGCTAACCAGCTAGCCCTGGACTGTCATAGCCCAACATTCCCCTGCTGCTCTGCGCTCCCAGTCTGGACTAAGCTAACTAGCTAATGGCAACTACAGTTAGCAGCAGTCAATGGTTACTGTAGTGATATGCTGCCTCCTATTGGTTTGGAGTATGAGTTCGACAGGTGGCCACTTCTTACATATTGCACCTTTAATGATATGAACAAACACACATAAATAAATGGTGGTTATCAACTGTTTATAGACATGTGCTAACATGAACATTGTGGGCAAGTTCTTTATAAATGTTTTCAAAATGTTGTGTTTGAAAGCACATACAATAGCAGTTTCACACAAAAAATCTTGATCAAAGGTCCACTTACTAGATTTCTCACAAAGCTTTCGGCTGCATCTCATGCCCTTCATCAGCTGGTATTTGCTCAGTTGTCACTGAGAAAGAAAAAGTGTTTAGAAATAAGCAAATCATTTCTAAATCAACAAAGATTTAATATTTCACTATAAGAAAAATTATAAGATATTGTTCAAATATTTGATATAAAATGAAATAAATGAGTATTGGGATGTACATATGACTCTGATGACAGTGGACTGGTTCTACTTTTCCCCAGCCATTATAACCACTAGTATATTACTATGATGATAATGTTAGGGTCTGTTCAATGAACAGCCTCCTCCAGTGGTCATGCAAACTCACTACACTACGTTGTCAGTGGTTTTGGATCCAGTTGTGATACACAGTGAAGGTGGTGCAGAATACCAACACATTTGTGTCAGAAAATCATCATCTTCAGCGCCCTCCTACTGTAAGTAATGAGTGGTGAGACAGACAAAAGCACTGGTGCACAGCTTTTCTTCCACCTAGCACACACTCCTACAGTTTATATTTACTGCTTGTTTGTTTTTTTAATATCAAGTATTTGGTCCCTAAAGGCTTGAAACTAGCTTCAGATTGAAAGTCTCATTCTTCAATAGCTGCAAAACTGTAGAAATGTCTCCTTCGACAGCCCGCTCAAACTATCTGCTGTCCACATGTATCCTCAATATGCCAAACATGACACATATATTTTTGCCAAAATATGCCAAACTTACATTGTTTCCAAACAACAAAACAGACCCCAATAAATTGCAATATACGGAGCACAGTGCTGGCAGATAAACACTCTGTTTGGTTTATGTTCTCTTTTGCCCGTTAGAATACATTGTAGTTGACGTGAATTCAATAACCGTAATAACAGCTGCTGCTCTCTACTAACCCAATAACATCACTTGTGAGGACGAACCAGCAACTAAGAGTGGCTATCTGCAACAATCATCCCTCACTGGCTTCCCACTGACCTACACTGGCAACGGTGGGTGAACAGTTATTTCTCTGTATCACCTAGGTTACTATAACTATAGTATTTTAACTGACTTTAACAATACCTCTAGGACAAGCTGAACTGACACAAATTTGTACCAGAAACTTCTTTTTCTTAAAGCGACATTATGTAGAAATTGGCATTTGTGTGATTTGTACTGTAGGTGCTAACTACGAACAAAACTCATTACGTAATAACAATGTTATGTGTTGAAGTAAACATGTATGTAACGCTGTGATCCCCCCCTCTCACTGAGGTTACATAGAACAGGAACAAGTGATGGGGGGCAGAGTGGCTGAGACAGAGACACCATTCACCCGATTACAAGACACTGAACCATCAACATGATCATGAAGGTGTTGTTTTAAGGTGAAAAGGCTACATAATGTTGCCTTAAACCAGGCTGTGTGCATCTGCAGCCAAGGTCTATGTGATGTTGACTGTTCATGCGAGTGTACCTAGATAAATGAGTTTCCAGCGCCCTGCAGTGGCCGCAGTGAGGAACTGCAACACCACATTGCAATTGTGGCTTTCAAACACACGACTGATGTTACAGTTGTAATCACACTAACAACGATATTGACATGTAATAATAATTATATTATATTATATAATAATAATAATAATAATAATAATAATAATAATAATAATAATGTTGTTGTTAATATGTTGTCTGTATTGTGTCTACTTTATGTCAAGTTAAAATGACAGAACAGAACAAATAAGCACTTTTTTAATCACCATTTTTTTCGCCCTGAACTTTATTGTCTTGAAGCCGGAAACATGCCGCGGGAAAGAGCAGAAGGACTTCACGTCAGTTGCTCCTGATTGGTCACAAGCCGGAGAACGTTTGCATGCTATCGCCGATTGGTCGAAAGCGGCGCGCCAAAGATCACGTGTCTCCCTTTTCGCGCGAAACTGTAGCTCTGTTGTCAGGACTCGAGCGTGCTGTGTGTTCCTGTGTCCGGAGAGCAGCGGTGCGGATCTGTAACTTGCGGGACTTTTTGACTCCTTTGTCGCAGTTTGACGGTGTTTCAACATGGATGTTGCCACAACGACCGCGGAGAATGCCGGAGAGATGGTGAAGGACGAGTTGGCGGAGAAATGCCAGAAGTTATTCCAGGCTTTCTTGGAGGAGTAAGTCAGTCAGTCAGGCAGGCAGCACCAGGCTTCATTGTGTTGTTGTCGGCCCCAGATCGCGCTGCGCACGAACTGATATCGAAAATATACTTTAATGTAATCAGTTTTTATGAGGATCAGATGCTTTGTTGATCAATGCATTACAGTTGAATTATCTCTCTGTGTCCGCGTGCAGGTTCCAGACCGGGGATGGGGAGGTGAAGTATGTCCGGGAGGCCGAGGAGCTGATCCGGCCTGAGAGGAACACCCTGCTGGTGAGCTTCACAGACCTGGAGGGCTTCAACCAGGAGCTGGCCACCACCATCCAGGAGGAGTACTACAGGTGAGCTGACACAGGAAGCAGCAGTTGATCAACACCTTGTCACCTACAGAGATGAAGTGAGCAGCACCACTACCTCACTGCTGAAGCTGGTACTCTGATACACAGTGGTGGAAGAAATACTCAGATCTTTTACTTAAGTAAAAGTAGTAATGGCACAGTGAGAAAGTACTCCATAACAGGTGGAAGTCCTTCATTCAAAACTTTAAGTAAAGGTTCAAAACTAGTAGCAGCAGCATGTAATCGGAGTACTAAGAGTAATAGTCCTCTATGTAGAATGACCCATTTCAGGGTTGGGAGGGTTACTTCAAAAATGTAATCCAATACAGTTACTAAGTATTTGTAGCCAGGAACTTAATCCAAGTATCACAACATTAATGTAACTTGATTACTTTCTGTTACTTTTGAATTACCTCAATACCAAGTATATGCAGATAAAGTAGAGAAATCTATATAATATCTTCAATTTAATGTTTAAAGAACACACACTTTTGTATTTGTTTCTCACTCAAGACCAGAGTGGCAATGTGAGACTCAAGTGTTGTCATGTGTGTGTATGCATAGTTACAGACTCGTACATCATTCATTATCTAGATATTGTAGTCCTGTTAGTAATCTCCTTTTTACTGAATACATCTGTTTTTCTGTAACTTCACTGGAATTAACTTACTGGAGATACTTTTTTTGTATCCTGATTATTTAGTCCTGTTAATGTCATTCCAACTTTATTTGTATAGCACCTTTCAAACAAATCAAAATGCAATTCACAGTGCATTACAAGTGACTGAACATAAACATGGTATATTAAGAAAAACAAAAACAGGTTGCAATAAAATGAATAATTAAAAATGATAAAAGATAAAAAGTAAATGATAAAAATGAAATGTTGCACGTAAAAGTTGATTTTAAAAAATGGGAATAGAATAATATAAAAGTTAAATGTAGATAAAGATCTATTTAAATATAGTAAAAAACGAATATAGGTATTATTCATAATATGAATTTGCAAAGTAATAACAACTGTAAGATACATGTAAAGTAAAAGTATAGTGGATTAGAAGTGCAGTATAAGGTAGAAGAAAAATGCTCAAGTACAAGTACCTTCAAATTGCACTTAAGTACAGTACCTGGTAAAAGTAGTGTTACATCTCATCACTGCTAATATAAGTGCACACATTATATTACCTGTATCAGTGACTAACAGCCATAGACAGACTGCTGTGGACTGACCTGAAGGGTTGTGTTTTCAGAGTCTACCCCTTCCTTTGTCGGGCGGTGCGCAACTTTGCTCGTGATCATGGGAACGTTCCCCTGAACAAAGAGTTCTACGTGGCCCTCGAGGATCTGCCCACCAGACACAAGTACGTTCATTTCAGACAGCTTTTATTGGCATATGATTTGTGAACTTGTAGCGCAGTAGTCTCAGTGATTAGTTTGATATGTAAAGCTCGAGCAATATATCAAATCTGACCCCTTTCCTGTGTGTGATGTAGGATCCGTGAGCTGTCATCCATGCGTATCGGCACCCTGGTGAGGATCAGTGGTCAGGTGGTGAGGACACACCCAGTCCACCCTGAACTGGTACGATATCCTGCCGTCAACACATGCATGAAAATAATCAGTGGTGTGAGGTAGCAGCCACACTGATGCATAAATGTGGTAATGTCGAACTTGTCTGATGATTGTTCCGCCTTCTTTGTGGTTGCAGGTGAGCGGCACCTTCCTGTGCATGGACTGCCAGGGGATGATCAAAGACGTCCCCCAGCAGTTCAAATACTCCCCGCCCACCATCTGCAGGAACCCCGTCTGCAACAACCGCTCCCGCTTCCACCTTGACACACACAAATCCAAGTTCATCGACTTCCAGAAGGTAACTGAGAGAGAGGATACATGAACGGGTGCGCTGATGACAGCATTAGCCCGGCGTTGTCTGATTACATCTTATCTCTTATTGTTCAGGTGCGAATCCAGGAGACGCAGGCAGAGCTGCCTCGTGGTTCCATCCCACGCTCGCTGGAGGTCGTGCTGAGGGCCGAGGCTGTGGAGACGGCTCAGGCCGGAGACCGCTGCGACTTCACCGGGACCCTCATCGTGGTGCCGGATGTGTCCCAGCTCCGCACTCCTGGTACGACTTTGAGCCTCCAGTTGACCTAAGAAAGTACTTCATAAAATCATTGTAGTTGTTTTGTTTCATCGGACACCTCATTATTGTCCCCTCTCCAGGAGTGCGAGCAGAGACCAGTACCCGTGTAGCCGGAGGACCACAGGGCTACGACTCTGAGGGTGTGAGGGGGCTGAAGGCTCTGGGAGTCCGAGAGCTTTCATACAGACTGGCTTTCCTGGCCTGCAACGTGGCCCCAACTAACCCAAGAGTAAGAGACTAATAATGAGCACATTTACATAGTCATCACATCTATTAGATGTTTGGTCCATAAAATGTCAGTTTAGTGTCAGAAAATATTTGCATTTAAGAAGCTGGAATCAGACAAGTTTGAACTCTTATACATAAATAAAGCTCCAAACATGCTTATCTTTCACTTACAAGTGTGTCTTTCCTCTGGTTGTAGTTTGGCGGTAAGGAGCTGCGGGAGGAGGAGCAGACCGCCGAGAGCATCAAGAGCCAGATGACGGAGAAGGAGTGGGAGAAGGTGTTCGAGATGAGCCAAGACAAGAACCTGTACCACAACCTGTGCACCAGCCTCTTCCCCACCATCCACGGTCAGTGCTCCAACTGTCTCTGAACACTTTCTCCAGCCAGGACAGCTCTGGTACATGGTTTTAGAGCTGGAATGTTTTTTTTAAGCTAAATGGTGAGTTTGATTGTGCAGGAAACGACGAGGTGAAGCGCGGCATCCTGCTGATGCTGTTCGGTGGCGTTCCCAAGACGACCATGGAGGGGACCTCGCTGAGAGGAGACATCAACGTGTGCATCGTCGGTGACCCGAGTACTGCCAAGAGCCAGTTCCTCAAGTATGTGACGCAACGTAGAAAAGTCTCCTTCAACTATATAGAGATTGTAGGACTGAATGACTCACGGATCTTTAAATGTGTGTTTGCAGGCACGTGGAGGAGTTCAGCCCCAGGGCGGTGTACACCAGCGGGAAGGCCAGCACGGCTGCAGGTCTGACGGCAGCTGTGGTCCGAGACGAAGAGTCCAACGAGTTTGTCATCGAGGCCGGAGCTCTGATGCTCGCCGACAACGTGAGTGTTATGAGCCACTACTGACGGCGAAGGAGGACGTTATGAAGTGTATTTAGTGGTGTTTACCGCAGTGTTTTTTTTTTTCTTTCTCCAGGGCGTGTGCTGCATCGATGAGTTTGACAAGATGGACCTCAAGGACCAGGTGGCCATCCATGAAGCCATGGAACAGCAGACCATCAGCATCACCAAGGCCGGAGTCAAGGTAATGGCAGCCGGAGCAAAAATGTAACTTTTGTCGAGGTAATTGTGGCAAAAACGGAAAGTGAAAGATCCAAGATCGAGTGCTTAGAGCTGCTTGAAATTGTAACCGCATTATTTTAATAATAAATGTTTCATATTGGCTAAGGCAGGTTATATAGGATTCTTAAGTCTACTTACTGTCAGGCGACTTCATTTTTAAATATGAAACTTTGTCACCCAATTTTCATTGCCTGGTCGTGAGGCAGTCTATCCACACTGTGAAAATTATTTCAACCTGTTTTTAAACGCAGTGAACTTGTTTCAAGTATTCTTTACATTTCTAGTTAAATTTTTCCTAATTCTTGTGCAGCAAACTGCATCATTCTCTTTTCCAGCGAGGGACGTTCATTTCTAGTGCCTTTTTTAAACAAGTTGATTTAAATTAAAATGCAACAACTGATATGTCCTTTTTCATCTTGAACACTTGAACCGCCACCCTAACTGGAAATAAAAGCCTGTTTTGCTCTAATGTTTAAATACATGTGGCTTTAAAATACATTTAAGACTTTATAGGCCCGTTAATGGTGCACCTCTGAGTCTGCAGTACTCAGTTATACACTCTGTATGAATAAAAACACTGGAAAAGCTTGAAAAGTGCTTTAAGTTGACAATGGAAGAGGTGTAGGAACCCTGTCTCTGCAGTAGAATAACCAGGCATTGCCTCCATCTTCCTCAGGCCACCCTGAACGCTCGCACATCCATCCTGGCTGCTGCCAACCCGGTCGGAGGGCGCTACGACCGCAGCAAGAGCCTGAAGCAGAACGTCAACCTGACCGCCCCCATCATGAGTCGCTTCGACCTCTTCTTCATCCTGGTGGACGACTGCAATGAGGTCTGTTAACTTGCTTCTGCGCTGATTATTAAATTAACATTTTTTTTTCATTCTTGCATTTATCTGAACTGGTCTAAAGCTGCATGCGTCTGTCTGTATCCCAGGTGACGGACTACGCCATCGCCAGACGCATCGTGGACCTGCACTCCCGCATAGAGGAGTCTGTGGACAGACTGTACACTCTGGATGAGATCCGCAGATACCTGCTCTTCGCAAGGCAGTTCAAACCTAAGGTGGGTGTCTGCCTGCGCCGACTCTGCGTTCACATCAGGGTTGTGCGCTTGTGATCTGTATTAACAGTTGCACGTTCCCGCTTGTAGATCTCCAGCGAATCCGAGGAGTTCATCGTGGAGCAGTACAAGCGTCTGCGTCAGCGTGACAGCTCCGGAGGCGTGTCCAAGTCCGCCTGGAGGATAACGGTGCGACAGCTGGAGAGCATGATCCGCCTTTCAGAGGGCATGGCACGCATGCACTGCTGTGACGAGGTGGGCAACGAATGATATTGTAAAGTGACCAATAAGGTTTAGTAATGTAACTACTCACAGGTGTATTACATGATACAATGTTGACCTTTGTCTCTCTCTGTGTTTTCAGGTGCAGCCCAAACATGTGAAGGAAGCCTTCAGACTCTTAAACAAATCCATCATCAGAGTGGAGACGCCCGACATCAACCTGGAGCAGGAGGACGAAATGGAGGAGGAGGAGCAGCAGGAGGAGGACGGTACTGACAAATCTACACACCGAGATAAAATGTAACATAGTAGATCAATAATAAGTGTGAAGGATCATACGTTTTTAACTAATAAAAACTTGTACATGCAGGAAACGCCATCCCTAACGGAGTGAATGGCGTCAACGGACACGTCAATGGAATTAATGGTCACGACAAAGGCGAGCCTGGCAGCCAGGCCAAACCGTCCCTCCGCCTGTCCTTCACCGAGTACAGACGCATCTCCAACCTGCTCGTGCTGCATTTGCGCAGGGCAGAGGAGGGTAAGAGAGGTTCCTCTTCATACAACGGAAAAGTTTCCAGAATTGCTTTTTCTTTCATGATTCACTCCAACGTTCTTACCAATATTCTGTGTCGCAGCTGAGGAAGAGGAGGAGCTGAAGAAAAGTGCGGTGGTGAACTGGTACCTGAAGGAGATCGAGTCCGAGATCGACTCTGAGGAGGAGTTGGTCAATAAGAAGGGTCTGATAGAGAAGGTCCTCCACAGGCTGGTGCACTATGTGAGTCCGTCCTTCACAAAAACAAAGCTGAGTCGTCGTTATCCAAGTTTTGACAATAACTGATGACTTGTGTGTGTGTGTGTGTGTGTGTGTGTGTGTGTGTGTGTGTGTGTGTGTGTGTGTGTGTGTGTGTGTGTGTGTGTGTGTGTGTGTGTGTGTGTGTGTGTGTGTGTGTGTGTGTGTGTGTGTGTTTCAACAGGATCACATCCTCATTGAGCTGTCTCAAGCAGGGCTGAAGGGCTCAGAGCCAGCCAGCACAGAAGAAGAAGAAGCCGTTATGGTCGTCAACCCCAACTACATCCTGGAAGATTAAACTCCTCCCCTTATCCATCCTGTTTGTTTTTCTCCACCGCCCTTACAGCCTCCATCATTGCTGATGTTAAACCTTAACAATAACGTTCAAGGTTTCTGAATGCTCTTATGTAACACATACATAATAGTAGCCCTGGAGATGTCATACGCCCTGTTTTTGGAGTTTATCTGTACTGTACAAACGAATATGAGCTCTTTAAGGAAAGAAAAAGTGTTTTAGGTCAAACTGACTTTTGTAAATAAGCTGCTCTCTTTGCTCCAGTTGTTTGCTGGCTTCTGTCTGTTTGTTTGGCTCTTAGTTTATGGAACCGCCCTGAATTGCTGTTTCTCCATAACTGTATATTAAAGGCATATATTGAGGCTTATTTGCCTCCATGGATTCAAGTTATATTGTATGTCTTTTTGTAAAATTATGTTATGATGTGAATGAAAATAAATAAACTGTTGACATAAACACAACTGCTTGGTTTGTATATAATAATTAACACTAATTATTAAAAATTCATCCTGTGTTGTATCTAATCGCTACATCATGATGACCACTAGGTGGCAGCAGGCAGACGTCATAACTGTACTGCGCATGCGCGACTGACATTATTCAACAAACATGGCGGCACCCTACGTGACAGCAGTGAGGACAGCACTGAAAGGTAAAACACAGGTGTACTAACATTACACCTTCTCTAAAAAGTGTAGGAGCCGCAGTTAAACAGAATTAACATCGAAGTTACCTTCGGCTCGGCCTCTTACAGTGTAATGACCGTCAGACTGTTATTTTGTCGGAACTTTGAATCACACAGATGACTTTCTAACGATGTAACCGGACTCAAGCATCAAATGAACCTCCCCGCTAAGGTGACACAATATTTTTTTTAATGGAAGAATAAACGTGTTTCTCTCTCTTAGGTGTGCACCTTGTTCCCGGCCGCTGGCTCCTCACGCGGAGGAGCAACAACCCGGCAGTGTGTCAGTGTTTGCGGCTACATGTCTCCCCCGCTGCCTCCCTGTGCAGCAGGACAGACACACAGAGGAGCACCCAGCCACAGAGCACAGCCGGCACCCACACTGACCACAGGAGAGCTGGGGAGGAAGAGGAGGAGGAACCTGAAGGTCCTGAATACATCCCCAAGAAAAAGGCGAAGAACCCCATGATGAAGATTGGCTATGCCTGGTGAGTCTACTCTCTTCATTCATGTACATGTGTATGTAAATATACAGTTGTAGTGGTACAACACCCTCCAGATCACAACAGTCATTCTTATGTAACTGTCACAAAAAGTGATCTCCTTGTAGAGCACAACTCAAGTCATCAGAAATATAAAAATACACTGTACTAAGTAATGTAAGTCATTGTACAATGAGGAATAAAATATGAATGAGAATTCACCTTGAGTCTCGGCCACATCATATAACAGGAAGGAGATCCGCACACTTTACATATATTATATAAATTGTATCAGATATTCTGTCAATGCAATTTGTAAATTGTGATTTTGTTGTTCTGTTCTGTATATGCACATCTTTTGCATGTCTGTCCGTCCTGGGAGAGGGATCCCTTCTATGTGGCTCCCCCTGAGGGTCTAAGGACAGAGGATGTCGTTCACTGTACAGATTTTAAAGCCCACTGAGGGGATTGTGATTTTGGGCTATATTAATAAAATTGATTTGTAGACCAGTAAGCCTCTACCTGAATGTAACTGTGACTGTGACTAGTCAGATTCTGCGTCATCCACACTACAGTCATTTGTCAGGAGGCAGTTTGTTTCTAATTTAGGATTGCACCAAACGTCAGCAAACCATTTTTTATTAGACAAAAAGAGCAATTTTCCTCGAGCATCATGGCTAGCACACTGCACTGTGAGCACTGCTCCTGGGGTGCTACTTGAAAAAGTTAAATTTTCTGAATAACGTGAAAATAAAGATAAAAAAATAACAATTGAGAAATAAGTTTAGTGTTGTAGTGATTATTTAGAGCTTTAGGTCTCAAGGTAAAACCCACTGGTCTGCTGCTGGCTCATTCCCTCCGTCTGAGAGTCAGATCTACTAAATTATTAATTCTTAACGATCTATATATTGAGTGCTCTTGTCTGCAGTGACAGCTGTTATGCAGACACTAACAGCTAACATGTTCACAAACTGACAGAAAAACAATGCAAGTGTTTATATTCATGTGCCAGAAGTCACGTAGACGCACAGTGTTGAGGGACACAGCAGATGATTATTACATTTATTATGTACACCAAGGTACAACAATAGTCTTACACAGCACTCCTCCAACACAATCCTACCTTCATGAAGATATTACTATCTACATTATAGTCTCTACACTCATTTATAAAAAGGTGGACAAAATATTAGAAAAACACAAAAAACTGCTTGAAATATGACCAGAAAGTTGATTCAACACCAAAACAGCTTTAACACAAATTTTAGTGAGGAAATCATCTATGATCTTACTCTTGTCAGACTCTGCCATGTCATTTTTAAAGTATAGATTCCACCGCATATTTCCATACATACCTACCATTGTTTCACCAGACACAGGAGTCATGTGATTTTAGTCCCATGCGAATTGACATTTCTGTGATTTTGGACAGCAGTCAGCAGCCGTGCCGTAAGATCGGCTGAAGTGATGTGTAAACATGATGACAGTTAAACCACAAAGCATCCATTATTTGATCTAAATAAGCTGCAAATGTGTATTTATGCTTCTAACACATGCAAAAACTGTGCAAATCAATTCTAAACTATATTAATAATGTGGCTGCTGAAACGCAGAGCTTTGACATCTCATCCAGGAGATATTGTCAGTAAATAGTGTGACAGTAAACAGACTTCACTGTAAAAAACACTGATGCAGGAGAGTCATTTCTAAATCACAAGAGGTCTTCTGGTAAAACTAGTCTTGTGCGAAAAAGGGCGTTAGTTTTGTGTACCCAATAATAAACTGTGTGTGAGTGTACAGCATGTGTTCAGCTTACATTTCACAAGTTGTGCCACTCCTTCCCAGCAAATTGTGTTTCTAGAGAGGGAAGACTGGATGATCTAATCACAAGAGGAAACATGAGCACAGTAATTACCATTAGCTCCCTAACCATGACTCAAACACTCTTACCCTCGCCCTTTTTGCTTCTTCTACACTACACTATGTTGATGTTTTTTCTATGCTCATAATCAATAATGGATACTGTGTGTGTTGCCCACTGAGTAAAACAATTATTGATCTCTCCCCTCCAGGATGATAGGCCTCCCCACGGGTATCATCAGCTTCATCCTGGCCAAGAGACAAGTGGACAAGAACCGACTGAAGCAGCTGAAGATTCGACAGAGGATGAAAAATTCAAACGAGGGGGATTACGAAGGCAGTCGCTACCGCCATCCTGCAGAAGAAGTTAAACTGGACCGATAATGCTTTGAGATATCATATCCTGAATGTCACTACTGAGGCGGTGCCTCGTGCGCTACAACCCAATGACTGATTACAGAAGGGGTGTCACCTTCATGAGCTTGAGTTTTAAAACATCCAAAACCTCTTTCAGACATTCAGAACTGGGCTGTGATTCTTCTAAAGGCTAACGTGGATGGAAATCTGAGAGGGAACGTGCTTGTGCCCGAGCCTTAAGTCAAGACAGATGTTTTGTTTTTGCTCATGAACACAGATGAATCATACTGTTAATGTTGACTGCTTCATTGAATCTGGAGGATGATCACATTTATTAGCAATGATGCCGATGTTATAAATATGATAAGGAAATAAATATAAATGTATGAATATATATAAGAATCATCACTGGTATAACTGCACATGAACCACAGGAAAATCACAAATACAAATCTTTATTTGATATGAAAAGACAGACAGACTCTCCTCATCATTGATATGTATATTTACAAAGCCCACACTGACATATCTGTACTACACAAAATGTTTGTCGTAGTCGAGGGCTATATGTAACTTTGGTCGGGTCTATACTTGTGTGTGGAGGACCAGCTGGGTGGTGTACACCATCTCAGGAAAAGTTCCACATTAGCTGGAGCTCACTGATGTTCAGGAATGTTTCAATAATTTAACATTGTGGTATCGAATGTGTTATCCCGTATGGACATACCCACCCAGCTGGCACCGACCCACAACTGAGTGTAACACAAGAAGATATAAACAGGCACATACAGTATGTAACAATACTATAAAAGCTTATGGAGTACTGCAACATGTACTTCTTTAAGTAAAAAAATTAATCTCAGGAACATTGTTGTTGTGAAGGCACTGTAGTGATCTATGTATATATAGTATATAGCAACACATGTATTAAAGATCATCAGCAAAGGCCTTATAATATGAACCCACGACAGCAGATCTGAGGCCGTCAGCAGGTGGACTGAACTGGATTTAAAGGGTGGGCAAACCAATCACCAAAGTATCAATACTGCCGATATGAGTGTAGTTTTGAGTATCCCTGCTTGTGTCATTAGGATCAATACCAAATGTTACATCATACATCATGTAACATGTTTTAGGCACATATACACTCTTCTCCACCAAATTAGCTCTGGTTTTTGAACTGGTTCTGTTTCCGTTTCTTAAAAAAAAACTCACCTTTGTTCTATCTAGCGTATGAGACTTTGTTTCCACCAGTTTTCAGTAGAACCTTTGTGATCGAGGATGTGCCATCACTGGGAGGTGTTGCACAATGTGACGACCTGTACCGTGGCCAAGATAACCTGCTATTTTTTGGTTCCAACTGGGGTCCAACTTTTTCAACCCCGAACCAATTTGATTTTGGTAGAATTGCTCCAAATGGTTATAAATTAGGTGTTCGAACTGCAACTGAACCAGTTCCATGTTGGTGGAAAAGGGACATCAGTGCAGCAGAGCCACTGGTTGAGAGTTCAAACAAACATTTGTTTTTGTTACCATTAAACCATTTTTTCTTTTGAAATACACATAATTTAAAATATGCAATATGTACGAATTGGCCACTTGTTGAAACAATTAGGGGCCAGCATATCGCTAGCGTAGCTGCTAACTTCTGCCAACTTTGACTGCCATTAGCGAGTTAGCTCAATTAGCTCACATCTGTACGGCAAATATGAACCTACAGCAAGCAGGCAGCTGGTTAGCTTCTTATTAGCTTGGCATTAAGACCTTGTTAATCAATCTGTACAAAAACCTTTGTATAAAATGACAGCTTCACTGCAGACTTCGGGAAATTACTGCTAGAAGCCAAGAAAAAGTCAGACATAACATCCACATAAGCACGACCTGGTGATTTTAACACCTTCTTATGGAATATAAACAAGATGTTACATGGTAAATCATGAATCGTAGGTGCTGAGAGGCAGCTTTTTACCTTCTGTCACAGCTAGGCGACTTGTTTCCCTGATTTCAATCTTTATGCTAAGCCAAGCTAACCAGCTGCTGGCTGTAGTCAACCAGACAGATGTGACTGTGGTATCAACTGTTTCACCTAAATTGCCAAAAGAAAGCAATGAAGCATAACTATTCCTTTATGTACTTAACAGTGAATATTAATATGACATGTCTAATGTTTGATAAATGATTGAGTGGTAATTGAAATACATTTGAAGTCGCCTATTGATGATTCATTCACTTCATAAATCCTGACACATGTACTGCCCACCCCTGCTGTACTTCAATGCCAACCGGAGAGGTGGGTCTTTGCATCAACAAATTAAGAGTTTGACCTTTACAACAAACATAGATGCCCATTTCCTTAACATTCAAATGGACCCAGTTCATGTTAAATACATCTACATGCAGAGAAAGAAGCTCAGGCACTGTCTGCCTTAACTTAAGTCCAGCAAGAGTGAATAAATGTTGCAGCTGACATTCCAGTGTCTATAGATATTTGCAGTATTTACAGTATTATTCTTTAAACCACTGGTTATATGCCCAATGCAGATGGACAAATATTGATTTCAGAAAAAGTGCATTATTTGTGCATAGGATTAACCTATACTATGACAAAATCTCAAATTTAAAAATTCAGCCCTTACTTTGAGTGCATCATGATTTTATATTTGTAATCGGATTCTGATTGACAACAAAGCTGTTGTGTGTTAAATGTTTTAAAAAGCACAGTATGGTTTTGCACCCTGTTGACCCAAGTTGGTCGTGTGCCCTTGCGTGCACCTATTTGGTCGCAGCACCGATAATCTGCAGTAGGAAAAGGAAGATCTGGATGATGTCGACGTAGATGGAGAGCGCGGCGAACACATACTCCTCAGGACTGATGGAGTGCTTCCTGTTCCCTATCAGCAGCTGCGTGTGGTACGCTAAGAACTACAAGACATACAAGAAACATTCAGAGTTACACTATAAAAAGTCAGAGGGTGATACATGAAGTTATACTACAAGGACCAATATAAAGAATTACAGCATAAAGCCACCACCAGACTACTCACCATGGTGAAGACTATGGCTCCCATAGCTGCATAAAGCATGTGAAGCCACAGCATCTGCAACAACAAACAGTCATTACAATGACGGAAACTTGAAAAGGTGTGTTTGCAGGAAACGGTGCTTCCTTAACTCACATATTTGAAGGACAGCACAATGGTTGTAATGATGCCGGTCACAAACATTACAATCCCAAGGACGCAGAAGAGGCCCTGGCACTTGGTGAAGTCCACCTTGAAACAGAAACCACAAACAGCCTTGTTTATACACGTGTGACCGCATGAACACACAGCAGCTATTTGAGGCTGATAAGCAATCGCTTTCTCGCACACAGACACACACGTGCTACCTTTGTCTGGAAGCAGAAGATGGTGACGGCGATGCAGACGACGGCAGTGATACCAATAGCGAGAAACACTACTTTTGTGTCATAGTAACTGAAACCAAAGAGCAACACAGTTACTTCTGGGGGAAACGGACTGGATGGTTATTCACTATTGACGAACTTTATACACATTTATTTCACCTGGAAATGGATCCAGTCATGTAAGACAAAGCCAGCGTCTGTAAAAAATAGATAGAAAAATGCAGTTACATCACAATTGATGAGCTCACTGCAATATACATACATATTCTCCACTTGTACACTGTAGTGTGATGTATATCCGCTTTAGGAACTGCATGTCCTTTTTTCATCTGTAACTTGGTAAAACACTTTCCACAGCTCGCTTTATTTATATTTAATAGTTTGCTGTTCGTTTTTTAAAAATACATATATAGACACATTTATGTATTTATAAACATTTTTGATCCTTTAGATATACAGATAGCAGTCAGCAACGTAAGCTAGCCACACATATACAGTCTTGTTAAAGCGAGCAGTAAAGCTCGGACCTAATTGATGGATAATGGATTCAAATCACAAATCAGAGAGAAGGGTGAACGGTTCGACTGTAGGTGTAAATGCGAAGCTTTGTAGAAAGCCAGCTAGGCTAGACGACAGGCTAACCTCTCTCGTTAAAAACATCCACTATTATCTAAATGATCAAAAATGTTAAAAACACTGCATACAAAAACAAAGTATTAACAATATATACAAAGTGAACTGTGAAAAGTGAAGAATTTAACTAAGTTAGGGATGAAAAAGCTCTGAGAGAACTACAGATGTTTACTGCAGAGCTGCACTGAAAGCAAAAGGGCGTGCAGTGGATGTGCTCTGATGTCATGTGGGTTTAAATATTTAATAAAGAGGAAAAACAGTTGCAGCAGAGCTGGACTGCAGCTTTCAGGACAAAAATTAACACCTAGAAATCACCCTGACGAAGCTGAACAATAACAGTCAACCTCGGCTGTTGGACAGCACTGGTCCATTCAGTCATACATGGAGCCATTTTGCACAGAGAGCTGATAAGATGCAGACGCAACATATCAAAGAAATTATGCAAACACAGTCCCGAGTCAAGTCTGACTCACTGCTTAGCTCTAGTAGCAAAGTAAAACCCAGGAAAAGCGTCAGTATTTCAGTCTAAGAATAGACTTGATTCAAGTCCAGGAAATTGTCAGTAATTATATTTTATCTACTTCCTGGTCCACAAGGCAACCACAAGTCATCTGACTTACAAAGATGGACAGCAGAATGACGTTCCATGGGCACTTCCTCCTACAAAGAGAAAATAAGATTAAAAGCAGTTTTTAAAATTTTTTTGAACAAATATTCTTCGTAAAACTGAGCGATCACACTCACCGGGGGCCTTTACAGCAGACCAGCACGAGGTGGGTCACGATATACACACCACTAAAACAATAATATTACAAGACATTTATTTTGAATTCTGCAAAAGTACATAACTATAAATAAAGCGATGTCACCTCAGAGTGAGACTTACTAAGACGCCCAGTAGATAGCTTTGTTTCTCTGCACAAAATATCTGACAGGTTGGCTGTGGGAGACAGAAACACAGTTAACAGCACGATACACAGACACGTGCACACAAAATACACACTCTGTATACTCACACAAATGTGAACACGGCCACAATGGCTGTGGTGACGAGGAGCTGAGTGGCCAAAATCATATACACCTAAAAAACAAATACAGACAAAAGAAGCATTACACCCTGTAGTTTCAAGACACCCAATCCATCCTACGCCAGCACCGACTCCAATTAGTGTCTCACATATCTTCTTTCTCAAATGTATGACAAAACAAAACATTTCAACACTTAATTATGTATGAAATGTCACATAACTTCATTATAAAAGAATAAATATACCTGGCTGGGTTTTAAACACTAGCTTTACTGTGTGACTCAAGTGTGACACATGAGCTGGGGCTAATCCAGCGTGGTTTGCATGACGAGTGTGTTTCACCTTTCTGATGAAGGCGTGTCGAATGCTCAAACTGTCCCAGCCGCTGCCGTGCGCCGCAAACTCGTCACCTGTGACATCGGTTAGAAAAGAGATATGAGCATTGACCACACAGAGCTACAGGAAACATGAGACAGGAAACATGTCTCGCAGTGAAGAGTCCGTGACGAGGCCTTATGCTGTTGGTACTGTTGGTTTGATATATTGGAAAATACACTTTGATGAGAAGATTGATACCACTCTCAGGAAGTTGCAGGCAGAGGGGTGTTTAGCTTAGCTTAGCATAAAGACTGAAAACAAGGGGGAACAGCTAGCTTAGGTCTGACAAAAGGTAAACAAATCTGCCTACCAGCTCACTTATTAACATGCTCGATCTAGTTTTTTTAATTTACACAAAAACTCAGCTGTAATAACAACAAATTAAGCTTTAACACAGTGTACCTTAAATACTATGATGCGACATTTATTCCTGTCTTACCAGAGCTCAGGATATCTGATGGCATGGTAGGTGGGACGATAGGGGGCATGGGAGGGGGATTGGGGTAGCCAGCTCCTGGATGCCCGCCGTGGTGAGGCTGTCCTGGGTACGGGCCGGCAGGATAGCCCGCTGGCTGGCCTGGGTACAGCGGGGTGTTTGGACCCATGGGGTAGGGAGCGCTGGGCTGGCCTGGCTGGGGACCACCGTATGCAGGGAAGCCATACGCAGGGGGTGGTGGGTAATTACCGCCCTGAGGCGCGTACATCGGGCCCCGGGAGTCATCGTACCCTGGAGGGTAGTCTGACCTGGACATTGCACCTGGGAGGAGAGAAGTTCCCAGATATTTCACTTTTCTGTGTACAACAGAGAGGGTAAACAGCACAGAACAACACCAGCAAAATACATCATCATCCACTGATTTTAGCTTTTCACAGAAGTGTCAGCATACGCTATATGTGGGCCAAGATTTAAAATGGATTAAATGACTGTGAATGAGAAAAAAATAGTTGTGATAAACCGATTGACAATAATTACCACCCCTACAATTTCCCTTAGTTTTTCAGAGCATTTAGCCCGTTTTAGCTCATTGTTTTCCTGCCACCAACTTGACTGTGGTGGCTCAAACTCAGGCTTGGGTTACATTACGTTGCTTCATATGTGCTCAATGTGTAAATGGTAAAACCGCTAGCTAATGTTAGCTATATCAACAGTATAAGGTGACAAAATAACAATGGTGTGTTTACAGCTTGTTGTTTTGCCCCCAAGGCACCAAAACTGATCAATTCAAACAGGTTCAAGTGACAACAAATTGCAGTTCATTAAAGCAAAAGATATGTTTAAGCTAATTTAAGTGTTGCACGTCATATCTCTTGAATAACCACATTTAAGGGATCCTGATCTAACTGCTTGTTTATGTTATGTGCTGTTATGTGTTATATATAAAAAAATATCAGCTGAGTCTCATATACAGCACATATCAATTTTGGTATTGGTCTCAATTATCCAGTATCATTTGGGCTTTGATGGAACTCCAGCTGATATAGTAGGGATGGGAGATATGAATAAAATGTCCCATCGTGGCATAGTAATTTTATATGAGAATATATATTTTTAATTCACTGACATTACTTCGGTTTTCACTGTGACATTAGAGGGTTTTTTTTTATTGTAAATTCTTTAAAAAGAAAAGCCAAAATATGATATAATATAATTATATGATTCCATTTACTGTAAAAAAGCATTAAAAGAGGAAAACATCATCATCACTACAAACAAAACTCATTACGTCATTACAATGTTGAATGTGTAGAAAACATTAAGTTTAACTCAGTCAGTTAAAAAAGCCCAGACTGGCTTTAGGCCTGTGTATTGAGCTGCTGTTGGTGTGTGTGAGTTTGTACGCACATATGTTCATCCAGATATTACATTAGATCTGGCTGAGTAATAATGGGACTTGACTTACAGAACACATCTGGGGTTGTATCAGGTTAAAGTGAACATATGGATCTGATTAGAAATGTGGTTCCCAAAAGCCGCTGTAAGCTCAGGAACCACCACATGCATCTCCGAGGGAAATTTCTAATAATAAACCTCATACCCACTTAGCCTCTCACATGAAGACAATGTTGTCACATGTGGCTGAACTATTACATGTTCCAGAGAGGTTTTAAAAGAGTTGTGCTACGTTTACAGGGTGCTTTAAGTGCTTTACCAACAAAATTCACCCACTTTTACGATGTGAATCATTTAGATTTTAAAGATCTTTCACTTAACATTTCGCAGATGATTTTTCTCCTCACGATATAACAATACAAACTAAGCCACCATTCTCAAAAACACTGACCTGTTATTTAGAAAATGCCAAATGTCCTCTTTCACTGTGGCTTTCAGGGGAATACACACAGTAAAGGAATTTAAGAGCTGGCTCCACCTCGTGCTGCCATTACGTCACATCCCCAGCACCAAGCAACAGGACAGAAAACACTAAATGGAAAAAGTGCTTCAGAGTATCTGCAGTAGTCAAACAAACCAGAGAGCGAGCCACAGAGCTGATCACTGATTCGGTCATTGAGACACAGTCAGCAGGGCGTGAGGAGTGTCTGAATAGGAGGGTGTAACTCTAGGAAACATTTAGAAACTGTCACAATCGCTGATCGACTCAAACTGGAGGCCTGAGACGATTTCCACTGTCTGATTGTTACGTGTCAACGTCATCATCACTACCAAAACCAAGCTCTGAGTCAGTACTGTAAAGTATGCACCCTTTGACAACACTAACAAGTTTGTTTTTACGTCCATGCAGCCTAACGTAACCTTTAATTACTCACATGTTTCTTTATACAGAACAGGCAGGAAAACCCCTGTGCCCCAAAATGCAACATACTGTGAGTCCTGTGGAGCCTGTCGTGTGGGAGGACAAGATTAAAGAAACAATAACAACAAGAACCAGTTTGGCAAATCTTATCATTTTCACTTTGTGTTTGTTTGAGGCTATTTTTAGTTTTGGATTGACTCTGTAATGCCTGAAGCTGCTGTTGACTAAATAACCTACATGGTGTCCTTAAATACATATGAGGGAGGATTTACTGTTACTAAGACAGCCTTCCTGTGTTTGGCCTGTGTCATCATAACTTGTAACACTTCTTCTTAAATTTTGTACTTCTGCATTTGTTTACAATTATCTTCTTGAAACTGACCATCAAATACAAACAAATGTAGAAACATCCTGACCTGTATCACTTTTTATACCTTGTTTTGTCATTAGTATTATTATCACTGACTGTATTTTGATACAGTACTTGTAAAGTAAGGGTCAGCAGTACGAATAATGTCATTTTTCATTTGGTTGAAGGCGGCTGATGACATTTTCTGATGATCACAAGAGCGTCTCTTATTTTTTTCTTGTCGTAAATGTGTATGTATTTCATCCCTCTTGTGAGTTAAAGGGGCACTATTTAGGTTTTGGAGAAGAAATTCAAAATGAGAATATTATATTTACCATATAAATGAGGTGAAATACAAACACATTTATTTTTTCCATAACTGAATAAACAAGCTGTTCTCAGGGGAAAATAAGGTCCCCAGGACACTGTTTGAAGCTAGAAAGGTGGCAGGGTCCGCCATATATAAACAAGGTAAAGCAGTATGAAATTGTGACCTTTAAAGTCAGTTTGTGTATTCAGTTTATTCAGTCATGTCATTTAGTTTGTTTAGGCATAAAAAAATATAATAATAATAATAATAATAAAAAAAAATCAGTCAATGAAGATCTTTTTCTCTTCTGATTAAAATGTCTTCCCCAAAACAACATAGTGCACCTTTAATAGTTTAGAGCTGCAAATATTATTTTAATAATCAAATAGTCAACCACCAGAAAATTAATTTCTCTAACTGATTCAGCAATTTAATAATTTTTCAGGCAAAAATGCAAAACATCAAGTTTCTCAACTGTGAATACTTGAATAACTTTGGGTTTTGGCCCAAAGAAAAAATAAATATTCTGGTATCCCTGCCCACTTAACCAATCAGGGCAGAGAAAGAGGCGGTCCTGTCTGCTCGGGAACACTCCATTTGCTGCCATGTCTGGTGATTATCGCTGCACGCTCATGTGGTGACGTAGAGAGGAGGGAGGGGATTGCTAACTGCCAACAGACTGAAAGTTAGCAACAACAACGACGACGCTTACAGCAGCTTTAAACAAGACATTTGAAACAAATTCTAAATCAGAAGACAAAGATCTTCGTTGACTGATTTATTTATTTTTTGTTTTAAACAAACTAAATAACAAACTGAATAAACTGAATACACAAACTGACCTTAAAAGACAACACAGTTTCATACTGTTTTACTTTGTTTATATGTGGCGGACCCTGCCACCTTTCTGGCTTCAAACAGTGTCCTGGGACCTTATTTTCCTCTGAGAACAGCCCGTTTATCCAGTTATGGAAAACAAATATTTCTGAGTTTGTATTTCACCTCATCAATATTGTAAATAATTAAATTCTGAGTTTGACTTTCTTCTCCAGAACTCCACAGTGGTTCAGGGCCCTGGTGCTTTGCATGCTGGCTGTCACACCTTAATTGCCATTTAAAGGGAACGAAGCCATCATCTGTTATTGGTCACACCTGTGCCTCTGGTGGACACGTCAAGATGTCTGCCCTACACAAAAGTATATTCCCTGTTGGAGAAGTGCTCTGTAGCCTGTGTTTGTGTTGCAGATGAGAGCAGAGTAAGCACCCAGGGGATAAAACACAGTGAACGACGCGTTTTCAGTGACACCCACACAGAGAGTGCGCCTCATCGCAGTGTTGTGCTGCGTAAGAACAAAAGCATTCACCAGTTCAACCGCAGCTAAATTAAAGTCTGATCGCTGATGTTGACTTGACTGAGAGCTGGGATGTCTGAGCAGCTTCAAACACGAGGCCAACATGCCCGGAGCAGACAGGCGGCACCCACTCCACCCTGCTGCTCACCGAGGACCAGACCTCAGCGCACAAAAAGCCTTTTCAGGTGTGAGACGCTGGCCCGCAGCACAAACACGCCGCTATGAATAGCGCCCACAAAACACAAGGTTACTTTATGGGAGGCTGCCAGCACACCGTGGCAACAGATCCAGTTAAAATCGGAAGACATGTCTGATATATCTCTAAAAAACATGAAAACGTCTCAAAATCAGCAGTACTTACCAAGGAAGAGATGTCAACGGAAGATACAGTCCGGTCGTGTTAATGAGCAGCGACAAAACGAGGCTGTCCACCACACCCTCTCTCTGCTCACCCAACACCCCGTGAGGACTGAAGAGCTTTGATAAACGGGTAAAAATGGAGCAGCTGGTCTGTGTCTGCTGCTCTGGGATCTGTGCTGTGGTGGACAGATGTGAAGCAGCAGTGAAGAAGAGTTCCTGGAACGTTAAGAGCAGAGAGCAGAGAGCGGAGAGCAGGGTGGAGTCCCGAGGAATCTGTCTCACACACACACACACACACACACACACACACACACACACACACACACACACACACACACACACACTTGCCCGACGGGTTTAGCTGACTCATTTTCAACAGGCACTTCTCATGTTACCAGATAAAGGTGCATTGCAACTAGTTGTGGAAGAAGTCAAAGTAGAAAGAGTCAAAGAGTAATTCATATTCTAATCATTACATTAGTGGGTTATAGTGGGCAGTGTTGTTAAAAGTAATACTTAAAAAAATAAAATAAAGATAGTGTGTTAAAAGTAATTTTCTGGTAAGTTTCCCAAGTACAGGTACATTATAAATACAGTATATTTACACGTTTATAACGATTATCAGATCCAATATTTAGCATTTTTCAGATTGTTTGATTATTGAGAAAATAAGTTGATTTCAAAATGTGCTACTTTGGCTCCGATGCAGCATGAACTCTGCAAAGTAACTAGCAAGTAAAGTATCAGAAAATGGGAATACTCAAGTTAAATACAAGTATCTCAAAATGGTAAGTACAGTACTAGAATAAATGTACTTAGTTACATTCCATCGCTGTATTTAGAAATACATTGAGTAAGAATCACTCATGCTTGTACTATGAGTATATAGTTTGTTGCAAATTGTCGACAATGACACTCATATTTGCACTAATAGTTACACTGCATTGATACTGTATATTCTTATTATACTGTATATCTGTACTGATGCTTTTTATTTACATGTTGTACATTACATTTACATCTTCTTCTCATTCTTGTACTTTTCATATTGTTTATATTTCTAACTTTACATCTTTTTCATTGTAAAACAGCTTTCAGAGTGGAAGACAAAGGAAGAAGTTTAACTGTGCGTATGACAATAAATGCTTTGAATTGACTTGACTTGTTAAGGTGGAGCTAATTTCATGTCAGGTAGCTTAGTCCATAATAAAATATAATTTATTGATCTATAACCCTGACCCTCAAATAAATGTAGTAGAGTAAAAAGTTCAATATTGGCTTTCAAAATATAGTTGAGTAGCAGTATAAAGTATAGGCCACACATATCACTGGAGTAGAGAAGTACGTCAATATTTTATTTAAACAAAATGTACTTATTTACATTCATACTCTGATTACGCTTGCATACTAAGAACATGAAGTGAAGTGAAGTGAAGTCTGGTGGATTAGCATTCGCATTAAAATAGTTTACATGTCTCTTTAAACATCTTTAAATATCAACTGAAATCATTTAACAGGCTGAAAGGCTCGTCTACAGAGTACATTTCACTCTTTATCCAAATTAAACTGTATAAAAGCCCATGATCCTGCAAAGGATAAGAAGGTGTAGACAATGGATGAATGTGAATAAATGACTTTTTTCCTGCAGCAGAGTATCTGAATAAATCTGACTGAACACTTTCCCATAAATGATACTATCAGAAAATAACAAAATGTCGAGAGCTATTATATGCTCTATACATTAATTTGTGCTGTACCAAGTTAAAAAGGTGGAGGATGGTTTGTGAAATGAGTTATGACATTCATCACAAGTGCAACTGCTTTGCTTTGACGAAAAGAAACTTCCAAATGACGACTTGGTATTTATTTTTCCTAAATTACATTGGAATAATCACAAACATTTCAAAAATATTTTCTCATAACGGCTTCTGTAACATTTCATTTTTCAATGATGCTTTTTGTTCTTTAGATTAAGAGACATCAGCTTCTTGGGTTAACTCCAGAGACGCTAACATTAAAATTCAGCCAGTCAACTTGGACCAACACACGCACACAAAGTCATACACACAGTGTTCTGATGTGAATCCGGGAATATGGCGCGTTGCACCTGGTCCCTGTCAGCTCACACACGTTTGAGGACGAGTTTCTTGGTGAGGGTGTATTTGGGCTCTGGCATTTGTTTGTAGCTTTTATACTCTCCTTTGCTGACCTCCCTGTTCACACGTGTCAGGATGCTGAGTATATCGTCTTCCACAGCGCTGCATAGAAAACATTGCAAACACATTACAAATTACATTTAAAAACAAATCTTGTCTTGTTTTGTTCACAACCCAAAGATATTCAGTTTACTGTCATAGAGGAGTAAAGATGCCAGAAATTCACATTCAAAAATTTTCACATTCAAAAAGCTGGAAGACTGAAGACTTTTGACCTTCGAGCAGACCGGTGATAGCGGCCGGAGCAGAGGGAAAGTTTAGAGGAGAAGTTGTCTAGTGACATTAAATGTACAGTTCTTCAATACACAAGAAGAACTTCTGTTTGAGTGGCAGGTATCACTGTCCCTGCTAATATTCATGCCCCTGCCGGAACGGAAGTCTGGTTGTGATAGAAATAACTACGACTATTAGCTAATGACTATTAACCACGGCCCCATTCTCTGTTCGAGAAAGAACATTGACCGTTAGACAGGAAGTAAACGTTACTGGAGGGTGGCTTTAAAAAATTAGGCACTTATTAATCAATATAGTTATATTTCAACATTTCAATTCAACAACCAGCAGGCTAAACAGTTCCATTCTTATAATTGTACATAATGTATGGAGCCCCTAAAGTTCCAAAAAGTGATATATCTTTTTGATCTTGTGCGCACAAGATTATAATCATAACTTGTTCAGAAAAGTTAACTAGAATGGTAGAGTGCATACCTCCACCAAGGCCCAACAGTCCCCTTTCATTCAATCAAGCCTAATCCAATATCAAACTTGATGGCCCTGTATCAATCTAAACTTCAAACTACCAGTAATGACAATAATAAATAATGAAATTGTACTCATAGATACCAGCCACCTAAATCCACCTGATTTTTTTCATCAACATCCAAGAATTATTCCCTGAGAAATTAACATAAATGTGTAAAAAAAAAAACGTCCTGCCTTGCAGTGTTGAGGAAAGTGAGAAAAACTAGCTGGATACGTCCCTTTATCAGGATCTGCATCTGTTAATGAGGTCTACTCTGGGCTGAGACACATCCTCCATCCAAGCTTCATGGAATTCCATTCAGTAGTTTTTGTGTAATTCTGTTAACAAACAAACCAACAAACCAACAAACGGACACGTTTGGCTGAGGAAATTATATTGCGGGTACAAGAAAATATCTGGTTTGCACAAGATAACAAATATCAACTTAAAGGACTGAAGGGGTCTCCATAATAACATAATACAGATTTGATTAAAAAATAAATCCGCACTATGATGGGAACTTCATTATGAATCAGTGAGTGCTCATCCTTTTTGAGACTGTGCCTGGCCAAAACTGTAGCAAGTGGACAAAAATCTCAAAAAGCATCATCTTAAACTCTCTTACCTATTTGCTGACGCCATGAGCTGCATACACAGCTGCTGGATGTAGATGGAGCCAAACTTAGTGTTTCGAAACGACTTGTACTCTGGCACGGTGGCCATGCCCAGCAGGAAGTCAGCGTCCGCAGGCACCGTTTGGCCGCGTATAGGACCTGCGTCTTCCTCCAGGCGGCTCTCACTGGTGTCTTCTACCTGCTGTGGCCTCAGGGGCCATGGCTCAGCTCCTCTCTGGAAGCCGCTTCCCTGACACGCTTGGATGAAGAACAGTTTGGGCTTCCCTGCTAAGGTCGGAGCTCTCAAGCTTGTGAAGGGCTGTGTGAAATCTTGCAAGGACACCTTGATCTCATCAGACCCAAACACACAACCCATTTCTCCGTGGGAAAGCACGCATACCACCTAAAATCAGAGGCAGACACATTTTTAAAAACTGTGACATGTCCAAGTTAACTTGGATTTAGATATGATTCCCACTGAAACATTTCAAATGTAACTGAAGTTAAACATGAAATGATTGTGTATGCTCTACGAGTATAGATGGATTGAGATTTTGGTGAATTCACTAATTATCTATTATAACTATCTAATTAGCTATGTTGATGAAAAGATAGACGAAGACTGATACCACTCTCATGTCATTAGGGTTACTATGAGGATGTAGCACACTCTGCAGAGCTCAAGTTCATTTAAGACGTAGGACCTTTTAAATAAAAGGAAATTTGATTCAATTAATGAAAGTTTGATCGAAAACCAGTCGGAACGATATGGCCTGTTATTATATCACATTTTCTTAGTACATCCCAGCAACTATAACAATCACTCCTATAGTTAAAAAAAATACTGCTACCTGGAGAAGGGGAAAATAATAATAACAAGTCCCCATCTACTTCAGTTGTTTAGGAGAATGCTGCAACGCTGTTGTACTGTGAAGCTCCAGAAATGTTTGGTGGACTACGAAACTTCACCTGACTTTTCATCAGTGTGGAGGTGAGTAGATAAAGGCTGAATTTTCATTTTCAGGTGAAGTTATCCTTTTCAAGACTTGCAGATATGCAGTGTAGCCAGCTTAGCTTAGCATGTAGACTGGAAACACGGGGAAACAGCCAGTCTGGCTGGAAAACAGTCCCCCTGCTAACACCTCTAAAAAAAGAGCTGCAACAATTTGTTGATTAATCAATCAAAAGAAAATTAGTTGCCAACTATTTTTATTATTGATTAATTATAGTCATTTTCTGGTTCCGGCTTCTTTAATGTAAGGATTTGCTGCTTTTCTTTTTGACATTTATGACAGTAAATAAAGAGTCTTTGGACTTTGGACCGATTGTTGGACAAAGTAAGCAACTTGAAGACGTCACTTTGGGTTTTGAGATATTGCAATGAGAATTTTTCAAATTTTTTTGACATTTTATAGACCAAACAATTTCCTGACCTATCATGAAAATAATCAGCAGATTAATTGATAATGAATATAATCGGTATTCACAACTCTTATCCAAAGCTCACATTTAACACATCATATCTTGTTGTTTATGACATGTAAATGTGCCAGACTATTTCTTAGCTGGGTTGCTGGCTGTAGTTTCATGTTTACGGGACAGACATAAGAGTGGTATCGATCTTCTCATGTGTCTCTCTGCAATAATGAAAAAAGGTTTTGTTATCCTACTTGTCAAGCTATTCCTTCAAAGAGAAAACAATAAATCTGTACACTTGTAACTGACTACTGTTACAGCTATGAAGGCGTGTGACACTGCTCACCAGGGCATCGTGATCCAAAAAATTCCTTCTGCCTAGTTTTTGGATTTCACGTCGCATGTCCTCTGCGGTCAAGTTTCTGTACACCTCCATGACAAAGCCAAGCTGTGTGAACACTCTGTGGAGAGCCGCTGTGTCACACGGAAGAGAGACAAACTGAAGCATACTGGTAGACTTGTTTTATGTCACATCATATGATATGTGATAAAAATCATAAGCAGTACACAAACAAATCAGGTCACATGGATGTTCAAATACAAGAATACATACTCTCATCCTCCTGAGTCCCTGTTCTATTTCCCAACCCTCCACGGAATAGCTCATTGTTGATGACCATACACACACCACGAGGGTTATGACTCAGGCTGTAGTATTCTGTCTAAAAGGGCACAAGCACACCCACATGGACAAAACATAAATATTAATAAAGAAGTGAAAAGATGTAAGGATGTGAGGGCATGTGTGTTTGCGTGAATGGTTACCAGATCAGGCGAAGAGGAGGACTCAATGTTTGGTTCTGCATCAGGGACAACACTCGGTCCTACATCTGCAGAACAAAGACAGCAGAAACTTTTATCCCTCGTATGTGTGTGACAAATAGCATGAAATGGATATCTATAGCAGTGAGGAGGCGGTGGTGTGTTCTTTTAGGGGTAATTATTCAATGGCTTGTGCTTAAATGAATAGAGAGTCAGTGAGTGATACAAAGGGAGACGTACCACTGGGCTGAGTCTCAGATATGGACAGGGTAGTTTGATTCTGCTGAGGGGTGTTGTCGATCCTCTGTGGGAAGAAAACAGAGTCCAAGTCCTCAGTATAGCGGCTCATTATAGCATTAACTATATACAAACACACATTTACACACACACCTGGTTATCCATGCTGACACGAGCTGGTGATGCAGGCTGCCCGCTCACACCTAAAAAGTTTAGAATCATCCCATGAATTTGATTGTAATTCAACATTTACGTGTTAATGTGTTTGTTTGTGTAAGTGCGTCTCATACTTTGCATGTAGTTGTGTACATTCGATGCCAGCTGTTGATCGAGCTCCAGCAGTGTTGCGTACAGCTCATCAAGCTTTGTGCTCGACAGTAAACAAGTCGTTTCCATCACGGCGAACACATCCAGGGCCGTCTGTGAACAGAAGAGAAAACTTGTTTGTGTCCGTGTGTTGTGTGTAACGACTTTGCAGCTGCAGCTTAGTGCAGTAATAAAGATGTGAGTTATCAATGCAAAGTGCCAAATGTTGCAATTAAAAGCAACATAATGTAGGTTGGCAGGTTGTATGTTTATAAAATGTGACTTAAATTGATATTTCTGCTTTAAGTTGCCTCTTTATTTATTAACCTTTGTATCAATTCAACAATATTTTTATACTTTTCCATTTTATTTAATTTTTGTATTCATTTATTTCTCTATTTACACATTTATTTCTGTATTATTTCTCTTTGCATTGCCCCCTCTTTATTGCCACAAACTTATTTGTATCTTTTCTTTTTTTGGAAACACTAGTAGCACTATTGAGCATTTGTTTGTATGTATAGCACCACGTACACAGACTCGACTTGATAAACACAGTCCTGCTGCAGGTTTCACACTATTATGTTAGTGGTGTAATTGTTCAAAACAGTGTAGCAACTTGTCAACAAAAGCAGTGAGGAAGAAGACAGCAAGCTAGTAAACATGTATTTAAGCAATGCAGGATTTACAGTATAATGTTCAAAAAATGAGGTCTGAAAAGGCAGATCTCAAGGATACACACAATGCATTTTGGTGAGAAGCACTTGATGTAAACATGTTTGTTTGTTGTTTATGCTGAAAACATAATTCAAAGCTGAGGACATCTGAAATGGCCAGCAGAGGGTGCCTGCATCATTTGAGTGATTTATACTGATTTTGGAACTGAAGTTGCAATGAAACTACAACCGAGTTCCCAGTTGGAAACATATAAATACAATTTCCTTCTGCCTTATTATGAAGAGAAAGATCTTCACTGACTGTTTTTTATGCCTCAACAAACTTAATGAACAAACTCTCTTTGTTTTCATGACTGAATAAACTGAATAAACAAACTGACCTTTAAAAGGACAACACAATTTCGTACTGTTTTACTTTGTTTATATGTGGCGGACCCTGCCACCTTTCTAGCTTCAAACAGTGTTCTAGGACCTTATTTTCCTCTGAGAACAGCTTATGTCTTCAGTTTTGAAAAAGACGAATTCAGTTTGTATTATTACTTCATTAATATTGTTAATATTAAAATTCTAAGTTTGAATTTCTCCTCCAAAATTACATAGTGCCCCTTTAAATCAAGACAACCCATAATGAGACCGACTGAGAGCAGCAAAACTGTATATTTACCTAACTAAACCTAACATGTTTGTTTGGTACAACCTTTGCCAAACCTTTCACTTTTTAATATTTTATAATTATGAAGGAGATCATTATTATATTTAAAAATGTTGAGGACACTTTGTTAATAAAAAAAAACAAGACAGCTGCAGGTAAATGTAATAGCGCATTTAGGGAAATGCAATAGCGCATTTAGGGAAATGCATAACTAGTGTGAGTTATGAATTTTGGTTAGGGTCAGAGTTAACGTTACGCTGTTTTAAGTGAAGAGAGTTGAATTATTCATCTTTTACTAATGTTGCATATTAGACCTTTTAAGCAAAAGTAAAAAAAAAAAAAAAGACAAAAACAGTTGAGTCTATATGTCACCATTTCTTCTATAATTATGGATGTGGCAAGGTGGATGGGTGTGATCTTACTTTGCATGTATCAATTTGTCCTCTGCCCAACTTGTCACTCAACAGAAACTTCATCTTATCGAGATTTTTCTGTGTCATGTCCTGATATATCTGGTACAGCATCACCCTGACAGAAACAGCAGACGGACAGGCAGAGAAACAACAGACAAAAGATTTTAACACTGGGAATAAAAGTGAGTTTACTGTAATCCTGTCTTCCTGTTATATGTTACAGTAAATTTCACCTGTAATCTGACAGGATGGGATTTGCGTCAGTCTCTTCTGGTGGCCCGCCATCTGTCTCCAGCAGGTTGACAAGATCTGCCCTACGAATAGTATTGAGCAGCTGAGAAAGGAAGAAAGGGTTCTCCAGAAGACATTTTTCATCTAGTCTCTTGAACAGATCCCTTGCATCCTCGATCTGTATGGAAAAAAACAAACAAGAAACACACAAAAACCACTGAGAAGACAAACTTTGAATAGAATCAAGATACAGTGGATGAAAATGGTAGCAATGGGAGAGAAATGTTGTCTATAAAACGAAGGTAAACAAAGGTCATAAGGTAGGTTATCTGTAGTGGAAT
This sequence comes from Pagrus pagrus, assembly GCF_965226575.1. NCBI lineage: Eukaryota > Metazoa > Chordata > Actinopteri > Spariformes > Sparidae > Pagrus > Pagrus pagrus. The sequence continues at coordinate 22,740,032 of NC_140196.1, read as the reverse complement.
TAGTAACTGTTCATTCAGACGTTTCTCCTCAGACAGGAAACTGAGACAAAGACAACACTACAACATATATGGTGCTCACCCCCTCCAGGCGTTTCCTGTGGATAACATCACGACACAAGAAGCAGAGAGCAGCCACCTCAGATGATTCCAGATCATCATCTATGCGGGATAGTGTGAACCTGTCCATCACAGAGCCACTGCCACCAGCACAGGCCTGGTGCTCAGCTCACCTTGCACTACAGGTCGATTCAGTCAGAGAGGAAAACACACAAGAGACAAGCAGGAAGTAATAAGGGAAAGTGTGCATTTTATTGCAGACGCTGAAATGAGCCTGAATGGCTTGCTTGACAAAAAAAATAAAAAATTGCTTCAACAAATAGCTAGGAACTATGCAAATCCACAGACACCATACAGAGAGCACTTTTACACTTGTTGTGGTATAATGTTATTGAAATATTAATTACCAACATACGTGATAAATATGGGAGAAAGTACAGTAAGATCCCTGTAGATATATTGTTAAAGTACTCAGTACTTATAAAGCACTCCATGGCCCAGTCCCGGATTATAACCTGTGTGCAGTATGAGGTGCTCAGACAGGAACCTGTTGACTCTTATCAAGGTTTAAGACTACAGGGAACAAATGCTGGGGCGCCTCAACATAAGGCAACTCCTTATGGGTACTTGTGTGGTGCAGTTGTATTTTATCGATCCCCCCTTTTCTCATTTCTTTCTTGGTTTAAAATTGTACTCTCACAGTAAATTTGATATTGGCTACATAAATAATTTATACTAACACAACATTATAATACAGGATGGATAACAAGAGTGTTTTAATCAGAGTGTCGGCATTTACGGTAAAGTGCTGCGGTGACGTCACGTAAAAACTTCCCCAGTCACGGCTGTTTGTCTTTGCAAAAAGTTAAAAAAGTTGTGACTCAAGCCTGGACGACACCACAAACGTAATATAACTTCAAAGTTAACATTACAATGAAGTCATATTGACTTTTAAGCTACTTCATTGACTTTCGGTAACGTTACAATAGCTAGGTGTACGGGCTAACCACCGTCTGTCTAACGTATCGTTACGACGTTAAAACTTACCGACGACCGTTTAAGTCCGAGAAGCTGAGTGGTGTATCTTCCTCGTGCCGAGCGACAAATATATGTTTTAGTTGGAGCTTTAATTTTTGGCGTCACTCGTTCAGCAAGTTAAAGATGCTCTGTGAAAACTTTCTGAGCTGTCGTTTCACTTTCAGAGGAAGTGAGCGGCAGTTGTTCGAGGAGTGGCTTGTTTCAAGCCTTCAAAATAAAAGCTCTATTTGTGAAGACAGCGAGATAGTCAGGTACTTCTTTTCTTGGATTAACCTCCATGAAGTCGCCCAAGTACAGTTCGCATGATTGTCTTACAGCTCCAGTTTTGGAGAAGTCTGTAGTACGTATTTCATTTAACTTTATTCGTCAACTTTTTTTTAACACTTTTACTTTGAAGATAGATTCGCGGTATCCTTATCTCTTTGCTCAGACATACTAACTGCTCTTACAAGATTGACAGGTTAACAAAATAAAACTACAAACACAGTTTTAAACAAACCACTTTAATCATATCACTCAAGTTTTTTTTGTCTTAGCAAGATCACACAGCTCAGGTGAAGTCTCAGGTAAGAAAGGTGTTGTTCCCTATCATACTACGAGTCATGAGTCACTCAGAAATAAAGACCAACCCAAATGCATTTTGAAATGTCATCTCCAGTTAAACTGAAACACAAAAATGGAAAGGTACAAAAAGGCTGCTTTAAGCATGTGCCTCAGGTGTGCTTTCAGAGTGAGGGGGCTTTCAGGCTTGGTTCTGGAAGACGGCGGGAGGCAAAAGGGGGGAAGTACTCTCTGGCAAACTGGAAGACATCATCTGGTTTCCTTAGCAGCAAGAACTGCAAGAAGTCCGAAATTAGGGCACGGATCTCTGGATGCTGTCTCAGGTACGAGGCATGATCCGCCTTCAGCTCCTCCTGTCCCAAAGAGACATTAACACACATTCATATTCTATTCCGTTCAAAGGCTTTATGGGTAAGATGAGATCTGTGTGACGTATTATTCAGGTACAGTCAGTCTGAATACATGAGGCAAATATTAAGCCAGAGTCTTTATATGAGAACATTACTTTTACCTTTCTTTCCAAGAAGTTGGAGCGCATCTGCATGTCTTCTTCCCAAACCAGGGGGATCTTCTCAAAACCTAACACACACACGCACACATTTGAAAAAACGTTCAACTTTCCTTACAGAAACAGTTTTCATGTGTGTGCTGATGATTACCTTTTTGTAGCTGTGCTGGCAGCTGCAGAAGTCTCATGGTGACTGGTGATCCCACCTGCACTCTGCTGGCCAGGTGCCTGAGCAGATAACAGTTTGATTCACAATGAGTTTTATAGATGCAGGGCTTCAGTGGTGGTTGATAAATGCACTATGCAAAAGCACATAAAAAAAGCTAAAAAAAAACAAAAAACACAGGCACAGAAGAAAATGACTGATGATGATTATTAGTTATTATCTTTCTTGCACTCTCTCTTTCCCCATTTACATTTATCATTACATCCGCATACAATTTAATTCATTTTTGTTCACACTCATCCACATACGGATGCATCTCTGGTCACTAATCTGATTGCAATTGGTCTAGGTTGTCCCAGGCTACATGCAAACCAAGGCAGGCCCTGCTCCAGGCAAGAGGGCAGTGGTAATGCAGCTAGGATTGTTGATCATGGCTAAGAAATGCCAGAAAAGGTCAAGAAAACAAGCTGTTAAATTTGATGCTGTTGTGACACCATCTCTTGATGCACAACACTGATGCTCAATCACCGCCAATAAATTCTCACCCTGTGGGAAATAATGCATAGATCATAATAAGTATTCAGGCTGAACTATTAATGAAAATATGATTCAAATCATAATAAGTAAGTACAATATCCAAATTGCAGGGGCTGCAATGTTTTGATAAAGATCAAATGTGTCACAACACACCATTATAAATGAAGCATTGTGGTGCTACAGAGATTCCCCGGCCTACAAATCAGGGCTGCACGATACTGGGAAAAAAAAATGACAATTTGATACTTTAGTTTTCTGTGATATATATTGCCAGATGAAAAAAATACAGGTTTTTTCACCTGAAAACTTGAAAAGCATTATTGGGAAATAATTATTCCCTTTTGATTGGTGGTTCACAGTACAACAACTCCCATGTATGTAAGAACCCTTAAAATCAGACTTAATGATGTAATATCAGACAGACTTTCCTTCAGTCATGGAAAATGAGAACCGTGCGAGTTTTCCTTGTGTATCAAGCAGCAAAGAAAAGATGTAGCATGACATGTTTAAGTCAGTTTGCCTTGCTTGACATTGCACGGCTTGCGTTGTGGCTACTGCTTAAGCGCACACTGCAATGTCGATGCTGAAAAAATAAATTGTGCAGCCCTTCTACAAATCATATTCTGTAGACATAAAGAAACAGACCCCAGTAAAAATCACATCATCATCAGTTTTATATTTTTTTCAGTGAAAATTAAATGCAGATATTAGCATTCACAATTTACCTAAACTATTGCTTTAGGAATAGTTCCAGTTTTTGGACCTTATTTATAATTGCAAGGAAAATGAACTGCCTTATTATATATTAATATTTTGCTGAGTAAAGCTCTGAATACCATCTGTGATGTGAACACAACAAACCTAAACCTGGATCTGGACCTGATCTGTTACACCATAAGAACAGAAAAACTCAACGGCAAGCCCTTTTTGTCTTTGTTTTGCCTGTTTTTATGCCCATATAATGTTAGTGTACTAGTGTCAGTGTCCTCATGTTCAGAGTTATATAAATATCTTCTGTTTGAGTGTGACAGTCCAACAAGTATCAGATCCTGAGGAAAGTAGTCACTGAGCTTACCCATCAGCCAGGAAGTAGCACTGCCAGGTCGTGGGGCTGTCCTCCACTGAGTGAACAATCCTCTCCACTCCAAATACCTCCACCATCTCACTCCCAACCTCCAGCTGCTTCAGACCCAGCTCGCTCTGACCACAGACAAAGAGAAAATCAACTATTCAACTATTCTAACAACACACGGAACCAACAAGTCAAAATACGGCATAACTACTCACAAAAGTGGTGTGGATGATCTGTAGTCCCTGGTCGAAGGAGATGAAGGTCATGTGTTCTGGCACCTTCTTCCTCAGAGCAATCAGGCGCATCAGCAGCAGGTTTGAACCCTCGGTTAGCAGCCCTCTTAGGACAGACATGGGGTAAGAAGCGCGCTCCGTCGTCACATCCTGTACACGCACAAGAAAGGATTACATCCCTGAGCATTAAATTCTATGGAAGGTGGTGTAAAAACCACACCATCATAAAATGACATAATGAAAACTCCATTGTTTTCTCGCCCACCTCTCCTACAGCGGTAACTTTATCGATCACCATCTGCCCGTCACGCTGCACCATGTGACACCTCTTGTCCAAACTGTGGCCCTCAAGCTGAAAAGGAATTCAGATGTGATTAAAGGCAGGTAATACAACATAAAAACAACAAGATGTGCCATAAGAGGAAAAGACAGGAAAGCACCAGAGTACAAGTGTTGCAACCGTATGAGATTTTCACAGTAAAATATAACAGTTAACTCAATTAAAATATTACAACAAATAAAATCCTCCTGGAGGCAGATCTTGGTGTGGAGTTGCCTGAGGTGTTGGGGAGGGAGGGGATCCATGAAGGTTCAATCAATGCAAGTCTGCAATTGATCCAGATTAAAGATTACATTATTCTAAAGAGAAAAATAAAATGTATCCTAATGTTGCTGATACATGTGACAGATGCAATATAGCAAATGGTACTATAGGCCATATTTCCTGGTCTTATGTTAAGATTTTCCCTTTTGGCAGGATATCTATAGTTGGTAATGCAAAATGTGTTCTCTAAATATTGAACCTGATGCACTGATTGCCTTGTTTGGTTGTTGCGAAGCCTCTCTTTCACTGCCACATAATGTACAGCAGACTCTTTCGTTCGGTATGTTATTGGCAAAGAGAATAAATCTACAGGTATGGAAGGCCACCAGTGCTCCTTGTTTTTCTAGATGGATTAGGGAACTCACCTCTTGGATACATCTTGAAATGCTCCGTAGCAACACACATGGGTTTCGTGAAAAATGTGAAAGTATCTGGGGCCCAATTATGAGACATTTTAATTTTCCCCTTTTTTAAGCCCCTGCTATGTGATATCCAGGTGGGACATTCTTTGTCATATGTTTTGTTTAGGCTTAAACTTTGGTGTCGATGTCTTTGTCTGATCTGGCTTTCTGTGGTTGTTGTCTTTGTTGTTGTTGTTGCTGTTGCTGTTGTTTTTTTGAATGTGGGGTATGTGTGTTTGCCGTTTGGTTTGTGGTTGTCATTTCGTCTGGTCTGTATGATGAAAATTAAATATAATAAAAAAGGGGGCTCTTTTGGTTTGATACAAGAGATTTTTTAAATAAAACTAATACGGTAGAAATCAATACAGTAGATAAGCAAATGTACATAACATGATGTCAATTTTCATACCCAGTATACCTTGAAACGGGTATACAGCTGCAACCCTAGGGTACAGTGTTTTCACCTGATCCCTGTGTTAGAATGACAGTATGGGAAGCTTGCTAAGACTCACCTTGACATACTCATGGTAATTTTCCTCCAGCACCTCCAGGTCAGTGGTCAGGTAGGCTTAAATGGACAAAGGACATGAAGACACTGAAACATCTGTAAACGGACAAAACAATGGAGATCAACCTGTCTTTACAGCCCCTGCCTCCCCCTCACCTGTCACCGTTGTTCCACAGGGGCAGTCATCAATGGCTCCCTGGCTCTGAGCATGCAGCAGCACACAGGGCTGCTGGGCTCTGCGGGCAAACTCCACCGTCACACTGAACGTGCCCAGGTCCCGGCCGCCCTCTGACACAGTCACCAGAGAGTCTGGAAACACACACTCCTGCAGCTCTGCAGGCTCTGAGAGAAGAGGGTGAGACTTCAGTTGGTACACGAGCTCGTTTCATAGTGAACATTTCTTATTTTCTGCTCAGTGCAGTTAGTTAGGTGTCAGGGGCAGGTCAAGATGTGCCAAAACCAGGTGGTGCTAACTCTCAGGCGCACTCAGCCCATGTCTCCTACTGTATAGACACTTCAGAGTAGCCCAGATAATACACCATGGACTCACCAATGCTGGACATGAATGTGGTCGCTTCGTCAGAGGCTTTCAAGTCTTCTCCATGGTCGAGTTCTTCAGGCTTCGTGAAAGCACCGGCAGGAGCCTCTTCCCCCGGCGCCGCTTCCATCATTAGTGAACGGCAGATACTCTCGGTAGTGAAAGTGCCTACGTAGTTGGGACAGCGTTAAGAGACGGACTTTTGTTGCGACGGATGGGCTGTTTCTGTCATTTTTCTAGCAAGCGCTTCGTCCTTTGCTGTACGTCTGTGCAGCGTCTTTTCCGAAAGGAACCCGAGTTGTCATGGCAACGACGCTACAGTGCCGTAAAGACAGTTGTATGTGCGCAGCCGAGGCAAGCTATTTCCCACCAACGAAGGTGCGCACACAAATAAACCCCTTTTCACTGATCGAGTGTGTCGTATGGAAGCTAATTTTCCCCAGTTAAACAATAAAGAAAGCAACGAAAGATGAAAACTAAGCTTGATGAAAACAACTAATATTCCCATGGAAAGTGTCGTGGCAACTGAAAAAGGCAGTCTCTCTCAGTCGTTTATAGTTGTTAAAATCTAATACACACAATTGCAGAGGTGACAAGGTTACATCTGGACCACTTAAAACAACACTCCCATTATCTCCACTTTCTCCACAAGTTAACATAAATTTAACATACACGTACATCCCATAGTTTGTTTCATATATCATGCATCTAGGGCTTCTGCTTGCAAAGAGTTGTGTTGAAGATGTTTAAATTAGTTTGTTGTCATATGCACAATAAGAGAAAACAGTAGTTGCCAATAAAATGTTTAATTCTCAGACTCCTTCCAACAATGCTCAAACAAAACGTAAAAGAAAATCACATAAAAAATTAAAATCTAAGATGATATGGGACATAATACTGTATAGTGTACCAATAAACAATTACATGATTTGTGGTGATTGAATTTCAACTATGATGTGGTGAAAACACAAGCTCCTTCCTCAGGGTGTACCTAACTTCAGGCAATTGTCCTAAACTCAATCGTCCAGGCACCTCTTTCTCGCTTACTTCATCAATCACGTGATGGAAGATGGTGGTGATGTCTTCACCCCTAAAACAACACAGCACAGGAACATGTTATGATCCCTACCGGGGGAGAGATTATAATTCAATAAAGGCACAGTGTCGCCACATGGTAACATTCATATCATCAGATCTATCTCAGATTTTTGGATATTTGAAACTACACAGTATTTAATTTTACATTTACCTTTGACAGCCCTCCTTTAGCTGCCGACACACAGATTGGATGAACCAGCTCCCCAATGTTCTGTGTCTATATGACGGCTGGCCTTCAACACTTGCAATGGCAACTACAACATCAGCTTCCGCAGGGTTAGATGATGGATGGACACGATCTTCACAATGACTTTCTCCCATTTGACAGGCCTGGATCAGGAACACTTTGGGCTTGCCATTGAGGGCTGATTGGTCGGTCGCCTTGAAGGTTCTAGTTATGTGTTTAATGGAGAGGGGCTTCCCATCAGTCCCCATGACAACACCGCTCTGTCCGTTACTCAGAATAGAACAGATGAAGGCATCGCCATGTTTAGTTGATGGAGGAGCCTCCTGAAGATCAGTGAATCCGTTGCTGGACCACTCCTGAACACTGAACTCCTGCAGCTGGGAGAGGTCACTGAGGGAAGCAAAGCACTTCAGTGCCCGATCCATCTGGTCCCTGGTTTGGTCTCTACACATCAGCACTCTGAAGCCCAGCCAGCTGAACACCTCTGCCAGACTTTCTGCAAGAAATATAATTTAACATTTTTTTAGTTAGGCTTCAACCACCATCAAATAACACAACAGTGTAAACCTGTGAATCCGTCTACTTTGTGACATACCAGCATCTTTGTCCGTTCCATGTCGCACCATACCATCCATGAAGTTCTTGTTGTTTATGATCACACATAGGCCGGTGGGCTTGCTGTTCAACTGGTACTGCTTGTCCGAAAAACAACAACAAACAGTGGATAATGTTTGTCATTTCATTATATGCTGTAGGACTTCTTAACAGGTCACCTTCACTTTTCCTTACAATAACAAATCTAATGTTCTGTATACTAATACAGGCTAATAAGCATGTGTCTGCAGGCTTTTAGGTAAAAATGTGTCTAGTTATTATCTGTGAGGATAAAGTATTTAATGCCGCTCTTTTGTCTCTGGCTAAAGTAAAATAATGTGCTGTTTCAATATTAGGTGAAGACCTCACCTGCTTTCGTTTCCTCTTCTCTTGTGACGGACCACCTGAGGAAATCAGAGTGAAACAGAATTACAGCCCTGACAATAAAACTCAACATCATGTGAAACAGAAAATAGGCTAGTATATTAAGTATACGAGACACAGTCATTTCTATATCATTATTATATATCTCAACGTACTTTGACAGCTTTCTTGAACAGGCTTAAGTAAAAGGCTGGTGTTGGTCCACTGTATCTTGTTCAGCCTAGGGTAAGTCTCTTTAATTTCCGCATCAGTTTGCAGGAGGTCCAGGAAGGCTTGGCAGGTGTCATCTTCTTTATCCATGATCTTATCCACAAGCTCATTGATTAGCCCCTCGACATCTTCTTTCATGGTTTTAAGGTTGTTGTACTCCCGTCTAGTTATCAGCTTCTTCTCATCAACCTTGTTGAGGATTAGTCTGTGGTCCGCACACAAAATCGTCTGAATGGCTGTTTTATTACGTCTCACTGTGTCTGTGGCTGCCATGCTGAAACTGACACAGAGAAACAGGAAGACCAAAGAAGAGGATTAGGAGAAGATGGACTGGAGAAACATGGAAAGAGTACTGAAAATCTGTACTCAAGTATGAGCACAGTTACATCACTGAAATATTACTCAATTACAAGTAAAACTACTAGAATGAAAATAATACTTATAATATACTCAAGTAAAAGTGCAAAGTATTCTTCTCAAATATTGCAGAGGTTTAAATATTAAAGGGGCACTATGTAGTTTTAGATAAGAAAATCAAACACAGAATTTTAAAATTTCCAATATTAATGAGGTAATAAAAAACTGAGAAATATTATTTTTTTCCATAATTGAATGAACAAGCTGTTGTCAGAGGAAAATAAGGTCCCAGAACACTGTTTGAAGCTAGAAAGGTGGCAGGGTCCGCCACATATAAACAACATATAAACTACGAGTAAAATTACAGACCCACAGAAATACTCAAAAAAGTACAAGTAGCCTACGCTAAAAACTGACTTAAATACAGTTATTTAAGTAGCTGTACTTACTTCCACCCTGTCTGTCAGCACTGGGTTTTTAAGTGTACAGTCAAACTGTAGAGTCAAACTGTAAAAGCTTACTGTAACATACCGTAGTATTGCTTTGACACTCAACAGTGTGTCCAACATCAGTGAGCATGTTTTTATAAAATAGTTAACTAACTAGCTAGTTGGAATTCAAGCTAACTTCATACTTTTACTTCCGGTCCGAGAGACTTACAGTCAGTTGAACCTTTTCTACGATAATGTGAAGAACCGTAACTTCACTACTGTACTTAAAAACTCTCTACAGAAATACAGTGGTGATAACATAATACGTTGGTACTGTTCGGACGGACTGTACCTCAGTACTTCTGGTCCTTGTTCCCGCCGCTGCTTTCGTTTTCAAACTGAGAAGTGAGTCAGTCAGAGTCTCTGCGCCGCCGCTGCTTCACAGCGGAGACACGCTGGTGTCCACACAAAGTTTGCATTAAGTCTAAACCATTCACTTCTTCTCTCATGTGCTCCGGTTATATTATCCCATGTGTGGATGTCATCAGCTCGTGTGAAAGCAGTTCACTGAGTAGATAATAGTACAGAGTAGTACAGTGACAGACGATGGATGAATGTAATGCGTGGCTGCCACCTAGTGGAGAAATCTTCACCGAGTCATATTCAAAGACCTGTAATATATGGAAAAACTTTTTAGTCTAGAAACACACAAATACTTGCAGGAATGAATCAATAAGCGAGCAAGTACATGACGTGAATGATTGTGCCGATGAAATAAATAAATGAGGAAATAATTAGGCCTAGATAAATGAACACACGTATGTAAAATTTCATAAGAAGCATCTAAAATGACAAACTACATGATAAATGTCTTTTCTCTTTAACACATAATAACTGGTGACTATCTTTTGACATGTATTTTATAAATGTAGCGCAGCTGTAGCCGACTGGCTGTGTTCCAACACGTTTTCCTTCACTATTAAAATGAAATGTTAAAGGATAAGTTCACCTGTTTTTACAACCTTTTTAAAGCAGATACTGTAAGAAAGCCCTAAAGGCCAAGGTCCAACAGCACCCTCTACTGGTGCAAAGACAACTAGCAGTGAACAAGTCAGTCACACTGAAAAGCAGCAGACCAGTCAGTGAGCAGACCCTGTGAAGCTGCATGGACTTTCTTTGTGTTTCCCTAATGATGTGTGTGTTCTTGGGGAAATGTAAGTGGTTTCTGCTTGTAGTTATGGATAATTTGATCACTATTGCAGTTTGTGTTATTTTACGTGGAAATATGTTGTCTGAGTTTGAGTTAGCTCAGTAGCCCGTGCCTCAGCAGTAGTAAGCTGCCCTTTGCTAGCACTGCAGCCACATTTGGATTGTGAGGAGTAAATGATGAATATTTTGTTTGTAATGCCAATATTGCAACTCAGTCTATTTGTTGTGATTGTGACCATGCTTATTGGTAATAGAGTTTAAAGGTCGAATTATTTACTGTGGTTAACAGTCAGTATGTAAAGCTCCCATGCTGTTGAGCATGCTTTGCCTCTGCTAAAGTTATGTTGGAAATTGTACTGCTTATTCCACCACTAATATTGCATCTTTGTTGTTGTATTATGCTTAAGTAGTGGTTTGCATATAAGTTAGGGATATTAGTGGTGAACCTTAAAATCTTATGCTCATATAGCAACTTATTTAGAGATGTTTATTTGATTTAACTGCTGAATAACATGTCGAGCATTGTTGTAATACAGTTTATTTCCTTTCTTTATTTTCAGACCACACACACACACACACACACACACACACACAAACGTACGTTGTACAGTTATGTTAAAGTCCAACAACCTCATTAAAGGAAGTCAAATCAGATCTCTCTCTCCAAGTGCCTTGATTCTCTGACCAGAATCATAGTCCATAATCTGCCGCCTCAACCAGCAATCTGTTTAAGGAGGTTCGCCTTCAAACAGATATCTTCACTGTAGCTGCTGAGCTAAAAGTGTTAGCGTGCACCCCATCGAAAGTGGTTGCACGCACACTTGCTGCACATTGATAGTGAAAATAACATCTTTCAAATTGATTCCAGATCTCTGATTGGATTACGCTGGACGAGCTGCATGGATCCACTTAATGTCTGGGTTTTTTTGTACATTTAAAACAAGTCCCCATCTACTTCAGTTGTTCAGGAGAATGCTGCAAAGCTGTTTTGTAGTAAAGCTCCTGAAATGTTTTGTGGACTATGAAACTTCAACCAACTTTCCATTGGCATGGGGGTGAGTATGTAATGATTGAATTTTCATTTTTGTGTGAACTCATCCTTTACAAACATTGTTTTACGAACATCTTCAGATACTAAATATGTATAGATAAGTTAAGGGGACAATGAAATGCCTCCCCATGAAACATGAAACACAGACACAAAAAATCAAAACACAATCAAAATCAAAACAGATTTATTCTGAGACACACATCTGTGACAATATAAAAGACAGTGGTTCAATGTGATGATTTAGAAAAATAAAAGAGTTAAAATGATAAAAAAAAAAAAATACATGTTTAAGAAATCCCTCCCCCTGAGATAGTTATAGATCCTCTATTAAGACCTTAAGTATACTTTGTTTACATGATCTGTGCTGAGCTTCAAAAACGATGTGGTGTCAACACAAGGCTCTTCCTCAGGGTGTACCTAACTTCAGACATCTGCTTCACTTTTCCAGGTTGCTGATTTATTGCTTCTTTCTGGGCCACCTCATTGTTCACACGGTTGAGGATGGTCGTCATTTCGTCACCGCTAAAACCACAAACAGTGTTGAAAAACACATTACTATCGCTTTTCAGTGAAGTTGACAGTATTCACTGCATGGTAAGGTTAATATAATCAGATCTACAATATACATCATATTGTGGACATTACTGCATTTTGGATATTTCAAGCCACACTGTTTATTTTTGAGTTATATATTTACCTCGAGCAGCCCTCCTTTAGCTGCTGACACACAGATTGGATGAACCAGCTCCCATCTTTTATGTGTCTGAACGATTGGTAGTCTTCAACAGTTGAAATGGCCACCAGAAAATCGGCTTCCTCAGGAATGTGTTGTGCTTGAGAATCATCAGCCTGCAGATCTTCTGACAACACTCCCCGATGTGTCTGCTTTCCCTGGCAGGCCTGGATCAGGAACACTTTGGGCTTGCCAGTGAGGGCTGACTGGTCGGTCGCCTTGAAGGTTCTAGTTATGTGTTTAATGGAGAGGGGCTTCCCATCAGTCCCACTGACCACACCGCTCTCTCCGTGACTCATAATACAGCAAATGAAGGCGTCGCCATGTTCAGGTGATGGAGGAGCATCCTTAAGATCAATGAATCCGTTGCCGGACCACTCCTGAACACTGAACTCCTGCAGCTGAGAGAGGTCGCTGAGGGAAGCAAAGCACTTCAGTGCCCGATCCATCTGGTCCCTGGTTTGGTCTTTACACATCAACACTCTGAAGCCCAGCCAGCTGAACACCTCTGCCAGACTTTCTGCAATAAAATTAATTTAAAAAAAAGAAAAGTTAAGCTACAATCACCAACAGACAGGACAATAGTGTAAACCTGTGAATCCGTCTACTTTGTGACATACCAGCATCTTTGTCGGTTCCATGTCTTTGTTTCATATACGTGAAGTTCTCGTTGTTTATGATCACGCAGAGGCCGGTGGGCTGGCTGTTCAGCTGGTACTGCTCATCCTAAAAACAACAGTTGGACACATACACATAATGAACAACTGAAGTTGCATTTCAAGACTTTTCTTTCCTAGTTTAAATGTTATTAAATATTACAAATCTAATATTTTATATGTAAATAATACTAAATACTACTACTAAACTTTATTGATGGACAAATATTTCAGTTGTAAATTATTTTCAGAATGCCTTATGATTTATTAAAATATCAGATAAATTACTTTGTAAATTGTTCATGGATTATTATATTATTATTTTTTTTACTGTTTTATTAAATTTCTTTTTATTTGACAATTAGTTATTGATATATGGCGTGCTTTATTTTTATTTCCATGACACTTGTGTTCCTCCATAAACACAAGCCAACCAGCCTGTGTCTGCAGGCTTTGAGGTGAACACTTCAATTAATTCAATCAATTTATTATTTAAAGTGCAAAATCACCATGGTACATGGTCTCAATACACTTTGCAGTAAAAGCAAGTACAATAATAACAGACAATAAAAATAAACAAAGCAATAGTAAAATAAAACAATAGTAAAACACCAGAGGAAAGTGATAAAATTAGTTAGTATAAACCAAAGTATTGGGTAAAAAGATATGTTTTAAGACGAGACTTAAAAATTGCAGTGGATGTAGCTTGTCTAGTAATTATCTGTGACGATAATTCTCGTGTCTCTCTATCAAAGCAAAACTAAAATAATGTAATGATTTGTTTGAATATTGATTAAAGGCCTCACCTCCTTACGTCTCCTCTTTTGTGACGGACCATCTGAGGAAATCAGAGTGAAACAGAATGACACCTCCAAACATGAAACTCAACATCATGTGAAGCAGACAGAAGGCTGGTAGATGACTTATACTAGACAGTCATCTCTATACCAACATGATTTATGTTAACATACCACTGTGTTCAGCTGAAGAGGCTTGGACTGGTTTAGGTAAAAGGCTGGTCTTGGTCCACTGTATCTCCTTCAGCTCAGGGTAAGTGCCTTTAATTTCCTCATCAGTTTGCAGGAGGTCCAGGAACTTTTGGCAGGTGTCTTCTCCTTTATCCAATATCTTATCCACAAGCCTCACGACATGCCCCTCTACATCTACTTTGTTGATGCTTCTGAGGTTGTTGTACTCTCGTCTAGTTATCAGCTTCTCCTCATCCACCTTGTTGAGGATTAGACTGTAGTCTGCACACAAAGTCGCCTGAATGGCTGTTTTATTCCTTCTCATTGTGTCTTTGGCTGCCATGCTGAATCTGACACAGAAGAAGACAAGAGGAGTCAAACAGTCAAACTGTAAAAAGCTTTTTCTTACATACTGTTGCTTCTACACTCGAGTCATTACCTGACGCACATTACAGAGTAATTCATCGTTTTCTGTTTTCTGCAAGCATTACACTGGATGAGTGTGTCTTCAAAATGACTTAACATGACCTTTAACTAACTAACTAACTAACTAGTTGGAATTCAAGCTAACTTTAGTCATTTATATTTTTATATCCGGTCCTACAGACTGACATCACAGTTGGACCTTCACCTGGATTATTTTAAGCTCTTCTACTAAAGAAACTACAGCATTACGACACAAACACAGTGGTCACTTGTGAGAAATTAAATAGTTGTCCATTCAGTAAGCAATATATATAATATATAATATACTGTAAAGACCATATCAGGATGTGAGAGCAAAAGGGGAGAATCCCCTTTTGGTGTGAGGGTCATAAAGTCCGATAAGAGGCAATTGTCTCTGCCTGAGGTGTTACAGGAAGATAGATGGTAGATGACATTTACATTCTAATACAGCATCAAAGGGTCACAGTCCTGGGAAAGGTACAATCAACCAAATATCAAGGGGTCATTGTTGTGGGAAGAAATGTTGTAACTCCCACTCTGTTTGTATTTAAGTCAGAAACATTTGGAAGACCTGAGAGAACACTTCAGGTCTTCTCTCCATGCTGCATGTATTAAAGAGATCTGATTCATCATGTTGAGTCTACAACTCTTCTGAGATTTAGCAACTCTCAACCTCACAAAGGAGAATTTCCACTGCAAACTGAGTAAAGCTTTGGTAACATACCGTCAGTAAAAGCTTACTGTAACATACTGTAGTATTGCTTTGACACTCAACAGTGTGTCCAACATCAGTGAGCATGTTTTTATAAAATAGTTAACTAACTAGCTAGTTGGAATTCAAGCTAACTTCATACTTTTACTTCCGGTCCGACAGACTTACAGTCAGTTGAACCTTTTCTACGATAATGTGAAGTACCGTAACTTCACTACTGTACTTAAAAACTCTCTACAGAAATACAGTGGTGATAACATAATACGTTGGTACTGTTCGGACGGACTGTACCTCAGTACTTCTGGTCCTTGTTCCCGCCGCTGCTTTCGTTTTCAAACTGAGAAGTGAGTCAGTCAGAGTCTCTGCGCCGCCGCTGCTTCACAGCGGAGACACGCTGGTGTCCACACAAAGTTTGCATCAAGTATAAACCATTCACTTCTTCTCTCGTGTGCTCCGGTTATATTATCCCATGTGTGGATGTCATCAGCTCGTGTGAAAGCAGTTCACTGAGTAGATAATAGTACAGAGTAGTACAGTGACAGACGATGGGTGAATGTAATGCGTGGCTGCCACCTAGTGGAGAAATCTTCACCAAGTCATATTCAAAGACCTGAAATATATGGAAAACCATTTTAGTCTAGAAACACACAAATACTTGCAGGAATGAATCAATAAGCGAGCAAGTATATGACGTGAATGATTGTGCCGATGAAATAAATAAATGAAGAAATAATTAGGCCTAGATAAATGAACACAAGTATGTAAAAGTTCATAAGAAGCATCTAAAATGACAAACTACGTGACAAATGTCTTTTCTCTTTATCACACAATTACTGGTTACTATCTTTTGACATCTATTTTATAAATGAACCACAGCTGTAGCCGACTGGCTGTGTTCCAACACTTTTTCCTTTGCTATTAAAATGAAGTGTTAAAGGATAAGTTGAAACTTCAACCAACTTTCCATTGGCGCGGGGTGAGTATATAATGATTGAATTTTCATTTTTGGGTGAACTTATCCTTTACAAACATTGTTTTACGAACATCAGATACTAAATATGTATAGATGAGTTAAGGGGACAATGAAATGCCTCCCCATGAAACATGAAACAAACAACAACAACAAAAAAATCAAAGCAGATTTATTCTGAGACACACATCTGTGACAATATAAAAGGTGGTTCAATGTGATGATTTAGAAAAGTAAAAGACTTAAAATGATAAAAAAAAAAAAGAGTACATGTTTAAGGAATCCCTATAATTATAGATCCTTTATTAAGACATTAAGTATACTATGTTTACATGATCAGTGTTGAGCTTCAGTAGTAATGTGGTGTCAACATAAGTCTCTTCCTCAGGGTGTACCTAACTTCAGACATCTGCTGCACTTTACCAGGTTGAACGGACCTCTCTTTCTGGCTTACTTCCTCGTTCACATGCATCTGGTCATGAGACTGTGTTCGATACGCCATGCTCCCTCTTTGTAAAACAGTTTTTCTTTTATAGATGCACAGTCTCCAAGCTCACATCAACAATATTTTATCAGACTCAACCAAGCTGCTCCAGGAGCCACAACCTCCACCATCTAATCGGTCAACCAACACACAACAGCCTTTAAATGAGAACAGTTATGGACAAGATAATGGGGTGGACAGGATTTATTATTAGAATCTGGAATTGATTGAATAGCCTAAAGGTCACTGTTACGGAGGCGGTAAAGCAGTCTTTGTTTACCATGAAGCATCTTCACGATCTAAAGACACACAATTTATATCCTATTACACTTTGTGAACAGGCAAATAGGCTACAGCCTCAGCTGAAGTGCACAGTCATACATATCCTATACTATACATGCAAACCATTTCAAGAAGGTACAGCAAGGTACAATCAACAAACAAACAAGCTAACAAACTAACATGTACAAAGTTTTGCCAACTCACCAATAAATGGTCTGGGTGTTTCAGCAGTGCATCAAACTCCAACTAAACCTTCATCTCCTGTCCCCAAATGTCCAGCTGATCCATTTCAGTAACATATTTTGTCCAAAACACAGTATTCCATGATTAAATGGTAACAAAATAGCAATAGCGGATGCTTTTATCTGTCACAAAAAACACTTATATCGCAGCAGATGCCAGTATCCCTCTGCACCGGAGATCATTTGAGCAGATATGAGCGTCTATGCTCGCTCTAGAGCCTAAAACAGCCAATGAGTGATTGTGATTGACTGTCAATGACAATGATTTCACATGCCATTGTTAACCACAGAGCATCTTTAGGGTTTACAGTAAAAACAAATAAGATTTAATTTTCATGTTCTCTGTTACTGAACCAAACTGATAGCTACAGAGAAACAAAATGTCTTTTCATGTGCTGTCAGTGGAGCCCTTATGAAAACTGTTTGTAGAAAGAAATGTTGCTGTTTTACTCAAGTTCGAGGTCTCTGCAAATTGATCTTTCAAGCCGTCCTCAATGGAAAGCAAAGGCTGCAGAAGGTAGGAAATCAATCTAAAACTGATATGCTTCTAAAGGTATTCAGCCGTATATTAAATGGTTACACAATCCATAGTTAAAGGGCCAAAACATACAGTTACCTGGTTGTTCAGTGTGAATGAGTCAAATTGTTGTAAAAATAACTTCCTCTCTGTTACTTCTGATGAATTGAATCGCCCTCTCCCATGCCGTGGTCCATGTATAATCAATGTTATACTGACTTTTTTTTTTAGTTTCGCCACATGACCCGTGACGCACTGCCCTTTTAAACCATCCGGGGCAGATCGAGCCGACATTCAGAAGACGACCACGCACTTGACCACATCTTGGACAAAGGCCTGATCCACGTCAGTATGGACCTGAAATTCCTGTTTATAGCTTCAGCTCTCCTGCTGGGGGCCACGCTCACCATCTCACTAGAAGACCGCACCTCACAGTGCAAAGTCAAATGGTAATGTAGAATTTGATTTCTTTTTTGGGAGTATTTGTGCAAAGTCAGCATTTAATTAAGAGAGGACAAGGAGATTTAATGAACTTGTGTTGAGTCAAACTGTATATGAGTGCGCTGCAAATACTTTGAGGGAATCTTTGAATGAATTCTCGGTAAATGTCTGTGTAAAATTACTTCATCTGATTATTAATCTCCATACTGCTGCTGTTAATGTTCCCTGAGCAGACGCTGCATCATGTGACCAGTGAGACATATATAATGCTGGCGTGTGGGATGCATGAAATCCAGTTTAAAGGGGTCAAAAGCCTGTTAGCCAGGTTACTTCAAAGTTTTGTGCAGGCTGATTTCTCACGCATGTTATCTTGGATATGGGGAGACATCAGGACTCACAAGACTTACATTGGTCATACCTCCGCAGAGAAGCAGAAAGCTATGATAATTCACAAAATCTAGAGTCTGTTTTCTGTTTTTAGTGTAATATGACAGTGACAATTCGATAAACTCGCTGCTCTCTCTGCAGGTTGTTTAACATCTCGTGCGACAGCGTCTTTGGAAGGGTGGTGAGCCAGATCAAGGCCTGGCAGATCAGGCAGAGCTGTTTATACGCAGGAGAGAGGTGCTCGTACGAGGTCAGAAACATCTCAACCACATAACATGCTGTTGAATCATAATTGATCATGAATAAGGAGTCAAGCGAAAGTTTTATGTGAGACGAATCCTCATTTTCAGCATAATTTAAAGCAACATTATGTAACTTTTTACCTTAAAACAACACCTTCAAGATCATTTTGATGGTACAGTGTAACAGGGTGAATGGTGTCTCTGTCTCAGCCACTCCGCCCCATCACTTGTTTCTGCCCAATGTAACTTCAGTGAGAAGGAGAGTAATGAGTTTTGTTTGTAGTTAGCACCTACATTACATCTGACATATTGTTGCAAACCTGGTATTTGTCTTCACAATTTCTACATAATGTTGCTTTAAATGAGAATAAGATTCCAGGATGTTAGAGATGGATGTTAACATGTTAGCTCAGAGAGATAATACCCATCTCAAACAATCAGTGTACATAGTCCCTAACTTAAAGGTGCACTATGTAGTTTTGGGGAAGAAATTTTAATCAGAAGAGAAAAATCTTCATTGACTGAATTTGAATGCCACACAAATTTCATACTGTTTTACTTTGTTTATATGTGGCGGACTCTGCCACCTTTTCTAGCTACAAACTGTGTTCTGGGACCTTATTGTCCTCTGAGAACAGCTTGTTTATTCAGTTATGGAAAAAATAAATAATTCATTTGTATTATTGCCTCATTAATATCGTTTTTTTTTTTTTAGTTTGCATTTTTTCTCCAAAACTACATCGTGCCTCTTTAAATGTTTTAGATAGACCATAATGCCTTTTGGCCACCTGCGCACAAAAAGTTAACAGGGTCTATTCTGGGCCAAGAACCGAAATCCATTAAGTAGTTTTTGTGTAATCCTGCCCACAACACAACCATCCAAGAAACGGACACAGGTGAAAACACAACCTCCTTGGCAGAGCCAGTGAACACTTACAGCTGCATTCACCTTTGTACATCTACACTACGGTCTCCTATGCACCATTTATTAGATGTTTGTATAGTGGTTATAAAAGCTAAATAAGCACTGCCCAAGTAAAGTTAGACCATTTTCAGTGTGGTACACCCGTACTTGATGCATAGAGTTGAAAATATCCTCCTTTCTTCACAACCTAAGCTTGAAATATGCAGCATGCAATGTTTCCTGTCAGACCTGACTGACTTTGAGATGTGCTGCAGCTCGTGTCAACGGCTCCTTACGTGATCACCGCCACACACACGTCTCGAGCCACCAGAAAAGTGAGCGACCTCCAGTTTCTTCTCGAGCAGTCCACCGTCTGCAAAATGACTGTAAGTGTGTGTTTTCTTCTGAATGAGTATCCGGGGTGATGCATGTTTAAACCTGCCGGACTCACGACAGCACCAGTACTTAATTTCATTCATATATGGCTTTGATGAAATGAAGATGGAAAATGTGTGTGAAGAGAAATGTTATTTTTCTGTTGGGAGGGATAATCAGCTTTAGTCACCGACATTCCTCCTGATGTGTGTGCTGTGCAGGGAGAGGCCGTGTCTGAGTTCTCCAAAGATCCAGCTGATAACAGCACAAACTACTGCAGCCTCCAGAATCTGATGGAAGGTAAATGTTTGATCTAACCACAGAAGAAACAACCATGAAAGTGGATTTACTTGTGTTGCTTCCTATTCATTAATCAACCTACATCAGTGTTTTAATCCATAAGAAGCCATGGTAATGTGTGCTCTTCTTCAGGAAGTGACCTGATCAATGCTGAGGGATACAAACAGTTCAGCAACAAGTGGATCTGTTCTGGGTTTGATACCGCCAACTGCACCTTATCTTAGGTGTAGAAAACTGGTTCTTAACAGTGTGTTTTCTTCTTGTTTTATTCCTATGTGCATCATTTGTATCGTTATATAGTTGAAAAGTTGAAAAAAAAAAATGCTTGTAATAGGAGTTTTAAATGATTAAGTCAACTTTTTTGTCTTTGTTGGTTTTAAAGGAAACATATTATGCTCATTTTCAGGTTCAGAATTTCATTTCAGGTTACTACTAGAAAAGATTTACATGCTTCAATGCACAAAAAACATCAGTTTTCTCATGTCCAGTGCTGCAGCTCTGTATTTCCCCTCTGTCTGAAACGCTGTTTTAGCTCCTGTCTCTTTAAGGCCCCTCCTTCCATACACTAAGTCTCCTTTGATTGGTCAGATCAAACATGCCTGACCCAGCATCGCTAAAAACATCACAGCAGCAGTGCTGAATCGACTCTTATGTGCCAAACTAGCATACAACACGCAAATGTGTGACAGGGTGAAGTAGCGTGATGTAACAAAATCAGGGAATTAAAGGCGCGACTACTTATGAGGCATTTCAGGAGCAGTGTTTTCTGTGGGAGAGAGGAGTTTCTGTTGGTGCGGACTTTGACCCCTTTAATTTTTTCAAGATGTTTTACATGCACAAGAAAATATAAAACACTGAAGTAAAAAAAGAAAAAGCGTAATAGGTCTCCTTTAAATAAATGCACTGATATGAGACTGAGGATGTTTTAACAGCAGATGCACATCAACTTTCCCTGAACACCATGTAAAAAGAAAATTGCAATTGTGAGCAGTGACTTGTATAAAAGTGTACCTCGAGAATTAAATGGCAGGATGCATTAAAATTCATGCAGTTTAACTAACTCTGTGTGGATATAACTAACAGAGGAGCACTGATGCCTTCAAAAAGCAGCAGCGCTGACACCACACTGAAGATGATTGTTCTCACACTGACTGTAATCAGTTTATGTTGTTGTTTTTACACCATGACCGTGATTCTGCTTCACTCAAACAGCATATCTGTCATCAACCGTGACTCACTCACCACCATGACTGTGAAAGGATTGTATTGTATCGCATAAAGTGAACAGATGCTTCTGAGAGATGTATCGTTAAAACAAATAAAATTAAAAAATGAAGCAGACAATATATGTTGTTTTAAGTACTGGGTGGTTTGAGAGGTATCGTGTGAGCAGGCGGCGTACTGACGTCTCAGTGCCTTCATCTTCAGGCTGTGGTCACCCTCTACTGGCTGGAAGTGAAACTGCAGTAATAAGATTCATATCGGTATGAACAGTTAAACATTCCTTTGAAATTCCCTGTCCCTTTACATTAACTTATTATTTACTCATTAACTAATTTTACACATGCAATCGTGTTTTCTGTATTTCTCACAAAGATCTGCTGATGTTTCACTGCAACTAACTGAGGATTTGACTGTTTTAACGTTCCTCCTCACTGTCCAACTTGTAATCCGCAACATAAACTTCCTTTAAAATCCTTAAACAGTGTCTTTTGTCAGCAGACTGCAAAGGTATCTCAGTTACTGCTGTAGACTGCAGTCCTGCCTGCTAAACAACTGTGTTGACACAAAAAAATGTGACATTCATTCTTCTGCTTTGTTCAGATGTACCGGGCTGCTCAAACTCACTGCCAATCCTGCCATTGAAACAGGTTAGTCACTTCTCATATAACCTTTGTTTGTCAGTCAATGCGAGCGTGTTAACTGGAATACAGTTTGGAGTCTGTCCCCTATAAGTGAAACACACCAGTTCATCCTTTAGAGAACATCGTTGTAGTGTTGTTGTTTTCTTCATCTTCTTCCATGACTTTATTAAGACTGAACATGAGCAGAATTAGATCCAGAGTTACTAGATACAAAAAACACCTCAGAATCTCTGCCCACATCTCCAACTTGTTCAGGGATTCAAACAGTAGAAATGGAAGTGGAACAAAATGACCAGTCAATATGATAATCAGGCTTCTGGTTTATTTCTTTTTGCACCTTTACTGACTTTTACATCAACTCAGTAATCATGTGTCTAAATCCCTTTAAAGAAAGAATTTCCAGAAATACAGTGTTTCTACCCTTATGTATTTCTGATCGGCTGCAAAGTATCAGGTTTATATTATGCAATAAGGTACCAGAAAATCAGTTAAAGAAAAAAGAAAATCAAATTCAGTCATTATCTACTCACCCACATGCTGATGGAAAGTCAGGTGAAGTCTCTTAGTCCATAAAACATTTCTGGAGCCTCACTGAAAAATAGCGTTGCAGGATTATCCTAATCAACCAAAGTAAAAAAAAAAAAACAACTGTGTAAAAACATAAAATGGCTCCATACAGCTCAAACACTCCAGAGTCTGCAGAAGCATTGCGATATCAAATTGATTTGAAAAAACCTTATTTACAGCCTTGACGCACAGTCAAGCTTGTACACCCACTTCAGACGGGGTGTGCACATAATGCTTTTAGCATTAGGGGCTATAATGACGATTTCAGCTTTTAGGAGGGTGTAAATAATGTCTTTTCAAATTGATTTGGGATCCAGCCTTTGGAGACTTGGATTATGCCTGATGAGCTGCTCGGAGCCATCTTATGTTTCATTTTTAAGCTGTTAATTTACCTTTTAAAACAAGTCCCCAGCTACTTCAGTTGTTTAGGAGAATGCTGCAACGCTGTTTTGCTGATAAGCTCCAGAAATGTTTTGTGGACTACCAAACTTCACCTGACTTTCCATTGGCATGGGGGTGGGTAGGAAAATGGTGATTTTCCTTTATCAGTGAACTTATCCTTTAATTCTGTGAAATTTAAGAGGGAACATGTCTCTTCATTTATGCATTTTTGCTTGCATTTTGGTTCATATTGCCACATTACTGATTTCACAGTTCCTCCCTCGTTGCCGCTCAGTTTTCATGTTTAAATCGTTGACATATTTTTCAGCTGAAGCCTGAAAATCTAGTAGTCAGCTTACAACGGCTTCCTCCAGGACATTGCAGTGCAGTTTAGTGTTAATTTCATTGATGATTATTCAGAATGGTGTGAGTATTGTTTCAAACTTCTATAATTCAAATCATGATAAAACGGACACCACGCTGCATTATTCATTTTTACTAATCTCTCTTTGGTGAATCAAAGCAAATGCAGTTACTTCACCTGTATGAGTTTAGACCTGATCAGGCCTTGCTCAGTTTAATTTCATCAATTAAAATCGACCACTTAAAACTCATATTTGGTCCTCAGTGGTGGTATGATACTCTACTCTGTAGAGAATCATTTTCAAAAGTCCAAATCTTTCAAGTCTAGCTCCTGTAGAGCAAGTGACCAAACACACAGAAACTAGTTTAGTTTAGGTTTAAACTCTGGTGATTTTCTTTACTGTCAGACTGAAGTTCATATCAGGTAGGAGCTGCTGGATCATGCTGTAGAGCTGAAAGACACAAATAATTTAAATTGAATCATATTCAGGTCAGTGTCCGCTAATTATCCCTTTGTGTGCTGCGCACATCATATCAGAGAGCACAATTTGGGAAGAAGGTGAACACGGCTAGGAATTAGTTTGTTACCTGATTCGTGACTGGAGCGATTGTTGTTCCATTTAGCTCCCGAGAGGACTGGAGAACTGCCTGAAGGATTACTATAACTGCGGAAAAGATATTCAAGATCATTTAAGCCGTGCTAGACTTCAATATGAATTATATTCTGCACAATTTAAATGCACTTACCATTGTCTGTTGGATCAGATGTTGATAGGACTGATGTGGCCTCGATTGGAGGTGGAGAGGGAATAGGTAACATGCCTGTGATTTCAGAGGAGGGAAAGGAAGCTGGGGAAACATTGGATGAAATTACACATCTACAAAATCTCCTTTAAACCTTGCAATGCTTTCTGCCTGTACTCACTTGTCTGTGCAGCACACGAGGCCAAACATCCAACAAGCAGGATCAGCAACAGCATGTCGATGTTTTAGTTTAAAAAAAGAGTAAAATCTGCGCTGAGAAAGTGTTCCCTCTGTTCCCACAGAGCCTCTGGCTACTTTTGTTCTGTACCAGGAAACAACACCAATATTCAGAGGGTGTGGAAAAAACCAGTAATACAACCTTTTCACAAAGGAGTGTCTGAGTCACTCTGGCAGGTAAAAAATAATTATCCAGCCTGTTAAGGTTTAAATAAACTGTGGCAGCAAATTCTGATGTGCGCAAACACCAACTCTGAGATTAGTTTTATTGAGATTTCTTGGCGTCTGTTACAGTTTAAAAACACACAGTGAAAACTAGAAAGCAAGGATCATGATTCTTTTTGTTTTAAATAAAAGAAACATTGACATTATGATGTCTATGTATGGTGTTCTAGAGATATCTACTGAAGTTAGCATGCTAACCAACTAGCTCTCACACATTTCAATCCAAAGCTCCTGTGATAGCGGCGTAAACACAAACACTCCCCTGGTCCACGAGCTCCCAATCCATCCATTAGTTGCATAGCTAACTGAGCTAACTAGCCAAGGGCAGCCACGGTTAGCAGCAGTAAGCAGTTACTTTGGTGATATGCTGCCCCCTTTTAGTTTTGTGTATGAATTTGACAGGTGGCCAATTCTTACATATAGCACCTTTAAGTCTATCAATCACATCCAGTGTTTCTGGTGATCATCAAGTCTTTCTATTGGCTACATATGATTTACATGAATAAATATAATCACTACAAAGACATAAAGACTACAAATAACAAGTTTAAGAATAATATTTACAATAATTGACTTTTTTAAGGGTCAAAATATGGAATGACAACACACACCAACTATCCTGAACACATTTCAGTATTGTTGGTAATGACACAGTTAATCTGTGGAGCTATAACTAACTAGAAGTAACTCTCTGTCTCTTGTTGGCTGAGGCGTTAAATTGTTCTTTATCTACATCAGTAAGTAACGAACAATCAGCCATGAGACAGAGGAGCAGCACACTACGGGTTCTTTGACTTCTTCCTGCTGCTGCTGCTGCTCGCACAGCTGGAGCGACTGGAGGTGGCGCGAGGAGGCGAGGTCACCGACAGGTCCAAGCCCAGTTCCACACTCTTCAGCATGGGGGAGTGAAGTGCTGAGGCCCTGGGGCTGCTGCCGGCTGAGGACGCAGGAGACCTTCAAGACAGAGACAGAACAACACCATGAAGACACAGAGGAAGAGCAGCATACCAAAGCCTCCTGTCAGGGTACACAGGAGCTTGAATGGAACTGAACTAGAACATGTTTTCACATTTTATTCATACAGGTAAAGACAAGGGAACATCTGATGAAAGAGCAGTATCACTTTCATCATGCGCAGTATTATGCTCAGAAGTTCATCTGACGACAAGCCCTCATCATTTCTCCAACCTCGACTACTGACCTCATAGGGGCGGAGCAGCGGGCTGAGTTTATCTTGGAGCTTCGATTGCTGGTGGGAGTGGAAGACAGAGACGGAAGAGACAGATTGGCCTGAGACAAACAGCAGAAAAAACAAGGAGGTTCATATTTTCACTTAAATTCCCTAAATGACTCAATCATCTCAAATCACGGCCTGTCACCACGTCACTCTTTATTAAAATGCAGTGTTTCTTGTTTCATACCTGCAGGAAGTACTTTTCCAGCGCTGGTCTGAGGTCAGGGTTGTCCTCCATGGCCTCGTTCAGCATCTTGTCAATACTCTTGTTGAATTCTTTCAGCTCCCTAAGCTTTATGTCCTTCTCCTCAAAAGTCTCAGTCTCTGTGTTTTTTGCTACATGGATCTCTTCGGTCAGCTTGGAGCACTATCAGGCAGCAGGACAATACAGCATTTACTGTACAATTATGGTAACTGCTAATTATTGTTTGTATTTTAGGGTGTTTGCATTCTTTTATTTATTATTCCTTCCCAATGCATATTGTACACAGTGCACACTGTACACTGTGGTAATGATGACAGATGTTAAATGTGTTTAGGAATAGAGGTACATGCAGACATCAAACCTGCTTTGTGGTTCTGTCAACCTTCTCTTGATGAGAAGCGATTTCTTTGCTCAGTTCACTGACGAATGACTGTCTGTGCTCTATCTTCTCTTTCTCCACCTGCTCCTCTTGCAGCAGACTCTCCCAGGTATTGCTCATGTCCTGGAAATGGAGAGCGCCACACAAGCATAGAGGTGTGCACGTACATTCACACAAGGTCAATTTCCCCGGATGACTCAGATAGATAGAGTTGTTGAGCGAGTTTATAAACAATCTAATACTCTCTCAGGGACACAACTAAATAATACAACGAGGCTGTGTTATACCGATGAGATGAGACAGGAAATGAGGATGGAGGACAAGTGAACTGAGGAATGTAGAGAGAGTGCTTCAGCAAGGAAGATAGTGGAAATGGTGAATAAATATTAAATGAGGAGTATACAGTCTATTGATATGTGGTGCAGTATTAAAGGGTAACTCCCCCTGAGTGACATCAATGGAGGTTTTCAATCAGATTACATGGTGCTTCCTCTGGAGTCACAAAAAGCTTTGTACTACTTTTTATCACTTAAAGATAGCCCTTAAAAACAAAAGAACATCTGATGTATTGCTAAATATTTCTAACCAGTAACTAAAGTGTAATTGTTACGTCACTAACTCAACCAACTGACAAAGCTAACGTTCGTATGCTAGCATAGCCCATTCACTTGATACTTGATTACACTGCTGTTAAATAATGATAAATAATGTGAACTGTTACGCTTTTAAAAGACATTTCCGGAAAAATTACACAATATACCTAAAAATACAAAAACAGTCTTAACATTATAACAATGTTAAGACTAAATAATAGAAATACATCAGCTAATGTAGGAAGGTTAGCATAATCTGATTTTCTGACTCAATCTAAACTGCGTGAATAGTATTAACTCTGAAACACACATACATTTCTTCACTCACACATATATAAATGATAAAAAAGCCATTATCTGTTAGCATTAACTTTGATATACTATGAATTTGATCTGATTAAACTGTTACCATGGAAGCTACTTGAGATGCTGCAGTGACTTCCTGTTTACATAGTTGATTGCTTTTGATTGTACAGTGCTACAGACATTTCCTATTAAACAGTTTACGAGTCTTTACGAGCTGAGATGTTTCTTGATTTTTTGTAAATCACTACGTTGAAACTAGTGATTTGGTTTTCGAAAAGTAGTAGTTAGAACTTAGGAACTGGTTTATACACAAGCTTAGTTGGGATATTCAAAAAGCTGGTGCAACCAAATTCACAATACCGAGAGATGTGTCACACATTTATAGTGGTGAGTCTGTAGGTTTGATTTCTTGGTCATGGACATAAACAGGACAGTTATGACATATTTACTTTATACTATCAACTATATGATCATTAGAAGGTTCACACTAGTAATAAACGAGGGATACAGATAAAAACTGTTTGACCACAGAGTTGACTAGATGTCACATAAATAAGTTACTTCTGTGAGTATTGTAATGTGACACAGTGAGTCACTGATTTAAGATGAGACATTTAATATTCAAGAGTTAATTGCTCCACACAGGCTACAAATGGGACTAACCTGTAAGTCCTGTTGGTGCTCTTGGACCTGTCTTTTCTTATATCTCAGCATCTCTTCAGTCGCCCTCAGTTGCTCTTCTAGCTTCAGATTTTCCTGGTACTCTGGACCTAAAACAGAGAATAGTGAAATTGACTTTGTGATCAATGAAATCCGGTTTAGGTTCATTCAGTCCACCTGCTCATACGTACTGGATTCTTTTGCAATGCCGAGGGATGAGCGAAATGATGAGTTACTATTGTCGAACAGCTGGATGGTGTTCTCCAGAGCTCTATGTTCCAGCTCCATCTTACGGATTTTAACATCCAGAGCGTCTCCCTGCCTCTTGAGCTCCTCTCTCTCTTGTGCATTCTGAAGAAAAACACACAGCAGTGATTCAAAGTGCTGCTGTGCACTGCAGGAACAAATCTGACCTCGTTCAGCTTCTACAGACTCTGCATGGAGCATGATGGTGCGTTCAAAGAACTCTTACCTTTGTGATGTAGTAAGCCTGGGATTTCTCCTCTTCTCCCTCAGGAGCTGCTATCGAAAGCATCACGATCTCAAAGCGTTTCTTCATCACGTCGATCTTGGACAGTTTCTCGTTCAGTTCAGCACTGAGACAGAATCAATCGCTGAGATTAATGGATCTATTCTTGTAAAACTACTATAATGTCAACAAGTTTAATCTGTTTGACCTTACAGAACCGTGAGATGAGGGCTTGTACCTGAGTCCCTGTCTCTCCTGCTCACTAATCTTCAGCTGTTGGTTCAGCATTTCTCCGTACACCTTGATCTCATCCTCCCTCTCCTTTATGGCTTTCTGCAGCTCCAGCTTCCTCTTCTCAAACGACAGCACGCTGCCCGCCTGGCTGTACAGCAGGTCCCTCATACGCTTCACCTCCATCTTCATGATGTTGTGCTCCACGATGTTGTCCTGATGGGAGGTCAACAACACAGTGCAGGGTTTAGTTCTGCATGCAGGTGGTGTTTATCCTCAGAGACACGACAATGTCTGCTAATCTGTTGTGTGAAACTTTTAAAACATCATGAACTGGCTGATGATGTTGTTAAGGAAGTTTTTTCCAAACTTTTTTCTCAGTGGTATCAGAACTGATCTTTTAACTTTGTGTGTAAGTCTATATGGCTGTTATGTGGGTGTTTATGCTGTGACATCATCTAGTTACCTGTTTCCTGAGCCTGATTCTCTTCAGCTCCTCGTCACCGGTGTTACAGAGCAGCAAGAGCTCCTCTACCTTGTCAGTCAGATATCTCTTCTGAGCGTCTGACTTCTCCTTCTCTTTCCTAAGATACCGTGTATCGTCCTGTCAAGACAAAGACTGGATTTATTTCACTTGTTTGGTTTGTGAGAAAAGCAGAACAGTCTGGTGACGAACAATTAGACTGACCTCAGAGTCTTTGAGTGCGATGGTGATCATGTTGGCTGTCTTCTTCTTCTCCTCTAGAGCTTCGGTCAGCTCAGCGATCTTCTGATCGAGCATTTGCTTTTCCTCGGAGTGAATGTCACCCTGCAGCTGTGCCAGTTTTTTATCCAGGCATAAGATCTGGGTGTCCTACATGAGACAGGAAAGTGAAAGGAAATGTTTTGGCGTTTACAGACGGGTGATAATGTGACTGCAGGTCACATTTGTGTGTGTTTTCTGGTTGGCATGCCTGTCCATTGATGGTGCTCTGCTGTCTTATAAATTCCTTCTCCAGTTTTCTGAGCTGGCTGTCCAGGTTGGTGATGGTTGATTTACTCCTGGAAATCTTGGCGACAGAATCCTTCTCCTTCGTCTTCAGGGCCTTGAACTGTTCTTTATGACGGCAAAGCTCCTCCCTGTAGTCACGCAGCTGGACATCCAACTCCTACAGCAAAGCACAGGTCAGACAGGGACACACAGTAGTTTTACAGCAAGAGCTATATCAATTTGTCACATGTAACAATATTTCTTAAAAAACAAGATTTTTATTAATTTATTGTGAGAGGGACATAACGAGGTTAAGAGCTAATTCCTGCATTTATATTGATTTATATCAGCCAGGCAGGATGACATGATATATGATGATTAAATTAGTTTCCTATTATATATTGGTAGCCCAACAAAAAATAATTAAATTCTATCAAATTTGCTGTATAATTATTGAAATACAACTAGTTAAATTCACAATTAGTTTCAGTCTGTTTAGTGAGTAGATAATGTTGCTGCGCACTGTCCTTTACTGTTTCATCTTTTTACTGATGTTCAATTCTGTGTATTTTATGAGAATACATGAGAATAATATGAGAATATTATATAAAATGTTTGTGTTTGTTTATTTAGTGTTTGTATAGGGCCTGTGGTTCTTCCTGTACAGGGTGTGAAGCCCTGTAGCCTGAGAGGTGAAACCCAGGGCACACTTTAAGCTTTACTCGTGTGAGCAGAGGGGAGAAAATGAGGGCAACCTAGATTCATGTATTAACATTGTTAACAAATCAGAGCTTCTCTAAACCTGACAGTCAGTGGAAAACGTTGAGGGAATTTTACCAAAGTAAATCAAACTGAGGGAAAGTAAAGGAGGATGGAGCGGGGCAAAAATATGATTTTGAAAAGTGACGTGGACATGCAGCCTTCATCAGTTCCCTGTGGATATTATGTCACCCCAACAAGCGTAACACCGCAGAAAGACAATTTGTACTTAAATGTGTTTTCATAGGTTCACTGATATGAAGATTATTATCTTTTATGTTTTTATGTTTGTAATTGTTTGAAGCCTTTAACATGCTCTGTTCAACAGTGCAGCTTTAAATTCATGGCAATGCGACACACAGCTGTTTTGATTGAGTCTAAAGCTTTCAGCAAAACCAATCAAAGAGTGTTCTGAGACGTAAAAAGGACCTGAGATGAAAAAGTTATAACTTGTTCAACAACAGTTCTCTTCCAGCTGCCTCCATAACAAACCAACAGTTTATGGTTGCAGACTGTCGGGCTGCTGACCTTGATTTTCAGCTCCTCGTCCTTGAGGAACTGGTCCATCTGTGCAGCTCTCTCCTCCTCACTGAGGGCCGACTGAGTCACAACTTCCAGCTTCTCTTCCAGAGCAGCGTTATAGGCCCTGGCCTCCTTTAGTCTACAACACACACATATATACACACAGAGCTTGTCAATGAAAGCTAGAGTGATAACTTAGCAACAGACACGTGTTTCAGGATCTCACTGACTTCTTGTTGTTGTTGTCATCGATGTCTTTCTTCATTCTGGATATGTGTGATGTCACAGACTTCACATCAGAGATTGCTCTGTCCCGTGTACTTTTGCAAGTGTGGAGCTGTAGGACACATGACAATCAGTCTCTCTTATAATATGAAGTGAAATGACAGATGAAGATTTCATGTTGAGGAGACCTCATCCTGCAGCCTCCTGTAGTTATTTTCCTGCTCCTTCAGATCCTGCCGCAGCTTCGCAGCCTGTCGCTTGGCGATGCTGATCTTCCTCTCAGTTTCCTCATTGTTGTTCCTCTGAGTATCCAGCAGGTGTTTCTTATCTGTCATGACAGCGTTTCTTTCCCTGATGTTCTGTTTGGCTTGGGCGAGTTGCTGGTTGGATAAAGGTACAAGAACACAAATACTCTGTTCACATTCTGTTGGAGTTTAGTTTAGCTGTAGTATGAGTGAGCAGGAGTGAGGGGTCAGAGACTTTACCAGTGCACACTGCTGCATCTCAGCATCCCGTTGCTGCATCTGCTTCATGGTGTTTTCCCATTGGTGGATGAGGTGCTGTGTCTCCATGTGGGCCTGCTGCAGATTTTCTGTAGTTTTATCCAAAGCAATCTGTTGGGAAAGCAGAAGAAGAAAGTATTCTTGAGTTTGTCACATGGTACTTTTTCAGCTTCTTCATTCATATAAACAGCAAGAATGTAGTGAAACAGTATTTTCTTACTTGTGTAGATAAAGTCTCAGTCAGTTCTTTGTCAAGTGCTTTGCGCTTTTCATTGGCCTCCAGAGTCTTCTTCTCTATAGCCAGAGTGAGTGACTGTGCCGGGAGAGATTATATAGCTGTTAGCTCAGGATGACTTGAGTTTAAGAACAGAACAGCCTGTTGATCCTTATA
Source organism: Pagrus pagrus (assembly GCF_965226575.1). Classification (NCBI taxonomy): domain Eukaryota; kingdom Metazoa; phylum Chordata; class Actinopteri; order Spariformes; family Sparidae; genus Pagrus; species Pagrus pagrus. The sequence goes on along the minus strand of NC_140196.1, from coordinate 22,707,799 downwards.
TCATACAGCTCTTTTCTCTTCACCTTGATCCTCTGCTCGTCTTGCTGGGCATACTTGATGATGGCCATCATGTCCTCATCTTTGCGTGCTGACTCCTCTAAAAATGCGTCCATGGTCTGCTGGTCCCAGTTCGTCTGGTTTCTAAACTCCTCCAGCTTCTGTTTGGCCTTGAAGATGTGGTTCTGAGGATATGGAAAAATGTTAGGTGGCACTTTTTAGCTCCAACAGCTGTAGTTGATTCTATGTTTGAGGTGTGCATGTTGTGGATGGTATAGACCTTTAGCATGTTCTTCTTCTCTCCTAAAGATTGTTGGTCCTTCTCCGTCTTAACCATCTCCTGCGCCAGGCGACCTGTCTCCCTTTTTGCAAGGGCTGTGAGGTGTTTCTCCAACTCTTCCTCTCTTTCCTTTGCCCTGTACAGGGCCTACGAACAGAGAATCCAAATGAGAAATTAACAACACATTCCTCTCTGACACATAATAAATTAACAGTTCGTTCTCATTCACTTACCTCAGTGTTTTTCAGCTCCTGTTCAACATTTTTGAGGAATTCAGTTATGAACTGCTTATCATCCTTGTTTCTCTCAAGTTTGTTTTCCAGTTGCGTGAACTCCTTCTCTTTTTTACGAATCTGTTGTTGATCAGGTTAAAAGCACAGCATAAGACATAATCTCACATAGTGTGCCTGTCACTGCATGCAGAACATTTGTCTTATGATACATGGACAGAGTTACCATTGACTTGAAACACTTTGTGTGTTGAAGGAAAACTTTAAAACTTGTTTCATGTGGTCTAGATGCTTACAATGTAGGCTAATTATCACAATGTGAGTAATGAGCTGCGACAACTTTATACAAAGGTTCATCATTGGCCATGCTGTTAGTTCAATGCAAAACAACTAGGAAATATGACTGCAAAATATAGAGAAATTCAACTAATAATTATTATTATGATGTAATTTGTAACAGGAATCACAGAGCAAAATTCCACACATTTAAAAAGCTTTCAAAACTATATCCATATTACATGATGTAATAATAAAACATGCTACGTTCTAAACAATGGTGCAATGTATTCAATGTATTTACAAATAAATGAATAAATGTAACTCATATATAGCCATAACTTAGTACCATTAATTATGAGTGCTTGCATGATGTCTCTTTTTCTTTACGCTTATTTAGATTATTGCTTGTATAAATTAAAATGTTCTTATAAGTGAAATTATAAAATATAAATGATGAATGTAAGATATAAATCTGAGTTATATTCTGTTTGATTTTGTAATAAATTCATTTCTGAGCAGTCGTGTGACATTAAATGGTTTAAAGGGGGATATGGAGGATCAATGCCTCACAGTATAAAATAGCCCTACACAAAACTTTAACTTTATGGCTGCCAGTGTGTCTCAATTGTATGCGCTCATGTGTGAAAGACAAATACCCTCAGTGGTCAGAAACAAGTGTTATGCTCTTTTGTTAGGATGTATGGCAAACCTAGTACTGTTGTCTCCTGTTACTGTGTAGTCAACACACATAGTATGCTACTGACGCAGGTTAAAAAACTTAAAAAACTCTGCCTATGTACCAAAATAAAAATTGTTATCGGCGGTGGTGTGAATAAACAGAGCTAACGCTAGCTGACTGTCCCACACTCACCTCCTCTGTCAAAGCCATGTTTTCAGCGGTGGCTTCGGGGATAGCAAAGCGCTCGTCCCAGTCCGCCTCAGAAACTGTGTCAGCACTCGACATTTTCCTGCGGGGCGTCACAGACTCTACAACGTGACGAAGGATGATTCAGACTGGTAAGTGTTTCAGCTACTCGATGATAATCTGCCTCTTTCTCCTGTTTCTCTCCGGCTCGATCAAACCGTTGTAACCGCCGCCTGTTGACAGTCGCCCTTAGCAACCGCACGTGCCCTTAAATGTTGTCGCCACAGGAGGCAGCGCGAGGCCGGAAGGATGCTGCAGAGCGGCTCACTTTGAATTTCTCCAACGTGGGAACAAGTGAGGGCCTCGGAGTTATGAACAAACCTTTTTTTCTTCCTAGATAGTTTCTTTTGCAGGATTTTAGGAGCCTGATGTGAAGTAATTCAGTTTAGAACAGAAAAAAAGACAGACTTAAGATAAAAAATGATGCAACGAACACATTTTTTTTCTGTCTTATTGCTTTAATCCTTTTTGACTGTTCTTTTTTTTTTTTTAAAAACAATTATCTTCTTCTATCTTCACATTTTTTAGTTTTGATTTTATAATTTCATTTGAAATTTAGAAAATGTTGATCTTGTTACATATTTGTTATCTGCTTTATGTTGTTAGTCTGTAAATGATTGCTGCTGCTGCCTATTTTGGCCAATTCTTTACTTACTAAAAGTCGCAATACCTATACCTGTTGGTTATATGCCTGTTGGCCAGCTTCAGCATGTAGCTGCTGTTATCTTTACTTGATACTGTTTTTATTTGTGTGTTAAAACACAAGAAAACAGAACATTTCCGCTACAATTTAAGCTTTATCCATGCTTATATTAAGCTAGCATGGATCAGTCAACAGAAACTTTTTAGATAGCCTCCACACTTTTCCTTTTGTGTGCTATGTCCCATCTTTCTATTTATTAAGCCATGTGCAACACTATCCTATATTAAAGGAACAGTACACCCAAAAATGACAATTTATTCATTATTCTATATAAGTCCAGTGAAATACTCCACAAAACATTTCCAGAGCTTCACAACAAAGCAGTGTTGCAGCATTCTGCTAAACAACTGAAGCAGTTGGGAACATTTTTCAGATTAATTAAAGAACTGATGCAGGTCCAAAATCATAACCAGAGGTACCTAAAAATTATTATTAGCATTTGTTTTGTTTTTTTGTGCAGAAACACATAGAGGCCAGGCAGCTTTAAAGATACCAAACTGAAACATTTATTTTATCTTTATACATTTGTGTTTAAACAAACAGCATTATGCTTAAAAAATTACAATCAAAGTTTTATACTGACTTGTCGCACAAATGTATCATAAAACAAAAACAAAATCAGGAATGCACACAAGAGTATTAAAATTCAATATTTAAAGAACAACGTCCCCTCGCGAACCCTCGTGTTTAGATTACAATTCAAAAAGTGTGTCTATCTACCTGCTTTTGAGTGGAGCCCAAAACACATCAATGAACCATGTGGGCCAAGATGGTGACTCCTCTCTAATTGGCTTGAGCGCACACAAAAAGCCCAATACTTTAGATAAAAGTTCCAAACCACCACAAGTTGACCAACAAAGAGATATGCCTTTTTTTATATATATGTAAATACACACACACATATATAAAGTCTCTGTTGTGTAAAATATTTCAGTCCTGAGGGTTGAAAAGGCAACATAGTTCTCAGCTCAGTGCGGTCCCCTTGTCCTCCGTCCTCTGCGCTATCCGGTCTGTAGAAAGCTCACATGGATGTTCCTGCTGTGAGAGCGGCCCTTAAACTGCCGTGCTTTTGGTCCCGATGTGCGGCCGTGCAAACTCCACAAAGTCATCAATAAGGACAGGCCACGCTCCTATTGAACAAACAAACACACAAACAAAACTACTTAAAGGTGCGCTGTGTAGTTCTGGGGAAGGAATCTTTATTTGAAGAGAAAGATCTTCATTGACTCAATTTTTATGCCGAAACAAACTAAATAAACAAACTCTTTTCATTTGTACGACTGAATAAACAAACTGACCCTAAAAGGACAACACAATTTGTTTGTCTACTTTGTTTATATTTGGTCGACCCTGCCACTTTTCTAGCTTCAGTGTTCAGGGGACCTTATTTTCCTCTGAGAACAGCTTGTTGATTCAGTTAGGGAAAAATAAAAACTTGAGTTTATTATTGCCTCATTAATATTGTAAATATTAAAATTCTGAGTTTTAACTTTATTTCCGAAACTATAAAGTGCCCTTTAAATGAACAGACTCCACCATATGTGGAAATATGATTATAGATAACTTAACCATACTGGGTGGAGGCAATCAATGTTATCTAAGAAAGGATCAATTACAGGTCATATGTTGGGCTGGACAATATGGCCTTAAACTAATGTTACAATATTTTAGGCTATATCACAATAAATGATATATATCTTGATATTTTGAAATCTCTTCAAAGACCATAATAAAAGCTAGGACTAGGCAACAAAATCAAATATCACCATGTTTTGTACCAAATACCTCATTATCAATACTGCAACAATATTGTAGAGATGATTGTTAGCACTTTGACAAAATATTTACAAAATGAAAGTTCTGATAATCATCAAAAATGTTCTTATAATGACTAAGTTGGGGTAAAGGCAAATATTAGGACAAGTAGAACAGCCTGGTAAGTCCAGAAAAAAAATCACTTTACTGTGATGCAGCCTTTAAAACCAGGAAGATATCCAATCTGACATCATGATAGCAATATAATATCAATATAAGGCCCAGCTCAAATAGATGCTTCCATGCACACAGTGAAAAACTGGTCCCCTTTAGCTGAGTGTCAACACCGTACAAACCTTCCTCATCATAATTCGACATGTCATCTGTGATCATTGTGCTGAAGTCTAGTAAGAGGTTCCAAGTGTCCTTAGGAATTGATCTTTTGTGGTGCTCCTGCAAAAGATGTAGAGCAGAGTTAAGGCAACCCAATGAGCACAAACAGTAATTACATTTTTAGTGTAACGCGACAGTGATTATCAAACTTACAACTAAAAATTTGTTCCACAGGTCCAGGAACTTGAATCTTCCAGCCAGTACTAAATTCCAATATGCAATTGCCATATCTAAATCTGTAAGAAAAACAGACACATTCAACAAACAAATAAACAAACAAACTCTTATTAGGTGAGCATTAAAAGATGCTTACCCAAACCTTTCTGGCCAGGATTCTTTGCAAAATTAAATGTAAACTGGTAAAAGTCCTTAAATTTCCCGTGGTCCTTTAACTCTTGTTCCATCTTTGGCAGCTGAGCTTTTAGCTTGTCTATGCTGTCACACCTGGGGAAACATAACGCAGACAAGAAGAAATGTTTGTTTTATCTTTCAGTAAAGTAAACACCTTTGTTTGTTGTTAAGGTAAGCAATTAATTAATAGGTGCATGTGTACTGAGCTGTATAAGGGTAACTTTTTCAAACAAAAAATTAACTAATACTACTACTAACAACAATGATAATAATAAACTAGCACAACTAATGAAACAGTTGCTCTCTGGATCCCAGTAAACTAATTCTATTGGACATCATCCAAACAAAGCCTGGAAACTCTACACAGACAACTGAGTGTGTACATATAATATTTCAGCATTGACATCAGCCATCTGGGCTGCAATCTTAAAATACACATGTGATGGGTATACAATTCCTAACCATTACACCTTTTCCACTGGTCAAAAATCCCACTTAAACCCGCTAAGATTGGGCTTTTGTGTGCAATGGAAAATGTGTAAACTCTGCATTTATACCCAGGTCAATTGACTCTGCAGTAGTCACAGGTTTTTATCACCTCGGCTCAGCTCTGATGATGGAAGGAATATGGGATGCGGTCTATTAAGGACGTTTTATTACTGGACACTATGTTGGAGGTGGAACCCTGTTCATTCCTATGAAAGCTGCTCAGTGGCCAAAAAAGCTCAACTTCCCAGCTGTGAAAATACCTGGATCACCGAACTTGAAGGAGGATAAAATAATTTAATTGTGCAGCTATTTTAGATTTTCCAAATGTTGCTGCTGTTGACAATGAAACGACTCATTTCGCAGGGGTTGTGACACTCAAATCAATTTATCCACCGTTTTACAGACACTTCTTTCACAATGAGTGTACTGTTGTTTTCTCTTCTGTTAAAACTGTTTCCTGCGCATTCGTGACGTGGAAAGTGACGTCAGTGACATACAACATAACACTTAAAATCAAAATCACAGACGGACTGCCTTGCCCGTGGGAAGTGAGAATCGGGTCAATAGGCACGTTTAAAAAAACCTGTGTGGACGTGAATTTTGATGGAAAATCGGTGTAAGTCTACTAAGGCTGCATTGATGCCATATTAACGCAATTAGGCCAATACTCAAGAAAACAACCCAAATAAGATCATAGTGTAAGGATTGTAACATTTCTACATACATTGTGAGGGTTATGATGTATATACGACAATCCTTTGCTTGCGTTCAGTCAGACTTCTTTCAGAAATCCTACGTACAACTAAGTCAACATTTGAATCACGGTGGCCTATATAGTACTAGCTCTGTATTTCTTTAACTTCCAGTTCACACAGAAGAGAGGAGGAGCTTCAAGAATGTTTGTACCATCTGAAAATAAATCCTCACCCCTGTTCTGCCATGCCATCCATGAACTCCTGCTTCGAGAACTCGCACTGTGTCGCTGCCCTGAACTTCCAGGCTATGAGGAGGACACTTATGCTGGCTGGGTCCAGAGTCAGGTCGTCACAGAATTGTTGGATCCCATCGATGCCGATCTTGTTGTCATCATGAGGATCTTAAAGATAAGAGTGTGAAGAGGGACTTGATAAAGAAGTGACAGCCAAAAAGAGAAGCGTTTTCAATAAAAAACAACTAATATTTTAATTGATTTATGCTTCTATTGTATAAAAAAACTGTAACATGTTGAAAACTTCATAGAAAATTATAGTGTTGCTTTTTTATTATGCATTGAAAGGCTTTCCATACCTCTGTATCTGTTGTACAGCTGCTCGAGCTTCTTCTTGTCTAAGGCCCCCTTTAGATTTGGAACATAGAGCTCTGGATTTTGGAAAAACTTGTCAGTGGCAACATCTAGTTTCCAGTCATTCTGTGACAGACAGGTCAGTGCGGTCTTCTCATTGGACTGTGTGAAAATCATGAACTGACGAACTTTATCCTTCTGTGAGGACTTCAGCTTGTTCTGCACAAAGACAAACAAAACACACAGCCGTTGTAGCAACAAAACACAAGGACACTAATGTAAAGAACAGTAATAGCCAAATTTTACACAATATTTCTGTAACGTTAAAGTAATAAGTTTATTCATCAGCTGTCAACAATACTCTGCATATCACTGCAGGAAAAATTCACATAGTAACCACGATTGGTTGGCTAGGAGTCAGCTACATTAACACCAAACCATAGTTACAAACCTCTTAATAACAGCAGTAGAAGAACTAGCAATAACATGCTATCCTGACAGCAGGGACCGACTTGCAATGTGTGACTGTCAGCTAGCTACTGTTACTAGTATATTTAAATGTATGCTAGCAGTGAACAAGCAATGTAGTCATTAAATCCTGTCGGCAACAATGAATAGCTTGCACTGTTGTGTGTGCAGCTAATTTTGTTTGTCAGTTGGCTTAAAGGCTAACAAATTTAGCTAGCTAACTAGGCGAGCTGGCTAGTCTTGCCGTGAGCTAACGTTAGTTAGCTAGCTAATGCTAACGTCGAGAGCTACGTTTGTTTTCATAATATGAAAGAAATATAAGATGATTAGCGTAGCTTCTTGGCTATATTAATTACCCCACAGTAGTAGTTCATGTGTGCAAACACTGTTTACGTTTGCATCACGACACCAGGACAGAAAGAGTCATTTCTTACCATGTTTGTCTCTGCCCGACTACCTTTCCTCCCATCCAGCTGGCTAATGCATGTAAAGTTTTTACAAGCCGCGTAAAAACTTCTTCCGGTCAAAGCATCGCTATTAAGAATAAAAGTTCAAAATTAGTCACTCCTCGATCGTGCCATATCCAAGTGTGTTAAATAATTCAATCTAATATTAATTATCCAACGCATTACACACATTTATCTTAAAATGAAAAACTCTTCACCTGAGTTCTGATGTGAACCTGGAACTATTAACACGTGTCGTATTTTATTTTGAAACACCTTGTCGGAAGAGACTAGTGAATTCATGAAAATAAGCCATTTTCTTCATGTCCGCTCTGCCAGACGTCGCTCTGGATGTTTAGAGCCGCTCTGAAAAGCTTTCAGAACAAATGGAGGTCGTACAGACACAGGTTTGTGCCTTGGGTCGTCCTGAACCTGTCTAAAAATGAGAAAACTCTGCGGCAGGTGACGGGGCGCTCCAAAGACAAACTGGTCCCGGATGAGGACGTCTCACTGAGCCTGCTGAGGCTCTTCAGAGTCCTGCTCAGGAGCCATTGGGCTAATCATGGAGAGCTCCGAGCAGCGCAAGCTCCATTTCTCAGACAGGTAACAAGTGAAGAAGACCAGCTTTGTGGAGGAAACCTAGTGTGTGGAGATGATGCCATGTTACAGTCTCTGGGATTCTGCATCGACCGGAAGCCGAGCACTTTGCCCTTTGCAGGAACTGGAGTGTTTGTCACCAAAGGATTTGTGCCCAAAGGAGCAACAGTTGCCATGTACCCTGGCACCATCTATCAAGCCAGTGAGCCAATTCTCCTCCAGTCCATCAGAAACCCCTTTGTATTCAGGTGTATTGATGGTGTCTTGGTTGATGGAAATGACAAAAGCATCTCCAGGATGGTGTTCAGGTCATGCAGTGGCAGGGACAGACTGGGGCCTTTCATGATGAGTGACACCAGCTGGCTGACAGATAGTCCACAAAACCCACTTGCTGTTGGTCAGTACGTGAACAACTGCTCCAACGAGAGGCCTGCTAACGTGTGCTACCAGGAGTATGACGTGCCGGACACGTTTCCCATCGAGCTCCGCCAGTATCTGCCGAATGTCAACTACAGCCTGGACACACAAAGGCCTCTACGCTGTGTGGTCCTTGTGTCACTCAGAGACATTACAGCAGGGGAGGAGCTCTTCTCCAACTACTACACCATTGTGCATTAGAGTCAAAGTACACTCACCTGATCTGCTTTGGAGAAAAACACAATCATTAAAGGAGCTATTTGTAAGAATTTCAGTTTAAGACATTAATTAACAATATAAACAGAATGTGAAGAAACAACAACAGTGTTCACGTTATTTCAAAGACGTCTATGTCTTGTGTTGCAGAGATGTCTACTGAAGCTCACATGCTAACCAGCTAGTTTCTGCCTGTCCTGTTTCGTAATCCCATGTTGTACCTCAGCAGGTGGCAGGGAGGCCCTGTAGTGTCCAGTCTTCCCTCTGTCATCTTGAAAGGGATGAAGAAGTCGTGCCCCGACGACAAGAAACAGTGTTCTGCAGCAAGGAAATAGAAGCCAAACAAAATTGAGCCCTGGCATTGCTCTTCACCTCTGGAGACAGTTTTTTGTGAATAAAAGTACAGAAAGCCCCTTTAAAGATGTAGTATGTAAAGACTGACCACCTGTTGAACTCATACTCCAAACAAATAGGGGCAGCATATCACCGGAGAAGCTAACAGCTGCTAACTGTATTCAGTTTATGACTGTGGCTACTGTTAGCTCGGTCAGCTGTGCAGCTAGCCAGAGAGTTGGTGTTGACACCTTTTGACCGCTGGGAGAAAAAGGTTTTCAGGCCCAGGGCTATCTACTTAGCATGCTAACTTCAGCAGATAGCTCTACAACACAATACATAGACGTCTTTGACATAATGTCAAAACTGTTATTTCGTTAATTTCAGAATGTTTTAATCTAAAATGTGTCACCTTCAAGTATTTTTGATCTTTTTCACAAATTCATACAATATTAGCATTTTCTGCCTCCTTAAGGAAAAGAGATGCTCATTTTTAAAAGCCTCTCTCTTTGTGCTCTCAGCATTGCAGTGGAATAAAGGTGAAAAATGTCTTTGATGGGTTTTTTTGTACAATTTCAGAAACCAAACAGCTCTTGTTTGCTGGTGTTGAAGAGGACTGTAAGAATATAGGAAAGGATCTAAGAGCTGAATGTTCCAGACCAGAAGGAGCTATTTAGTTTAATTAGCAATTCTGGAGTTTAAAATTACTGCAATAATAAAAAAGGTTATACATTCAAAATGTTACATAACTTGCAGCCTATAGATAAAAATGCAACAGTATCATCAGCTAAATATACTTGAGTAGTGTTTTTACTGTTGTATTAATGTGTTAGGACATGCTGTGACAGAGGAAGAGCTAATACTGCTGGGTATAATCTACATGGTGCTTCTATGTTTCTAGGAGCATAACATGGAAAATAAGTACAATTACTTTAAACTTGTAGGAATACAGATCAAAACTAGTCATTTAAAGGGGACTCTTCCAATTTTACACAGTGTGTTTGATCTTCGGGGGTACTTGTCCATGTGTGAAATTGTAAAAAGCCTTTTGTGGCTCCAGAGGAAGCTGCATGTAATCTGATAAATTGCCTCCTGTGATGTCACTCACTGGCAAAGTTGCATTGTGGGTAATGTAGGCGCCAGGTTCGAAAAGGAACAAGAATGCATGGCATTAAAAAGGCATATCTCTGGTTGTGCTGTATCGATTTTAATAGTTTGTTCTTGAACTGTCCATCACGAGTCCAATAGTGTTGTAGGAGTGCGATGCCAGACCAGTGGACTGCTTTTCATTGTGCCCTTGAGCACCACTTGAGTGAGTCCGTCTGTAGGTCCTGTGAGTGTAAATGAAAAGAAATTAACTAGAGGATGGAGTTTGAACTTCCGCAAGAGGATTAATAAAGTTATTTTTCTTCTTCCACATCTAGGGACATAAACAAGAGGCAGTGACAAACTTCATACAACCCAGTCAAATCGGTTCAAACCAGAAGCTGCAGGTTCTCCAAGTATCTTGAATAATTCACAATCCAGCTCTTTCATATAAAACTTACATTAGCAAACATTGCGACAGAGAGAGTCACCACGGACACAGACAGTACGTGGAGAGCACAGGGCAATACAGAGACAGACTGCTCATGTTAATTGGTCACTGGGTTAAATTCAACATTTCGCATCGTGGGGAAACACAAGAACAATATAATAGTTTTAATATAAAAGGCTGAAATAAAACTGGTGCGAAGAAGCTACTCCTAGCTGCACATCTTCTCCTTCAATCTGTCTTTTTTCATCTTACTGTATTACATTAGTTGTATTTCAACAACCTCACACGTAAAGTCTCCATAAAAATGTTGCGCAACCTTAACAAGCGAATTTTGACCTATCAGGGACACTGTAGCAGCCCAAGCACAACTTATTACTGCAATATCCTTCCGCTGATAAATATAGTCCGGCTTAATTTCACATTTTTTTCGGTTATTAAAAGGCACATTTGTATGAAAAAGATAGTGAATAAAATTAAGTGTGATCCAAACATTAAGTCAGTCAGCTGAGTCTGTATTGTCAACCAAAGTGAGCATTAAGTTCGTCAGTGAAATTAGTCCGGCTGCATAAAGGCAGTTGGCGTCGCCATCTGCGATCTTTCCAGTCGCATGCTGAAGTTGGGAACGGATCATGTCTAGCGATTCTGCTGATTACAACAGGTAAAATCGTGTATTTTGTGACATTTTCGTGAAACAACAGTCTGTGTCTGTTTATAGTTAAGCATGTCACGCTGGTGTACACTCTGTGACGCCGAATTTGTAATTATTTAGCTGGCTAGGCTCTAACCGCTGTAAGGGCGATGTGGTTGCTAACAGTTAGCTTTGTGACACCGTAACACCGCAGTTTTAAATGACCGTTACAAACCTTCGTAGACTACATGTGCTTTGTTTCTCTGACGAATACCTTAATTATCAAGACTACATTTTATAATCTAAAGACGTTTTGCTGTCGTGGCCAGTGGTAGGCTAATTCACAGGAACCGTCGGGCCCGGCTACAGCTCGGCCTAGCTCTCAGGCAACGCCATAGGTAGCACAGGCCCAACTGTCGGACATATTGGCTAACTGAGTGAAGCAGATCTCCATGTTGAGATATGCTGAATGTGTTTAAATCCGACATAAACGCTTTTGACTCGGAAGATAAAATGTGCCTAAGTGGGCGTGTGAGCCGGCCGGTAACTATCCGAGGTTACATAATCATGAATTTTTGGCCCGGCAGGTAGTTGATCCCTGCTCGTGGAATTCGACACGTGCGCCCAGCCTGGAACTGTGTAATGAGATACTCTGGGCGTAACCCTGACCAGCACACATCTGACGGAGCTTTTACATCTTAATCATCAGCCTACGTGTAGATGATTTTCTTTTTTTTTTAAATTTAATGTAATTTTTTTTTTTTTCACGAGGGGCTAAATGACACGTGGTAGGAATGATCGCGACATGTAGTTGCCTGTTTTCTTCAATTTTTTTTGTCTATTCTCAAGATCGCTTCAATTTCTTCATGTACCGGTGAGAAAATGTCAAAGTTGACTCTAAGTGAAACTTGACCTGTATCCCTTCTCTTAAACAGCTCAAAAGATAGAGACCATGTGGGGCCAGAGTCAATGGAGCCTGATGGTGTCATCGAGGTATGTTCAGGAGTCACAGTTGAAAACACCCTATCATGTTATTTGTGTATTTTTCACTCACAAACCTCTGTTCATCCAAAATTTAGAGCAACTGGAGCGAGATTACGGACAACTTCGATGATATGAACCTGAAGGAGACCCTTCTCAGGGGAATATACGCATATGGTTTTGAAAAGCCATCTGCCATTCAACAGAGGGCAATCATTCCTTGCATCAAAGGTACAGAATTCACACTTGATATTCATAAGTTAATTTGATTTTTATGTGTTGAGTGAAATGATGCTTTACCATCTTTCGGGACTTACCCATTAATGGGGATAACTTTGTTTTTACTGATCACTCTATACAGTTGTATGTGTATATATCCGTAAGTGTTAACTGCTGTGAGGCAGTCTAACCTGACACATTTTCTTTTCAGTGATTGAGGTGGAAGAAATCTCTTCTCATTAATAATTGTTTTGTCCCCTTACCGTTAGGTTACGATGTCATTGCCCAGGCCCAGTCAGGCACTGGCAAGACGGCCACATTTGCCATCTCTATCTTGCAGCAGCTGGACGTTGAGCAGAAGGAGACTCAGGCTCTGGTGCTTGCTCCCACCAGAGAGCTGGCTCAGCAGGTATGCTGTTTCTGATGTCACGATAACTTCAGTGTCTCAGACCTAAACAGCACAATGAGGACACTGATTCAAGTCCTAAGGTACCATTTTTACAAATCCTGTCAAAATTCTGAAATTGTAAAACACAAATTATTCTCTTTGGATTGGTGCAGTCTCTGTCCATGGCTGCATTGGTCTAAAGGTGATCTGGCTTCACTGGATTGGTTGTGATTCGAGTATTCACATTTTGCGGTGGAAAACTGAGTGATATGATGGCATACCATCTTTCGGGACTGACTCTTGAAATGGAGATTTCTTTTTTATTTTACTGATCACTCAGGACACTTCAAGAGTGTAAAACTGATCAGTCATGCCTTCTGATACATAATCCTGAATTGCTGTTTTGTTTTTTGTTTTTTTTCCTCTCCCCTCATTAGATCCAGAAGGTCATTCTGGCCCTGGGTGACTACATGGGGGCAGGCTGCCATGCCTGCATTGGTGGAACTAGTCTCCGTACCGAAATACAGAAGTTCCAGGCTGAGGCCCCTCACATAGTGGTGGGCACACCAGGACGTGTGTTTGACATGCTTAGCAGGACATATCTGTGTAAGTATCACACTTCTGCTCAGCAGAAAAGCATTCTCAAATCTACCGATTCATTTCACACAAAAAACTTGACTTGTAACATCACATTTCTGTGCAGCTGCAAAATGCATCAAGATGTTTGTTCTGGACGAAGCTGATGAGATGTTGAGCCGAGGGTTCAAAGATCAGATCTATGAGATCTTCCAGAAACTGAGCACAAACATCCAAGTGAGTGTTTCTTTGACTACAGTCTCAGCACTGACAGTTGAGGGATAAATTATGCCGCTCTTCTGCATTAACAGAAGTCTGCTATAATTGTGCGATCCAGATTTTATCCGGTTCATGCAATAATGCTAGCAGAGTAATGCGTAGAAGGAGATTATTGCACACTGTACTGAAACTGAGATGTTGTTGAACCTCTTTCTTAATGTTCATTAGCCTCTGTCTCAAGGTACAGTGTCACATCAGGTCTGCGTTTCAAACACTGCACCAAGTTTAGACTTAATGGTTTGGTCTCTTGGTAACATGTTTTGCGTCTTCTCCAGGTGGTCCTGCTCTCTGCCACCATGCCTGCAGAGGTCTTGGAGGTGACCAAGAAGTTCATGAGAGATCCCATTCGCATCTTGGTGAAGAAAGAAGAGCTTACCCTTGAGGGTATCAAGCAATTCTACATAAATGTAGAGCGAGAGGTGGGTTTACTGTCTTAGTCTGAATGCTATACAACATTTCAGCTAGCTGATTCTCATGGTTGTGCATGTAAATGCCCCTTCTCTTTAAAGCACCCTGCTAAAACTGCAGGAGCCAAGCCTCACAGGTTTAGCTCATGTGGCTGTGTAAGCATGGGTACACCAGGGAAGGAGATTAAAGGCACAGTATCGGAAATGAGGCTTGGATGGACCTCTTTCTTAATGTCCATTGTCCTTTGTCTCAAGATGCTGTGTTACACATTACTTGCTTTTTAAAAAAAAATTTAAATGGAGTTTTATAGATTCTTGATAAGTAGTCTTGTAGTAGTTGCAATATGACTTGTTGGGTTAACTTTGTATTGCATTACTTGGCTAAACTTTTTTTTTTTTTTTTTTCATGGATGTCTCCAGGAGTGGAAGCTGGACACCCTGTGTGATCTGTATGAAACACTGACAATCACCCAGGCTGTCATCTTCCTCAACACTAGAAGAAAAGTTGACTGGTTGACTGAGAAGATGCATGCTAGAGACTTCACAGTCTCTGCTCTGGTAAGATCAGTTGCCTGCCTGCTTGGCTCTACAATCTTTGAATCAATACAGTATTCTGCTTGTCATGGCTCATCTGCAAATTGTCTAACTAAAATGATTCTCCATTCACAGCATGGTGACATGGACCAGAAGGAGCGTGATGTGATTATGAGGGAGTTTAGGTCTGGCTCAAGCAGAGTGTTGATCACTACTGACCTTCTGGTTAGTATGAGTTGATGCATAATGTAGTAGTAATCAGCTGTGTGGTTGAAACCCAAAATGTTTTTATTCCTGCAGCAGTCCTTAAATGACCAAGCAGTTCAAACTTTTGGGAGAGTAGGGCTCATACTCCACAATGGTTTCCTCAACTGTAGGAATCTGTTACTTATTTATGGGCAACATTAACACCTATACATCGTCAGCCATCTGTCTTTTTAGACTTAAATCTAAACTTTTTTTTTTTTTTTTTTCTCAGGCTCGTGGGATTGATGTCCAGCAGGTCTCCCTGGTCATAAACTATGACCTTCCTACAAACCGAGAGAACTACATTCATAGGTGAGTTTCATCTCATACTGCACCAGTATGTGCACCTCTGTGTACTGTGAGTCTGACGTAGCTCATCTTTACTCTGCAGAATCGGTCGCGGTGGCCGTTTTGGCAGAAAAGGAGTTGCTATCAACTTCGTCACTGAGGAGGACAAGAGGATTCTTCGGGACATTGAGACGTTTTACAATACAACTGTGGAGGAGATGCCTATGAATGTGGCTGACCTGATTTGAGGCCTGAGATTCATTTTTTTTAAAACGCAGTGATAGCGATCGTCCACTTGCATTGTGCTTATATTATTCGAGGGGGAAAAAAAACTTCTCAATGCTAAACCTTGATCAGAATTTTGGTATGTGTTAAAAGCGAGGTGTCTTCTATGGTGGTCCCTTTCGGACAGTTGTAGATTCTAACCTCGACAGTTGGCTGGTTGGAGCTACAAAGCCATGGGGTCTGTAAACATAAAGGTCCTTATCAGGTATTTCTTTCCATGTTCAATTAAGATGTGTGTGTTCGATGTTCTCCACCATTTAGTAACTTACCTGTGGACTAAAAGGTATAAGTGCTGTATAAAGTCTGCAAATTATGTTATGCTAACATATGTACGATGTATCGTGGGCCTGCTTAATAGAGGCACTTGTCATGTTATACTGTAGTTCACTTGCTTTTTGTTATATTTTGTGACTGTTTTAATTTAAATGTACTATATATTTTTTTTTTATCCCTCTTGCTCTATCAGATTTCCTCACTAGTTGGCCATGTTTTGCTGACATGTGGTTTTACCCTCACCAGAGTATATTGCTATTTACCCCCCTTGACTAATTTTCAGATTTCCTCCCCAGAATTGTATGAATGTCTTAATAAACTGAAAATTGCTGTAAGTAGACCCCCTTGTCTGTTTTGAAGTACTGAGTTCACTGAATGTTTTAATGTAAAGGGCGTCGAATTCCACCTACACTGTGACAGGGGTTAGGGTTAGGTTTAACACGGTTGAAGCGGAGACTCAGTCGGCACACATGAAGATTTGTGACATGGCACCACCTACTGGTGAACTAGCAGACTTAAACTATGGTGAAAGGGAACAGGTTGGCTTTTATTTGACGCTGCACAAGGCTTCAACTCTGACTGAAGTGTGAAACATTTATAGAATGCGTCATGGTGCCTAACATGGTTGGCTGAAACATTTGCTTCCTGGTGACGAGGTCTGCAATCCAGAAAATGTTATCAAGAGTGTCAGCTGTATTCATAGTGTGATCGAGCACATTCCTGATATGAAAGACATTTTTTAGGAGGATATACTCATTAACAAGTTGGGTAAAACATTTTGAGTTGGTTCTAATTTCATCAAGTTTTTTTTTTCTTTCAAATGACTTGATTCACAAAATTAAAAATTGAAGTCATAATGTTGTGGCTGTGAAAGTATCAAAGTGCTTACCAACAACTGGTATCAGGCACAGGTTTAATACTTGTAAAAGTCATTTACAAGTCCCTACTCAAAATCAAAATATTTATTACATTATATACCAACAGCCCTAATGATTGCAGTAGTATGAGACAAAAAGACTAGAAAACAGTTGCACTCCAAGGGGTCATTTGAGTGGCACTAGGTCGACATGATGGCTAGAAAAACAACTTTATTCACTCTGCAAAACAATAGATAAAACGGTACACCACAAAGAATATATCTGCAATCTTCTTTCAACACCCTGCTGTGGCCTTTCATGGTAGCAGCTGTAGGAGGAAGTGTGCAGTAAGTAGTCAAGTAATGTAGTCTCACACCATGGTTACTATAGGGATGATGATACTTAAAGGACGAGTTCACCCAAAAACCAGAATTAAATCATTATCTACTCAATGTGAAGTTTGTCCACAAAACATTTATGGAGCTTCTCAGCAAAACAGCTTTGCATCATTCTCCTAAACGAGTGAAATAGATGGGAACTTGTTTTAAAATGTAAAAAACAACTGGAAAGAAAAAAACATAAAATGGCTCCATACAGGTTTTGAGATCCCAAAAGCGATATTTAAAAGTTGTCCTTTACACCCTTTTTAAATCGGAAATCTTCACTGAAGCTGCTAAGCTAAGTGTTGGTGTGCACTCTGAAGTGGGTGCATGTGCCCTTGCGTCTTTTCATACCAGTTTTGGATATCAGGGCTTCCTGAGACTTGGATGATGCTGGACAAGCTGTATGGAGCCATATTATGTTTTTGTCTTTCAGCTCTTACATTTTAAAACAAGTCCCCATCTGCTTCAGTTGTTGAGGAGAATGCTGCAACACTGTCTTTGCTGTGAAGCTCCAGAAATGTTTTGTGGACTACAAAACTTCAACCAACTTTCCTTCAGCATGAGGATGAGTTGACCTTTTTTGGGTGAACTTATCCTTTAAAAAAACATGGAATCTGATAGCGTCACTTTTCTGATATTAATAGTATTGCTAGACTACTAGTAATACTACTAATATTACATAAATATTAGTATTTTTAATATTTATATTAGTAGTATTACTGAACTGACTCACAACATGAGCAATTAAAACATGGCGCATAGAGTCCTTTTTTATTAATTTTAATGTTATTGTCTTTAAAGGTGTAAATCTAGTTTTGGGGAAGAAACGTTAAACAGAAAACAAAGATCTTCATTGACTGATTGTTTTACGCTTGAACAAACTAAATAAACAAACTCTCATTGTTTTCATGAATGAATAAACTGAATAAACACACTGACCTTAAAGGACAACACAATTTCATGCTGTTTAACTTTGTTTATATGTGGCGGACCCTGCCACCTTTCTAGCTTCAAACAATGTTCTGGGACCTTATTTTCTTCTGAGAACAGCTTGTTTATTCACTTATGGAATCAAACAGTTTGTATAAAACTCATTGATATTGTAAATATTAGAATTCTGAGTTTGTACTTCTCCAAAACTACACAGTGCCCCTTAAAACATAAAATAAGTCCAGCTCTGTGTACTTAAAAGAGTTTATACAGCGTGTTCAGGAAAACATGGCATTCACTGTGTTTCTGCTGTTGATCGGAAGTGATAATGTCAACTCTGTTCTCACTACTCCACCCTGCAGCTTTAAGCACCATCCAGAGTTATCATCAGCCTTAGTAAGACTTCATCTGTGGTCAGCTTTCATGAGGTTTTACTCTCTGGCACAGAAAACTAATTAAGTTAACTGAATTTGACTCCTTTCCTGTTTTTATGGTTGTTCCACTCGCACATTTGTCGAGCTCCTGAGGAAGTCGTTTGCTCACTTATCTATAGTTTCATCAGTGCATGCAATTGTCTGCGCAAGAGATAAGATGGTGTTGAATAGTGAGTCAACCAAAGTGGAATTGATGAGAACAATGTATCCCTCATAGCTCTGTTGTAGTATGACACTTAAAACACACACAGGAATCAAAGTTAGGTGTCTTTGTCCAAGGTGAGAGTCTTGACTAATGTCTCAAAGAACCAAAGTTAAGACACCTGCAAACTGTACAAGCAGTAAGTGTCTGTTACGGATGAACACATACAGTACAAGCAATAACGGTCATCCTGGTCTTGCTTCAAGAGCAGGCTACGTTGTTCTCATGCAATCACATTTCACAATGATGACCGTTAGATTTTTGTTCCCTAGGAAGTCACAGTGTAGTGAAATGGTAGGTTTTCACCATTTAGCGGAGTTACCCGCTAAATATAGTCAGCGGGTTTGCTGATCTGTGGTTGAGGTGTGTGCATCACAAAACTGTTGTTTTCCTCTGCACAGTCTCCTGGTGTGTGCTTTCATATCATACTTAACATTGTTCGTTTCTCTGCGCCTTCTTTTTTGATCTTTTATTACCAGTTAAAATAAATCTTATACATAAAAAGAGCCCCCATTTTCCCAAAGCAAAATTCAGGATACAGCTCTGTGTCCACCTTAGCTTAAAGATCCAAATGTTTTTAGGACCTTTAATCCATCCATCTATTTTTTTTGATTGAGAAAGTTGATTTATGAGTCGTCAAATGCTGATGCTTCGGGATGGAGACCACCCAGGCCTACAAATCCCAAGTGTCAGTATTTGCCGTTAGTTAAATTCTTACAAATGGGGCCTATCAAGGTGACTACTTCTCCCAAAATGTTTATATTCTTAGTGCAAATTTACCAATTTCTTACAGTATATTAATACATCAATGAGTGTCTATGCCTTCTCAATAACAGTATATAATGTAGCTTGTGTAATGCTGCCTGGCATGAAAAAGTCATTTTGTTGTAAAGAATATCTGTTCTTTAAGCCCTTAGAAGACTGCATTGTTCCTCATTCAGAGTTTAGCAGTCTGGTTCACGCCCTTAGCTTGCACACCAGTAGTTGCGTGAACCTGTTCCTCTTCTTTGATCTCAGTGAACTTAAGAGGGCAAAGAGTTACTTCTATAAAAAGGAATATTGTGAAATTTACAAGATGTAAAGTAGTGAGCTCAAATGGTGCTGGTAGGCAGACAGAGCCAAAATAGCTGTTTCCCCCCTCTTTCTAGTTTTTATGCTATAGCTAAGATAGCTTCATGTTTTATCTGTCCATGTGGGAGTCAGGCATGAATCTTAGTTTAGTTTAAAACAAACCTAAATCTTGTTTCCACTGAGCAGGGTACGATTATGAAACAATCAAATTATTTGGAACCTCTGTTTTTCTTCTATGAAACAGGAAGACGGTCGTAGGCTGTCGGTAAACGTCTTCCTTCAATGAACAGTGTGACGTTATTGAGAAATATGCTTTTTTGATCTCTTTGCTTAAAGTTAGATAAGAGTGCCGGTACCACGCTCATATCTACATGAGCGGATAAAGAAACTGCCTACTAGTTTGACACTTACACACATTTCGCACCATCTGTGAAGGGTGTAACATCAGTATGATCATCCTAGCTGAGCTTACCTTACCACTAAACAGACAGGTTTTTCTTGCATTGATACATTTCCTTGAAAGCTTTGGCCTTAACTTCTGTTTTGCCTGTTTCCAAAAAGCCTGAGTCAGTAAATAGGTATGTTTTAATAAGCTATAGTAATAGCTTGGCGGGGGGCTCGGCTGGTGCTTAGACCAGCGCAGTCTGCAACTATATTGAGTCAACTTTGTCAACACAATTATTTTCCAAAGCCACCTTTTGGGAAATGACTAAAGATGACCGTGGTTGTTCTGATGACTGTCAGCAGCTGACTCATCGTGAGCTGATTCTCAGTAATCACTTTGTTAAATCTAAAAAAAACAAAAGAGTTTCCAGCTCCAAGGGGAATTTGACTAAACAGCTCACATATTGTAGAAGACATGATCAGATTTTGTCATTTAAATGAGCATAATTGCATATTTAGCATCTTTGAAGGAGCACTATGTAGTTTTGAGGAAGACATTTCAGTCGGAATAGGAAGATCTTCATTGACAGTTTTCATTCCTGAACAAGCTAAATGAACAAACTTTTTATTTTCATGACTGAATAAACAAACTGACTTTAAAGGACAACACAGTTTCACATTGTTGTACTTTGTTTATACGTGGCGGACCCTGCCACCTTTCTAGCTTCAAACAGTGTTCTGGGACCTTATTTTCCTCTGAGAACAGCTTGTTTATTCAGTTATGGGTTTGTATTATGAGTTTGTATTATTATCTCATTAATATTGTAAATATTCTGAGGTCAAATTTCTTCTCCAAAACTGCATAGTGCCCCTTTAAGTTGACATCAACGCAAAGGCAATTTAAAAAACAGTCAGTTGAAGCAGTTTTAGTGGACAGATGCAGGCAGCTGGTTGTGTTATTAGGCCCGTCTGAATCCTTTGTCTGAATTATTCTTCTTTATACGTTGCCTTGGAAACAGAGCAGCTGTTTGGAGAACAGCTAATCCAGGCAACATTGCGCTTCGAGATGAGGTGCCATAAATAAACATATATGCGATTCACAGTGAGGCGAGGTGAAGTGAGGAGAGGGCGACATTTCCATGACCTTAAAGTGGCAGATACAAGATGTTTACTTAGTGATATTAAAAGACAAATTGATATTCACTGAGATGAGATTTGTGGAAAATTCAATACTATCAGAGAGGAAACGTGACGGTTGCTGCAGCAGAAAATAAGGATATGCAATACTGCAGGGAATAAACAGTGGAGACGAATAAAGAAGCTCTGAGAATAATAGAGTAGATAAATCATGATGCAGCTTCGGTGATGTGTGAGTGTGAAAATCTTAATACTGTCTTGGCTTACTTGACACTCTGAACTGAAAAATGAGCACCAGATTTGTTTGTCTGTGAAGGCTTATGACATTTATCTTGTGCCCGTCGAGCACTGACAGAGGACCAGCCTCAGTTATTACTGTGAGCAGCGTGCCAGATGCCTCCATGGATCAGACACTCCGAACGCTGATGACTTTCCAGCCGATGCCGGGGGTATTTTTGGCTCGGCTATCACATGTCAGACGCCTCAATCAGAATCACAGTGAGCAGTATTCCACTACACGCTCTCTCTCTCGCTTCACTTCTAAGGATGTGTTTAGGCAGTAAATTGTCGAGCACGTCCATGCAAATGTTTGCACTTCTGCTCTAATGAGGCCCGTGTTGCACCTTCACCTGCTCTGCTGCTCTGCAAACTTGTTGCATGGTGTGAAAAGGGCAAACGCATGCAGGGGTTGTCTGAGAATCAGTGTGGCATTTGGTGTTAAATGCAAATGGTTTCAGTGCCTCGCTTGGTATGCATGCACCAGATCTGGAGCATCACTGTGGTTTAATGCTTTCACTGAAACTGAATGTGACCAAAACAACGTGACTACGTTCTATCTGTGGGTTAGAAGCTGGCGGGTTGTTTTTTCTTTTCTCTGCAGGAACTGTCTTCTTTATGGTGATAAAATAAAAATAAATAATACTGAAAACAAGTTATTTTCATAATACTGAAAACAAGAGCTTAAACATTTGAACTGTGCTCTTGAGTAACCGGTTCTGTCTTGTTTAGGAAAAAAATACACTTGTACACACCATGTACAGACGTTTTTGTACATGGCATTTTAATTTCAGTGCTTTAGAGCACTGCTTTAGAGCAGTCTATGTGCTAAGCTAAGCTAACCGGCTGGCAGTACAGACAGAAGAGTAGTGAAAAGTGCAAAACACATATTGTAGTTGTGTTCAGAACTATCATTTCATTCCATTCACCTTGGAATAATAGTCTAGTTAACTATTGTTAGCCACTGTTAGCGACACCAGTTAATAAAAATGCATTACATGGTATTCTTCGCATAAAAACACAAAACAGTAAAAAATGTGCTAATTAACTGTACCCTATCTCCTATAGCTTTGACAGCTGTTGATAAGTGGAACAGCCACTTTGGATTTTGAGGTCAGGGTTGGTGAGATGCCTACCCACTTTCCCTAACGTACCATATTTCGTGGCCAGGTGTAGCCCCGTTCTAACCAGCCAGCAGTAACTTCAGGAAGTGACTTTTTTTTTTTTTTAACCAAGGTGATGAAACCGTTGTTCTGAAATGTATCAGGGCCCTTATTTTTAAGAGTTGTGCAGTCAAACCAGTGAAATCTTCAACTGTTTCCTGACAGACATTTCCCGACCAACACACTGGCATTAATGACCACTCCTAACAATAATAATAAAACACTTTGACTTTTATTTAATTAAAAAACATCTTTATGTCACAAATGTCACAAATTTGATTACAAAAAAGGATCTTACACCAACAAAATTGTCAAGTTCGAACACTTTGTTGCTCATCATTACTTCATCATTGTCTCAGCACGGGAGCTGTTTGTAATTCTACTTCACTGTGAGGAATTTTGCACTTCATGACGTGGAGACATTTTTAGAGCTGGTACGTAACTGACCTACAGGATATTGTTCTTACTCTGACTCACACATCACTATCTATCACATCACATCTAAATGTTACTTCTGCTCCGCATCGCCATATCAGACACACAAGACCTCCAACACTGTAGGTCCCCAGTCGTTTTTAAAAAGCTTTGAAAGTGTAGAGGTGATGTTGAAAATGCTTCAACATAGCCAAGACAGTCTTTATCAAGTGGCTGAAATGTAAAATACATGAGATAATTTATTAAAATCTGAGCTCAGTTTGGGTTGGGACAACAGATTTGTTTTTTCTTCTTCTTCTTCTTCTTCTTCTTTTTTTTTGCACATTCTGCTGTCTATGCAAAGCCGGCGCTATCTCATAAAGAAACCAACGAGATTTGAGGTCGTTGACGTGTTGACGATCTCTAACAGTGACAAACATGAATCGCCTGGTCTCTTAGCCTCTGGAAACACAGAACACTTGCTCCAGTGTTATGACATTGGTGTCCGACTGAAAGGACTGAGGTAATATTCACAGCAATGATCCTCCTTTCATTATGACCTGTGACCCACTCCCTCACACACTGACACACACACAAACCTGAAGTGATACTACAAAAAGGCAGCTTTGCAAGGGTAAGTGTTAAAATAGTAAGGTTTACAAAGGAGAGACATTTTCACGGCCGTGCAGTACAGCCTCCCTAAGAGTCCGGAGGTCCTCTGTTTCACCTGCGGGTGGGTCGCTGCCTTCCACAGGTCGTAGATATCCTCCACGTGGCCATGTGAGGTCATCATCTGGTCATAGATACACAGGTGGTACGGCGCCTTGCCCTCACCTGCGAAATAGACGTGCTCCTGTGGTGACACACCAATGGCATTGGCGCAGATGCCCATGAACACATCGTCTATGTAAATAGAGGCGTTCAGGGTCAGCGTGGCTTGGTAGATTTTGTCTGCTACGTCCCCGGAGACGACATACCCAGCCCCGGCTGTGTAGTCAGGGTAGGACAACCACTGGTACATCTCAAAGGGCACATAGTACTTGCTGTCTTTGCTGCGGATTGGTGGCGCCCCTCTGTGCACGCGACCAATCCAAAAGTCTGAGACGCCTTTGCTGCTCATGTCCTGCAGGTAGCTCACCAGGTTGGGCATGTGAACGAAGATGTCGTCGTCAGCAGTCATAAGGAAGCGGGCATGTGCGCAACGGCTGTGCATCCAGTGGAACTGCAGGATCAGCTTTAGCGTCAGGTTGTGGAAGGAGTCCAAAAAGTCTTGTTGGATCAAATCGCCGTGGAGACGGTCCTCGTAGACAAGCTGCTCCTGGAAGCCAACCCCGCTCCTCTTGCTCCACGAGGGCTCGTCCTTCTTGGTCTGAGGCGCTCCTAAGGCAAACACCACCTTGACTGTCACGCCCAGCTCGTTTTGGATGTAGGTCTCATTACCCCAGGTGGATCTGATAGCGTTTCGCCTCTCAATGTTCTCTGGGGACGTTTTGACGAAGAGGAGGAGGAGGACGTCCTGGTTGACGCACTTATCTGGGTGGTCCAACAGGTAGCGGAAGTTGCTGAAGCCTCTGGCCTGCTCTCGTGGGATGGTGAGGCTCTTGTTGATGTAGGTGAAGCGGTTGACCAGGTAGCGATAGGAGTAGGACTTGACGTGGTTTACGACACTGTTGTCCAGCTGCTCCCAGCAAACCATCACCACTGACAGCACCAAGCAGGTGGTCATCAGCTGCACACACTGGCATTTTCGTATCCGGCGGAAATTCACAAACATCCTGGAATCTTGTCAGCCGGTGGCGGTGGTCCCTGTCTGGTTGGTGATGGTGGTGAAGCAGCTAGTGTGTGCAAAGGAGGATGCGAGATGATCGAGGTTGTGGAGGTTGAGAGTGTAGTTCCAGTGCCTCAGAGCAGCACTTGGTGGGTCTTCCATCCTAGGCTTTCCACATTCAGCAGGAGGCATATGTGAGTGTCACTGGGTCTGCTGGGAAACATCCGCCATCGCAGCAGAATCACTGACTCGCTTATAATCGGCAAGCAACGGGAGACTCATCTTTCACCCATGAAGCTGTTGTCCTAAAGCAGAGAGAAGAGAGAGAGAGTTGATGCTTTATGAAACTTAGGTGCAACAAAGGAGGAAGTGGAAATGAAAGAATACAACTTTTCTCAATGTCTGTTGGCTAATATCTTCCCTATTTGGAAGCGAAGCATGACAGATACCATTTGACTGTTTCTGTTCCAGCAAGGTTGCATTGCCTCATATGCAGCTTTTTTTTTCCCGCTCAACTTTATATACACTCATCCCCCACAACACCAACACCACTTACAGAGGAAGTGAGTCACATCTGTCATCCAGTATAATGCAATGTTCTGCTGGGAAACCTTAGGTCCATGAATTCATGGGGATGCCACTTGACACACACCACCCATCCAAACACTGTTGTAGACCAAGTAGATCCTCGAATTCACTATTAGCCAATCTGTTCCAGTATCTATGGGACAAGTCTGTCTAAGGAGGCCCCACCCAGCAACCCACAGGACACCCCCAGAGGTCTTGTGTCCACGCCTTGTTGGATCTGCAGGAGGAACTTAATGTTGTGGTAATCTGTGTATATAGCACCTTTCATACAAGTGCCACATATAGCAAAATTAAAGCAACACAGACTAAAAGAAACCATAGATAAAACTATACAAGACTAAAAATTAGACTAATAACAAAATACAATGTTAAATTTCAGTTAGCACCAGATATAAACCATAATGATTCAAATCATCTGAAGTTACCACTCTCTTCAGGTTTTGAAAGGTCTCTTAAGGCGAGAGTCAGAGGATGTTGAGATCAGTTGCACATTCAGCCACACGTGCTTAGACTCAGAGTGAACAGAGTACACACCTAAATCTACATTGTGACAAAGTGATCTTACTCGGTGGACTATTTTAAAATGCCCCAACAGCGAGAGTGAGTGTAAATATGTTTATGTATTTATACACATCGTATGTATGTCTGTTGTTCGGTGAGAGTTGAGACCCGGCTGTGCTGTAAAGTGGTGCAGCAACACAAAGAAACCCACAACTGATTACGACCAGATGTGAAGGTGCTGACTCCCAACAAGCCGCTGAATCTCGACCCAGTAACTCATCCCATGGAGTCAGCCTCGAGTAGTCGAGAGTGAAAACATATAAAAGTATCATGAAAAGTGGATAAAAGTGGCTATGCAGTGATTATTTTTTGGCGGGCAGAGTGACTTGCACAGGAAGTCAGTCAAGTAAGAGAACTTCCGATCATTGTACCATTTTCGAATCATCACAATACAAAAATTGTTTCACCTTTTTAAAAAATAGCCTAGTGTCCCTCCGGATTTTCACAATCCATTATCTTTTCAGTTGCTGATCAATCTGGAAGCAGTGATTTGATAATGATTCTCAGATTCCCTGAAAATCTGGAACATAGCAGTACAACAGTTGAGCTTCTCACCCTGAGTGTGATGTCGGAGGAATTGGCCGCTGTGTGAATGTTGTCAATGGTCGTTATTTTTGTTAACTTCCCATCCGTTTTGCAGTTAGCGATCCCCTCCTTCCTCTCGATGGCACCACATGAATGCAGAGCAGCAGTTGCCCAACATAGCACAAAACAGTAGGATCCACCTCTTTACGGGGTTCTCTGTCCTGATTGGATGAAGTGGGCAGGTATACCAGAACATATATTTTCTTTTACTGACATGGGTTACTGACCTCAAGCTCCATAGCGGTGATTACTGTTGGAATATAAAGCTATTTAACACTTATTTTAATAAAAATATATCAGTTAGAGCAGCTTTAAGATTCATGTTTGGCTGTCAAAGCCCACCGCCACTATAAACATTATGATTTATGAATTAATACCTTTATAAAGGTTATGAAAAAGATTCAGAAAGAGATAAGCACATGCACAGGTGATGTGCCCACACAGCAGCACAACTGAAGCTACTCTAAACTAGGGAGCTTTTTGTGGTTAGATCTGAACTTGGCATTTGACTGCTCCCACTTGTATTCAGTGTTTCTGTGCACGAGTAGTAACGTTAGCTGAAAAGTCAAAAGTTAGTGGGTGGGGTAAAAGGGGAGGGGCGGAGCGGGGGGTGCGACTGAATGCAAAAGCCAACACAGCAAATGTGGCAATTCAAGCCAGTCCATAATGGAGGGGTTTAGGGTGCAGACGCACTGAAATCGCTGAGAGTCATGGAAAGCGCTCGGACACAATGGACAGGCTCGGCGGCAACAAAGCGGGACGAGAATAGCCTGCTTCCGGCCGGGCCTGGGCTGAAACCAAGGGGGGATCATGATGGGCACGGGGCCTGGGACTCCCACCGCACCCCGAGAGCTTTTTAAACATCATTGGATGGCCTGTGCCTAATGGGGTCATTGGCTCAGAATGGCTCTCTTTTCTCTCTGGCTGATAATGAGAAACTCTGCCTCACCTCACCTCTGGTTCACACCGGCCTCCTGTTTTTACACACATGTTTTATAGTTCTTTTCCCAGCATGAGCAAATACCTCACTTTACAGCCTACCTGTCATATGCCAGTTATATACTCTTCCTCTTGTCAACGATTTTACAGAGGGTAATAGATGTTTACTGGAGATAAGCGCAGACGTCTGCTGGACTGTGACCTGCAACATGTGACATATTAATATGGGAGTAAAGGAGGGCTAATAAGCATATGATTGAGCAAGACGACCGATCACACCATATCCATAAAGGGCTGTTGGCTCTTATGGAGATAGATTGGGGATTCGAGTGCAGTTCCTGCCTTTCCCGATGCTCACAACATTAAAATATAACAATAAAAAAACATCCAACAGGAACATTTTTCTGGAAACAACCTCCTGTTAAGATGGGGTTTCACAGGGACTCATTTTTCAGTAGAGAGTAGCTACGATGAAAGTTGTCCACAGTTAAAGGGACACTATTTCTGGAAAAAACAAACATATTGTTGTTGAATTTCAGACGTGTTATTTTTGAAGTTCCATTCACCACCATTGTATTGACGGAGGCAGAAATACATGCTGGATACACATGGAGCTGGTACCAAACAGTCTCTATATGACCAACAGATAAACACAAGACCATCAGGGAGAAGACTGGATGTTCCTATGTTGTTATTATAATTATTATCAATGCTGGTCACCGAATCAGATTGTGACTTTTTCAGGTTGGAGGATTCATAAAACATATTTTTCATGGCAGGTTGCTGAGGATGAATTGAGGGGTCTCACAGCCCGAGGAAAGAAGCTGCTTTGTAGTCTGCCTAAACAAACAAAATAAGCAAACTAGTCTTTGTTTCCATGACTGAATAAACTGAATAAACAAAATGACCTTAAAGGACAACACAGTGTCATACTGCTTTACTTTGTTTATATATATGCCGACAAATATATCGGTGACGCACAGTGATTTGCATGAAGACTGTGGTCTTTTGTGGAAGAAATGCTAACGTCAAAAATACATGTGACACCTGTCTATCTCATTTGTTAAAGAAAAATCTAAAGCAAACAATCAATAGCAAACACAAGCAGGCAAAGAGAGCTCATATGACAGGTGCACAGCCAACAATGTGACAGCGCCTGATGAGTATGGACTTTATCCTGCTGCTCTACTACTTTGAAATTTTCCCTATTTTCAATATTTCTTTACACTTTTCCTCAGGTGATCCGGATGTTTTGTGTGTCTGTGATCTACTATCTTCTTCATATTATTGACTGAGGGTGTTGCCTCTGTCTTGACCTCTAAACAGGTTGCTCTGCTGTCACTCTCTATCTGAGTGCCATACTATATTACACCAACACTGAGAGCATTTACAAATACAAGTCCTCACTCCTCGGCTGCATCTAAAACAAGCGCTGAGAAAGTGAACCCCCCCACTAGCATATTTCCAAAGTCACTATTTGTATAAATAGATTTGCAACAGACAGAGAGGGGGAGCACACCATCACTGGAGTGATCACTCCAACACTTACCGGCAAAGGAAAATATCTGAATCCGTGTCAGAGGTGGCAACCGTCTCCTCTCCACGGTGAGTCTTCTTCTCTGCTTGAAGTTTACTTTTCTCTCACATGACAGGAGGTCGAACCCTTGTCAGAAGCAGGCATCAATCCCTCGCTGAACACTCAAACCCTCTGTGAGAATATCTGTGAGTGATTTTGTTTTCTGTGATCCTTCCTCTGCCCTCTGAGTGTGTGTGACTGTAATGTTGCTTGTTAATGTGTCCGTTGCCTTGGTTCTTCCCCCCTCCCTTCCTCTTTTAGTGTGGGGGTGGCCTGACAGGCTGTGTAGGTGTTAGGACAGAGAGAGAGAGAGAGAGAGAGGGAGAGAGGGAGAGAGAGGGGGGAGTATATGATGAGAGGAAGGCGTGCCCTCTGGGCCTCATCTATGTGCTCTGAGTGACACGCAAAAGATGTGATAACAGAACAATATCAGAATCAATCTCAGATCAGAGTTATCATTAATAAAACAAATCTGATTTCGTCTATTGTTGCATATTTGTCACAAGTAACTGTTTCAGATCTTCAAACAAAATTGAATAAAACGGATGTTGTGAAAGTGCCCTCTCGGATGCCCCTACGCAGCAGCCATTTTCTCTGACGGGAAACTTGAATGCTAGAATAATGTAATGCTGCTGTGATCCAGCGATCAGCAACTGAAAAGACAATGAATAGCAAATCTTGGCGGCACCTTCGGCCGTATTTCAAGGTAAAACAACATATTTGATAACTTGTTAGCTAATGTTAGCATAAAAGAACTTCCAAGCTAACGCTACTCTTCCTATTTCTGAATTAATTTACGCCGTTCCTAATTGTATCGTATCAAACAGTAACGTTAGCTAGAAGGTGGTTGAATGCTAACGTTAGCTGTTGTCTAATGGAAGCTAAGCGGTCATCAAACCTGTTGTTTTACCTTGAAATATGGTCGAATGACCCTCCAGATTAAACTATTTGTTATCTTCACAGTTGCTGATCAATCAGGAAACAGCTCAAGTGTGATGTCAGAGGAAAATGGCCTCCATGTGAATAAAAAGCTTACCTTCCACTGGATAAAACATGGTGGACTGTCCTCTCTTCAAGATAAATATATCATGACTTTCTGTGCGCTGGTGCCACATGGCAAACAGCTGGTGCATCCTTTTTATTTTTTTTTGCGCCTGCCCCTCAAACATGCTGAGTCGTACCACTTTCAGTTAGACTTCTGATTGCACAGTGTAATGAATGGAAAAATGACACCATCCATGTATTGATTGGTTCCCTATAAGCCTTTCATTATACTATTCAGTTTACCACCAGGCTCAATTTTCAAAGAGGCATCGTTTTCCCCGGTCACTATCTCCAGGTCACAGTGGAACAACTGTAATTATTGTGGAAACTCAGGTGTTTTACTTTGCCTGTTCTATGGTTAATCCTCCCAGGGGTGGCCTTCCTACCAAGACTCCTCCGAGAGTGCATCGACGACTCATCAAACAAAAATCTAAGGAACTGCACTTAGATAAAGATATAATGGAACATTTCTGAAGTCGACAAATATGAGCAAACGCAACGTGAACAAAACTTTACATCACCTTGTTCATGAACATTTCTGCCAATGAAGACAACAGCTCCCATGATCCCACGTTACTTAGATTTTTAGGTTTGATTGAGAGACCTCCAGAGGCAGAAATGACAAACTATGCCTTTAATGAATGAAGAGTTGGGGCAAAAATGTTACCCATGGGAGAGTTGAAGGGCGAAAACCAAAGCTAATCTAGAGCAACACAAAGATTTGTCACACATTTGCAAAAAAAACAAATTGACCCAGGACCTGGGTGATTTCTTTAATTGACAGAATCATGAATTCTGCTCTCTACCAGAAAAAAACAAACAAGGTCCACTCACTAGTCCGTGATCTGAAGCTTGAGCGCAGTGTGGACCAAGACGTCTGTTTGTCCGTCATGTCTGTTTGAAGATCCAATATAGTTACAGTAAATGCGACAAATATGCAAAAGCGGAAGAAAAAAAAGGAAGAGAGAATATAGTTTGTCAAAGCAGCCGTTATGGTATCTTTTCCTGTTGAAGTGAAAGCCTCTTTGTGCAGTATTTTTGGTTTTGAATATCTGTGCTACTGACCAGGAAGTGTATTAAATGCAACCCCCATCCACACACACACACACACACACACACACACTTTTTCATACTGATATCATGTATCAGTTATACAGCCTATTAACTGAGTAGCTCAACAAACACAGCTGACATTTTTCATTTGATAATGAAGTAAATGTGTAGACTGACAAACACAGGGCAGGAAGTACTTGTCCCGAACAGAATAAGCGAGGAAAACGGAGGTACGTGGCCCACGACAATACTTATCACCCACCTACAATGCTGCACTGAGTTCTCTCCCCAGACAGCTTAACAACCATTCACACCTGGGCTCACCTAGCCCTAACAACCCACATGAAGGCCTGTTTGACCAACGACCCACAAGTGGCCTTAACGACTCTGAAACTCAGAGCTCACACGTGACCTTAACGGCTCTGTAAGGACACTCCCACAGAGTTTAACAGCCTGCACCTTCCCTCCAGTTAGTTAGAACTGAAGCCTCTTGGATGAGAGGTGAGACATCTTCAAGACACTGAAACACGTCCAGTAGCCTACGATGCAGCACCTAGATTTACCATGACCTGGATGACTAAGAACCTTCATCGGCATCTCCTTTATCTATGTTTCATTGTGTGGCACTAATGTGGGTGGTTTGTTTGTTAAGAAACTGACATAGCTCAGTGTGTGTTAATGCACAAAGAAAGAAACAATAATTGCATTCAGAATTCACATGTTTAAAACATTTTTTTTAAAAAGCCATCAGGAAAGCAACATTATGTAGAAATCGGCATTTTGTGTGATCTGTCGCCCCCCACAGTTACTGTCGTAAATACAAATCCCAGCTCTGTAACAATTTGTCAGACGTAATGTAGGTGTGTAATGCTGTGATCCGACCCTCTCACTGGAGACACAGACACCATTCACCCTGTTACAAGACACTGTGCCATCAAAATGATCGCAAAGCTGTTATTTTAAGGTAAAAAATAATAATGTACATAATGTTGCTTTATGCATGACTTTATTTCAGTCTTTATCAATCTTTATTTGTATGGCGCCAATTCACAACAAAAGTCATCTCATGACACTTTCATAATTGAGCAGGTCTAAACCAGACTCCTTGATTAATCTATTTACAGAGACCCAACATTTCCCCTGGGAGCAAGCACTTGGTGACAGCGGCATGAAAAACCTGCATTTTAACAGGCAGAAACCTGGAGCAGAACCGGACTCAACCGCGGGCGGTCATCTGCCTCGCCCGGGTGGGATTGTGTTTTAGCAGAAACCTGAGGACACAAAGCACTCAGAACTATACACATTCCAAAATAAACACAGCAAATGGATCTACGTGAGTATATTTTGCATTTTGCCTTTTTCATTAAAGCAGTGGGTTACAATGTCCCCCCACAAATCGACTGTGGTATCAACTTTGCATCAGAAATGGTATGTGGGGTTCATCTCCATTTATTTTCCGTTCAGTGCAGACTGAGACAAACAAGCAGCCCACAAACAGTCAAACCTGGCTCAATACAGCTGCTCCCAATTTCACCTGAGAGTCTGGCAACCGACTGCTCCAGTAGATGAATTTCTAAAAATATACTGAATGACCTGATTAGAAGAAATGCTTGTCAGGAGGTCACGGATGTAGGAGACTACAGTACAAGACAGTCAGGTCCTGCTGAGCACATGACTAATGCATCATGGGATTTTTCAAGCAGAGTGTGAAATAAGAGGTATGTGACACTTGTGTGCACACTTGTTCACGCGTATACAGAAATACACACTCAAAGACAGAGCCTGCTTTCATTTTCACTAGTTCAGATTTTTGCATGTGTGTTTTCTAGTTCCCCAACGCGAACAAGAATTCTTTGTTCAGTTCAGACATCTGCTTTGAATTGAACACTGTATGAGGGCCTAACCTGTCAACACCCTACTACCAAAAAACTAAACATACGGTTTGAGCATCGTCATTTTCTTGTAATAACTTAACCCTTTATCTTGAGAAATCAGTGAATTCACTTGAAATCTCGAGATTCAAACACCAACCGCACGGCCGATCATGGCTTCTGTATTTGTGTTACCTCGGGCTGATTGATCGATGCAGCAGAAATTGTGCAAACTCAGCTGATTACTGTGTTTTTTTCTCTCCGTCGCATTTGCCGTAATAGATAACGCAAACCATGGTACCAGCATGCTTTGTGATAAAGGAAATTGTCTGGGGGCCGAATACTGTAATCTGTAGATAAGAACATCAGCAGCAGTTATAATGACAAAGGTCAAGTGAGAAACTTGTGGAAAACATGAGGGAAAGAGAAGAAGGTGGAACACCGACTCCTGTCTGAGTGCTTAATAATCTAAATGACATTCAAAAAGGCTGCTAAAAGCAAATTTAGCCTATTGAACTTGTTCTGCAGCTCGTACTGTAAATCAGCAGGAGGAAGTTGTTTCCAAGTACAGCGAGCGCCTCAGTGAGTCTGCGTTCAGGCACAGTGGTGCTTTGAGCTAAATGCTAACATGCTAAGGTTATTATAGTTACCTAGAACTAAGCTTTAAACTAAAACTAGGAGTGAAAAAAACACATTTTAAGTGAACTGAAATAAAAATTAGACTAAATGAAACTGTATGAAGTAACTTTACTTACACAACTAACAAAAATAAAATCAAAACAACAGAAGATTTAACATTGTTGTTTCCTCAAAGAAATTCCTGTAGTTTAAGCACACCTGAGGATGAGATAGACTAAAATGTAGTTATTTAATATCCGACAGCTCTATTAAGATTCTGTAAAAAAATTTGTGTTGATTGGCGCATCGCAAGCCAACTGTAAAGGTGCAAACCGCCACCTACTGCTTCAGTGTCTAGATGCCGCGCCTGTTCAGTCTGTGAAAGTAAATAAGCTTTGTGCTGCGTTGATATTTATGAGCTTCGATTTTCTGTTGTTTCACTCAATGACAATAAAGACTTGAATGTAATTTCACCGATATTGATAAATATCCAATAATTTTACATTTTGTTTTAATAACTTTTCTAGACACTAGCATCGGCAAGATTTTGAAGCTCAAAGGTCAAAACGTTACATAATGTTGCTAAAACAAAGTACAGCTGCAAATCTTTTATTAGTATTCGGTCATAAATCAAAGCAAATTAAATATTTGACCAGATGAGGGCACTACATGAAATATCAAGCTGTATTTCCTTAATTTCAGTATTAAAGTTCATGGTACGCTGTCCAACATTTCTCAAAACATTCAACCCAAAACCAAATGTAACACTCATGGTGGCGCTACAGTAACAGTCAAGTGATCACCAGAATGGGCAGGCTCCATCCTCTGGGGAACAGAAATAACTGCACAGAATTTCAAGTTGTTGCGATATTTATCTGGCCCAAAGTGATGGAGGCACTGATCGACAATGCAACCCTTAGAGCCATGTGGCTAAAAACTGAAAATTGTAAGGTGTATTTTGGTTTGTCGTTCTGTGTATGCATGACATACCACACACAGCTTATATTAGTGTGTACTTCCTGCGCATAAAGACTAGGGGTAGACCGATTAACAGGTCGATATGCAGCTTTTTTCAGATTTTAGGTGAATTTTCTGCTGATAAAATAAACTGATTTGAAAATGTACAGCTTTGACTCTGATGCAGCATCCTCTCACACAGTCATCTTCAGTCTCCATGATTTCCAATAATCCGTCGACCCCTAGTGAAGACATTCGTTCAAGAATTCTTTCAATAAAGGAAATGTGTTATTAGGGGCGTCACGATTCTGCAAGTCCTCCATTTGATTTGTCTGTTTTTCACCATCGAGTCTGGATCCGCGCAGAACAGAGGGTTTTACATGCTGAAGACTCTCATTGTCAGATTCTTCTGGCTACACGGTGGCCATCTCCGATCCTGCTTTTCCATTTCAATGACCAAAATTGAAAGCTCATTTCAGTCAACGTTTGATCCAGAAATTAAACCCAGCGCTGCTGTGTGAAAATGAAAAGCAAGCACGCAAACACGATGATATTATCAAAATAGATTTTATTCTAGACCTTGAAATCTGAGTGATATTACAACAGTCAGATCAGGAGGCTGCGGACTGCAACCATGTGAGTGAGAGAGAAAGAGAGTACAACGTAGGTGAGGGCAAAGACAACACAACAAAAAAAAAATATCTGCAAATCGGTATTTACATGTTCTGTGTTATAATACATCAACAATTAAATCCAGATCTTATGTTTTTTTTTTGTTCATTTCGTGTACATAACTACAAATAAATCAGGATTACAAAAGTTTTGAGAAGTACAAAACCTTCAAGGGCTCTCCGACATAGCAAAGATAGAATTGACATTAGTACTTTCGGTAGGAACAAAAAATAGCAAACACACTTGAATGCAGTGTAAAAAGCTTATCGTCTAAAAACAAAACATTATAAAATACCATTTCACTGTCATAGACATCTTTTGAAATAGTGTCTTTGTGGTACAGTCCGATCACTGCTGACTGTATTAAAGCAAACTTCAAAATAGTCTTTAGCTTCAGTACAAAATTGTTTTTAAAATAAGGAACATTCGGATTGAAACCTCTGAAATGTCCGACGACGTGTGTGTGTGTTTGTGTGTGTGTGTGTCAAGCCGTTAGCGAGATGAGACCTGGAATGCCATGAAGTTGGCTTGGTTCTACATTTGATGCGTCCTGACGGGGGGACACTGTTCACCCTTATTAACCTGCTGAACACTGCACAATTTCTGCATCAATTCTGATTCATCTTTAAGAGCATTTTTGACATTAGATGTGTCCATGATGGCTTGAATCAACACACCTCCCTGTTTTCTCCATTTTTAGTCTAAAGTGCGGGAAAAAAACACCCTTCGAAGGGCTGCTCTTAATTTTTTTTTTTTTAGAATTTTTTATTTCGCTATGACTGTTTAATGGTATTTTATAAAAAAAACAAACATTTCTCATGGTCACGACCGCTGGTGACGCACAAGAACATCACATACTGGATTTCAAGCGTCTTCAAAAAGTACTGTGTAGTTTTGGGGAAGACATTTCAGAAGAGAAAAATCTTCACTGACGGATTTTTTTAAAATGCCCAAACAAACTACATTTACAAACTCTGTTTTCATGATTGAATAAACTGAATAAACAAACTGACCTTAAAGGACAACACAGTTTCATACTGTTTTACTTTGTTTATATGTGGCGGACCCTGCCACCTTTATAGCTTCAATCAGTGTTCTGGGACCTTATTGTCCTCTGAGAGCAGCTTGTTTATTCAGCTATGGGAAAAATAAATAGTTTGTATTATGACCTCATTAATATTGTAAATATAAAAATGCTGAGTTTGAATTTCTTCTCCAAAACTACACAGAGCCCCTTTAAAATCCACCCTTAGTGTAGGAGTGGCATACAAAAGAATCCCCTGTGATAGCACAGATATATATTTTTAATATATATGTATATATATATATTATATGCAGATACCATGTTACATCAAGTCTGCTTTTAAACAACAAGCACAGACCTGCCTCAAAACGCCAACTCTGAACACTACAAACAAAAGCGCCGTCTATCGGTGCATAGGCCTGAAAGAAGCCCGTCTCCAGAGAGTGTGTGTGTGTGTGTGTGTGTGTTAATGCTGGACTGCCTGACAACAGCAAACCAAAGCAGGGACTGTAGTGTGTACTTTGGTTAGCGCCGGAGATGACAGCTGCACGTGTAACAGACTGAATGTTGAGCCGAAACTGTGATATGACCTCCAGCATCGTTAATTAGCCGCGAGCGAATGTTGAGCCATGTTTCAAAAGGTGCGATCAAAGAGCCCGTGCCTGCAGAGGAAGCGATACTCCAGACCATGTCCTGATGTTTAATGACCAAGCAGGGGAAACAGGACACAATTAGAACGGCTTAGTCTGATTATCATTCAGCATTTGTTAGCAACAAGCCAGTAATTGAGGAAACAAACACAATTATGCTTGTTAAAAAAACGTCAGATGGATGCGAGCGGTTATGGGCCTGTTTTCCCGTCTCTCTCTCTCTCTCTCTCTCTCTCTCTACCGATCCCAGGAGCTGCTCCGACTCCAGAAAGCGTTCCTGCTCCACGTTACTTCACTACTGACGCCTCAGCACAGCCGTCCATACGTGAGCTCGAGACACAGATCCAGGACGAGCTCGGTGACGGAAACCTGAAGCTGACCGCACATCAGCGCTGATGCTCGGTTAGAACATGAGATCGACACGGCGCTTTAACAGCTACGAAGATTATCTTTCAGCCTAGAGGTTTGAGATTCTTTAGAGCTCTGTATTAACCTGATGAATTGTGAACACCTGAAAACCATTTCTGAGGATAAAAGTTGCAAAAGCAAAGGAGAGTTCACCCTTTGATTAACTGCTTTATACTTTCGTTTAAAAAATGGCAAAAATGGAACAAACCTATTGGATAAAAATAGAGTTGACAAAACCACTTCATCTTACCATTTTAAACTTAATGAGTGCCAAGAAGTGGATGAAGGGATCTCCCAATGAACAGCTTTGACCCCACCCGCCCCACATGTTAATATAAAACCCACAGAGATCAGTAAAATCCAAATTCAAAAAACAACAATGTCCACAGGACACCAGATGCTGACATATGCAATATGCACACACCAACAGAAAACAAGAATCTGTAGAATTCTGGTACAAAGGATAAAAACAGGAAAGCGAGATAAATCCTGGTGTTTTGGTT
This sequence comes from Pagrus pagrus, assembly GCF_965226575.1. Lineage (NCBI taxonomy): Eukaryota > Metazoa > Chordata > Actinopteri > Spariformes > Sparidae > Pagrus > Pagrus pagrus. The sequence goes on along the minus strand of NC_140196.1, from coordinate 22,669,929 downwards.
TGGATGTGACCGTTCCGACATTGTTTGTACTGTGTGATGACAGAAATGTTTCTTCCTGCAGGTCTGTCTGACGCCTGTGCATAACAGCTGTATGTGGCAATGGTGTGGTCCTCGTGTGTACATATGGAGGGGAGGGGGGAGGGGGAGCGCTCCATCTGGCTGTAATGGCGGGCCATGGCATCTGATGGGACTACAGCAGTGTGGTGGACAGGCAGGGACAGACAGTCATTTTGGCTATGTACACATTCGTAGTCGGTCCATGGCTCCCCCAGACGGGTGTCATTTCCTCAGGTCTAATACACAAACCTGGAGAAACAGGAAGGAGAAGACAGTGAGACATAATGAGACATAATGAGACATAACGAGACTATCTCCTTCTGCCACATCGGACCTCTTACAGGAAACAATCCATTTCATGTTGGCCACGGCACGGTATAAAAACATCTCATGTCATGATTATCCTGTCCAACATGATTGTGATTCATGATGTTATCCAGATAATCGTCAAAATATTCGTAAAACTTTAAAATAAAAACTAAAAATTGCAATAAAAACATGCTGGAATTACTTAAACCTTTCATTTTGTTATGAAAAAATATTTTTATGGCATCACAGATAGAAAACACATCGTTATTGGTGAAAAACCCATTATAATAATTAAATAATTCGGTAAGTTAAATCAGTATTCATAAATCATAAGGTTGTCCTGCACAAATGAAAAATAAATAAATAGTGGTAACCTCATCTCGTTCTTTAGTATGGAATCTGTAGTATTCACACATTCAATTTAACTTGTGACAGACTGAGGCAATTCAAAATAAATCAGATAAATCAGGACTGTACGTCAACATGGGGATTTTCACGATTATCTCCATAATGAAATCGCCCTATCCCCACTTCAGATTTTGGTGCCTTTCATCCAAATGTCTTTAGGGGATACTAAGTCACATGAGAAGTCAGACTAAAATTCAATCATGAGATCTATCATGAGGCTTCCCTCCCTCTGATTGTTAAGCACAGTTCTGTTAAGTAACAGTGTGAACAAAAGCCAGGAGATTGCTGGGTTGATCATAAATGACATTTATGACAAACCAACCATAAAAGACTGTAGAGGGTCAAATTCTATTCTGTCAATTGTTCAGGCCAAGCTACTGAACGAGAGTCTAACATCCAAACACCTGTTTTGTTTTGTTTTGTTTTGTTTGTGAGTGGAAAGGAGACAGAACCCTCTGTGTGGGGAAGATTAGTGGGCATAGTAGAATTCAGAGAAACTTTGCCTTAGCCTCATCTCCTGTTGAGGTCTTTAAAGCGGCACTTTTTAGTTTTGGAGAAGAATCTGTCATGGAGGCTCAGTGTTTGTGATGTGTGCATGTGAATGCATGTATGCGTGGATGACTGCACAACCTGGTCACAGCTACTGCAAATTCACGCTTGTTCATATAAAGTCATCTCAGGCTCGGAACAGATTTTCAGCGGGGTTCGACAGGCAACTTAATGACATTCAGATTCTTGTCCCCAAACCACCTCAGTGCGTCTTGGCTGTCTGCTGCTGTGCTGAAATGTGCTCACTTCTGCAGGTTTTGTTGAAGGCTATCTGTATATCATTCTGTCATCCTGGCCCACCTCCCAGTCCCTGATGCCGAGAGGCATACGAACAGCAGAAAGTGTTCTTGAAGGGATCTGATTTACCCCAGCTAGAGCTCAGCATTTTCTCTCATATTCTAAAATGATATCCCTCAGTTTCTTTTTCACTGTTAGCCGGCACACTCAGGTGGCTGCAACATGCCTTTAACTCTGCACAAGCTTCTGTCTCGCTACTCGACCATAAACACCCGACTGATGGGAGTGTGGGTGTAACCTCTCTGCTCTTGGCTCCTCTTGCATGGATGGACAGTCAAACCATCCTCTGGTTAAAGCTTCAGACCTGTAGCATCTGAAAGGTTTGATAGAGTGTTCTTGGGAATTTGGCTTGCACCAGCTTGGAAACTGTGTTAGTTATTATGGAGTATTAGTATGTAGAAAAAAAGGCCCAACTATAAATGAGTACACTTGATTATTAGCGTTAATATTACTTACAAAAAATGGAAGGGTCTGAATACTTTCTGAAGCAACTGTTAAAGATGTTTATCACAAACAACATATAGATGGTTCAGCATGTGAGCGGACACTGACAGCTCCATGTAGTGTTAGCTAACGGCACTGCAACATGCAGAACCATGTTTGACCTCAGTCTTGTCCCTGATTCGGAGGTGTTTTATGGTGTCAGCTGACCTCGGTCAAAGCTTTATCACACATGGCTGACCAAGGGTCAGCAGTCTGGACTGAAGTAGTACATAGGAGCCAAAGTGCGCGCGAGTGGCTGCTGCTTTCAGTGTACGATGTGTGCGACGGAGCGCTCAGGCAGCACAACTCACCGATCCATCTGACGCGCTGGCTCCTACTTTGTCTCCTGTGGCGTTCCAGCACACCTCGAAGATTCCTCCTGTCCCCCTGTAGCTGTGGACTAAAGCCCCCGTCTGAGGAAACACAAGTTAGGAAACATCTTTATCCTTTGTACTTAATCCATAATCTATAATCTATAATATCATGGCTAATGTTGTTGTATAAATTCAAAGTATTATCCCAGACCTGAGTGTTCCAGATGTGGACACACTTGTCGAAGGAGCCGCTGGCGAGGTGCCTGCCGTCAGGGCTGAAGGCCACGCTGTAGACGGGCTCCTGGTGGCGTGTGAGGGTGTGGATACACACCCCGCGTTCCACGTCCCACAGACGCACTGTGGAGTCGAATGATGCGCTGAATAAAGGAGACGGAGGAAGAGTGAGAGTCGTGTAGCAATTAAATTAACTGACATGTACCACAGCAGTGAGATACAGTGTGTCAGCTGGACATGACAGCTCTCATTAAAAGGACACAACCGAATTTATCACTTTTCTATGCACGAACACTGTGTTCATATTGTTAAAAGGGGGATTTTCATGTCGCCTGTGATTATAAAGCATGTCCAGGTTTTATATAAATACTGTGAAAGTATCAAAATGCTCAATCCACAGAGAGAAAGACATGGACCATATTCAGAAACTGTGCCTTTAATAAAGTCAGCTTTTGTAAGATTGTGATGTCACAACTACACAGCTGATGCAGAATCATGGTGGGCGGTGCCTTCTCAGGCCTGTGAGAGCTGACCACTCAAAGCAGATTGGCTTTACAGGAGGAGGGCCTTAAAGAGCCAAGCTCTATAGCGGGGCGGTCAGACAGGGGTGAATAGAGGAGCTGCAACAACAGACGGTGTGAGAAAAATTCAAACATTTTCTAGTAGAAAAGTATGAACCTGAAAACGGGCATAATACGGGACCTTTCAACAAACAAATGTCTTTATTTTATTTTTAAACTTTATGACTCAATTGTCTTCCGATCTGAGACAGTATCCTGAAAGACCAACATGACACAGCAGCATCTTTCAGTGTTATTTTTATATTCTACTGAGATACTGACAGACACTGGATTTCAGTAATATATAGTGGATGGCAGTGTCTATCCGATTGTTCAGTTGGAAAGGCCACTCTGATCTGTTTGACCCTGTGTCATCTCCTCAGAGTCAGTTAAGCCACTGCGGCATCCTTCACTTACGTGCATCTGAAAAGTGTTCGACTTGGCTGTGTAGTGACTCACAGGCTATGTTAGCCAATAGCTAAAGACGTAGTGAGTGATATAAACATCTGCAGTCCAAGTCAAACTTATTACAGCAAGTCGAGCCAGAATATTATATGAGCAGCCGCCCCGAGGTCACTGTCATATATTTTATTGATGAAGTTCTATCAAGGAACGGGAACGCTACCAAGAGCAGCTGACAGAGAACTTGTACAAGTTATTAAAAATTCAGCAAAAAGATTCACTGACATTATCTTGGTATCCTGATATCACATCATAATTATGTGAAAAGTAAATAATTCATTAGAAAGACACTGCAGGTTTCTGTCTTTCTTTTTCCAATATAAGAACTTAAGACTCCATTCACAGTATTTGTGTCATCTCACCTCAACACAAAATTAGTCTGTAGCATATGAGGTCAAAACCACACAATGAGAGTGAGGGTGGTGTTCAGGTGCCGCTTTGTGGTCTCACCTGGCTAACATGAGGTTGGCGCTAGGGTTGTTGGTCCCGGGGCCTGTGGGGCTCCACTTGATGGTGTAGATTTCTTTACTGTGGGCCTGGAGGTCATGGACACAGGAGTCCTGCTTCATACTCCAGATCTATGGCAGAAAGGGAGACGCCAGCTTTTATCACAAATTACATCAGCACATTCATTTAGGAATTTGTCTGATTCAGGATTTTTTTTTGTATGCAGGGTTACTTCACCTTTTTTAAGACCAAAATTCAATATATATTTAATATACTTTTTAAGCACTTTCAAGTAACCTAAACCGATCATTTCCAGACTCTCGAAACCTTTATCATCACATCTGCATTTTTTTCAATGTGTACCACCCCTTGTTTAACCAGCTGCTCATTAACTTTGACGGTTATATTTTATTAAACCAGCTCAGATAGGCAAACCCTAGACACTCGGATACTTCGGTGGTAGCAGTGTTTCTTTTCTGTGGGCCATTGTGTGTTGTGTGTTTCTCTTAGCCATGCTGTTTTTACTCGCCTTTAGCTTTTCATCTTAACTTGCTTTATATAGCTGGCTGGCTAACTTTGTTTCAAGCTTCTGAGGCTAAACACAGCTACTGTAGGCACATGTGCTTATGAGATGGAGCCCCCTTTAAAACCTGGCACAGGGATAAGGCCTTCTGTGGTGGTCTGTGTTCCAGGTTTTACACAGTGTTTGGGCATTCAACGATCACATTTTTTGCCCACCGCCATTTGCTTTTTAAAAAAACAATGTTTCAGCGCTACAAATCGATCTACACCTCAGTCGCCCAACTGTATTTTAATCATGATTACACCTGGGACAAACAAAAATGACAAAGGGATTGTTTTATTTCAAATATTATAAATACTTTTGGATACGTGAATCATTGTGTAAATGAAACACAAGATTATGACAAAAATCCAGCCCTTTTTAAGGATTATCTCAAATAGCATATTCCTTGATAACGATTAAAATTAAGCATTTTAGCCACTAAGTGACGTGTTACATGGACTGACCTTCAGTGTCATGTCGTCTGAGCAGGAGGCCAGCAAGCTGCCAGTGGGATCCCATTTGATGGCGTTCACCTCATTCTAAAGTGAGAAAGAGTGTTAGTAAACAAAATGACATAACAGAAATAGGGTAGATGTAGTATATTTATACTTCACACAATGAAGTGATGTCATGGTTATAGTAAGTCACAGCTGTGAGGATGATTCTCCACCGACAGTCGTAGGTTATTAGAGTTGTAAATAAATGCACTTTAAGAGTAGTAACTTTGATTAGAAGCTACTGCGAGTCAGAGCCAAGTTCATCTTATGTAATCTACAAAGCCTTTTGAACAGGGGTGTGTTCAGAAGGTTCCTATTGCCCTCCCTGTCAGAGAGCTTGTACACAGGAGTCCTGTCTTACCGTGTGTCCCTGGAAGGTCTTGACAGGTCTGTCCTGACCCAGCTTACACACATGGATGCACATGTCTGTGCTGCAGGAGGCGAACGTGTTGTTGCTCTGCCAGTCTACATCCAGAGCAGGTGCTGTTGGGAGGCAGAGACAGAGCTTAGGGCTGCTGCAGCAGTGAGGCATGCACACTCAACACAAGTGCAGACAGTAGTAAAGTTGGGTTGAATATGAGCTAAGTCGTAGATATCAGTCACAGACTTGATGACAGATGACAGTCTGAATTTATCATCACTATCGTCACGCTACAGTTCAGCAAAAGGTAACATCTGTCTAAAAAGAGAAAGACTATTACATTAAGAGTCACGTGGGATGAGTCAGCTGACTCCAGTCACTCACCTGAGTGGAAAGGAAATTGCTGCTTCGCCTCTCCTGTGTGGGCATCCCAAATAATTGTGGTCTGTGGGAGGAGGATATTTTTAATGTTAGTGCTAACTAGTATCGTTCCTGGAGGGACATTTCCAAAAAAACCATTACATAATAATACAAAAATGGCGTCCTTATGTAAACGAAAAAAGCTGTTTACACTCATTTCACTGAACAAACTGCACCAGTAGAGATGGAGGGAAGTTATTACATCACACACACGAGGACTTTTTCTACCTGCAGGACATCAGCACTTGGGCAAATAATATGTATGCCGAAGGTGACACTGTATCTGTCATTATACTTCACGTCACTAGATGGCACTCTTCAACAGTTTCCATAAATTGTTGTCATTGTGTGACAGGAGGAGAGCATATCCTTAACATTTAGTGTTGCTGTAAGCAGACCCTGACATGCAGGCAGAGACGGAGACAGACCACAATATCTGCACAGACCTGTCTGTGGTCTCACTGCACGCCGTCCCTATTCTGTGCCTTTCCCCTATCATAGCTGGTAACAGATAGATTCATTTAATCTTTTATTTACGTAGCATAAAGAAAACAAAACCATCCATAAGTATTTCAAACTATAGTGGTTCCAGGAGTGAATTTCCCATTCATTCACTCCATCGACATTTAAAAAAAAATCCTTACATGAATAGTTTGAAGACCACAACACATTTAGAAAATGGAAATAAGTTAAAAGTAGACTGTGTACATAATTACTTCAAGAGTGACCATTGCCAATGATTCTGTTCCAATGACTTCTAACTCACTTGCAGTTATTAGGACACTGTTCCTCATCTCTAAGAAAAGCAGCACGTCAGAAGAGAGATCATGGTCACTCAGGGGTAAACCTAACATAAACAACAACAACAACAATCCAATCCTGGTAGCAGTAATTCGCAGCTAACACGACTGTTGAGAGTGCGGTAAAAATTTCTATGGCAACAGCCAACTCCACAGATCACAGACGTTGCTGTGTTTAGTGTCATTCTCCATGAATTTCCAAACTACAATAACACTCAATCAAGGCCCCTTAAATTCAATCAAGCCTGATCCAATGTCAAATAAAACACATTTAAATCCGCTAGATCTGGATTTTATTTGGATCCGTTTCAAATTTAATTCATTAATAGATACTGGCTAAATTTGCCTAATAATTCCCACCAAGGTCCATGTATGATTTCCTCAGAAATTAACAAGATGGAAAATAAATATATAAATACATAAATAAATGAACACACTCCCTATATGTTGCATTGTTAATGAAAGTGAGAACAAAAATCCAGAATCCGTCCTTTCATCCAGATCAGCACCAAAAATAAATGGGGTCTATTCTGGGATTCTGGGCCGCGACCCATCCTCCATGCAAGTTTCAAGGGAATCCATTCAGTAGTTCTTGTGCAACACTGCTGACAAACCAACCAACCAAGAGACAAACGCACACGGGCAAAAACATAACCTCCTTGGTGGAGGTAATTTAACATGTCTTTCGTAAAACCAGGCTGATAAACAGACTTGTGGCTTCTACAGAAGCATATATCATCATTTAACGGTCTCCTATCTTGGACAGCTATGACATTGTGGCTAATAATCCACATCCTTGATTCAGAATATGAAGCTCACGGTTTAGCTCTACTGTAGCAGTTTGACCAACAAAAAATACAAGTTGAATCTCAAGCATTGATGATACATTTCTTGGCCACTTTAAAGGCTAGAATCCATAAAACCAAAGCAATTAGCTGAAAGATGCTGCAATCCACAGAGCTGCACTGATCTGCAGGGTTGGGTGATAATGCTCTCCATTCTCTATCATTTTCTGTGGGTGTATCACTACGAGCAACACGATTCATCCATTATTAAGATTAAAATGTTAATTACTGCAGATTTAACATCCTGGAAAACTGGGAAACAGTTCTATCCTTTCCAGTACAGTTGCAAAGTGTCAAATATTTTCACAGTGGCAACTGATATCACATTAGAGATCATCCCTGACTGAGTTACATCCCAACTCAACATCCTGGCTCCATGGGAAATGTCACATTTCAGTATGGGTAGCTTTAAAGTGATAACTGTCAACACAGAATAAGCTGCAAAGCTCACAAGGTCACCCCAGATACATGTCTCAAACTTATTTAACTCTAAAATCAGTGTGCCTTACCTTGTCTACACCAGCACTGAGGATGAAGTTGCCTTTCTTATTCCACTTGAGTGCAAATATAGGACCTTTATGCTGACCCAAAGTACTAGCCAGGTTACCTGAAAATGTAAAAAAACAGAAAAAACATTCACCATCCAAACACTGCTGCAGAGGTACATGGATGATGTGGTGATGTGGTAGAAGGTAAGAATCCTACCGTCTTTGGTCCATATTCTGGCAAAGCCATCATATGAGCCTGTTGCTAGCAGCGTTCCCTCACTCTGAAACAGAAGAGAGAGATGGTCCTCATTAGTTTTGAGTTAGTTATAGTCAATCTATCTCAGCTTTATTTGCATATTCTCATCAGGTACAACCTCATCTCATACCCCTTTTCCACTGGACAAAAATCCCACTTAAGCCCGCTAAGACCAGGGGTCAATGGACTCTGCAGTAGACGTTTTTTATCAGCTCAGCTCGGCTCTGATCTTAGCGCAAGACCCTGGTGAACATGTCCGCAAAGTGATGATGTGTTATCAACATCTGGTGGTGGCGCGGAAATAAGGAAGGAATTTTGGATGCATCTATCCAAGGACATTTTATTACTGGACACAGTGTTGGAGGCGGACCCCCGTTCATTCCAATGAAAACTGCTCAGTGGTGTTTAGAAGCCAAAAAAGCTCGACTTCCCAGCTGTGAAAATACCTGGATCGCAGAGCGCCCGGCTCCTCCAGACCTTGGAAATGTTATTGGACCAAATGGCTCAAATTCTGACAGTGACCCCACTGGGTCGTAGGGGTTGTGATGCTCAAAAGGATGTTCTTACCGTTTTACAGACACTTCTTTCACACTGGGTCTATTGTTGTTTTCTCTTCTGGTAAAACTATTTCTGGCGCATTTGTACAACATAACATTTCAGATAAAAATCACAGACGGGCTGCCTTGCCTGAGGGGAGTGAGAATGGGGTCAATAGGCGATTTTAGGCAGGCTGACCTGCATTTAAAAAACCCCCTGTAGACCTGTTAATTTTGGTTGAAAAGCAGCATTACAGGCATGTTCTGCTTTGTTTATTAACCAGGCTTGCTTTTAAGGTGCAACATGTAAGGATTTTTGTTGAAAACATAAAAAAAAACAACTAAAATTTGCAAGACAATGTGAAGAAATAACGTCCATGTAGGCTATTGTGTTGCAGGGCTCTTTTGTTGCTCCGAGCTCACAGCCAAGAGTCACTAGATACACTGCTAACCAACCTAACTAGCTAACAGCAGCTACAGTTAGCAGCAGTTAGCTGTTACTCTGGTGATATGCTTACCCTATTTGTTTAGAGTATGACTTCCAACAGCTGGCCAATTCTTACATACTGCACATTTAAAGTAGTAGTAAGAGTTAATAACAGATTAAATATTAGTCTTGATTCAGCCTTGTGCACTGACTTTTATTACTCAGGGAAAAAATAGTCTGCAGCTGAGCATCATGAAGGCCTATACTCCTCCTATGGGAGTGACTTGCCCCCATGTATCTGGTTGGAAGGAATGCCTTTAGCAGAAGTAGCGGTCACAGGAACACACACACACACATCACTAGATTAGATTACTAAAAACTGCACTCTGCTGAACAGACACATAATCATACTGTGCAACAACACACACACACAGACTCACATTCCAGTCTAGTGAGGTGACGTCTTTGTTGCTGGGTACGTCCTGGCCCCCTTCCCGTATGCAGTGCCTCAGAACCAGCTGGGTGGATCCGCCTGTGCTGTTCTCACTCAGGTTCCAGATCCGCGCTGTTGAGTCCCCGGACCTGCCCGAGCCAACACACACACACACACACACACACACACACAATACACATAGACAATCTAACGTTAGGCACGTAACACAGCTCTGGTTCTTCAAATCACGCCTGAGAACGGTTTAAAACTGACCCACGGTGCTCTTGACTAGGGTTGTTTTTTTATATCGAATCTGAACCCAGAATAAAATCCAAAATCTCTATCAATCCCAAGCAAACTTTTTCACATGATCTGTTGAGGAAAACAGAGAAATACATTTTAGAGGCACAAAACTACTTTTATGCAGTTTGTGTGGATATTTGTCCCCAATGCAGACCTTCATAAATTATAAGACTGTGCCACAGGTAAGTGCTTTTTTCTCCGTCTTTTTATTTTGAGGTGCAGGACTGTTGGAGACACAGTAAATGCACCCAGCTGAATTCTCACCAATGATGGGTTTATAAATAAGCACTATGTGGTTGATTTATGCAGGAAAAGATTTAATGACATTTGAGAAAGATGATGAGTCACTCTAGTCCTAGAATAAAAATCACGTCTTTGTAATGACAAAGAACTTCGATCCATGTGCTGTGAAGGCAGGTGATGTCATGGACTAACACTAAAGGCAATACGTGAAACATTTAAAACACAATTGTGAATTGTAAAACTTGTGCATTGTGTTTCCATTCTAAACTCTGGATATCGGAGGATAATCGAAGTCTTAATGACAGTTCATTACAAATGTGCTGTTTTAAAAGTCAAATTGTTATACAGTCAAAAAAAAAAATCTTCTAGAGAAAATCTTTATACATCGAAAATAATTTCATAATCTCATGGCAGCCCTCTGATTCTGATCCCAATTGAATCAAGAGGTTTCTACAGATTCCCGCCTCTAGAGCCTATCCTGGGATGGGCGTTAAAGAAGGAATCAACTCTTCACACAAACATACACTAATCTCAAAATTATTTTATCATTTTGAGTCCAGAACATCTACTGCTGCTTGATCTGATGGAAAGAGAAAGCTCCAAAGGGCAGACCAGCCGGTGCCTCCTGTCCAATCACTCATGCTTCTTTTCCATTTGTCTGACTGCTCAGAAATTTGGGGATCTCCTGTGTTGATATAAATACTGGAAAGTTCGGGTGGAGTACGTCTCCATGTCGGACATCCTGGGAGGAGAGGGTTGTTTCAGTGAGAGGAGTTGTTTGAACCTGGGATTAACAAAGCTGTGCATTTTGCTTAATTTTGACCCTAAAAAGCTAATGAGAATAGAGTGAAGGGCGATATTTGTTGTTTGGCCAATTCAGCTAAGAGGTGCATAGTGTTAACTAGAGCTACAATGATAAATCAACAAGTTGTCAACTATTAAATCAATCGCCAACTATTTTGAGAACCAAAACAAGACATTTGAGAACGTCATCCCGGGCGTTGGCGGAACACTTGTTGACATTATTCATCATTTTCTGACATTTTATAGACCAAACAACTAAAAACATAAGTGAAAATAATCCTTAGCTGCAGCCCCAGTGTTAACAGAATCCAGCCCTACTCCGGAGGCCATCTGTCTGGTTTTGCTAAAGCCAAAAAACAAGTTCTAGAGACCGCTACAGATGGTGAAACTGCAACTAACTTCTTGACATACAGCACTTGGTGTCCACCATTAACCCAACAAAGTGTTAGACAAGCGACATAACTTAAAAGTCCCCATGAAAATAGAATGCTGACTGTTTGGCCATAGTTACGCGTTTCCTGTAAAAACAGGCGGCAGCCAATAGATTGGAACGTACGTCATGCCCCGCCACACCCCCTAACCGCCAAGTTGCAGACTTGACTCTCCTTGGACTGGCAGCTCCCAGTGAACACGGTCGGAAAAACACCGCCTTCAAGAAGACTGAGGTTTGTTTGACAAAGCGAATACAGTACAGAGGTGGTTTTCATGCCAGGTTTGGGACCTGTCAACAAGGGGCTAAGTCAGCAAGGACGTCCTACTGAGCTAACGGTAGCAAACAACATTTAGTAGCAGTAGAGCACTTACTTTAGCAACAAAGCTACTGTTATCTGTCTACCAGGAGACTCCAAAAAACCATGGTACTCTCCATACACATACACTGCTCTCCATAGTGGTAATTAGAGACTGCGTACAGCTCCAGTCCAGAGGTGTTCATTGAGAAGCTGCTGGTGTGTACGTTTATTCACAGTTCATTTAGCAACAAGTAAAGCTAACTGCCCAGAATTTGTCAAGGCAGAGCAGCCCGAGGGCAGCAGAGAGCAAACCAGAAAATATTAATATCCATAAAACATGACCCAGTTTCACCCAAATCACTGAATAAAGTTGTGTTTTTGTGCAGTTATCGGTGCAGCCCGGTCCATAGCAACACGCTCCTCTGGTGACTTTCTTCTTTTTATACATCCATAGCAGCATCATAAAATAAAGAAAGCGTTTACTGGACGAAAAATTAACATAAGCCCCCGAGTGCAGGATGAGTCATCAGCATTTTAATGATTTTCCAAGAAGTTACAAACTCTAAAATACCATTTAAATACCTTCAAAACGTCTGTTAGCCATTGTTGGGCCTAATACTGGCATACAGGTAAGATGTGGAGCATGATGTATGTGAAAACAACACTTAAACTGCCTCCGCTCAGTCCAGTCTTGGTTAGCTAACAGCTGTTAGTCGACATCTTGCACAATAAGCCTTTAGTTGTTAGTTGTTACAGGAAAATCCCTCATATTGTGAGCATCACAGTTACAATGTGAACGACGCCATCTTCTGTAAAAACACTACATTGTAAGAGATTTTGCATGTCAGCAGATAATGACACTGAAAAAACAATGACTTTAGCCAACGAAGATTTGTTTTATGGCGATTGATGAGGAAGCACCTGGGGTTATCCTCCTCGTTCTTCCATGTTTGCCCGGAACAAGAGAAAGTTATTGTGTTAAAACTCCATTTGCTGTTTGATTGTTTTGAAAATTAGCTTACTGACCAATAAGAGATGGAGGCTTGGCTTTAAATTAACTCTTAATCTAATAGTTTAGGTTAATCATGTAAACAATATCTTTGCCTCAAACAGGACCAGAGGGACTAACATGATCATTTGCTGATGTGCATTTTCACATCATTATGGTCGAAGGCGATCATTAAAAAGCATTTGTATTACATGTGAAATTTCACTTGTATTAAATTTACTAATGCATTACTCGACTTGACTGTCCTAGTGAGAATGACACTTTTCCATGCTGTTGTTGACACTGTTTGACCTGTGAAAACCTCTGGGAGGAGAGGGATGATGGAGACATACTGACCCGGAGGCGAGGAGGTCATTCACAGGGTTCCAGGCACAGATAAAAACTTCTGATTCGTGGCCCCTCAGGACCATGGCTTTACTCTGGGGGATCTCCACGTCCCTGTCCACCTCCATCATCTCTGAGTGGTGATCTACAGGGAGGAGGGAGAAGCAGTAATGTTTTCATTAAGTACTGTCCTATTGTTCTGGAGATGAGGGGGATGAAACTGCAACTGTGATTGTCAAAGGTAAAGGAATACACACAAGATGAAAAACAGCTTACTTATGAATGAATTACCAGTGTTTGCTCACACAGCAAAGAATATTAACACCCAGGCAGTTAAACCGCATCCATCTAAGCAATAACAGATGTCTGACATCATCTAATTTCCTACGAACCAGACTGGTCCCAAAGCGCTGCACACGTACGTCATCGTCTGATTTTCAAGGAGAATGGCGACGCCACTATTTCTCGACAAGACGCAAGTAAACTGTGTTGTGCTGAGTGAACACCAGCCTGAACAGCTGCACAATTAAAGAGCAGGCTGTGCTGTCGTTGAATGACAAAGAAGTTTTTTTTACCAAAACACAGCTTGTCCAAAAGTAGGCTCTGTGCAAAAGACAAGTTATCACACCCATGCAAGTGAGTAGGCTCCTGCTGGACTCATCTTTAGCCAGTGAGAACCTGAATCTACCCGTCAGTAGCACTCTATAATTGGATTCTGACGCCTGTGAACCCAGACCACATTCTTCCGTTTTACACTAAAACAAACAAACAATTACATGCTAGGAAAAAGTGAGTAAAGACACAGAGACGATGCTACACATGTGGGAAACACTTGTGCAGATGAGAGAGAAACACCAAAGTAGCTTTATGTAATGCCAAGTAAGCCACAGACATTTACAAAACAAAGTCATGTACTGCAGCTGTCATGAGAAAGACAAGCAACTCTCTCTCTCTCACACACACACACACACACACACACACACACACACAGTTAGACAGGGTGGTAAGCTTTAACTCCATGCAAAGAGATGTTCCTTACAGTCCAGCACTACAACCAAATCATTTCTCTGGCAATTATGAAGGGAGAAATGATTTAACGAGATATATTTAGAATGTACTTTGATGCATTTTTAGGTCAGACCACCCAGCACGAGTTTGTATAATTTGAAGTTTTCTGTCCTTTCTGTTTCTGGATTTGCAGAAAGGTTCTTCACACTTTTGCTTAAGTGTCTGCAGGATTAAATACAACTCACACACATTCCAGTGAAAGAGGACACAAATACACAGTGGGTGAATCCCAAACAGCTGTGTAAGCATCTTATGCGCATGAAGCTGATTATGTCAAGGCATATAACTCACGAATGACATCTTGCATAAGAGCATAAAAACAAAAATCCAGAATTTGGCAAACCATTTTTTAACCCAAGCACAGAAAACATGTGTTTGTTAAGGGGCTGATTCATAGATTGTTTACAACAATGAGCAAGCTTACTGGCTAAGGCGTGGGATCCATTTTCCTCCCCGTTGGCGGCGCCCTCTCCATTCTTGGTGCCTCCCTGGGGCCCTGTGCTGCTGCAACTGCCTGCCGCCTGCTGCTGCTGCTGGGCCAGCTTGTCCCTGTAGGCCTGCTGCCTGGTCTGGACTACATCTGGCATTACAGCATCGATCAGAGACAGCGACTCGATGGGCCGCCCGTCAAATAAGGTCCCGTCCTACACACACAAAATACAAATGTATACATTCGCATTACCCATCTAATTCACAACAATGTATAGCTGAACAGACAAACGTGGGTCAAAATATAAAGTCGACAGTTGATCTCTTTGTGAACGTGTTCAGATCGAGTCACTGTGTTGATGCACTAACTATTCAGTCATTTCCGGGTACACAGGGGGTTGATTTGCATTGCAGAGACGTGTGAAATTAGCATTTTTGTTTAATTCTTTTGTCATTCTCAGCTGCAACTGTATCGTTTTAAGATATATAGTTAAAGGCAGTGGTCCAGCCTATCTGACGTTTGTGCTGTGCTCGTTTTAATTGCTGTGTTGCTTTGGTAGCATCTTTGATATCCACCCAACAGCAAAATCTTGGACTACCTGCTAGTTTTGGGTAAACTCAAGCTGTTATTTTCTTTAGTCTGTGGCCCACTTTTTTTTTTTACTCTTTTCAGTGGTGATCCAGAATGAAAAATTGTGGAATTCAGTGCAATGTTTGATTACTTGTAAAGTGATCGTAAAAAAATTATTTAAGACAATAAAGATTGTTTTTGAGCCGAAATGAGCAAACATAATACATTAGAGATTGAGAGAATGATGTTAGTGTAATTTGTAGTTTTTATGGTGGGTATTTTGTAGTTATGAGCATATCAAGGATTTGAAGATACTCGAAAAATATCATCACATTAAGCAAAAATACCATTGTAGGGATTAGGGCTGGGCGATAAATCGATATTGTCGATTAATTCAAGTTTGTGGTTTAGGAAGATTTTTAAAAATGGAAATTGGTTCTCTCTTTAACTTCCTCCGCCGCCGCTCCCCATGGGCTCACGTAGTTCATGGTGGGCTCCGCCCAGCCCCCCAAGCACGCACTCTAAAGGCAGCAGCACGACCCATTTATTTCAGCATCTCAAACAGAAGCATGGTCTGGACAAATGTTGTTCACTACGACATGCACGAGACCGCAGCAACCCACAAACTCCTGCTAAAAAGCAGCCAACATTGGCAGAATCATTTTTTAATCATCGTATCCCGTATGACAAGAAAGTCGGATGAAGTTATGTTGCATATCACCAGAGATATGATGCCCATGTATACAGTGGAAAAGCTGGGGTTCATCCACATGCTGAAAACTTTCGACCCCAGGTATGTGTTAAGCCTAGTTTATGCTTCTGCGTCGCGGCGACGGCGTAGTTACGTCGTCGACACTACGCCGTCATTGAGCATTCGAAGTTCTGCGTCGAGGGAACGCGTTGTTCTGCAATTCACCGCCAACCGGTGTTGTTATACTGTTGACCGGAAAAGCAACTGCCGGAAATGACGTTCTGAGCGGACCAATCACAGTCCTTGCCGTTTGCGTCTTGACGCGTCGACGCGACGCGTAGTCAGGATTTTTTGGAGGTGCACGTCAGGCTACGGTGCAGGGGTCTGCGTCGACGACGTAGCTACGCCGTCGCCGTGACGCAGAAGCATAAATCAGGCTTTGAGAAGCCAGAGGTAGTAGACAGGCTTGTCTTCCTGTTTACTGTCTTACATAATTGTATATCTTAGGTTGTACAAGTTTCAGGGATATGAAGCATTTCAGCAACAGGTAATAATATCAATGTAGGAAACTGGCGGACCATTCTATTGCAGAGTTCAATTAATAAGATTTATACACTGTGCGCACAATGCAGGGATTTTATACCTAGAAGTTACTGTAACTTGATTCAACTGTTAGGTTACACTTATTAGTACATGACAGTATAAAGGATGAGCCTGACCTCATTGATGCTGACTTCGGCCTCCACATACTGCAGGCCCTTCTGGATGATGGAGATGAGGGCAGCAGGGGGCACCAGGGCTCCATTGATGTTGGACTGGCTGATGTGGCTCTCTATGCCAAAGGTGAATGCTGAGTGGGAGAAGCCTGAAGGAAGCATGGATCATTTGGAGAATTCAATAGATCAGCAGTTTACAATATTACATTTTAAATATTTTAAGCAGAAAAATAAATGCATTTCATGGATGTTTTTAATAAAAAAAATCTCCATAACACTTACCTGACTCTTGCAGGTATCTGTAAACCAGAAAATTGACCTCATCACTGCTAATGCTCATTTTTAGTCCTGGTGATTAAACCATTGGGTCAGCACAGGATAGGAGCCTGTAAAAGCAAACCACAGAGCGAGTGTCTTGCTTTATTAAGAGTAAATGGTATAACACAGCATGACGGTGAGCTGAAAGGAGGTTTTAGTAGTATCTTCATCACTAGAGTGCATTTACAACCCACAGAAGCATAAATGGACAGTAAAAAATAAGATGACATGCAGGGGCACCAAGCCAGGTGTGAAAGAAAGCCATCACACACACACACACACACACACACACACACACACACACACACACACACACACACACACACACACACACACACACACACACACACACACACACACCGAGGTGTGGTGTTACACTACAAGCTAACTACGTAACTCACTACCAAACTGGCACGCCCGCTGAAAACTGAGAAGAGGAAGAGGTTGAGGTTTAAAAAAAAAAAAGTCACCTAGCTCGACCTAGATCTCGCAAGTTCAAAACAGAAAAGTAGGAAACTGTGCGCTGTGATCTGCCATTTCATAAATTAGGATGTTTCGTTCCTCTCTACGTTTGTAAGCTGCAGAAGCTTCCTGGCTCTAGGCAGGGCACATGTTTCCATTCATTAACCTACAACTGGAAATAATTACCAGCAGTCTTCATGAGGCAGGCTGGGTATTTTAGCCCAAACCGTCTGGAATAGATGGGCTTTAAACCTCAGTAATAACAGAACCTACAGTGCTTGCGTCCGGACTCCATATTTATTCATGCAGAACCCGCTCTGTTTAAAATGAGACTGTGGAAATAAACAAGGGGTCTGGACGGGGGACAGAACATCCACTGTTTCCATCATGCCAGCCCGCTGAAAAAGTCAACATGTCTCCTGCCGCATCCCAGAGGCTCAAATCCAAGACCAACTGAACCAAGAGGCCTGGAATCTAGTAGAAGCCCTTCAGCTATCCCTGACAAGGTGGTCAGAAAGTCCTGACTGCTAGTGTTTCTCACACTGAAGCAACAGAACTCAGCAAACAGCTTGTCTAACAGAAGACTTGCAGACAATATATGAACGTTTTTTGACAGAAACCACAGCATGATTCAAACAAAATGTGTTTTTCACTGCACTGTACTCTTACAGTGTGTTGTGTTTTTCTCACACATTGTGGTTAAGGTGCAGTGTGGTTACGGTGCACTCTTGCATATCTGACACCACCCTGTTTTGAAAGGGTGCCTGCAAACGTCATCACCATGTAAGTGACGCCAGAGCGGTGAACGGGGTCAGAGCACACTTACAAGAATAGGTCGACCAATTCATCTAGCTGACACCACGTCCAATGTAACATATCACTATGCCACCCATCTTATTTCAATTTTCAAAGAGACAAACAGCTGATAACTAGACACATGGAGTAACACATGCAAATGACGTATCCTCACCTGATTGACTCATGTTACAGCAGCCTAACCAGTAGCTAGCAAAGTACAAGTAAGGCCTAAACAACAAGCAAACTGCTGTCAGAATTGCTCAGTTTACTTTTTTGTCAGTGCAGTCTAACATTTTAAGCTTATCAGCATCATAGTTCAGAATCATTACCCCCAGGGCTATGAAGCAGCTGACTGTCCGACTCAGATTGGCTCAAGCAGCTCGAATGAAGAGCTCTGACGACATTAAATCATTGACATTAGTCTCACATTACTAGAAAACTACAATTGTGTGCCCAAGTAGGCCTCCCACTGTATTTAGTGTACAGATAACTTACTGAGACAATGACTGTTGCAATCAGATCAGCATAAAAAATAAAATAATGCCACTCTTTTGGAATTCAACAATTCAATAAATAACAAAATATAGAAATTCAATTTCTTGATCCTCTTTCGCAAGTAAACTCTCTTCCCAAACAAACCAATAAAGGAGTTTTAAAACAGAAAATAAACTCAGCGTCTCTGATGCTGTCAAAAGTGCCTCAAGTTCTTTTGGATGTGCGCAAGTGTGGTGGTAAAATTCTGCTTTCGATTTTGATGATTGAAAATGCAAGCTCATTTAGACCGATTTTCAGTATACAGTAGAAATTCTGCCACCTATAATTGCCATGTTTGTTGTTTAGTTTTGTTATGATGGTATGTGTTTTCCTACACGTGAATGAGACGTGGTGTAGTTGGAATCAGGTAGCAATGACAACGGTGCCCTAAGCTCAAAGCACGCAGCCCCTAAGCCAAAGAGCATGCTTCTGCAGCAGCAGACTGTCGATCAGCGGCTAACCCAGTGATGATAGCACACACAGACTGCATTGAACAGTGACTGCCGGACCAGGTAGCCTTTTTCACTGAGGTACATTCATGACGGCTATTTTGCTTATTTTTATATGAAGTGAACTATCTGCTAACACATTTCCCAGCTGGCCAGCAGCAAGAGGTAAGGGGACAGTCAGTTTAGTTCAGCGAGGTGCGTTTCTGTGTTTTGGAGGGCAGCCTGATGTGGGGGGGTTTGTTTACAGACACACAGTCAGATACTTTCAAAAGGTTGCTCTTAGTGGTTTCTCTTATCTTACCAACCCCCAGAAATTCCAACCACATGATCTCAAAACAACAATTAAATACCATCAAAGTGTGATCTTCATAAATAGGAGTTGGTCCGTCTTAACTCCTGTCCTAGCAGGATATATTCTCGCCAAGAGCTCGCTCACTCTCTCTTAACTGAAGCCACAACCTTTACTTCTCCTACGCGTAACCTCAACTTATTGTTGAAACAACAATGCATGCAGGATATTCTCTACATTTACAAGCCAGCAAACAGTTCTAATGGTAACATATTCAATATCTTGAATACATAAACAACTGTGTTAATTCTGTAATTTTCATTCATGTTTCTGCTTTTTAAAAAAAAATAATAATGTTTTATTGGTCTTGACTGAGTCATTCCTGTAAACCATTCTCCCACAGACTGAATACAAAGCTAAATTTAAGTCATCCTTTCCTCTATGTGACTCCTGACACTTTGCCTTTGCAATGTGATCTTCCAGACAGCAGTTGAACATGCAGCCAGAGAAAGAGGTCAGACAAAATCTATACACAGGTGGGAAAAAACAAACATCCAAAGTGTGACATTAAAGTGAGATACACTACCCATGAGATCGAGATGTCTTCAGATGCGCATCATAGCTGCGTTGTCTTCCGCAAGAACTCTCGGCCCCTGGGGGGAAAAGAAAGAAGATGAATGCACCTCTTCCAGCTTCTGAAATATTCTTGAGTAACATTAAGATTGGACATCACATCTAGATCATATTAAGGATAATGAAAGCACTGTTTCTCCGGTGCTTAGAAATGTTTAATATTGTGTAAAACTACACCCTTAACTGCAGTATAACTATCATTATTTCAGCAGCCAATATGTATCAAGATTATTCCATTCAAAAATCTCCTTGGTATGTTGTTAACACTTCAGACCACTTCCCATCATGCACTGTAGTTTAGCCATCTGTCCTACCTTTCCACCTAATGCTGTGTTCAGTTTGGTCTGAACGTGGCACAAGTGATAACCAAGTAACACATATTTGTCATAAGTAAGTGTTTTAAATCTTGGTGAAGCAGCACAAGAAGCCATTTAGAAGGCCCTGGCAAATATTCACAGAAGATAGTGACTCTCTATCAGGCAGTGACAAATTACCTTAATGAAAATGGACAGTTTATTAGCAGCGTGTCAGTGAAGGGGCCGTCAGAGGAAAGTGTTATGAACGAAAGGGGCGTGTCACCAAACAATGAGAGAAACTGGGTCAAAACAACCTGTGGATACTTGAGCTATGAATAGTGTAAATACCACAAGGGAGGTACTCATGTGTATCAAGGAAATGAAATGTCATTGTTATTTTAATTTATTAAAAGGTGCACTATGTAGTTTTGGGGAGGAAATTCTTATCAGAAGAGGCAATTTTTTAAAAGGCCTTAACAAACTAAATAAACAAACTCTTCGTTTTCATGACTGAATACACAAACTGTCCTTAAAGGACAACACGATTTCATACATTTTGACTTTGTTTACATTTGGCGGACCCTGCCACCTTTCTAGCTCCAAACAGTGTTCTATGATCCTATACCCTCTGAGGACCGCTTGTTTATTCACTTGCGGAAAGAATACATATTTCAAGTTTGTATTACTACCTGATGAATATTGTAAATACTATAACTTTGAATTTGAATTTCTTCTCTCTCTTCAAAGATACATTTGAGATGCTTGCTGCCTACAACCTACATCTCACTTCTGGAAACTGGGGCCAAAAGCTGTGGCGTTTCAGACGGTTTTGTATGAAGTTACATTCAAATTCAAAACACAAGTCAGATGTTGTTTTGTCGCCTTTTTTTTTTTTTAAAAGAAAAGTCGTCTGTGTGACTGCTGAGCTGCCCTTCCTCTGGTCACACCGATTCCGTGCAACTTAAACACATGCACGTTATGTCACCATGCTAATCTGCCGGTAGCTAAATTAGCAAGATAGCACGGCAAGCTACTTGAGGAAATACAATGCCCATCCCCCACACACTGTGGCGACTGAATGGGCTGAACAAACTACAGTGTGTACGTTAACCAGCGCACTGTATGAGGCGGATAGTCAGCTAATGCCGATGAATGGCTCAAAATTCACTTCTTGTTTCAAAGCGAGCCAAAAACAAATGCCCCCTTTTTTTCTGTCAATGAGAGTGAAGCGCCATATCTATGAAGTGCAACAATCATTTAACTCATTACTGGTGTAATTAATGTAGCGGCAGGCTGACAATTGCCCACATGTCATGGGTCACTAAGTGAATGTACCAGGGAGAATAGGGATAGGATTTATCGGCTCTAGCTTTCTATGTAATTATCAAGTAAACACCCACTACTTGATTCGTCTTCTTATTTACCTCATTAACTTATGTAATTGTCGGTTTCTCATTTGCAGCGCCCGATATGCACTGCCATGAGCTTGATAACGTTAGCTCCCCGGCTAACATGCGAGTTCACATTAGTTTTGCCTTGGCGGCGGCCGTACCCATCACCACACATGCCAGTGAGGCAAGGCGGTCTAAGATTTCGTTCATTTTAATGCGGCTCACCAACAGCTAACTCCCAAACTACTGCAGCTAACGCCACATGGGAACGCGTTGCCTGTAATAATTTAATACAGCTACTACAGTAACGTCACGTTAGCTTCTTTTAAAATAGCATTTCTCACGAGAACCGTGAGATCGTCCGCTTTGCTACCGCTCTAAACCTGCTAACAAGCTATTGAGGTGGCTAACGGTAGCGTGCTATGCTAATGGCAGTGTTGCTATAATCTCGTACCTACTTGGATTAAACCTTGCAAGTGACGATATCTTCCACGGGTCTCGTGCTCGAGTCAGACCATGTTATCTGTTTAATCGATTGCAAGAAGGATCGTTTTCGGACATATATTAACTATTATTAGGTTATAATATTTAAACTAAAGCCAGGCGCTAAGAAGCCAGCAACGGCTTCAGACATCCGACACAGTGGAGTGACCCGACATGCACAAATGAGCTGCCTGTAACTACTGTTGTTTCTAACCGCCACTGTGTAGAGCTCGATTTAACGATTAACTCGTGACGGCGGCCGTGTCCAGCGGGTCCCCCGTGTCCTCGGTCTAACATGATGAAGTGGGGTGGGAAACTTCTGCAACAATGCTCGCCAACAGAGCTACATTCAAGCAAGAGCGTTATTTCACATTTCTACCGTGCGGAACAAGAATATAACGCTACACCGGGTGACTAACCTATTCTCCAAAAGCACCACCAACAACACGCCGTGGCTCGCTAAAGCTGAAAGCCGTCCTCAAGCGCTGATTAATTGTTAGCTCCCGGTCCGTCTGACAGGTTCACGGCAAAATGGAGCCACATTTCCTCGTTGAAAGCGACCAATGAGATGGAGTTGGGGGAAAAAAATGCCGAGGCCTCTGGAAGTTTGTCCCGCAGCCAAGCACCAGTCATAACAACAGTGTCCTCGCCCATCCCCCACTACACCTCATTTTCGCTTGTCGGGTCACCACTAGCCATGGATTAATGACACCCCACCCCCTCTGCTCTGCTCAGTCATTCAGACTGGGAAAGTCAACAACAAGCTTACATCATCATTGCAATCTGTGTTTTACACAGATTTTTTTTTTTTTTTTTTTCTTCCAGCCGTATACATAATCCATAATCATATTAATTTCCTCAGTGTTCCCAACGGAGATGATAGCTTGGAAGTAGTCATACTGCACCCTGATGATTTAAGATTTATGAAATATCAAGGATTCACATCAGTGAAGACTGGGTGCTGACCTTCAGAATTCACTATAATGTGTCATGTATCACAAAGTACCTTGTTTGTCGCTAGTGGCTGCCCCAGTTTAAGTGGCTGCTCTGCCTCAGCTTTTTCCGATGTGAGATGATGACATATCATGAAATCCTGAACTGGGGAACCATTAAAACAGCAAGTGTGCAACATGTTCAGGACATCCTTTGTTGCAGTGTTTTTGTCTTGTTACCACAAATGTAACCATTCTGCCAGGACTGGAGCCTTCTGTATTTCTCACGCTCTGTGTATGCTCGCAAACAGAAGAAAAAAACATGGAATAACCACAACTCCCAATGTATTTTTCCGTGGCCGAGCATATCGTCTTCAGCCGTGTTAATATGTGCTGAGGTGCAACATTTGCATTACATCAAGATAGTAAAAGTCTAAAAGGCATTTATTTGTTTAGCCTGATCTGATTAACTGTGTAGTTGAGTGATGGATATGGCTGTAGCAGTCCACTGATTTTCTGTCTTTTTCTACCTCCCAACCTTTGAGCTGTTTGATCCTCCCACTCAATTATCTTTAGTGCTCATCTGGCCCTTTGTCAACATCCTTGCAACTCATCCACCAGAGACCTCTGTCTGATATGTTGTGCCACACATTTGCTAATATGGAAAGGTGATAGGATGTTGTAATGTATTGTAATTTCTTCCTCTAGGATGCAAGAGGTGGTCTGAATGTCAGAAACCCAGTCATAGGAGATGGATTTTATTACAACACAAACCTGTGCATGAAATTATGCAAAGCAGGTTTCAGTTTCAGTGCTGTTTGTCTCTATTAGTTCACGCACAGGTGATTTCCCTCATTCTGCCTCTTGCTTGTATCTCCTCGAGCCAGGAGAAACAGAAATATGTGCTCCATCACTCCCACTGAGTGAGGGTGTTTTGGCTGCCAGTGAAGAAATGTGAAGCAAATTCCTCCTCTTCAATGCCAGGCTTTACGCAATATATGATTCACTCTACAGGCAAATATTGTGAATTGGCTCACCTCTTCTCTGTGACTGTAAATCCTTCCAATAGTTTTTTTTTTTTACACACAGTACATGCACATACTGTATGCATCATATAAAAAGAAGATATACATGCAACAAACATTTGTGAAAACGCCTGAATTGTAATTTCTGTTGGTGCTGGCACAGAACAGTAGTTGTCCTATAAACTGAGAGTCCATAAATGTGAGGCTGGAAGGAGTACAGCAGTACGGTATCTGTGTGGGGGCGGGGAACTTATCTGCAGGACAATAACACGAGGTTGCTAGGGATGTGAGCACAGCGGCAACACTGATAAATATGTGCCGGACCTGTTGGCATTGTGTAATTGCCTGGATACTGCCACACAAGTGGTAGCAAGCTTTAACTACTGCCTTAGCAACAGCAGCACTGCCTTATTCATTTTATGTGTGTCCATGTGAGGAACGATGGACAGGAGATTAGTGGACACATCTGAGATGAGGAAATGTCTAAGATTTCCATCTTTAAAAGAAAATAGAAAACATGTATAATAACTGATTGATAATAACTGGATAGCAGCAGTTTCTTTTTTTTTTACTTGCAAACCCTCAAAATAAGCAATACCTGCATGTGATCCGCTGTTGCAAGTGTAACCGCTGTTGCTAATGCCAGTTACAGTTAGCAGCAGTTAGCAGTTACTCGATTTGCAGTCCCTAATTTGTTTGTCATACGAACTCAACAGTTCTTACATATTACACCTTTAATTAGACTTGAGTTTAATTAGAGGTTATTTCACTGTTAGATACTGAAATGCTTTATATACAGTTTATTAGGCTATTGTTTTTGCAACTGATCTTTATAATACTTTATAAATGGTTGATAAATACTTTGTAGTTCATCTATAAACATTATTTAGATGACCATTTTAAAGTGACTGGTCCGGAGTGGGAACTATTCTGCGAGAGAACGCGTCAGGGCTAGCTGGTTAGCATGCTAACTAAGGTAGATACCTCGACAACACAGTACATAGATGTCAAAACCTATGTCTTCACATTCTGTCGGTGATGTTGGTTCATATTTGAAAGTTGTAAGCTAAAATTCTTACATATTGCACCTGTAACTGGAAATGTACCATTAATTAATTATGGTTATTATAAAGTGTAACCATTGTTTGTAATTTCTTGAGATTCAGCTATTTTGGTCACACATAAGCCTAAAAATCTGTCAAGGGCAACTAAACATTTTCATTGGTTGCACCGGTGCGGCTGAAATTTAGAGGTTTAATTTTCAAACAATTGAAATGATCATAATCTCTTCTTACATGTATAAGAAAATGTATTTTTGCAACCATATGTCCTGCCAGAAATTAAATTCAATATATCATTGGGGGCACCTATACCATGTTCTGGTGCACCTATAGTAAATGAAGAAAGTTAGGCGCACCAGTGCAACTAGTGATGAAAACAGGTGCATCACTGAGTCCCAACCTTTAGACTGTGGTCCACTATGTTATTTCTTTCAGCAGGTGATTACATAACAGCACAGGTGACACTCAATCACATTATGAATATTAATAAGACTCTTTATGCTGTATGATAAAAAGCAGCAATTAAAAGATAGAACCAGACCAACATGACCTAATATGTGTTACACATCTGAGCTACAACTTACCTCACATCCATCATTAACACAACGTATTATATCTGCCACAGAGAGAGAGAGCGACTGAAAATAGAGAAAAAGGGAGCAGGAGAACGGACTGCAGCTCGGCTTCACTGCCTGCTCAGCAAGAGCTATTTTTAGATCCCGAGAAACAAAGAAGCAGAATCGCCTTTCATCCCCCCTGTAACTATGTTGTTTCACCTCCAAATGTGGCACTTGAAGACAGCGTGCACTTCTCTGTAGCTATGTTTAGACCTAACCTCGAATAAATGCGAATGCCTCTCCAGTTGCCCTTGAGTCTTTTTTTTCCTCATCCCACATATTTGCACACATTTCCATGCTGCCTTACTGTATGCAAAAGAGGCTGTTATTTTTTCAAGGCTAAATCTAAGGTCAGGTTATAATTAAAGGGAGAAGCATCTGAGCCATAAGGCAAGACGGCGCTCTCTTCGGGGAGATTGTCTTGTGTTATACTGTACGCTCCGGCCATCACTGGATTAGGCTTGGAGGAGGCAGTGAATGTAAAGTGGTGAGCAGTGCACACTTCTAGCACAATCTGATCTGATGCTGCTGGTATAAGGGACAGACTTTGAAGATCACACGCAGCATGGGGGATGAGTAAAGACTGCAGCCAAGATGGCTCATTAACTGTGGTCTGCAAGGGAAAATCCCCCAGCTGTCAGACCAGCGCTGTTGTGGAAAACACTGCCTGCAGAGACATCATAGCATTAGAAAAGAACTCAATAGCCTCAGTAGAGATTCAATTTGCTGCACAAATATGCAATGCCACATGTTAGATTCAGCGATGTTGTCAAAAAAAACACATTTCACTGGGGTCTAGCATGCAAAGCAGAGTCTTTTGTGTACAACAACCTAAAAGTACATACATATATATGAAAATAAAAGGTGGGAAGATATCAGATGCAATGCTAGCATCAGATTTTTGATCATTTTTAACATTTCAAGAACAAAGTTTTTCATTTTCTCTCAAGTCCTCATGTGAAAATGGCTTTGATGGATTTATCTGCAAATCTAGAAGACAATGATGCTGGTGTGACTACGTGGAGGATTGTGTCTATAATTGGCATCTTAAATAAATAAAAATGAATGGGAAATAGTTGTTTGGATAAAAAAAAGAAAGGTAAAGATATAACTTTAAAAACTGTATACATTTATCACCAACACACTTGCCCTCGGCACAGTATTTGTCCACGCCTACAGCTGTGGTCACTTTACGTCTCCTTGTAGCGGTTTTGTGTCATTTTGTATCTCTTTGTTGTCATTCCCGGCTTCATTTTATATCTTTGTAGTTGTAAAATATTTTGTCTACACTCATTTCACCAAAATAAAAGCCTCTCTTCAAAAAAAAAAAAAAGAAAATCACTGGTTGTTACATGTGATCTCCCCACGGTCATCAGTCAAAGAGGAAAACCCCGAACAACTTATGCCTCTCCAGTTTCTGAGGTTGCAGAGACACCTTGTGGCAAGACGCGGGAAACCTTTTTCCAATCACAGTGAAGAGGTGGCCTTCAAGTTGCTTAAACATACTGTACATTTTTGACATGGGAAGGCAGAGATGTTTGAAATAACTGCTCCTGAATGCTTCTGTGGATGTGCAGCAGTGCCTGCAACAAACATAGCCGCAGGTCAAGCCAGTTGGAGCTACTTATTTGGAGGTACAGTGAAGATACATTGTGCTGTACCATGACAGCATTGTACAGGGAACTCATATTACTAACTCAGGTATGGCAGGCATTCTGTTTGAGTTTAAATAAGAGGTAGCCAGCTGCCGTCCCGGGGAGCCCAGACCATGTTGGAGAGAGCCACTGCTGACAGTTGTAGCCAAAAGTCTGGATTATCATAACTACACATCGACAAGAGGTAGGACTTCACAGATTAAATGCATTACCACTGCTATTTCCACCCAGCACACACTGGTCACACACAAAAGATGGGTCTTATTGTAATTTGTATGTGCAAAGACAAGAGATTATTCCAGGCACCACAGAGAAACAGAGAGGCTGTGAACACAGAGCAAAGACCATGTGCTCAGAAATGATCCAATAGAAGGTCAACACACAGCACATGGCTGCGAATACAAAGGAGTTTTAATCTCATACATGTGAAATGGATTCATGAGGGATCAGAAGTGAACTTCAATGTGGTTGTTTTAGATTGATCTGCAGTGTAAGAGCTTCGGACAGAGCTCCTCGACCAATCCTAACTGGATAGTAAAGACGGGAATATATCCGGTTTTTCATGTCTGTGTTTGAGGAACAAGACAGCAAGCAACTGCAAATACACATAATTAGATTCTGAATGGATGACTGTTGTTTTTACACTGTGCGCAATATCATGAAGTGCAGGTACAATATGCTCGAGGCATGCAGTTCATAATGATTTCCATTGTCCACACTGTCCAGTTGCCAGTGTGTGCATCTCAGGTAAGTGTTTACTGCTCTGCTGTTCCTCTGTGGCGTGCTGTGCAGTGGAGCATGAGACTTTAAAGGCATCCACAACACTACAGGACACATGACTGGGAAGTAATAATCACTGGAAGGACAAGGCAGGAAATAAATCCTGAGACATTCTTCATCAAAGAGCGTGTTGATAGCAGGCCAAGCTTTGAATTTCACACAGCGCTGTGCTGCACACAAGGTGAGTAAACACCTACGGAAGCAGAATTTGCAGCATCAAAGCTGAAGCCTCAGCGCTCGTCTCTATAAGGTACACACGACTTTATTCCAGTTCGGTGATGAATAAGCACCAGTTAATAAAATCCAAAGGAAGTTACAAATATTCATAAGATCATAGATGGATTATGTGACAACGGGCCCCTGGGCACAGACATGTAAGAGGCCCCCCACCCTGCCTACACAGGAGCACAACACCCAGACTGAACGAGACACAAAATGACAGAAACTACGTGGTTATTTCTGTGTATTTTTGTACTGTCTCGTGTCTTTCTGATCATCCCGAGTCTCATTTTTGTCTTGTTGCATCTCTGTGTGGTTGTTTTGTGTCTCTTAATAGTACTTTTGTTTCTCTTCCTGGTCATTTAGCCTCTCGTTGTTATGTCACTTTGTGGCTATGTTGCATCTTCTTGTGGTTGTACTGTGTCATTTTGTACCTCTATCTGGTCACTTTCTTTGTAGTTTTGCATAATTTTGTGTGTCTTTGTAGTCATTTCGTGGTTGTTTGGCATCTCTTTGTGGTGTGTTGTGTCATTTTGTGTCTTTGTAGTCATTTTGTGTCTCATTCTGGGCATTTTTGCCTCTCTTTGTCATTGTTTTACATCATTTTGTGTGTCTTTGTAGTCATTTTGTATCTCTTTGTGGTTGTTTTTTGACATTTTGTGTCTTTGTAGTTATTCTGTATCTCTTTGTTGTCATTCTGTATCACTCTGCAGTTGTTTTGTGTCATTTTGTGTTTCTTTCTGGTCATTTTGCCTCTCTCTGTAGTCGTCTTACATCTCCTTCAGTGACAGTACACAGGTGAATTCTCAGGTGCTGCAGTCGGTCAAAAACACTGTGGCTGAACTTCAATAATTTGTTCACACTGAAGATGAAGAGGCGCTGGCTGCCCTCTGACCCCTCGGGCCTCAGGGCCGGTGCCCGGCAGGCCCGTTCAGTAATCCATCATCAACAACACCTGCTCTATAGTTATGTGCTCGACCACATGCCATTTTGTTTTATCATTCAGTCACGTTTTGAGACAAACAAGATGGGAGAGAGGCAGCTGGGAGAAATATGAACCAAGGACACACCCATAAAGAATACAGCAAGGCTGACTGGTCCTGTCCGCCTCTGGCTCAGGATATGTAGCTCATTAAACTGATAATAGGAGAATCTGAATAATACATTCCTGCCTGGGTAAGCAGTTTCACACTCGTGCCGGGCGTATATGAGCACCTCCTCAGACACACAAAGACTGTCTCCCTCCAGTGCTGCATGTGGTGACACTGCAGACTCAGTAGCTCTCTTAATGAGCAGTGATATGAAGAAGAAGAATCATTGTGCTTTTAGTTACCTTAGAATGAGCCTTTTATATCTCCACCATGTTGCACCAAACAATCTGCAACCCCACTGCTGGACGCCACTGAATCCCACACACTGGACTTTCAGGTGTCAGTGTAAGTTCACTTCAGTGAATTAAGATTTTCAGGATTCTCGTAAAATTCACTCCAATGGATATTTTATTGCCTCAAATTAATAAAATTGCCACCAATGTCAATTTGGATAATTGACAAAAACGCCTTGCTGAAGCCAATCTGCAACGTGGAATCTCTTTCTTTCCATTTTGATCATTTTTATTGAAATGTTTTCAATTTGTTTCCTTCATTTGAAGCTAACTCAGAAGGTCCTGCAAGGTCACGCTCAACAGCGTGAGACAGCCTGTCCCATATATCATTAAGGACAGCGTCACTGTCCGTTCCTTATTAGTTACTAGGTAGGAAGTCACCTGCCACTCTAAGTCCAGCCTACATGAGGCAGGACTACTAATAAATACTCTGCTGTCAAAACCCTTTAAAACCTTTAGCTTGAATGTAAAGTTGCTACAAGGAGGAAGGCGACCTTTCTGTGTGTGTGTGCGTGTGTGTGTGTGTGTCCATGTTTAGCTGAAATCAATACAGTTATGTGTGGAACTTGAGACACTCGAGAGGCAATGGTCAGCGTGCTTCTGCAGAGGAGAAAAGTTGTGAGACAGAGCATAAAATTCATTTCAGTGCGGCTCTTTGTTGCGGGTGTGCGTGCAAAACCTCGCGGAATGCTTCGAAGAAAGCGTGAACCTAGATAACACTTTTAGCTTCCTTCAGATTTCTTCACTGGGGTTGTCTCACAGCAACATTTCCCCTCAGCAGCTGGGAATGTAATACAATAAGGAAATTACTCATCTGAGAGGAACTTGTTGGCCGCTTTTCTAACTATTCAGCTCCGAGCACTCTGGCAAGGTTGTGTCCCCCACAAAATGAAAACAGCCTGCTCATTGTGCTTACATGTAAGACGACTTAACAATAGCCACAGAACGTCCATCAACAAAATCTGATCCATTGTGTTTTGATTCTTCTGCTTCTGAAGTGGAGCATATCAAGCATATGATGTGATCATTGATTCACACTGGATTGATTAGTTTGACTTATTCAGTTTTGACTCATGATGGAGCAGCTTTGGCCTCGACAAGGCAGTGACATCACCGCCTTGTGTGAGCAAATGCCCACACATAGCTAATAAAGTGGCCACGTCAATACATTTGTTATTAAAGGTGCAATATGTTTATTCAAAACATTCAAAAATGAACTAAAATGATGAACAGAATGTGAAGAAATAACAGTGTTGTATTGTGTTGCAGAGATCTGTTGAAGTTAGCATGCTAACTAGCTAGCCCCTATTCTCTTTGCATCTCAGGAGCTCCCAATCCGGGCAGAGTCAGATCGCTAACTGTATGCTCAACTGAGCTTACTAGCTAATGGTAGCTTTAGTAAGCAGCAGTTAGCAGTTACTCTGGTGATATACTGCCCCCTATTTGTTTGGAGTATAAATTCAACAGGTGGCCACTTCTTACATATTGCTCCTTTAATTATGTTTTTGAGTTACCGCCTTGTAATCTCACGAGTGGGTTTGCGTCACCTTAACGCTGACCCTTGGGCGACCCAGAACAAATAACTCATCACGTCTCACTTTGCATTTGAATCAACTCTAATGTTATGTGTGGGACCAAAGCTGCATGTGCACCATCATTTTCTGTGTTTTAGGACCGGCAGAGAGCGAGAGGAGGCTCATGCAAGGTGTTGCTGTCGTGCCAATGAGGAGCCAATGACTTCGTGTTGACAGCAGAAGTGTTCGGGATAAAGCAGGTAGGGTTTTTTAGGGCCTCATCAGCATTAACACCTCTCATCTGAGGCTATCTGTCATCTTTGTTTACACACTGAAGTGTTTCTTTGTGTTAAAAATGAGATGTTTACCTGGTGGAGTCCACTATATGAATGGTGCTTCCTGTCGGCACTGCATAATAGTCACTGCCGTCTGCAGGCTTATTGGGAGAGACATACATTCGATATTTCTTTTGGTACAAATGTAGTGAGTTTGAAGGCAAATATGCACCAAAGGTACAGTATGATTTGTGTTCTTACAAATTTGCTTTGTAACCGGTGACTTGGGATTTCTGTTACATTCATGATCCAAGTGGTGAAAGTGTATTTGGGTGTAACAAGAAAATGGACTTGTATGCTTCAGGGCAGCTATACATAAAAGTGGCTGTAATTCACAGGTCTTTTCAGCAATCTCGCCGTTCAGCTTCAGCAAGCAAAGGAGGCGGATCATCGAGGGAGATGTTCTTTGTGGCAGGGGCCAAGAATAGAGGAGGCTCGGGAGGAGGGAATGAAAGGAGGTAACCGCTTCACACCAGTTGGGCCTGATACACTGACTTAAAGGGTAATGCCACCAAGTTTACGCATTAAAGTGTCTACAGATCTTCAGGAGGGCGACTGCATAAGTAAAAAAAAGTAGTATAAAGCCTTTTGTGGCTTCAGAGGAAGCTGCGTGTAATCTGATAAATTGACTTTAGTTATGTTACTCGGTGGCTAAGTTGCATTGTGGGTAATGTGTGCAACAGATTTTGAACTACAAAAACAGTTGATGGTGGCGAAACACAGACCGGTGTGATTCCAACGCTGTTATACTATTGGCTAACAATCCTTGTCAGAAGCTTTTACAGGTTAACACAACAATCATTTTGAATCTGACAAACGTTGTGAAAATTATTAATTAACAATCATAATAATGTTTTTAAGGAAACCAGATACTTTTATTCTGCACCTTTCTACAAGCTCTGTAGATGTGTTACATTTAAAAAAAATGATTTGTCACAAAACTGTTATCAACATGACCTTTAATGTGTAAAATTGGTGGAGTTATCCTTTAAGGGGCATGCAAGGCTCTCACTTGTCACGCACTTTGATTTTCATCTCATAATATTTGCACTGTAGCTTTAAAAATATATATAATAACGACGCCTCCTCATTTCCCATCATCGAGGTCAATCTACCAGAAATTCCGTGAGGTAGATTTATTGGACAAGAAGAAGACGGTGACGGCTCTGAAGCCCGGCGAAGACCGAGCCATCCTCCTGGGGCTCGGGATGATCCTCTCCTCAGTCATGATGTACTTTGTCCTGGGCATCACTATCTTACGCTCCTATGCAGACAGGTACCAGCCTGATGTTAGAATTGCATTTTTATTTTTCTCTTACCTCCTTTAAAGGACTGAACTGATATTTCTGTCAGAATCATGTTTTATTCATCAGATGAGCTTGTTGAGAAACTGCTTCAGTGCCCTCTCAACCTGAAAATTGCACAAATGAATACTTTATGAAATTATACCCAAGGCCAATTCTGATTTCATACCATGAGATTCTTTTTTGCATTAAATTGGCTCTTCATTTAAATGTCAACACAGTGTGTGGACAGAGGAGGGTGTGTGTGTTGTACTCAACTCCACGGTCACAGCAGACATGAACTGTTCCTACAACTGTGGGTCAGACTGCTGGAGAGTCTCCAAATACCCCTGTCTGCAGGTCTACGTGAGCGTCAATAACACGGGCCGCGTCAGCCGTTTATCTCACAATGAAGAGACCCAGGACACCAGCTCTGAAGTGAGTACAGTGCCAGAGGGAAAATACTGAGAATTACTGAACCGTTTCAAATGTTGACAACGGCTGTCAGATGTTTGCCTGATTATAGACTCGCTCTGCTCTCGATTCAGAAAATGTTAGTCGATAGGATTTGGAATTTTTCCTGGTCAAGCAGAAAGATGATACATGAAGGGTGATGTATTCAAACGTGGCCCCCACCCCGTCACCAGAACAAAAAGTCCGGCCACCTGATCGCCCTCTAGATAACCTCGTTTTCCTTTCATCCTGTCCCTTTGCAGTGTGTCTATGTGCCCCGGTGCCAGAAGGACAGCGTTGCCATGCATGTCATGATCATGAACATCTCCGAGCGTCTGAAGGTGAACCAGCAGGTCCCTTGTTACTACGACCCCAGCGAGCAGCAGGAGACGGTGCTGCTGACCCGCCTGTACGACCACAGCATCGTCTTCCACTCGCTGCTGTGGCCCTCCTGCATGCTCATAGGGGGGGCCCTCATCATCGTCATGGTGAAGCTCACGCAGTACCTCTCCCGGCTGTGTGAGGAGATTGGGAAGATCAAGAGGTGAAATACGTGGAGCAGCTGTGAGAGCCGAGCAGCACATGGGGGCTTGTAATGGACATATGACATGAAAGGGATTGTTTGAGTCAAAAGCAACCTTGCAGTGACCTCTTGCAAACTTTCCTCTTCCGCTGAGACATGCGGAACAGCTGACTATCACTCTGGATCGAGGATGTGGCTGGCGGAAACTATCGGACATGTAGCCGGCTGTAAATACAGGGAAAAACCATGCCTGGATTTTGCATGGTGTTGAAGCATTGTAAAATGTTTTATGGGTACCTGTTTACAAGAGTTTGTGACACTTGTATACTTAAATGTGGTATATTATGAGCATGTGTTTGCTCTGTCACCTACACATGTAAGGTATGTAAACCACCCTATATTTAAATCAACAATGCTGTCCATCCAGAAATATCGCCTGTGTTGTGCGCGGGAGTGATACAACTTTCCCTTTATTTTGAGAGTCACATTTTCCGAAGCTACATGTTCTTCTTTGATACCCACTGTCTCAGCGACCAAATAATATGTGCAGGTCTCTCATGATGTCTTGCACAACCTGACGTGATTCTTTGTATGTCAAGATGATTAATAAATATTGATTGATAAATTTAGCTCACCAAATCACAATGAACATACAGAGGCCTGGTGATTAAAGGCGCAATATGTAAGAATTAGCCGACTCTTGAATAC
The DNA here is from genome assembly GCF_965226575.1 of Pagrus pagrus. Lineage (NCBI taxonomy): Eukaryota > Metazoa > Chordata > Actinopteri > Spariformes > Sparidae > Pagrus > Pagrus pagrus. The sequence continues at coordinate 22,635,150 of NC_140196.1, read as the reverse complement.
CTGTTACAAACAAACAGGGGGCAGCATATCACCCGAGTAACAGCTAACTGCAGCTGACGTAAACTCGGTTAGCTGTGCAGCTAGTGGTCCGGACTAGGAGCTCGGAGTGGTGTTATAAGAAAGGACGGGCTGGAGTTAGCAAGTTAGAATGCTAACTTCAGTAGATATCTCTTCAACACAATACATAGATGTCTTCAAACTGAAATCCTTACATATTGCACTTTAAAGTACTTTGCACACTCTTCGAAAAATCTCATTTTTTGAGATGTTATAACAGAATGTATAGATACAGATCTACAGGAAACACTATGTGTCACCAAGAAAAGCTTAAAGGTGCCATATGTATTTAAACTCCAAACAAATAGGGGGCAGCATATCACCAGAGTAACCACTAAATGCTGCTAACTGTAGTTGCTGTTGGCTAGTTAGCTCAGTTAACCATGCAGCTATCGATCGCATTAGCTGGGAGCTCGAAACACCGGGGGAGTGTTGGTGTTGTTTACTATCTGACCATCACCTCTTGAGGTACGAACTGGCTAGGGGCTAGCCGGTTAGCAATGCTAACTTCAATAGGAATCTCTGCAACACAACACAAACGTCGACATCGAAACTGTTATTCCGAATGTTTTATGAATCCTTGAAGCCCCAAAGTGTTCCTAAAAAGTCACATGCATCTGTCAAGGCTGCACAATCTTCTGAAATTAGTTTGCTCATTTTGAAGATAGAAAAGGGTTTAAAAACAGTGATCCTCAAACTTTTTCACGTCAAGGATCCCAAACATGACTAGAGTGCAGAGCCCCTTTTGTTTGGGGCTCCCTGACAAAAGGGCCCTGGATGGTCCCGGGACACCACAAAGTTTTCTTCTACGCTGCTTTAAAATCTTTGGATACTATCCCTGTCTTAGAATATTGTTTGTACAACGATTGATGTGCACAATTTCAACTTCACACCATAGGGTGGGCATTAAAATGTATTATACTGCTGATGATTTCTTCCTCTGCCCGTGGCCTCTAACTTCCCGCTGAGTTCAGCTGAGATGTTATGTAGTTTTGAAGACATTCAGTAAGAAGCAGGGGAAACATCATGTCCCAGGTGGAAGCAATGAACCACTGTAATGGAATTAATGAATCATACATCTATCAGTAACACTTATTATTCTGCGGGCTCCATCCACACATGCTGCTCAAAGTATTTGCTTTGGGCTCTGTGTGTGACTCTCTGTAGCAACAAAACAACAACTTCGGCACCGGGCTGCTCATGTGAACGGGTAGTTTCCTCTGAATTCCCCAGTCTCATCCCATGACAAACTGCTTTTTCTCCACCATCTAACTCCCTGTGTGTGGGAGGGCGGTCCATGATGATGAGCCTGCTAGCAGCCCTCGAGCAGGCTAGCTGTGCGGAGCTAGCGTGCTACCAAACTGTGCAGTTTATTTTCGGGACAGCACGATGAAGAACATCATGAAGTATGATAGACTTATTCCACTATAGCATATTGACAACATCACCGGGAGCCAGAGGCGTCTTTTCTTCACAATAGCGGGTCGGTCCGACCCTCCAGTATCATTGTTTGGATGGACTAACGAAAGCGCTAGCACCGCTGCCTGAGACTTCCCGAGCGGGCACGAATGGGATTGACTCAGCTAGCCGCTGCTAATGATTGTGCTGGCTGACTAGCTTCGCGGCTAACCGCTAATCTGACACAGGTAGCTTTATATTTGTTTTTTTTCGTGTTTTGTTGCGTGTTAGCTTTTACTCTTAATCAAAACAGCTACCCGTGTACTCACACGAAACACTGGCGGCTCGTATCTGTTTAATGTAATAGCGCCAGACTAACATTAGCTTCTGTATCAGGCGAGGTTTTCATATTATAAATGACATTGATCTGCTTAGTGAACTTGGCTAGCATGGTTAGCTAGCTAGCCAAGAAACAACACCTAACCCAACAAGCTGCACAAAACAAACTAGTCGAGGTGACTGTCAAGAACAGACTAGAACCTAAACCTTAGCAGTGTTAGCCACTCTTAACTCAAGTGTAGGAAGTGCTCGTTAGCTAACTTTGTTTACATGATTGTTGAAGTCCTTTCAACCGACATCACTGGACATTTATCATTTCACTTTGAGCTAGCATGACTTATTTTAACTCCAGCTTAACAAAGCGAAAGTTTTTGTCAGAGAGCTTTCTGCCTCTGGTGTGATGGCAGGTTGTGTTTTTGTTAGTTAAGCTGCTGAAGTTAATAATATAATAATACAAGTTACATAGTTAAGGTTAACCTGCTAAGCTGCTATGGATGTGTTGCTACAACTCCTCTGTCAAACTGAAGGGAAGTGACATTACATATGTCTGTGCTGACACATGGTGAACATATACACACTAAAACAGTATACAGTGGTGCTGCAGGCATTTCCCTCATATGTAATTACTCATGTTTTTGACATTTTTTGGCAGCTCTTGTTAAATTGGGATTTAGGAATGTGTTGTTAGCATTTTTATCTGCTGTCACTGTGCAACTCCATCATCACTTGAGTCAAACATTTTCCACAAGCGTTCTGCATTATTGTGCACAGGTCAGTGGATCTTATATAATCCCGATTCCTTCTTTCTCACAGTTGGTTGACATCGCTCATCTGATAATTACCAGGCTGTGAAAAGAGCGAATTTGCTGGCACGACCATGCCTCCCAGGCCCTCCTCAGGAGAACTATGGGGGATGCACTTGATGCCCCCCAGCATCCTAGTGGACTGCCTTCTGCCAAATGGCATGATTCTCACGTTGGAGTGCCTCCGGGAGGCCACGTTGATCACAGTCAAGCATGAGCTTTTCAAAGAGGCCAGGAAGTACCCTCTTTACCATCTGCTGCAGGAGGAGAGCTCCTACATCTTTGTCAGTGTCACCCAGGAGGCTGAGCGGGAGGAGTTTTACGATGAGACGAGGAGGCTGTGCGATCTCAGACTCTTCCAGGCCTTCCTCAAAGTCATCGAGCCCGTAGGCAACAGAGAAGAGAAAATTCTCAACAGAGAGATAGGTATGCTCATTGAATTATTATGCAGCAGCAAAACAACCTGCTGTACAGTAATAACCACACGCCTCGGCAATGTCATTACCCACAATGAGGAGGATTAACATAATGCCCTTGGCCTGAACTCGTCACATATATTCTGTTACACGTTGCACTGTATAATGCAAAAGCTCACGTTTCACATGTCGTGAAAGATGCAGAAAAGACCAAATAAAACTTTGTGAGTTTAAAGTACACGCAGCGTATTTTAATATGCACTTGTTTCTCCTTTCAGGTTTTGCGATTGGGATGCCTATATGTGAGTTTGATTTGGTGAAAGACTCAGAAGTGCAGGACTTCAGAAGGAACATTTTAAATGTTTGCAAAGAGGCTGTGGACCTCAGAGACAGTAACGGGCCCCACAGTAGAGCTTTGTACGTATATCCTCCTAATGTAGAATCCTCGGTAGAACTTCCCAGGCACATCTATAACAAGCTAGATAAAGGTAAGACGCCGCGCAGCAATATGCATCAATAATGTATTAGGCAAACAGTCACATTTTTGCTGTTTACACATAATGCGAGCACATTTCTTCAGTTTGATCTTTTATCCTCTCTCCCTCAGGTCAAATCATTGTGGTCATATGGGTTATTGTGTCACCCAGCAACGACAAGCAGAAGTACACCCTGAAGATCAACCACGACTACGTGCCGGAGCAGGTGATCGCCGAAGCCATCCGCAAGAAGACGCGCAGCATGCTGCTGTCCCAGGAGCAGTTAAAGATGTGTGTGCAGGAGTATCAGGGAAAGTACATCCTCAAAGTCTGCGGCTGTGACGAGTACTTACTGGAGAAATACCCTCTGAGTCAGTACAAGGTAATCTAATTAAACCTTGGCCTAACTGCATCTGATGTTATTGTGCTCAGAGGGGAAGAGATCCACTTCACATCACATTATCATCCAACACAAATGTGCTTGGCATTCCTGACATTAAATGATATTTATGAGAATATTTGCTGATCAAGTAGAGAGCGTATACATCCCGGTATGTTAGTACAAAGTAGCCGGCTTGTATTTGTGAAATCCAACAATTTCCACGTTGATAAACTTGGAAATTGTATAAATGGCTCCAAAATGTCAAATGGCAGGAATAGCTTCAAAATGTCACAATCACTGCCACTGCGAAATGTCACATTGTCTGTCCTCAACAGTACGTGCGCAGCTGTATCATGCTGGGACGGATGCCCAACCTGATGCTAATGGCAAAAGACAGCCTGTATTCCCAGCTGCCCATGGACAACTTCACCATGCCGTCTTATGCAAGGCGAATATCCACAGCGACGCCCTACATGAATGGGGAAACAGCCACCAAGTCTCTATGGACTATCAACGGAACACTGAGGATCAGAATACTGTGCGCCACTTATGTCAATGTCAACATCAGAGACATTGACAAGGTACACATGCAGTACATCACTTCATCTTGATTTATTTAAGGAGGAGACTCTTTGTGTGTCTGTAGTCTGACATCTCCAGAATCTCGGAAGTTATTAGAAGTTGTTGCACAGTGTCCTTCACTTCATGAAGTCATAAATGTAGTGAAATGTATCTTCATCACTCGGTTGACGGTATATAATTCTGTTTTTAGATCTACGTCAGGACTGGGATATACCACGGTGGAGAGCAGTTGTGTGACAATGTCAACACCCAGCGTGTTCCCTGCTCGAACCCCAGGTACTGCACGATGAAGAATAGTGTTCTGTACGCTGGGATTTCACTCAGCTTCCCTACAGTAACGCGATTGATTATGTTAATGGATCTTTCCCTGTTTATTCCAGGTGGAACGAGTGGCTCAACTACGACATGTACATTCCAGACATCCCCCGCGCCGCCCGACTCTGCCTCTCCATCTGCTCTGTGAAAGGACGGAAGGGAGCTAAAGAGGTTAGCATTGAAATGCTACATTCAAGTTAGAATCGTAATATAATAATATGAAGGTTTTTGTGTTTTGTTCTTTGGGAGTCATCCATGGTTACTTGACAAGTGAGTTTTAATGCTGCAGCAGAGTCTTTGAGCCGCTTGTAAGAAATGTATTGAAAGAGTAACTGTTTGTGTCTGCCAAACAAACAAGCATTGTTTTAGTGAAGAAGTCTATCAGTGTTTGGCTTTTTTCCATCATTCCCTGAACAACTAGAGGTGGTTGCTTAGCTGAAGAGTTGGAGGTTTGCAGCTTTTCATCTAACAGCTCATTGGCTGCTCCCTTTTACCAGGCTCTCCTTCACAATAAAAGCCACGCAAAGTTTTACCAGTCGATTTAAAAAAAAAAAAAAAAAAAAAAAAAAAAAATTTAAGTTGAAGTGGCAGCGGTACAAAATGTTGCGTCTGCATCAGCAGTACCGTGAAACAGCTCTGGCCTGGCTGTGGGAGAGTCAACATTAACAGTGAGGCTTATAATCAATTTAATAAAACCGTAACACTGGATTACATACATGCATAAAATCCCTGTGATTTCTTTGTGCATAAGTAGGCCATTTGAATCCAGCACTAGAATGGCGGACCCCGCCACTAACAACAGAAACGACTGTATAGAGAGGTTGTTACAACAGGCCTCAGAATAACTTTTTTCACTACTGGAACGGTCCCGGAAAATGTATTATAACTTGTCTTGAAGAGAACGGAAACCGTCCCAAAACCAATAATCATTGATAGTAGTTGGTTAAAAGTGTTCAAAGTACTTTTACCTCCAAACTGTACACAGCTGAAGTACTTGATCACATGTATTTACTGTAGAGTTGTTGTTTTGTCACATAAACTGCAACGCTTCATGTACCTCTCAACACAAAGTCTCGGTACTGCTTTGTGTTTAGCGTTAGCTCCATTAGCTTGTTGCTCAGTTAGCCAAACACATGGCTGGACTCTGCTTACAGTTGACTAGCTCTCCTGCCCATTTCAACATGGATTCATTGTTCACAATATAGCATTATCAGAAAACAATGTGTCGCAACCCCGAAGTGATATTGAGTTTACTACATCCTTTCTGGCTTTAAGGCAGCATATTTTTTAATAAGTCTTGGCTGAGTAGCCAGCCAGTGATAATAACTGTAGTCACAGCACGAGAAGAAGCACTCCATTGTTGTCAGCGCTCAGGCCAGTTTGTCATTTGCGTAGTGGTAGTTATACATACATACGCACATAGAAAATCCCATTCAACCCGGGGGAAGATCTCTGGTTCTCCCCAAGCACATTAAATGTTAGTCTCAAGCAAATATTAAGGATTATAATTTTAATACTATGTTCATCTTTCTAATGTTTGTTCTTGTTTGATTTTCATTTGAATCTAAGCAGTTATCTAAGTCACTTTATGTTCTGCGTGGGAAATAAACAAAGCTCTCTGTGTTCTTCACTGCACCTGTCTGTTTCATAGCCCCGAGCGGTTGCTTGCTAATCATTTTCTGATGCATCATCTTCCTGGTATTTTTGCTGTAGGAGCACTGTCCCCTCGCCTGGGGCAACATCAACCTGTTTGACTACACCCACACACTGGTAGCAGGGAAGATGGCTCTCAACCTATGGCCTGTCCCACATGGCTTGGAAGACCTGCTCAACCCTATCGGCGTCACAGGCTCTAACCCCAACAAGGTGAACAGCAGATGTCAGCATTATGGACGTAATGTTTGCTCCCTGTTTGTGCTTCCAGTGGTCCGTCTCATGTATTTTACAGAGCAAATAGTGGTTTGATGGAGAGATTTCAAATGTAAACAGACTTTGCTCTTTGTTTTATCATTTTGCAGGCAAAGTATAAAACTGGAAATGCCAAAAAGAATTAGATCAGAATTTAAAATATTAAAGGTTGTCAAAGCAGATTTCTTTGAGTTACGTGGGCCATCTTGAAGCACTAAGAAGATAAAATATCAAAGAAAACATAATCTTTTTTCCCCCAGCATTTTAAGCTTTTCAAATATGTATTACACTTGTGTCTGCGACCGACCTCTAAGCCTCATGACGCAGTTTTAATCGAGCTGGTGACAACCCGTAGCGTTTCAGAGCCGGGTTTAAGCCGCCTCAATTTAATCAACCAAGCCTCTTATCCCACTTAAATAATTACTCATTGACACAGGCACCTTTCTTTGATTACAGTAATCACCTTGAATGACCTTTCCTCTCCCATCCGCTTTGTAACTGTGCAGGAAACCCCTTGTCTGGAGCTGGAGTTCGACCATTTCAGTTGCCCTGTCAAGTACCCTGATATGACCATCATCGAAGACCATGCAAACTGGAATATATCCAGAGAGCTTGGCTTTAATTACTGCCACACTGGTTTGGTAAGATAACAAGCTTTTTTATTTGGTGTTTTGTTTCACTGATCAGATTCATCCCGTGATCTGCATTTCATTCTGAGCAGCTGACGCTTTGTAGTTTGCTCACACTACAGACAATGAATGAATATCACCTTTTTATTTACATATGGAGTCCCTGTAGACCCCACGTGGTGCTTTAAACTCTGTGTAAGTTTGTCACAATACCAGGATTTAAAAATTAAATGCAATACTAATACAAAAAAACATTATTGAAACCTCTTTCTCTAACACTGCAAAGAGAAATACAGGCACACATAATAATGCTTTTTTATTAAAACTGCTGTAAGTGATATATTTTTATTTTAAATTAGTGTTAAATGGCTCCGTATTCCATCAGTAATCACTGATGTTTGGTCTGTAACATGTTACCCCCCTTCCCCCTTTTTTTGCTGTAAAAAAGAAAAGATATTTTCGAGTATCCCTGCCCACTTTATCCAATCAGGACAGAGAACTCCAAAAAGAGGCGGTCCTGTCTGCTTGTGAACTTACTAACTGCTAAATGGACCAGAAGTTAGCTGAAACGACAGCAACGCTTACGGCAGCTTTAAACTTTAAGCTTTAAAAAACATACCTGAAATCTCTGTCGTTAACATTGCTAAGAGAAACTATTTTTCTTTCTTTCTTTTTAAATGATTTTTTAATATTGTTTTTTTTGGTAACCTGGACACCGTGCCGGAACAGAAACGCACAACATTCAAATTCGTAATAATGTTACCATCTGTGCAGCCGTGGGTTGAAAATCTGATCTTAGCTCTGCATTTTTCATAGATTCGGTACCTTCGAGGCTATTGAATACACTTACTATTGAAAAAGCATTGATACTTTTGACCAAGTTAAAGCAACATTATGTAGAAATTGGCATTTTGTCTGATTTGGCACCCCCTACAGTGTTTTGAGTGCAACACCACTGTCATAAATACAAATCCCAGCTCTGTCTGTTTGTCAGATGTAATGTAGGTGCTAACTACAAACAAAACTCATTACCTAATAACAATGTTATATGTTGAAAACTTGTATGTTGAAGTAAACATGTATGTAACACTGTGTTCCTACCCTCTCACTGAAGTTACAAAGTGCAGAAACAAGTGATGGGGGGCGGAGTGGCTGTGACAGAGATACCATCACCATATTACAAGACACTGTAGCATCAACATGATCTTGAAGCTGTTATGTTAAGGTTAAAATGTTACATAATGCTGCTTTAAACTATGTGTTCCATGTGTTATATGGTATCATAGAGTAACAGACTGGCGCGTGACAACCCCCTGACTGACACCGACAATGAGCAGCTACGCCAGGTGTGCAACAGAGACCCGCTGTCTGAAATCACTGAGCAGGAGAAGGACTTTCTATGGAGGCACAGGTAATGTTTGTGGGCTGGTATAACATTATATGGGTATTTTGAGGGGTACCTCACATTTTACACAAAGGTCATTGCACTGTCACATGGAGCTGATGTAGATATTCCCTTGTCAATCTATTTTAGGCAAGACTGCCTCAATATGCCAGAGATCCTTCCCAAGATCCTCCTGGCTGTGAAATGGAACTCCAGAGATGAGATTGCACAGGTGAGCTCATGTTTCTACTGCTGACATGCCTTTATTTTGAAGGACATCACGTGAGGACATAGATATGTGCCTGACCTAAGGTGCTATACTGTTGCTGCAGCTCAGCTGATATTGACACAGTGTGCATTAACACGCTGGCTCATGTAGTGTGTGGTTGTTTAAAAGCAAGAAAAAAACCAATATATACAGTATCTGTAGTCAGCATGTGTTTCTTTTTTCATTTCAGATGTATTGCCTTCTGAAGGACTGGCCTGCTATCAAGCCAGAACAAGCCATGGAGTTGCTGGACTGTAACTTCCCCGATCCAATGATCAGAGAGTTTGCCGTGAAGTGCCTTGAGAAATATCTAACAGATGACAAACTCTCACAGTACCTCATTCAACTGGTTCAGGTGCGCCGCGTCCTCATCCGGCTTTAGAAACAACTTAATTGAACAGTGTTATTCTGATAAGAGGTCTTATCAGCTCGATATACCTCAGTTGTGTTTTCTTAAGGCAAAAAATATTTTTTAATGGTATTTTCTTCTGTTTTCTGTGCTTGTGCCCAGGTTCTAAAGTATGAGCAGTACCTTGATAACCCACTTGCACGCTTCCTGCTGAAAAAGGCATTAACCAATCAGAGGATAGGACATTTCTTCTTCTGGCATTTAAAGTGAGTTGATTTAGAAAGGTCTTCTTTCAGGAATGTGGAGCTGTTTATATGTGAAATGAAAGGTTAAACTGTTGTTTGAATGTCACTCAACTGTCTGGTCCCAAATCGTCTTGAATTCAAGAAACTTCTGTGAATACAGCTGATGTCAATCAATGTTTTGGGAAACTGTGTGTGTGTGTGTGTGGGTCTGTATATGTGTATGTGTGTATTTACGAGGAGGACTGACACATTTTCCACCAGGACACAAACAACCTCTGAATGTTTTCTTTTTCTTGCCTACACGTGTGCAGGTCAGAGATGCACAACAAGACGGTGAGCCAGCGGTTCGGGCTGCTGCTGGAGTCATACTGCCGGGCCTGCGGCATGTATCTGAAGCACCTGAGCAGACAGGTGGAGGCCATGGAGAAACTCATCAATCTCACCGACCTCCTCAAACAGGAGAAAAAAGATGAGGCGCAGAAGGTAATGTGACAGCCGACAGCTGTTAATTGTGATCCACTGAAACGTTGAGTTTAATCTTGACGACATCTGGACCAATCTGGCCACAGAGATGCCGCAATATGTTAGAGTGAGAGAGTCTGGACAGTTGCTTTTTTCAGTTTGCATTGCAGCTGAGCATATTTCAACCAGACAACTAACTAAAGTTGTCAAATAAATGCAGTGGAGTAAAATGTTGATGTTTGCCTCCAAATATAGTAGTGGAAGTATAGCTACCTCAAAGTTGTACTTAAGTACAGTACTTGAGTAAATGTACTTTATTACATTCCATCACTATCAATGAATTCAAAATAAACGTTTTGTCTGCCGGTAAGTCTAAGTTTGATATACAAATAGTGGCTACAAGGTCATAGCCACAAGCTAATGTGTCAGCCATACTGCTGATGGTGTCTATGTAAGTAGAGTAAGTAAATGCATTGGTTAAGCTCTGGTCACACTGCAGGATTTCAGCCCTGATCTTTAACTCCCCGCCGTTTTTTGGAGATTACCAACACAGAGATCACAGGCCGATCGGCACGCAGTCCTATCAGTGACTATCGCCACATGTGAACCGACGCCTGCTAGACATCTAGCAGGCTAAGTATCTGATGGGTCATGGAGCCAGGAACCAACTACAGCCAATGAGAGTAGACACTCCTCTCCTCTCTGCCTCTCTCCCACTCTTGCATCTGCAGCAGCTCTCTGAAGCCAGTCTTATCATGCATCTATTTGTATGGAGCTGCACAGTAATAATACAAAAATAGCATCAGGATACTTACACACAAGCTGTTCAGTAGGTGTAACCATGTTGTCCTTCTTGAGCCACAACACAAGCAGGCAGTTTCACGTTTTCATTGCAAAAATCATCCGTGCTGCCTGCGCATCCTAATCCATCCCCTCGCTCATAGTCCCTTCTTTTTCCTCCTCGTTCTTTTTGCTGCAGTGTTTGACCTCCTGTCGCCGATCAGTCATGTAGTGTGCGATCCTCAATCACTCCAAGACTCCAGATTACAGAAAGACAGAAAGTTGTGTAGTGTGAAAATGACGGCAATGTGACAACTTCAAAAGTCGTGTAGTGTGACCAAGACATTAGCAAGCTAACTAGCAAATTAACTTGAAGATGGGGTGAGTGGTTCTGGAGGAAGATAGATGACTGTGGAGGATTGATATCTAAATACTACATTATTCATTCAACAATTGCCATTATCCATTAAGAAATAACCAGTGTCCAGCCACACAGCACAGAAATGGTGCTCTGTGAAGCATCATTAACTCATTGGGGAAAAATAAATCATTGTGTTTATGTAAAGCAGCAGTGAGCAGACTATACTTACTGTACACTTACAGACCTAAATGCTTCTTAAACTAGTGTTTTATAAACTGGTTCATTTTTTTCCCTCCCTTTTAAGGTTCAAATGAAGTTTCTGGTGGAGCAGATGAGAAGGCCAGATTACATGGATGCCCTGCAGAGCTTCACCTCCCCACTGAATCCAGCTCATCAGCTGGGAAACCTCCGGTACATCAGCACTGCCTTATCTAACTCTCTCCTCTGAAGCCATTTCACAATTCTTATTTCCTCTGCAGGTGTTACCTGCGCCTTTTTCCTCTGCATGGCTTTAAATATAATTACAAGTAATGAAACGTGTGTGCACAATACATCCCTGAAGTGTATTAGGAAGATGATGTAATCACTGCTCTTAGAGTACAGCCTCATTTTGCAGAAAATATACTCTACATGACTCAGTTGAAGGGAAATACAGGAACATTTCCTGAGAACTTTCTGTCTTTCCCCAATTTGTTTTTCCTCTTTAAACACATCACTGTTTCTGTTTCAGTCTGGAGGAATGCAGGATGATGTCATCAGCCAAGCGACCTCTATGGCTTAACTGGGAAAATCCAGATATGATGTCAGAGCTGCTTTTTCAGAACAACGAAATCATCTTCAAAAATGGAGATGGTGAGTTTTGTCTCTGTGTTTTTCCCCTTGTATCGCTCTCGCCGCCTCTATCTGTTTGTCCATTCTTGCCTCTGTGCACCACTACACACACACACACACACACACGCAGCTGAAATTGCTCTTGCTGAGCATGCAGCATATTTCACTCTCAGCCTGTAGGGCGTATCATGGCACACAAACACATCCTCATCGATGCACTTTACAAGGATTTTAGCAAGTACAAGTCACGTTATCTGAATCGCACTTTACCGCAGCTGCTCGTGCAACATTTTGCTGCAACATCTGTGACCAAACCGACTCTGACAGCTCTGCTCCATAATGCATCATGGAAGCTGATCAAAGAGCAGCTAAGCAGCTAATAATCACCTCACTGTCATTCACCTTCTTGTCTCTGTGTGCCTCTGCAGATCTGAGGCAGGACATGCTGACGCTGCAGATCATTAGGATAATGGAGAACATCTGGCAGAACCAAGGCCTTGATCTCAGGTAGGCTCCTCACTTCACCATGACAGCGAGGATGCAGGTGCACATTACTGGGCGCCGGATGCTTTCATGTTCTGCACTCATACCTGAATGCAGATTAGCGGCTAACCCCTTCCAGCCACCTCGAGTCATTTAATAAGTCTGTCACTGCCGGCCTAATTATTTCTGCCTCCCTTTATGTTTCTTGTCCCTCCTCTCCCAGGATGCTGCCGTATGGCTGCCTGTCCATCGGCGACTGCGTGGGTTTGATCGAGGTGGTGAGGAACTCTCACACCATCATGCAGATCCAGTGTAAAGGAGGCCTAAAGGGGGCACTGCAGTTCAACAGCCACACACTGCATCAGTGGCTCAAGGATAAGAACAAGGGAGAGATGTGAGTGGCAGTGATGTGTACAGCTTCTCTGGTCTTCTGTCGGGTGAAGAGGTGGTGTGAGTGCTAATGTGAAGATTTAATGTGTGGAGTAAAGTTCTGATTGAAGTTGTTTTTTTTTCCATCTGTTTGATTTCTTAGGTATGACCAGGCCATAGATCTGTTCACGCGGTCATGTGCAGGCTACTGTGTAGCCACATTTATCCTGGGCATAGGGGACAGACACAACAGCAACATTATGGTCAAAGATGATGGACAGGTAAAGGTTTAACATCCTTTCTACGTCACATATACGCATCATTTCTGTTTCTTTCTTAAATGTGCACCATGTAGTTTTGGAGAAGAAATTAAAACTCAGAATTTTTGTATTTACAACGTTAATGAGGTAATAATGCAAACTCAGAGATATTTCTGTTTTCCATAACTGAGTAAACAAGCTGTTCTCAGAGGAAAATAAGGTCCCAGAACACTGTTTGAAGCTAGAAAGGTGGCAGGGTCCGCCAAATATAAAAAAAGTAAAGCAGTATGAAACGGTGTTGTCCTTTAAGGTCAGTTTGTTTATTCAAGTGAAACTCTCGCCAAAAAGCAACCGAGGCTTTATTTATGATTGGGTATGAGTCAAACCTTCACGTACAAGCACACTCATGACCAAAGAGGCACTTTTAAGATTTACCGTAGTTTCGTTTTGGGGCAAGCTCATTTTGAACGGGAGTACATAGGGCATACCACGACGGCATCAAAATGTCTATTTTTAGACCACTAAGAAGGCTCCACACATCATGAAACTTTACTGGTAGCATCACCAGGGTCTCTACTCATGACACGAGCAGTAAGAACATTGTTTGTGTACACAAAGTGTGTGAAAAAGACGGTTTTGAACTACTTACGCTTAGCTACTGGGACTCCGGCGCGCCGCCGCCATTCCAGGCAAAAAGTGTCGATCTCCGAGTGCCGCCATCATGACGGAGAGTAACGGTGGGACGCTCTGTAATATGTGGCTCCCTTGTCAACATGGACGTCAGTGTTGCTTTTGACTAACGACAGAACAACGAATTATCCGCGAATTCATCTGGAAATAAGCCCGAGGAGCGTCCCACCGTTACTCTCCGTCATGATGGCCGCACTCGGAGATCGACACTTTTTGCCTGGAATGGCGGCGGCGCGCCGGAGTCCCAGTAGCTAAGCGTAAGTAGTTCAAAACCGTCTTTTTCACACACTTTGTGTACACAAACAATGTTCTTACTGCTCGTGTCATGAGTAGAGACCCTGGTGATGCTACCAGTAAAGTTTCATGATGTGTGGAGCCTTCTTAGTGGTCTAAAAATAGACATTTTGATGCCGTCGTGGTATGCCCTATGTACTCCCGTTCAAAATGAGCTTGCCCCAAAACGAAACTACGGTAAATCTTAAAAGTGCCTCTTTGGTCATGAGTGTGCTTGTACGTGAAGGTTTGACTCATACCCAATCATAAATAAAGCCTCGGTTGCTTTTTGGCGAGAGTTTCACTTTCAGTCATGAAAACAAAGAGATTTTGTTTATTTAGTTTGTTTAGGCATAAAACAAAAAAATCTGATCTTTCTCTTCTGATTTTAATTTCTTACTTTGTTCATGTTTTTTTGCAGCTGTTCCACATAGACTTTGGCCATTTCCTCGACCACAAAAAGAAGAAGTTTGGGTACAAGAGAGAACGCGTGCCCTTTGTGCTCACACAGGATTTCCTGATCGTTATAAGCAAAGGAACTCAAGAGTGCACCAAAACAAGGGAGTTTGAAAGGTAAAGCAGCAATACACAACCAGCAGTCACTTATAAACATACCGAAGCCAAGTCAAAAGACAGCAAACTATTTCTCTGGTTTTATTAGCGCTGCAGTGATTAGTTGATCAATAGATGATGAACTGTTTAGAAAATGAATTATCCATTTTAGTGTTTTTTCAAGCAAATATGTCAAACGTTTGCTGGTTTCGGCTTCTGAAATGTGAGGATTTTGCTGCTTTTTGTCATTTATGATAATAAATGTAGAGTTGGGCGCCCTGGGGGCTCAGTTGGTCGTGCATGTGACCCATGTGCAGAGGCTGTGTACTCGCCACAGCAGCCCAGTGTTCAAATTGGACCTGTGGGCCTTTGCTGCATGGCATCCCCGCTCTCTCACCCTGTTTCCTGTCAGCTCTCTTCGCTGTCCAGTCCAATAAAGCCATGAAAATGCCCAATAAATAATTAAAAAGATAAAAATAAATGAAGAGTCTTTGGGTTTTGGACTGTGCGTTGGACAAAAGAAGCAATTTGAAGACGCCACTGTGGGTTCTGAAATTGTGATAAGCATTTAATCAATTTTTCTTGACATTTTTGTTACATTCTGCTCACATATGGCCAATAAAACAGTGATTAATTAATTTAAATTGGTACAAAATGTTTCATAGAGCTGGTTTAGCCCCTCCCTGTAATTCTGTTTCCTTCTCCCCTTTCAGGTTCCAGGAGATGTGTTACAAGGCGTACCTGGCGATCCGGCAGCACGCCAACCTCTTCATCAACCTCTTCTCCATGATGCTGGGCTCGGGGATGCCCGAGCTGCAGTCGTTCGACGACATCGCTTACATCAGGAAGACCCTGGCCTTGGACAAGACGGAGCAGGAGGCCCTGGACTACTTCATGAAGCAGATGAACGACGCTCACCATGGCGGCTGGACCACAAAGATGGACTGGATCTTCCACACAATCCGCCAGCACGCCATGAACTGAGATGACGGCTGAAAGAAGAGAGGAAGGACTGTGGCAGCAACCGCACACTAAGAACCAAAAGAGTAGCAAGAAGCGAGCAAGGTATTTTCCCAAACACACTAAGGCCTGGTTGATATGTCTGCCAGCGCGTGACTCTGAAACATCACCTGCCAGCGCACCACTCGGTAAGGGTGCTCAGAAGGGTCAGTTTCAGGGACATAAAGCCTAAATTCTCCTGTTTCTGCAGGTCTCTGAATTTCTTCTCCCTGCATTATGAGTTTAAGAAGGCCCGGTGGATTTCTATTTCATCAGTCTTCTTCATAGGAACGAAAGTGTAATGGACCTCGGCTGCGTTCTTCATGTGAACAAACTATGGACAAATCTTTATTTTCTTCTTATTTTTTTTTTATTCCTTTCAGTACATCTACAACCATCAGCATTAAGAAAGGAACATCACCATGAGCACAGCTGGCTTTTTCTAACGGTGAACTGACAGAGCGTTACCGCGTTATTTCCACTACCTATTTTGAACTGATGAAGACGAGGGGGAGATGTCGGCGCACGGAAATGAAAGGGACGATGGGTGCGCACATAATCACGATGACCCCTCACAGTCATGAAAAACAATCACCAACACTTTTAGTAAAGGACTGGGAGAGGACGTGTTGTTAAACACTTAGCTAGCATTTAACTGAAATACTTCTTTGTAGCCTACAGATGACAGAACTCATGCCAGATAACTGACTTTTGTACAGCAGTATATCCATAGACTTGTATGCATTCGGTGCACATATTCCTTTTTTGAGTCTATTTTCTACTGAGCCAAAGTACTAGATGTGTAACCCCACTACTCAGCAGTCTTATTTGTTAAAAAAAACAAACAGTCACTACAATTCCAAGCCTCTTGTGTACTCATAGCACTGATCTCTGCAGTATTTGTTTTTGTTTTGTTTCGTCTATCAGTATTATTCTGAGGCACAAATGTCCGTCGTCCACCTCGCGCAGCTGACAGGAGAAACACCTCTCTGACGGTCGGCTGGATGCGACGCCAGCAGTTGGTCTTTAGATCGAGGCAAAGGGGAAGAGGATGTGCAGTGTTCCTTTTTGTGTGCTGTGCTGTTACTCTATGCAAGTTGTGACCCTAATATGTACTGTATATTGCAACAAAAAAAAAAAAAAAAAGAAAATGTCAGAGTAAGGCAGAGAGAAATGCATCTCCCCCGACGTGCTCACACTGAGCAGTGTTTCAGTGGACTTTGTTCAGACAGTACATGGAAGAAAAAAAAAACAAACTGCTGCACTGTCACAGAGTCGTCTCCTTCTTCCCGACAAAAACAACTGTGAGAAACGCCTTTGGACCCTGCCTTTTGCTTCTCCAGGTTTATATTTGGAGCTTCAATCTAAGCCATCTGTAAAATGTCTCCTTGTTCTCGATCACTGATCATTTAAAGGGGCATTATGTAGTTTTGGAGAAGAAATTCAAACGCAGAATTTTTAATTTTTACAATATTAATGAGGTAATACAAGCTCAGAAATATTTATTCTTTCCATAACTGAATAAACAAGCTGTTCTCAGTGCAAAATAAGGTCCCCAGAGTTTGTTATTCAGTTTGTTTAGGCATAAAAAATCAATCAGTGAAGATCTTTCTCTTCTGATTAAAATGTCTTCCCCAAAACTACACAGTGCACCTTTAAGGCACCCTCTCTCCTCACGTTTGCCATATAGCCCAAGATCCAGGTAAAGAAAAAGCAACCGAAGTGATTTTTTAATTTTTTTTTTTTTTTAATTTAAACTTCGAAGTGTCTTCTTCCCTCCTCTTTCCTATGATTGTCACGCTTGTGTGGAAGAATAGTCTCGGCAGGTTTGCTCGCTGCGCAGACACATACGTAAGAGGTCAGTAAATGTTCTAGCTTTACCAAATGATACACATCGGAGTGGTTTCCTGGACACTCGAGTCCGTCCCAGAAGCCAGATTTTCTGTGCACGGGCGAGGACTTAGAAATGCTCAGGAAACCGATCCCACTGAGATGCATGTGCTACTGTACGGGCTACAGAGCGGTGGGCTGGACCCAATCTGAGAAAAACTAGACCCCATACACTTTATTGAAGAACTGTCTCAATGATGCTATTTCCCTTTGTACTTGTTCTGGTTGTTTTCTGTTTCTCACACTGCATTATGCATGAGGTCCTCGAATATCTACTTTTTTTGTTTTGTTTGTTTGACCTGATGTTGTTTACTTGAATTTCATGTATAGAAAATGACCTTGTTACTTGTGTGAGGTACAACAAAGTCACAATGAAGGTAACAGATACTGATAACTGCTACTACATGTGCAAATGCTTTCCTTGAATAACTACAGAGGTAATATATTTTTGTATTTTTAAATTTAAGCAAACTCATATATGTATCTGCTAACCAAAAAAAAATGAAATAAAAAATAAAGGAGGAATCATGCATAGCGTGCACCATCCTCATACAAAACCCCAGTAGACAGCTTCTAGTTGTTGAAACGATATGAATGACAAAGCAGAGGAGAATTGTTGAATGAAGGACAAGGACTTGATGCTGTTGTCAGAGTTCGAGCTTCACCGTGAGTGGAGATCTCTTGCCCTAAGTGGAAGTCTGTAAGCACAATGAGGAGGAAGAAGCTACCCTGCATGTTTTTAAAAAGAACCAGACTCATATGTTAGTTATGTATTCATCTGTATATATATCATAAAACCTCTTCAAATACTTGTTTTAGTCATCCTCATATGACCATGTCTGATAAAAAACTGTATGCATTCATTTATTGTACTGTTGAATAAAAACATTTCTCCCTATTTGAGTCGATTTTTGGCTCTTTTATTATTTTGCTTAACACTTGACCAAAATTACTATAATTTACAAGGCACTTTTATACTGTTCACTTAATGATGAAGACAGACTTTACTGTGGGACAAGAAATCATCTCAATCATTCCATAGAAAACTACACACAAGACGCTTTGACTGGTATGAATTAACTTTAAAGAGTGGTCCTAAGCTTTGACTTACGAGTCAAGAAATGGTTTGTAAAAGGTAGCTAAAAAAACGTGTAATGAAGTCTCAAGTCAAGGGCGTCACTTTGGCGGTGGACAGAAGGGTACAGATGAAAAGAATATATTAAAACAACATTATGTAGAAATCAGCTTTTTGTGTGATTTTGCGCCCCCTACAGTGTTCTGCGTGTAACACCACTGTTGTGAATACAAATCCCAGCTCTGTAATAATTTGTCAGATGTAATGTAACTGCAAACAAAACTCAATACCTCATACCAATGTTATGTGTTGAAAACTTGTATGTAACGATGTGCTCCGACCCTCTCACTGAAGGTACATAGTGCAGAAACAAAGGATTGACACCATTCACCCTATTACAAGACACTGAACCATCAACATGATCTTGAAGCTGTAATTTTAAGGAAAAAAAAAAAGTTACACAATGCTGCTTTAAGTGGTCTCCAACATATGTGATTTTAGGCAATACCATGCCAAAGAGGAAAAAGGGAGGAGACATTAGAAACTACTGAAGCAAGCCACACTGTAACCTACCGTGAAGGCCACAGTTTATCTTATTATGTACCGTAAAATCCAGCAAATTCAATGCAGTGATCCCAACAGGTCTGCAAACCTCAGGCTATTCCAGCTAGCTAACTAGCTAATCAGTCCATCCAATGTATTACACTGTGCTTTCACAGTGCATATTGATCACCCCTATTATGACCAAAAACAGTTTTCCTGCACGTTATAGTAATTTTATTGGATTGTATTGTACTTCTGTCAGAACAATCGAGTATGTATGAAAAAAAATTATACATTTAAGTTTTGTACGGTTTCCTGTTTACGCTGACTCTTAACGTATGATCCGTTTCCTGTTTACACTGACTTTTTAGAAACGAACCAAGAGGATTAAACAAGAAGTTAAACAGACTGACATGTAACTCGCTGACTGGACAGTTTTGGCGATGATGCATCATCAGAGCCTGCGTGGGGGAAATCACACGCTGGTGACTAACAAAATGTTAGAAGCACTTTCATGCTTCTAATGTGTGTATTTTTACTTTTTGGTGTCAACAAGTAACTGTTAATAAGCATTATTAGTATTATTTGACTGCAAATGGACCAAATGTTATAAGTGATGACTAACAGGTAGAGACATAAAGGAGGTGTCTTGTACTTATATGATTCTGGGTTTATTAGCCTGCTGAGGGATCATTGCTGTCACACACTTTTTTAATAAGTACTTGGAGTAGGATACAAGCACAGCAGTTTTAACAGCTACTGACCTAGTCATCAGGGAAAATAATGCACCAGTGTGCCTCGCTGGTATGAACCGTGCGAAAACTCATAAGTGATGTAAAGTAAGAACTACAATCATGTCAGCCCGAAGTACTAGTGTTATGTTAGTCTTTAAAGAAGTCAGATAAGTCTGTAATAACCATTCAAACAGGATTTTCTGGTTCTCTGAAACAGAGAACATACAGGTTGAAATAAAACATTACATTACAAACCTCAAAGTATTTGGAATGGGTTTTATTCTGCATTTCTATGGTTTCTGCATGAGGAGGGCTCATATTCTTCCTTCTTCATGTTTGGATTGGCCTTATATCGCTGTCACACACTTTCAGATGACTTTTTTTTTTGTTTAGAGGCGTGTGTGTTAAGATTTCTCTTCAATAGGAGCTGAGACCAAGGTTACTGAATGGCACTTATAATAAGATACAAATTAAGACCAACATGTTTGACTCTGAGTGGCTTCATACATACCAGCCCTGGTTCACATTATGCATACTTTATATCACTGGTGGACTAAGGCGGGGTGACAGTTGGGCGATCATCCCCTCTGGTGTCCCATGTTTGAAAAAACGCTGCCTATGGTAGAGAAAACATGCTAACGTGCCCTTCTAGTGGACACAATGCTGTGAAGTGGCCTCTCTTCACTGGTGCCCTTTTTATTTTCTGCCCCTGCCCCTTAAACATCCTGAGTACGCCACTGCTTTACATGTTTAACGTTGGTATTTTTGGCATGTTGCAGCACAACCACTGCATACGTCACGAGGGAGACTGCATGCTGGACCTCCGGAGGAGTCCGTACAGTTTGCCCTGAGTGTGTCTCGATGTCACTCTGCCGCCTCCGGCCTCGCTGCACATCTCAGACGCCACGTGGGCCAAGTACTGCGTCAGCTTCACCAGGCCCACCAACAGAGCTCCCCCACCCAGCATCAGACAGGGCCACAGCAGTGCAAACAGGGCGTCCTTATGGGTGTGCTTCCTATTCAAGATGGCATCCCCCGGGTGCCTGGTGCGGTCAGCGAAGCACAGTGAGGTGCTCTCCAGCTGAGTGTCCAAGCTGTTTTTCACTATCTCAACTTCCCCCTGAAGTTCTGCTCTGGCCATCCGACATTTTGGTATGTAGAAACACTGGGAGAGAAAAAGATATGATTCAAGTGTAATTTTTATCAAGTGACCTGCCTGTTACAGTCGGCAGGGCTGATTGCAATCAGTGAGACGAGCTGCAATGTTCTTTTACGATTCAGTTTTTTGTCTGTTTAAAAAAAAGAAGAAAAAAGAAAAGCTTTTCCAGCCTCAATGTTCTGCACTGGTACTTGAAAAAATGTTTCGTACAATTGCTCTGAATGGAGCAGAAGTGCAGCATGAGAGCATCCCTTAATAATGTCTGCTGGCTTATTCACAAGGGTACAGTAATCAGAGTACTGCCAGTTTTCCATCCTGTCAGCTTGTTCAGTGCAGGTTTTTCTCCACTTTCCCAGGTGCTTCCTCAAGTCCCTGTTAAGACAGTTAATATACCACTAGGATGACTCTGAGTCCTCAGAAGCAAAACTAAGATCCGACTGTCCCTTCATGTCAGTTGCAGTACATAAACATAAAGCTTTAAGTCCACTTCTCCAGGGCCAGTACGCTGCAGGTGTTCCTCCCTTACAGTCCACAAGCCCCACCAGGTGTGAAGCACATCTGAACCTCATAAAGCTTTAAGGTAAGACCCAAAAACCTGCAATTTACTGCCTTAAATCCCTACCTCGAGACCGAGGAGGACCAATTCCTCGTCAAAGTGGAGGAGAGCCGTCTGATTGGAGGCTGTGAGATTAACCTTTACCCTGAGGCAAGGCACAGTGCTCACACCTCTGCAGTCCACCCACTCCTCCAGGATTTCAGTCCTCAGGAGAACACAGCTGGCCTTCTCCCACTTACTGGAAAACAAGAGGGAAAGTCTAATTTAACCGACTCTTGCATGTCTCACACACTTATAACCCTCACAGCAAAAAGACGGCAATTGTTTCTTGTTAGATCTCAGATGCGAGGGTTTTTTTTTCTCATGGCACATTTTACAGAAGCTCCACGGACCTTAGTTCAGGCATGCAACTGAGAACCCGTTAAAAAAACTCATTGTCTTTGAGACGAGGGAGCCGAAGAGCAAAAATGCTAACTGATTTCTGGGTTCTGGGACTCATTACTACAGCATTCTGTTACGAAACAATAGCATGCTAACACACTAAGTCAGGATGGGAAAGGTGGTGAACGTTATACAGGCTAAACATCATGTTTTTTGAGCATGTACAGTAAGCATGCTATTGTTAGCATTTAGCACCCCTCTGCCTGCTGGTAGCATGATAGCATGGCCGTCAAGTGTTTTTTCTTGTCTCGGTATCAATGGGCTTCTGTAACATCTAGTTTGCATTGAGCTCTGAGTTATTTCATCTCTTGCTCACTACTTAATCTCCTGTAGTCTAAATTGTACATCATACATTGACTTTGTCCTGAAGGGATTATTGGATTAGTCAGAAAAAGTTTAATCAAAAAGGCCAGATATTTGCAAGTTCCAGTCTGACAAATGTGCTGATTTGGTAATTTGAATATCTTTGGTCCGTTGCTTGAAAACTCTTAACTAAGCAATTTATCATTGAATCAAAAATCTAATCACCAGCTAATAAATTAATAATAAAACTATTTGTCAGCTGCAGCCTTGAAATGCGCTGTGCAAGCTCTGTGAACTCATGGAAGTCATTTGCACGAGTAAACAAACGTAAGCTGAGCTAAAGTCCTGTCTATCACTTGTAGTATTAGCAGACAAGCTACAGTGTACCTGTCACCATATGGTTTGATCGCAGTGATGCCGACCACAAAGAACATGAGCACAGAGAAGGCCATCATGGCGAAGCCCAGCAGGATGGCTCTGTCCTCCCCCACACTCGACACTGGCATCTGGGTCCGAGCTCGCAGCCCTCCACGCCCATCCACCCCTCTGCTCCACTCCTGCTCCTGACCTGTGTGGAACAAGTCTCTGTGTCTCACGCACACACACGCACACACACACACACACACACAGACGCAGGCACATAAAGGCAGACATGGACACCAGGGATTTAGTGATTTAATCCAACAGTGATACAAATTAAATTTTTGATGTGATGCATCGACAAATTTCATATTCGCCTCATGAAACGATTTAGTTCATCTGATTAATTTTATGTTCTTTCAGACCAACTGATCTTCAGAGATAAAATACAAAATGCATCTGAACAAATTCAATAGATGGCCTCAAGTGGAAGCAGCTCATGTGTCTAATAAATTTAATGTCTGTCTCCAAGAATTATTTTGCTATTATTTATTAAACAGACATCAGTCGGTTATGTGATGACAAGGTACATTTTAAAGGGGCTCATTTGAGATTTATTTCCACGCGACTCTTGCGAGACAAATTAAATGCTAGCAGGACTGTGAGGCTGTTTGAAGGCACGGCTAATATCAGCATGCTAACGCGCGCACAATGACGCTTGGCCCGTTGGAGATGAACTGTGCCGAGCCTGGAGAGCAGACGGGAGCAGGTGGCAGCAGCGGGGGGCCGAGACGTGAAGCTGCGGTCAAGTCGAACAGGAAGTCACAGAAACACTCACTTCCTGTTTATTAAAATGTTACCAACCTTCCAAACTCCACCACCTCAGTTCATAACACAACCTTTCTGGTGAATATTTCAGGTTTCAATACGAGGACCCTGATGACCTCATCAGACGCTGTTTTGTCAGATAGCTCCTCCAGAGCCACGGAGGACATTATGCAACTGTTTTCACAGGCTGAGTAGAGCTCCTCGCGACAAGTAAACTGAACTCGATATGCAAAATCGGTGGACTGCACCTTTAATGCAATATCAATAAATTACAGTCCATTCAAACCTGTCAGATTTATGCATCCATCTGTTTAAGACACGTGCGGTATGTATAATCGTGCTCACATATACCCAAGAGTCGGAAATCTGAATGTGAAGTTTGTTAAACTCCACCTGTGTTTTTCCTTCATAACGACCTCCCAACAGTGTTTTCGAAGCCTCGCTGCCTGGCCCAGTCGATCGTCCTCCTTACCGTGTCTGCCGCCTGCGAGCACCCTGCAGGTTGATGTTAATGGGGATGCTGAACGACCTCCGGGGAGAAGCTGCGTTCAAGAACATTGCCCACTCCTACCTCAGCCGCCTCCCAGCTCCCAAGTATGTATATCCACCTAACAAGCTCCTCTGTATCTGAAAGTCAAATGTCCTCCTGCCAACAGCTGATCATCTCGCATCTCCAGCAGGCTCCAGTGCAGCGCGGTGACTGACTGAGTGCTGTTTACTCACCGGGGAACTCCCTGTTGTTTACCAAGGCTCAAAGGTGAGAGCAACAGCACCTTCCACCCTTGTGTGCGTTTCTATAGAAACCACCTCAGGTAAGGCAGGTAGGATGCTAATGGCCTCTCAGCGGGCCCGTGAGGCTGAGCTTCATGCAGCAATTTGTCACTGGAGAAGCTGGATCAACCTCCTCTTGATTATTCACTCTTTACACAGAATGAAAAAGCAGGATAACCCTGCACAGGTGACTTCACGTTCTCCATTAAGTAAGCGTGAAAAAAGAAGCTGATGTATAGGGGGGCAATCGCAATTGGATGCCCCCATGGTAGTCTGCCCATCCAGTGGAGAAAACCTGATAAAGTGCCCTCTGGGGTGCCCGTCCAGTGGAAGCACCCTCTCATCACAGTAAATATACCACCACTTTCTGCGTGCTGATGCCCCGCCGCATGCTCCTGGTGCCTTATATATTTTTTCCGCCCCTGCCCCTCAAACATCCTGAGTCTGCCACTGACACGTACGCACACAAGCAGAGGAGATACTGACCCAAACACATGTGTCCTGCGACATTGCATTATCCCGTAAGCCGTCGAGATCCAAACCTCTCAGAGCGCCCCGACACTGTGTGGAGTGCGAGACGCTGAGCGGGTTTATATGTGTTATTCAAACAATCGAAAGTCTTTGTATTATTCATGCGTTGCCGCAAAAAACATATGGCGGTATTAACTCGGTGACAGTTCTGTGTAATATAACAAGCCCGAGGCCAGGAACACCAGAGCAGCTTGAAAACGGAGCCAACCATTCAATAAAACAGACAGAAGTGTCAGACCTAATGTATTCAGTATTGAATACAATAGTGTTACCTTTTGGATTTTCCTCCACCTTTTATCACCCGTTCTGGTGGAAGGCCTCATGTTCAGGGAAATGTAATCCTGGTTTATCTGATATATCTTATTACCTGTTTGTTTTTACTGCCGTGTGTGATGTTTTGTATCTGTAAACTCTGTAAAAAGTTATCCATTTCTATAACCTACGTGGAGGCCGATGGGCCTTGGCGCATTTCTTTCCGTGGGTTGTGGGAGAATCAAGCGCTTTTGATGAAAGTGAAGAAAACAAGATTAAAAATGTATAAAGCGCAGTGTACTTTACCTCACCTGGTAACCTGAAACATTGCCTGGACCGTGAAGCTCACAGCGGGGTGCTGCACTGCAGACGCGACTCAAACAGAATTTCATCTCTGACACAGAGAATGGCTGATGGAGACGGGCTGCTGAAACCATCTCAAACTGGACTGTATTGTTTTTATTGTTGATTTCATGTATTTCAGGCCTCACCCCTGCTGGGCCTCTTCTGTAGGGGGAACCTCGTATGATCTCTGCTTTTCTGTCTCTATGAAGTTCTGACCTTGTACAATGTTGAGACAAATTCCTCTAACTACGCAGGCCGGCGGTTGTAATTGGACTCACAGTGTCTCCTGTTATCTGATTATGCTGCCGAACAACATTTCCGAACAACACATGCAGACAGAGGTCGGTGTATAAAAGGCAGCGAGTCACTGAGCACAATGGATAATCACCAAAAGAGGAATTTAACTTTTCTTACCATTGGACTGATATTTATGCTGAGCGGCATTGAGTACGGTAAGTACATAATGACAGCTTTGTGGACTTGAAGACATGAGATAATGGTCTCATTAGAGCAGAATCCGTTTGGCATTTTGGTCGTGAGCACCAACCACAGAGGTTACGGCATCTGATTTAAGTCAAATATATTCTGCTGACGGTAAACAAGGCTTGTCATTTACACATCTCCCTCCTTTTCTCCCACATTCACCCCCCATCGTCGCTCTCCGGTGGTCTCAGCCGTCATCCTGCCCACAATATGGAGGTATCTCCAGATTTTGGAGGCCCCTCCGTACTTCCTGGGTCTGGGACTGTCTGCCTTCAGTCTGAGCGCGCTCGTTACAGGCCCGCTTTTTGGGTTCTGGTCAGACCGGAGCAAAACTACAAAGTCCATCGTCCTTTTCTCCAACCTTTTCGAGATTGTTGGTGAGTAATCGAACCACAAGACCAATCACATGACGCAGAGAGACAGAGTTTAAAAGCCCCTGGTGTTAGTGTGTTAAACTCAGACTCTAGCTCATAGTTTGGCTGAGTCAGACATACTTCATTATTCAGTACACGCTACAAAGAGAATTCTCTGTAGAGGTCTGTAGTAGACGAGGAGTCTCAGATGGCAAACTAAAAAAAGTTCAGGTCTTAGGTCATTCCTTTCATTCGCCAGCTCTTTAAATTTGCCCTTTTCCCCCATCTGTGCAATGCATGATGGTAGTTAGTCACCTCTGTTAGTGACCCGAAAGTGTACACTACTTTTCATACTGTATTGTGGGTCTAAATGAGTTCAGATGTCCAGTAGAATCCTGACTAGACATTCAACTAATGTTACGTAATGCAAAACCTCGAGTAGACTGAAGTTAAAAACAAGACCAAGAGCCATGCTAGCCACTACCGCTAGCTAAGAGTTAATGTTAGCATGCTAACATGCTCACAGTGATAATACTAACATGCTAATAATGTTTACATTCCTCGCCACATTAGTTTACTGTGTTAGCATGCTAACATTAGCTTATTAGCACAACATTAGCATAACATTATCTTTATGCTTTTTTTATTAGCATTCAAGCGTCACACCCTGAGCATGACGTCAGAGGAAAATGGCCGCTGTGTGAATAGGGTCAACTGCTAAAAATGATTTGCACGTGACCTTCAGGTCAAATGATTGATTCACATTGAAGATGCGATTTCCTTCCCAACAATGATTTTCATTTTATCGGTTCTCAGGTAACTTCATGTATTTTATCGGATATTCAAAGTGGCTGTTGCTATGCAGTCGGCTTGTAGCAGGTGACACACACACACACACACACACACAAACACTTGCATGTCATGCAATACCACCCCTGTGTCTGCACGTGTGTGTACGTTGTGCAGGTGTAACAGAAGAATGCTGTTTTCCTCTCAGGTGTCGGTGCAGGGGCGGGCTCCTCCATCTTTGGTTTCCTGACTCGGAGCACTCGCCCGGAGGAGCGCGCCGGCATCTTCGCAGCCATCATGGCCGGCCGACAAGCCGGCCTCCTTGTCGGTCAGTTTCTCCCCCTTCATCTTCCCACAGAGAGAGGTGTCATTTCACCTCTCGCCACCTCCTCTGTCTTCTGCGAAATATCAGAAACTAGGAAGGAGTCTGTGTTGTCCTCTTTGATGTTCAGTTTCAACTTGGAGAGTGAGGCATTCAATAAAATCGCTGAGGTGAAGGCTATACTGCCTCCACACACCCTCTGTTTTTTATCCCGGCTCCTCTTTCTTCCTCCTGTCTCTTCAGGGCCGGCGTTCAACCTGTTCCTGCGGCTGTGTGATTTCAAGCTGGGGCCCTTTGTTGTCAACAAATATACGTCTCCTGGGGTAACAGCATCCAGATAATCAGTAATCTAAGGTTCTCCGAAAGCCTCATGAATACAGAAACAGTCTTCGGAAATAGTCGCTCTACATTCATGCATTTCTTTTCCCCTTTGTTCTCCTCTGAGTAAGAAGAATAGAAAACGCCTGCAGTGACACTCAGGCCCTTAACTACCCGTATCGATCTATTTCCATCTCACGAGTCTCTCTGAATAAAACACCTGTCGGACGGATGTAGCTTAAATGAGATATAACAAAGCTCCATACGCCTACTTCCATTTTTCCACATAATTTGACACTGCAGGTCTCTTTATTTCACCGTGCCAGGGTACTTTCCTCCATATATCAAATACTTTATCTCAGCTGATAGTTTTCAAGGATTTCTATGTTGTAAAAATTCTTTCGCTGTTTGTTTTTTTTGTCTTTTCCCTCCTCGCCCTCTCAGATCTTCATGTGCCTGCTGTGGGTGCTGCTCCAGTTCGTCGTCCTGGCTATGTACTGGGACGTACCGCCCATCAGCTCGGAGGGGGGAGCGGTGATGGTGGAGATGAAACAGGAGGAGGGCGATGATGAGGAGGAGGTGCCGCTGATAGGGTCCGACGAGGAGCCGGCCCACACCTACAGAGCTGTCAACACCGACCAATTGGAGGCCTCTACCACCTCGTCTGAGATGCAGCCGGTCCACGATGCCTCGGCGGGCTCGAACCCCTTCAAAAACTTCAGTGCCAGCAGAGGTGAGCGAGCAGGTTTTTGACTGCCTGTCCGGACCAATGATTGTCGGCTCTGCTCCGTTGGCGGGGCACAGGTAGCAAGAGGTGTCACTACCAATGCACTTGTTTGGTATCTGCACTATTGATTGTCTCTCACACACACACACACACACACACACACTTTCTGTTCTCCAGGTCCCTCTGAGGAATTTCTGTGTGGCATGTCGGATCAGCTTCCCTGTGTATTGATTGGACTGGTGTGTATGTGTCTGGTTTATGTCGGAGCGTATGTGTGTGTATGTATATATATGATGTCAGGTGTCTTATTGGATTAGTGTCATAGTAAGTTTACATGGGATGCAAGCAGTGATTGTGTGCCGCTATCGATTAACTTTTTCTGTACTTTGTTAACCTGTGTGTGTGTGTGTGTGTGTGTGTGTGTGTGTGTGTGTGTGTGTGTGCGTGTGCGTGTGCGCGTGTGTGTCAAACCTCGGTATTGATTCTCTCACTCTTTGAAGATGTGGCAAAGGGAAGGGTAGCAGACTTCCTTTTTTATTGACTGGCTTGCTGTGGTTGACTTGTGGATGAAATGGAGACAGACTTGGTAATGTGGCCAACATTCTTCTTATTGATCCTTTTTTGTTTTGAAAAAAATCTGCTGCACCAGAAACTCGGGAGCAAAACTGGGAGGATGTCTGCAGCTCGAGCACATTCTGTAGGAGTGTCTGCTGGCCGTTACAGTGTGTCTGGTATTCGCTCCTCTGAATTATTGATCCCCACCCCAACTTTTTCTTCTGTATGAGTGAGGAATCTTTGAAACTCCGGCAGATCTTTCACTTTCTTTCATCAAGCCTTTTGATTTGTGGCCCGGGGTCATGCATCACTCACAGCACAAGTAGAAAAGTTGGAACAAGGAAAATATTAAGCATTTATAAGCAGTATATTATTAGCTACTAATGGTTTAAAGCAGGGTTACCCAAACTTACTGCCTTGGATAGCATTTTTAAGATGCAAAATTCTACAAGGATCGCAACTAGAGATGTTAATATTCACTGGCCTACAGCAGTCTACAGAATAAAAGCTGCATCCTTTCATCACATAAACATTACAAACATTAAACATTTATCCCTCTGCAGTGCCTTACACGTTTGTTGTAATCTACAATAATATTGTTTTCACATGGCAGCTTTTAGATGAGGCATTTACTGACTCTGCTGCACACACCTCTCTCAGAGTCAGACGGCAATGTTGAGGGAGCCTCCTCAGATCTCGGCTGATTAGATGGGCTTGCTCTAACAGTTATTATTTATGGCTGCAGACGTTAGCTTCAGGTGAAAATGGCTAACATGATTAGTAGTTGTTGTGAGGCAGAAGTCACGCTCAGCGTGGGTCTCATCCAGTTCGTGCTTCCCAGCAAGTTCATAAAATCCGACATCTGCCCCGAGATGTCCGTTTAAAAAAATCCTTTTTTTAATCACTAACAGATGATCTCTGCCTCCCTCCGACATGCCTCCTAGATAAGTAACATTAGCCTAATGTCCACCCACATTTCAAATCATGGGAGCAACGTCGTGACATAACTTTATTTTCCAGCTGAGGCCGAACAATCAACAATCAACATGAGCTGCAGACTCTCAGTTATGTTCTGTCTTTCTTCCACGGCCGCATTGCGATGCATCTTATAATCGAGAAATGTCCACGCCTCTAATCCCAGCTGACTTCAAAGTGTCATTCTGCATGCTGTGCTCGTAAATACATACATCGTACTATTTAATCCATCCACTATCTGACTAAAAAAAAACAACATAAACACACATTTATATCGTAATTAATTAAAGTTGCAATATTTAAGAGTTTGCCGCCTGTCAAATTCATAATTAGATCCTCTTCCTCGGAGTCCGCCATGTTGCTACGGCAGCCCAGAAACAGACAAACCAAACACTGACTCTAGAGAGGAAGGTTAGAGGAGGGTTGTTTAGTTGGTTGCAATCTGCAGCCTCACCACTAGGTACCACTAAATCCTACACACTGGACCTTTAAGTTACAGGTGAAAAACTTGTAAATGTTAGTTGATTAATGCTTTCTAATGTGGTAATATTTGTAAATGGTTATTTGATTTTTTTTTTATCTTAAAGGGTCACTCTGCCAATTTTTTGTACACAGGAGTACTACTACTCTCAGGAGGAGCTTTGTCATATGTCTGACAAAATAAATAGGATGATGTCATCATCGTACTCTTGGCTTGAACAACTGAAACTGAAGCATGTGCGGAAGTGCCTTCAAACTGCATTCTTTCTAATGGCCAGCAGGGGGCGACTCAGCTGGTTTCATTGTATATAAGCTCATGAGAAACTGACCCTATTTCTTGCACATGACGTTCATTTAGTAAACTGTGGTCATAATAAGCAGGGTGTGCTTTAGGGCGTGCCTACCTTGTGATTGACAAGTCACTACCAAGTTCTCCAATCAGTATCCTCCCCAGCCCCGCCCTCTCTTCCATATATGGCCATAATGACAAATTCAAGGTTTCAAAACAGAGGAGGGTCTAATGACAGGTGTTATCATGTTGCATCATGGAAGTTGTAGGATCCGGTGTTTTTTGAGTTTTATTCACACCAGGGAGCAAAGATCAGGATATCTCTGCATTGGCTGTATTGATTTTTTAAAATCTCTCTCTTCCTTTCCCCAAACTTCATGGAAGTGCAACAATAAATCACTTGAGAGCCCCTTTAAACTCATATCTATACTTGTAAACACACACACACACACACACACACACACACACATTAAAATACATGCATACTATAAATACATACACTACAGATACAAGACAAACTGTATATGCAGTAGTCTAAAAATGAAATCATATGAATAATCCTAGAAAACAGTGCACAGAGAGAATTGAACCGTACTAGATCACACACTGTACTATAAAGCCATTCCTCCAGCCATCTGGCACGAACTTCCAAATTTAGCAGCAAGCCCAGCTCATTTTTCCTCCCCTCCAAGTCCATGAGGGAGTTTTTGTTCCAGGAAAAGCTGGTATCAGAATTTATTAAAATATTTTTTCTTCTGTGGTGTTATCATGCTTTGGACATACAGGAAGAAAAAAATGAGACCAGAGCTTTCACTTATCTCCAGAATAAGAAATAGACAGTTTGTTGGGCTGGGGGATCAACATGACCAGTCGGCCAGGATTCGTCACGCCTGCCTCTTTCGGTGTTCAGATTACTTTCAGATGGTCCGGGTTTTCTTCTCTCCTTAAACTTCTTTATCTCAAGCTAACTCACCGGTTGCAACTTTCAATTTAATGGTACCACTTGAGCTTGTTTTATGATTTTCTCTTTGGTTTCTCAGTATATATATCTCTCCGCCTTTCACTCTGCAGAGTTCCTGAGAGAGGAGGTGGTTGTTCTCCTCACGGCTCAGTTCATCACTCTCTTCAATCAGACAGCCCTGGAGGTGAGAGCAGCTACCGTTGAGATCCATCAGCCGGAGTTTCCAAGCATTTCACACAATGTCACACTATTTTACCCCGAGTTTCATTCAAACCGCATCAATCCCAGCCTTACCTGGAAAGACCTGAGCTGTAAACGTTGAGAAAATAATCAAGTAGCGCTTAATGCTCAGAGTTAAACTGATGTAACAAGTGCGCATAATCAGTCTGCATGCCCCGGACATGGAAAATGAAGAGGCTCTCTCTCTTCTCATTAAACTCCGGTGGCTGAACCGTCACACGGCGCTGACCTGGATTATATAACTATTCTAATATAAAATCAGAGCAACTCTTTTGATCTGGATTGAATGAAGCCCTTGAAGGACTTAAAAAAAGCGTGTTTCAGCTCTAATAAGAATCTCCACCTCTGCTCCTGACTCATCTTTCTCGAACATCCACAGACCATGGTGACGCCTATGACGCAGCGCTACTTTAGCTTTGGCGAGCTGGCCAACAGCCTGATGTACAGCCTGTGCGGGGTGGAGGTCATCCTGGGCTTCTTCTTCGTCCGCTGGCTGAGCAGGAAGGTGGAGGACCGCGCCGTGCTGGCCGTGGGCCTGTTCATCTGCTGCACCGCCTGCGTCTGGTGCCTCGTCTTCCTCGGCAACCCCCGAGGTGCTAACCTGTCCGGGAAAACATACAAACACGCATGCAAAGGCTTTAAAAAAAAAAAAACGCCTCGTGTTCTGTGCCAAATCCTTTCTGTGTGACTGGTGTTGGTGTGTGGAGCGCAGGGTAGCCATATTGGGTTACACACTGGCTGCATTGAGTGAGCTCTGTAAATGATATCACTCTGGCAGGCCAGTAGGAGATCGTACAGGCAAACTGGATCCTGTATGTTCATGTTGGCCTGCGTCTGTTGCAGCTTGTCACGTTTATCGCTCTGATTACAAGTGACAGGTGCTGGAGCCGGGGAGTGCCTGAGTACATATAAAAGGATTACAGTAATCTAATTAGACAAAAATGCTATTTGTTAAGGCGTATCCTACATTTGTTTGCTATTTGTTACAGTTACAGTTAAAACGACCCAACAAAGAAACAAAAACCTTGAAGGCAGAGGGAAAGTACATTTTTTTTCTTCCCCTGAACCACCAAGAAACATGTTTGATTGTTGAAATTGCATTTTGATTATAAGATTAGAGACTTCCAGTTTATGCGGGGACATCCAACAGTTTGAGTGGGCACAGATTCACACAAACATGTGCATGATGCAAAGCAGCAGAGAACAAAACTGTAGTGGCTGCCAGCTTGGCAGTGGTTTCGCTTCAGATAGAGCTATCTCTGGTGGTGCCAGCCCATTTGTGAAAGGAACTTAAAAACCGAGAGAGGAAAGATATGGATAACTGAAGCGTGATCTGTCACACACTTTGAATCCTTATTCCTTCATATTAGAAATAAACAGCAACGAAATATCATAATAAAATAGCCAGTGATCTGTAAATATATAAACTTTAGATATGTGAGAGCTGGCGTTACATTACAGCCTGTGAATGAAATTGTTTAATGATATGTTTCATATAATTTGTGGGCAAACAGCTGTAATTCACTAATCCATTTATCTCATTTATTTAATCTTTCCGTCGCTGCCAGGTGGTTATGGATGGGAGCTGTCGGCCTTCATCATTGGAGTGTTTCTGCAGCTGCTGGGGCTTCCCTTCGTGGCCGTGTCTCAGGTGTCTCTCTTCTCCAAAGTCACCGCGGAGAAAACACAAGGTTGGCAAGTGATTTTACCACTTCACCTCAGCATTGAGACGCAACACGTATGCTGTATTTTCACGTTGATGAAAGGAAATAAATTGTCATTCTTTGTGATGCGTTACCCTAAAGGATTCAGCCAAGGTGTCAGACGCTCAGTTGGAGGCCTGGCCACCATCTTGGGTCCTTTGTGGGCTGGAGGACTGACCAGTAATTTGTACATAATGCTGGGCATGATGCTCGCGCTCCTCTTAATGATCTCAGTAAGTAGAACGCAGCTCGTTGGAGTAAAGATAAAAAATTGGGTGACATAATTACAGACAGAGTTTGAAATTGCCAAGAGTGACATAGATGTCTCTATGGTGAATATTACGCTGGAGCCATCAGCCGGTTAGCTTAGCTTAGCATAGAGACTGGAAACAGAGAAATGGCAAGTTGTCTTATGTTCTGAAGAAAACTATACGACAACCTAAATAGTGTTTGAGAAGACTGACACCA
This sequence comes from Pagrus pagrus, assembly GCF_965226575.1. Lineage (NCBI taxonomy): Eukaryota > Metazoa > Chordata > Actinopteri > Spariformes > Sparidae > Pagrus > Pagrus pagrus. The sequence goes on along the minus strand of NC_140196.1, from coordinate 22,601,088 downwards.
GTTTTGTATCTGTCCACTAAATATGAGGCTGGTTAGTTTAGCAAATAATGGAAACAGGGGGAACAGCTAGCCTGTACCTCTAAAGCTAGGTAATTAAATTTGTAATATGTAAGAATTTTGTTAAAAAACATTCTTCTTGTCAAGCTCTCAGCAAGAAAGTGAATGAGCGTATTGCACAAAATGTCTCACTATTGCTTTAATTTGATACTGTCAAGGAGCAGGAATTTACATGATTAATGCTTTAACTCAGTGCTTCCTGTTTTCTACCCTCCCATGTATACACCTTCCCCTTTGGAAACTGGCTTAAGAAAGCATTTTTATATTCTCATACCAAAACTGATAAGCAGCAGCTACATGCCAGTAAAATCCCTCACTCAGCATGTCTTTGATAGCCTCCACTTATTACCCGGTGCTCTCTATTCTCTAAAGCCACATCACGCTGTACATTTTTGCAGGTTATGACATCGATGTCCTACGAGCGCCTGACTGAGCGCAGGGCAGTGCAGTGTGCTCAGAGCTCTGACAGCGGAGGATAACGCTGCAGTCTGTCTGAAGAGCAGGCTAAAGACGGACACAGGGAGTGCCCTGCACTTCTGAGGGAATCAATACACGTTGGCTGCAGAGGAAACTGTATGAGTGTGGAATAAAAATGTTCAAAAACACATACTGTAGCTCACAGCCTGCCATACAGGTGATCACACTCCGCAGGTAAATCTTCTGTATGTTTCTAAGCGTTGAACAATCTCTGCCTTACATACATATCACTATCAGACTATTAGTTATATTTTACACAAGGGGGCACCATTGCTCTCATGTTGAATATTCAGAGGTGTAATTGAAGATGAAAGCCAGTATTTTTAAACTGATCTATTTATATTCCCAGGTGTTGATGAAAAGATGAGAGAGCAGGTTTTTCCATGTGACCCAAGTACCAAAATTTTCATTTTTTGTCCCGAGTCTTTCTTCTATGGAAAAAAAAAAAAAAAATCCTCCCTGAAATTGAAGCGGTTGACACAATGGGTGCAGAAGCGGAGTTGTCAAGATCTTAGCAGCTCCATGTCAGTGTAGCTGATAGAAGAAGAGGGTCAAAGAGAGGGAAGCTTTACAGATTTCTTGATATTTATTTGTAGTGTTGGAGTAAAACTGAGTTTTTAATGTTAAAATTAAATACAGCCTTGGATGTGACTGAAGCAGAGAGATGTTATCTGAAAATATTCCTCGCTATCTTATGTGCAAATGAGAAGCTCCTGAATTAAAACCAAATTTAAGAAATACTTGTTAATTAGCTTTCTCTATCGTTTTACTATAGGGGGGATTTAAAGTTTAATTGCCTGTATTCATAATTCAAAATATAACAAGGTGTGACTTGTGTATAGTCAGCTGTTCTTGCCTATATTCTCCTCTAGGATGTGCTGTATGCTACACATCCGAGTGTGAGAGGACAATGCTGTAAGCAACATCAAGGCATTGTGGATTCCCTTTGTAGCAATGAACATGGGTTTGGCCAATCTCTGTGTTTTTGCATAATTGCAGATAAAGCTCGGTAACCTTTCCAGTTTTCTACACTCAGCATGTGATTTTTGGCTTTCCATGAGGCTTTTCGCCTAAAATGGAAATTCTAATCTCTGGGACTCAAGGACATAATATATATAAGTACTTTCATGCCCTGATCAGCGTATTCAGGTCCTTGACATTTTAAGGGAGATAACAGGGTGCATAGAATCAGGTCAAGCCTGAATTTACTCTCTTTGAAAACAAGCTCACTTTTGCAGCATGATTCCTGCTGTCTTGTCTTCTTCAAGAAGCATCTTTACAACAACCTAAATATCCTCATCCATTTCTAAAGGCCCCCAAACTTGTATTTAAATCATTATTTCTCCTCTTTAAAAGGAAATATTCATGGATAAAACAGCATCAATCAAAGCCTGGGCTGTTTAAAAAGCAATGTTTTTGTAGTCTGACAGTGATTATTCTTTTTAAGCAAGAACATGTAGCTTTTTGAAGAAGAAATAGCACAGTCTGAAAAATCAAACTCAGAAACAACTAGATTGGCACTAAGTAGAGCGCATACCTCTGCCAAGGCCCAACAGCTCCCTTTAATTCAATCAAGCCTAATCCGATATCGAAGTCCATCGCTTTGTATCACTCTAAATTTTAACCCACCATAATTCAAGCTCAACAGATCTAGGATCTGCATCAAATTGAACTCACTCATAGATACCAGCCCCTTAAATACACCTTTTTATTATGTGTCCGTTTATCCAGATCCACACTTTAAGTTAATGGGGTCTATTCTGGGCCGAGGTCCATCCTCCATCCAAGTTTCGTGGAAATCTGTTCATTACTTTTTGTGTAATTCTGCCGACAAACCAACAAACAAACAAACGGACACAGGTGAAAACATAACCTCCTCACCTTCTCTCTTTTCAGTACGTTGCTGCTAAAGCCTTACTTGTTTTGAATTATGACCAGTCTACAGCGGACAAGTTTTCTATTTTTGTGTCTGGTGTGTCACGTTCGACGTCACAAATGTGCTGCATAAACAGTCAACAGTAGAAAGCAGCAGATCATGTGCCACCATGAGACTCAGTGTGGAGACAAGCAGTAAACACAGGAGAGATTGACTCACACCGTAAAAACATCCCCACCACAGCTAGATACTGTTCGAAATCAAACATTATAATCTAGTTAACAAAACAAAATGAAACAAAAAAAAGAAACCCCACCAACAATTGAGATCAATTAACCAAAATGAACCATATTAGTGCTGCAAACCATTTATAGCACGAGAACCAGAACTAAGACCAGCCGGGTAAATGTTGAAGAAATAGAAAAAATGACCTGCCACTGCTACAAACTAAATACAGAGGAAACACTGAAACAAACTTGTTTGTAAAAGTCAGTTACATTTTGAATTAGACATCTCATTTCCTTCTCATCCATGTTGAGAGGTGCACACGCACAGTGTGTTCATTGGGTTTGTATATCTTTTACCTCTCCTTCAAACTCAAAGCTAACTGAACAATGTTCTGGATGGCAAACTATTTACACCTCCTTGGAAAATGGAAAAATGGAAAAGTCAGTCATTATCTACTCACTGTGATGCCGATGAAAGGTCGGGTGAAGTTTTATAGTCCGCAAGACATTTCTGAATCTTCACAACAAAACAGTATTGGAGTGTTCTCCTACACAACTGAAACTTCAACTGACTTTCAATCAGCATGAGAGTAGGTAATGACAGAATTTTCATTTTTGGGTGAACTTACCCTTTAACTTCAATCTGTATCATAGCATAGCAGCACAAGGGGCGAAAATAAGTGTGTCCGGCTGTGTCTCACGTTTGAGCTGGAGCTGATAAACCTCTGTGACTACAGAGTCGTTTCATTTGGGAATGAATGCCGATTGTTTTTTGCATGTAGATCAATATTTTAATGATTTTATGAAAAAAAATGAAATGAGCAGTAAACACAGTCTAACTCAGGTCACATATGTGCTCCGGCAAACCTGAAAACATATCCGAATGATGATGTATTTTTATATTTCAAAGGTTGACACTTGTATAATTGCCTTTTTAGGTATACAGTACAGTAGGCAGCTAACAGAAAATGAGGGAGAAAGATGATGTAGCAGCGGTTCCTAGATGAACTCAAACCAGAGGCGTGATTACATAGATGGTGACTTACACGACAAACATTAAATATTCATGAGTAAATAGGAAGAGACCAACATTGCATTATATTTAGCTGTTATGTAAACAGGGTTTAAAGAGGCACTGTGTAGTTTTGGAGAAGAAATTCAAAGTCAGAATTTTAATATTTACAAAACGACACAAAGGCAGAAATCTTTATTTTTCCCATAACTGAATAAACAAGCTGTTCTCAGAGGATAAGGTCCTCAGAACACTGTTTGAAGCTAGAAATGTGGCAGGGTCCGCCACATATAAACAAAGTAAGACAGTATGAAATTGTGTTGTCCTTTAAGGTCAGTTTGTTTATTCAGTCAGTGAAGTTCTGTCTCTCTGATTATAACTCTTCTCCAAAACAATCATAGTGTGCACTGTGTTTCTTTAACAGTTAAAAACTAAACAAAGTGACATCACCAATTTCTAAACACACGCTGCCCACTTCAAACCAGTGAGAAGAGCAAATAGAAACAAAAAAATACAGACATTTCTTCTGTGAAATAAACAAAACCGCTCAAACTTTGGTAGGAAAATAGTGTCTTCATGCAGGACTCATCACTTTTTAGTAAAAAGCTGATTGAGAAAATATGATTTTAGGGCCTTTAAATAAATTGCATCATTATATAATCAAAGAAATGTGAAAAGGTTTTCGTGGTTCCATAAAATGAGACAAACCACTTCTGCTCCTCATTGTGATGCTTCCACACACAAGAGTATCTGGATCTGTGCAGTCAACCATCTTCTGACTCAGCTCCTGTAACGGCCTATAGAGGCGGCACACAACCCCCCAAGGACAGGGATGGAAAAGTCAGAGGCCTTGGGCTTTTATGTTAAATATACCCAAGGTAGGCACAGACACACAACTTATGAAATTTTAAAGATACACCGAACAGCCATTTGATGCAGGAGCCAGCAATTATTTCTGTGAAGCATTTGGCACAGAGTTTGTCGCTATGGAGATGGAGTTGTGTGAGGGGGACAGTAGAAAGCCAAAGATAAAATAATATTATGTAATTGGAGAGCGGAAACCCGGAGTGCTCTGGTGGAGCTGCTGGTGGAACAGATGAAGGTGTAGTAAGGCTTTAGTGGAAGTGTCTGCACGTTGTACTACTATGTGTCTATAAATGGCTCCGTCTGCTTTTTACACACTAACTGCTTTCCTGCCATGTAGACGGGGAGGAACTCAGCTACGTGCAGTTATTTTAGCTCCTCGGTGGAGTGTAAAAATATCTCCGGAGCTGCTGCCATCATTCAGTGTTCAGTGCCTTTTTGTGTTTTTGTGTCAAACTGAACAACAAAAAGACTTTGTGTCGTACCTCACAACAGCCAGGGATATAACAGACTATTATATCCGAGTCTGCTCCTTGACTGCTTGAGGTACAACACAAAGTCTTTTGTTCGTCCCCAGCACCCTCACATGCAGTGGTGGACGCAGGCTGTCTGAGGGGCAGGGGCATAAGAAATATGGAAGGGCACCACCATCATTCAGTAGGACATGATGCATGACAAAGCTCTGAACCCTGGTGAAGATTTAGGTGGAAACGGTGGTATGATTGTTGGTGCCTTTGTCGCAAAGACAAATGGATCACTTTACTTTTTCTCCGAAGTAGCAACTACCAACAACACAGAACAAACTGTGAGTTTATTCATTCATTTAGTCTAAAATGGAGATGTGAAAGCAGATTGAAATAGTGAAAGCCAGACTGGATTGTCTGTAAGCCTTTGATTTCCCAGCAGACTTTGTGCCGGGTTACAAAGTGAAAGTGAGGTTTACTGTATAGGGAACAAATCTAAACCAAGGTATTCTATAGCCAATATAGTGTAATTAACATTTACCTCATAATGATATGTTATAGCAAAAAATACTATGACTAATACTACTTATCTTAGCATGCAGTGCACCCTAGAGGGCACAAGGTTACATAATGGAGAAAGATCGTATGTGCATGAATCTTATATCAAGCATAATTGGTCATTTAAGTATCATTTTTTTTATATTGATCTATGTTTCTAAATCCTGATCTTCCAGTTGTTCGGGTAAAGGCTTGCCCCAGTGGCAACTTTGTGCATTATTGCTGTTAGGCTTCTTGTTAGGACAATACATGCTCAATGATGGTGATGTATTATTATATAAAATGAAGAACCTGCTCAGTGTTATTTCTATTTTCTAATACTTGATTTGTCGGCAATAATGGACACAGAACCATCTTATGGTCGAAGAACTGAAAGAACCCGACTTAGAAGAGTCAGTTTCATAGGTCACCAGGCTCGAACCAGAACACAGACACTAGACATGTTTGCTTCTTATTCTCAAACCAAGAATGAGCAATATTTGACCTTTGTGATTGTACAAATTTGCTTTTTGCAAAGTGTAAGGTGGAACAGAGTGGAGGTAACGACCAGCAGAGAATAACACGTACACGTAACACGTACCTCCTGAGGTAATGTGAGACCAGAGGTTCATCATATATATTCTTTTTGTATAAATTTGGGCCTGGTGGCTCAGTTGGTTTGGCGTGCTCCTCATGAATTTTCTTATGTTTTAAAGTACAGTATATGACACAATATCTGGGGACGTGGTGTTAGTGATGCGTTCTTTGATTGATGCATCATCACAAGACCTGAATCTTTAAAAACAAGTGCAAATTAGAAATAGCTGTGACCAGGTACGCACAAGTGTCCATGCGCTTAAGCATTCAAATGCACACAACTGTCGTGTGTGTGTGTGTGTGTACTTGAAAATCCTGCATAGAGAGGACCAGAACATGTTTTTAACCAACAAAATGAGGACATTTTTGCAAAGTGAGGACATTTTGGTCGGTCCTTCTACAAAGATTGGTGATGTTATTTGAATCTTTTTTAATGTTTTGTGCCTTTCTGTGACAGGCCCCTCCCATTGCCACATCCCCTTTAGCCACAAACGCACACCTTCAAATACACACATTTGACCTCATTGCCTAATAAAAAACCACCAAAGAGGGGAAATGTTTGTGGTCCAACGACAGAACGGCAGAGTGACCTATAGAGCTGCTATTTGCAGCTTTAAATAGGGTGAGATATTTTTTCTCGCCCTAAAAAACATTATTCATGCAGCAGAGGTTTAATAAAATATATCTACTTTATATCAAAGGGAAATTTACCCAGGCCTGTTTACATCGAGCAGCTTTGAAGGCAAATCGACAGTGTCATCCAACAAAGATAAAGGTAATTGGCCACAAAGAGGAAAACAGCATTTGACTGGAGCCAAAGTATAACAATTATGATAGCAGCAGCAGCAGCGGGCCAGAGAGTGGCTCTCCTCTTCCTGATGGTATTAACTGGACTGAGGATGGTCGTTAATGGCTCGGAGATGATAGATGAGTTATCGTCTGGTGAAAAATAGGAAGGGGGATGAAATCAGGCCAGCAATACTCATTCCATGATTCACTTTTTTTTTCTTCCCTCCTCGCCGCTGCCATCCATATTTTCTGCAGAGAGATTTCTCCCTACAAATCATTTATTAAGAGATTTAATTTTACAGGAATATATATTTATCCAGGAAGTAATTCTGTTTCCTCGGTGGAGGCTATTCATTAAAAAATCCTTTAAAATAAGACGTCAGCGGCTGGTCTCCTGCCAGCCTGGTCAGAGATTTACTGTTTCTCCGTTATTGTTGCTGACTTAAGAACCTGACTTCTAGATGTCATTGCCAGGGTGTGGCTCAGGTCCAATACTGTGTGTGGAGGAGAGGTTCAGAGGAACACACACACATACACACACACACACACACACACACAAAGAGAGGGAGGGAAATTTGCTCCCAATTATGTGAAAGTTTTTTCTCCATCTAATTTGCAGTATTATGTGTGTGCCCAGGCATAATACTGAGAGTTTGTATCTACACCTTATAGCGTTATCGAGACGGGCGGCTAATGAGCTGACAGGACTGTGGGAAAAGAGAAGAGAGGCAACAGTGTAGCTCGCTATCAACGAATACAATTCCTCATGTCCCCTTTCCTCATAAGCAGCTTTAGATTCAACAGCAGGACTAGCCGGCGGGAAGGCGAAGCGTTTGATTTATTACATGTGACGTTGGCGCTCGGGGGTATGTATATGTGGAGAGTCACTCAGGTAGCCCCCTCTGCATTTCTTATAGCTCCCATCACTGTGTGTTTGCATTCTGCGCGGCTGGCATCGCCTCAGATACATTGAATCAATTGCCTCCACCCACACCAACCATCCACCCCCATACTCATATGTGAGCCTCAGTGAAATTAATGCCTCTGGGACATACGCGAGCTCTGAGTTTAAGGCAGCTACGCTCATTGATTGGAGCCCATTGTAATAGCAATGGAAATATATTCAGATAATTATCAGGCTCATTTAGGTATGTGGCTCGCTTACGAACCTGGTGTTGCTTTGCGAAGGCAGATAGAGTTTTTTTTCTCCCGCAGCAGCAGCAGCAGCAGCAGCAGCAGCAGAGAGCCTCAGAGCTGACAGTAAATTTGCTCATCAACCAGTTTCGTTCCAGTGTGAGGTAAAATTATCCAATATTTCACGGTCTGGGCCTTTGAAGGTGGCGTTACTCAGCAAAGCTCAATGTGCTATGGAGCCAAAATGTAATGGTGTTCAAACTGGCACCGTGTTTTCATGGGTAGGCGCAGGCCTGTCTGACCTGCAGCATGAAGAAATGATAAGAGACTCGTCCTGCTCACTGTTGTATACGACTCAGACGATTGTGGCGAACACATCGAATAAACAACCAGTGCTTATCTTTCATTCATCTTTCCACGGCTGTTAAAAAACAGCGCGGCCATGCTTGTTGTCTGACGGAGTTAAGGTCAAGGTTTATCTACGCGCCGACATGTGGGAGCACATTGATCTCATTAGCGGTGTGTGTGGAGAATATCATAAAATGATGAGAACTTCATAGGAGGTCAGCCGAGGATCAATATTAAATCCTATCTCATTTATAATCCTGCTGAGCAGAGAGGCTCCGCGGGGCTTAGCCGCTTAGAGAAGACAGCATTTGACAATTTACTTTAATGCTCATATGAATAAATGTAATGACACACAAGTGCTTTGAGATGATTTTTTTTTTGTCATTGTCTGTTTGCAGGCACTTTAGTGCTGTTACATTGTCAGCAAACGCACTATAAATACACTGATGGATGATGGAGAGGCTTGACCAAACAGCGCTCGCACACACAAACACGATCAAGGAGAGTATTGACATACAGACGGAGCATTATGAAATTAAAATCAATTCATCAAATGTTTGTTACATCTCCTGGCAGATTGATGCTGTGTCCTCGGCTATTTTTAAGGAGATTTGGCTGCTCTTATCTGCAATCTCCACCCTCTCAGACACAGCATCTTCAGATCAGGGATTAGGCTTCTCATCATACATATCAGTCAGAGGGATTAACCCTTTTTGCACACTCTTATCCCCCCCAAGTTATGAATCTTACCGCTGATGGGTGTAAAATTCGATGAGGGATTGATTTTGAGACAAAATCTGGCAGGCAGCTGCTAAGAAACTCCAAACTTTGTCTCCCACTCTCCCCCGAAAAATCAAGGAATTTAACCTCTGATTTTGTCTGTTCCTGAGCCAATTAAGCTGTGAGATTTGTTTGAAGTTGTAGATTGAAAAGAGAGCTTGCCGGTATTCGGGCCCAAACAGTGAAGGGAGACCACAGGGGTCCAGGTTCCCAGAGCCTGCATGCGTAATCCAGTCTAACATGCATGCAAATCTCATCTGTGCCCGCACACAATGGCCTGTCTGTGTGGAGGAGGGAGGAAGGGAAGGGGAAGCCGAGAGAGAGGAGGAAAAGCTGTAAGTGTGTGTCCTCTGTGCCGGAGCATATGCCATGAGACGGAGCACAGACGCACTCAGGTTCACAGACTAGTAAGAGTCTTTTTATCGGGGTTGATATTTAAACATCTGCATAATTAATCCAATATCTGTGGAGCTCTCTGAGGAGAGAGAAAAACGCAGCATCGCCCGTGGAAAAGAGAACATTGTAAATTCTTGGCACTGCTCTGAGTGCAGCTCTTCTTCTCCGCGGTGTAAAAACAAAAGTTGGCGAGCCAGATCTCAGGGGAAATTAAAAATCTTTGTCTTATCCAGCCAATTAAATGAAATACACCTTTTTGTACATGGCTGGAGCTAGCCTCTGGAATCTATTTATGACCGTGTTGTGGCTCACACTTGTGCAGCGCTGCTCAGAGGAGCTCCACGTCCCTTCACCCCTCAGGATGAGGCCTGGAATCAGGGGCACGTGGAGAGCAGCCCAGTCACCTGGATAAAATGTTGGCCTTTTGCATTTCTTGCGCTTAAATTTGTACGCGCACCATGTTGACATTTCTACAATACATGTCATGTCACGTTCACAGACTGCCTTTCAACATTTGTAAGACAGAAAACACTGGATGCTTTTAACAAGAAACTGGCACATTGCCAGCCATGTTTGTGGCCTGATCTTATCTTAACCTAAACAACTGGGTTTTATGCTTAGAGAAACCTGAAGTTGCAACTTGGAAACCAATGTCAATCGATATTTTTGACCCGTTACTCATGTCGGTCGAGGTCAGTTTGCAAACAGACACACTGTCTGCTAGCTTGGCTGAGCAGTGTGAGGTGTGGGAACATTTCCTCCAGAAAGTCCATGTTAATTACAATGTGTGAATGCTAACATTAGCATTCAACCACTTCCTACCTGCCATTACCTTTTGATAGTGTGTAAATGAATTCTTAAATATCAACACACATCTTTTATTTAAGCCTGGGAGTGAAACACACTTAATGTAATCAAACAACTCTATTAGCTAGGGAGGTGGCTGAATGCTAACGTCAGCTAACGAGTCATCAAATATGTTGTTTTACCTTAAAATATAGCATGATGTCCCTGTGGATTCTTACTAACCATTGTCTGGAGCTGTGAAATCATCAGCATTTGTCACATTTTTTACAAACTGCAACCTTGAACACAGTGTTCAATATTCAAGCTTCCTATCCTGACAGTGATATCAGAGGAAAATGGCCGCCATGTGAATATGGTCTATTTTCATCATTTCATCATGATCATTTTGCATTTTTAAAATAATAATTAAGCGGCTAATTACTGGCTAATGGGCTGTCGGCTCAGCAAAAGCAAAAATGTAGCGAAACAGACATCCCTCGATGCGACGTGAAGACATGTAAGGCGTCGACATATCCGCGCATTGCAGGAACGTACACGGCAAACAATCCTTCAGGGGTCGGGGTGAGAGGTGGAGGATTTCTTATTTTATTTTCCCAGGGGCAGAGTCGCAGAGAACTTACTTTCCATCTGTCCCGATCATATAGATTCATAGGATTAGTCCGAGTGCTGTTTTATTCCTCAGCAGAGGCTCAACTCTCTCATGTGAAACATTGGATTAGATAGTCAGGGAGCTCTTTGTGTGTGTCTTCTCCGGTCCTCCAATGGCTCCTTTCTCTGCCATCCTACTATCATTGTGTGCGAGGGTGTTTCTGTATGCACGCCACGCCTTCAACTTTATTACATTTCGATAACTTTATACGTGTGTGTGTGTGTGTGTGTGTGTGTGTGTGTGTCTTTATTCTCCCAAGCTAGCACCTCTGCTCTGTTGGTACCCCACCGTGCAGACCATAGCTCAGCAGGGGGCCTTCACTCCAATTTGCCATCGTTTGTCACCATTTGTTCGTCCTGACAAACAAATTGTTGGCCCTCGGCCCCCTCCCGTTTGGCCACAGTCACACATGGGATCAGCTGCTCTCCTCTTCTCATGGCTCCGCTACTTTAGCGGGATCTCTTTCTTTTTCTTTTTTTTACAGAATAATTGGGCTCTGCGTCGCTTGCCGCGGCGGACGTATGCTTAAAATAGTTTCCCCATCTAATTACCTCATTTCATCTGACATTAATATTATAGCATGTTGCTGTTGCATTATTGATAGTGTGTTTGTCTCGGTGTATGAGCTGTTAATTAAAAGATAAACTGGAGCTGTGGCTGAATGACAGTTTCTTTATCCCGGAGTCTTTTCTCTGACCCTGTCTTATTGTCGCTGCAGTCAGATGTCTCTCCCAGCCTCAGCGTCATTGTGTACTTAAATATCTCTATTACGGGCCCTTAGACTTCAAGGTAATTGCATAATGCACTGTAAGGTCAGTTTTATGATAAACTCTAGCTGGACAGGCTTCCAGCCGGACTGAGCGCTGACGAACGAGGTCGAGATGTTCCAGGCAGATATGAGCCTCTGCATGGCAGGCATGGCAACCTTCTCCCCCGTCTGATAGCCGATGCTGATTTCCTGCCTCGTATCACTTTCTTGCATCTCGTTGCAGCAGAGAAACTCAAACATGTTAAATTGCTCCCCGGCTCTATAAAAACACAGGAAGGTCAGGCAGTTAAAGAGCTCTCTGTGAGGCTTTCCTGGGAGAGTAAAGCTCCTCTTTGGGCGGCTCGCAAATGGACAGGCAATAAACTTTAGGTGACTTTACGGCGTTAACAGCGAGGAGTGAACCCAGTCGGGGATTCGGTTTCACTCGTCCTCCTCCACTTCTCTGTGATGTTGCGTGTCAGAAGGTTTCAGCTGCGAGTCGTGAGATGAACCGACAGATGACCGTACCATTAGGCAGAGTGGCTGGCTGTTTCTCTGGTCAATGAGGCCACAGTGACAAATAAGTTGGCAAAGATTTGGGCGAGAGGCTCCTTGGCACCGGAGCCCAGGCTGCTTCCTTTCAGCCCCAATGAGGGACGAAGAACAGATGTCTGGTTTAAAGCCACGCGGTTTCTCTTGAGCTGTAATTTTTGCCTTGTTTGAAGTGAGCCCCGAGGCATATCTCATTTTCAGCCCTTGTACCAAATCATATGCATACCTTTATTCACATCTTGAAGACTCTCATTACGTGAAATGAAGAGTGTCAGATATGGAGGAAGCTATTAAGGAAGAGCAGCGAGCCCAGTGGTCTGTCGTAATTGGAGACACTAGTGCTGAGATGAGCTTTATATTACCAACGCCGGAGTGAATACTGACCTTGCTGTTTCCATGTTTGTGGCCCTGAGGGCGTTTTCAGTCTCTGGATGTGCGATTCATAGAAAAGTAATGGTGAAACATAAATTCAGTCCCGGGGAAGTGTGCAAATATGTCGGCTCCTGCCAACAAAGACAAAAAGATATTTCGATCATTAAATGGATTTATGCATAAGGAACTCAACCTCCTCTGAGGACGAGTCTGGAAATGTTCTTTATGTTTGTTATTGTCAACAAAACCACTGAAAGGCCAGAAGTCAAGGAAGATTGAAGTATTATCTGTGTAGCTAAAGCCTGATACATTATAGCAGCTTCCTCTGAGCCATAAAACTGTGAGCCAATCTGTTGCACTGTGTGACTTGCTCCTTCATTTCAGTGAACATGGGCACTGTAGTTCATTTTGAGTCAGTCCAACACACTGTCTTTCTCACTAGAGCACCAAATGTGTGTTAATCCACTGCTGAAAATAATCCTCTTTTTACTCCTGCTCAAGAAACCAGACTACATTTCTGGACCTTTTGTAAAAAAAAAAAGACTGAAGGGGCCAACATACTTCATCATGACTGCTTGATGGCTGGCTGCATGGTCCCTCTCCAACATCAGTTAGGGGAGCGATGTGCAGCCATTCCTGTAACCTCCAAAAATCGACGATCCGATGTTTGGTCAGCTGTCCGGACATGCCGTTTCACACATGTAGCCCACAAAAGGAGATTGTCCGAGTCAGACGTTCTCACCTACTAGAAATATTACATTTTGTTTACGCAGAGGGTACGGCCCGGGGTGTGCAGGAGGAGGTGGGTGACTGCTTTTGCATAGATATCAATACTCCATTTATTGGACGTATTCACAGTATCAACAGAAAAGGAGAAAGCAATAAACAGGCAAGCAGGAAAGCAGCTTCACTCCATGCTACGTCAACATCATCTGCATACCCCCCTCACGCTGTGAATTGTCTGGATATTGACCTGCTTTATTCAAACATGGGCTCAATAAGACATCACAGGATTTTGTGGAAAGGAGCTCGCAGGCGAAGGTCCGGTTAACGTTTCGACTCAGACATTCACATTCACAGATACAGCTTGTCTGGGTAACCCAAAAATGAATTTCTGTCTTTATCTACTCACCCCCATGCTGATGGAAAGTCAGGTGCAGTTTCATAGTCCACAAAACATTTCTTCACAGCGATGCAGTGCTGCAGCATTCCCCCTAACAACTGAAGTAGACAGGGACAAAAAAAAAAAAACAACTGAAAAAAACAAATGGCTCCAGACAGCTTGTCTCCAGAAGCTCTGAGATCCCATACTGTACAGATGTGAAAAATGATTTACGCCCTTTCTCAAGCTGAAGTCTTCACTGTAGCTGCGACACTTACACCAGACAAGCTGTATTGGGCCATAATTATGAAACAAAGGGTGAAGCTTCCCGACTTTCCATCAGCATGAGGGTGAGAAGATAATGCCTTTATTTTTGGGTGAACTTGGTGGTAGAGCGTAGCGGTGTGCGAGTACGGCTTAGCTCTCTTCTTTAAATCTTGACATTGTTACAATGAAAAAGCAAAAGCTAACATTGCTACAGCTAGCTGGAGCTATTGTGACAGAAAGAAGCGCTGGGCTGAGTGCTGTAGTGAGACAGACTAATGCAGATTGTTGCCAGTAACATACAGTATATATAAATATAGAACATCAGCAGAGTCGTCCTTTAAAATACCAGGAGGAGACCATCACGCTCATCTTTTAATGTATTCCAGAAATCCTGCAGATAAAAACTGAAGAAACTCTCGGTTCATCTTTCATGCATTCAAAATCAGGATCCTCAAGACGATCATTTATCTCTGTGTGAGCAGTCGTTTTAATATGAATCCCCACTTTGATAACTAAATTATTGATTTAAGTGGCTGCAATAAAACCTCATCAGCAAATTCATTTTAATTGACAGGAACAGGCTGATGGTTTCGTCACTCCCCGGTTGATTTATGTTTAAGGTTGATTTTATCGGCACTGAAACTCACCCAGGGGTATTAATGTGAAATGATCTCACTTTCACCCCCGTCCGCAGGGACGTCACAGCGTATTTGGATTCAGGGCTTTGCTTTCCAACAGGGGATTGAATGTGGCTCCTCTGGTTGAAGGTCTGTCCTTTCACACAGCTGCCTCACAGCCCACATGTCATCAATCTGATGTAAGTCGAAGTAATATTGATAAAAAATTTTTTTAAAAAGATTCCTGAAAATCATCACAGCTTCCAAGATGTTAATAAAATGCCGTACTAGATTTCTGTTTTAACCAAAATCCTTTTCAAGCTTTTAATGTGAATAATAACAGTTGGCGTCGGTGTTAAAGGGCCTTTTTTAGAGAGGTGCAATCAGTGACTGTCATATAAAACACTTCAGAGTTGAATTAGCTAAGGTGTCCTAGCCTTCATCTCATAACCATCCACCGTTTTCTAATCAAATCGCTTTCATCAAGAGCTCATCTAGTTGTTGCAAACTATGTTAATGTGTTAAAATGAGGAGAGGATCCACCAGTGTGGCTGCAATCAGCACAGACTTTCATTACTGTACGTTAGAAAGTAATGGGAAGGCACAGCAGAGGAAAAACAAGGCGATTATGAGTCAGCAGCGGGAAAAATCTCCCTCCTAATTAAATCAAGTGTGCCCTTCACTTCGCTAAACTTCCATATCTTGTTTTGATCGTGCGGCGGCTGCTGCTAACCTGCGCAGGACGTTTGGAGAAATACAGTGGTGAATCTAAGCTCCAGGAATTAGATTAAACTCCGGTGCTCGCTGGGTTCATCAGCGTCGTTAAATGGAAATCACTCGAGAAAAAAGGTGTGTGTTTCATGCAGACAGGAGGTCAGCTCATCTTAGACCTCTAACTGGCAACTGCAGCTGTGAGACAGACTTCAAATGGAAGCTTAACCACCGTAATTCAAAGAGGCTTAAAAGCAACTTTGTGTTATTTTCTCTCTTTTGCACTCTTTTGGGAAGGACACGATAGATTGGTGCACATGCTAATGCAGGTATATGATGCATCACATTTAAAAGATTATTTTAAAAGCAGTGTTCAAATGTTACTGAAGGACGTCTGATGAAAGTTTTGTCCTCTGCCAGGCTGCATGAGGAGTGTGTCTACAAGAAGCATGTAGAATTAGCTGTAATGAGAACTTGTTTGTTCTCCAGGATCTCAATGCAAAACGGATCAGAAATTAAGGGAACGAGGGACGAGTGCTTTACAGATCAGTTATGATCCCCAAATAAGAACTGTTGTGTCATCAGGTTGTGAAAAACCCCTTTGGCACATTTTTTCCTTTGTATTTGGTAATAATGCAGCTACTGTTGCTAATTCACTAACAAATACTCTTGAGCCACCAGGTCTTAAAGGCGCGTATGCAACCACCTGTCAGATTCATATTTATAGGGGGCAGCATGTCACCCAGAGTACCTGCTAACTGCTGCTAACAGTTGCTGCCATAGCTAGTTAGCTCAGTTAGCTGTGCAGATAGCAGTTTGTAGTACTGTAGAGGATCTGGGATCAGGGGAGTGTTTGTGTTTACACCGCTTGCACAGGAGCTTTGGATCTGGTTAGCATGCTAACTTCAGTAGATATCTCCGCAACACAATGCATAAGAGATCAAAATATCAAAACTACTGTTTATTCACATTTTGTTGATGATTTTTGTTTAATTCTCAATGTTTTCAACTAAAATCCGTACATATTGCCCCTTTCAGTAAATGTCAGTAAGTCGTTAAAAAAGGGTTTTAATCATCCTTAATAAATGGGAGTTTGGTACAGGTAAGTGCTCCAACCAGTCAGAGATTTTTCTCAACCTGGCAACCCCAAAGTTGTTCTTATAAATGGCTTATACCTGAAATATCAAGCATTTGTAAACTATGTATTATATTTGGTACCCAAATGTTTGAAATGTGTAAGAAGTGGCCACCTGTCGAATCCTCATAACAAGTAGGGGCAGCGTGACCACTAACTGCTGTTAGCGAGTTAGCTCAGTCATCCCTGCAGCTAGCGGTCCGGACTGGGAGCTCTGGTAGTGTTGGTGTTTACCTCACTAGCACAGGAGCTTTGGGCCGGAGCTAGCTGGTTAGCTAACTTAACACAAGCTAAGTGGCCACCCCTGAATGGACTACTGAATTGATTCTGACATGTACAATATTAAATTTCCCCTTTAATTTGACACCACACTGTTGTTAAATCCGCAGCATGTGACTGCAAAGGTCAAGACGTTGATCATTTGAATGATTATTTCCTTTGTGAATAACAGCTTCACCTCATTTATTCTTCCTCTTTACATTAACACACATCTGCACACACACGTCATCCTTCCCTCGGTCGCTGTTTCTGATTGTTTACACCGGAAACAGCAGGAAAGTCTCTTCGTCTACAGTCCTCCTAAAATCAGATTACACAGAGTCTGAATCCCCGCCAGCCCTTTGATGACCAGGACATGACATGATGAAGACACGAGAACTCTCAAGACTTTTTTTTTCTTTTTCTTAGAACCGTATGAAAACAGAAAAGCTTTTTAACTCTGCTGAGCTTAACTTCATAAAAGTAGGGTCAGTAACTGTTTTCTTGCCAGGAAAAGCTCGCAGGCAATCAACGAGCAACATCAAGAGAACATGCAGACGTCCTCCAGGCTGACCAGCAGTCATACATTCAGTGCAGTACGAAGGAAACAAGCGCTGCCACCAAAGAGCGGCATCATTCAGTGGAACATGTAAAGTTAAATTCATTTATTCTTTAATTGCGTTACTTTAAAGCGGCTCTATGTAACAATTTGTAGCAATTTACTCCTATTAATGACTTTAATTTACTTTTTAAGAATGTATTGGCCATGTGTGAGCAGATTGTAAAGTGTTGAAGAAATGAGACCTTCCCCTCATTTGCCTACGAGCCTGTGACGATCTGCTGAAACTGCTGGACTGTGGGTTTTTTTGCGAGGGACTGCGGATGTGACTATGCGCTATGCTAACAGAGAACAACAGTAGCTAACAATTTAGCGTAATTTCCGACATATTGCTTACAGGATTATAGATTATTAACTTAATGCTCCTTATTATATTATTATGCTGTTCAGAAGACAGAGTTGGGAAATCTATTTAAGTCGCTGTCATAACATTTTCTTGACCTTAAAGCAACATTATGTGCAACACCACTGTCTTATGACAAATCCCAGGTCTCTCATTACAGCATAACAATGTGATGAGTTGGAGTGAACATGTATGTAACGTTGTGATCCAAGTCCAACCCTCTCACTGAAGTTACATAGAGCAGAAACAAGTGATGGGGGGCGGAGTGGCTGAGCAGAGACACCATTCACTCTATTACAAGACACTGAAGCATCAACACGATTTGGAAGTTGTCAAAAAGAAGTCATATTATTTTGCCGAACAGACTTTTTCTGCTCGTCAACGAGTTGCTTCTTAGCCGAGAAAGCACACAGTGAGCCTGAAGGGACCCGTGCAGCTACACACCGCATGATTCTGCTGCCGGAAAATAACAAACAACAACTGTGACACAAATGTAATGATTGTAATTAGCATGATCATTCTGTGTGACATGTGAGAGCGTCTGCGTGTAACATCAACATGAAAACAGCTGTCGGTTTTTACCATCAGCAGCACAATAAAGGCTGATCGTCATCTGAGAATGCGACTGAGTGAAACCTGCTATAACCAGGCAGACATTTCCACAGGTTCAGTATGAAAAAAAATAAAATAATAAAATAAATAAAGAGGCCTCCGTGTGCACTTAAGAAGACAAATTCTTTGGGATTTAACTGTTTCTACTTTGCCCTCTGGCTATATAGTTTATTTTTGTCGAAATTTACATTTTCATTAGCATAGCGAAAAGCCCATTTACATGTTTTTAGTAAAGTCAGCTTTCAAGTTTGTTGTGTTCATTCGGTTCGTCTGACTGAGATCCTGAAATCCCAGACGCCAAACCATCTCAGTGTGGTATATAAAATGCACGGCGCGATGCTGTGTCCTTGTAAATACATCGTTTGTCATGGAGATTGGACATTCTCCGTGCTACAACAACTGGCAGGACAACATGTTGATCAGCCAGGAAGTGAAGTCCTGTAGTCCCTTTTTCTTCACGCCGAATCTCCCATCATGTCCCGACTTTTCATTATCCTTACAAATCTCCCAGTGTGCTAACAAGCCGCTACGCTCAGTGAGCGAACAGACGGAGCTCAGGGGGGAGAAGAGGATCAGAGAGACTTGGAGCTCTTGGGTTGGTGTGTGCTTAGAGATTCACATCTTTTTTCCCCCCCTACATACAGCTGGGGCTCAATTAGTGTCCATTTTTACTAATTAAGTACACTCTGCCTGAATCAGTGGTGCAAAAACTAACGTTGTTTGTGAAATCATACGCTGTATCCGGCTTGCCGCCCCTGAGGCAGGCTGGAGGCCCTTCTCCTGTACACTGCTCTTCCTCTTCCTCTTTTTCTCTCTCATCATGTGTTCAGAGACGAGGAGAGCAAATTAAGCATTCCCAGTGGTTTCTATAGCTCGTAAGTCCTTTTTTCCTTCTCCTGTTTACACAGAATCCTCCTCGCAAGAAATGCAGGGTTTTTAGCAAATTAGGGGCAGAGCGTCGATATTGAATTTGACGCCTTATGTGATCCTTCCCCTTTTTTGAAACCGGAGCCCTTGATGTTGAACGTTCGTTCCTGCGTGACATCCGTCAATGTGGCACCGTGCTAAAGCCCAGCTAAAGGCATAGTGCCGGAGTTTTGTGCATATTTTCGTAACAATGTGGAGCGGAGTAAGCTTGGCACAGCAGATAAATCCTAAAGGACTTGAAGAAGAGACCCACAGTCACAGACATTTACAGTGTGAAAATACCCTCGCTGGTGTCTGAAGTTAACACTTTGTAGTATGATATGTGTTAAATTGCTGCCACAGAGAGAATTGAGTCCGAGACTGTCAATCTCTACACACCATCTGCGTATGGTATTAATTTCCCAGACAAGACGACGGTCCTTCTGCAGAAGGGTCAGACTTCTCCAAAATGATCTGTCAACCCCTTCATCCCCTGTCGCACTCTTATCAATGCCGCACACTTCCCTCTCCACTGTTGCCATGGTTACGGTTTGGCAGGGATGAGCGGTATCAAAAGCGCTGTGGAGTTTAGCGAAGACTCCTCTCCACACTTACCTCTGTTATGTTGCTCTAATCCCTTCCTTTTGATCTTCTTTTGATGGAGACATTAAACCTGGAGGAATTCAGGATGTACCTTGCAAAACCTTACGCTGCCGTCTGACTGGATGAGACGCCGATTCTCCGCGGACCGGCGCTTTGGTCCGGCTGGGCAGCTCTCTTCCAGCTAACAGATACCACCTCATTATCTGCAGTCCGCAGATATCGCAGTCGGGAGCGCGCCTTTCTTCTGCTCCACTCTTTGAAGCTAAGGCAAAAACAATGAGCTGCAAAATTTCAGCTCTCTTTGTGCCAAATTGTGACTTTAAAATACTTTGAGGGCTTTGGGGAAAAAAAAGCCTGACGTCCAGATTCAAAGAAGACAAAGAGTCCACAGCAACGCCAGAAGCTCTGTGAGGCTGACCTCAGGCACAGCAGTGCTTGGAGCTAAATGCTAACGTCGGCATGCTAAAATGCTCACGATGAATCAAAATGCAAACATGTTAACCAAGAAAGAAACTGTCCCTCACATGCTGTGTGTGTTCTCTTCATGTCTGTGACGTAGTCTACACATATAGACATTAAAACTGCAGTGACATGCTGGGGGTGAATTATTAGACCATGATATGCTGCAGTCTTGCTTCCACTTTTTCACACTGGCCATCGGCGATATTGCAGCAAAATTCCCCTGCTGCCCAGAAAGCATTTTGCCCATACGCCATCACTGTATAAGAGACATCTGTAAAACTGTGTACAGGACACCTCCAGCTAAACATAAATCAACTATTACTCACTTCATGGTATCTTTTACACCTGCGGACTATAATCTTTGTAAAACTGTTGCAAAGCCCAGAAAAGTCTTGGCCAGAGGCATGATGGGATTAACCCTACTGGGCATATTAAGTAGGCCGCAAACGCAGAAGATAGAAGCTCCTCTGACGTGGCACTCACAGTGGGAAACATGAATGCTGGGATCATGTAAAGCTGCTGTAAGTCATATAAAACTGAACTGTTGTCATTTCACAGCTTCCCAACTGATCAGCAAATGACAAGATGATGAATAGTGATATTTCACGGTAAGGCAACATATTTGATAACTTGTTAACTGATGTTAGCATTCAACAAATTCCTAGCTAACATTACCGCTTGATTACAAGTACAAAGCGCAAGTACTATTTTCTGCTGCTAACTGCCACTAATTGCAATCTGTTCAATGAATGTAGTTACCATTAGCTAGTTAGCTCAGTTAGCAGTGCAGCTAGGCAGACGACTGGGGGAGTGTTGGTGTTTACACCTCTTGCACAGCAGCTTTGGACTGAGGTTTTCAGTCCCAGGGCTCCTGGATCATCACGCTAGCTCAGTCTCATCTCTGCAACACAATACACATCAAAACTTACATCTTCCCATTCTGTTGATAAATGCGGTTATTTTTACATATTGCAACTTTAAGTAAAATGTTCACACCGAGCAAAGATCACAGCACCGACTAGAACTGATTGCAGCCCCGCATCAAGATAAAACCCCAGGTCTCTATATCTGCTCCCGGACTCAGTGTGACGGAGTGATGAGAAGATGTGTAAGACTACGTCCCACAAATATTTCCTCACTTTCGCTCCTTTCCTTCATCCTGCACCCCGTGGCCCTCTGTGAGAAACATCAATATCACTGACAGATGGTTGAAACACAGCGAGCGTGAGGAGAGAAAAACAGCAGCTTCGTACAGTAGCACTGTTTGTGCTATGTGTGCATCCTCATCCAGTTTAATTTAAGGCAAAAGAATTTCCATTTCTGCTCGCGTTGATGCTAAATGAGGCTCTGATCCCTGAATATTCATCCGCCGGCGCCGAGCGCTCGACTGGCTGATATAAACTATAGCAACACATTAGAGTCAGTGCCATCTTAACAAATTCACTTTCACCTGTCATATTAGCGCTAACGACTGACAATTAATGTTGAGGGAAGTGCGCGATGCAACAAGAGCACCTCCGAGCGCGTGCACACACACACACACAGACACACGCACACACCAGACATGCAGCAGAGCTTTAATAAGGAGATTTGATTTTGAATGCATCATCACGCACAGACATGTTTTGTGTGGCCATTTGTCAGCAGCGGGTATAAAAAGTTGACGGTGTGGCTTGTTGTTGTGAATATGCCGGAGTTTATATGGGCTGCATGATGAATAGCTGGTGTCAGGTGTTACCATGGGGATGATTACTTGAAAGCAGCCAAGGCAGTATAAGCATTTGGGATTTCTAGCCAACCCATCAAATGCTTGGCAGGCCATTTATTTTGAATATACAGGTAGTTTCAGGCGATAAGAATCTGCCCGTGTGTGTGTGTGTGTGTGTGTGTTTGTGTGTGATATAGACAAAAAGAGATCATCACGCCGCATTTCAGTCAAACAGCCTTTTCCCATTTAATTACAAACCTGCAGTGACACATATCACTGTCAACATCAGCCCTGCTGACCCCGGTAACAGGACGAGACAGCGCGGCGCACCGGCTCGTCGCTGCTCTCAGCTCGGACGGCGAGGAAGTGTTTTTGTTCCTTGTCTCTCCTCATCTTTCCAGTGAACTGTAAAGCCCTCCACATGTAAGAGGAGAGTCCCTGAAGCCAGCCAGCCAGCCAGCCAGCCAGCCTTCTCACTCACGGCCTTGTTGTTAACACGCTCCACAGGCCACAACAAAAGGGCCTCTGAAAACAACCTCTCAAAACTTTGACTGGCAGCCCGGCGGTGCGATCCGCCCCGATGCTCCACACAGATACTTTGCAGATTTAGAGAGATAGGAGTTAAGCTCAGGATCCACCAATCCCTTTGGTCTTTCTTTTCTTTTCTTCAGCAATTTGGGACATCTGCTCTGAGAGCACGGTATCACACACCCCCACCACGTTTACTCAAAAGCCTAAAGTCTGTCTCTTCCTGCTCTTCTCTCTCCGTGGCCTTTCCCCTCCCCTGGTGGGGATTTGTGATTCAAACTGGGTTCAGGGACCTAAACCCCTCTATCTCATCAGCAAACATACAAATGCATAATCTGTTCATTCTTTCGAGCCCATTCACATGCATGCTAATGATCTCTGTTGGCCCCCTCTTTTCACCAAGAGCTCACTGCTTTGGTGCTTTGAAACACATCCTGGCAGTCAGATGTGCTCTTTTAGAGGCTGTATTTTGTTGTGTTTTTACAGTGCAGGCCCGCAACAGAGAATGTCACAGTGTATCTAGGTTTTTCACCTCGTGGCAGCGTGACAGCCTCGTGGCCAGAACGCACGCGACGCGACTCAGCTTTGAAATGTCACATCCTCGGAGTTACAAACAGCAGACGCTAATTAGAAGAACGGTTTGAGATTTTATCAGGTCAGCTTTTTGGATTTCATGCCAAGAAACGCTAGCGACCGGTTAGCTTAGCTGAGCATAAAGACTGGAAACGGGGGGGAACAGCTAGCCTGTCCAGAGGTAACATTAGTTAATCAACATCTCAAGTTGTATCTTTTTAGTGTATAACTAGTAAAAAAGTGTAAAAAGTACAATTTTAAGGTACCTGTACTTAACTTGAGTGATTAGTTTTTATGCTACATTTCAAAGGGAAATATTGCACCCGCTACTTTAGTAACTTTAGTTACTAGTTACTATCCATATCAACATTATTAAACAAAATACGATCTGCTAATTTCTGAAGTACTACAACTACAACATTACAATACTACAATATCAGCTATAGCATTAAAGGTGCAATATGTAAGACTGTAGTTAAAAACAATCAAAAATTAGCCAAAATGAAATAACGAAACTGTGAAATCGATGTATTGTGTTGCAGAGATATCTATTGATGTTAGCATGCTAACCAGCTAACCCTGGCCTGTCCTAGTCTGTAGCTCCTGTGCTAGCGATATAAAGACCAAAGGTACTCCGAGCTCCCAGTCCAAACAGCTAGCTGCACGGCTAACTGAGCTGATGTAAACGGTTGCTACAGTTAGCAGCAGTTAGTGGTTACTCTGGTGATAAGCAGCCCCCTATTTGTTCTGAGTACGAATTCAACATGTGGTCAATTCTTACATATTACACCTTTAACCTTAGCCAGTAGTTTTAAATTATCTGGCCCTAAGAATACATTTGACTGTAATATTTACCAAGATTTACTGCTCAGGTGAATTTGTAGCTGTAATCTTTGCTGTGTAAAAACTTCTTTGGTATTTGCTCCTCCATGTCTTGCTGTTCTCAGTTGATTCATTCGTGGACTCGTCTTTTGTTGATTAACCTGTAATGGTTAATCGTCAGTTATTAGCATAGTTACAAATGTCAATATGACACTGAATGAGGTTTTGTTGCTTTGGGAACACAACCTGCTCGCTCCGTTTTCTTTTCTGCTCTATTTCTTGGCTGGGAAGAAATGGTGTGGCACATAAACCCTCATAAAAGGGCAAATTGTCATTTTACACTTCTGGTTTTGTAAGAAAGTGTAAAAGCAATTAGACTCAGGCTGCGTCCCCTGTTTTCAGTCTTTGAACTAAGCTTACCGCCAACTGCCTTTTTTCTGATGCACAGCATCCCGTCCTTCAAGCCCGACAGAGTACTGACACCCATTAATCAATGGCTCGGGCTTCAGAGGCCATTTAATGGATCACACACTGCAGAGACTGAGCCAGAGATGGGCAGAGGTGAGGAGGCCTCTCTGAGCACAAAGTGTACTGTCATGCTAATCACGAGTCCCTGCAACACAGAGGGCTTTCATGAGGAGAGGGCCGGGACGTAAAGGCGAAACCGGGAGCCGTATACATCACAGAGTGTGTGTGAGTGTGTTTCTGTGTTGCGGCTTTTTTTAATTAAATGTGAACAAATCATTTGAGGGGAAAATTGAGTATTTCTGTAATGAGATGTTTTGCAGCTACCCATTTATAGTTTTCATTTAAACATGATGCCGCAGCAAAGATTACACGTGCGTTTAGAGCCAACTGCTTGGCTGAAACGTTCAGATACAAGACTTGAAGACCAGGGTTAGGGAGTAACGGATTATCTTTAACGAGATTACAATAATCTGGTTACGAGAAATGATAAATGTAATCCCTTAATTTGGTTTAAAAAGAAGAAGAATGTCTCGTAACTTGTGGCTTTATTATGAATTACGGACATATTGTAAATTCATGGGGAAACTGGGGAATTATACAGCATTTTCCAAAAGGTCATTCACGGTTAATTAGTGTCTGTGAATAGGAAAAGTGTCTGTAATAGATTACAAATGTAAGTACATTGAACAGTTAACTGCAGTAATTAAGGCTTTATGTCATGTGGAGTGCAGACAGTGATCCTGTAATGATTCATGGAGAAGCTGAGTCTACATCTCTGTAATTGTGGCGCGTATCATCAATGATGTGATTATTAATAAGTAAAATCTGACTCTCTGGGATTTAAATGAAGTTTAAAAAGACAAAAAAAAATGCATGGCTGTCAAATCAAAGCTGATTTTAGTAAAAAAAATATGACATTTTGAAGATAAAGAAGTTTTCCCTTGACTGTCATACATATTTAATGCACCATGTAACATATTATGTCTCGGCATTACTGCAGCTATCTTCCCTTTCTGCACTGTTTCCTTCATTTTCCTCCTTTTCCACAGTGACACTCTGTGCTGTTCGGTATCTCATAATATTCAATTAAAATACAGCCCATTTTACATCAGAATCACCGCTGAAGAGACTTTGATTTCCATTTGTGCTCGCGGTGCGGAGATGCAGAAATTCCTCCACACTGGCTGTGAAAACGAGACGGTGCGGCGTTGTTAAAAAGCCTGATATTTTTGTGTCTCTCCTCACAGTTTCGGCTTAGTGCTGCGCGCGCTTCACCATAAAGAGGGTAGTTTTCCATTGATGAGCCGGCACAGGCAGCTTCAGCACCAGCAGCAGCAAATCACTACTCTGTTAAAAGGCCCTGATGCGTAGCAAACTCTCCTGCCAAGCCTCCTCGCTCCAAATCTGCCTGCTTGCAGACCCCCTGTAATTGGAGGCATTAAACTTGCTTTGGACAGGATGGCAAATGAGAGCTTTGAGCTTGGAAGAGAACTGACTGGTGCATTCAGGAGGGGTACACAAGTAGATGCAGCTAAATCTGACAAATCACTGCCAATCCAGCAGATCTGTGTTTGTGTGTGTGTGTGTGTGTGTGTGTGTGAGAGTCGTGGGTGTGTGTATAGCTATGTGTCTGGATGTGCGGTGTGTCTTTTTTCCCCCCTGTGCGTGATTGTGTACATCCAGTATAACGGCAGAGCTGCTGTTAATCTCGCAGTAATCGCGGGGATCACTGCGGTCATGTGGGGATTTGACGTTGAACCACAGACTTGCGGTCGCTGACGAGCCACCAGCAGCCATGAAAGGGAAAAAAAAGCGGTCTGTCATCTTGCCATCACGTCCTCAGTTCTCCCTCCACCAGGCTCGCTCATTAAAATCTCCGCGAGAAAACTGTCGCAGCTGATTTCTCATCACTTAATGGTCCGTAATACGATAATGAGATATTTTCCTTTAGGTTTGCTGCCATTTTGGATCTTCTTTAAAGGAGCACTGTGTAGTTTTGGGGAAGAGAGAGAGAGAGAGAGATCTTCATTAGCTGTTTGTTTCATGCCTAAATAAACAAACCGTCTTCGTTTTCATGTCTGAATAAACCGAATAAACGAACTGATCTGAAAGGACGACACATACGGTTTCAATTTGTTCATATGTGGCGGACCCTGCCACCTTTCCAGCTTCAAACAGTGTTCTGGGGACCTTATTTTCCCCTGAGAACAGCTTGTTCATTCAAAAATGCGGGAAAATGTTTCTAATTTGGTATTATTACCTCATTAATATTATAAATGACTACACAGCGCCCCTTTTAAATGCAGTGTTGTAGTTCGCTGCTGAGACGGAGGGCTGCGAATGTTTTCTCTGCTGATCTGGAAACACTTCAGCTTCACAGTTTGATGGTAAACAGGATGCAAAATCTCACTTCTGACATTGTGTCAGATCTCAGATGCAATGGAGAAGCAAACACATTGAGAATAGGCCTGTGTTTTAGAGGCTGATTAAAATCTGGCCCCGCTTCAAAGCAGGTCCCAGAAAAAGGCAGCTTCTCCTCTGGAAGACTTCCTCCTCGGCAGACTCGTGAGTATAATATTCTCCTCCAAGGTCGAGCATCTCCACACGTCTTCTTTCTTTCAACGGAAAGAGCAGCTACACCACCGCAAAGCATTTATCTGCCATATAGCTCCGACATACATGATAAATGCCACGCTGCGCGGGTCAGCCGGGGGAATCACACTCAGTGTCTGCATATATTGCACATTTAGATCTGTGTGCTTCTCCGGGCCTTTGTGTTGACCTGTTGTGCACATCCTGTAAGAGCAGCAGAGATGATTAGAGAACACGCAGGGAACACCGCTGTCCTCCCTTCGGTGGCTCGTCACGCAGCTGCCGTCTGAGCGGCGAGTCAAAAACCGGGTAAGTACCAGCTCGTCCTCCCAGTCAATAAAAACAGAAGGTGACAGCTTCACTCGTCTGCACTCGTACGGAGAGAAGACCCAGTTTGCGTCCTGGCTGACAGATTAAAGCCAAACAACGCTGACATTTGGTGCGAAGCCAGATTAAGTTCTTGAAGCCTCTCCAGCTGCAACAGAGACCAAAATCCCCAGAATAGTCCTGTGGTCCCGCTAATTGGAGAGTGGCGTGGACCGGCCTTTGATTAACCTTAAATCTTAATGAGTCCATCAGAAGCTGCTGCGATATTCCGAGCGAGGAGGTGAAACCCGCTCGCTCTTCCCTCCTTTCATCCCTCGGCCGGATGAGAGACCTGCAACTCCAGCCTGGTGAACCCGCCGACAAATCAAAGAGAATACCAGAGGTCCATTTAATAATTTATTTGCATATGATTATCGTAAAAATACTGAAAGAGAAATGCTTATTTTTGTTCTAGTTTTCTGGCATTTTTTTTTTTTTTTTTTTTTTACAATCTAATACACCTTTAATTGCACAGGATAAAAGTCTGCCCTAACAGACACAGATTTTCTTCTTTCATTGTTGACATATAGTTTCAGATATGCGATGACCATTAAACTGCGATTTCTCCAGTTGTTTGCTCCTCAACAATAAACAAACAAGCATATAAACGAGGGTCATAGAGAGGCCGAAACCAGCTCAGGTGGCTGTAACTGCTGAGCTGACTGGTCAAATAGAAATATAGTATTATATACAGGCAGTTGTTTTAGATAGGAAACTGCGCTGACAGCCGGCGTGCTGAAGAAAACACATGTCAGGAGAGATGAACCAATGAGTGGGTTTTTTGTTCCACATCAACGTTTGTAGGTCAAGTCAATATTAAGGTCAGGGCGCTATCATCGGGATAGTGACCTTTTTAATTCCCGCTGATCTGCAACGTGTCTGCCAAAGTAAAAATGTACAACACAGCACGACTACAGACGCTTCTCATTTCCCCCCCCAAAAAATTGCAGCGATCTCCAGAAAGTCTCCTCAGTGTTTTTAAAGGTGATTATCCTGTCAGAGCAGAACCTCTCGTCCTTAATTCACTCATTCATATCTGTCTGGTTCCTTAAAGGTGCACTATGTAGTTTTGGGGGAGAAATTTTAATCGGAAGAGAAAAATCTTTTATGTTTAAACAAACTAAATAGACAAACTCTCTTTGTTGTTGTGACTGAATAAACCAACTGACCTTAAAGGTGGAATATGTAAGATTTGGCCACTTACAGCTGCTAACTGTAGCTTCCGTTAGCTAGTTGGCTAGTTAGCCGTGCAGCTAGCTGTTTCGACTGGAAGGTCTGGAGCGAGGGGAGTGTGTGTGTTTACACCGCAGATTTTTGGACCTGGATGGGCCGGGCTAGCTGGTTATCATGCTAACTTCAGCAGATAACACCATACATACACATCATAACGTCAAAACTGATATTTATTCACAATCTGTTGATCATTTGTGTTAATTTTTCAGCGTTTTCAACTAAAATCTTTACATATTGCCCTTTTAAACGACAACACAATTTCATACTGTTTTACTTTGTTTATATGTGGCGGACCCTGCCACCTCTCTAGCTTCAAACAGCGTTCTAGGACCTTATTTTCCTCTAAGAACAGCTTGTTTATTCAGTTATGGATCAAATAAATATCTCTGAGTTTGTCATTGATATTGTAAATATTTTGAAGTTTTGAATTTCTCCTCCAAAACTACATAGTGCCTCTTTAACGTGTGGAAAAAAAACAAGCATTGTAATAAAAAAGCCCCGGTACTTGTAAAAAAAACACAGAAAAACCACCTCTTTGCAATAATAGATAATAACTTAGCATTCAAAACAATGCGTATATATGAATCAAATAAGGTTAAGAAAAACATGGACATTAAAGCCCATACAGCAAAAATGCCACCAAAGCAACAGGTAATGTGGAACTTATTTGTACTTTTCTCAAAGTTTCCACTTTGGCATGCACATGACGTGTCCTGCACAGTGTCAGTTTCATCTCTCCTCCGACCGGAAGAGACGGTGTGAAGACTCGGATGCTTTGTACAGATTTGTAACACGTGTTATCTCCCAGTACATGTGGAAGACGGTTTTTGAGAGGAAGCAGATGAAAAGTGTGTGTTTTTTTTTCTCGTTTCCCAAAAAAAAGGAGCAAAAGAAAAAGGAGAGAGTCGGTTGGGTTTAAAGGAAAAAAAAAAAAAAGAGAAAAGGATTGATTGGATTGAAGGTCTACAGATGTCGAGCTGTCTTAGGAGTTCGTTTCAAAGCAAATGTTTGCTTTGTCTTGGCACTGTTGTATCATCTAGACACCTATAATCTGTGTGAGCTCTCCGCTCCTCGGTGTGAGAGTGACGAGGAAGGAAAGACTGATTCCCAACCAGCTGAAAACACATGCAGACATGCAAACACAACCTGAGAGGGGGCAATAGGAAGTTTGGCTTTATGTCAACAGTCACAAATCCACAAGTGTCAAGTAATGAACACACACACACTGCAATGGAAAGTTCTCTTTAAACAGACACTGAATCTCCAGGCGGGAAGAAATCTCCAGATCGCTCCTCTTTCCCTCGTGTCTTCTTTTTATTTTACATCAGGCTCTTCTCGTCAGAGTTTCTGTAGGTAGTTTTTTTTTTTTTTTACTCGTTCCGCATCCTCCTCTTCTTCACACTCTGATGGGGAGAGTTTGGCTCATCTGTTGCCGAACGATTTCCTGACTGCTGTCCGGACTCTTCCTGTTGTGTCCCGGCAGCGTCCCTCCGAGCCGCAGCAGGTCCCTGCCAACACAAAGACACACGGGTCAGCGGCGGGGTCACAGCCACTTTAAACAAAAGATACAGCTCATTATTACTCGGCTAAGTGCTTTCATTGAAGGTGGATGGAGGTCTAATCCATCTCAGAGTGGGTGTAGCTAAATTCGGCACAGTGTGTGCGCCTCAGACCTTGTGGCTATAAACAATAAGAATACAGCAGCGTGAGGATATGCTGAAATCTGCTGATCTGGAGTCTCGTCTGCGATAAGTCCGACTCAAACGCCGAGCCAAACTTATTCGTCGCCAGTTTTAATAAAACTTTCTCAACATATTTCTCAGCTATCTTGGAAGAAGAAGCGCCGCAGCCTCCCAGTCTCCTTTGTTCCTCGGCCAGTGTCCTTGTTGTTAAGGCCCTCCTAGCGGCCGCAGATACTCTGCAGATAGCGCCGCATCTCATATCCTCTCCCCTCCTCCGCTATCTGCCCCGACATCACTGAGCAGCCAATGGCAGGTGAGCAGGAGCCTCAGATGCACGCGCAAACACAGGAGACGCTCTCTAAATCATGCTCTGACAACATGATCCTTTCTCTTCCGTCTATCTCTCTTGTTGTTGCATACAGATGAGGCCATAAATTAATCATTGGCATGTCATCTGCACACGGCGACACGTAGCATAACATGCACACACACACACACTCAATACACACAAGCATCGCACTCACACATATCCCTTTCCTATTCGTCCATCACAGCATTGGGCGCGCCCTCCCCTGATGCATTAAAAAGCTCATTAGCAACCTAATTAAACACATTCCTCTCTTTTAGCTTCTCCTCAATCTCCCTTATTACTCACACTTCATCACCTCCTGCTTTTCCACATCAGCAGCTCTGGATGCTGTCTGTCCTATCACCTACATTCCAGCATCCAGCCAAGTATAGGGGGAATTAAACCGAGGTCAGCCATTACATTTCCACACACAATTAGCTTCACTGAGCCCAAATCCTGGCGTAGGAATCGCCCTTGGGGCTCAGTGTTGGAGTGAAACTGTGAGCCAAGGAGCTGGCACAAGACCTGGATACTGTATGTATGAATTCTGCCTTTTGTGGCTGTCGGAAACAGGAGACTATGGCACAGTCTGAGCCACAGAGCCGAGGATGTGCGCTTGATTCATTATACATCACTACCGAGCCGAGGAGCTAGCATCTAAACCAGCACTAATCATACTGTTGACTGGATGCCAGGCTAACAAAATCCAGAACAAACACGTCAGTGAAAATGGCTGAAACACTTGGAGTCAGTGCACTCACAACAAAGTTGAAAAACAACTCGTCGACATGAGGACGGCTACCTATGAATAAGTCAGCCGCTACACTTCCAGAGGAAGTGTCACAGAAAAAAAGAGGCAGACGTCTGTCTGGCAGTGAAAACCCTTCAGCTCAAAGAGAAATCCTCCCAAATCAACCAAAGCATAAAACAAACCAAACCCAACAAGCATGAACCTTGTTGTGCCTCTCTTTAGGCCAGCAATATATCTTTTTTTCTGCTGTGACATCTTATTCCAACAGCCCGGAGGCACAGCTCTGCTTGTCTCTGCACCAGGAGGAGTCTTCATCTGGCACTTCACAGCCGTCACACACAATCCAGGAGACAATTTCACACGAGGTGAAAGAGAGGGGACGGCATCACCCTCTTTTTGTTTGCGCTATTCTGCCGTTATTGTAGAAAAGCTTCGAAAGCATTTTTGCTTATTTGTAAAACCCAGAAGAATAATGCATATATTGTCATCGAAGATTGGCTGCAGCAAACGCCAAGTCAGCCAACAGCACAACAATACTGCGACAACGCAGCCATTTCATGATGAAGGTTCCCGAAAACGTGTTATCAAATGTTATAACACTACGAGCTTCTGCGTTCACTGTACACTCTGTTTGTGATCTGAGATTCTTCACGATGATCCTTCTCTCTAGAGCCCATAAAGACAGTGAGATGTGTTTCCTGCAGCTATTTAGAAAGTCAATTCAGCAAGTTTGTCCGAAAAGTTGCTAAATTTCACAACAAAACTTGCCAAGGTGGCAACAGTGAAGTGCTTCCCTCTTCCTATGAAGAACTGAGATATGACACATTTTCAAAAGCAAACACTTTCCAGCCACCTTGAATCTTCTCTCCATTTCCTTCAATCGAAGAGGCGCTTTCAGAAATGTGTGCGAGAAAACACTCTTTAATCAAAGCAGGGCTGCTCAAAGTGGTTCCCATGGGGCAAAGTTGGCCATAAGGTTCAATTTGGCCTGCCAGATGTTTGTAGAGAAGGTTACAGTGCAGTAAATACAAAAGTAAAATACACATCATCAATGTTTGTGAGGTAAAATGTAGGAACCCTAATTAATTACTATGACGACCATTTTGCATCTTAACATTACAATACAACAGGTGTGAGGTTTTGGCCTGTGGCCCACATTAAGTTTCACTTCTGGCCTTCTAACCTCTTGGATGAGAGGCTTCCTGTGTTCCCGCTGATGGACTCACCCTGAGTAGGTGCTGGTCACCACCTTGAGGCTGGCGGCGTTACGGAGCAGTTTGTCCAGGGTGCTGACGATGCGTGAGAACTTGGGCCTCAGGTTCCTCTCCTTCATCCAGCACTCGAGCATCAGCTGATGCAGCACCATGGGACAGTCCATGGGCGGGGGCAGTCGATAATCCTGCTCTACCGCCGTCATCACCTGAGAGACAGGACATCATTCTTAGGTCATATTATGCTTTTTGCCATGTATATATATATATATATATATATATATATATATATATATATTTGTTATACTCCAGTCAGTCAGCAGACAGACAGTTGCTGCTGCTGTAGCGGCGTTATTTTAGATCACACTACCTTGCTCGGCATGACCCACCCTACTCTGCCTCTGATTGGCTACATCCTGCCCGTTAAGTAATTTGCATTTGCAACTCTCACCAAAGATTGAACAGAGGCGAGATGTCTCACTCTGGAACTAAAACAGAGCATTCAAGACACAGTATGAAAAGTGATGCTGCATCAATGCACCATATGAGAAAAATGATGTGTTTTTTGAAAATTAAAGTATGCAAACCTTTTCTACAAGGACCTCCAAATAAAAATGTGAACCTGAAAATAAGCATAATATAACCTCTTTAAAGTCCCTGTGAGGCTGTACTCAGGAAAGCAGTGCTTTGATGCTAACATCCACACAGTGACAATGTTAGCATGCTGATCCTGTTTGCCATGTTCATCATCAAGTGCTAGCACTTCTAATGAAGCATACTAGCAGCTTAAAGTTCTACAACTTAATGGGTTAGCAGGCTAGCAGCATGCTAATATGCTCACCAATGTAAAAGGCTGGTGATTTACAGGTATAATTGTTATATTAGGCCTAATGTTTACCACTTTCACCATCTTAGTTTAGAGTACTTACAGTGGTATTCTGAGCCAAATGCTAACATTAGCATGCTAACATGCATACATTGGCAACTTTAACATGCTGATGTTTTTAAGTTCTAATTAATAATAGACCGACTGTTTACCAAGTGCACTCTTAGTTCAGAATGTTACCATGCTAATTAGTACTAAACACAAAGTACATCTGAGGCTGATGGGAATGCAATCAGCTTTACAGATATTTGACAAATTAAAGTTTTGACCTGATGATGGTGTCATATGAAAGTTAATTAATCATTAAAATTAAAATTCCAATTCATCAAGACATTTTATTTTAAAATGTCAGGGGGTCACCAAAGTCGTTACAATTCATCCTCTGGGAAACAAGAATATCTGTATAAAATTTTACCACAACCTATTCAATAGTTGTAAATGTATTTCACTCTGAACTAAACAATAACCTCCATAGAGCTGTGCCGCTAGCATGGCTAAAAATGAACACAATCGAATGACTTTAAATTTCACATAACAGTGAAAAATATCGACCCAGAATATCTGACACACACACGAGGACTTAAGCAAACTTCACGCGGTGCTTTTTACAAAGTGTTAACATTTGGGCTCTGACTCATTTGTATTATACTCACTCTGCTTGGCCTTTGTTAGTGTGGTGGAAGAATAATCCCCGGTTGCTGTATTATGTCCCACATTAGACACTTTCTCAGCTCACGCTGTCACACATTCCCAATCTCCTTTTCACTATCTTTGCAAAACGATAAAAACAGTGTTCTCAAGGACTCTCAAAGTTGTCACTTCAAAACCGACGTGATTGATGGGAGAAACAATAAGTGGAGGATGAAAACGTTCAACGCTCATTGATTTGATTTCGCCTAGCAACTGCATTTCCCTCCATAAGCTCTGTATGGGTTTTAACTCCCCACAACAATAAAAAATTGCCATTTGGGAACAATAAAACATTTCTGCTGCACTCCTCTTCTCCTGCTGCTTGTCCTTTGATTTTTATGTTGTGCTTCCAGCCGGTGAGCACCTCTGTTTATATCTCACATTTGTTGACTCTGTTGCTTATTGAGCGATGACTGTGGCACAAAGGCTATTGGGAACAATGGAGGGCCTCAACTTTGATGCTTTCATTACTGCATGTGGGTTTTGTTATGAAAGCTATACATACATTACTGGCATTTTTTCATTCTGGCTCCTCTTTTTATTTTTCCTTTATTGCTATCAGCGTTACAACTCTCTTTTTGAAGCACAATACAGAGCAGATATTCCTCAGAGAATAAAGTGGAGGTGTAGACATTGCTTCAGTACTTTGTTCAGGGAGGAGGAACCAAGAGATTTCTTCTTCTTTCCTGCGAGCTCGCTGCTGTAGTTACGATGTCTGTGCAGTGCAGATAGCCTACAGGTAACAACGCTTATAAAAAAAAAAAAGGAATAGGGGAAAAAAGCCTTTTCCTGAGTATGCCTTTGTGTGTGTGTGAGCAGGGAGGCTTTGCAGTATGGATTTGTAGAGGGGTGGGCAGGCTAGGGCTGTAAATAAGGTGGTAAAAACTAGAACACAGGCCCACAGCTGCACCAGCATCTGCAACGGGGAGATAAAGACAGCAGAGCAGGCCCAGGTCCAACATGTCACGCTGGAAATCAAAGCCCCGACAGCTCGGGGAAACTCTCCGCCGGCCCCAAACGTAGACGTAAAACTCCCCACATGTGCATTTGGTCTGCAGATCTGTGTTCGTAACATGAGATCGGCGGGCTAACTCACATCCTGGTTGCTCATGTCCCAGTACGGCCTCTCTCCGTAGGACACCACCTCCCACATGACGATGCCGTAACTCCACACATCGCTGGCAGAGGTGAACTTCCTGAAGGCGATGGCCTCTGGCGCCGTCCACCGGATGGGAATCTTCCCTCCCTGCTCACACACACACACACAAAGAGAGAAAGGGGGATGGTGTCAACACAGTCTTGTAACAACACACACACGCAGAAGCTAATGCAAATTTCACAGACGGTCTTGCACGCTAACGCAAATATTGGCACACATGAAGAGTCACACATGCCTCCATATGCACATGTGAAACAAGTGTAGGGGATCAGATTAAGCATGCACAGAGTGTACAAACACAGAGCAGAGTCAGCAACACACACACACACACACGCACGCACACACACACACACACACAGACATACTGACCAAGGAGCTCGTGTAAGTGGGGTCAGCGGAAGTGTCGTCCAGAAAGCGCGACAGGCCAAAGTCGGACACCTTGCAGACTAAGTTGCTGTTGACCAGGATGTTGCGGGCGGCGAGGTCTCTGTGGACGTAGTTCATGTCCGACAGGTACTTCATCCCCGCGGCGATGCCACGCAGCATCCCGACCAGCTGCGTCATCGTGAAGCGTCCGTCGTTCAGCTGCAGAAAGAGACGGAGAGGGGAGGGAGGGAGGACGAGGCGGTTAATTGAACAGGGAATGAAAAATGAGAAATATTAAGGACGAGTTGAAATATAGAAACGGACGATAGGGAAGAGTATAGGAGATAAGGAGAAAGCACCAGAGACGGCCAATCAGTCACTGAGGCCACATAAACATGACATCTGTCATACCGCTTCACGGCTGCTCCTGACAGTCACTGACAGCTGACCTTTTCACGCATGCTGTCCAATTAGCTGATTAATTAGACTCTTTACTGTCGTACTAAAGCCATTAAGGCTCAATATCGACTCCACCCGAGATCAGAAAGCTGCAAACATCAAAACCAGACAACTGCTGCTGCTTTTTTTTCTCTCCAACTGACTCAACAAACTAGTTGCAGGTACAGGCAGTACACGCTTGTTAACACAGAGCTTTGTTTGCGTTTTTTTTGGGGTTTTTTTTGCATGTGAACAAAATGTTGCTCGAAGCTTATTTCGCCCGTTTGAAAGTCCTTGTTTTGCAGAATTTTGCCCCTTTCATGTGAACATTTGAGAAGCATGAAACTAATCTGAGATTAGAGCTTTCAGGGTTTAATTTACAATTCTCCACGTTTGCCAGGCGTGACGCGGCGGGGTAAAGCGGAGATCGTAACAAACCGGCGCTCCAACCTGCCGGAGAAGCCTCAAGAAACCTGACGGGTGTGAATTTACACTAATCAATTGCATTTCGATAGACAATTAATAGAAGTTAAAAAAAGAAAAGAGGGTCGGCAAAGCTGGCTGAAGCTGAAACCTTTGAAGTTTTCTATCATGATCTGAATATTTCATAGCAGCAGGAGGGGGAGGGGCATAATCAATCCCTTCTTTGGCTCCACAATGAGAAAGCAAAGAACACAAGACATGACATGACAAAACCATAAACATTCTGCTTTGTAGGCTGCACACTCCAGTGAAGTCTGACAGCAAAACAAGCCAGGATGGATGGATGTGTAAACAGCCATGATTCATAGCAGGCCCTCACAGCCACGCTGGAGTGTACATACGAGTGTGTGTCTGTGTGTGTGTGTGTGTGTGTGTGTGTGTGTGTGTGTGTGTGTTACTTCTGTATATATGTAATGCTTCTGCATGTGTTGTGTGTGTCCCCAGGGAGCTGCAGGACGGAGTCTCATGAGACACACATGGACAGTTTGTACAAATGTGTGCGAGTTAAAGGGGCATTACGTAGCTTTGGGGAGGAAATTCAAACTCGGAATTTCACTATTTAAATATTAATGAGGTCATAATACGAACTCAGAAATATTCATTTGTATCCTAACTGAGTAATCAAGCTGTTGTCAGAGGAAAATAAAGTCCCAGAACACTGTGTGAAGCTAGAAAGGTGGCAGGGTCCGCCACATATAAACAAATTAAAACAGTGTGAAACTGTGTTGCCCTTTAAGGTCAGTTTGTTTATTCAGTTTATTGAGAGTGTAATTATCTAGTTTGTTTAGCCACAGACATCTCCTCTGATTAAGATTTCTTCCCCAGAACTACGCAGTGAGCCTTTACCTCCGTAGTGTCCTTGTAAGAGCAGAACTCAGAGTTCCTCTGAGTCACAGAGTTGTGACATCGGCCGGAGAGCGCCGGGGGGTGAGGACAGCACATGGAGTTTCTTGTTGTGTGTGTGTGTGTGTGTGTGTGTGTGTTATTTGTCGGACAGCTGACTGAGAGGAGTAGGTGAGAAGGAGGGAAGAGGCTCAGGCTGGACTCTCAGATGTAGGTCTGCAGCTAATGATTGTTTTCATTTTCGATTAATCACTCCATTTCCTTTTCGTCGAATAATAAACACTTGACTGGTCCACGAAATGTCAAACAAATAGTGAGTATCGTTCATGACAGAGCCCACGGCGATGCTTCCAACAGGCAATTAATTGGCAATTATCTGATAATTGATTCATCGTTTAAGTCACTTTTCAGCGTCTCAAACGTGAGGATTTGCATCTTAAATCTGTCGGCTGGACAAAACAAGCCATTTGAAGATGTCACCTCGGGCTCTGTGTGTCCCTTTCTTCTGACGTCTCATAAGAAGAAGAACAATTCGTCATGGGGGGAAATAATCGGCAGACAACAACTTTTTGCTATATAAAAAAGGTAAAGTGGAGAAAATGCATCCTGACCAGAGAATAAAGTCTCATTTCCTGTTACAG
The DNA here is from genome assembly GCF_965226575.1 of Pagrus pagrus. NCBI lineage: Eukaryota > Metazoa > Chordata > Actinopteri > Spariformes > Sparidae > Pagrus > Pagrus pagrus. The sequence continues at coordinate 22,562,978 of NC_140196.1, read as the reverse complement.
TCTTGTGATCCAGACTTCTCTGTTACTTGTTTTGGTGGCTGTAAGAGCTTGTTGGCTCCAACTTAACTCAGAGCTGCTTTTTCTTCTTCTCGCCAAGCAAGTGACTTGATGGGTGCGTACCTTTACAGGCTAGAGAAGGCACGGTAGTTAATTAGCTGTTCATGATATCCTGAGTTTGTTTTGCAAATGTTGGAATCTCTAGATGTTGCTGGATGTTGTATACAGCATCTTAAAAAGACTAATTCAGTCACTGATTATAAATAGATAAATTTTCTGTCATTTCAGCTGTAGAAGGAGAGAAGAAGCTCGAGCTGGACTCTCAGCTGCAGTGAACCTTTATTTTCATGTTGTTGTTTTTGGGGTTTTTGGCGCAGTCCAAAACTTGAGAGGTTCAATTTGATGAGAATCAGATACGAGGCTGAAATTCACACTTTTAATGAATTAATCAACGATCAAAATTGTTGTTTTTAGCAGAAATCTGTCAATAATCAATTTATAACCTGACTGCTCAAACTTTATCATGAATTCACAAATTGAAATTAAAACTTTAGTGTTTTATTTAAACAAAGTTCTTGTACTACAACATTAAACAGAAGTGTTTCTTGATTCTTAAAAAGGCACTAATATAGAAACATTTCAGACAATACCATCCCTGCAAAACACTTCATGGAACATTATTTCTTGTTCAGACTTTGCCTTGTTGTGTCCTCGCAGACAGGAAAACATGGGGAGCAATAAAATAGGTACGATATCCAACAGAGCCTCCCGGTCACAACAGAACCAGAGACGTTGTGTTTACGCGACACCAATCCCACCTGAGTGAAGAGATCAAAACGAGCTCGTCGCTGGCGACGATAACACCGCCACCAAATTTCCCGCCATACGCCCAAACACTCAGCTGAAAGATAAACTGCCTTTGAGACCTGCCGGGCGGCATCGATTCACCGTGAGCATTAACCAACCTCGTCCAACCTAACAGTTACACTAAGTAGACTTCCTCACGGTGCAGCCATGCAAGAAAACACATTTTATTGAATGTAAATGACATGTAATGGCCCCCACGCAGCTGGAAATGTACTGTGTGACACCTCATTTCTCATCCTGCCTTTGTGCAGCGTTTTGTGTAGGTGGCGGCGGTCTGAAACGAAAACTCTGATCAGTAATGTATTCTGCAGTCGTACAAAGAGTCCCTAATACACTGAAGCAAACCTATCCAAAGGTCTGCTGTGTGACAGTTTTCCACCAGGAGTTTGAGCATTGGAAAGCCTGTCAGCATCAGTCAGTCACGTCAAGCAGAGACACTACGCCTGTCTCCAGGCGTTATATTGCACATTTAATCTCTATCACTCAGCAAGTGAGCGCCTCGGGGTGTTTTACAGAGAGTAAAACATTCCGATAACCCAGAGGTGTTGTGAATGACTGTCTGTGTGTGTCTGTGTGTGTGTGTGTTCCCCTCAGCTTTGATACAAACAGAAAGTAATCTTCTCTGTCAGAGGTGTTGCGGCAAGCACCTCCCGCCAAGCTTACCCTGAGGAAGGAATCGAGCGCTCCGTTCTCCATGAATTCGGTGATGATGAGGACGGGGCAGCTCCGCGTCAGGACGCCCTCCAGCCGGATCACGTTGGGGTGGTCAAACTGGCCCATGATCGAGGCCTCCGCGAGGAAGTCCCGCCTCTGGCGCTCGGTGTAGCCGGCTTTCAGCGTCTTGATCGCCACGACCATCTCCCTGCGACCGGCCTGCTTGAGACGTCCGCGGCACACCTCGCCGAATTCACCTGGGTCGAGAAGAACAAGGTGGGGGGGGGTGAGGGGAGGAGGGGGTGAGGGTGACGGGGGAGAGGGGTTGAGTGAGCAGCGGAAAGAAGAGGAGGGGTGGAGGGAAAGTGCGGGGAAGAGGGAGCGTTACTGGTCGGAGTCGGGAGTGAAGGAGCTGATTTGTAAGAGTTGAGGGCCGGCTTCAACTGTGGGAGAGAAGAGACAGGGGAGGGCGGGAGGTCAGGGGTCAAAGATGTTGGGGAGAGAGGGGGTGACCGGTATCGATCGAGTGTGCAACCTGGGAGCGGTGAAGGGAGACAGAGGACGGACCAGGAACTTTGGGTTTCTGTATTTGGTGCCTGAGTCCGAGTGTCATCAAGGGAGAGAGAGAGAGGAAGAAAGAAAAGACAGGAGGGGAGGAAGGTTGAACGAGCGGGAGCAGACTGTCATTTGAGGTGAAGTTAGGACACAACATGCCGTTGGAGAGAGAAAAGAAATAACAGACTCGAAGGGGGAAGAGCGACAGAGAAGATTTTCACTTCAATCCTTCCCACCAGCAGCTCTCATGCACACTCTGAATCCTAAACCTTCCCTCCCAGAGAGGACTCTCTCACAGAACAGACCTCGGGGCTTGATGGCACACTCCTGTTCGAATGAATGATTAATAAAGCTGAACTATTCTCTCCATCCTCTTAAAAAACAACAACGTTGTTTACCTGCGCCGATGACTTCTTCTATTTTCACGCAGGAGATGTCGATCTCTTTGGCAAACTCGTGGACGGCGTCGTTGGGGTCCTCGTAGGTGAACGGGTCGATGTACACTTTGACCCCCGGAGAGACTGAGAGAGAAAAGTCACAGAGGAGTCAGCATCTTAGTCACACCTGCCTGGTGGCAGTACAGCTGACATCTGTGTCATGGTGTTAATAATGAAACATATTATATTACTACACGTCACAATGCAGCAAATGTATGAATGATGAGTTTGACATTTCAGGAAATATTTCCTTTCCTGCTGTGAGACCGATAGCCTGCTCTCAGGTCTTTATGATAAATTTGAAGCTACATCAAGGAGATGGTTAGCGTAGCTTAGCATAGAGACAGGAAGTAGGAGGAATCAGTTCACACATTAACAACATTTTTTCTCCGTTGTGTGTGTAGAAAAGTGTGGAGGTTCAGGAAGTTACTGTCCACTGTTTATGCTAAGCTAAGCTAACTGTCTCATATATGTATATATGTGTATATATACTGTTGCTTTAAATTTAAAGGCACAATATGTAAGAATTGACTACCTGTCGAATTAATACTCAAAACAAATATAGAGGAGCATATCACAAGGCTAACTGTAGCTAGCCGGTGCTAGCTGGTTAGCATGCTAACTTCAGATGATATATCTCTGCAACAAAAAACAGAGACGTCATAATGTCAAAACTGTTATTTCTTTAGATTCTGCTGATAAGTTTAATCAGAAGAGAGAGATCTTCAATTTGTTTGTTTTCATGACTGAATAAACAAACTGACCTTAAAGGACAACATAGTTTCATACTGTTTTACTTTGTTTATATGTGGCGGACCCTGCCACCTTTTTCGCTTCAAACAGTGTTCTGGGACCTTGAACAGCTTGTTTATTCAGTTATGGAAACAATAAATATTTCTGACTATGTATTATTACCTCATTAATATTAATATATATATATATACACTATATATTAATATTAATGTTTGCAACTATAATTCTTACATATTGAACCTTTCATGGACGGACATGAGGGGGCTAATTATCTTCTATTGAATTGTAGTCGCTCTAATTGATTTGTGACATTGCTCACTGATCAAAAGAAGGAAAATTGAAAAATACGATACAGCAGGTCTGATAAAGTTCACATGTATAAAGTGAGTATAGTGCCAAACATCAGGCAGATAAAGTCAGGGTTTCTTCTGTGCAAATAGTGTAATGGTTTCCTGCCTCAATCAGGTGATTGGATAATTGATTGAATCAGTCGGTTAACTGTACAGGCATGACCAAACGACAACAGAGCAGACAGTTTCCAAGCTGAACACACACAGTGAACTTACTGTATTGCTGCAGTTTCTCAGTGTACTCCAGCTCAGAGCCGCTGCGCTGCTTCCTGTAAACAAGCCGCACATAAGCAAAGTCACATTCACATAATCAGTCTCGACCGTTTCCAGGTACGACGAATGAACCTAACATCTCGCTCGTCCATCAGACAGAACTGCAGACTGCTCCGGAGGAAACTCAAAGAGCAGCTCTGTTTTTATTCCAGAGCTCCTTAGGGAGCAAAGGAGGAAGTATACATCCTTTGAAAACACGTTAAAAATTGATGAGCCTCTTTGTAAAGAGACTAACGAACAAAATGAGACATGTAGTTCAGGCTCTCAGTGTTAAAAACCAGACACTTACTTAAGGCAGACAACAGCGATAACCACCAAGGCAACAATGACCACCAGACCCGCGGAGGCCGAGCCGATGATGAGAGGCAGCTGGTCCTGCACCGACTTCTGAGGGTCACCTGGGCAAAATAACACACAAATGAGTAAATGACACTGGGAACACTATTTGAGGGCAAACATAAAAATACTAATCTTGAACCATCATTAAGAAAACCATAGCAGCAGATGATCAAGAACAGCCTGTAAAGCAGGTGAGAGGTTGTCCGTACTGTGAAGACTGGTGCTGAAGTCCATGGGGTTGCTGTAGCGTCCGTATCCAGCGACGGTGCGAGCTCTGACCTGCACCACGTAAGGCGTGGCGGCCCTCAGCCCCTCCACCTTGGCCGAGCTGTGCTGTGATGTTACGGTGTGGGACATCACCTGGCCCTGAAGGCAAACCAGGAAGCATTAAAGCGGGCGCGTCGAGTTTATCCTGAGGATTTTCAGACGGCTCGAAGGTGATTAGTAGTTAGCATTATAAAGGAAAAAAAGGAATAACACAATCTGAAGCTGGTAAATGTTAGCTGCTGTTAGCTAACTTTATTGCTCTGTAAACGAGTTGCTGGCTTATCGACTTATTTCTTCTTCTGCTATTGTTACAGTTCATTTTATCGTTGACCATTATCATGTATCTGACTTTACAACTATTTTCTTCTTGCGCTGTTGTTCCAGATCGTTTTATCATTTACAATTATCCTGTAGTTGTCATTCGTGGACACAGAGGTCGCTGTTTAACAAAAGTTACACCGCAGAAGTTTAAAGCTAGCTACATTTAGTTTAAAACGATGCTAATGTTGCTAATGTCAACTAACTTGTGATAACGGAACTAACCCTAACCTGACAATTACTGAGTAGGTTGCTGATTTTGTGACTCTTCCCTCACTGCGTTTTAGCCTTCATCCTTCTCCTGTAGTTCTCAGTGCTCAGTTTCATAGACTGCATTTAAGGCTGTGTTGAGACTAACATGAACTGTCCAGCAAAAAAGTAGAATCAGGCTCAAGTCATCCAGCAAAGCATCGAATCGGCTCTTCAAATGCATGCAAGATTATCAAGATAGAGGCTTAACAATGAGATTACGTTAATGTTAAAGGATGAAATGTGAAAGCGTGACGTGTGTAGTCTCAGAAACACTCGCACAAGCTTTCAACAACTTCTCGTACGTGTGCAGTGTTTTAATGCAGTTCTGTTTTTGGGTCTATATCTCTGTCTTGTGTCTGCAGGGCTTTACCAGGGAATTTGATCAATAGCAGTGACGCAGCAGTTGGTGGTGAGCTTGACCGTCTCTAACAATAGATACGTTTGGACTCCACCACACTCGCATTTCAATGCCACATTTTTCACAATCCATAAAAATGCTTCTCTCTTGCACAGGGCTCAAAAAGAAGATTTTGAGATTTTACAGCATGCAATGTGACCAACACTGAGCTCACCCTCTCGTGGTATTTGATCTCGTAGTCGAGGATGACCCCGTTGGGCTTCTCTGGGGGCAGCCACGACAGGCTGAGAGTGTCCGAGGTGGAGCGCATCAGATGGACGGTGGGCACTGCTGAAGGCGCTGTGGGCGGACACCAGACAGGACACAGTTGAGACGACACTCTAAGGCTCTGCAAAGTTACTTCGGCTGTGAGTCGAGGGTTCAGAGTTGCCAAGATTTTCTCTCCCGATGTCACAAACCATCACAGTAAGATAATAATTATTCAAAACACCTCAACCTGAACGCTACATGCTTCACCTTCACTGTTCTGCTGCTTATTGATTTGTGAGGCCTGAAAGTGACTCGACTGGCAGCCATTGTCTCGGGTCCATAAACTGCAGTAAGGTGGATTGAGTGCAGGTTAACTGGGAGAGTAATTACAGCCTGCGAAAGGTGCTGAGCAGTTTGGTTGATGATGATGCTGCAAATATTAAGTGGAGATGCTGAAAGGTGACATTGTCAGTGATGTAACGTAAGACGGCCGGTTGAATGCTGAATGCTGACGGTGGAGATATGAAGTGTGCTTAACATTTTATCCACCTCAGAGTTTCTCTGTCTGTCTCCTTCACTGAGCTCACTCAACAATGTTTGCTGTTGGTGTTGGTACTGATACTACGAGCTCGTTAAGACGCTCATTGACACTGACTGAGCGTCGGATCCGCTAACCAGCCTGTTTCATCGTGATGTTAAGTGGTATCGATCGGGGCTGCTCTATGACTTAACTTGGCTCGTGGACACATCCGATATAATTGACAGATCTTCCTCTGCTAACCTGCTTGGTTGGTGGTTATGTTGACTGTGGAGTAGCTGGGCGGGGTGTTTTTTTTCCCAGACACCCCGTTGACAGCCTGCACCTCGAAGCTGTAGCGGGTGTGCGCCTGCAGGTTCCTCACCACCACCTTCCTCAGCCTCAGCCCCAGCCTGCGCGGAGCGATGTCCACGTTGTCGTCGCAGCGCGTGCACGGGCTCTGGTCGCGCAGGCATTTCTTGCACACCACGTTGTAGACGAGGTCGTCCCTCCCTCCCGTGTCCTTGGGCTCCTCCCACTCCAAGGACAGCGAGGTCTCGTTGACGCTGGATATAACGTTGCGAGGCGCCGAGGGGATCGCTGCACAAACACAACACACACACACGTAGGTGTTAAAGAAGGTGGGCAGGCAGAACAGAAAAACACACAACTGAGGCTTTAGTCATGTTCCCTATGCGGCGCTTACATTATTCTGCCTCAGTGGTGTACGAAGTGTTCTAATATCTCTGTAACAGGGCGACTAAAGGAAGTATTTTATGTACAGAGAGTCGTCTTCTTTCTGCACAAACAAATGCGTCCCGAACAAACCCCGAGGTCGGAGCAAAAGGCAGGGAAACATGTAAAAACACAACAACGGGGGGAAAATCCTTCCTGCAAATGCATATAAATAAATAAACACAAACAGGAGGATGAATACAACTTGTCGTGCGCAGCTGCTCATCACGAATGAAAAGCACAATCCTGTACTGCTCCGCGCTGTAACCAGCGTCCATTTTTATGCACAACCCCTCTTGCAGCTCGTGGAACTTGGCTAATCCAGCCCTGATTGAAATTCATGTTCTTGTATCGCTGTAACCCAAGGCCTCCACGTTTCAATAAGCAGTGCTGCATTTTTGAGAGAAGAGTGTTTGAAACCTGGATAAAGTATGATAACCGCAGAGGGGGGCAACAAAGATTGGTTCAGCGAACATGCTTTTCATCCTATTACATGAGAAAAGAGAAGGGCTCTCCCTCTAAGCTTCCAGTGGCAGAAAGTCCAAAGACCTGTCTCACAGCAGAGAGAGGCAGAGAGAAGGGAAGGCTCTGAGGCCATCAGCTCTTGTCGGCCAAAAACCAGCCTGTCCTCCGAGTTCGGCTCGCCCTGAGCCGCATTTCGCTCGTCCTGTCCTTTCTAATTAGGCAGACGCAGTTCAGAGTGGAGGCTCTTCTAATTGGACACCCATCTAAAACACACGCTGAGTCCAAGCTGCCGGCCATTGACTGGCTGAGCCTCTCTTGTGCAACATACCACTTCCAACACAAAGCACAGGCTGCCTGGCACAAGCTCTGACAGACCGCAGGGACAGAACTGTCAGGCCTGTGTGTCTGTGTGTGTTTGCGTGTTTAGTCGGAGGTGGTGCTTGTGTCCCCGCTCGCCTGTCTGTGCGCGCTGGTCAGTGTCCACAGTGTTCCTGTGACAAGGATCTGGGGGAGACAGTTGCGGGCCCTGTGTGTCATTTAACACGGCGAAAGGCCCCCGGGGGGTGATTTTACACGGTCAAGGCAGCACATGTCGCTCTCCATCAGCACGACTGCTGGGACTTCTCTCAGAGGCCCGTCCAAGCAGGGCCGCAGAGCACCAGAGCACACCACTTAGAGTTACTGAGCTGCAGCTGCAGATTTGTCATCTGAATTTTGAATTCTCCAGAGTTTCTTGTGAGGGCACATCAGCTAATATCTACAGTGTGTAATTTCACATGTTTTAATAGAGGATGAAACTGTTTTAGCTTCAGGACGTGTTTGTTTTTGTCCATGGCAGGGTTTGAATGTTACTCAAGTACTGAACTTACTTGAACTTGAGTATTTCCATTATTTTTACATTTTGGAGGAAAATATTGTACTTTTTTCTCCATAACATTTATTTGATAACTTTAGTTACTAGTTACTTTGTAGATTACTTGCTGCATCGGAGCCACAGTAGCATATTTTCAGACGAATCTGACTGATTATGTTAGCAGAAACATGCTAAATATTGATAACGGGCCAGGCAGCTCATAGTACACAGCATATACTACATGTAAATATATGTACAATTTTTACTCTTACTTGATGCTTGAGTACATTTATTACCAGAACATGATACTAACATACATTTAATATTAGATACTTAAAGGTGCAATATGTAAGAATTGGCTTCCTCTAAAACAAATAGAGGGCAGCCTATCACCAGGGTTAACTGCTGCTAACTGAAGCTTTCATTAGCTACTTAGCTCAGTTAGCAGTTCAGCTAGCGGTCCAAACTGTGAGCTCAGAGCTCTGAGGGAACACAATACATAGACTTAATAACATCAGTACTGTTTTTTCTTCTCATTCTGTTGATTATTTAAATTTTTGAATGTTTTCAACTAAAATTCTTACGTACTGAACCTTTAAGACTTTTACTCAAGTACTCATCATCCCTTTTAGCAAAGTAACATCTTAGCACAACATCAAAGTAAGTATGATATTCGGATACTTCTTACAACACTGTGGACATTGTAGCAGACGCATCCTCAGTGTCCGTGGTGCGCTACCAAGCAGAGCAGGTCACAGCTCTGCACAGACATGAACACTGTCTTTTTCAACAAGGCCTCATAGCACTGCTCATGTAACGTGATCCGAGACGTCTGTCCCTTTACAACATTCAACGTTTGTAAGGATCCATCATGTTGTTGAGTTTGTGTTTCACTCGCTCAGTTCATACACGGGAATACCAGCAAACACCAGTTTGTTAACTGTACTGTGCTTCCAGAATTTTAACCAAAAACAGTGAAGTTACTGACCCGACAGCCGAACAATGAGCTGAAACTCACTGTGAAGCTTCAGATTTAATCATTCTCTGTTTGTTCATCGATACAAGCGACCCATGACTTTGCCAAGTTGTCCTCACTTTGTGAAAAATGTAACCAAAGGAGTGCACACGAATCATTTACCATATGTTAGGGTTTGTCTGTATTCTGCGCAGTGGAGGATGACTTACTGGTGCAGCCAGAGTTAGGCGGGTCGCTGTCAGCGCGGTAGAAACCATTCTGGCAGGGACAAATATTGGCTCCTCGTGCACTGGTGCGACTGTTGGACGGGCAGGGAGTGCAGGATCCCTCCCCGAATTTGGATTTGAAGGTCCCTGGGATGCAGGCTGGATGAGCGGGAGAGAAAATAAAAGGGACAATGTGAACAAAACGAGGAATAGACGCCGCGCTGTCACTTATCAAGGAAGACGAGCGGCTGTCACATCCGTCGCAGAACAAAAAGCTGTACCTGTGAAGTATCTGCAAAGCTCAATATTTACGGAGAAACTGTGGATATGTGCGTGAGAAATGGCAAACACTTAAGCATCAGGTCTTATCTATATATTTGCATCTGCTCTTTCAATTTCACGCTCTCTACCAGGTGACATTAATCTCCCCAAAAAGAGACTGGGGATGACAGCTAAGTTTCATGTTGAAGAGGAGGAAAAGGAGGATAACGATGGAGATAGACTGCTGACAGGAGATTGCTGTTGTCAGACAAACAGGGATGGAGAATGCTTCTGAGAAAAGGGATACACCCTAAACCCATCAATCAGTGTCTGCTCGGTCCTCAGCTCTCCAAACCGCAACGCTGAATACCAACAAGGCGTCCACATGCATGCAAAACAGCTCCATAATAAGCCAATAAATCAATTCAAATGAAGGTACATCAGAGAGGACGTAAATTAGCCGAGCGGAGTTATTAGAAAAACACACAAAGTGTGTCTGAGACGATGTGTCCAAGCGATTCATTTGAATTCCAAAGTGTCACGCTGAAGGTTGGCTGATATCGAGTCTTAAGGATAAACCAGCATAAGCCCAGACTAAAGAAGGATTCAGATAAAGGGGATTAGCAGCAAAAGGTCTGGATATATCCGCCTCCAGAGCCCCGCGTTTTACTGTTTGCCACATTCCTAACTGGTGGTGTAAAAGTGGGGTCTCTGGCAAACATCTGTCCTGTCAGCGTGAGGGCTCATAAAAAGCCAGCCAGTGAGAGAGAGAGTGTGATTAACTAGTTAGGCTAAGTGGTCTTTCAGTTTGAACTCCGGTTCCTCCCTAATTCCCAACAATGGCACTTTCAGGAAAATCAGCACGGCTAATGGCCCCAAATTGTGCCTCTAAAACCGTGCAATAAAAAGCCAAAGAAGATAAGATGGAAATGGACTTTCTTTCTCTTCTCCCCTCTAATAATTCGCCGAGACCTTTAGGCTCGACACTCTCTGATCTGATTTATTTCTCTTCTATTACGCAGCGCATCATCATTTTCTTTTATTTGTTTGTTTTCCTAGCGGGCGTTGAATCACCCCACTGTCTCGCTTCAGTTCTCTTTGGAGGGCACGACGATTCCCCTGTTGTCTAATGCCTCCCCTCGCCTCCCGTCTCCTCCTTCTCCTCTGCGGTGGTGTTTGGCTGCGAGCGGGCGGCGCGACTGAGGTAAGAAATGAAATGTCTGAGTGATTAATGCTAGGGTGGCAGTGTTGGCTCACGTTGGTCTGAATGGTGTTAATGAGTGTGGCCGCCTGTAGATTAACTAACGGGAGGCCGCCGAGGAAATTACACTTCCTCATCGCGAGCGCCTGCTGAAGCCCCAGAGAGCTTTTTATCAGGCATTGGCGGCAAGCTTTTAACCTTGAGCCGCCAAATGGCAACGGATGAGCTCTCCGGCGCATGTTAGACACGATTTCTCACGCCCAGGTGAGACGAGGCTCCGCTTGTCTGTCTTTGACTTCCTGCAGCCCCCCTCCTTTTTCATTCTTCTCCTTTTGGCTGCTGCTTCCATCCCATCTTTGGCAATTCACACCTTCTAACTCACACTATCTCTCTTCCTCTGTCAATATCTCTCTTCTCTGGACTCCGGACGCCTTTCCCTTCTATTATCTGCATTTTCCTCTCTGGCTCTCTACTTTGTGCCTTCCCGCTATCTTTCTCTCCCTCCCGTCCTGCTCTCACAATATTTGTATGCTGCTCCTCTCTGCAACACCTCATTAATTCATACTCTCCTCCACCCTCCTTCACCCCCTTTCAGGAGCCACACAATAAATGCAGAGAGGAGGGCACAGACTGAGGTGACTTGCACTGAGCATATAAAGGAGGTTTGGTTAAATAAAAGTCCAAATGTCTGTTAAATACACATACCCTGGCACTGAGTGCCGTCTGCAGAAGGTTCAAAGCCGGCGACGCAGGTGCACGAGCCAACAGGAACCATCCACTCGCCGTCACCGTTGCAGTACAGCTTGAGAGGGACGGACACCTCCAAAGCGTTTGTCACACAGACCCCCGGGGCGATCACTAAGGAGGTGGCTTCTGCCCCCGTGGCAGTCTCGGGGAAGACAGCGAAGTTGGCGATAGTGGTGGAGCACTTCTTGAAGAAAACCCTGACTGAGATGAGCGACATGCAGGCGCCCAGGTCCTGGAACGCCAGGTAGAAACCTGCCTTGGAGAGGGGGCCGAAGCTGCGCACTTTGGTGTTGATCCTGCCCGCCTCCAGCAGAGAGAAGCTCTCATCCGGGGCGATAGTATCCACCTTCACATACGGGTTCTCCCTCCACTGAGGGCTGGTGTCTGTAGCCGTGTCCCCCTCTGACTCGTGGTAGAACAGATTAAAGGTCTCTTTGCAGGAGCCGGGGATGTTGGGGATGCTGGCGCAGTCACGGACGGAGAACTTGAGCTCCACGTAGACGCGCAGCACGCCCTTGCGGGGGATAAAGTCCGTCCTGAGCCAGTTGTTCTGGTTGGGCTCTCGAACATTACACACCTGGTAGGTTCTGATTGGGCTCATGGAGTCGTCATAGCCGCTTACCTCCTCCCACTGTGGAGACAACAGAGAGACACTGTGACAAAGGAAGAGCTGACGGCAGGGAATCTGGAGAAACTAAAGACTGCGAGAATTTCTTCTCCAGAAACTCCACAGAGCCCCTTTAAGAACAAAACCAGAGTAAATCCAGTTGATCATCTGACGCTTGTTCTTGTTCAGCAACAACTGACATCCAGCAGAAACTCACTTATCCAATATGTTGTTAATTAATATTGAGTAATGTTAAATGCAGCGCATCCTAATGCAAACCATTCAGGCATGGAGGGCATTCGTAACAGCGACGTGACGTTGGATACAAGCAGAATTTCAAAACGCAACACACACACACACACACACACGCCCAGCCCCACAGTGTGTTGTGTGCATGTGGCCTGTGAGGAATAATTTGCAGCTAAAATGCTTCTAATTGCATGAATCATTCAGAAAATTTCAATCATTATGGAGTATTAATAGCAAACATTTTCCCATTAAAACACATTTCACGCATTAGGGCCTGTTTGACTAACAGTTCTGGTGCCGATCACAAAAGAGAGGGACGTCTTGCAAGCCGGGATCATCACAGACGTGCCGCTTCGGCTTTTATCAAAGTCAACCTACAGCGGCTATTAAACACACTGCACTTATAGGAGCCAGCGCTCATATCTACAACTGCTGCAGTGCAATCGACATCGCCTCAAGAGGAGATTTGGTTTCTATAACATATACATTTGTTATCTGCGCTGAGAGAGGTGAGAGCATAAAGCTGTGCCTTTTAAGTGGAAACTTTCCCCATATGTATCTATAATGGAAACAGTGAGTTATTTATTAAACTGCCCATTTAAATGCAGTGCTGTCAGTGTGATTGCACTTCGGCAGCACTCCCGAGCACTCGAGGTTACGCAGAATATATTATATATATATATTTCTCATGCCTACACATATAGCCGGAGAGCAGATATTTGCATCTGTGGTGGTTAACAGAACAAGTGGACTGATGTGTTTTTACACCATGTCGCTCTGAAAAGATTCATTTAAGGAGTAAGATGACATGACTCCAGCAGAACCATGTGGACGTTTAGCTTTATATGTTGTTAACACCGGTCTTTGCATAAGGTAACTAACATTACCGACTATGATAAATGGCTTCATTGGTCAATAAATTTAGTCCATTAGGAAATAACCTTGTGAGAAGTCAATCTTTTTTGATTTTTTCCCTAATTCCCCCTCGGACTGAATGCTTCGTTTCCATAACAAATGAGCTTCCCAGAAATTGATTATTTCAACTGGAAGAAAATAATGCATAACTCATCTCACGTCTCCGAGCCCCCGTGCAATTTATTCCCAAACGATGAGCCCAAGAGTCAGCATTAGATGTCGTAAATCACCGGCAACACGTTGATGCACTACCTGACAAATATGATAATTGCCGGCACCCGAACGTATGGGCTTGTCAGGCGCGAGGAGAGGGGCTGCCTCGCCAGTCGTGACATATGACTTCATGGATGCTAGGACATTCAGAGCCGGCCCCTTGTAGGGAAAGGAAGGAGGAGGGCTGCCGGAGATCGTTTCCATGGAAACCCACCATTTCCATTGACTGACTTTGCGCTCACGTAGCGAAGACAAATTACACTGGCCGGGAGTGGGGGAGGTTTGTCAGGCTGTTAGCCCCGGGGTCAAATTCATGTTGTTTTATTTTCTCAGCAGTCCTATAGGGGGCATCAACTGAAAACCTTAATTTCTGCCTTTAATGCGCTCTTGGGCCCATATTACAAAAGACACAGACACATGCTTTCAATTATCAGGCTCTCTATCCTGGGGAGACGTGCAAGGTAGAGCATACCTAATAGTCCTTACACACTGTGGGGATCTGCTTTGTGTGTCTGCGTGTTGGCTCCTTTGTTTGTTTTAAGTACTATATTTGTTTGTCGAGCTTTTAGCTTCTTCTAAATACTGAAAATCCTCGATTTCTTCCACACAATGACACGCAGTGTTTCTCGTTAGCTTTTTAGTATCCAAGAAAGCAAACATACACTGCAAAAACAAAGATATAAAACAGTAGGAGGTGTGCTGTTCAAGGCAGACTGGGCTCTATTAACAAGCAAATGGAACAAAAAAAAAAAACCAAAAAAAAAAAAGATCACATAACAAACTAAACACATGCACACACACTAACTCACCCCGCTCTCTGGGAACGTGGTCCAAGCCAGCTCTGTGGTTGCCCACCGACTGTCCATAAGGGTTTCTGCAGAAAGAGAGAAAAAAAAAAAGGAGAGAGTAGGAGGAATGTTGACAAATCTGAATTAAAAGGTGTGAGGAGGAGAAACCAAATTGTTTGCACTCACACACACACACACACTTGAGTCGCCTCTGCCTGACAGAAGATGCAGGTAAAACTTCATCTCCCTCGCTAACCTGCACCCACATGCACTCAGTTTTTTTGAAAGCGCTGACAATCATGGCATATCTGTGATGCCGCCTAATTAAGGCTTTCTCTGTCTTTGCTGTGTTTGGCACTCGCAAGTGCACTCCTTTCAATATTCATTTTGTGGAACTAAGAACAAAGCATCCTCCAGGATGCCTTCAGTGGGAAGAATTCCATTAAGCAGCGGCGGATCAGAGAGGTCACACAAGCACAGGCAAATTTAATATATCACATTAGGGAGCGAGTGTGCTGAAACGCTGAAAGTGTGACGCCTCTCCGCTGAGATTTGTCAAACAGGTGATGTGAGCAGTTGTTTTCGTCCCCTCGCTGTTTACGAGTCTGCGCGGAGGTGAGAGCTGGGCAGACAGTCGGGGGAGAGGCAGAGAGTAAACAGCAGGATCAATGAGCATTGTTGTCAACCCGTCAGTCAGTTGTCACCCGAGCGGTGGTCCAACGTGTTCGCCCGAGAGGAGACGACCCCTCTCCAGCTTCTCAACACACAGCTGTGGCCGCGCCGACACCCATTGTTCTGTTGCTGTTAGCACATAATTACTGAGACAATTACACTTTCTTCATGGAGACTCAATGACACGACGCCTGCTGTGCACCATTTGCTCACGAGTCGTTGATAACGGCGCTAAAGGAGGGTGTGAGAGGGTAAACAAATAGCATGTCCTGTGTGGAACAACAGCAACACTCTTTTCCAAGAAGCACAGCTTTGTTCTGGTACCAATAATCATCTTCTGCAGCGTTGGCTTTAAAGGCAGAAGAAGTGCAGTCACAGTACAGTGTGTCCTTGTCTTGTGTGTGTCAATAAGAGGAGTTGTTTGATTGAGTGAGCGGATCACTGGTCCATCTGTAGCTGCTGAGCTGGAGATCCGTGCACTGTTTACAGTCTGTGCTGTGTGTTCATTAGAGAAACCACAATGGCTTTTCTTCTTTTTTAGAGAGATAATGAATAGTGATCTCGACATCCAACAGGATAGATTGCATCAGTGGCATTCGACTGTGTGCCGCGGAGAGTGAGCGAGCGTTTCCATTGTAACACAAGACTGTGAAAAGACACAGATCAAACCGGGGACGAAATACAGTCCTCTGTCCTCGTTTAGGACTTCACGCGGTCACGTTTACACCGAAGCTGCAGGCGCGACCAAAAGCAAGAAGTAGTAAGACTTCATAGCGCTTTGTTTCTATGCAAATGAGCTGGGCCGTGTGTGTAAAAGGAAACAAGTTGACGAGAGTTGACAACTAGTGTTTGATGATGATGTTCTGAAGTGTTTTGTTCAAAATAACGTCAAGTTTGACAGATCGTGGTCCACCTTGTCAGAAGCTAAGACAAAAATCAGGAATAGTTTATAATAGGGTGCAAAACACACGCTGAAAGTTTAGCATTCTGAAAAAAAAAAAAAAAAAAAGCGTATTCGCTTTCACGCCAGAAGTTAGATGAGAGGCTTGACAACACTCAACACATCTGTGTGTTAAATACGAAGTTACAGTCAGCAGCCAGCTAAAGGCTGGAGACAAAGGGTAACAGCTAGCATGGTAAGCTAACGAAGCCAGTGCATCTAAATCTCACTGATTAAAATGATCTTGTTGGTTGCACTTGTAGTTTTTTGGGGGGAAAAAAAGATATTTCAATCAGAAGAAAAAGATCTTTATTGACTGATTGTTTTATGCTTAAACAAACTAAATAAACAAACTCTCTTTGTTTTCATGACTGAATAAACTGAACAAACAAACTGACCTTAAAGGACAACACAGTTTCATACTGTTTTTAGTTTGTTTAATGGCGGACCCTGCCACCTTTCTAGCTTCAAACAGTGTTCTGGGACCTTATTTCCTCTGAGAACAGCTTGTTTATTCACATATGAAAAAAAAAGAAATTCTGGTTTGTATTATTACCTCATTAATATTGTAAATATCATAATTCAGAGTTTGAATTTCTTCTCCAAAACTACATAGTGAACCTTTAAAGTGTGCAAAAAAAAAATTAAAAATTAAAAACAAAATTATAGATTTAACCTATGCCTATTTAACAAAATTATAGGCAGATTTTGTTAACCGTGAGCAGGGCTAGGCTAGCTTCCCCATCTGTTCCCAGTCTTTGTGCTAAGCTAACTTAACTGCTAGCTCTAGCTTCATATTTAGCCGACACACATGAGAGCGGTGTCAGTCTTCTCATCCAACGCTACGCAACATATTTACCAAAATGTTGAACTTTAATTCTAGTCATGCATAAAATAAACATTATTCATGTTTATTTAATTAGCGCAGGGTCTGCCATGAATTCCTGTGTGATATAAATAGCTTAAAGGGGCACTATGGAACAATTTGTAGCAATGTACATGTATTAATCACTTTTTTATTGGCCACATGGGAACGGATGGTAATGTGACCTCCCCTGTTTCTCACAGAGAGCATCGGTAGCTTATGTTTATAGACGGAGCCCGCTAACATAAACGAAAGTTGCACAGAGCCCCTTTAATATTTCTATGAGAACAGGTAGTTCTGGTTTCGGGCTGATCACATGTGGCTGTGAACAGTCCTTTCCTTTCTAACAGCTAATTTGGTGGCATATAAATTAGTGTATGAATTACATTTGAATTAACAATCAAGCGATGACTCATTAAGCATCGACTAATCACATGAACTCATCGTCACTTGATCGTCTCTTAATGGTGAGCATTAGTTCAGCGTGTGATTTGTAGCCTTAGCTGGAACTCTTTTATATGCAGATAAGAGTGTTCGAACAAATCTGTTCCTAAATTTAAAAAGGATAAAGTGGCTGCCTCCATCTTTGTTGACAATGGAAATCACTTTCACCTCGGCACAATATTTAATAAGTGGTATTTATGCACAAAGCGAATGTGCATTTACTGTCAGAGCTTTAAATACAAATGCACGTCCTGTTACTCATTTATAAACGCTTTCTCGGTCCTCTATACTTCTGTGCCCAAGGACGTGAGCGACAGCAGCTAATAACTTAAGTTGTCGAGTCCAAATAAAACGACTGTGAACAAGGTTGTTTTACTGATTAGCACGACTTGAGCCAGAGAGGAGGAACTAATCAGTGAAATCAGCGCCTGTTGTCTTTGCTTGGCCACGCTCGGCCCTCAGCGACACATAGCTGAGTGAATACTCCCGGCCCGCCCGCCGCTGATCCGGCCCGTCCCTTGGGTGTCTGATCCGCTGCGTCACCTCTTCCCTCTCCCCTCCCGGTTGCCCGGAGGCGACGGAGGCAGAGTCGCTCAGCCTCGGCTCACCGCAGGTCTGAGCCGATGCTCCTTTTAAACAGGCTTCACCTGGCACGATGTGCATGCAGGGCGACCGCCCTACATCTGTATGAGCCGGGCGCGAGCCCCCCTGTGAGGAGGGTTTCACCCTGCTGAAGCACTCTCAAGCATGATACTAAATGCTTCGCGACTCTCTTGGTGCTATTTTGTAACCCAGCCTGACCTTTGACCTTTGGCTTTAAAGGTGCACTATGTAGTTTTTGGGAAGAAATTTTGATTTTTTTTGTCCCCAAATGAAATTTTTATGACTGAATAAACAACCTAAAAAGTACAACACAACCCCATACTGTTTGACTTTGTTTATATGTGGCGGACCCTGCCACCTTTCTAGCTTCAAACAGTGTTCTGGGACCTTATTGTCCTCTGAGATCAGCTTGTTTACTTAGTTATGGGAAAGATAAATAAATTATAGTATTATTACCTCGTTAATATTGCAAATATGAAAATTCTGAGTTTGACTGTCTCCTCCAACACTACATAGTGCCCCTTCGAAGAATCATGGTGCTTTTTACAAACACCGTCATTAGCCAGCAGGAGAGGACGACACTGTACATCCTCAAGTGTAACATCTGAGTCGGGGCTCATGGGTTTGCTCTAAAACACTCAGATTTCAGTCAGAGAGAGGTTAGCGTTCGCCATCAACTCTGCTCACCAAAGTGTGTTATCGTCAACTCACTAAATCCCAGAGCCCGGTTAAGATTGAAAAAGATCCCATTTGTTCCACAGTTCTCCCCCTTCTGTCAAATTTACAATGCCTTTGAGATTGCTTCGTTGCTATAACTCACATCCAGAAGCCCCCCTCTCCCCCGCTCCTCTCCCATAAAACCACAGCAGCGGTGGAGTCATTCTGCCCCTGGGGTAAGAAAACAATGCTGCAGTGGGAACTTTAGAGCATCACCACCCGTGGCATTTACAGTTTTTTTTTTTTTTTTTCCTGATCGCCCGCCGGAGCCAAAATGCCACACAACTCTGCATTCTCGACGCGCTCTGGGAGCTCACACATGCTAATGTTTTATTCACTTTTTTATTTTGCAAGAGCGGGTGCATCATGAAAGGGAAGGCCTCGCCTTGTAGTGCGCTGACACTGCCAACAAGCAAACATATGAAATATTAACAGCCAAACATCATCATCAGCGAGCGGAGAGGATGATCAAAAATCAGTGCGAAAAAGATCAGTTGTTGGGGCTCAAAAGTGTGTCCTCTGAGCCCATCTACGCAGGGGTTCATTCGTATTTTAGTGGTGTCCCTCTCTATAAATCACAGTGGTAACAGTCGAGTGTGATGCCCAGTGTGATGCTTGATGAGCAGTTCTTGAACAAGTCGAGCTGACCTAATTCAAAATCTCTTCTGGGCTGCTTGAGTCTGCTTTGACAGGTCAACAAGTAATCATTCCTGTTGATATCCTGTCTCTGCAGAAAGCAGGAGAAATGTGAGCGAAAGCTTTTGTATTCGTGCGAAAACCGTCTGAGAACCTGACGCGCAACCGCCTCAATCCCGCAGATTCTTCTGCAAAACGCTTTCTGAGCGGTCGTCCGTCTAGTTTACGAGCTTTTAAAATAAGGGTACAGTAAACGCTGACTGTAAATGAGAGCGATGCAACATAAAGCTGTCACAGTTGCTGAGGCTTTTACTGCAGTCTGCTGGTGTGAATTGGAGATAAGTCATCGCTGTTGCTTTTGTAAATAAGCACACACTTCGATTTGCGGTCCAGCTTGCATCATCCATGCGCAAACACTTGCCAATCTGACAGAAAAAAAAATATATAACCGATTCCAGATTCAAGCCATGTGTTGATATCCACCGAGCGAGCAGCGAAATAAAACGGGGTGCAAAAAAGGGCCTCCCTCCCTCCCCTCATTCAAACCCATCCCATGATCTGCCCTTCATGTTTATCCTCAGAGGACAAACATTAGTTAACCCCTGAGCTTTGAGTAACAGCCAGTGGTCCAGTTGGGGAAACGGGGCTGATCATCGCGCCGTGAGAGCCCACTGGGACTTGGAGGGCTGCTGCCGCTGCATTGATTTACTCGCTGACACCAGAATTGATGAGGGATCGGGCTGGCCACGGTCCAGGAGAGGCAGATTGGACAGGGGAGGGAAAAAGAAGGAGGCGAGGCAGAGAGATGTAGCTACAGCTCAGAGAGAGGAAGGAGTCACCGGGTGGGTGGTGGCGAGGGTGGGCTTCTCCCCGGAGCCGCACTCCCCCCGGTGATGGGTTGAGCTTCGGGGGCTGCAGCACTCTTGTTAAGCCATTGACCTTTAATTCACACTTGTCATCTAATGTGTTTCACATGTGTGTCCCTGTGGCGCTTCAGGTGGGGGGGTGGGGGGCCCGGGATTGATCCGCTCCGGTCTGCGTTTTTAAGCGTCCACGCCACTGATTGGTGGGTGTGAGCCCAGCGAGGCGGCACATCTGTACTGTGGATGGAGCCTCTGTGCTGCCGTGGGGGAGACAAGGTGGGGCAGGTGGGCATCCTCAATCAGCTCGTGGGTGTGACAACAACAGGGACAATAGCAACAGGGCAGTCCTTCAGCCGCAATGGGAGCACTGGGATGGCATCACACACACACACACACACACACACCAAACACAGCACACACAGAGGGAACGGGGCGTGCTGATACATGTGTATTACAATCAGAGAGCAAATTGATGCTCAGTGGAATTGCCTATTTAACAGAGCGGGTCCGCATTATATTAACAGCTTTAATTAAGCAAAACATGAATGGAGTCTTGCTTACAGATGTAATTTCATCCACAGGAGCAGCAGCAGCTTTAATGACTGATCTGCCGTTTAGACTGACGGGATGGACTGTATGATTCAAATTGTCAGGAAAACACACACACACACACACACACACACACACACACAGACTGTGCAGCCTGCCTGTGCTCATGGTGATTTTTCTCTCCCTCACACACACAATAAGGTGTTTCACTGCCAGATTCTGCTGCGTCCGAGCAGCTCCATTGTTCACGCACGGGACACAAAAGTACTGAGGGATATACAGTAATGTAGAAAAAGACGACGTACCTTCCACAGCCAGCACCACGGGGACGACGAGGCTGCACACCCACAGCAAGTAATCCATCGTCATAAAACAGGCTTTTGCAACATGAATAAAGGTGTAGACCGGACCCCCTCGGATGGATGGATGGAGACTCACGCACGGAGCGCCGCAGCCGAGCTTTGTGTTCCTCTGCCGGCTCTCATGTCTTCAGCTGTGATGCGGGCTCTCTGCGCCCCATTCCCGCCCGCACACAATCCTCAGGAGGAACCGAGCGCTTCTTCTCCTTCTCCCTCTTCTTCCTCGCGCTGCATTCAATCAGGTCCCCGTTATCCGCGAGTTGTGACCGCCGCCGCCGCTGCTGCACACACTGCGCCCTGCCTCACTCTCATTCTCTTTATCTCACTTTACCGACACAGAGCCGCGGTCCAGGGGCGCATCTCCGGGCTGCTGCCCTCCCCCGAGCAGAGGATGGAGAGCCGCGGGGTGAGGAGGTGTCTGCCCGCAGAGGCTCCACTGTAGTCCACTTTGGCCAACTCCGCGCGGCTGTTGCTCGCCTGCGAGGGATGTGCGTCGGAATGGCATCACTGGGACAGAGACACACAGAGGGGGCTGGGGGCGCGGGCGGCGTCAAGGCGCGCGCGATGGACGTCAAGCTTCCGATCAGGACTTTCAAAATAATAGCACATGCAATTTGTCACTTTATTTATGGGACGACGCGCATTAGTTCCCAACAATATGACGTAAGTGTGCAAGATTTAGCGAATGGCAGCCTCACCTTTGACCTTTGACTTTAAAGGTGCACCGTTTAGTTTTGGGAAATATTTTTTTTATATATTTATATTTTTTTAAGAAGAGAAAGATCTTCATTGACTGGTTTTATTTATTGTTCTTAAACAAACTAATAAACAAGCTTTCTTTGTTTTCATGACTGAATAAACCAAAGAAACAAACTGATCTTAAAGGACAAGACAATTTCATACTGTTTTTATATGTGGCGGACCCTGCCACCTTTCTAGCTTCAAACAGTGTTCTGGACCTTATTTTTCTCTGAGAACAGCTTGTTTATTCAGTTATAGGAAAATAAATATTTCTGATTTTGTATTATTACCTGACATATATTTCATATAGTAATATTCTGATTTCCTTCTCCAAAACTACATAGTGTGCGTTTAATGTTAATGAAAACTGTATTCTAGTCTTTTAAAGGTGACATTTCTACAGGCTACCATGTGTCTGCTGCTGCTGTCACATCAGCGTCCCTACATGGAATCAATAAAGTTAAATAAAGTAATCTTATCTTAATTTAAAGGATTTGTAGCTTTGTTAAAGGTAGAAACGTGCAGGAAATCCGTGTTATAGCTGGGTCTCTTGTTTTGATTATAATCTACTTTCTTCCTTCTTGTGTTACATTCTAATAAGTTTATATGTTGTTGTTAATAGCATGTACATTAGTTAAGCCATAAATGTTTAGGTTATGTTAATTAAAGGGGCACTATGTAGAATTTTAATATTAACAATATTAATGAGGTAATAAAACAAACTCACAAATTATTATTTTTTGTTCCATCACCGAATAAACAAGCTGTTCTCAGAGGAAAATGCGGTCAGACAAAACAGTAAAACAGTCTGAAATTGTGTTGTCCTTCAAGTTCAGTTTGTGTATTCAGTTTATTCAGTCATGAAAATGAAGACTTGGTTTATTTAGTATGTTCAGGTGTAAAAAATCAGTCAATGAAGAACTTTCTCTTTTGATTTCTTACCAAAAACTTCACAGTGCACCTTTAAGATCAGCCAATATTTTAACCTCTTTCACACAGTTTTCGTGTCTGTGGTCACAGCATTACCTCTGTATTGTCTCTTTGTTCACACCTCATATCAATATTAGTTAAAGGGCAGTTAAAGGTGAGTCACACCTGGTAGTAAATAGCAGCTGTGGACAGAAGATGACCTCATGCTGATGTCACAGCAGCTGACATCACTTATTGGTGAGCTCTACGCTCTGCTAATTTATTCTTTGGAATGATTTTCACCTAAAATAAATAAATAAATTAATGAATAAATCAATCAATAAATAATTAATTAAATAAATAAGACGAAAGAAAGAAAGAAAAAAACGTTTTTACGCCTTTATTTTGAAGTCAAAAGTGACACACTTCCGGTTTTGGCCTGATCGTCTCTCGGTGCTTGACTCATCTGGCGGGGGGGCGCGGAGGATGAGAGGGGGAGGAGGTGGGGGGAGGCTGGCCGGCTGGTTGATTGGTTGGCCAGCCGACTGGAGCGGCCACCAGCCCGCAGTGTTTGTCCGCTCTGGCAGCAGGTATCACCGGCCTGGACGCTCCGCTCACCGCCGCTAAATGCCGATCAATTGTGGCATTAAATGGACTGTGGTCGCATTGGCGGCGAGCGTCGATAGGAGCTCTGATAACAATGGATGCACAGCGCCTCCCGCGGGTTATTGAGTGGCCTTTGAGGCTGATACCGCACAATAACCACCTGTGATTTGAGCCACGCTCGGTGAGTTAACAAAAGCAAATCCACAGAGTTTACTTTGTCCGACCAGCCTGAAATCTCGCTAATGGACATCATTCAAAGGTTTCAGATCAATTTCAAAATAAAAGTCGACTGAAACCAGCGCCATGGGAGGAACAGACTGGATTGTGGGTTTCAGTTGTGGGGGTTGATGACAGAAGATACAGTTACTGCTCATCAAAGTGATGTCTGCAGTGCAAAACAGACTGCCCAACCCCATTAGTTCATGTCATACGTCGACCTTTTGCAGTCTCTGTCTTTTAGGTCCCTTTCCACCAGACCCACCCACTCTTTTGTCCCATGGAGGGTCCCAGTAGAGAGAGAGAGAGAGAGTGTGTGTGTGTGTGCGTGCTGGCTGGTAGTCGCTCTCAGCTCAGGGACAAGGCTCCCCTTCACACTGCTAATTCATCCCTCTGCGTGCCCCCACTCCCCGACACAGGAACACACACACACACAAAGATTTCCCCCCAAAAAACGTCCCTCTGTGCTTCAAACTCAAGACCCCCAGCTTTATCCTCCCCCCTCCTCCCCCCTCTCTCTCCCTCACCTCCTCCACCCCAAACTTTCCTTTGTCCCCCCGGCTTTGTGCGCTAATTAACTACAGTTCAGTTCCCAGCAGGCTTGGGTCAGCCTCCACTACTGAAACCAGTGATGGACAGCTCTCTTTAACCAGCTTTATTCAGGCTGAGAAAAAAACCCGTCAGACAGTGTCCTTCAGTGCAGTCATCACGAACAGGTCATGTAAATGATGATGTGTGACGGCGGTGGCTGCTGCTGCTGTGCGACTGTTATTTGTTAACAGTCCCTCATAGATCACTTGTTTGTGTGTGCGCTTAAAAGGCTCCTGAGAGACTAACAGAGTGTTTTGGACAGAATTTACAAACCTGCTAATGATTGCAGCTTTTGCAGCAGTCCTTGAATTCCCCCAGTATTTTAAAGTACACAGCGCAGTGTGTTTTCATTATCCCTCTTATTTTGAAATGTCCTGACAAGCCAAATTTTGACTGATGGGGCTTGCGGCGTGCCAAGCCCGTTACAATTGCCTTCCTTGTGCAGAGAAAAAGGCTCCGATTGTATCTGTCTGACTGCAAAGTGGCCTCGTGCAGACGCAGGCATGCCTTCCAGTACGTCTCGTACTGTATCTTCAGGTGTTGTGTTCCAGCGCAACCTCTCCAATCTCCAACATGATGAACTGGCAGTCAAATCCTGAGATTTAAGCTGCTGACTGGACCGGGATTGTGTGTGCTTCAGTTGTTGCCGCGACAGGTGGAGTAAAGAATTGCAGCTCTGGAGAGGCTTCCCATCCTGCTGCAGATGAGAAATCAGTTCTCGGGCTCAGGGGGAAAAATACATATTTTACAGAGCATGGAGAGGAGACACGAGGAGCCGAGGATGAAGTGGAGGGAATGAAAACGAGCTCTGTGGGACAGCGGTGTTAAGCTGACAAGAGGAGATGACAGAACATCTCCACAAAGCCAGACTGTCTCCTGCAGACTACTTGTGAATTATGGAGTCAGTCCAGTCCACCATACTGTGTGTGTATTAAACATGAATGTGCACATACAACTTTGTGTGCATGCTGCTGGGGATTTATGTCGAACACATGCCGCCATTTTTCTATTAAATTTACACAAATGCAATTCCTTGCCGGCGTTTTAAGCTCATGATCCGATGTATGTTGTATATTTCTTTGTCTTGACTTCAATGAAAAATGTAAAGCACAAAAAAGCTAAAAGCACAACTCAGATTTATGATTCATATTGTTCCCGGATGCATAATTTACAAGATATACAGCAGGGAAGAATTCGCTTACGTAAGATAGTCACAGGAATCTGTCAATCCATTAAAGAATAATCAACAATTTCCGGGTGTTTGTAATTATAAATGGCATAAATCTATTCCACCACAATTCTGCAGTACAAACACTTTCAACTTGAAGAAAACATTCTTACCACAGGGTCCATTTAGGAGCTGTCCTGGTGCTTTCGATCATATCACATGATCTTCGTCAGCAGCAGGAATTAGCCCAGTTGTCACTGAATTGCAGTCAGATTTCCATTTTCAGGACTTCTTCTCATCTTCTGTATGCAATCTGAACATACTGTACACTATTTAATGACAGCTAGCCTGTCTCATCGCAACGAACAACCATGTAGGTCGACAGTGAAAGCAGCTTATTAAGACCCACATATACAGTATCTTGTTAAAGCTGTTTACCAGCGGTGCAACAATACGGAAAATCTGCATGTGATTTTTTTTTGCATGACGACTACGCACAACGGGTCGGGTACGAATTATCCACGGTGCTGTGCTCCATTTGCGTACACTTCATGATCAGATTTGGTCATTTACGTTTCATGAATGAGGCCCAGTAAGTTCCCTCTGGAGCCCAGAAGCTGGCTACATGAACATCTTCATTGTATCCCAGCTGCTGGAAGCCATAAACTGTCCTTTACTGCTGAGGTGGTGTTTGTCATATCTCCCATTTCAACCTGGACATCAGCTGAAACAAAGGATTTCATTGGTCAAACATATATTTTGGAAATCCACTAACATCGATGTCCGTCCAAAAATCCCCACCCCCCGCACACACACGATATGTTAATAAGTGTAATACTCTGATAAACATCAGCGGTATTTATTTTATTATTTTCATGGGAATAAGTTAAGGATAAAATGCCAGTTCATGGTGAAGTTAAAATTCACATAAATAATTATTTGATATAAATAAGATAAATAATAATGTCTGTTTAAAATGTGTGACTTTAAAATATAATTTCATGGGTTCTGAATGCTTTTAAGAAGTTCAAAAGTACTTCTGATCACGTGTTAGAGTTCATGACCTTTTTAAGAGATTTACACTTCCGGGTAGAGGAGGTGTAAGGAGGAAGGAGCCGAGAGTTAATGGCGGAGCAGATAACAGCGGATTGTGTGTGTCGTCAGTGTCGTGTTTTATGAGTAACGGACTGTGGACTGTTGTCGGACGACGTGCTGTGAGTGTGGGAGTTGGACTCTCCATCGCAGGCGAAGTGTCGGTGTTTTATTGGACACGAAGCAAGTTCGGCTAAGTTAGTTAGCAGGAGCTAGGCTAACGGCGCGGTCATTGTCGAGCGGAGACCGGCGTTGGCGGGAGGAGCTGTGCTGGGTCGCCACGGGGAGTGGCGCTGACGGAGGGCGCCTTGCTGCTGCAGAGAGACGGAGGTTCAACGCTGCGAGCTGCTGCGGGCAGAAA
Organism: Pagrus pagrus; assembly: GCF_965226575.1. Classification (NCBI taxonomy): domain Eukaryota; kingdom Metazoa; phylum Chordata; class Actinopteri; order Spariformes; family Sparidae; genus Pagrus; species Pagrus pagrus. Next base: position 22,536,244 of record NC_140196.1, on the reverse strand, counting down.
CGTTTGCCACCGGGACGAGGGAGTGATTCTTCAGCTTCGGCCTGGTCCTGCTGACCTCACCGACACACAGAGGTACTGTTACCAAAGGTCTCCATCATGAGCTCCAACTGAAGCGCGCCAACGAAAGTTTGAGACTCCAGAAAAACTGTCATTACCCGGGTCCTTTTATTTTATTTCTATTTTTCTCTCTTCGATAAAAAGTGCTTGAGTGTGTTTTCACTTGCGTATTTCGAATACAGTTTCTAAAATTGATCACCTGTGTTTGTGTCATTGAGTTGTGTTCATCATTTAAGCATTTGATTCTGTGCTACATGAGTAATAGTGTTTGCAGGTCAAGGTGTGTTCCCACTAGTCTTCACCTAGTTATTATTGAGAGTGAGAATCATACTTTGCCCGAGGCAGTGATTCACTATTTGAAATGTTTCTTTTACCACAAGATATTGAATGAGGGTTAAGGCTTCATCTTAAAGCATAAGGTGGGTTTTAATACACAAGCCGGTGGTAAAAGGGTTACATAAGAACCCATGAAATCAGTTTTATTACATTTCTGTTAAAATTTTTAGGACGAAAATCTGTGCTTGCTGTGAAAAGGCTGTTAGGTTGCGACCTCTAGTGGTTGCAGTAATTATTACAGCTCTAAAGGAGGAAGTGAGGAGCAGCAGAATGAAGAGCAGTTGTAAAGGTTCATGTCCAGTGTGAAACCGACAGCAAACGATGAGTTCTTTTAGCCTACAAACAACATAACGCATCGCATCGCATCGCATCGCAACGTAAGGTAACGTAACCCAAACCACAATGTTTTCCTAAACCTAACCGAGTAGTTTTAGTGCCTAAAGCTAGCCACCTGTTGTGAGCAGGTTTTTGTACGGCTACAACAAAAAGGATTTAACAAAGTAATTACTGAACTATACAGTCAGAGGTAGGCTTTCATTACCATTGGACAGAGCCGGGCCAGCTGTTCTCCCCTTTTTCCATCAATCAAGACATCAATCTTCTCATCTGACTCGAACCGAACAAGCACATTTCACAAAATGACGAACTCCCCCTCTAAATACAACGTTTAATTCGAGCTGAGCGAAAGCCTCCGAGCTTCACGCCACAGTGGAAATATAAGCACAACCGACAGAACTGACTCGGTTCATAACAAGAGCGTGTAGATGATTTGTTTTCTTTAGGGCTGCTGATGAGAGGAAACTGGAAATGATCTGTCAACAAACTCTGGGAGTTGTCCCCAAAGTTAATGGGGGACAACACTGACAGATAATGAGGGAAAAACAATCAGGGAAAGACTTCGCCCAAAGAGTTTTCACACCATTCTGCATATATTTGAATATCTGTCATATCTGTCTGAGCCCCTTGTTTGCTAACAAGGCCAAAATAAAGAGCTCACAGTCGTCACGAGCGCCGCCGAAACACGACATGAAATAGTGCAGGAGTGGCGTTTTGCTTCATTGATTGCAGAAGTAATGATACATGATTACGCTCAGACAGGGAGCTGGCTGTTAGCTGGTGCTTAAGGGCACGAGCACTGCTGGGCTTTTCACAAACTGCTGTCAGCGTGTTGTTCTGTGCACCGCTGATTGATTAAATATGAATTGGAGTTGGTTCGGGGGAGCTCGCCGTGTTTGTCTGAAACCGCTCCCGAATCGAGTCTTCCTCATGAAGCTGTCAGTGTCAGCCACAGCTCCAGGTTGGGGGTGTAGAGCTCCACCAAAAACACCGGCTGCACTTCCTCTGACTCCCGAACTTCACAGCTAATTAGTGGAGAGCTGTCAGTTATTTTATGGGAGCTTGCATAATGGAGGATTTCAGCAGGAGATTTCAGGATTGCAGGTAATCTGAGGCACAAATGAGCGGAAGCCCTACATGTGAAATGAAGAGCGCTTGTCCAGAGAGTGAGGCAACACACAGCAAAAAACTAATTAAGAACAATTCCATTTTAGTGGGCACAGACAGTTTCAGCAGAAGTCTTTTTTCCTTCAGAATTATTCACAGGAGGCGTTATTGATGATTCGCCACATTCGGCAATTTTCCCACCATTCTCCTCCTCCATTATTCATCCACCTCTACTTTTTAATCTCCTGCGAGCTGACTCAGAACTCCACTTCCATTTGCAGACTGTTCCTCCTCTATGCTCATGTCTGTAGCATTGATTAAATGGACCCCAGTGGGCTGGGGATTACATCGGGGTCTATTTGAAATGGCATTTCTACAGTGTTTTTCCATTACTGAGCATACTATTGGAATTTAGATAAACTGGGTCTGGGTAAGCTGTGTTGATTTCTGAGTTTATTTGCCTGGCTCACATGGGGTCCATTTGCTGCAATTTAACAATTACTGGCTTTGGCGTGTTTGCTAATTTTGCAACGTTCACATCCCTCACCAGCCTAGAGCGCAGCCAACTGGGCTCCCACAGGAAGGCCGGGGAGAGGAAAAGGGAATAGTGGAGGCAGAAAATGAATACAGACAATTGTTTTTCATCAGCTGAGATGGAGCAGGGACACGAACAAAGAGCACTGAGACAAATTAGATAACAGAGGACGGACAGTGAAAGACAGCGCGCCTGCACTGTATCTGTCGCTGCTTCTGTCTTGTAAACATGCTCGTGGTTTTAAAGTAGTTTTAGAGACATAATTCAATCTCAGGATTTTAATATTTATAATATTAATGAGGTAATCACACAGGCTCAGATATATTTACTTCTCCCATAACTGAGTAAACAAGCTGCTCTCAGAGGAAAATAAGGTCCCAGAACGCTGTTTGAAGCTAGAAAGGTGGCAGGGTCCGCCACATTAACAAAGTAAAACAGTATGACACTGTGTTGTCCTTTAATGTCAGATTGTTTGTTCACTTTATTCAGTCATGAAAACAAAACAGCAAACAGAAACTTTCTCTTCTGATTCCCCAAAACTACATACTGCACCTTTAACTGTGAGCTGGTTGTTAGTAAGTGCAGCCACAGCAGGTCAGAGTGACGTACTCTGTGCGAGCGTGTGGTCACTAGAGGTGCGTCTGATCGCTCACTGAATGCAAAGCACTCCCATCATGTAATTCATGTTCTGGTCATGCTGCATTTCTCACACATGCAGATGTGAAACATGACATCTAAAGCTTCTTCTACATCTATTATTAATGCATGGTAATGCTCAGTAGCTGCAAAACCTGAAGGCATCTGACCTCCTCATCACTTTGGATTTTCCTCGACAAGTGTCCAGGTAAGCTGTGCCTGCTGCACTATCTAACAGCTTCTCCACTTCACCCCACAGGTTGAGTAAATTGGTGTCAGATGGTTTTGCTCCTCACACTCCTCATTTGGAGTCAAAACTGTCCGGCGCTCCGGTGTGTCCCGGCTTGGTTTTGGCAGTCATTCCAGCTAAGGTCCACACTTCAAGAGAGTATTCTCTCACCCAGCACAACCTGTAAAAATGATTTGAGTCAGACAGCAGCAGCAGCAGCCTCCACTTCAGGGTCTACTCGAGCACAAAAATCCTCACGCAGGCTGAGCAGACTGCTGCAGAGGCTGCTCATCTGTTCCCCTGTCGATTCATTCAACCAGTACAAGACGTCCTTTGACCTTTTCTGGCAACCCCTGCTGATCAGGTCGAGCCCAAATTAACCCAAAATATGACGCTGCTGAAGTTTTACTTAATCATGCCCATATTTTTGTGTTGGGCAACACAGCGCACAGGGTGATTATTCTCAGTGATGGAGGAAGTTTTTATCTAAAAGTATCAATATGACAGAAAAAAACGCACATCACAAAGCAGTGAAATGCTCATTGTTTGTCAGATTTCTTATGTTAGCATACAGTAAGTCATCAGCATGATGATAATTCACTTGTCATATCTCATCAGTCATATTTCACTCTTCAGCTGCTAAATGCTCCACCATGTTCGTGAGCTATTTGCCAACTGTGTCTGCTGCTCTGCTGCTGAGCAGGTAGAGTACAGCTTTTTTTTGTCTAAAAAAAACCAGCTGCAACCCCTGAGAGCGGCCAGACTGAACCTAAACAGTAAAGTTTGGGCCGCGCAGCCAAATAATGAGCTGAAACTCACTGTAAAGTTCAGTACAGCTGAGAGGGGCAGAGAGTCCGGCTATAACTCTCTGTAGGTTTATCACTGGCAGTGACCTCATTCACATTCGGTGCGTTGTTTTTATAGAAATAATGATTACAGCTGCTTCAGTGTCAAAAATAAAGGAAGTGATTGCAGACTGAGGCAGGTTGGGATGGAGCAGTTAAAGGGGCTCTGTGGAACGTCTGTGTTGTGCTGGAAGCCGGTCATTAGTTTATGTTAGCGGACTCCATTTCTTAACTTACGTTAGCTACTGTTGCTATCTGTTAGCGGAACGGAGACGAGGAACTCGGGCATAAAGTCACATCCTTTCAGTTGTCAAGCCCTTCACAAAGAAACCAACAGTCCAGCAGCATTAAACAACTTTAAACACTTGATGTGTTTGGTAGTGCGAGCCGTCACCCAGAGCGCTGGAAGTGGTACAGTAGCTTCTCCTGTTCTGAACTGGACCGCCTCTTTTTGGAGTTCTCTGTCCTGATTGGATAAAGCGGGCAGGGATACCAGAAGATGTATTTTCTCTTTTACTGCGTGATTAGGGGGAGGAGAGACATGGGTTACTGACCAAACACTGTGTAACACTGATCACTGTTGGAATATAGAGTTATTAAACAGTTATTTGAATAAGAAAACAACACTTACAGCAGCTTTAAACAAACCGTCCACAGGCTTGTATGGACAACGGAGGGAGACGGGGAAGGTTTCATGTTTCACGTCACGATCTGCTCACATATGGCCGATGACAAAGTTATTAACACAGGTATATTGTTACGTAGAGCCCCTTTAATATTTTCTGAACAATAAATCAATTGCCTCTGTATAATGTGAGGTTTGCATGGGTCCAGACCAGACCAGACCAGAACCATCAATTTGACTGATTCGTCAGCCATCGTGACATGACACAGCAGTCTTACAAAGCAGGGCGATCCAGTGAGCTCTGCGGAGGGACGAACAATTAGCCAGTCGTGCCAAGGCAGACAGGTTGGTCTCTTGTGACTGGTCAGACATGAAGATGGAAGAGGGAGTGTAACGAGGTGACAAGTCAGTCTGACGTCAGGCAAATAAGAGGCGTCTCTGGTCGTTCTGAGCCCACTGAGATTTCCCACTGACTCTGCAGCTCTACTGAGCTTTTTAGCCTCTTTAACTCCTGGTTCTGTTTTTCCAGCTCATGTGCAGTCTGGTTCAGTGGCCAGCAGGCAGCTGTTTAACAAGCTCTGATAAACCCACCGTACACTACCTGCCCAGCATGAATCAGCAGACAGACAAAGTTAACAACTAGACAAAGAACGTCACTGTTCTTCACTGCGACACAAACATGATGAGATTATAATGTTGCTCTGCATCTGTTGGATGAGTGAAAGGACGTCCGCTCGCTCAGATGTTACCTTTAAGAAACACCAACCCGACAGATTAATCCATGCTGCCTTCCATGAGCTTGTATTAGTTTGGTGTTCGCCTGCTCACACTGAGACTTCTTACTGCCTCCACCAACTGTAGGAGCTGTGCATCAAACAGACGTTACTTTCCCCCAGGTACCCACCGAGCATGACCTCACCGGCCTCAGTTGAGGAAAAAGCAGAGGAGTCAATATGTGGGTCGAAGGCTCTGTGAAACCTTTTCATAATGAGGTCAGCGTGATGCCGTGTGCCCCGAGTGAGTGTGCGTGTGTGTGAGTCAAGACGCCTTGAGAAAGTTTTATTTCATGTTTGAGCGGATTAGCTGGACCAAACCTCCGGGAGCATTGCAGGCTGCAGCAACGTGCATGTAGCAATGTAGCAGAGATGACTCCACAGCCAGTTCTAAAGGTAGTGGTGATGATGATGAGCGCTTGTGACTGTCTGCCCCCTCCGAGGCCTCCTCTCCTCCGCACCCTTGTGACGGGTGGTGACACGGAGCCTGGTTGTTATACAAACTTGAGATTTTGGGTGGGGAAACAGTAATTTTTTGTGGCACGAGGACAGGGGGAATATTACATCATGATGCAACCTGCTGTATGTTTCTGCAGGTATTTGCCTTATGCCTTCAGTGGAGGATCACTCCATCGTGGAACGTGAGCACCTCCTAGTGTCGGAAAGGTGAAGTGCAGCTAACACAACACCGCATACTTATTCTGAGCAGGTTTTAAGAATAAAGGCCATTCACACTGAGTAAATGGCAATGACACGACAAATAATTGTACTGGGAGAAGTGAGTTTGCATACTAAATCCACCTGAGTTTTCAGTTTGCTGTTAGTGTACACTGTTGTCCCACAATGCAATGCACATTATAGAAAGGAGCAACTAGAGAAGCTACTCACAGCTGCAAACGATCAGAAAATCAAATGTCATTACAGCCGCAGTTTGATTATTTGTTTTCAAGCTCTAAAATGTCATTTATCAGCATCATACAATATGCACAGCTGTGCATTCAAACATCATTCATAGTTCCAAACAATGTTACAGCTATGAGGTTTATGTTGTTTTTTAATGACATAAAGATGGATCTATAGTCATTACACATGTATTGATGATTCTGATATTTGTTTAGTGCATATTTTGGACTGTTTCTTGCTTTCTTTCTGAGTTAGATGAGAAGTTTGACACCTCTCATCTGTATGGGATGTACGAAGCTACGGCCAGGAGACTGTTAGCTTAGCTTAGCTCAAAGACTGTCACTCACTTCTGCATTAAGTAAGAATTTGCCATCGGTTGATTTCACACACACAAAAATTGAGGGCAGCACATCACCAGATTAATTGCTAACTGCGGATAACCGTAGCTGCCGTTATCTAGTTAGCTCAGTTAGCAGTGCATCTAGTGGTCCAGAATGGGAGCTCAGAGCACCAGAGGAGTGTTGGTGTTTACACCTCGAGCACTGAGGCTAGGTGGTTAGCACGCTAACTTGAGCAGATATCTCTGCAACACAATACATAGACGTCATTAAGTCAAACTAAAATTATTACATATTGCTCCTTTAATCAGTGCTCAAGGCACTGATAGTTATTTTGTTGCTTCTGGGAGAGCTTGGCTCACTGTTTTCAATCTTTATGCTAACAGTCAGCTAACTCCGCCGTCTCATCTGATTCTAAAAATTAGGGCTCCAGACTAACTTTTTACACTTGTTGCACTGGTGTGTCTAACTTTTTCATTTAGGTGCACCCACACATAATTTAGGTGCACCCAATAGTAGCCTACATTTAATTGTAACTTCTTCACACATTTTGTAAATGATTGTAAACAGGAATAAAGATGCAGATAAATGTCTTTCTACATTTAAATCACAGCACACACAGCAAGAAATCATAGTATCCTAAGTGTTTTCCTATGTCTTACTGGGATAATGGCTGGATGTGCAGTCCTTTTGGAATTATTTTGGATTTGCTTTGTTTTGTTTGGTAGAATAGATAGACCTGCGCATAGATCGTATCACTTCCTGTCAGGAGAAAAATAAAAAGTACTCCTATTCCTACTAATTTCTTTTATACCGGCAGCCAAAACAGGAAGCTGTGGAAATTAGTATATCGTACACTCTGTGTGCCATTAGCTGTATGGAATCAGACGGTTTCGGTCTGACTGTGGAGTCAAGAACAGAGTTTTCAGACTACATCTGACCAGCTTGTGACCGCTACCAATGCTCAGCTAACAGTGAAAAGACCAGATGGGTGACCGAGTTAAAATGTGGGATTTTGTTTCTTTTTTGTATGAAGTGAGCCAGAGGCGGAGAAGAGAGCCCTCAGGGTCCCACGAGAGGTCGGCTTGTAACAAACAAACAAAGCTGTCATGTTGCTGTGATGGCAGGAGTGCATAGTGCAATGAACCCAGAACTGTGATGCTGGATGTAGAGTCAGGGGCTGGCTTTGAAGCTACAAACTGGATCTTTGCTGCGAGGCAGAGCAGCTAAGGTAAATGAAACAATATAGTGGCCTAAACCATAAAGAAGGTTATGTAAAAATTCCTAGAATTTAATCTATGTTGATTTTCCCTGAAAAGTCTCAGGTCAGGCTGAGTGAACTAATAAATTCATTGTGGCAGGGCACCCTGAGTCATGGCATGCAGCAGGTGTGTAGCACCTGTCACATCGTCTTGCGTTGACTTAGAGGTCTATTTAAAGGCCTTCATGCCCACATGATGACCGTGAGAATGTTGACTTGAATTGGTTCCTCTCTGTGTATATTCATGCTCAGTGGAGAGTCTTCATTCCTATCCCACATGAGGATTATGTGCTGCGCTTCCTGCATGTTGCTGTGCACTCCACGCTGTCGCGATGCCGTTTTAACACAGCTGGGAACATCTGTAAAAGCAGAACCGGGCCAGCGAGCTAAGCTGTCAGCTCTCATGTGTGAGTGATCACTGACCGCCCTTTCTGAAGAATGTCCTTGATAACAAATTCTCACAGTGTTTGAAGTGAGCCAATAACACTGCTATGTGCTCTTCTGTAAAACTGGGGTTGCATCTTAAAAAAAGGTTGGAGAAGCACAAGTACAGCAGAGTGTCACTGCTGTCCTCTCCAGAAAGTCAGTCATGACAGGAAGTCTACCAACCTCTGCAAAACAGGGGATAAACATAATCATGGATTACACAGTTTTGAGCTGTCGAGGGGGACCGATAGCTGAACTGCACCACCAGGATGCCATGCTGATGCTATGACGCCGCTATGACTGAGGTTATTTTAGCTCATCCTGATATCTTCCTGTTGCACCGTCAGGCAGCATTTTCTGAATTGAATACAGATACAATCATTCTGCTTAATGAAAACCAACCGTGTCATGAATTTGTAGACAGTAACTCCAGCAGTGCTGTGCAGTGTCAGACCAGCATGACACAAATATATCATTTAAAGGTGCAATGTGTAGAGATTGGCCACCTGTCAAAGGTCGCTCCAAACAAATAGGGGGCAGCATATCACCAGGGTAACCGCCAAATGATGCCTACTGCACTCTTGTACACTACAGCAACTGCCTGATTTTGAGTAGTGCATACCAAGTAACTAACTCAAATTATGACAGTGAAACGGGTCATTTTGTGAGGGTTGGGATGCTCAAAATAATGTATCCACTGTTTTACAGACGCTTCTTTCACAATGTAAGCTTATGGGAAAAAGTCTTTTTGGGCCCATACATCACATGGCGATGTTATTTCACCATTTGGCCACTACGAAAACTGGCTTCAAAGCCTAGCACTCCGCCTGGGGGCTTGGTGCATACACAAACTTGTCCGGCATCTTGGACAGTTAGGTACGGCAACTCCACTATAACACACACATAACTACAGTAAATTGGGAATTAAAGATGTATCTTGACCAAACCAGAGGTGGTGTTTGCTGGATCAGTGGAAAGACAAATTAAGCCTGTTCTGTGATTATTTTGTTGTTTCTGTCGAGTCTGAAAAGTGTGTTTGACAATGAGTTAAAGGTGCAGTATGTAAGAATTGGCCTTCCTTTTTATTAGGAAATTAAGCTCGGCTCAGTTCGGTAGAAGAGAGCAACTTGAAATCAGAAGGTGTTTAGTTATAAATTCTGTTTAATAAGGAAAATAGGAGTTGAAGTATTTCCTTTCCCTGCAATTTGTGGGTTCATTTTGTTAGCTGTAAAGAGCTAAGAGAGCTTGTGAAACATAGCAAACTCACCGCCCGCATACATGTCTCAGCTGAGAGTTTATAGTCTCTCGCTGTCGAGTTGGAATCTTAAACTCATGTTGTTGTCAGCGTGATTATGATAAATAGTGTTTGTGATATGGTTTCAAATTAGGTTTTGAGAGGTTTACACAAGTAAGAGGGTCATTCAGTCTGTCATGTAAACTGAAGTGGTCCTTCAAGAGAAGATGAAGTAGAAAATCAAATTCTCACTAAAAACAGACCTGTTTATGTTAGTGACCACATATTCAGCCCATTAAATCTAGGATCCAGGATGATTTTCATCACTATTATGAGGTTTACACACGACACCAGTATCATGGGTGTATTAAGTAAAATGGGATTTAATGAATTTTAAAACAGAACTGGCTCATGAGAGATCCCACAGGTCCACTTCATTACTAAAACTATTTTGTTTGGTAGCACAAACTGCTGGGGATGAGGTTTTATAGGCCTATTTGTGTATGTTTGTAATGATATTTGTGGTATTTTGCCGGCACTTAAGTGACTCACTGCTGGCACTTTGTTCTATTTTGGAGTAACACATGCTAAAATGGCCGAATTGAGTGTTTCCAGCATTACTCAGCCTGTGAAAACAGTTGTTTCATGTCTCTGTGGCTCTGGAGGAGCTCTACGATGTTTGAATAAAGAACTCTTACAATACCCTCAGGGTCATCTCAGCATGAGCCTGAGACTTAAGACCCCGAAAACCTTTTTTTCCAATCACCTCCTAACCAAGACTAATGGAGTCCTTCAAGAGAACTGTTTCTGCAATAGTTTGAACAATTTGGGTTATTTAACATAGAGAGAGTTTCTGTCATTTTAAACTTCTCACTAATTTAACAGGCAGGACTGAACTTCACCTCAGCTTATTCCAGTCACTGTTCTCGAGAAAATTCACAAACAATATGGCGCTCTGTGTGCTTGGCAGTGGGCAGAGCCTGGTGCTTCCAGAGGAATAAACACCGGGGGTCAAGGAGAGCAGAGTTTGTTTTTTGAACTATTGGGACTAAAACGTGGATTTATCTTGACTCTTGCCTGCCGTTTTGCCAGTTAGCATAGAGTTAGGTGAGGCGTAATGTGCTGATCTTTATGTGTAAACACAAATAGCCTTGTTAGCCTCAGCCAGCCTGGTAGCATCCAGACAAGCGGCCTTGTTTAACTAACTAGACCCGCTTCAGCTCCACCCACGCTCCACCACCTCTTTGCCCATTTTTGATCAGCCAGAAGTTAGGGTTGAGTCAGACACTGCCAAGACGGTGACAGCCGGTACCTCCCACTGACGTCATGGTGGCTCTGTCCACTATGTTACACAGTCAATGAGTGTGACACATCAGAGGCCCTGATTGACAGCCAGAGTGAAGAAGAATAACAAGAGAGAAAATGGATGGCTTTCTTGTCATCTCATTTTTAATTTTGTGACCGGTCTGGTTTAAATGTGTGTGTTGCTGCTTTTGTGTAATTTCACAAAGTTTCAAATGAATTCTTGAATCATTTTGTTCACAAATATTTCATGAGCAATAGTTGTCAAATATCATTTGGCAAGCTTGATCCATCCTTTGTACGTCACCCTCTGCTGTCTTGGTTTTGACCGTTCTTTTATTCCATCTGTCTCCTGTGGGTCCCTCAATTTTATGGAAGTGCAATAATAAATCACTGAGCTACAGGCGGAAGTAATTTAAGTGCAATGAATAATGTCCGTTGTGTGTTGTTGGCTATTGATGATTTAAAAAAAAAAACCCTTCCTGCTGCCTCAAGCAGTGTAAATCCAGCTGCATAGTCACTCACAGGGATCTGAAGGAAAAACACCTTATAGCAAAGAACTAAAGGAGAGGCTAATTAAAGGATAGTTAATTAATTAAAGAAAGTAAAGAAAGTTTGATTTTTACGATTTAAAATCTGAATGATATCTGTATTTTACGAGCTGGACCATAAAATCTACTTTTTAGATTTTACATACATTTTAGATACATTCTACCCTTGAGGCTAACATTAGCTTGCATGCTACTGTTGACAGAAACTTAAAATCTTACCTCCAGATTTCACTGAAGGATAGAAAACCTGTGTTGACCGAGTCTCCCCACTCATCCAGACTTGTTTAACCTTCTTGTTTGTTTGTTTTTCTCTCACTGCAACACGTTACCACAGCAAGTTGTTGCACTACGCTAATCTCCATTTTGTTTACGTCTACTTCCCCACGAGATCACGTTTAAGTCCGTCGGTTCACACCTGGCATTAAAAAGCATTTCAATACGCACCTTGAGTGACCACTTGTTATCGGATCTCTATATGCAAATAAACGCCGACATCATTGGGACTCATGGACAATGTTTTTTACACAAGCAAAGAAGTAACATGACGTAACGTGCTGAATTTACAAGAAGGCCTGAATAATTAAGTATTTGTCATAGACAGCAGAGAAAAGTGTTATAAAACTTATATAAAATACCTCACTTTTTACAGTTCGCTTTGAATATATTGTTAAGAGCTTCCCATTTGTTTTTGTATATAGTGTTTTCAGTGTTTTTAAAATTTCTTTATAGTTGTTTTTAACTTGTGGGGTTAGCCTGTCAGCTAGCCTAGCTGGCTTCATAAAAATCTCTGCATATACACACAATAGTAGAACCGTTCACCACCCTTCTCTCTGATTTTTGATTTCAAGCGATTATCCATCTTTACTGCTCACTTTCACTTTCATTTTTGAAAGCAGCTTCCAAGCAGCTAATGTCGTTAACATTTATCTGTCTATTTAAAGGATCAAAAAAGTTCAAAACACTTGATAAAAAAATGAACAGTTAACTATTAACAATATGAATAACACAATCTGTGAAAGTGAAGTATTTGAACTAGGTTTCAGATTTAAAAAGCACCACAATAACTATAGACGTATACTGTTGATAGACAACACACATAACTTTTAGCGACATTAGCCACCCACATGCTTTTGAAATGTGTAATTCATGTTAATTGATAAATTCACACAATCTAAAATCGATGTCTGTACAAGCAGTCCTGAAAACACAGTAAAAATCAGTTTTACTATCTCTGTATGATTTCTCCACCCTCCATCCTGCAGCTGCGCCTCTGAAGAGCCACTCGTCACAGTGTGACGTAGGATGCACTCCAGCAGCTTCTCCAACTGTGACTCCGTCCATAATGGACACTGTGATGGAGGCGTGCTGCTCTGACTGGACAGACTCACAGGGGGGCCGTAGAAACACAAAGAACATCTCCACTGGCCCTTTGCATAAATTGACTCATTAAAAAGTAGACAGTCGCTCGCAGACACCAACTTGCAGATGTATGTTAAAGATGTGATTAGAAATGTTGAGAGTGCTCTTAAATGTCAGATTTGTTTAGAAGCAGCTGCATTCACTGCTGTAAAAGTGCCAGCGTCCAAGTACCCTGCTGCTATGTGATCATTTACTAAATAAAGATCTCACATTAGAAGCTGTTGGTTTGAAATTCAAACAAAGACTCTTTTATTGTTTTTTTAAGAACCCTGTGATTTGTGTTTCTGAGGTTTTAAGGTTATAATAAAAGCATTTATATACTTTTTTGAAAAAAGGGTTTAGTAGAAAGCAATTATCTAGGAAACAGCACACATTTACTTGCTTCTATAATTAAATAAATAAATACTTTAGATTAATGGATTGGTAGGGGGTTGGTTTACAGCTTGAATGCGTGGTCGCTTGGAGAATAGAGGTGGAGCTGCATAGGTTTTAAGGGATTGTAATAACAGTACATCTCATGGCTATGTACAAGAAGGACAGTGGAAAGCATGCACATGACCTGCACAGCTCACTTTGGACACAGTTGACAGTTGTAAGACTCCACAGTTCGATCATTAAAGGAGCATTGTAAGATATGGCCACAATGTTTGTTTGAAAACAATCAGAAATCAACTGAGCGTGAAGAAACGACAGTAATAATGTTATGGCAAAGACATCTATGTATTGTATTGCAGAGATGTCAAATGAAGTTAGCATGCTAACCAGATAGCCCTGGCCTGTCCTGTCTCGTAATACCACTTTATGCCAACATGAGGCGATAGTCCGATAGCCCCCGTATTAGCCAAGTCACAGTCATAGTCATAGTCTTGTCAGAGCTGCTGTAAATCGCCTCTGTACTGTATTTGTTGTAAAACTGACCTCAGTCAGTCTTGGAGGATGTGTTAAGTCCCAGTTTGGTGTCCGGCTATGTTCACTTTCTCGCAAGGCCGCCAAATCCAGTTGAGCTAGGTCCAGTCGCCCGTGGTCATCAGGCTTTAAAGCCAACTTTTGTAGTGGCCAAATGGTGTAATTACGTCCCGTGATGCACTGGGGCCCAAAAACTCTGTAAAACGATGGTTCTTTGAGCATCACAACCCCGGCTAAATGACTCGTTTGACTATCATAATTTGAGCCATTTGGTCCAATAACATTAACAAGTCTAGAACAGTCGCACGATTTAATCGGCATATTACCATTCAAGTTAGTTAGCCAGCTCGACTCCGCAGCTAACTCAGTCATGAGCTAATTAGTGAACGTAGCAAGCTACAGCCAAGGACAGCCAGCAAGGGGCAGCAGTTGTTGGTTATTTGGGTGATATGCTGCCCAATATATTAAAATTCTGGCCATATTCTACAAATCAAACCATTAAATCTCCAAGTCAGGTACACCTATTAAAATATAACAGTGAAACATACAGTAGCCTAAACTGACTCCAGACTGGCTTTTACCTTGGAGACATGATTCATGCAGTCATAGGTGCAGGTATACAGAACAGCTGTATATTATTAAAATAAGTCCTGCTGACATAAATCGTCCTGATAGCCAGTCTTATACAATGCTGCAAACAAAGGGGTGCTGGCGTGGAGGAAATGTCACACTGTGTGCTGCCGTCAGCCACCTCACAGAGGATGGTTTGAATTACTGTAGAAGATTATATTTTTCAACAGGAACAGGAGCATTTCCACTTCATCATTATTTCAGACACTTTTGTTTCCCCGTCATGCTGCTGCTGTACCCCGCAGGCTTCAGGTTCTTTAACTTTGTTTTTCTTTCACCAAATAAAAAAGGCTTTTATGCAGCGAGAGGTATGTTTTTTTATGTTACAGACATGACATCCTTAAAGTGTCAGGTTTAAAACTGTCTTAAAGGGGCTCTATGTAAAATTTGTAGCCGTTTACATGTATGAATCACTTTTCTATTGGCAATATGTGAGCAGATTGGGAATGAGACCTTCGTTTAAGTTGTTTAAAGCTGCCGGACTGTGGATTTCTTTGTGAAGGACTCGGGTTGGATTAACGTAAACTACCGACTGGCTTCCAGCACAACACAGAAGTTCCACAGAGCCCCTTTAAAAACAATTTAAACTGTTTTTAGTGGGCCGTAAATATTCCTCCTCTTCATTCTGAAGAAAGGTTTCCACTGAAGTAACCGTTCATTGTTTGGCCACATTTGTTTTTTTTTACCTTCTTACCTCCTGTTCCGCTCATAAAATTTGACATTTAACAGCATTTTCAGATTACTGCATGATGCTGGACAGTCAAAACTGTCAAAACAGGGTTTGGTTTGTGGTGTGTTTTGGACTTGATTTGTAAGTCCTCACCACCTGGCCTTTTGTCCTCCATGTAATGGATTACAGTCTAATACCACATGGGACCAGACAGGCTCAGGGTCAAGTACAAGCTGTCTTTGCATGTCAAGCCCAGCAGCGCGAGACTTAATGTCACACCTCGCTGAAATAAAAATTGGATGTCTGACAATGTCTTGCATTTGAGTGACTCCAAATTGTGTAACAGAGACACTGATTCACTCGAGCCACTTATTCTCAGACTGTAGTAGGGGTACCTGGTAAGCAACTCCATTGAGTGGTATGTGGAGGAATCCCACATGTGCTATTTTTAGTAAACATACAGTTAATACTATCAATGAATTAACAGACTGAAATGTAATTTAAAATAAGTTTGGTCTATCTTCTAATTTTTTAGTTTGAGCCCGCTACATAGTCACGTTCATGCATGTAACGTGACCTAACCCTAACCCTACCATCAACTGATGTGTTTCTCAGCAAGCTTATTTTGCAAGTCTGACCTGGACGTTGCATATTTATTGTTGCTGACTTAACCGCAGAATGAGAATGTGCATTTGTCACGACTCGGTGAGTCTATGTGCACTTTGGCGTGATGGGTTGCCCCGAGATAGGGACACACTACTCAAGTGATATCAATACATGCAGATACTGTAGTTTTTATTTTATACGATTGATAAAATGGAGGCGAAATAAAGTTTGTATACAAAGTTCACAGCAGGGCTGGGCAATATATACAACATCATTTATTGTGATATGAGACTATTCACTGTCTTGGATCATGAAATGGGTGAGCTGACCCGTTACCATTTCTGTGTACAGATCACAGGAAAAAAGAATCATCACACTCTCGAAACTGCAGTAATCACACACATCAGTGGACACATGCACTCTCACCAAATTTTAAAACGGCGGCGTTGACTCGGCATGATGTTGAGGGGGGGTGTCATCACAGTCGGTCTGACACAGAAGCCCAATCAATGCTTGTCTAAGTGGATGCACCAACGAGGAGTTGTCAGTTTCCTGTCGGGGAAGTATTGGAGCCCCTGCACTGGGATTAAATCCAATTAGACACCAGTGCAGAGGGAGAAAGGGAAGTGGTGTGTGGGGGGTACGAGACAGTCATACAGGCGTGTGCAGCCGGCCAAAACTGTGGATTTTCTGCCCTCTGACAGAAGCTCTGTCGATGATTTATTGCATACAGAATTCTCATCCCTGCTTGTCTGTAAACGCACTGCGTGGGATGTGTCTCATTGGGCTGCTCTATTAGCCAGGCAATCCTCAGCAAGTCAAATATTTCCTCTGCTCCCCCCTGTACACATGAATGAATCTCAATCATGTCTTTTTATTAATTAGACTCTTGGTTGGCAGAAGGGAAAACACTCATCTGAGCCTTAAGAATTCAAATATTTTACTTCCTAATGTTCAAGCACAAAGACACACCTGATGACTCACGCTGTCTGTTTAATGCGGGAAGGTACAAAAGAGCCTGATTCACTTGAAATCAAAGCATCCGTTCACAGATATCTTTAACCTGATTTTCCCTCTCTGGCGAGTGACTGCAGATGTGATGAAATAAGATGTAATGGGCTGATCATAAAGTGCATCTTAGATTAGGATGTGTCTAATTAGATTTTAGAAATATTGGATTCCTGGTCACTACACATACACCCACTTGCTAATAGCTGTTAGTTCAGTAAGGTTGTAATCAGACAGTTGCCCAGCAACACAGCCCTTTTTCTTTTGAATGGAGCCGTTCCAAGTGTGCTAGCATGGGGTCAGAAGAAAAATATTTTATTCCACATCACAAGCATGCATTCCAGGTGGATTACTTTGTAAAATAACAATGTAGTTTAACAGTTTACCTGCTAATTGTCCTGACTGACAACGGTTTTACAAGGCACTCCCGAGCCCATGTAGTAAGATCCTTTTTACAATCATGTGTTTCACCAGTGCCACCCACTGCGCCACCGTATACGACACGTACAGCGTTGTACAATCCTGTCTGTTTTTCACCAGGGGAACAGACTTTGACAAAACACCGTCGCTCTCCATTGAGTGAATGCCCGTCCGTTCACTCCTGATCAGTGGGGTTTTTTTGTTTTGTTTTGCAGTGTAGAGTTTCCACAGTTATTCTCACTGGTCCACCGTTACCGTGGGATAGCAACCGGGGTAAACAATTGAGCCTTCATTCTGGGAAAACCCCAGCCTGATGGCAGGCCGAATAGCATGGTAGAAGCAAGGCTTATAGGGAACCAATCTGTATGTGAATGGTGTTGTTTTTCTACAATCATTACGCTTTGCAGATGGTATTTAGTTTGAAATGATGAGCAAAAAAGTTGTCTGTTTTAACTTTGTTAAAGCTGTTGCTTGAGGTTGTCAGTGTGATTGTATCTACTGAAATATCTGGTAAATAAAGGGTATGTCCTGACCTTGATTAAGACTAAGAGTCAACAGCAGTGCTAGTGACTCTGTGCTGTGCTAAGTAGCTACAGCTTCACAGGGACCGGGTGCTTTGAGCTTAATGCTATCTGTAGCATGGCAAAACAATGACAATGCTAACACGCTGATGCTAAGCAGGTATGATTACCATGTGCAATATCTGAGTTAAACATAATAACATTTGTTAGTTAGCATTAAAGGATAGCTAAGCCTGATGAGGATGAAATTTATTTTGCAGGTATTTGAACACAATACAAAATATTGGACACATTTTTTTGTTGTTGTTTTTTGGTTGGAAGTGGAAATTGATAGAATTCATCCTGAGGGAAACATGGCTCTCTTGACCAAATTCATCCAAATGATGTTGAAACATTTGCGTCAGGGTATCACTGAAGTCACTAGGATTCATCCTCTGAGAACCACGAATTCATCAAGAATATATGCACCAGTTTTTATGTCAGTCCGTCCAATAGGTGTTCAAGATATGTAATTAAAAACCAGAAATATCAACCTGCTGGTTGTAGTACAGGAAAAGCCAGGGGCTCACCGAAGTCAGAAGGCTTCATCCTCTGAGGAACATGAATCCCACCACACTGCATCCATTAAAAAAAGGTGTAAACAAGAATTTAAGAAACAAAGAAATACAAAAAATGCATGGCTAACCAGTAGCTCACAGTTTCATGTCCTCAGTGAGACCTCTGTGTGTTGTATTTTAAACACATTGGTAATTTATCAATTTGTGTGTCTGTTTTGTTTTTGACTTGCAATAAATGGGAATATTTTTTTTCATTACACGCACAAAGCAAACTCAGCCCATGGGCCGCAGGGTCAAAGCAATCTCAACCTTCATTTTCACATTGATGCAATATGTGCCCCCTGTCAGTGACAAAAGTAGTATGGAGGATGACGCGGCATAGAGTCGCTGTACATTCACATGTATAGATAATTGAAGTGTGTGTGTTCGAAAGAAAGTGAGAGAGAAAAAATATGAAAAGTAGTTGGGGTGGGGAGGCTAACGGTCGAGGCTGCATACAAGATGCTCTGGTGCGAGAGAGCAGGAGAGAGAGAGAGAGAGAGAGAGAGAGAGAGAGGTGGGGTGAACTCCAGCGCTCAAATACGGGAAGTCAAGGCAGCTGTGACGCACTGAGGCACCAAAGCAGTCAAGATATTGTGTCGGAAAAGTCCAGGATGCAGAGAAAGATGATGCTCTCACATCGTCCCGCTTTTCTTCAAATCTGTTTCATCTTGTAAATAAGAAGAGGATAATGACTTCCAGGAGCCCACAGACTGCAGGTGCGTGTGTGTGTGTTTTTTTTCCCCTGACATAAAGTTATCTTAATAACTCTGTTGCTTGTTGAATGGATAAACAAATCCAGCGTGTGAATCTAAACAAAAGCCTCTCGGGAAGTCAGAGCATACATTCCCTATAAGACAGCATTGTGACGGCGTTGTTACTATTAAACTAGTTTCTATGGGCGGACGACACAGTGTAGCAAACTATTTAAGTGAATTGTAGAAAGCTTATTTTTCATGTCTGAAATTAGGAGGACATGGCAAGTTGTGCCAGTTATTGCTGCCCTAGTTATAATGCATATATATATATATATATATACACACATATATATATTTAATCCACAAACTAGTTAGGCTGCTTTTTTTTTGTCTGCATGTTGCTTTCATGTATGAACATAGTTTTCTCTGTTGCTATAGATGAAAGCTAATTTACAGCTGCTTGGTTGCAACAGCCTGCAGTTTGTGGGATCGCTCCGTTGTTGCGCTCCCTGAGGTTTCTTCCATTTTTTCCCTGTTGAAGCGTTTTGGAGGAAGTTTTTCCTCTTCTTCTCCAGATTGAGGGTGTAGTGTGTCGTAAAGCCCCTCGAGGTAAATTGTGATTAGTGATATTATGCTACATAAATAAAATGGACTCAACTATGTGAACTGGTCAGTTCAAAAGGATATCGCCTTTGGTAGATTTTTTGAAGGGTACAGATATGCTGGCAGCCAGTGGCAGACTCAGGATGTTTGAGGGGCCGGGGCTGCATAAATAAAAAAGGGCACCAGCTCTAAGTGCTGAGGCACCAGCGTGCAGAAAGGGCACCATAGTGGGCACTTTATTACCTTTTGTTTCCTGAAAAGGCCCCCCGAGTCTGACTTTTAATATAATTATTTTAACTTCCCTTTCTCGAGACAAAAAAACAGCTTGTTCAGTGAGAAACAAGATGACAGGATAATGTATCTGTGCCTTCATAACTTAAAGGTGTATTCCAGTGATTCAGTGTCTACAGTTTGTAGCTTAGGCTTTCTGTTACAATATTTAAGTTTAAATTGATAATACAGTGCAGCAGGAATGAGCATTTTTGCACTTCCAGATCCAGGGTTTTTTTAATGGGTTTTCAGTCAGATGCATTAAATAAATAAGATCTGTGATTAACACAAGCTGAGGATATTTTCATATTTTATTCTACAACATAAAATGTGTCAGTAAATACCCCACATTTGGATTAAAAAACATTTACGTTTCTTAAAATACGCAGTTGCTAACAAGTGGCTAAATGGGACTACAGTGGTGGGTGGGGACGTCATCAGGCCGAACACAGAGACCCATCTACTCACTTGTCCGTCTTAACAGGTGGATGTCAGTTGCAAACTATTCTATCTTTATCTTTACACCTCATTAACTGATCAATTATAGTAAAGTGTGTATACTATAGTGTAGTATGACGCTTAGAGGTGGGGTCGTTTAAGTCACGTAGCCTAACATTAGCTTTTTCTGCCTTCTGCCAGATTTCATTCATTCTTCAAAAATCACAAAAGTGGTGTTCATCTGTGAAGATTATCTTGCTGAACAAAACCTGTGAGCATCATAAACTTGTGTTTGTCGCAGAGCTTATTTTTTTGCAACCATCCAAAATCCAATTAAAAAATCCAATAGGCTCCAGGTTAGCCTACAAAACCCCATCATCCCTGCACAACTCTATTAGTTTTTTTCTAACTTTAGACAGCCCTGTCCACATTAACAGAACGTCACAGAAGTGTTGTCACCAGCTGATTAGTACTTCTTGTAATGAGTAAACTTCATTTGTAAAATTGGTGAGGTGTGCATTTAAATTCCATTTTTCTCCTCTTCATTCTACCCTTCATGTTTAGAAACTGAGTAACCCTCTTGCCAATCAGCAACATGCCGGAGCTGAACTGCTCTCGCGTGGCTCTTTCCAACACTGATGCCACAGTTTTCAATGACGTAGGCTGCCCCGAGGTTGCTGTGATGTGTGGGATGAATATCTCCTGGGTGTTGGCTAATGCCACCGCACAAGATCTGGATAACATGTGCTTGAGCATGGACGATTACCTGGCCAAGCCCCTGGGGCCTCGGAGGTCCCCCGAGTTCCTTCCTGTCTGTGTCATCTACCTCACCATCTTCTTGGTGGGCGTTCTGGGCAATTCCCTGACATGTGCAGTTATTTTGCGCTACAGGGTGATGCAGACGCCCACCAACTACTATCTGCTGAGCCTGGCGATGTCTGACCTGCTGGTGCTGCTGCTGGGCATGCCGTTAGAGCTCTACGACATGTGGGAGAACTACCCCTTCCTGCTCGGGGAGGGAGGCTGCTACTTTAAAACCTTCCTGTTTGAGACGGTGTGCTTTGCTTCCATCCTCAACGTCACTGCACTCAGCGTGGAGCGCTACGTAGCGGTGGTGCACCCTCTCAAAGTCAAACACATGACCACGCGTTCCCACGTCAAGAGGGTTGTCTTCATGCTGTGGATGCTGTCCATGCTGTGTGCTGTGCCAAACACCAGTCTGCATGGGATTTTGGTGCTACCCCCATGGTTTGGACGTCAGTTTCCCAGATCTGCAGTGTGCAGTACGTACAGAATTTTATGATTTTTATTTTCTGACAGCATGCTTACATGCTCACAATAACGATGCTAACATGCTAATGTTAAGCAGATATAATGTCTACTATGTGTACCACCTTAGTTTAGCATGTTAGCATTGTAACATTTAACAATTGCACCAACCACAAAGTACAGGAGAGTTTAAATCTGTACAAAATATCACTCTATTGAATAGTTGTAGAGATATTTAACTGAAAACTTCAAATTCATCCTCATGGTGGTGCAGGATAAAAAGTCAGGAGATCACATAAAGTTAATAAGATAAACTATTTAGGAACCATGAATGTCTAACAAATTTTATAGATGAACATCAAATAGATATTTCAATAGGTAAGTTGAAATGTAAACTTACTGATCAGGACTCATCCTCTGGGCACCATGAACATCTGTAACAAATGTCATGGTTATCAGTCCAATACACCAATAGACCAAAAAACCAAGCAACCATAGTCCAGACACATCTCTAGATCAATGCTTTGAGCGTAGGTTAAAAGGGTGAAGAGGCTTTGTAGGCCTCCAGATTAACTTTCAGTTCGAAGTGTGTGTAAAACGTTCCAAAATCAAAATGTTGTTTCTTTACTTTGTTAGCATCGTATGTTGTTGTTTGATAAAAGTATTAATATTCAAAGCATTCAGAAAACAACTCCAAACTGCACCCAGCTAAATTACCAGTGTACATGTATTTACTGTAAACTTGTTGTCATAATAAACTGCGGTTTAGCAGCTGTTAGCTTTGTTGGCTGTAAGCTCCGGTAGCCGAAGACACCGCAGGAACCTGCTGCCCACTGCCAACAGCTAACTAGCTCCCCTACTGCTAATGTCAACACTAATTTCTTGTTTGTCTTTCAGTGATGATTAGTATAGCAATAGCATAAGAAGAGGCACTCGGTTAGCCAGCGCTCGGTTCAGTTTGTCATTTGTTAAGCAATAGTTATACACACGTGCAAAAATCCTTTTTGTAGGCGTCCCTGGGAAGTTCCATTGATCCCTGGTGTGACAGTACCTCGTTAGTCTTGAACCCTAAGTTTCACAATGGTATATGAAGCTATAATACCCATGGTACACTAACCCCTCTTTGTTAACTCTGTATCCTCAGCTGTGGTCAAACCCCTCTGGATGTACAACCTGATCATCCTGATTTCCACAGTGGTCTTCTTCCTGCTCCCCATGCTGATAATCAGCATCCTCTACCTGCTCATTGGCTTGCGGCTGCACAGGGAGAGGCTGATGAGCGAAGTGAACACCAGGTGTAGCTTTGGATCGGAAGGTCTAACCAGGACCCACAAGCAGAAGCTGAGCAAACGCAACCTGCAAGTCACCAAAATGCTGTGTAGGTCACGTCTTCAAGCTGCAAAGGAGCTGAAAATTTAATGTGACTATGTCCATGTGTGTGAATGAATGTTTAGACCCATTGTTCCCCTGTGCAGTTGTTATAGTGTGTCAGTGATGGTGATTAGAGAGTCGTCTCGAATCTCAACATGTCTAAGAATATCATTGGTTTATGTCTGTGTTTCCTTTACCTGTTCTCAATCTATCCTGTCCATCTGGCCCGTCCAGGCGTGCTCGTGGTTGTGTTCGGCCTTTGCTGGGCTCCTTTCCACGTGGAACGCTTGGCGTGGAGCTACATGGACACCTCGTCCGAGCTGGACAAAAAGGTCTTCGGGCACGTCCACATCTTCTCCGGAGTCTGCTTCTACCTGAGCTCTGCCATCAACCCCATCCTCTACAACCTCATGTCCACCAGGTTCAGAGAAATGTTCAGTCACGTTACCTGTTTTTCTAACAGCTTGTCGCCACGTTCCAGCCTACAGATGACCCAGCGCAGCACTTTGAACGAGAAAACGGCCAGCAGTACTAGATTGACTTAGATACTTGTGAGCATGTCTGACCCAAAGGAAGTCCGAGACACTAAATACAGAACGGTAACAAATTGAAAGAAACACTCGGTAAATTGGTGGAGAAATGCAACTATTACAGGGAACGAGGGGTCACTGAGTAGTGTGATGAGCGAACCACATCGTATGGCCTACACCGTTGCAAGATCTCATCACAGCTGAACACCTATGGCAGATTTAAGACACCATCGCTAGCTTTTGGAAGAATGATGTTGATTGCTCAGAGACTATCTAGAATCTTTTCCTTTAATTTGTTACCCATCTTTACATATCAGTAGCTCAAAGACCTTCAAATGGCAAGGTCTTAGCCCCAAACAGAAGGATACTACCCTTGAAGTGATAGAGGTCAAACAAAGATAACCGTCACCGCGCATGGATAGAACCATGTGACCAAAGGCTGTGTGACAAGCCTTAAGAGCATACTTGCATGCTGCACGCTGGAAGTCATGCACAAATTATCCACAGTAACTCAAATCTCAACTGAATGATGCAAGAAAATGAGATGGAGCGACATCAAATGTTTGGATGGGCAATGAAATTATCATATAGATGGCCCAACAGCATTTTTATGCACGGGGAATGTAGCCCATCAGTTCTCCCCAAAGTATCTATTTGTTTGCTAGGTGAATGTATTTATTGTATATGCTGTACATGCATGGTTTAATGCGAAGCACAACATTTTCATGCTTGCCTATTTGCTAGTGTACAGCTCCAGCATTAACACACCTTCAGAAAGAATGAATACACAAAGGCTCCTGTTTAAAGGCAAGAACATTTGTGCAGGAACGAATCAGAGGGGGAAATGAAAGTCAGTCGAGTGAAACGGGAGTCTATATGATGGTTCTGTATTCGTAGTCATTGACAAAGCTGTTGATTAGTCTCTAGAAATACATGATTATTTCATCTGCAAGAGCCACATTTCAACACTTTTCTTTGAAAAATGTGAAATAACTAACGTTTGTAAAACATTGTGATGTTGTTGTGACGTGTTGAATCAATTGATTAAAAGGTAAAGTTTGTAGAATATGGGCAGAATCCATAGGTAGCTCTAAAAACATGGGGGGCAGCATATCTGCACAACTGCTGCTCTGTGATAGCTATCCTTGGCTGTAGCTAGCTAATGTTAGCTAAATAGCTCATGGCTCAGTTAGCCGTGGAGCCAGTTGCCCTGGAGTTTGGACCTGAGTCCGTATGTACATTTTACACCTCTGGACACACAGCCTGGGACTGAACACAGCCTCCAAGACAGTTTGACAACAGTGGATACAGTACAGAGGCGATTTACAGCAGCTCTGACCAAGACTGTGACTTCTGGGATGACAAAAGAGCTGGAATATTTTCACATCTTACTCTGTGAATTGAGGATTTGTTTTAGACCAAACCAGAGATGGTCGTGGGGAGGACAAACCGAGACTGTGTTGGTGAGTTTCATTTACCTTATGTTGAGTTTGAATGTGATTTTGAAGTGTGTTCTACGATGAGTTATTCAATAAGTATTTGATTTCATGACATTTTGTGCGTTTACCTTGTTAAGAGACCCTGTTCACATGGTGGCCATTTTCCTCGGACATCAAGCTCAGGCTGGAAAAGTCTAACGGCACTGATGTCTTCCAGCTTACACGTCCTATAAACGTTGGAAATCTGACAAATAGTTATCATTCCACAGCTTACTGATTGATTAGCAACTGAAAAGAAAATGGATAGACACTTTTGTTTCTTCACATTCTGTCGATAAAGTACTGTACATCTTTTTTTTGCTGTTGTTTTAAACTAAAATTCTGGCCATATCTCACAAATTGCTCCTTTACCAGTTTGCGATTGTATTGACGACAGTGCCTGTATATAGGACATGTGAATATGTATCACGTGTTTTATCAATGCAGTGTTCTCTACTATTTATGAAACGATGTATGTGTTCCTGAGTGTAACCTTGAAATATGATCAGTGCAGCCGGTAAGATGTGCCAGCAGAGCTGCTTCTTTATGACTGCAGTGAGTGATGCACTTGTTTTCATGTTCTTGACTAAAATCGAAGAACAAGCAGCAGGATAGAAATGTCCTCTGTGTAAACACATTGGTTAAAGTGCCACCCGGAACAATTCAAGTTATTTATGAATGACGAAGTCTGCCAAGGTCCATAAGAAGCTTTCCACTAGGCTGTCTCATCTAAACATTAGGTGACACAGCCCAGGAGAAAATCTGTACAAATGGAGATGACGAAGATTATGAGGGGTGGGATGACGTCACAGGGTCAATAATATGGGTAAAAAATGGAATAATGAATGACATGACGCAGGAAGAGGACAAAAGATAACTGATGGATACTGACAAACAGACTAACACTAATGAACAGCAATCTACCCACATCTTCCATCACCATAACAGAGCACACTGTTTACCCAGCGTCTTGACAGATACTCATTTAAAAGGCCGCTTTGCAGTATCCGCCGATAAATGGTATTCATTCAAGAGCGTGGCTATTATTACCAACCGTGGCGCTTTGATATAACAACATGAAGCAGACTGTATCATTTTACTCACAACTTTAAAGAGTTACTTGAACACAATGCGGGTACTGTGAAATTAAAGCACAAATCAAGCCCAATGAGAAACATGATGCGTTTCATTTTGGCTTTCACTCAGAAATGAGCAGAGATCTGGAAATTTCACAATGTTGAAAACAAACAAAATCCCAGAATTGCAAACAATAAAAAGTCAATATGATGCTCAGTAGGAGTTGAAGGAGGGCTGAATTGCAAAGTTTTTGGCATCACATCGCTTGTTTTCAGGTTCATATGAAGTCTTTCACATGCTCAACCTGACATGTTTTGACACAATGTAAGTAGATTTTCAATTTAGAATCTGCTCAAAGCAACGGAAATCTTAAGGACCACCTCGAATAAAGAAACAAAATTATCATTTGAGATAAGTGCGAGGACAGAAGGTAATATCAGAGACTAGAAGGATATGAAGGAGGAGATGAGACCTGCTGCAGGGAGGATGATGTGAGGTGTTTCATAATGAGAAATGTGAGGATGGGGACTGTCACTGATGGTCTGACTGGAGCTCAAAGGATTCATGATTGATCATGTCAAACGCTATTTTGAGGTCCAGAACAACATGTTTTTTATGGTCAATGGAGTTGTGATTTCCTCAATTGATTCAATTAATGCCATTGATGTTGAATTGTTTGGTCTGAGTCCGTGTTGACTGTCACTAAGTAATTTGTGTTTATCAATACATTTGTCCAGTCTGTCATTAAAAACTTTTTTCCAGAATTCCAGATTGTGGAAGTAAAGAAACAGGTGTGTAATTTGTGAAGTGGTGTCTGTTCCCAGTGTTGTACAGCGGTATGACTTTAGCTATTTTCATTTTGTGTGGAATGACAGGTTGCAGATGTTTGTCAGTGGTTTTGAAATCCTCAATAAACCTTTTCACTACTGTCATGTCTATTCCATTAAAGTCAGTGGACGTCTTGTTTTTACATTTATTAACAATATCCATGATTTCTTTCTCATCCACTGCTGTCAGAAACATTGATCTGGGATTCCTTTCTATAGAAATATCATTCATTACTTCGGCTGTCACTGGTGAATCTGGGATTTTTTCTGCCAAGTTTGGTGCAACACTCACAGAAAATGCATTAAAGCTATCTACCACATCGTCCATATTATGATTTTATATGATTACCATTACCATTGTCAATAAAATACTGAGGATAACTTATTTGTTAACAACCATTTTTAATGATACTATTTAATATATTCCATATTCCTTTAGCATTATTTTTATTATCAGCTATTATTTTACTGTAGTAGTCCTTCCCACATCTCCTTATAATATTAGTTATTAATATTATTCTTATATTTATTGTGTCTTTATTTTCTGCCCCTTTAGCTCTCTGTCTTATGAAATCTTTGTACAGTGTATTTTTCTTCTTGCAGGCGTTTTGTAATCCCCTGGTGATCCATGGATGATCTCTATATTTTTGTTTTCTGCAGTATTGTTTTATGGGACAATTTGAATCATATAATGATCTGAATAATCTTAAGAATGTTTCATGTGCACTGTCAATATCCTTTTCTTTGTATAATGTTTCCCAATTTTGTGCCAGTAAATCGTATTGTAGTGCATTCATCATTAATTCCTCACTCGTCTGTATTCTGGTTTCTTGTCCGGGTGATCTTTGTTGTGTTTAATGTCATAGACTGTAAAAACTCTGGTAGGTGGTCACTGATATCGTTGATCAATAGTCTGCTCATTGTATTGTTTTCTATGTCATTAGTGAATATGTTATCTATTAAAGTGGCACAGTGGGATGTTACTCTGCTGGGTCTGGTCATTATTGGAAATAGGATCATATTGTATATTGTGTTGATGAATTATTCAGTCATGTTTTGTTTATTTGGATTCAACAGATCAATATTGAAATCCCCACAAATGAAAAGAACTTATTTTTGAAAACATTTCCTCCATCCAGTCCCTGAAAGATTCAATACTAGCCCCTGGTGCCCTGTATACACACAACTAGTTATTATATTTTGTTTTTCTCTCTGCAGATTTCAATTGTTATACTTTCTAATAAGTTGTCCACCACAGTTGTCGTACAATCACTTTATGATTCAGGTTTTTGTCTACATGCATAGCCACTCCTCCACTCTTATTTTTTCTCTTTATGTACCCAAATTCATATCCGTCTAATTTAGAGTTTGTTCCTTTATCAGGAATCAGGAATTTAAATGACCCTCAGATTTTCACTATCCATTGTCTTTTCAGTTGCAGATCAATAAGAAAGTGCTAACATGTCAACAGTTTTTCCAGATTATCTACATTTATATGGCTTGTAACTGGAACACAGCAGCATAACATTATCCCAGCAATCGCGCGCCCCACCCATAGCGTGACATTAGAGGAAAATGGCTGCTGTTTGAATATGGTCAGTTTCAGACTGTTGTCGTCCACTGTGGTCCAGGGCTGCCCAAAGTGGGGCCCACGGAGCAAAGTTAGCCTACCATAAGATACGATTGGCCCGCCAGATGTTTCTATCAGTGGTCAACATGAGTTACACATGTTGTTTGTCAACTTAAGAGATAATTTTGTAGTTCAAGAAAGTCATAGTTTGATGATAAGATAGTAAAATACTTTGTATAAATGTAATATATTTCACCAACATCAAAGTGACCATAACCTCGACAAATGCAAAAGTATTTTGTTTTAGTTTTAGATCTGAGCTGAACAAAGGAGATTAAACAGCTCAGCTTCTTGAATAATAAGACATTACAAATGAAGACACATGTATGCAGATGCCTTCTGGGTATTTAATCATGACCATCCAAGCTTTTTATATAACTGACAATGGTGAGGATTTATTTGGGTGAGTATATTGTATTATGCAGTGTTTATCCCTGGTGCCTCACTGGGAATAAACTTACAATAACTGTTAATTCTGTGAAGTTCACATGTTCAACAAAGGGCGTATCACAGATTGGCCCAGCGCATAGTGCAGGCCATCACAACCTTATCCTGTGCTCCTGAACAGGATAAACAGTTGTACAGAATGAATGGTTGGAAAATGATTAGGGAAGAACGTCTGAATACAAATGCATGACCACAGATTATAGGGCGAGTCATGGCCTGTGATGAATGAATTTTCTTCTAAAGAAACCCTGGCCTTCACCTGGCCAGTGAGTGAATAGAAGAAACACAATTTGCAGGCATTTCCTCTCCCTCCCTCCTGTAAATTGCTTGTATCGACAAATACTGAAGTGTCAAGGTGAAGCCACAACATTATTTAGCTGGGTACCTGAAGCAATAGGCTCACGTACTCAGAGGAAATTGTACTTACAACACTGGAGCCAGTGTCAGTGAAAGCAAAAAGTAATTCAGAGACTGTAAATACTGGTAGATAAAAGGGAAAGCGGATATCAGCAGCACATTGATTAAACTCTGGCACCGGTTCACTGTTTTCATTTTCTCCTTGTTATACCTGTCTTAGTGGGTGAGATTAGCTCTCCACTCAATTTATACGCAGGCTATTTCACAAAAATCAGGTAAATCCCAGGATGCAGCAGTTCTGCTGTGATTGCATTTTGCCTTACATCTGATGCTCTCGTGCTGAAATGACTCATACTCCTGCAAAGTCAAGAGGGAGGAGCACCCCAGGAGAGCAGGACAAAAGTTAAAGTTCATGTGGTCCATCATATTGTCTTTTTGGGTTTTTATTTATATTAATTTCATATTTCAACACGAATTTCAATTGACAAGATTTTTTTTTACAGACATTCGTGGTCCCCAGAGAATGATATGAGAATAAAGGCTTTATTTGTTGATCCACTGACTTTTCCTCTTGCGCCACCATGAGGTCCTCACGTCTATTAATACATTACACTGGAATATTCTTATTCCCTGTAAACACACCAACTGCTTTCAGCCAATTAGCAAAAGAAAGCACTTTTTTACAATCTTGGGAGACATACATCTCTTTTTACAACAAAAGGGCCCGTAGCCAGTGGTGGACAGTAACGAAGTAAATTTACTTGAGTACTGTACTTAAGTACAGTTTTTGAGTATCTGTACTTTACTTAAGTATTATTTTTTGGGGATACTTTTACTTTCACTCCACTACATTTGAAGGACAAATATTGTACTTTTTACTCCACTACATTTCTATTGATGCTCTCGTTACTCGCTACTTTTGAGCTTACGTCAGCTGATGATTTTTTCTTTTTTTTCTGTGTGCAAAATTCAGAGAAAATAAACTGTTTCTGCTGATTTGCGTATGGTTTGTCTTAGTCGTATTGCCGTACCTGTACTACGTCATGCCATACGAAGAAATGGAGGAAGAAACTGGAGAAACACGGGGGAAACTCCCACCGAGCACCCGTGGCCTTATCTCAAACCCATGTTTGATTCGTTTCAGTTTAAATGTTTGTTGTGTTTATCGCGAACAAATTATATCACGGCCGACAAAGACTCGTCTTCCAACCTGAAAAAGCACGTCGCGGTATGTAAAGTTGTTACTAACGTTAGCTAGCTTAATGTTGGTTAAATTGCAGATGAACATTTTAAACGTAATTGTATGTTTGTAGTATCATAGTTGCCATTTTTAAACGGTTTAAAAATATGGCAACTGTTGCAGTGCAGTTGAATGATTGAGTTGACTTTCTGTTCATGTTTTTTATACAATTCATATCAAAGAGTCCAAGGTAGGGGTTAGGTGTGTGTGTGTGTGAGAGAGAGAGAGATAGAGTGGGTGTGTGTGTGTGTGTGAGAGAGAGAGAGAGAGAGAGAGAGAGTGAGTGTGTGTGTGTGTATGTGTGTGTGAGAGAGAGAGAGAGAGTGTGTGTGTGTGTGTGTGTGTGTGTGTGTGTGTGTGTGAGAGAGAGAGAGAGAGAGAGAGAGTGTGTGTGGGTGTGAGAGAGAGAGAGTGTGTGTGGGTGTGAGAGAGAGAGAGTGTGTGTGTGTGAGTGTGAGAGAGAGAGAGAGAGTAGCATAGAGTGAGTATAGTATATATTTCATTTGTTGGTGAATGCAGCTGAGTCTGTGTTCTGAGGCTTCTTGCCTTTATTTGTTTATTTTTGAGCTATAAACATGTCTGTAGCAGAATCGCATCAGTGTATTGTATAATGACATTAAGCTACTTTCCTTTCCTGTATTTCCTGAGATATTTTTTAAATACTTTTACTTAAGTAATTTTTTAAGCAAATACTTTAGTACTTTTACTTAAGTAATATTTTGACTAAGCTACTTTTACTTGTATTGGAGTAATATTTGACAAGGAGTATCTGTACTTTTACTCAAGTAGTGAAGTTGTGTACTCTGTCCACCTCTGCCCGTAGCACAGAGGAGGGTCCATTTGGTAAAGTGCATTGTTATCTGAAGGGACTGTTTTAATCCACTGCTGAGGGTGCAGTTAATTAGGTTGGGTAGAAGTGTTTTTTTCTTTCTGTGCTTAATTACATCAGCGCTCAATAAAACCACACATGCAATTGTGATGTAACCGCGTCCCTGCAAATACCAGCATGTGGTACTGTACATATTTGTCTTACTTTGCTTCCCATTTTTAGATGAAAGAACTGATGAGTGTCTCTAATCAAACTGTGTTTGTCATCTGTATGTTGACTTTTCATCCAGCATCTATTTGGTGATTTTGATTTTTGGCTATTTTGAATGTTACAGATTTATCAGAGTAGCTTTAGATAACAATAAAATGTTTCTAAATTTAAATGTAGTCAACTGGGAGTGGTTGAAGACTTTTAGGTAAAGAATAATAAAGTAAGTCTAGTAATGGCAACTTTTATTTCAGGCGTTACAGATATATATGCAAAAAAAAGGCCATGTTACTCACTTAAATGACTTGGCACGGTAGCTTTTAGCAAGGCAATTTGCCTGAGGCAGAAACAGGACTACTGAAGCGATAATGGGAGCATGAAACAACATTCAGAAGCAGTAAAGATGTGCTGTGTGTAAAGATTTTTGTTGAAAACATTAAAAAATGAAACAAAAATGAACAACATAATGTGAATAAGTAACAGTTTTGGCTTTATGATATCTATGTATTGTGTTTCAGAGATATCTACTGAAGTTAGCATGCTAACCAGCTAGCCCCGGTCCAAAGCTCCTGTGCTGGCGGTGTGAACACCAACACTCCCCCGGTCCCCGAGTTCCCAGTTCGAGCTGCTAGCTGCACGGCTAACTGAGCCAACCAGCTAAGGGCAGCTACAGTTAGCAGCAGCTAGTGCTTTCTTTGGTAATATGCTTCCCCCTATTCGTTTGAGTATAGAATTGAAAGGCGGCCATTTCTTACATACTGCTCCTTTAAACCCAGCTTGGAAGAGAGGAGCAGCTCCAGGCTGCACGAGCCATGTGATTGGTAAAATTACAGCTGAGCTAATTTAAGGTGTGTAATCATGATTCATTCTTGTAACTTTGTGAAACCATAAAAAGAGTGAGCTGCAAATTATATTCATTGTAAAGAGAGCTGTGAACTAGGACTGTGTTCTTACAAAGCATGTGACTTCAAGTAGTTTTCAGACACTCTGTGGTGATTAATAGTGCAGCAGAACCAACAAAACAGTTTGAAAATGACCAGCAACTCCTCTTTGAGTCAGTGTTGATGTAATGCTCTGTGATAAAGTGAAGCATCGGTATTCCACTGGATAAAACAATTCTTTAAAACACATCTGTTTCACATCTGTTTACTGTTGGCAAGGCAAGGCAAGTTTATTTGTATAGCACAATTCAGACACAAGGCAACTCAAAGTGCTTTACAGGAGCATAAAAATGACATTTAAAGAAATAAAAAATTGCCTTTAAAATACATTAAAAACAAGTAGGAAGACATCAAGAAACAAAACATTAAAACAAGTTAAGAAATAGGAAAGTAGGCTAAAACAGAAGAGGTTTAAAAGAGACAAGACTAGAAAATTAAAGTCACAGTGCAGTTCAAAGCCTTGAAATTGCTTCAGTGAAAAGCAGCAGCGAACAGAAAGGTCTTCAGCCTTGACTTAAAAGAGGTGAGAGTCGGAGCGGACGTGCAGTTTTCAGGGAGTTTGTTCCAGATATGTGGAATAATAAGTGAACGCTGCTTCTCCGTGTTTAGTTTTGACTCTGGGGACTGAAAACAGACCTGTACCTGACGACCTCAGAGGTCTGGAAGTTTCATAACATAGCAGCAGATCAGAAATGTATTTTGGCCCGAAACCATTCAGTGCTTTATAAACCACAGCAGGATTCTGAAATCTATTCTTTGACTGACAGGAAGCCAAGGTAAAGATCTAAAAACTGGAGTGATGTGATCTACTTTTTTGGTTCTTGTTAGGACTCGAGCAGCAGCGTTCTGAATCAGCTGCAGCTGCCTGATGGATTTTTTAGAGAGTCATATAAAGACACCGTTACAGTAGTCGAGTCTGTTGAGGATAAATGCATGGATAAGTTTTTCCAAATCCTGCCGAGACATAAGTCTTTTTATCCTGGATATATTTTCAAGATGATAGTAGACCGACTTTTTAATTGTCTTAGTGTGGCTGCTGAAATTCAGGTCTGAGTCTATGATTACACCAAGGTTTCTGGCTTGGTTTGAAGTTTTCAACATTACAGACTGAAGCTGAGCAGAGACTGTTAGTCGTTCTTCCTTGGCTCCCAAAAAAATTAATTCAATCTTATCTTTGTTTAACTGAAGAAAACTCTGACACATCCAATCATTGATTTGTTCAACACATCTACTCAGCATTTATATGGGATTATAGTCCCCTGGTGATATGCTTATGTAAATTTGTGTGTCATCTGCATAACTATGGTAATGGTTGTTTTCCATTATCTGAGCTAGAGGAAGCATGTAAATGTTGAATAGTAGAGGCTCCAGAATGGATCCCTGGGGTACTTCACTTGTTATTTTCATCTGCTCAGATGTGCAATTACCAATAGACACAAAGTAGTCTCTATCATTTAGATTGGATTTAAACCAATGTATTGCTGTACCAGAGAGTCCTACCCAGTTTTCCAGTCGGTCCAGTAGTATGTTGTGGTTGACCGTGTCAAACGCAGCACTAAGATCCAGTAATACTAAAACTGAAATTTTGCCACTGTCTGTGTTTAAATGAATGTCATTGAGGACCTTGATAAGAGCAGTCTCAGTGCTGTGATGTGGTCGAAATCCTGATTGATTGATTGCCTTTTATTATCAAGTAATTGTTCAGCTGTTGAAAAACAGCTTTTTCGATGATTTTACTTAAAATTGGGAGGTTTGATATGGGCCTATAATTATTCATTACTGATGTGTCTTGCTGCAAAAGAACACCTTAATATGGTCCTTGTCAGCTTGTATACCAACGTAGTTCTTTAATTTAAGCCTGAATTTATTGTTAGACTGGTTGGGGGAGCACATGGAATAAGATGCATTCATGTTAACAACAGCACTGAGTCAGACAGCATTTCACTACCAACTCACTTCATGTTAAGATCTGTTGAATTTTTCTCATATAGTAGACACGATTACTGATGTACTGCTGAATCATGGTTTTTATTCTAAACACGGCTTTTGTGATTTTATGCAACACAATCTTATTTTCTCAGGGAGAATAAATCAAACTCAAATGGCCCTTCAAATTACTCAAAGTGCTGCTGCTTTTCATCCACCTGTCTTATCAAAAACTGAACCGCCATTTGAATTCAAATAGCCAGTATGATAGGGACTCATTTTCAGAGCTGGAGTCTTTAAACAGTTAAATTACAGTAGACCTCCAACATATCACACTTTAATAATTGTATTCCTTACAACCACACCAGCTGGTTTCAGCTAATTTGCACAAGAAAGCGGAATCTTTCTTTCCCCTGAAATGAACTAACATAATTAAAGAGCCTGTAGCATAGAGGAGGTATTGTAAAATGCATTGTTGCCTGAAGGGATCGTTTTTACCCATGACTATGAGTGCAGTTAATTAGGTTGGGTAGAAGGGTTGTGTTTCTGCACTTAATTACATTGAGGCTCAATAAAACCACTGTGATGTAACCCAGTCCCCACAAATACAAGCATGTGATACAATACATGTTTATATTTTAGGTTTCCCATTTTGGATTTAAGAGCAAACACGCCACGTCTATGTAGATTATTTTGAAAGAGGGAAGCTTTTAGATACAAAACTACAAAGTGTGGCTATGTTTGAAGTTTTGGGGAAGAAATTTTGATCAGAAGAGAAAGATCTTCACAGACTGATTTTTTTTTTTTGATGCCTAAACAAACTAAATAAACAATCTCTCTTTGTTGTCATGACTGAGTAAACTGAATAAACAAACTGACATTAAAGGACAACACAGTTTTACTTTGTTTATACGTGGCAGACCCTGACACCTTTCTAGGTTCAAACAGTGTTCTGGGACCTTATTTTCCTCTGAGAACAGCTTTTTTATTCAGTTATGGAAAAAAATAATATTTGAGTGTGTATGTTTACATCATTAATATTGTAATATTGTATTTTAAGTCTGAGTTTGAATCTCTTCTCCAAAAACTACATAGTGCCCCCTTTAAATCTCACTAAAATTTAAATGCAATGACATTGAAGTAATTGCGGGTGGATGTGTGCTTCTGAGTAAAGATAATCCAACAGGTCTGTTAAAGGCAACATAATGCTTTATTTCATGTCTTACAGTTGGACAATTGTAAAAGAATAAAAAAAAAACATGAACAGAAGTGGACAGAAAGAAAACAGCCTCCGAGTTCATCCAAGAACAGAATGTGTTGTGGAATCAGCTGTTGAAGCACAACCTCAAACAAGGCACCGTTTGTAAAAAATACAATTTTAAAAAGTGAAAGAAAATAATATCAGAGTGGCATAAAACAAAGTATTAAGCTTTTTCTGCAGTAACACAGTGTACAGTAAGCTACCCTTGATAAGCA
This sequence comes from Pagrus pagrus, assembly GCF_965226575.1. Taxonomy (NCBI): domain Eukaryota; kingdom Metazoa; phylum Chordata; class Actinopteri; order Spariformes; family Sparidae; genus Pagrus; species Pagrus pagrus. Next base: position 22,500,360 of record NC_140196.1, on the reverse strand, counting down.
AAATCCACTGAACAAATGCTCCCTGAGGTAGTAGGGGTATAGGACATGTGGGCTGTCAGGCATTTTATCACCATTCTTCAAACACAATCTCGGCTTCAAAGGTTTTTAGGAGAGTACGTTTTCTCGAACTGGGCGACGTCAAACTTCCGAAGGCAGCCTTTGTAGTTCATGTAGCGGATCTTTCCGAAAACAGGTCTCTCTGCCCAGCCCTGGTCGTGGACGCCACAAATGGACCACATGCAACCTACAGGAAGGGAACACGGTGGGGAGGGCATGAATAAGTGAGAAAATGTGTTCAGTATGTCAAGGGGCACAAATGACAATTTAATCTATAGAGCCCTCACCGACGAAGCCGTTAGGGTCCTGGCCATCCAGCTCGTAGCGATCGTTTAGGTACAGAGCAATTGAGAGCGCCTCCTCGGGTGAAGAGGTCCACTCCAGAATCTTTTTAGCCCAGTACATCCTCAGGAAACCGTGCATCTTCCCCTCAGTGACCATCTGGTACTGATGGAGACATGCAACAGACAGCAGTAAGAAACAAAGCTGAACACGAATAAGAAGGACACGGTGAGATCTGTTGTGTTTCAGACTAAATGTTGTACCTGAGCAGCGTTCCACAGTTTGTCGTGTGTCTTTGCTTTCTCCAGCTGCTCGCGGGTGTAGATATACGGCCTCTCGTCTTTGGCGTGATCTTTCAAGGTCTTCTGAGCCCACTCGTACGCTCCTGAGCGCCACAAACACATATGAAACAACAGTATTTTAAAGAAACAATCAAAAAACAAACGCTTCAGGAGCTGAACCATTTCAATCATTATCAATTAACACAAGTTAATTCAGACTGTGAGCACATGACTCTTCTGAATGATGTCACCAATAAGACACGATGTAAACTGACCCTCCACGCTGTCGTATTTCTCGTTGTAGAAGCAGAAGTTGTCAGTCAGCTCCCTGCGCACCACCAGCTCCTCGATGTAGGAGGAGACAGTCACACCTGCCTTCTTCCCACTGTGCTGAACCTGCAGCGCCACCCGCTGTGCTGACAGGTGGCCTGATGGGAGGAAGAAGAGATGCTTGAAAAGGATAAGACAAGAGGCAGACGAAGACGGACAGAATGAGGCGGCAATGATAAAAGGGCGTCTTCGCCAGCTCAGAGTTGGCATGAAGAACTTTCAAAGCTAACCTATTCTGTGATCTGGTGTCATGGTCGCTCTCTTTGAACTCAACTGAGGATGGTGAATATCTCAGCAACTTAAATAGCAACAAGGGGATGCTGATGCTCTCTGGATGACAGTGATGACCAGCCAACCTTTTCAAAAAACTCAGTGGTGAGCGTTGAAGCAGTTCTGAATAAATGGCATCCAGTGGTTTAATGGCAGCGTCTATTATGTTTCCATGAAATGAGCACGTTTAGTATTTTTGATTTATTTTTGTTTAAAACAGGTTCGTACAACTTTTTAACAGGTGACAGAGCTTTCTCTATCACTGCCCCCTCCCTCTGGAGCTCTCTCCACAAACACATCACAGACTGTCTTTAAGTATCATGAAAAGCTAATAAAATAAAATGTATTATTTTATTATTAAAATTAATCAAATCTGAACCCAAAATGCCCTGACTCTCGAAGCCTTGTTTGTCTAAATTGATGATATCATTTATGGTTTACAGGATTCCTTCATGCCAACAGCAATCAATATATACTGTCACTTTCTTTATTTTACCAGCTGCATATATTACCTTTATTTAATGTTGACTAGTTTTGACACTAGGAGGGAATAAACGAATATGATGATGGGATTGTTTCATTACAAATATTAAAAACACTTTTGGCTTGAGTGGTTCAGAGATCAGGGCTGTCCAAAGTGGGGCCCGTGGACCAGAGTTGGTACACCAGCCTCACTATTAAATGAATCAAAAGAAAATTATATAATGAATCACTACTTATGCTGTTCTATTTTTTGGGGGGGGGGAACTTGGCATCTAAGGACACCCAGAGAGACAAGTGAATATAAAAAAAATTAATTTAAAAGGAACTTTGAGGAAGATTGTCCGCACACACAAGTATGGAAGGAAATGTGAGAAATATGTTATAAAAGATTTTACTCAGGCATCAACTATCTTCATTCAAGGCACTACTGACCGAAGCGGAACCAGGGTGAGAGCTGGCTGAGGGCGGGAGCGTTTGGGTCGTTGCGTCGGGTGTCAAATATTTTAAGGCGTAAATCGATGAAGGACTCCAACATGTCCATGCCGGCTTTGGTTCCCGGCTTAGCCCACTCCGTCTCTCCAACTGTTCTGTCAACCTCCAGGGAGGCCAGGGTTTGTTCCCAGTCTACTGGCTGTAAGATGAAGGTGGGAGAAAAGACAGAGATTCAACAAAGGTCACAGCTGACAGTGATGAGCTAAAACGTACAGTCAGGCTTCATAGAGAACGGCAAACTTCAAAGAGAGGTAAAGAAAGTTCTGAGCCTCTTCACCTAGCCTACGCTATCAGTGAATGGCATATCAATCGCAGCACTGCAGTGGAAGTACACACTGCCGCAGCTTTTATATCTAGTGCTGGGAGGGAAATTTAACCTTCTGGACAGTCAAAAAAAAGTCTACAGTTTATATTAACTCATCAATAAATAATGTGCAGAGATGGAATAGCTGAAGGTTGACAGCAAGTGCTTTATTGCGGCAGTGTGACTCCCAAACTGAACCCATGAACGAGCTCACTGACAGCCATCTTTCCCTTGTATTGATCTTAGAAAACACTTCCAAAGCAATGAATATTTTTAGGAGAAGACAAATTATGACTGTTTTTTCTCCCCTCGCCCATCCAAAGGTCCTTGAATGTGACATAAAAAACAAACGTATGACTTCTTTCTTCTTCTGACAATGGCCCGCTTACTTTTATTCACAACAATCTTTCTGTGCCCTTCGCTGTCACTGCAGCACTTACTTTGGCGGTTCTTGCAGCTGTGTGGGGGTGTTTCTCTACCAGAGGAAAATCAGTGAGGAAGTCTGGCAAAATCTTGGTGATTTTTCCTCTGATGGTCCTGGCGGCGTACTCGAGTTTAGGCGAGGCCACCCAGCAGGGAACAACATTGTGGGCATCAACCTGTCAAGAGGAAAATGAGGTGTTTAACTCATAAACAGAAGAACAAAGAAATCCAGCCAACACGTATAAAAGGCAACACACATAAAATGAGAGGGAGGTCGATTACATTGTTTTTCATATTTGTTCTCTTGGGTGCACCAACGTAATGAGGACAACAAATAAAGCGAGGCCATAATCAGGAGACAAATTAAACAATAATACGCAACTGCAAACAACCAGAATGCAGAGCATCCTATCAACACTCTCTCCCCATCTGTTATACCCCTCATCCACTGGTCAAAAATCCCACATAAACCCTCTAAGATCAGGCTTTTGTGTGCAATGGTAATGTGTAAACTCTGCATTTGCACCCAGGTCAATGGACTCTGCAGTAGACGGTTTTTATCACCTCGGCTCAGCTTTGATCTAAAACATAAGACCCGGGTGATCCAGCTAACTTGAAGGGGGATAAAATAATTTAATCGTGCAGCTCGTCTAGACTTTCCATATCTTATTGAACCGAATGGTTTAAATTCTGACAGTGAAACGACTCATTTCGCGGGGGTTGTGATGTTCAAAATAATTTATCCATCGTTTTACAGACGCTTCTTTCACAATGGGTCTGTTGTTGTTTTCTCTTCTGTTACAACTGTTTCTGGCGTACAACGTAATGCTTCAGATAAAAATCACAGACGTGCTGCCTCGCCTGCGGGAAGTGGGAATGGGGCCGATAGGCACTTTTAAGCAGGTTGACCTGCTGCTAATTTTGGTGGAAAAGTGAGATCAGTGAGTTTTACCTGTATGAGGGGGATGTCCTTTGGAAGTTTCTTTTTGATGTCTTCCAACCACTGTAGGGGCTCTCTGAGGGGGGAGAAGTCCGTCACCACAGCCCCCAGGCCGCGGTCCGACACAAAGCCGGGGAGGACCTCCCCTGCTGTACCATGCAGCAAGTGGAACTGGATGTCCAAGCTTTTGCAGTCCTGTTTGGGAGGAGCAGAACAAAAAAGGTCAAACACATTTTGCCTTTACATCTGCCAGCCTGGCCCTACTTGGTATGACTCGGAATTTCACTCAGGTCTCCTGCACAGACACGAGTTGTGTATCGATTTGAGGGGGAGACGGGCGCTTGTTACAGTCACGAGACGTCACCGCAGCCCGCTTTATTGTCGTGGCCACGTCAGGCCATAAAACATCTCTGATGTAGGTGTGCTGTGTCCACATGTGTCCTTATCCAAAGAGTAGTCTTCAAGAATGTAGTCTTTAAAACTAAACAAACTAAATAAAGAAACTCTCTTTGTTTACATGACTGAATAAACAAACTGACCTTAAAAAGGACAACACAATTTCATACTGCATAACTTTGATTATATGTGGCGGACCCTGCCACCTTTCTAGCTTCAAACAGTGTTCTGGGACCTTATTTTCCTCTGAGTACAGCTTGTTTGTTCAGTAATTGAAAAAGTAAATATTTATTACCATATATATATATATATATATATATATATATATATATATATATATATATATATAAGTATATGTATATAAACATATTAATGTTATATATATATATATATATATATATATATATATATAAAAAACATTAATATTGTAAATATTAATATTCTGAGTTTGAATTTCTTCCCCAAAACTACATAGTGCACCTTTAATGATTGATACATTATAACTACAGACAATTACAAAATGACAAACGTCCATCTCAAGTCACCAGATTTGGAATCTAGAAGTTACCACAAGAGTTGTTTACTTTATTTAATTATTTTTAATTTTAAAAAGAAGAAATAAAGAGTTAAGTGATATTACTTTGAGCTGGCTGATTTACTAATGGACTGTAATGTTGTGATACATGTCTTTTCCATCAATCAAATGAATACTGCACTACTGTAATGTATGGCTGCAGTCAGAGGAAATCATGAAATCAGCACCTCAGCAACTTCCTCCAGACCTTTCAGCATAAAGCTGTAATGTCTCAGAGTGGACAGCTCTGACTTGGGGACGTTCAGGCAGGCACAGACGTGCAGAGGAAGCTTCTCCTTCACAGCGAGCCGCTGGGCGTGGATCAGAGCCCAATTATCTGAAAACACAGAGGCGACACACAGACACATGTTGTAGGAGGACAATAAAACAGGCTTCTTATTGCACTGCTGCCTGCTGCTTTAAGTGATTTACCTTGTACTCTGTGGTCTCTTGACATCCAGTACAGGACCCCCTCTGAGCCCTGCTTCATTTTCTCAGTGTCAGATATAACACGAAGACGTTTTTTGTTCAGTTTCATCTCCTTCTCGTCGGTCCTCTGCTGCTGCAGGAGGTCCTGCAGCCAGCCCGGAGCCCGCTCCCTCTTCTCCTCCTTCACGGGAGCCACTTTCTGCTGCTTGGCTCTTGGCCCGGCGGCCGCAGATTTTGTCTTGCGTTTCTTGTCAGACATGATGGTTTGACTGGTGAATACTGAGGCTGACCTCTGGTTACTTTGTGCAACAAGCCTCAACAATGGCCTCGGTGCAAAGGAAATGAATGAGCTGCAATGAAAAGAGCGGAAAAACTCAAAAACACAACAGAAACCAAACATTACGACATACCATTATGTAGACAAAATGCATGAAGAAACCACATACTAATTTATAAGAACAAATGCCGACGACGCTTAAGAAGCTGTGAAGATGCAATTTACCTCCAAAAGCAGAAAAACATACAAGGAGTCAAAGTCTTGAGGGAGTCTGAAGGACAGGAGAGGCAGCTGGTTCTGGTGGGAGTCCGGTTATCCTGTGCCGCCCGTGTTTCCCTTTATGCAACCACTTACATGAGCACGCGGCTGTGTAGCTTTCGTAACACTGTTTTCATCTCATTTAACTGCATTACCCACAATGCAGCCGGAATGTCTTCACAGCGCTGTCGTTTACGCTCGGAGGAGGGTCGGCTCGTGCCCGTAGCGTAGTGGCTAGCCTTAAAAAGGGACTGACTGCTGCTGCCACGGCTGTGAGCTATTATTGTTTTCCTCCGTGCACTGCGGGAAAGTCTGTCGTTGTGCTAAAGTATGAACAGAGATACTTTTACAGGAGGCCGGGGGAAGAAACCAGCGGCTCCCGATAAAGTCGACATGTCATTAGGTAAGCTCCTCGACGACTAACACAAACGTTACTAAAATAGGAGACTAAGCTAATGTTACCTACTCACTGCTGGGAGGTTGTCAGCAGCTAGCTAGCTAGCTAAATGGGTGTCATATGAGCATTCAGACTCCCTTGTTTATCATTTCTCCTCCTGTAAATTTCACAGACGACATCATTCGGTTGAACAAAAAAGAGCAACAGTTAAAAAGGAGACAGGCCAGTGTGAACCGCCGACCAGTCAAGAAGAAGAAAGGCCGTTTAGCCCAAGTAAAGGGAGTTACGCCAAGGACTGCTGGAGCGGTCCAGAGAGGTGAGTGCTAACATCTTCTCCCCTGTTGTTTCCTCGTTTACTAACCTTATTTTTTATTTCAGCTATATACGTGTGTAATAGGGCTAATGTTATCTTTACCAGGAGGTATCGTGCCCCGGGGTGGAGCACCTAAATTAAGAAACAGAAGAGTTCCTCCACCACCGGTCCGACGACGGGGTCAAGGGGTCATCACAGGGCTGGCGGCCCGGAGGCCAGCTGCCCTGCTGAAGCGAGTCGGCACATTTAACAGAGCAGCAACCAACCAGGTAATGGAGGAGGCAATCAGGCATGTGTGTGCCTGGGCTCTCAAACATAGATGTACACTGTTGGATACGCATCTCGGAAAGTTTGAGAAAACTTTGCTACAGGAATTGACGTCATATGACGCTCAAACATGGCAGCATTAGATCTGGGCTATATGGCCCATATGGCAATATATTTAGGATATATTGAGATATATGATATATATCTCAATATTTTGAAGTCTCCCCAAGAGGACTTCATAAATGCTAGCATGCAAGAACAAAATTAAGAATCATCATACCTCTATAATATTGACATTACAGCATTACTGTAGGGATGACTATTGGTACTTTCACAATAAATGAACACAGATATTTTTGAGAAACAATCATCAGTGATGTGGGTATAATGACTAACTAGCCAGAGTAAAAGCAAGCATTGGACCAACTAGAACAGTCTGGTTGGTTGAGAAAATTACTTTACTGTAATGCAGCCTTTAAAACCAGGAAAAGACAACACTTGTGTCATATCACGACATAACGATATCCCAAATCTAAGATGATATATGGTCTCATATCATGAAAGCAATAGAATATCAATATGTTGCCCACCCTTATCAAAGATTAACCAATTAATATTGAGAGTACAATCAAACCTGATCAACTTCTGCAGGACCCTGTCTGCACTAGCTGTCAAAAGAGACAGAGCTTGAGTACTCTTCAGTAAGCTGTTCTATACTCTACCAGCTTTAGTGACCTGTCCTTCATCATACCCAGAGGCAGAGATTTCTTCACATCCCGTTGCCTGGCAACAGATACCAGCGGCCGCCGTCTGGCATCCAGGAACCGCTTACTCACTTCGTTAGCTGCCCCCGATGTTGTCTGCTCCATACGACCCTAGAAATGTTTCCATTTTGTTTCCCGGCCTAGAAATGTGATTTATTCAAGGCCAGTAGGGCTCGATGAGAATATCAGTGGATGTGATGTGAACTGCCACAGACAACCACAGCAGCCTTAGTTGTTCTTCTCTTTTCCTATCAAACATCATCACTTAATATTCTGTAATGTTATCCTGTTTGAGGATTCAAAGAGTCGAAGATGAAGCGGCTGAGCTCCATTTTATAAATGCAAATTTGAGTTGTGGCTTTGTTTTCAGTGCATATAAAAATGCCCTTTATACAGATGGATATTTAAATGGGTGTGTTTTGTGAAATCAAGTATTGATGCTGGTTTTGAAACATGGAAAATGGCAAAAGAGAAAAAAGATTTCTGATTTTTAACTCTGCCTTTGCACATGTGGTGCCTTTAGTTGCAAGTCATCCCTCCTCTCTCTCTCTGTTTCTTGTCATGTCTTCAGCTGTCCTATCAATAAAGGCACAAAAAGGCAGTAAAGTAAAATAAATGAATAACTAAGGTTTGCTTCCACTGTTTTGCATTTGGTCACACTGTATCTGTTCTCCACTGCACTTCCTTTTTCAGAAAACAAGACAGAAAAAAAAGCCCTTTATTCAACGCCCTGAAGCCCAGTACGGGAAGCCAGAGGTACAGAGGAGGCCGTACAGGCAGCCCGATCCGCAGAGAGGCCAGAATGTAACATCGGTCAGGAGACCTTTTCAGCTGCAAAGGAGGTGAGAACACCTTTTTATAAATAACAGCTTGTGTACGGCCCCACGGCACTCTTGTGTTAATGTATAGTCCTCTCTGAAAACAAGGAGAATAGTGGGAGTGGTGTAAGAACTCAGTGTCTGCCTGTTTTTTCAACTATTTAATTACACACACGACTAAGTTTTAAGAGGTGTAATGTAGAAAGATCTAAAGGTTCTACTTTATGTGGTTAAAACGGCATTGTATACAACATCGCACAAAGCACACTGTAATAGGCCTACATTGAATACACAGCTGTGTTTCAATACTGTTTTTGTGTTGCACTCATGCAGACCACTGCCACCTGTCCAGCAGGCTCAGAGGGAGGCACGTCAGGCCACGTTTCTTTTTCGCAGAGGAATCAAGGTACACGATTTTAGATTAGCCTGAATGTGTTGTAGGTTTTCTACTAACATACGGTATTTACAGTATAACCTGTTTTTATCTAGTAGATTCAAAAGACAGTTCACCCCAAATCAAACATGTGTTTCTTCTTATCTAGAGTGCTTTTTACCTATCTATCTAGACAGTTTTGAGTTTTGGAGATATTGCCTGTAGAGATGTCTGCCTACTCTTGAATGTAATTGAACTAGATGTTATCGTCCTGCGGTGCTCAAAGCGCCAAAAAAATACATTTTAAAAACACAGCAGCAATTTCTCTTTCCAGAAATCATGAGTCGGATTCTCAAGACCTTGTTTTGAACAGTTTCATATTGAAACTACTCTCTTTACCGAACTCCACCCGGCAACTGTATCACCCCGCAGAAGAAACGCTTCTGCTAATGGATGCAGGATGTAAACATTAAGGCCCTGGTCACACACACATGAAAGCAAATCACCTGATTTTCACCTCAGTTAGCTGGTTTGTTGTCAGTTTGAGGTCTCTGCTGCTGGCTTTGGCTGTGACTTCTGTGGTCAAAGTTCACACGAAACCAAGATGCAGACGCCACATGCAAATATTTATCTTTTTGCCCTTTTGCTTGCTTAGAATGGAAGTGAATGGGAGGCGAATGTTGATTTCACGTATATGAAACCGTATCAATCTCGACTGAGCTGAGCTAACACGGAAAATAAAATGGTTCCAACATAAAACGGCTCACAGCGAGGTCTGTGGATTATCTTGAGTAACCGTGTCTAGAAAGAGACGTTGTTGTTGAATTTTTCAAATGTATTTTTTGACACTTGAAGCACCACAACACAATGCAATCTAGTTGTATTCCAGGGAAGTCAGACATCTCTTAAGCTGAAATCTCAAAATTCTCACACCGAAACAACGTAGATGGATAAATGAGACTTCAGGAAGGAAAATTATGTATTTTTCAATTTTGGGGTGCACTATTCCTTTTAAAGACTTAAAACTGTCATTAATCTGAATGTCAATACACCAGTGTTTATTCTTCATGTTCATTGCCCCATATCGCAGGTGCAGGCCCAGGTGCAAAAGCCAAACCCTCGCACTCCTCCGGTCAGAACTCGACAGTGAGTATTCTTGATAAAATGCTTTAACTGCCTGTATTACTCTGCTGTATGTGCATGTGTGAAGCTGAGGGACTCACACTGAGGGGATGAATCATTTGGAGGGAAAAGAAGACAGTTTGTCATTTTAGGGTCAGTGTCTGGTGCATTTGAAGTACAACTCTTCTGTTTATCCACCAGGTGGCGCACATCAACAACCAGCAGTGGAATCTTGACTGTTTCAATTGACAACCCCACAGCCCTGACTCAGCCTGAGTAAATATCACAAACCCTGCAGACATTCTTTGCACATTGTTGTTTTTATTTAGGATATCATCTTGATAAGCACATTTACAAATTCATTTTTTGGAATTTGGAAATATACATGATGGTGTCCACACCTCAATCACTGACTTACTGTGTGTCTTCTTCGTAGGCCTCCCTCTGCCTGGACCCTTCATCCCCCGGCTGTCGCCTCTGCTCCTGTCAAGGTGGAAACGGTGGAGAAGAAAATCCCAAAAGGAGTGCCTCTTCAGTTTGACATCAACAGCGTTGGGAAACCGGTGAGAGCATGTTACTTAGATTTCTGTATGGCTGTCTCTTTGTATCTCCATACTGTCTCAAAAAAGTGCGCTCACATGCTACTGGTGTACTTTTTCTCTCCTCAGCAAACATCGATGACCTTGAACGAGCGATTCCGCATCCTAAAGGATCGACGCACTGCCACAGCACAAAGCACAAAAGGCAGCCGGTTTGTGACCGTGGGTTAGCCGGCAAGAGGACGCTGGCTAGTGCAGCTTAGAAGCCCCTTTATCCTGCTCAGACCCACACAGTGAACCCCACCTTCCTGACGGATGGGATGTGCTGACCCGCTGACTCACTTTACCAATGGGAAGGAGGGCAGGCATGGGACGCGCAAGTGCAACGAGCACAAGAGCTCAACTGAGAGCCCATATGAACGAGTGTCAATGGAAGAGTTTGTTTTAAAATGAGTTCCCATTCATTGTCCATATCATTGTACTCCACTGTTTGTATTGTGGATGTCCTATACTGGGAAGGAAAGAGCCTTTTGTCGTCTTTGGACTTGGAATGGTTTACACTATTATGGAGACTGCTTGGAGGTATTTCTTTTCAGAGAAGAACGCTATGTATTTGCTAGGGTGGCCCGTATGTTCTCAATACCCTTTTTTGACATTTTTGAGAATTGTTTTGTAAAGTTTCTTCAAATAAATACATTTCTCTTAAAAATCTGGTACAGCTTCAAGTCAGTTTGTAGCACAGCAGCTCTGAAAAGCTTCTTCTGCTGTCAAACAGTGCCATCTGGCTGTGAAACAGAAACCAGCCACCTTCTTGGTAATGTTTTTATGTATCCAGAGTCACTCACTCATCTTCAGCATCTTTAAAATTGCATCCTGGTGTTGGTTTATAAACGGTACAAAGAGGAGCCATTAAAATTCAATGCTCTATCAGAGCAGTTTGAGCTTCCAGAAGTTGGCATATATTTCAGGTAGTTTTCCAGTGAACAGTAAGAGCTCTCGAATATTGCAACCAGAAAATGAGTTGTCAGCTATTAAATAAATCAACAACTATTTAGATAATCACTTAATTTGTTTAAATATTTTTATTATTTCTAAAAAGTGTCAAAATTCTGATTCCAGCTTCTTAAATGTGAATATTTTCTGGTTTCTTCACTCCTCTCTTAGTAAACTGAATATTTGGGTTGTGAGCGAAACAAGACATTTAATGACGCCATCTTGAGCTTTTGAAAACAGACATTTTACAGACTAAACAATTAATCAAGAAAACACTTGACAAAATAATCAACAATGAAAATAATCATTATTTGAAGTCCTATTTTGTAAACTACTTGTATTAAAGGAGCTCTGTGGAAGTTAGTTTATGTTATAGGGCTCCATTTCTAAACTAACATTAGCTACTGCTGCTCTCTGTTAGCGGAGCAGAGAGAGGCACTCAAGAATGTGCATAAAGTCACATCTTTTGGACTCGCAGAAAATCCAACCCGTGTCCTTAACAGAGATCCACAGTCCATCAGCATTAAAGGTGCAATATGTAACAAACGGCATCCTGTTGACCAGTATATCCCCAGAATAACCAGCTGCTGCTAAATGTAGCTAGTAAGCCTAGTTAGCACCGGGGAAGTGGTTGTTCCACTTCCACAGGAGCTTTGGACCAGGATGGGCCAGGGCTAACTGGTTTCAGTATATATCCTTGCAACATAATACATAGATGTCAGAACTGTTCTTTCATCACACACCGTTGCTAATTTTAGTTATTTTGTTTCATTATTTCAACTAAAATTCCTACATACACGCATGAATTGGCCACCTGTTGAATTCATACTCAAAGCAAGTAGGGAGCAGCATATCAACAGAGTAACTGCTAACTGTAGCTGCCATTAGCTAGTTAGCTCAGTTAGCCATGAAGCTAGTAGTCCAGACTGTATTGGTGTTTACACCGCTTGCACAGGAGCTTTAGAGCAAGGCTGGGGCTAGCTGGTTAGCATGCTAATTTCGCTGCAAGAGCAACACAACAGACGGCATAATGTCAAAACTGTTATTTCTTCACATTCTGTTGATGATTTTAGTTCATTTTGAACATTTTTAACTAAATTCCTACATAATGCCCCTTAAACACTTAAAATCAACCACAGGCGTGTATAGGCAACTAAGAGAGACAGGAACATTCTCATTTTTCACATCATCTGCTCACACATGGTCAATAACAAACTTATTAATACATGTAAATCGCTACAAATTGTTAAAGAGCCCTGTTAAACTATTTTCTAGACCTTTGTGAGAAAAGAAACAGACATAACTTGGAATCTGAATATTGCTTTTATTTAAATACATTAAAATTTGCAATGTAACAAAACTATTGGCATATGAAATTCAAACACCATTTAAATGAACAAAACATGGCTCACTTCATTTTTCTGTGACTAGTGTCAGTAACACTAGGTTATTTTTCTCTCTGCCCACTCTCTGCTCTGCATTGTTTTCCCCGCATTTACACTGTTCACAGACTATCTTACAATACGAGTGCTGAATAAAAATGAGGTAAGAAAGTGGTTTGAAGATTACAGATCATGCAGAACATGCTGAACAGCAACAAAATATTTTGTGAAGGAGGAAGTAACAAAAAAAAAAAAAAAAAAAGAAAATACATGAGTGTGCATTTAAAAATAATCAATTTACACAGCTTTTGCATCTTTGGTTACAAAGTAGGTTGAATGATTTCACAGCTTTCCCCCCCTGGCCCCCTCAGGAAAAACATCGGGAAAAAAAAAAAACATGAAGGAGGCGGGTATGGCAACACTAATTCACTTTTAGAGAGGACTACAACCGAACTGAATCTTCATCCAACACCTTCTGCAGGCTCACGTTTAAGATTTGATGTCAGCAGGTGAACAATCACCCATCAAGGCTCTTAATACTTTATACTATACAATAATGTACATTCAGACTGGAGCTACGAATTGGCAATTGCAGAGTAAATTTTGAGTTAGTGTTAAACGTTTGTCAGAATTTCTTTGTTTTTGCCTGCATCTTTAAAGGAAAAGTTCACCTAAAATGAAAATTCAGTCGTTATCTACTCATTCCCATGTCGATGGAGAGTCGGGTGAAGTTTCGCAGTCCACAAAACATTTCTGGAGCTTCACAGCAACAGAGATGCAGCATTCAGATAACAGCTGAAGTAGATGGGGACTTGTTTTAGACATGAAAAAACAACTGAAACAAATAATAATAAAATGTCTCCATACAGTTTAGCTGGTGTAATCAAAGTCATCGGAAGTCCTGAGATACCAAACCGATTTGAAATGACCTTATTTACACCCTTTATGCGTGGATGAGCTGGTGTACCCACTTCAGCTGGGGCGCATGCTAACACTTTTAGCAAAGCAGCTACAGTGAAGAGTTCCACTTTCAGAGGGGTGAATGATGTCTTATAAGATCCATTTGGGATTGTGGGGCTTCCGTAGACATGGACTACGCTGGTTGAGCTGTATGGAGCCATTTTATTAACTTTTTTCTGCAGTTTTACTAAGTTTAAAAAACAAGCCACCATCTACTTCAATGCTGCAACTCCAGGAGCTCCAGAAATGTTTTGTGGACTGAAAAACTTCACCCGACGTTCCATCAACATGAGTAGATAACGACTGAATTGTCATTTTTAGGGGAATTTATCCTTTAACAAGTAAATGTAAGGCATTGCCTCTGGGAAGTACAGCCAATCTGTTGTGAAACACTGTAAAATAAAAGAGGAAACGAGTCACCGGGCTATTGTTAAACAGGTTTCATGAAATTGTTCATTTATGAAAATAGCAGCCCCGTAATAAATAAAAACACTTAACAGTAGAACTCAAAAGACCGATGCAAAGGTTGGACTTGATGTAAAAGTAACGGCAGCGGTGTGGCGCTCCGGGAAGAACAAAAAAAAAACAAAAAACAAAACAGACTCTCTCCCACTTCTTACTTTACAACATGAAACAGCAAGGCTAAAAATACCCCTGTACCCACTCGGTTATCTCTCATTTAAAAAAATAATCACTCTCTTTTTGACAATCAGTCTCGTTTGTTTTGTCCCTTATGTGAGGCGGACCCCTCCCTCTCCTCACCCACGCTTTGAGCAGGCCTCAGGTCAGGTCGCAGGCCGGTCTGAAGACACCCTGTCCACCACATGTTGGACCCCGCAGTCAACCGATCCGGGAACACAGCCAAGATGGAAAAAAGAACAGAAAAACACCCTGACCTTCCCTGACACTCTGCCTCTACACACACGCTCTCTGTCTGACTCTCTTTCTCTCTCTTGATGATTGCATTAACACTGGAAAGGCCCACAGTACAGATGCACACACACTTACATTTCACAGTCACACTTGCGCACACGCACGCACGCGCACACACACAAGCACTGTACTTCGTGGTCAAGCTGGTGGCTAAGAAGACAAAGTTTTTTTTTTCTTCTTTTTAATTTCACATACACTAATTGTAATAAGTTGTAGAGAAGATGCTCTTCTTTTTTTCCCGCCCCATGCGAAGCAGGGCAGATGCACTTCAAGCGGAGGTGACGTTGGGTTGCTGTTGTTGCTGTTGGCCGGGATCGAGCTGAGGCTGTGTCTGGAGCTGCTGGGGTTTGGGGTGGTGCTGGAGCTGGGGGTGTGACTGCGGCTGCGGCTGAGGCTGAGGCGGAGGCTGGGCCTGTTGCTGGGGCTGGCTGAGTCCTTGCTGTGGAGGCGTGGCGCCTGAACCGGCGGTCGACTGGGCGGACAGCTGAGACAGCTGCTCGCTGTTGGCCAGGGATTTCAACACAGCGTTCTCCTTCTCCAGCACAGAGTTCCTCTCGTACAGCTCCTTGATCTGCTCCTTTAAGACCTCCACCTCTTCGCGCACGGCATACATCAGATGGCTTTTCACTAGGTCCTGTGGGAGAGGAGGAGCGTGACGTGAGACAACATATGGGAGCTGACCAGAGGCGGCAGAGTCACAAAGAAGCTGATTTATCACGGTCAGACAAGGACATAAGAGTAACAGCTACAGGGTCTGTTTGTTCATGTAGTCACTCTAGCTGATTGTTCAGCACGTGTTAATGCCTAACAGAAATATAAAGACCCTGTAGTTCTTATAAGCAGGCAAACAAGTCAAAACAGAAGAACCAAAAGGACTTGAATTCAGCACCATGAAACAGTGTATAGATGTTGCACTATTTCAAATGGGCACTATGTAGTTTTGTAGAAGAAATTAAAATTCAGATGTTTAATATTTACAATATTAATGAGGTAATAATACAAACTCAGAAATATTTATTTTATCCATAACTGAATAAACAAGCTGTTCTTAGAAGAAAACAAGCCAGAACACTGTTTGAAGCTAGAAAGGTGGCAGGGTCCGCCATATATACTAAACAAAGTAAAACAGTATGAAATTGTGTCGTCCTTTAAGGTCAGTTTGTTTATTTAGTTTATTCAGTCACAAGTTTGTGAAAAAAAAAAATCAATGAAGTCAATGAAGATTCTTTTCTTCCCCAAAACTACATCATGCACGTTTAAATTAAATGACAAAACTTTACTCAGCAGTGTACGATCAACGACAAAAGGATTACTCACCATTGCCTGTTCAATTTTATTATCAATGGCAGCAACGTTGGTTCCGGAGGCCCTGTGAGAAAGAAAAGACATGTTAGGATTTATCTCATGGGTTTTAACAGTTTCAAGAGGAGAGTCTCTCTTCTACTCTCAGCACCCTTCTTCTGCTTTCTTGTCCCTGACAGATAGTTAAAGCAGAAAATACTGCAAAACACACGAGAGAAGGAGAATCGTAACTGGAAACACATAATTAATGAATGATACGAAACAGACAAGACGCTGGTGCTCAATTAACCAAACCACATGCCATGTGGCCCACCACAGGAATCTAGGGCAAGCAATGTAAAATAACCTGTCACCACTCCTTGGTCATACTACATACATTACAGCTCCAATCTAGGTCAGGTCAGAGTGTGGTGCAGAAAGAGAAAAGCTAGGCTGCAGGCCCGCAGTTAGTGAGAATAATGCATTAGTTTAGCGTGGAGGTGTGGGAGGGTCTCCGATGACCCCCGACAACCCCAACAGGTAGAAAGACGAACACGAGGTGTGAATGTGTGGCTTCGATGACCTCATTCTGTTGGTCTGATCTCAATCCATTCAGAATTTGTTGCATTTCCAGCACAATTCAAACATGTCTGAGTGCCTGCTGCTGTGTCTGCAGGGTTACCAGCACATTCTTTAATGGGCAACTGAAGTTCACACATTCATTTTATAAGCCTTTAAAAACTCATTTAAGGATAACGTTTGAGTATAACTGTCTGACACACACCAATAAAGATCTTCTATCACAGAAATGTTCTTCCACTGAGTCTAATAACTGTGATGACTCTAAAAGTTCATTAACATGAGACTTCAGATCATTAACCGTCATTGATGGAGCCGAAAAGAAGATTATGGTTAAGTACTTCGCTTTAGAAGTTAGAACAATGTCTGCGTGCGCGGTCCCCGAGAGGCACGCGGTCCTGTGCGGACAGTCACGCAGATCTTCCCCCCTCCCCTCGTTACCTGCGGCGAACGTGAACGGACAGCAGCGGCTCGCGGGGCGCGTGTCGGGTCAGGTCCCCGGAGCAGCACGGTGGTTTGTAGGAGAACGTGCACGGCATGGCGCTGACCGCTGCTGGAGCCACATCGGCGGAGAGAGACAAAGTCCGCCGGAGTGAACCGGAGCCGGTTCAGTTGGGTGACTGTGACCGTATTTAGAAAGATGAAACATAAACCGACGGGCGGAGAAGTGAGAGGAGCTGACAGGAGGCGGAGAGACTCCTGTGACATCTCTGCTCCGCCCGCTCCATACTGACTGCAGCCTGGAGGAGCACTGTACGGAGGCCCAGGAGTGCCAAGATTGAGTTAACGTCAGTTCGCGTAGTTTAATGTGAATCCAGTCACAAACGGGCCAATAAACGGGCTGCATGATTAAATGAATCAAACTGAAGCCTTTATTAATAAAGTAATGTTTTGTTAAATTATATGTAGGCTATATTAAAAATGTTCTCATTTCAATGTACTGTATCTCAATGTACTCATTTTTTAAAATTTAATTTAACGTTACTGCAAAGTGAGAGATATTTTCATTTACAGTTTGTTAGTCAACTAGTGGCTTCATTTTTCCCCCATTAAGGGATTCAAACTGCTGTGAAGCCGACAAAGTGTTTGGTTTTGCGGGTTTTTGTTAATAAACCAAAGTACTGGAAAATTGTGACCTACTAGAACCAATGACAATGCCGTTTATGATCATTTGTGGAGTAATGCAATAAATGTAACGGGATTACTTAGGATACAAAAAAAGGCAACTGTATTCTAGTAAAGTTATCGTATATAAAAGATGTAATTAGATTACAGATACATTTAGTGAAAAGGGGGATTACTACCAGGATTACAATGTAACAATAAAGAATGATCTACTAGTCTGTAAACATGCACATGCAATGCAACAATTCACAAAGATCCACGAGTCTCACACATCACTCTGGTCTTGAGTGAAACCAAATACACTTTGGATTATTATACTTCAGATTAAAATATTATATTGAATTTCTCTTGTATTTATTAGCATGTTTGTTATTGAGGTAGTCCAAAAGTAATCAAGTTACATTACTTTCATATTGTGATACTTGGATCACGTTACTGACTACATTCTTTAACAGGTAATTAGTAACTATCGGAATACATTTTTAAAGTAACCATCCTAACCAGGTAGAAAAGCCCTCCATCACGTACCAGCTTAGATACGTAATCTTCTTTTATGATGCTATTTTAAAGTGTAAAGAAAGCCAGTGAGAGTTCATCCTCTGGGAACCATGAATGTCAGTATAAAATGTATAGGAAGTCCATGTAATTTAGTTGTTGGCATCAAAATTATTGCCCAAAATTATAGCAGATGTATCCTTTTGGCAAGTAACAAAAAATTGCATTGCTCAAATGCCAAAGATTTGTTTGAGATCATTTTGAGAAAGTGTCACCATTAATTGGTTTCTACACAAGAGGGCACTGCCAAGCCAACTTTCCCAACTTTAAAATGTTTCACGGTGCGCTCAGGAGGCCAGGACATCAGATAAGGCTGCCTATAGCCTACCCCCGAGGACATGATGTTCTGTTCCTCAACACCATCTAATTTTTGTGTGCGCAGGGCCAGAGGAAGCACTCAGTAGATCGTTATCAGCGGGAAGGACCGGGGAGGGAATGTTCCCCATACCTCTGCTCCTATACAACGCTGTCACTCACATACACTAATGCCTTTGATCTCTGTCAGACATGGCGGTGTCTTACATACGTACATCTCACAATGAACAAGGCAGACATGTGTTGACAAAGATACACATGGTGTCAGTCCGTGTGTTCAGATAGGCACACACCCATGACTTCGAGAAATAAATTAGAAAAGAATGCAGATTTCAGCTGTCAGTAATCACTCATTAGTGTCTCGTTCTCCTCCTCATAGACCTCGTTATGTGAGCCCCCCAAGAGTGCTTACATAACCAAATGTTACACACACAAAAAAGAAGAAAAAACTGCGTCAACCTCAGCTTCACCCTCTACCAAATGTGTGTTTAATTTAGACGAGGCGTCACACACAGACCCTCCTACAGTTTTCCTCCCTAACAGGAGTTTTCAATAGGCCTGTGCCCAGAGGAATCTCTCACTCTATAAAGTACAGACCCTCAATGGACTCTCTGGGTTACACCCTTGTTGCTTCACCAGAGATTTCAGACAGTACAGACAAAAACATACTTGACAGCACTACAACACAGCATTTCAGACACATGAATTGTATTGTAATTGTATTCAGTTAGGGCCCATTATAAGCCTGCTGAACTTGTTCACAATGGTTTTTAAAAGGTCAACTCACACTAATAAACCCTTTCTTTTTAATTCAACATCAATAGAGGGAAGTAAAATTTCTCTACAGGCACAGGTACGCGAGGATGGCATCAACTCCTTTTTTGACATCCACATGGGTTTCTAACGCTCGTTTCACACATGCAGCCCCACGCAGCCATGTTCTGGTACATTTCCTGCATGGGGTCATGTGTGAATGGGAGCAGGGATCCGTGTTCAGGAAAATCCGTACCACCAATTTTCCACCTCAGGACAGAGTAACATTTCAGGGAAAATGCCGTTGCAGCTGTGTTGTGAATGAACTAAGTAATATTGCAGGGACAACCACATGAAAGGGTTACATCAGTCCAACAAAAGACGCTTCCCCATGGAGAAGGCAAACCAATCACAAGACTCTGCTGATGACGTATTTGAATCATGACTTGTTTCGCAAACTTGTTCAATATTATATTGCAAGAGCACCGGACACTTGACATGCACCACACCCCCAAACACCATTGCAGACCAAGTATACCCCCCTCATGGCATAGATAATCGATTAATTGCCTTAGTCATTTTTCAAGCAAAATAGCAATTATTTGCTGGTTCCAGCTCCTTAAATGTGAGGATTTGCTGCTTTTGTTTGCCATTTATGACAGTAAATCAAGAATCTTAAGGTTCTGGACTGTTGGTTTGACAAGAGAAGTAAGTTTCTGGGACGCTGTGATGAACAGTTTTCACAATTTTTTGGTATCTATCGACTAAATTATTGGTGGAAATAATCAATGATGAAAATAACTTAGTTGCAGCCCCACTTTGTATATATTCCTTTATTGTAAATTTGGTTGAAACTGTGCCAATATCCATCAAAGAGTATGCATAAAAATGATAATAAAAACTTAGTGTAAGCCAAATATTTGGCTGAGCAGTTGGACATTAAGAATCATCCTGGGATGGGATGTTTAAATCATGTGAGAAGTGCGAAAATGCCCTTTATGATTTCCTGCCACACAAATTTATGCCTTCAAGTTTTCTCTTACCGAAAGTCAGAAACCCAAAGATATTCTGTGTACTATGATAAATAGAAAAAAAAAATAGGTAAGACTCTTGTTTATTTAATTTTTTGGAACATATTAAAAAAATAACACAACAAAAATGGTATACCTTTTATCGTTTAGACAATATACAGCACAATTAGCATAAACAACTATATACAGGAAGGACGTCCAGAGGTTTCTTGACTGATTATAAACACAGATCGGTTTTGGCCAACAGGTTAGGCTGCTGATGTCCGTGCTGCCTCAATCCTCTTGGAAGTGATTCCTGTAGAAAGAATAGCAAAATTACATATCTGACAGTAAATGCAGCTTTTCAAGGACCTTGAAATTACTTTTAATTCATTATAACACAACTTTGGATGCATTATGCAGTGACAAATATTCCTGACATCAACCAGAAGTAGCCTCTGTTACATCAGATGTCATGTCATATTTACCAGTTCTACTTTTCTGGAGGGTAAGCAAAATTTTACTTTCAGAATAATTATATAAAACTTTTTTTTATTATTTTTACTATGCATTTTGACAGTCGTGTGTACAAGCTCTACTCGCTGGACTTTTTGTTTTACGCCTTGGTGTACTTTTCATGTTACTTTACCTGTCCAACACGTCAACTCTTGTGACTGAAAAGTCAATGTAAAAAAAGTTAAAATGGAAGTCTGGGGTGAGGTGGGTGATGGGAAGCTTATATGATGGGTGCCAAGTGATTATTTGAAGGGGTTGGTAGGTGCATGTGCAGCAATTATAGTTAGTGTTTCCCACCTTCTACTGTGGTCAGCTGACAGTCAGATCATGAATTGAAATTTCTTAAAAAATGTCTCATACTACATAATGCATATTAGCAATAGTCTCAAGCAGTAGGCTAACATGTGACTGCTAGGACCAGTACTTGAGACATTTCCTGGTGCAGCTAATGAAATGATGCCATGCACATAAAGCAAACCAACTTGATATGAAAGAAGTGCACATGTATATATGAAATGTATCCATCAAAGATACATATTACATGAATAACAGTGGTCTGATCCATGTTATCCACGTTAGCTACGTTGACTACATAATGCAGAGTAATTATACATTTCCCCCCACCAAAACAAACCAGCTCATTACCTGTCCAGCAGAGAGACAGCTACCACGGCGTCCGTTTTCAGGCCTTCGACTTGATCAGTTGTCGCCATCGTTGAAAAGCCACTCCAGTGTCGTTTCACTTCTTGCGCTATCCAACTTCTTTTTGTTTGTATTGCTTTGTCTTCTCGAATTCGTTCTTTCTTTTCTTGCTCTGTTTGGCAGTGCACGCTGCTGTAGGTACAGATGGTAATGAAAAGTGTGGCTGTACTTTCGCCGTCATTCTTGTCCGTAAACAATGAGCTCACTCCACCACAGCTCAAGCAGTGCGTTGCGTAGATGCAGGTCACGCGCAATGGAGTGACAGGCGGAGTCAGTCATTACAGCCCTGTCGCAGGCACAGACAATGGATTTTTTTCCTTTTTTTTCTCCAAAGCATTCTCTATGTTGATTGCTGTCTGGATGTTAAGAGATTTTTTCTACAAATATGATAATAAATGCTTCTGAACAGAATTACCAACCCCAGCTTTAACCGAGAACCGAACTGTGACTTCAATACCAAAGTACATAACGAACTGTGATTTTTGTGTACCATTAAACCCCTATGATTTAAAACATATCTGTTTGTGAAAAAAACATTGCATAGTATAATGATAAGGGAAGCATCCATATTATCATTGTTTTTCCTGGTAACCAATGGTAACCCTGTGTTTAATGTTATAACAATATGAACTGTGGGTAATTCCCTCAGGCAAAGCTTGCAGAAATGCGGAGTTACGGAAAGTGGCCTTAAAACGCTCAAAATGTCCACGAGAGAGCCTTCATGCCCTTAAGGATTTGGCAATGGGACGGCCGTAAACCCTCCTGGACTTACTGGGAATGCGCCTCAAAGTCCATGAATCTGAGTGTGGACATTGGGATTGGGTCTAGTTCTGCTTCCTGGAATCAAAGTTGGTAAAGATGATTCTGTTGAGTCATGACGGTTTGGGCAGCTACTCCTTCCTTTCAGCTGCAATTGTACGAGTTACATTGTAGGAAGCAGGAACAACGAATCAGAACCATATTAGGACACCATCTGGTGCCCCAAGTAGAACTTCCAAGAAAAACTGGCACTGGGGGGAGATTTCTGGAAACCACAACATGATTGAGTAGTGCTCAGGAGCCTGGTTAAAGCACCGCTCCTGACACACATGATCTTGTTTAAGCCTCTGGATCTAACGTCAAAGCCAAGAACTTGTTTGAGCGCCTGACTTCAACACAAAACAAGCCAAATGCATGGTGAAGCCCCCTCCTCCTGTTCTCCCTGCTTTAAAAAGCAAACAGTATGCAGTATATACTGTAACTAGTGATGTAAGTAAGGTCAAGCCCTGCAGGGCTGAAGGCTGGGCTGAGATAAAAGTATATCGTATCGTATAAAACAGAATGCTAATGAGGGTTTGAACTCACTCTGCCACTGATTATGCAACCAACGCCTCTGTAAACTTCCCCTTCTACATCAACATGAGTGACTGACGTTTACAAGCTCTAGGTAGAGGATGGCATTTCCTATACAGGGTTAGCTGTAAAACAAGAACGTCAATAAAAGGTCCATTAGAGGCAGAAAAGTTTACACTCACACGAAGCGTGGGCAAGTGGGGCAGTGAGGGTGAATAACTCATCTGAACATCGAATAGTTGTCATTCCTTGCCTCTGGCAGAAACGCTGGCAGGTTTAAGAGCGGTAGGTTTCCTTCAGCAGCACGGTAAAAACAAAGCCACGTCTATTTATCTCAGCCTGAGACATGATAAGGCAAGTTGAGAGCTTCAGAGGCGAGGCCTGATCGAATGCCCAAGGACAACAGGTGCACAAGTCAATCTTACCTAGAAACTTGTGACACATCTGATTTTAAAGTGCAAACCAAAGTCCTTCTAATGTACATCTACATTTTATTTTTTCTATCTGAATATTTGGCTTTTTGATACAGATGTATAGGGGCCTGCTGACAGTCAAATCAACAACAAAACTGCACAGACCAAGTCTTTGGACCAATCCCAATACACCCCTTGCCCCTTCCACTTAGCCCTACCTCTCGGATATGCACGATCACATCTAGGGGTAGGGTGTCCCACTAATTGTTAGGATAGAGGGGTCAGGCGAAGTCTGTAGCCCTGTAGCCTTTTTCAGAGGCACTCTCAAAACATGGGGCTATGAAAACTCATTTCATCATTCGTCAGTTCAACACATTATAGTTCTTTTCTCTATAGCAATCATAAAACAATCACTAGTAGTTTGATAATGTTTTGGTAGCTAACTAGCTAGCTAGCTAACATCACTTTATAAGGGCTGATTTGTGCATGAAAGTCCCGCATTTTGACGTACCAACACGTTCTCTCATCAAAGTCACACTCATATCAGATCCAAGACCAGATAACTTCAACTGTTTTTGTACCATTGCATAATACAGCTGTGCCTGTAATGGGGCATCATCAGTACCCCAGCAGAGAAGAAATGAGGAAGTAGCAACTAAGAAAGCATCAAAACATTTGGCATAGCAGGCCAATTACTGAGTGAGGTCTTATAGGGGCTTTATTTTTGACGTTTACAGTTTCACACTCAGGCAAACAAGACAAACAACTCTATAATGAAGCAACCCTTTGAGACTGTGGATGGAAAAGATAATAGGCAAAGTACAGCAAAAAAGAAGTACACAATAACTGTATGAGGCTTCTTCTGATTTCAGACTCTGTAATAAATACAATTCATCCTCACAGTACAATGTTTCTTGTTACACTAATCACAGGAAATTAATATTCACCTATATCTCAACTGTGGATACAATATTCTAAAAGTCATACACAAGACAGCCTAACATACTCGCAGACAATGTGTCCATGCTATTGTAGTAGTAACAAAATAAAATGATGAACCTGAAAATGAGCGTGATATGTCTCCTTTAAAGTTTCATCCATCGATTGTATAACTGTCAAGGACTAAAAATCTAAAATTTCAACCTCATGGTGAAACTAGAGGAAAAGTCGGGGATCATCGAAATTAGTAAGATTCTTCCTCTGGTTGCCACAAATGTCTGTACCAAATCCATCAAATAGTTTTGAATATTTTAGAGTTGACAAACCTGCCATTCTCAGACTTATTACTGATTATGGTATCTATTTGTATATTTGGACCCTGAGACAAAGATGCTTGTAGACTGGAAGATGAGTAAGGATAATAAAAGTAAAAACACCTCTGTGAGGTTTTAATAAGTTCTGTCCTTGGATCCCTCAATATATCAGCATATGTATGTACACTTTAATAAAAGTTTGAACATACTGTTGAATATGCAACTAAAAACTGTTTTTTACTGTGTTTTTTTCTTTTTGTGAAAAAATGCTAAGTCAAGATTGATGAGTAGGAAAAGAAAAAAATACAGAGAAGAGGATGACCTACTACAAAAGCTCCTCTGCCAGGAGCTTCTGCCAAGTGAGCCACAAGGATGCCCATATGGGGGACTTTTATTTTGACAGTGCAGTCTTCTGCAGTGGATCTGACATAGTTCTACTGTGTAGCTGGTGAGGCTTGAAATACACATTACAGTAGTGACAGAGTGAGATACCAGTCACAAACCTGTGTATTACATGTGGGTATTCTCCACATATGTACTTTTCTACACATCATTTTCATGACATTGAAAGAGAAGTGCCAATATACAGCCATGTGGTCTGATGTAATTTCCATACACGGACTTACATAACTATCTATCTGATAACTATCTGATTAACTAGCACATTTAAAGCTACAACTGATGAGTATTTTCATGATTAATTGTTCAGTCTATAAAAAAAACGTAATTATTAGACTCTTTATTTAGTATCCTCACATTTAAGAAGCTGCAAACTGCAAATATTTGACATTTGTTCTTGACAAATGACTGAGAAGATTTGTCAATGATCAAAATAGTTGGCATTACTTTTCTTTTGATCGACTAATAGAAGTCTGAATCCTCCGATTATGATTCACCTATCGAATGAGTCGACTTCACAAAGACTCTTGATGCGTCTTGATTCATCTCAGCGTTTGGCATCCTCAACATTCTACATTACTGCACATGGCTACTTTTTCATCAATTAAAACAAACGTTAAAATAAATCTAATTTCCCTTTTTATTTAGAAAGTCATTTATAATCAGATTACAATAGTCTACAATATAAAAAGCTGCATGTTTTAAGTATCTGCGTGACCCACCTCAGAAAATAAAGTGCATTACAAGCGTGTTGTAATCTATAAAAATAAGGTTTTCACATAGCAGCTGACTTCCTGAATGTGGCAAACATCATAAACATGACTGCAGCACACACCTCTCTCAGAATTGAACTCCAAAGATGACAACGCCTCCTCGCTGTGTTCTTTATGGCTGTGGAGGTTAGCCTCGGGTGAAAATGGCTAACGTGGTTCGTAATTGTTGTGAGGCAGATTTAACACACAACGTGCAACTCGTCAAGTCCATGCTTTTCAAGCAAGTTAAAGGGGCAATATGTAAGAGTTTTAGTTGAAAACATTCAAAACTTGACTAAAATTATCAACAGAATGTGAATAAATAGCCGTTTTGACATCATGATGTCAGAGATATCTACTGAAGTTTATCATGCTATCCAGCTACCCCTGGCTGTCCCGGTCCAAAGCTCCTGTGTGCTGGTGGTTGAATCACTGTCTGTTGATCTCTGTCTCCCTACGCTACATCTCCCAACATATAAAGGGCCTCGATACGACGTAACTTTATAACTTCACTTAGCAGCCGAGAACAGCCAACACATTAATAAGCTTTGGCTTTGTGTGGGCTGCAACTCCTGACTATGTTCTGTCACTGCCTCGACACAGAATCTGCCACATCTGCATCACAATTCCATAATTGTTGCAGCTCTAATGACGACTATGTTCCTAAGGATATGTAGGAAAGATAATGTCAGTGTCGCAACCTCCTCTATGACTTCATTTTGTTGCCTTGGACATGATCCCAAATAAACATGAATAAAATAATAATGACTAAAGGCCATCGCCATGATCTAGCAAAACACAGCCTCTCAAACAAAGCCTGGTTATCTAAAACAACAGCAGTGGAGCAGTGTATCCACAACAGCACCGCTCAAAAAAAGAAGTGAGGCATGGGGCCCGAAAGAGTGTCATTTGTGCCATCTTATTATGTTGCTCCCGTTGAGAGTGGATATCACCTTCAGTTGGGCTAATGGAGCGAGCAAAACATTGAGAGTGAACTGAAGTAAAGCAGATGGAGTTTTTAGGTACTGACATTACCCATTACTCAGTTTATATCATGAAATAATAATAGTGATTTATTCGTTTGCAATTATTGCGTTTGTGTGTGCGTGTGTGCAGTCCCTCGGTGGCTGGTGATGGTGTGTCAGCTGTATATTTCTCTAAAAACAGTTTCATTTCCTGTCACTCATATATGGTTTCATATGCTTCCCCTTTTCATTTTGGTAAAAGGCATCATAAAAATGTTGAAGGCGCTTTCTCATGCCACCGTGACAGGATAACAGTCTCTGAGCGTGTGGAGTGTCTGTATGAGCCACGGTATCATTCATCAATTTAAAAGTTCAGTGATGAATTTATAATGAGACTGTGAATTAAAGTCACTGGACAGGAACAGCGACATGGGAGGAGAGTGTATTCAGCTTGTTATTTAAATCCTGTGTTACAGGTAGCATGCACACACTAATCAGAGACACCTGAAAGCCAATAGCTTTGAGTTCTGAGAAGGTTATTTTAGTATTGTTGTTGTAGTTTTGGCCATTTTCTAGAAAGCATGAAAGCACTTGAACAAATTACCGTCTGAGATGTTGGGACATTGAGACTGTAATGGAGTGAAGCAACATGAGCAATCAGACAGGTGTAAAGAAACTGTTTTACCAGATTACCTACTGGAAAGTGAAAATTAATGTGAATGATAAAATCATTACAAAAACTGCCTGTTCAAAATGTCTATTAGACTGTAGAGCTACTTCCTGCTCCATCTGTATTTAAAGAGCCTGAAGTTTGACAACACAATGGGCAATTCAGAGGGGTATTTTGGGTATGTATAGGGCTGGGCAATATATCAACATTACAAGGTTACAAGGTAAATTTATTGTATAGTATACAATAAACCTAATTGCATAGGTAGATTTATTGTAATTTTTTAAAACACACCTTTAAAACAAAACTGTGCTCGAGTCCTTTGTGTTTGCCTTTGAGGAGATTTCAAAATATAAAGATACATATTGTGTATTGCAATATAGCTGTAAAATATAAACAATATGTCCGCTGATCGTGATTTTCTGAACATAAACAATCAATCTTAATACCGACTCTTAAATTTGCTTTCTTGTTCTTGTGACCAAGATACAAACTTACAAATGCAACCTCAACTCATCAGTGCTCTTTGGTGGACAAACTCTCCGACAGAGATTTCTAAACCTACTGTAGTTTGGCATTTGTGGTGGGCAATTCTTGTTGGCCAACATACGTATAGAAGCATACCGATACATTTGTGATAAGCTAAAATACAGGCCTGAGCAAAACCTGTGCAAAAAAAGAGACATTTCTAAACCTTTTATATATATTTTAAGAAAGATTTTATAGACTAAATTAGAGCTGCAGCAATTAATCAATTAGATGTCAACTATCAAATTAATCGCCAACTATTTTCATAAACAATTAATCGGTCCCAGAGATTTTTTTTAGACAATACAAATCTAAATTCTCCATCTTCCTAAATGAGAATGTTTTCTTTACCACCTCTACGACAGTAAACTGAATATCTTTGGGTTGTGGACAAAACACAACACAAATTATCAAAGATAAAAAATAATTGTTAGTTGCAGCCCTTGATGAAAAGATCAATCAATTATTGAGAGATTTCAATAACATAAAGAGTCAATAGTTGCAGCTGTAGTTAGGTTTAACTTGTTTATAATCTGTCTGAGCAGTCGTGTTGCTTTCCCAATTGCATACCGTTCTATTGTTTGTCTCTGCACCCAAAGATCTCAGCAATTAAGCTGCTGCACAAGACAATAGAGACGGTGGCCAAACTTGTGAAAATAACACCCCGGCAGTAAACAAACCTGAATTTTTAAGTGACACGTACAATATACACTGTTTCAGACGGTGTCAAAGAAAGCAGCGGACACGGACGCTGAGAGAAAATTACAGAGCGAGAGAGAGATGTTGTTGAGAAGTCTATTGGTCAATCCTGCGCTTGCTGCCAGGCTTTGTTTCCAAACTCAATCCATGCACATGGAAGAAAAGCAAAGCTCACTGCTACTGAACACTGCACACACGTTGTAACACTCCTGCAGGCCCGTCCAGTCCGATCCAGTATAGTACTGTACCTATCAATGTGGGCCTTTGAGTCCCTTAATCTGCTGCCAGACTGGAAGGCCCGGTAGAAAGCCTTGGAGGGGTTCCTGCGTCAACCACATTCGGGGAAAAAGAGAGAGAGAGGGAGAGAGAGAGAGAGGAGGACGAGTTGAAACAGTGAAAGCAGACTAAAGTTCGATTCCTAGAAATGTTTGCTTACGCAACTTCAACCCGCCCCCCCTCCCCCAGGCAAACTCCTTCGCTCGCATCGTGCGGTTAACTCGGCTGGAGAAAAGGCTCCTTCCATAAAACATATGGGACATTCAAACACAGTAAAGCCAAGGGGCTGGGGGAAAGGGAGTCTTGACCTCAACACAGGAATGGTATGTTCAAAGGTCGGGACAACTTCATAAACTTCAAGGGCCGCCCTCAGGCCATGCATCTACAGTATATGTTGGCCATCACTCATGCTTAGGTTGTTTTCTGCACACACAGTCAGAAAAAAAGCTCAGCTGTAACTTCTGGTTTACAACTAAGAAATCGGACTTCTTCTCAGTCGTTAACTGTGTTGCTGCTTTTATACACAGTAAATGTTGGATCTGTTGACTTCTTTGTTGAGGATTTTAGCATTACCTCCTATGTTCCTGGTGAGCTACAAGTACACTGTGTTCCATACCAAGGGATGTATATTCGGGAAAAGGAAAGGAAATCCCCACACTGACCCGTAGACACACACACACACACACGCACTAAAAATCTACTACAGGCTCGTGCCTTTCAAAACTAACTGCTTCTCTCCCACATCCAATGCACACTGACATGAGCATACACACACACACACACACACACACACACACACACACACACACACACACACACACACACACACACACACACACACACACACACACACACACACACACACACACACAAATACTCACACACACATGAGCAAGCCAGCGCAGGCAGGGCTACACACATGCACACGCACGCACACACACACACACACACACACACACACACACACGGGAATGAGGACTTGATTTACAGCATGTGTGTGAATATTATAGCAGCCAAGGCTCCTTTCCTAGAAATCACTGGCACAAACTCCCTTTGTCACATTACCTCATGACTAAACACTCTCACAGGCCTCCTCCTTTGCCTCTGCTTGATTTTATTTTGCGGGCTATGGCGCAAGAAAAGAAACAAAACCCAGGCACACGCGTGGCAGGCGCGCACACACCACCGTAGAAAAACATCTCTTTATCGCAGCTATTCACCAGCTAGCTCCCGGCTGAAATCATCCAGGTCAGATGACTTGGGAGTCCGGCAACCTCTTCATGAATGAGTTAAGAACTGTCTTTGCTCCCTGTTTTCAAGTAGCAAACACTCGCCTCTCAATGGCTCTCTTTGTAACTCTAAAATGTAACATGTCAATATCCATTTATGAAAGCCCCTCTTTGTAAAGCAACCAGTCGATGTGTTCGGCAGTGGTGAACGTGCCGTCCTCCTCAGAAACTCAGAGTCTGGTGTTTGAGGACAGAAAGACCCACCAGATATGTATGCACAGCAGCAAAATCCCCTTTTCGCTTTCCTCTTTAAACCTATCTCTAAAAGCACACAAGCTAACCTAACACAAAAAGTTGTACAAGCTCAGGTTTTGCTAGATACTGCCCCAAAGTAAACGTACGACCTGGCGGCACACAGAAGTGACCTTTTGGTGCATTCTTGCTGGTTGATGTCACACATGTAACTGGAGCATGACACAGGGTTTTCTCTGAAGTGTGAGCCTGCAACACAGCAGCCATGTCAAAGGTTCACTTTCATGGTGTTGAACCTCTTAATAACTTTGCTAACTCACTGAGCACGAGAAGACCCACAGTAGCCTCAAGTGATGAGGAAGGAAGTGCGAGTAAAAAGTGCAAGAAAAGAAAATAGGAGAGAGCAAAGAGCGAGAGGAAAGTACGCAGACAAAAAAAAGTGTTAGAAAAAAGTTTTATGTCCATGTGTTAGAGAGGCATGATGTCTTGTCTTGTATGTTTCAAAGCAAGTTTAAAAGGTGCAATATGTACGAATCTTTGTTGAAATTATTAAAAAATTAACTAAAATTTGCAACAGAAAGTCAAGAAATAACAGTTCGGACATTGCGCTAACCAGCTAGCCCAAGCCTGTCCTGGCTCAAAGCTCCTGTGCTTGCGGTGTAAACACCAACAGTTCCCAGATCGGACCACTAGCTGCACAGCTGATTTGAGCTAATTGTGCTAACTAGCTAATGACAGCTAGTTGGCAGCAGCTAGCGCTTACTCTTGTAATACGCTGCTCTATATCTGTTTAGAGTTTGAATTCCAATTCTTCCCTTCTGCAATTTTTAAAATGTCGCAAAAAAAAAGGAGCGAATGACCTGGTGAAGTTTCGTCATAAGATGGTAGAATAGGTTACACTATTCATGGCTGCATCGGAGTAGAAATAATAGAGGGCGCAAACTGAAAACAAAACCAACCGCCAATAAACTTCAGAGAACAAGAAAGAGAAAGGAGAAGAGGAAACAAAACCATCTGCCTTAAACACCCAGAAGAAATTACTTGGAAGACAGATAGCAGAAAGTTCTTCTTCTTCAACAGCTGACCAGTCATGTGAGTTGAATGTTTGCCATGTCAGAACAAACAATGAAAAAGGTGTTTCCATCTCCTATTAAGTGCATTAACTCATTTCAGTTTTTGTCAAATACGGCAGTTTCCATTCACCTTTTCTAATGCGATACTTCAAACCGCGCATAAAAATATGTTGATTGAAGCAAGGTGTATTCAACAAAGTCATTTCCATATAGTACTTTAACGCTAAAACTAGCGTGTATAGGCAGAATTATGAAACACGGATAAACCCACTAAAAATAGACGTTTGAGAGTTCCGTTTTTTTTTTCTCGTGTCACGTTTGGCATCACAAACGTGCCAAAAAACAGGAAGCAGAAAAAAGCAGCAGATAATATAACTCATCAGACTACATCCAGAAGCTTTTTTTTTTATTTCTTAAAGTCTTAATCAATAACATTTTCAATTACACACATCATTTGTCCAGGAGCTGATAACGGAAGTTGCTCAGGAGTGACACATCTCACTCCTTTCTCATCTCTGTTGAGTACCGATCAGGCAGAAGTAACTAACGAGGGGTTCCTTTTTAAATATCTTTTACTTCAGTCTCTCTTTCAAACTCTGTTCAAGCGTCCTTGACTTCAACAATGTCATATCATTGCGCCTGAAAAGGAGTGAAAACTAACGTGTCCACCCGGGTGTTGTGTATCCATCACAGGCGATCAGCGCTGTAGCCGATAAACATTCTTGACTACTGCACAGGCGTTCGATGCAGGAATCAATGCAGATTGTACACGTTCACGTTAAAGACAAAGGCCAGATGTTAGTGGGTTTTTTGTTCAGTGTGAAAGGGGTAATAATGTGGCCTTGGTGTGTTGAGGCACGTTGGCAGCTGTGGTAGAAAGACAGAGTAATTGGGAGACTGGGGGGTGCACAGGCAGAGGTTAAACAGAGGTGTTGAAAGCTCTCACTGCTGGTGCTCATGAGGCTTCAGGTTCTCTGCACCATCCATCCATCTGCCACAGAGCAGAAGTAGGTCAAAACTATTTAGATTTCAGCTGCCCTATGGGAGTTTCTTTCAGCGGGTTTTGTGTTGTAGACGAGGGAGATGGAGTACTGGGAGGACCGAGTCACTGTACGATCACAGAATGGCCACTAGAGGAGAATGGCAGCTTGGATACCGACACCTCCACTAGCACAAGTTAACAAAAGGAACCTTATCCATTTGATTTGTTGAACCTAGTTCAACTTTTTGCTGGGCGGTAGTGCCCAAAAAGTCCCTTCTTCCAGGGTTCTTCCAAGGTATTTCCAAGAACTACTGCGGTGGAAAATGGTCAAACACATGCTGCTTTCTTATGTGCAGAATGCTGCACTGTTCTTACTATCAAAATATCTAGAATAGGATTTTGTTTTGCTTTTTGAAAAGTGAACAACAATTATGCAGCCAACTTCCCAAAATGTTAAAGTTCAGAGATTATGAGAGGAACTGAGTGAACAGGACAACAAGTAAGAGAAACTACACTGAAACTTGAAGTTGTATCAATGCCATGATGTGTTAAAGTGGAACTCGATGTGACACGTCATCTTCCGTACAGGTGGAGGGAGTTTTACTGTAAATGTGAGAAAAGTTGTATAAAAGCTTTTGTGTCTTCAGAGGGAGCAGTGAGAAGTCTGATAAATCACCTCAAGTGCTGTCACTTAACACAGTCTCACTTGAGGACAATTTAGTTTGAAAATGAAATTTATTGTCTACAGGAGCTCTGTAGCCCGCTCCTCATGTCTGCCTGAGGCTAGCAGCTCGAGGCTACATTGAACACTGCCAACTTAACACACCCACAGCATCGATTTTCATCCTGTTTTTCGAACTGTCCACCATGAGTCCAACAATATTAGTAGTAGGAGTGCAACGCTAAATCAGTGGGCAACTCTTTCAGAGGACACAGAAAGAAGAAAAAGGTCAGCCTTTCCTGGCATTTTGTGATTTTTGAAATATTAGAAATAAAGTATATATGATGAAAATAATGATTATTTTCTGCCCAGCTGATAAAAAGCCTGCACAAGAGAATACAAGAAAAGTACAAGAAAGCTGAAAGTCAGTCTTGGTAATGCTTCAAGTCACTGAAGTACCACTTTCAAAAAACAAGATAAAGAGCATATTCTCAGTGAAGCTTATCTACAGCACGGTACAGCACATCCCCAGTTAAACAAGCCATCAAAACCTGGACTAAGCTGGGGACATTCTTCTGCTTGTCAGAACAATGGAGGGCCTCCATACCTGAGGTGGAGGTGAGGACTGATGCAAAGCCTACAGACATACAGACCAGTGGTGTCAGTCAAGCCAGAACAATACATATTTTGTGAATAATAAGGCTGAGAGGAGGCAGTGGACACAAAAAATGAAATACTTGACTAGTGTACACACAGAAATGCACAGAGATACACACACCCTGCACAGTCAGAGGTTAAAGAGTACATGGCGGGGGGAGAAGATTAGTTATTACACTATTGCCCAATACACTCAGTTGCCACTTTATTAAGTATACGCAACAAAAGCCTTCTGAGAGATGCGTTTAATCTACCTGATGGTCATTTTGGAGGCTGTAGGTGTGGTGCTGTTGAACTTCACTGTTTTATATTGAAAAGTTTTCAAAGCAATTTTCAGTATAGCACAGTTTCATCAAAAACCAACATTACATAAAAATCAATTAATTAATTGATTTATTGTAGAGCTGTTGTCTCGCACCGTATTAGTATTAGCTATGTGTACTTGTAACTGAGTGCACACTTACTGTATTGCTCCTTTACAGATACCAGATGTGGTGCTGCACAGCTTAAAACAGCATTACAGCATTACTACCGAGCAGTGCCCCATCATCCTGGGGACAATAGAAAATGTTGGGGGCAAACAGAGGTCTTCCCCAGGATGCCTTCAGGACTTCAGAGGTCAGCAGGAGGAGAGCTAGTTAGCTGTTTGCAGATAGCAGCCAGTGGTCAGCAAAGTTGTGAGTTGTTTGGATAACAGTGCTATCAGCTAATTGAGCTAAAAGAGCCAACAGAGCTAACAGCTAACATAGCTTATAACTTACAGCTAATGGAGCTAATAGAGCTTACAGAACTAACAGCTAACAGAGTTAATAGAGCTAAAAGCTTACAGCTAACTGGGCCACTAGAGCAAGCAGAGCTATCAGTTAGTGGAGCTAATAGCTTACAGCTAATAGATCTAATGGAGCTAACAGCTAACATGACTTAAAGCTCACAGGTAACATAGCTAATAGAGCCAACAGAACTAATAGCTAACAGAGCTAATAGCTTACAGCTAAAGGGGCTAATAGAGCCAACAGCTAACGGAGCTAACAGCTTACAGCTACTAGAGCTAATAGCTAACAAAGCTAAAAGCTGACAACTAACAGAGCTAATAGCGCTAACAGCTAAAAGGACTTAAAGCTTACAGGTAACAGAGCATATAGAGCCAACATAGCTAACAGCTAATGGAGCCAATAGCTTACAGCTAATGAAGCTAATAGAGTCAACATAGCTAACAGCTAACGGAGCCAATATCTTAAAGCTAACAGAGCTTCACAAACAACAGGGCTGAAAGTTTCTGCTCAGAGAAACATCAAGCAATAAACAGTGAACTGCAGGTTAATGTGACAACACAACAAGTGTACAGGAAATGTAAGTACTTTAGATGAGTACAGTTTAGAGATATAGTCATTGGAATGCTGATGCTTTTAACCAACAACTATAGATGATAATAAAGTAGATAAACAACATTTAGTTTTGGGGACGATTTACATTCACTTCAGAACAGCTAAAATTGTTTTTCAGGACGGTTCTGGGATGCTGTTGAAAAAAGCTAATCCCTAGGCCTGCAATTGAGGCCATAGATGTCCAACAAAATAAAAGTGTGTACTTCGCCCTCTGTGAGGCTCTCTGGATAAAATGTGCCCACCAAATGTTATATGATATGACCAGAGAGCCCCAGTGCGGAAGCAGGGAGAGAGCTAAGGAATATTAAATGAACAGAAGGTGGAGAGCAGCGTGAGGGACTTTGACTGAAAACAGGATACAGGAGTAAACCAGAGGTCACGGAGCAGAGGGAAAGACCCTGTGCTCTGTGTCACCATCTCACACAAACACCCACACATCCACCATGACTACAAATAAATAAGCTGTGTTAATGTCTATGCTGAATTTTCTCCAAAAGTAATGGCTCAGTTCCTCAGTAAGTGGCCCCCACCCCCAGCATGGATACTTTTGTGCACACTGAGTCAACCCATCCCCTTTTAAAGACACACCCCTCATCCACCCACACAGACACAGGCTCTCGATTCACAGTGGCAGAAACGGCTCCACTTTATCGCAGGCCAGGACTCCCCCTCCCCTCTTCCACCTCCTAAGGAGTCTGATTTTACATAAGCTCCCATTATGGCAGGACAATAAACCATACCTCCCCAGCATGAGTTCAGTTACACACAGCATGCAGATGAAACACATTTATGCAAACAGTCTCGCGGAATAGTAGCAACTCCTCTGCGAGCGCAACAAAGACATTATGACGATCAATGTTATTTTACGCCTTCAGTTGTTGCAGCCATCTGGGAAACATTAAGCCGAGCGAATCATATTCTAAATATGAGAACAACATCTTCAAACTCTCGTCCGTATCTCCACTGATTCGCTTTAATTACTTGCAGGGAAAACTACAGGGTGGAGGATGACGGGGACAAACATTGCCAAATGGCCAAGAGAGTTTTTTCCAGGTTGTGCAAGCTGTGGAGAGGTCTACAAGCTTCCGTAAACGTGCAATCAAAACTGTGCGCGTGTGTGGGGTGCATGTGCATGTCTTTCTGTGTTGTACAGATTATAGATATTAGCTCCTGAAGTAGTCTGTTTGAAAAGAAAATGGAAGTGTTTTTGTCGTTTGGTGCGTGGAGACAAAATAAACAGAGCGATGGAAATGTAGAAATTAAGCAAGAGACGAAAAAAGCCGGAGGAGGGAGGGAAGGAGTGGTGGGGGTGTATCGAGCATAGCTAAAATGCCTGCTGAAGTGTGAGGCACAACAAGTTTTGCTCTGCAGCTTCCTGAGCGTACTACAGTTGCTGCTGCAAAGGAATGTCATTCAGCACTTCGTCTGTGCCGGAACAACTGTCGTGCTCTGCCTGTCAGTCAATCAGCGGGCTGGTAGGTACACGGCACCAACCGCACTGATGCTGCACCAGTGCTGAAAACTATGAAGCAGCAGCAGTCAGCTAGGGCTCGGAGTGACTCGCTCAACATGCCCACAGCACTTACAGGGGGAGTGTGCATGCCTCCAACACATGAGGGTGTGTGTTTGACCACGTCCAACAGAATACACAGTAATTTAGCCCACGTTGTGTTGCAAAAGACAAGCACCATGACGTGACAACGAGCACAGTTGGTTGACACACCCCACTGTCAGGTCTCTTATCGGCAGAATAGGGGCACAGTGGAAAGACTACTGCTCAATGTCTGATAGGACTTGGCTGTCGTAAGAGACCCCTGTTCTTATCAGCCTGGGAGCTGGGCCCTCTCACATGCAATACACATGCTGGGTTTCCACTGTGTGGTACAGCTCTGCTCCACTCGCTCTCGTTTGGTTTCCCCGTTGTGAAAATTTGTGGATAGTGCCTGGTACTTATTCTAGTATCGCCTCGGTCGAGGTTCCGAGAGAGCTGAGCCGAAACAAACAAGTGGAGTGAAAACACTGCAAACCACTGATAGGTCAGAGAGAACAGGAGCAGCCAGAGTGGTGTCATCATCCGTGCTCTGATGTAGGATCAGTCAGCCTCCTTTTTCTTCAGCAGCATTCAGATTTTACTGGAACAAAGTTTGTCTCGTTGCTGACAAAAAAAGTCATTTTTACACAATGCAATTTTTTAATCAGAAGAAAAAGATCTTCACTGACTGATTTTTTTAATGCCTAAGCAAACAAACTCTTTTTGTTTTCCTGTTTGAATAAACAAACTGACCTTAAAGGACAACACAATATCATACTGTTTTACTTTGTTTATATGTGGCGGACCCTGCCACCTTTCTAGCTTCAAACAGTGTTCTGGGGACCTTATTTTCGCCGGAGAACAGCTTGTTTATTCAGTTATGGGAAAAATAGCTTTGAATTTCTTCTCCAAAACTACATAGTGCCCCTTTAAAAATGTTTAAAATGTCTGAATCAATTGCTTGAATAGTTTTTAATAAAATACTGCCCAAGTAACAACTTGGCCCTTTTTAAGGAACAAAATAACTCATCCTTAGTTGACACAAGAGGTTTTCACACGGTGAGGGGGGCGTGGCAGAGTTGAAAGGTGGGCCTGAGGCAGAGAAGTGAGGCAGAGATACTGTGAGAGGTGACAAGGACAGGCCTGTTGATTTGACCTGCTGATCAAACCGAACAACAGCTAGAGCTAGACCAGTGGCTTAGATACAGCTCATGGAGGCAATACGAGTACCTTGATTGCCACAATTTGAGTCAAAAGTCGTACTCCTCCATGAAGCTATAACTCAGTCGAATCTGAACACAGAATAACGTCCACAAATCTGCTTACAAATCAGAGAAAAAAGATGAATCCAGAACTCGTTTAAAAGTTTTCTTCAGTGTCAAAGTAATCCAGTGATAATTGTCTGTTCATCCACGGGTCACTGCAAACTGTTAACTGTTAACAAATACAGGCTTAAATAAAGGGCGCTCTAGTTGGAGCCCACAGCATAACTTACTTAATCAAATAGCGACAGACAACAAGTGTCAGACTCTTTGAAAACCCCTGGTCATACATGTCAGGGTTTCCTTTGACACTGGCCATGCTTTTCACAGTCATCACCCCTTGGGCCTCAAATCACTGACACATCATGCTGGGTGTGTGTAAAGCCAGTTGACAATTGAGGCTTGGTTGTTTAATGGCAGAGAAAAGTTTGCTTCCCTGTTTAAGAGGCTGTCCACCCACACGTCAGGAAAAAAGTAGTGCCAGTTTGCAGCAGTCTGCATACCCTGTCTGGTCTACATTCTGTTATATCTGCAGCACTGTAAATGGAAACCACTGAGAGATTCAGGCACTGTATCACTTCCGCTCATGTGTGCAATCTACTACATGTGAAACAAAGCGCTTAAACTCAGGAAAGGAGAGAGATTACTGTTGGAGAGGAAACAAATGCCATGGCCCAAAGAATGATAACGCTGCATCTTATGAGCCACATGTAGTCACATTTTACCACTTTACAGACAGAATGAAACAAAGTTAAAGCTCTTAACTTGAACGGTGTACACTTTCTGAGGAAATCACTATCTCCAGTGTCCATCATTTATGAATCCACTAATAAAATCAGAGAAAAACGAATGCTCCTTTTAAATTCACAGCTTGTATGACGTTTAGTTTTTTTTTTTTTTTGCACAGTGTGCTACCTAAACGCACATTCTGCAACATAATATCAGCAGTACAAAAGCTAAAACAGTTATTTCAGCCAATGCTCTAAAATCCTGTGTAAACACATTCCTGAGGGGAGCCTGATGGGGCTGAGAGTGGAAACCATGATATCATAAATGTGGCAACACAAAAATCAAACACTCTTCACTGTGTTCACACTTGTATTAGTAAGTCTTTTCCGGGGCAGGAACTAACTTATTAAAAAGGTCAGACATTGAGCATGTTTACCAAGTGGCGAGGAGGAGCCTGGGGCTAATAGAAAGCTGAGCTAACTATGCACAGTAGCAACCACAACACATCTTTAGTCTGCATCCAAGGCCATCACCTCAGACACCATCCTGGAGGGTGAGAGGCTTAAGTGGGAGGAAAGCTGCAACAAAATGCTTCTACACACATTACTCAAACGCACACCCTCACAGTGTTACAGGAGTCATGTGTGTGTTTAACAAGTTTAAAGCCATGGGTGTTCTCTTCATGTGTGCTACACTCCTCTTACTTCTGTAGGCCCTAATGAGAAACAACAAACATTAAATTTCCTTCCTGTGTGCCACTTCTTTCCTCCTCTGCATTCCCCTCCCTGACATGGAGGGGAAAATCCTGTTTTCAGCTGACAAACTGAATGACCAACACTAAAATGAGCACTGCCTCCCTTTGGCTTTCAATCTTCTTGTGATCACAGCAAATGGCCAGCTTCTCCCCAGCTGTCTATGTGTTCAAATGGTGTGGATAATGTTTGCACAGGCATGGTGATGTAGCTCAACATTAAGATTTAGAAACGGTTACCTGTCCACATCCCCGTCGACTGGTATGTGGATCCCAAACAGGCTGTTGACGGTTGGTGCGGCGAGCGGCAGGCCCTCAGGCATGAGGGGCTTCACCGCTTCCTTCCCAGAGACACCAGGAGACTGTGCGTTGATGAGGCCCTCTGACTTTCCTCCACCTTCCACATGTCCAAATCCAGTCGCTTGGAGGCCTTGAGCCGCCAAAGCCACCGGAGTCTTGCTGTGGGGTACCTGACCTGGAGGCAAACTGGAAGTTGTCACATTTGGCATGGCTGCACTGGAGGCACTGGGCACAGCAGCGGGCACAGTGGAGGGCACACTGGAGCTCACTGCGATGGCAGGCACATTTTGTACACCGGAGGATGCAGCGTGGAGGCCAGCAGATGCATACTGACTCATAGTCTGCTGCTGCAAAGTGGGTCCACCAGTAAGTATGGAGCCTCCGAGCCCTCCCATCCCTCCAGCCTGCTGCTGTCCGGTAGGTACAGATCCCCCTCCTGCTCCTGCAATGTCTCCAAGCTGACTTGGCAAAGGAGCCCCTCCAGAGGCTGGCGGCAAGACCGAAGCGGCACCCTGACCCACGGGCTGTGGCCCAGCAGAGAGGCTTGACACTGGGAGTGACTGGCCAGCGGCGAGCCCTGACTGAATGGAAGCAGGCTGCTGATAGTACTCCGACTGGCTGGTCAGGTGGTGGCCCAGCGGAAGCTGCTGCTGCTGAGGATATGTGATGGGCTGAGCTGAAGGAGGCATGATGGGGGACTTCTGTATGTGGATGCCAGATTGAGGAAGGCCGTTTTGTCCAACAGGCAGCGTGCTCTGGGGAGCAGAAGGTGGGAGACCCCCCACTGTCGGCTGAGCTGGGACAGCTGTCTGCTTGCTGCTGGAGAAAGCACTCTGTGCGATCGACCCACTAACACCCTGCTGCCGGGCGCTGTAGTTTTGATGGTGGATTTGTTGCTGCTGCTGTGATACAGCCTCCACTGACTGCATACGGGATGATAAGAGAGAAGCATCCGCCACAGAGCCCAAGCCCTGACCTGAATGTGTTGACGGGGCGACCACAGATCCTCCTGTAAGCCCAATCCCGCTGTCTCGGTCTGCAGCAGGGTCCAGTGTTGCACTGGCATGCCTTATGCTATCTACAGTCCTACTAACAGCGGAGCTCTCAGAGTCTTTCTCATAAAACTCTGTGCACGTCCACCTGCCTCTTCGAAAGGGTTCTCCAGTACCATGATCGAGTTTAATGACCCTAAAACGTGAAGTGCAACTCACCGTGGAGGTGGCAGGAGGAGGAGCGGAGCTGGTCACTGCAGCAGGCTGGGATGTGTTCACTGACACACCGGTAGGTCCAGCACTGGCTGCTGGAGCAGGCTGTTGCTGCATTGCCCCAGGCTGGGTGTTTAGGGGTAAACCTGCTGGAGCGCCAATCCCACCTTGAGTTGAGCTGGACACTCCAATCTTTCGAAACTCCCCGATGGGATTGCTTGTCAGCTGTTGAGGTATGTGTGACGGTGCCATAACACTGGTCGCCTCCGGTTCTCCAACATTATTCAAGGCTTCTTCAGATGAACTCCTGTCACACGCAGGCTCGTACTCAGCCCGTGACATGTCGTAGATTTCCGACGACACATCTTCAGTCCGTGACTCGTCTGGGTCGTCCAGACTCTCCGTGTCGTCGGTGGCACCGATAGCCGCCACCTGGGCCTGAGTCACACTGGTGATCTGAAAACAGCTCTTCTTCTTGGCCGGCATTTTCGACATATTGACAGCCTGATTCCAAGTCCCGTATGGCTATGTTTATCCTCCGTCGGAGAGGGAGGAGCTGGTTACAGCTTCTAAAAGCTCAGATCATACTAAACAGCACAGTTGGATGTATTTTACTTAGCCTAGCTTTCTGTAGTCGAGATGAATCTACGCCATCCCTCTTCCTCTCTCGGTCTCCTGTTGCGTTTCATGAGCTCATAACGCAACGCCACACTTCGTCTCGCCTTGTCCAGCAATGCGGCTTCAGACTCTGATACCAGCAGCCTTTACCAAGCTTGATCCAGAGCTTTCGGCCGGTCCGGACCGGCCTGCTAACGTCCCGGTTGTGCAGTTGTCAAACGGCCGTTGTCGCAGAGTGTGTTGCCCAGCTACAGGAGCTACTTTACGCTGAGGAGGGCCCGCAGCCCTCCACTCTCTGAGCTAGCTAGCAAGTCAAGCCAACTGGCTGCTGCACACTCCCCCTACGTCGGAACAAGTATGTGAGACATCTTCCCGAAAGCAGTCGTTCGTGGCCGCTCGCTTCACCAGCTCAAAGTCATTCGGTGGCGACGGTCACTTTGCTTCCGAGGGAGGAAAACGCTGTCAAATTTGACGCTTTAAAATAAACGAGGATCCACACAGCGCCCACAGTTACCTCCCTCACTCAGTCACTCTTGACAAGATGGCTATGTTGTGTGCAACCGCGCTGCATCGTGGGTAGGTGTCTGGCGCAAGGATGTTTACGTACGAGGCGTTTGAGAATCTCTCCCTCGTGCTCCCTTCAAGTACCGTCGAAAAAATGACAACTATGATGCGCGAACGGGTAATCGCAATGAAATTGAGAAAGTCAACATTTTCTGAGACAGTGGATATCAGGGCTACTTCACCTCTGCCACCTTTAGTATACAAGTTTCCCTCATCCCAGACAAAATAAGCAAATTAAAGATTTTTTTTTTTTACTAAAATTATCCAGAGAATGTGAAGTAGTAACAGTCTTGACTTTCTAACGTCTATATATTATGTTGAAGACATATTCACATAAGTTAGCATGCTAACCAGCCAGCCCTGACCAGTTCTAGTCCCTAGCTGTAAGTATACACTCCGGACTGCTAGCTGCACGGCTAACTAAGCTAACTAGCTAACAGCAGCTACAGTTCACAGCAATTAGCGGCTGTTACAGAGACATGCTGCGTCCTATTTGTTTTGAGCGTTAATTCGACAGATGGCTAATTTTTACATATCTGACATCTTATAGACGAAACAATAAAAAGGATTAATACTGAACATAATCAATGGATTTAAAGGTAATGGATATAATGGCTTGTTAAAGCCCTAGCTGCTGGGCCTGTCAATTCCCTGTTCCTTCAGATTTGGTTCGTGGGGATTTGATTAAAGATATTTATTTAGGAATATGCACCACAGCAGCACAACACTGACATGATGAAGGTTTGCCAGATTTTTTTAATTCAGGGATGCCCTTCAATACAGTGCCATAAAATCAGGATAAAGCATATCAAATATGTTTTCATTTACAATTAAATACGATGATAGTCATGGAAACAAGTGATGGACCTAGACGTGGAACACATCATCAAGTATGTGCAGCCTGTGTGAATAATTCATTGAGATTTTCCCCTTGTTGTTCTACATTGGCACATGCATTTTTTCTTTCATAAACATCAATGATAAGTCTGCTGCACATTTCCACTTCACTACAGCTCAAAGAAGCCCAGTGCTGCTTTGATTATAAACACTACAGAATACATTTCATTTGGCTATTCTCTTGTTTCTTTGACCAATCTACTGTAATAACATGTCATACCTTTTCAACGTAAAGCTCCGATGTTATTGGAGGGCACTCGAAGGCACCATCTCTCTCTTTCTCTCTCCCCTCTCTCTCTTGGTATTTGCACATGCTGCAGTGTTCCTACAGTTTGTACCAGCCCAGACTATCAGAGTATTCCTAAAGGAACATTTCCTGAGTGTTGGACAATAGCCTCAGAAAGAATGTAACAGAATCTGATAGTTCTTGTTTACTGTGAGATGAGGTGAGATTTTGTTACAAACATCCTTGTGTGCACTCTACCTGCACATTTGTAGAGTCATAAATACAGAGCGTAACAAATAAATTAAACATAATATGTATAAAACATTTTGATGTGCAT
Source organism: Pagrus pagrus (assembly GCF_965226575.1). Classification (NCBI taxonomy): domain Eukaryota; kingdom Metazoa; phylum Chordata; class Actinopteri; order Spariformes; family Sparidae; genus Pagrus; species Pagrus pagrus. The sequence continues at coordinate 22,456,921 of NC_140196.1, read as the reverse complement.
TTTTAAAACCATGGACATTGTTCAGTACGCCTACAACTGTTACTTTTGCAACATTTATGTAGCTATGTATAGCATATAGAGGCAGATGCCAATGCTGATACTGATATTGGAGAGTAGTGGTATCAGCCGTTATGCTTGCAAACATCATATCTATACACAAAACAATTTTTTGCAATGATCCCCCAAATGTAGTTATCAAAAGATACAGTTCATACAAAATAGAGGCAGGACATTTAACAGTGTAATGTCATTGTCTTAAGTGACACCAGAGGACTCAAACAATAAATTTCACTGGGAATTTAATTATTTTAAAATACAACAGGCATCTTTTCTGCATTTTCTGTAAAAAAATGTTTTAATATCAGGACATATCAGACAACATATATGCCGACGTCAATAACATTAAGCATGTTATATTAAACAGTATGTTTTGTGGGGATTGACAAGAGCTTGATTTACCAATTTGTAATGCATCAAGTCATAGCACTGCATTACATCTGCAGCATTAGGGGACAACATGAGGTAAACTCCATATGGGATGTTTTTTTTATCTGTTATCTAGTAGTCAAAAGTTTTTAAGAATTCTTTCTTAGGCCTGCTTTCAATGTTACAAACTTTAGCAATGTGATTAGATGTGCATAAATCAACCAGAATGCCAGCTCCAGCTTGCAATTTTATCAAAATAGGTTTAAATAAACAAGGCTTTCACAAAATATATCTAAAAATCATTAAAGGGTTAAATATCTGCTTTAAGAGAGATTTCATAGCTCTGCACCAGAGACTACACTATGGACCAGTCATGAGTATCTACAAACCATATGGAACACTGCCCCTAGTGGCCAAGGAGTTAATTTTCCATTTGGAACAGTATCACGATTGTTTTTCCTTTTTTGGTTATTCTGGATGAACCTTGGACTCTCCATCATCTCCACCAGCTTGCAGCCCTTAATGCTATTGTTTTATGCCAATTATATGCAGGGTTGGGAGGATTACTCTTAAAATGTTTTCCGATACAGTTACTAATATACCTGTTGAAAATGTAGCAAAGTATCACAATATTAAGTCATGATTTAAATAAAAAATAATTAAAAGGGCACCAGCAAGCAAAAAGGGCACTAAAAGGGAAGGATAGAGGGCATTTTATTACGTTTTGTTCACTGTAAGGGGACCCAACAGGCAGTGGTGAAAAGGTATTACTTTACATGAGTATTTTCCTTTTTCTTCTTCTTTACACTTCCACGACACTACATTTTGGAGGCAAATATTGTCTTTACTCACTACATTATTCTAATAACTTAAGTTACTAATTACTTTTCAGATTACATGCTGCATCAGAGCCAAAGGCGTGCATGTTTAAACATATTTTATTGAAGACCAAACCCACTGATTCCAATAATCTGAAAAATGCTAAATATCCATATCGAAAAATGCCAATAATCGACCAACCCATAGTATACAGTAAATGCATACATTTAAATATATGTGTAATTTACTTTTACTTGTAATTTTGATACTTAGGTACATTTAATATCAGATACTTTTAGACTTCTACTGAATATACTTTAACTAAAGTAATATATTTACACAATATATTTACTTTATTTATACTTATATTTTTTCAGGTATGACTTATGGGTACTTGATACAACACTGCCTAGACATCACTTTATCATGTTTTGTCTACCACAGGGGCATCCGCGAGGGCACTTTCGCTGCATTTTTTTTCGAACATGGGGGCAACAGGAGTCAAAGTCAAACAGTGTATTATTCTATTGTTGATTATTTTTGCCCTCCAGAACAGACATAAACAAAAGAGACCTCAAAATTATCAACCCAACGACACGATAAATGTGTCCAAATGTATCTTTATTGGAAATATCATCTTGAGTTGCACACATGGATACATCAAGTCATGCAATATTTCCATCCTGCTATTGGCTGAATGTGAATGACAATACCTTCAGCCTCTGCTTCAATTAGCCGGTCTCTTCTCTTCTTCCTAAGCGAATGTTAGTCATGTACCTGAAACTACCTTTACGTGTTTATAATGTTAGTTATTTGCATTGAGTTTTTTAGTAATTGCAGAGGTATTTCTGAGAAAGATTGAACACTTAAACACTGTGCCAGATTTTAAAAAAGAGTAAATGTTTTCTCTAGTGACAGGTCCTAAATTTGATTGATTCTCAATGTATTTATTTTAACATATCCTTAGTCACAACACGCATCTGTTAGGGCTGCTTCTGGTATTATTTAACCGTTTCACACAAACAGATAGTATCGGTGCCAATCAGTTTGATCTTTGTGTTGGTGTGGGAAGGAAATCATGTGGTAAAAGTGAATCCATAATCTTAACCTCTCATCAGCTCTACCAACAAAATATTTTGATTTGAATTTGCCTTTATCTTATGTGTTGCGTCCTGGTTGCATTATTATTATTTACCCAGCAAAGTCATAGTCACTCAGAGAAGAAGAGAATAACAGCGGCACTTTGTGTGCCACACAATGACAGATATTCACTAATGGCAGAATCTCTTTGGTCAGGGATTACAGTGACATGACCATTTGTTTTTATGACTTAATCTGATCTGAATAGAAGTCATGATGCAACCATTTCTCTTTTGAAGTAATCGGAGGCATTCTATACTCTTGCATGCAGGTGAGGACATGGAAATCACAGGTTTGATCTCTGGTTTTGACAAGATGAAGAGGGGCTTAGTGATTGCACTTGGGCAGCACACTAATTTTCTCCAACACTCCACTGTTGTTGGAATATGGAAAGAGACAAAATATGATTTTTTTTACCCCCATGTTTTGTTGATATTGACTTTACCTCCTTGTGGTTTAGGGCCACACAGTGCTGAATGTTTTCTGTAAAAATAATGGCACTGATTGCAATATCAACTTTCCACACTGTCAAGTATTTTTTTCTTTTCTTTTGGCCTTGTTAAAACCCAGTATCTATAAAGTATTCAAGGTCGAAGGTTAATTCAATCGTCACTTTACAACACATGGTGGTGCAATGCAATGCAATTTATAGTTCCTTTGTGCTACACAGAGCATTCTGTTGAAGCTTTTCTTATTCACAATGTACTGTGTGTGAAGACTTGGGGAGGGCTGTGGATATGGCATCCTCTGTGGATCTGTTGGTTCTGAATGCAAACTGGTGTATACATTAAGTGGTACCCCTTTGCAACAAACTGGGACTGCTCATTTGAGAAAGATGGATGAGCACAAGGCATTGTTATCACAACTAATGAGATGATTTTTTTTTTCATGTTTTATAATAATAACAGAACAAACACAGTATATAGGCCAATTAATCTTGTTTCAAACTCACATACAAACTTATGCTACAAAATGACGTTTGTGTTTGGGTCACTTAGACCTCAAACAGAACTGATGCAGAACTTTCTGTGGCGGTGTTCTGAAGCATCACTTCACATCACATTTGTAAGAAATTCTCATACATACTAAGAAAGTAGGAAAAGTCAAGTGTTACGCTATTGAGACAATATTTAAGGATAATTTCAACCTTCAAAAACATTCAACAAATCCAGCTTTCGTAGCCGACAAAACATTTCTGGACCCGCAGCAAAACAGCGTCACAGTATTCTCCTAAACAACCAAAGTAGATGGGAACTTGTTTAAGACGCAAAACAAACAAAAAAACAAAAAAACTGAATAAATATCTAAAATAAACAAAATGTCTCCATACAGCTGTCTGGGCAGAGATCCCAAATTGAAATAGACTTGAGGACGTAAATAACGTATTTTCAAATCAGTTTGGGATCTTCAGTGCTCCACAGACTTGGTTAACACTGTTCTTTTCTGTTGTTTTCCCCGGTTTTAAAACAAGTCCCCATCTACTTCAGTTGTTTAGTAGAATGCTGCAGTTTTGCCGCGAAGCTCCAGAAATGTTTTGTGGATTTCAAAACTTCATCTGACTTCCCATCGTCATGAGGGTGAGAAGCCTTGATAATGTCTGAATTTTCATTTTTGTGTGAGCTGATCTTTAAGTGTGTTGTTTGAGCTGGTCTCCAGGACTGCATGTTCATTTTTTTTGTGACATTTAGTGTCTCTCAGATAGTCATTCAGATTTAGGAGGAGAAATGGCTTATTAGGCGACGAGTAACTTCCAACCGGATTCCTACAGGTACATTTGGGTGGTGATTTTTTTGAAAGTGAGAGGATAATTCTGGAAACCATCATCCTCCTCATCCACATGGCATGTTGCTTCCTGCATGCTATCCCTCGCTACACAAACTGACATGCCTGACAGTCTTTGTCGTTGTCCCTAAACCTGAAAGTACATGCAGTGAATGAAAGAATGAATAACCACACGTTTCAACCAGTAAACCCCCATTTGCCTGTCTGTGTACCCCGGCATTCCCTCAGACAGTTGACTCTTGGCTGAGCTGATAAGTCCCTCTTTATTCCGCCGCCTGCTGCCATAAAAGCGCCGGGGAGCTCATTGTGCGGAGTGATCTGATACGGACTACACCCAGCCGCTGCCTCACTGCCGTGGCTTTCTTTGCTGCCCCAGCCTTGACGTTGGTGAACGTCGAAGTGTGGGTTAGATTGGAGACTCGAGATTCGTCTGCAGGGTTTCTCCCGATTTGGCCGTCTCTCGTTTGGCAACCGTACTTCCAAAGCTGTAGGCATTTTTATATAGCATCAATTTCTTGAACATGTCTTGGCAAAGCTACGTGGAGAACCTGATGGCCGATGGCAGCTGTCAGGATAGCGCCATTGTTGGGTATACGGACGCCAAATATGTTTGGGCAGCACATGCCGGTGGTACTTTCAACAATATCACGGTAAGAAGTCGAAAGGAGGTAATTAGGGTGAGGGTGCGTTTCCGTTTCACATTGTTGTTGTGTTTCACCCACGCAGAGCTCGCTAGACTGAATAGCGCCGAAACCGTTAACCTCGCAGGGTCTAAATGACTAGCAAGCTAACGGTACCGTGCTAGCTCAGCAGGCTAGCTAGTTTATCGGTGGCCTTTCTCGGCTATTTCCTGCTAAGGAAACGTTGCGGGATTAGACCTCGTGTGGATCAGATACGACTCGACTCATTTGTGGCGTTCAGGCACCACAAAGACACGAAGCACCTGTACACCGCGAACGGGCGCTTATCGAAAATTGAAGACGCTGCTAAATTAAGCTAAAGCTAATTTAAACCCAGCTAGCGGACGGCTGTCTGACTTAAGAAAACGTGCATGCTTTTGTGTGCACGGCCGCTTTGATTAGCTAACGTTAAGCTGCTGCTTCACCGGCTACCTGTGGTTAAAAGGGCTAACTGTGGCGGACGCTTGGTCAGCCATATATGAAGCTTGCTAATTAAGAAGGCGAACGGTCCATCTGCATGTTCATATTTTATCGTTTTTAATGTGAATGAATGACAATGTGTTTTTTTTTTTTTTCTTTCAATCAACGAGAGGGATAGCACTAGAGCCACTCCGCTACATAGACGTCACTATACTTCCGCTATTTACTGCAGGGATGGGATGTGAAATTGTGCTTGGTTAATACGGCTTGTATTCACAAAGCCCTTACCTATTTAATACCAGGCTGAAATTCTTAGTTAGTTTGATATTCAATTTTATTCATGTTTTTTTTATTTTATAGCGCCACAAGTAATCTACATTTAAATTATCAATTAATCTGTCGATTAATTACTTAAAAACAGTGATATATTGTTAGTATTACATAGTTTAATGTTGTTTATTAAAATGGCTTGTATTGCCTGGATATACATATTCAGACTGTCATGTATGGCAAAGAGAAGCAGGAACCAGCAAAAAGCTGCAACTATTGCTCTATAAATGACCAGGGCTATTTGATTTGAATAGTAAATCTTATGCCAAATGATTAATATCTTCAGCTCTAGTTGAAAACATAACGATCTTAATCGATCCTTTATAAAGCAAATGCGGAGCCCCTTGGATCAGACAGTAATGTAACACAAGGCAGATTCTCCTGATGCATCATGGGTAGTCAAGTGTCCACAAGAAAGGAAATTGATTTCCCCCAAAAAGTCAAGGCACACTGTTTCGTTATGGCTCAAAAGTTAAACTTAAGTTAAACTTGTTGCCGATTAAAATAAACTAATCTAAAAGTGTGCTACTTTGGTTCTGATGCAGCATCCTCTAACCCAGTGTCCCGCCCAACAGTATGATTGGTAACGTCACAATTGGCTTATAAACACTGAGTAATCTGAATCTGCTAAGTAAGTATTGTGCCTTTTTATGCTAGTGATGTAACTAGAAGCAAATTAAATGTGACTGACACTGCCCCAATCCTGGTGTTTTGTGTTTTTCAGTCTCAAGAAATTGATGTCCTTATCGGTAAGGACAGGGAGACCTTCTACACCAGCGGTCTCACTCTGGGCTCAAAGAAGTGTTCGGTCCTCAGAGACAGCCTCAATGATGAGGGGGACTGGACAATGGACATCAGGACAAAGAGCCAAGGAGGGGAACCTACATACAATATCTCTGTGGGGAAAGCTGGAAAAGGTAAGCTGTCATCATGGGATGATATACCACAATGTTCTCTGTTAGAAGAGCTACCACACATGAGTTTTTTGGACTTATGGAAGTGCAGACTAATATCAGGGGCTTGTTTTAATTACATTTCTAACATCTGTCCTGGCCAATAATATGCTTAAATGTGATTATTTGATGCTTTTGTTTGTCATGCATGACTAATTTCATCGTATAGACAAGATGATTGAGAAGAAGTTGGCAAATTATTTGATAATGATAAATGTTTGCAGCTGTATCTCTGAAGCATATTCTGTTTGACTAACCAATAAATCTCCAGTAAATTCAGCTTTAATTGCCACAGTTTGCTGTTTTTTAGAAGTGCTCAGAAGGAGAAATTTACGCAATTTTTTAAAATTGATATTCGGATATATATATATATATTTATTTATTTTACGGGATAATCATTGAACACCAAGTTACTTGACTGATAAACTAGATTGATAACACAAAATAATGACTATTTTAATTGCGGAGCTCCCGTCTGTCGCTATTCAACAACTAGCCCAACCTAATCCAACCAACATATGTAGGCTATTAAATGGCTAAAATGTAACATCAGTTTGTATAGACTGTTTTTGTATTTTTTTTAAATGACAAATGACTTGTTTTTTTAAAATTAAATTCATTTCTCATACCAGCATTTTGTGTTATTGTTTTATTACAAGCAAGTTTTGTTTTTTGTACCCATCACTGATCAGTTAATACATTTTTAATCAGTTAAATGCTGCTAGGCAATTTTTTTTAGATGCAGACTTGTGAGGTTAAAATATTACACAGTTTAAATGGTCTGACTCTACTTGTAAACTTGATATATAAAACAAGAGTTTGCCTACTCCAGCCTGTTTGCCTTTGTGGTCCTCAATGTTTGATATTGCTCCAGTGTTTCTCACAGGTTAAGATTTGTCTGCTGAGTGAAATCTAAGACTTTTTGATAATTGGCAACAAAATACCATTGTAAGTCTCATTTCAGACTGTAAAGGAAAAAAATACTTGAGCGTGCTGCTAAATTTTTGTGTGGGAAACACTGATTCCAGTCAAAACCAAACTCTTGTTTTCCTTTCATTTTCCCAACACTGCTCCCTTTTTCTGTTGAGAAACTTCCACCTGTCATCCTCCTGCTTTGCATGTCATACTTAAAGTGTAGTGAAAACGGCACGAATTAAGTGTTTCATATTAAATTTGCACTGAGAGGTGCAGTGAAATGCTACATATAGTACCTGTATGAAAGATGGGGTACACCTTAATTAGTCCCCGGCATGTATCTAAATAGTTGTCTTGATTTAGCAGACTGAGCCTGTTTTGCACCTTGAACAGCGACTGTTTTCTTTGCAATTTCCACTAGCTCATTAGTGTTTTCCATCTGGTTTGCTGTTAAAAGCGGAGGTCAGCAGGAGCTGTCCTGACCAATCAAGTGCACTGATCTTCCTGCAGATTATAATTGCTGTATTAAAAATAAAGTGGCTTCAGTGGTTATATTCAACCATGTGTTAAGGATGATGAAGAAGGCTGTGTGTGGCCCACAAATTGCTCGCTTGTTCAGTCATTGGCAATTCCCTATAAAAGAAACACTAGTGAGTAATAAATTGGAATTTCTTAAGACTTAATGTTCATCATTTGGTGGTCATCAGTGTCACATTGAGATAGTAAAACATAATGACGTCACATTGTGACAATTTAATTTAAATCACCTGTTGCAGTCTATAGTTAACAAAGAAACCCTGCAGGTTGTTGGCCCTGTATAGCACACGGTTGAATATCCCTGGACTACACACTTCTGGTGACATTACTTCTTACTTGGAATGCCTTTCCTTTACCTTTTTATTACTTTTCTTAACTTTCCCTTTTTTCTATCTCTTCTCTTCCAGTTTTGGTTCTTGTAATGGGCAAAGAAGGGGTCCATGGAGGCGGATTGAATAAGAAGGCTTACTCAATGGCAAAATACTTGAGGGATTCAGGGTTTTAATGTTTTCAAGCTCACGTAGATAAAATTTGAGGGACAAAAAGAAGAGAAAAGAAATATTGCTGTTAAGATTTCTCCTGCAAGCAGTCAAATGTCTCGGAAACTTTTAATAGCAATGAAGAGTGGTAAGATACTGTGTCACCTTTGTTCCCCCCTTCATCCTGCAGGGGAGAGGGGGGGAAGACTCTTCAATTTTGTTCATTTCTCTTTTTTTCCTTGTGTGCTCCAGCATTGGTTTTTACCATGGGAAAGGAGGGGACCCATGGTGGAAATCTTAACAAGAAAGCACATTCAATGGCTGATTACCTGAGGAAGTCTGGATATTAAGCAACCTCTCCACCCATCCATCAACTTAGCAGCCCACTCCCACTCACCGCATTGTGTTGACACTACTTCCAGGATTAGATGGAATACAATGTTACTTCCTCCCCAGTCTACTTTTATACACACTTTTGTTTGCTCAGACCCCCCCCAACACTACTTTTTGTTTTCCCTTCTTTTTTTTTTTTTTTTTTAAACCTTCCCCACTTTAACATTGTACTTCTCATGGCATGTTCATTGAAATGTTTATTAACCAAAAGTGTGCAAAAAAAATTGATTGCAAAGTGTAATAAAAGTGTGACACAAATTTGGACTCGCCTTGTACAACATTTACTTAGCAACTGGCTAGTGTTCCAAGGGGAAGTACACATGTAATGGTGGTGACAGTTTGCATAGTTATTATGCTTTGTGAGCATTATTAAAGATGCCAGACTTTGTTTTATTTTTTTCATCAGCATGGGCATTTAAAAGTTGCATGCATACACTCTTTAGCATACAGATCCGCTCTCTGTCCCAGCGTAATATTCCAGCCAAAACCATCTTCTCATCGGCCTCCAATCTCCAAGTCTTCAAGCCTCCATTAAAGAAATGACAAAGTCCTGCTGTATGTGTGTATCAATTCGCCACCCTCAAGCATCGACATCTTTTACTCCCATCACATGCTTTTGCTGTTGTACCTGAATGTGGTCTTAAAAGTTAATGATGTGGTGTTGGGCTGTTGTTTGAGTGTAGTGTGCGGCCGGTCAGCATCGCTGAGGTCTCAAGATATCGTCATGACACTTCACCACATCCAGGAGTCTCAGTGGACATTCCACCTCTGTGACAGCTCAGTCATTTGTTAGTCTATTTGTAAATTTTTCTGTAAATCACTACACTCATGTTACGTGAGGTTATGCCCCCCCTCCCTGTTGGACCAACTGTCAATATAAGAGGATTATCAGAATTACTTCAGCTTATTCTGATTGATGATTGTTGGCATCACCTGTTGACTGTAAATCATTGAGACAACTTCAAATGACTGTAAAACATTTAACTGCTTCCTTAGACTTCAACACTACTTAAACTTTTCATCACTAACTGATTTGTTGCTAACTCCATATCCATTAACCAATGAAACAGCAATGACATTTTACTACAGTATGAATGCATTTTGACTGTACAACCAGGCTGTTGGGCTCCAACACCTTGGAATTATTTGCCTTGTGCTTTAGTCATCAAAGGTGTATTCACAAATTGTCATAGTACGGTACTTAGAAGTATATTTAAAAGAAAAAAATGCTGTGTACACTAAACATATTGAAAATGGTGTTGGTTGGAATAAGAACATTTGTAAGTTGTCTTGTGAAAATTTTCTGAGAATAACTGTATTCTGTGCCATAAAAATCGATCTGATCTGTTGCTACTACGAGTTGGATTTTTAACTGCTGCCCCGGCAAGAAGTAACTTTTAATGGCACTTTCCTAAGGGATATTTTGGCATCAGTAATCTCCAGACTTTGTGGAATATGTACAGAATTAAATAACAGAAAAATAAGTTTGCAATATTTTGTCTCTTTTTTTTCTTTGAGTTGGAAATTCATTCTGCCACAAAATCTGCTTTTTCAAATGCCATGAATTGATGAGACATCTTGTTTACAGACAGATCAAATAAAAGTTATTCCAACCAGAGGTAAAGCAAGTATCTCCTGTCTGTTGCCTTGTGAGTAAAAAAACATGCCTGCTGACTGACTCAAGGGTTTTGGTTTTAATTCAGGTATCCTTTTGAAACTTATTTTATTTATGCAAACTGATTTCAGCTAAATGTTGTAATGCACACTCAAACAGAAAAGCACCACACAAAGGTTGTTCATTCTTGATCCACCATTTTCTAGTGTCAGGGGAAGAACTCAGGCTCTCTAACCTTGACTGAATACCATAAATGACGAGCCTATCAAATTGTTTCTTTCTAGAAAGCTGAAGGAAAATTAACCACATTTTCAATGGGCTGTCACTGATGACAAATTCATTACTTTAAAGGGACTCTGGTCTCTAACTCTACCCTGCTAGTTTCAGACAATTAAATAATTTGTTGGACTTTTTACAGTTTTAAAGCAGAGGTGAAAGGCGAAAGCTCTTTGAACCCTTGGGTTCAGAATAAATGAGCAGAAATAAACATTTTGCTTTCAAATATTATAATATATCTAATAGTGAAACTTAGCTATTTATGTTCATGGAAAGAAAAGAGTCCAAAGGACTAAACTACTTTCACTAGTGGTCAGTTTTACCCCATTTAACTCTGTAAAAAGGGGACCCCAGTTTTCCACTTTTCTTCTGTTTGAAACATTAAAGGGGCACTTTGTAGTTTTGTACAGAAAAAATCCACACTTAGAATTTTAATATTTACAATACTGACAAGGTAATAATACAAACTCAGAAATATTTATTCTCTCTATAGCTGAATAAATGAGCTGTTCTCAGAGGAGAATAAGGTCCTCAGAACACTGTTTGAAGCCAGAAAGTATTGTGTTGCCCTATAAGGTCAGTTTGTTTATTCAGTCATGAAAACAAAGAGTTTTATTTAACTTGTTTAAGCATGACAATCAATCAATTAAGTTTTTACTCTTATGATTAAAATATCTTCCCAAACTTCCCAAACCAAAAAGCTTTTTTTTTTTTTTCTAAAGCCACACAATGTTTTCACTAACTAAAACACTCAAACTCAAGAATTCATCTTTCTAAAGGCTGCACAGTGTAGTAGGTGTTATGTACATCATTTTCCTAAAGTCACAATATTACAATTGGGATCTACTAGGATGCCCACTCTACTTTGAAGTTAAGGTTGAGTTAAAGTTACCTAGCACTTGAACAATGTCAGCTGGTTGCTGCTTATTGAGGCTTTAAACCCACATATTACCCAATGAGGTTGTTCACAGTATGGCACATGTCAATGCTAATTAAGCTAAAGAAACTTGGAAAGACTGTCTAACAAGACGAGCCTTATAATAAATTAAATAACATAATTCAACATAATTAAAGTGCCACTGCCTAGCCTACATGTCAGCCTAGGATGAGGCATTCAAGCCCACAAATTGACACCCTTAATTGCATGATTGGCAATAGCTGCTGTGTTCAGGTGTTTGATAAGTCCCACTTTAGACCAGACCTCACCACTCAGCATTTAATACTCCCCGTTCAGAACAGAAGAGTTTGGCATTCGTGGCACACTGCTGAGGCTAGCTGCATGTGCAGTGCTTGTCTTTGTTCCAATGGCGTATAGAGCGAGCTGGGGCAATAAGATTTTATCATTATGTTTAGGACTTCTATTGGTTGCTTCTTGCCATTGCACAAGACTGATAAAGCTTAAGGCATTGGATGAATTAATTAGAAACTCAACGCATATCCACGGTCAGGCTAAAGGAAGTGAACTGCGCCATGGAAGACTCTTAATTGGGCAAAGCTCTCTGCAAAGTGTTAAACTCAAAGGAACCAAGGCCACAAAGAACTCACTGGATGTTGATAGAGACTACCAAGCAGACATGGGTATGTAAAGTTGAAATTTGTATCTGAAAACTGACCTGTTCTGTCCAATTCTGTTTTTAATCATTATTTTAAGCACAGTTTGGCCTCTAGGCTTGTTACTGAATCTGTATGCACCATTGTTTGGACACTAAAAAGTGCAATATAAAAATAAAAAAGTGCACCTGTTATATTCCTACAGAAAACAAATATAAGGTGACATATCAACTGAGTAACTGCTGCTAACAGTAGCTGTCTTAGTTAGGTCAGTTAGTCATTTAGCTTGCGGTTCAAACTATGAACTCAAGGCCCTGGAGTTTTAGACCAGGATGGACCAGAGCTAGCTGGTAACTTCAGTAGATATTACTGCAACACAATACATAGGCATCATAATGTCAACTTATTTATAATTTCTTTTTTTTTTTTTTTAAAAGGTTGGGGGCAGCTCAAACAACCTAAAGGACATGTTGATGGATCTTCAGAGTCAAAGCCAGAGGGTGATGCACTGAAACGACTTCTCAAAATGGAACCCAAAGTTGAATGTACTGGAGACTCCATGAAGCTTCAAGTCCAAGATGCTGCTTCTACCCCAGGATCTCTGTTCTTTGTTGACAGAGGTACATTTTCACTTTTCTGTGTAGTCAGTTATTTACAGCCCTCATCATATGCGTTTTTAAATTCCTTTTGTTGAATTAATTTTCTCAGGAAGTCACTTGTCTCCTCTGCCTCTGTCCAAGTTGCCTTCAAGCTGTGGTTACACCTTAAGGTCAACACGGAGAGATTTGGTCTTGGTTGCACCTTATGATGGCTGCTTTGTTGCTCTTGAGGTGGGATACTTTTTATTGTGAAAGCACCGGACACTTCATCAGTCTGCACTTGCACACTTGAAACATTTTTCTTGCTGGTTTCAGGAGGACAGCTACGTTCTCCCACTGCGTTGGCTGGGGTTACCAGTGAAGATGTCATGCCCTTTGAGTAAGCAGTCTTCATCTAGCCCTCCGATGGTAACCTGCCACGCTGAGGGGATGGTTGTGAAAACTGAATGGAACGGCTCTGCCATTAAAGTACATTGTAAGTTGTTTTCTTTTCAATTTTGTCATTATTTAATGTCTTTAAAATTTATATAATATGGACAAATGTATAACATGTATGTTGCACTGCCCTGTAGACATTAACTGTCAAACAAGGGTGTAACAAGTCACATGGGCTACATCAATTGGTTCTTCACTCATGTAGTGTGCATCAAGTGATGTAATAAGTCTTGAAAGCACTGCACACTGTGGGCATTGGTTTGTTCCCTATTTCATCAAAGTTGTACATGGCGTTATCAAAACAGCTTTTAGATTGTCTGCTTCAAAAGACTCACCAAAATAGCCAAAATACGGCTAGTTTGTTATTCCCAGGTCACCTAATCCAGTGCTTTTGTTTAGTTGCTTGAGTCTCATTCCCAGGTCGTTGGCATTTGCTGCCCAGAGACTGAACAATTAACTTTCTCCAGAATTGCTTTCCCAACTTCAAAGAGGGAATCCTGAAAAGAATTTGTCTGACTTTTTAGAAAGTGTGCCTGATATCTGTGTTTTTTTTTTTTCTTTTTTTTTTTTTTTCTGACCAACAGTGAATGGTAACTGGGAGCCACTGATGAAAGCCTCAGCCAGATGTGGATTCAGTGTGGTTGTACATCCTGAAGGTGTCATTATCTCTGTTCACTATGCACCTTGCCTGGAGAAAAAGGTATTGTACAAATGGCTTCATCTCTATGAAAATAATTGTCCCCTTTTTAAAACATGTGGTGTAACCCATTGACATTTTCTATTCCAGGATGGAATGTACACCCTGGAACTTGCTGGAGACAGACAAACTAAAATTTCCTGTCCATCACTGTCCTCTGCTCAACCTGAAGGCACAAAAACTTCTCAGAAATATCCTGCTGTTCCCCAGGTGCCAGGTCTTCCTCAGAACCCTGGGCTACCTAAAGAGAATCAGGGACCAATAGATATCAGTCAACCTCAGTCGCCTTACTTGCCTTCTCACCCTTACCCGGCAAACCCATTGCAGCCTTTCTACCCTCAGCCAAAACCGGAAAATGAACCAGCTACAAAGCCCACAACTGCTCCCAAGCCACCACAACCTGAACCCCCTCAGGGCCAGGTTTACCAGCCTTTTTACCCCAACCCTTTCTATCCAAACCCTTTCTACCCCCAGCCAGGGCCTGAAACTGTACCGACTACAAAGCCCACAACTGCTCCCAAGTCACCACAACCTGAAGCCCCTCAGGGCCAGGTATACCAGCCTTTTTACCCCAACCATTTCTATCCAAACCCTTTCTACCCCCAGCCAGGGCCTGAAACTGTACCGACTACAAAGCCCACAGCGGCTCCCAAGCCACCACAACCTGAAGCCCCTCAGGGCCAGGCATACCATTCTTTCTACCCTCAGCTGAAGCCTGAAAATGGCCCAGAAACTGGAACAGAAACTAAGCCCACAACTGCTCCCAAGCCACCACAACCTGAAGCCCCTCAGGGCCAGGTATACCAGCCTTTTTACCCCAACCCTTTCTATCCAAACCCTTTCTACCCCCAGCCAAGGCCTGAAACTGTACCGACTACAAAGCCCACAGCGGCTCCAAAGCCACCACAACCTGAAGCCCCTCAGGGCCAGGCATACCAGTCTTTCTACCCTCAGCTGAAGCCTGAAACTGGAACAGAAACTAAGCCCACAACTGCTCCCAAGCCACAACAACCTGAAGCCCCTCAGGGCCAGGTATACCAGCCTTCTTACCCCAACCCTTTCTATCCAAACCCTTTCTACCCCCAGCCAGGGCCTGAAACTGTACCGACTACAAAGCCCACAGCGGCTCCAAAGCCACCACAACCTGAAGCCCCTCAGGGCCAGGCATACCAGTCTTTCTACCCTCAGCTGAAGCCTGAAACTGGAACAGAAACTAAGCCCACAACTGCTCCCAAGCCACAACAACCTGAAGCCCCTCAGGGCCAGGTATACCAGCCTTTTTACCCCAACCCTTTCTATCCAAACCCTTTCTACCCCCAGCCAGGGCCTGAAACTGTACCAACTACAAAGCCCACAGCGGCTCCAAAGCCATCACAACCTGAAGCCCCTCAGGGCCAGGCATACCAGTCTTTCTACCCTCAGCTGAAGCCTGAAACTGGAACAGAAACTAAGCCCACAACTGCTCCCAAGCCACAACAACCTGAAGCCCCTCAGGGCCAGGTATACCAGCCTTTTTACCCCAACCCTTTCTATCCAAACCCTTTCTACCCCCAGCCGGGGCCTGAAACTGTACCAACTACAAAGCCCACAGCGGCTCCAAAGCCATCACAACCTGAAGCCCCTCAGGGCCAGGCATACCAGTCTTTCTACCCTCAGCTGAAGCCTGAAACTGGAACAGAAACTAAGCCCACAACTGCTCCCAAGCCACAACAACCTGAAGCCCCTCAGGGCCAGGTATACCAGCCTTCTTACCCCAACCCTTTCTATCCAAACCCTTTCTACCCCCAGCCAAGGCCTGTAACTGTACCAACTACAAAGCCCACAGCGGCTCCAAAGCCACCACAACCTGAAGCCCCTCAGGGCCAGGTATACCAGTCTTTCTACCCTCAGCCGAAGCCTGAAAATGGCCCAGAAACTGGAACAGAAACTAAGCCCACAACTGCTCCCAAGCCACCACAACCTGAAGCCCCTCAGGGCCAGGTATACCAGCCTTTTTACCCCAACCCTTTCTATCCAAACCCTTTCTACCCCCAGCCAGGGCCTGAAACTGTACCGACTACAAAGCCCACAGCGGCTCCAAAGCCACCACAACCTGAAGCCCCTCAGGGCCAGGCATACCAGCCTTTTTACCGCAACCCTTTCTATCCAAATCCTTTCTACCCCCAGCCAGGGCCTGAAACTGTACCGGCTACAAAGCCCACAGCTGCTCCCAAGCCACCACAACCTGAGGCCCCACAGGGCCAGGTATACCAGTCTTTCTACCCTCAGTTGGAGCCTGGACATTTACTAGCTGAGAAGCCAGCTGATGTTCCAAAGCCTGCAGCAACTGAAACGTCTCAGGGACAAGTGTATAAACCTTATCCCCAACCATTGCCTGGTGCTGGATCAAATGGTGATAAAGCTCCTACAGATGAGCAAGTCCAAAGTGAACACCCTCCAGCTGTCAAACCTACACAGGGCCAGCTGCCTCACCCCTTTAACCCATACTACTTCCCACAGTGGCCCCATCCTGCAACATTGCCCCCTGCCACCTCAAAGCAGGAACCACAACAGGTCACCACTCCAGCTAGTAGTGAAACACCCCCAGAAGTCCCACAAGGCTCTTCATACATGCCGTCTGCGTTCTGCCCTCAGTTTTGCCCTCCTGGATTTTCTAATTGCTGTCCACAAATTGCTTTTCATCAACATCTCCATCATATTGTTCCTGCTGGACCTGGCAGTAAAGATGCACCTGCAGTCTACACAGGACTGCCATTCCTGCCTTCAGTGGCTTATTCTGGGTATGGCAATGGCTTTAGTTCTCCTCCCCTTTCTCAAAAGCCAAATGAAGCTATCACAGCTTCCACCTCTGCACCTCAGTCTCTTCCATCTGGAAATGAAAAGCACCCATTTCCCCAGCCACCAGATGGCAACCCTGCTGCAGTACCTGGAAGTAATCCCAGCAAGCCTTCAAATCCTGAACAACAAATGTACCCATATTTTGTACCTAATTTATACCCTCCTTTCCCGTATCAATCACAAAATGAGCTACAAAATTTACGACAAAGACAACCACCTGCCCACTACAATGTGCCCTCTAAAACTCCAGGTAATGAACCAGTAAATCCACATAACCCACAGCCACCAAAGTGGCAAAACGATGAGCTATCAGCTGGGGACATGAATAATCCCTTTGGACCCAATGTCATGTCTTTTATCGACCAGAATCTACAGCAACATACAGCAATGAGGCAAAATAAACCTACAGCCAAGGAACAGCCATCTAATGAGAAACCCAGTGACTCTAACAAACATGAACAGACTAGGAAAGCGGAAAGCGGACCAAAGAATTATCTGCTGCTACAGCATGGCCCACCAGGTAGGGAGCCTAACGGTTTCAATGAGTTGCCACCACCTTTTGGATATCTGGGTCGTGATGCATACTTCCTGGCACCAAATGTTGCAAACAATCAGGGTAGCAAACATCAATATCCTCAAAACTTTAGGCCTCCACAGGAAAAACCCCAACTCCCCAAATGGCTGGGGAAGGGTAATTCCAGTCCATTACCTGGTAATGTCAACCACATGCCAAGGCCTGGTGATGAATCAGAAACTTTGCGATTGCTTACCTCTTCAGCTGGCCCTCATTTTCTGCCTGTGCCTCAGGACCCTTCCTCCAGTGCAGCACATGCAGAGCCTAAAACCGATTCATTAAAATTCTTTGTGAAACCCATGCCACCTTCAGGCCCCAACCAAAGGATTCCACCTTATGTTCCTGGACATCTATTTCAACAATGGAGCGCTGGAGCTGACAACCAAGGAAATGGTATGTTGTCAATTTCATGATTTTTATAAACTTCTTACTTCTGGACTAACCGGTGTCTCTTGCAGGACTGAACCAACCCACTCGGGGAGAAGGTGGAAATCTGAAGCAGACATGAGTTTTCTTCATTGTGAATAAAAATTACAATAGATTACCTGAGCTTGTGTTCGATTTCTTTTTTTAAAATACACTATCTCTTTGTCTCTGGGTTGTGTTTAAGAGTGGGCGAGGAAGCAAATTTACTAAGTGGGTGTATGAGCAGAATGAGAAGTCCCTATCTTTGTGGATGGATGGTCAAGGACACTTTTTTTTTTTTTTTTCTTTTTCAGTTTCCAAGTTGACAGTTGACTCAGTACTTGTTGGCATTACATCTGCTGTTTAGAATCAAAAGGTGCAATGCCCTTGGTGAACTTGAGTGTCTTGCTTATTTGACTTTACCATGAACTGGTACTTCCTGATCATTGACCCATTCATGTAATTGCACTTACTAGAATTTGCCCATTCATCAAATGTGTCCTCAAATCTTTTTGTGTTCCTAAAATATATTCTTTTCAAAGTTCAACATTCCCAGAGTTCCACATAATCATATTAATCGTTTGTCAAGTGTCTAGTTAAATGTTTTGTTTATTTAGTCTTTTGGACACTTTGAGTATTACTCATCTAGATGAGTTACTGCCATAGTTCATTGTTTAAATACAATCATTCATAATCTGAACTACCTGACTATTTTAAAAGGCTCTAAATATTATTTAATAAAATTGATAAACTGCCATGACACAGATTTACGGGAACAAAATCTGAGTAACATTCTTTGTTTTCGTATTAGTGGAAATGTCAATGGGTTTGCAGGAAAGTCATTGGCATGAGTCAACACCATCAGCAAACATCGCTTTATTTTGCAATCGACCAAAGATTTGGCATGAATGATTTGAATGCATTTTGCTTACCATGTGTACATTCAGTGAGTTGTACAGAGGTTATCAGTGAATCCTCATTAAACCCATCAAAGGCCTTGGGCAACTTTGATCCTTCATTGACTGCTGCTGTTAAATGTACTGAAGTAGGTGTTTCAATACATTATAAGGATGCCAAAAGGAAGAACACAAAAGCTTTGAGTTGAGATGTTTATTCAGCAGTATCAAATACAACTTATCTTTGTTTTACAGAGTCTTTTTAAATTCTTCTGAGATTTGGTGATTTTAAATAATGGATTGTTCCTTGTTAGTAGGCAGTGTATTGGTGTTACATCAACCTATTGGAGGACATGTTCATTTATCAATTAAAGTCACATTTTACTCTAGCACCAGTGTAGCTGAAGGAAGAAAGTATAGGGAGTCTGTGCGACCTGAACACTTAGAAGAATCTGACCCTTCCTGGGCACACTGGCACAAGAACCACAGGGGTGTCAACCACTAAAGGAGCGTCTGCAGCAGGAGCCTCTCTCTTCTTCAGGAGAACAGGGACTTCGGCACTGAATGAGGCATCTGAGGCATCTGAGGCCGCATCAGCAGCAGCTGGGGCAGGATCTGCGGCTGGATCAGCAGCTGGTACAGCTGGATCCACAGCAGCTGCAGCAGCATCAACAACAACTGCAGGGACTGCAGGTACGACTTCAGCGGACTCTAGTGATTCTGCAGACAGAAGGCCGCTTAGGTGAGGGTCATGCATGGCAGTGAGTTTGTGGTGTCTCAGACCATGCTTGCGTGAAAGGCTGCCTGCATGTACGTGGGCCACCAGTGGCGGTGCAGGAGCTGCAGCTGCAGTGCTGTTGGCATCTACGATAGGCATCTGAAAAAGTGTATGTATCAACAGAGACTTAGGAAAAATCATCTTAAAATGTGTTTATGACTTACTTTTGGCCATCAAATTAATTTGGTGTAGTTAATACATTTTTTTACCATAGTGGAAAACATCTTGCAGTCCACTGTGTGACCAGCATTCAAACCTCTGGCAGAACAAATACCACGTGCCTGGTAGAGAAAAGAATCAAGCTCTTTTCCTCAGTTTTGTTTATTTTGAACTGTTTTAAAGGTGTGTTATTTGGAGAAGAAATTCAAATTAGAAATCTAATATTTACAATATTAATGAGGTAATAACACAAACTTAGAAATGTTTAGAGAAGAACTACTCCTGTGTTTGATTACAGAAAAAGTATTTTTCTTGTGGAAAGCTGAGCTGATGCTTGGTGTACTTACAGCCATGGCGTCGTCCAGGGGTACACAGGTGTCACCAGTGCAGTTAGCCTCAACTACAACATATTCTGCGACATAGATCGGCCCACCAGTCACAATCTGAAACAAGGTATTGAGAAGTATCGTCAGATCCAAATAAAAATGTGCGGGTGCTTTAAAAAAAAAAGAGATTAAAGTGAGCAGATTATTCTCGGGCCCACCTGTGTTGACATCCTTCCAACCTCCAGAATTGTGTACGTTTCGTTCACAGTTATGTTGTTGAAGGTTGCCAGAGACGCATGGACAAAGTCCAGAGCTGTGGTGTCATTTAGGGGAAGGAGGGTGGGACAGCCCAGGCACAGGTCCTCGGTTGACTCTATATGCCATCAAAGAAAGACACATACATGTTTGTTTTCTGTTGGATTGCACTCGTATGGCATGTTGTGAATGTATGTGGGTGTCTGTGTTCCTTTTACCCTCTGTTTTACACTTGAATGCTGTGACAGTCAGAGCTCCGCCAACCTTCTTCAGCACCACATCACAGTCTCCTTCTACTGCCTGGTTGGAGACAAAGAAATAGCACAGCAGTCAATCTGTTGTCATTGTTTTATTTTCTAAAATGATCATCATCTTAAATTTGGTTGATTTCTTTTAAAGGGGCACTGTGTAGTTCTGTGTACTAATGGTCTGCAAACTCACCGTCAATGCTTTGGGTCTGACTGTGCAGTTGGCAACAGGTGTTGGGTCCAACACATGACAGTTCGTCTCCAGCAGGTCAACTTCCAGGAGGTATGTGCTGCCTCCGTCAGCCTGTGGACAGGTCAAATGAAACGTTATTGAATATTTTTGTCAAATATTCTGCATCAGACAAATACTTGACAGGATTCTGCAGTGTGTTGATTGATCGCCACATTGTCACATTTGTCTGGATGAACATGCATATGTAGTTTGGACGCTGAAAACTAGAGCATCGTTGATTTTTGTCTGTGCAAATGTTTGCTCGCAGAGGCACTATACGCCAGCTGTTTGGCTGCTGACACAATGGAAACCCAAAGTTATCATAATCATCATATCAAAATGCATCATTTTATCTTTCAAATTCTGTGATCCTGTTGTCTTTGTTATGTCCTGCATCCAGCGATCCTACCTCAAAGTTGAAAAACAGGAGAAGAAAGAGATAACTATCTGTACTACCCAAACACTACACCTGCTAACCTACCGTAGTATAGATCTTGATGTCTTCGATCCTGTTCAGTGCGTACTTGTAGCCATGGGTGTGCTGGCTGTTGAGGTAATCCTGAGCCACCAGAGCAGCCTCCTCTGCCTCAGGAGAGTCACACAGGGGTCGTAGCACATTGTGCTGAGCCCATACCCCCACCAGTCCTACCAGAACCACAGCGGTGCCCAGGAGATTCATTTCTGTGAGAGATGCAAGAGATTTCAGAGTAACGTAGCAGATAAAGGTAAGGAGAGGCAGAGCTCGTGCAGCCTGGGGTGTATATATCTCGTACTTCAAACAGGAAAACAGAGCCAAGTCAAACACCACTATCATCCCTCCTGACTCCTGCGTCACACGTGGGTCGTACTCTGTTTTAGGATTGCTGCCAAAACAAATGTAAGCTGACAAAGTCTGGCTCAGGATGAGCGGCGTCTAGTTTTGTTCAGTGATGTTTCACTGTGTTTTATGGTGAGACAACTAGGAACATCTCCACTATCTGAGAGTTTTATTCCATAGCTGTTCTGCCCACGTCTGGCAAGGATGTGTCTGGAATTAAATATCATATGAAAATGTGTCAAGAGCTTCATGTTCAAACATATTGTGTAAGCAGCTGTCTCTCCCCACAGAGGTCAGAGTGAGTGTGCAGCTACAGCTGCAGGGCCCCACTGCCAGCAGGGAATCAGTGACTTGCTCAATGACACTTCAGCAAAGAGGACATTTGCCAACAGGGGGTACACAGTTTAGGGACAGCGACAGTCTTTGCTTTCGCCCACATAGCATTTGCCCTCTATTGAACCATCTGCATAATACACTAGTGTCGTTCCAGGTCAGGACCGGATGCAAACAGAGACACTGATGAGATAATTACTCGTCCTCAAACAGATGTCTGCAATAAAGTGCTGACAAACGACACCCATGTTATATTGGCTTTTACTTCTTTTGTGTCTTCATCTTTTTGTTTCTGGTTTTTCACATTTGAGATGACACTTCCAATTTTTCTAAAGTTCCTTGATCTTTCCTTCCTTGCACAAAGGTAAAGTATCGAGATGCCTGAAATGGACATTTAACACTGATCTCACACATCCTGGTTATGATTGCTTTGTGTTTCTGCAGACATTTTCAAAACTAACGATGAAAGGCTATATCATAAATTCCACTCTTTTCCACCATGGCTCAATCGGGCCAGTTCAACACAAAAGACCATGAAATGACAGCTGTTTGCCTCCACATTTAGTTTTCAGTGCTGCATAGTCAACCTTAAAACTGAGATGTGCTTAATAGTTTTGCTTACATGTAAGAAGCAAAGAGAGTAGAAAAAGAAACAGCTAATTGAATATTTGCAGAGTATGGATTTTTGTTGAACAACAAAGTAAAAAAAAAATTCCGGTGTGACATTGCTAAATAATGAAACCAAATGAGGAGATTTTCTTTTTTACTGGAACTAATTAATGTCATTGTCGATCTGAATTTATAACATAAAATAAAAAAGAGAAAAAAAATGTAGTCCAAATTCTACATATTTTTCTCTGTAAAATCGGATTGGTCGGTGCAAGGGTGACACGGTGGTCTTTGAAGGTGCAATATGTGAGAATTTAACTTGAAAACATTCAAAAACGTACCAAAATTGTTAACATAATGTGAAGAAATAACAGTTTTGACATTATGACTCCTACATATTGTGTTGTAGAGACTTCTTAGCAGTTCAGGACGACCTTGATTCTATCCATGTGAAAGTTTGAGTTATTTTACAAGAAAGTTTTGGAGAAAATTAATAATAAAGTCAGATATTTGAGTTTTGATTTGAGGAGATGTTTGTCAAAGTTGAAAAATATGGAAATTTTAAATGCATAACGTAACTTGAGCTGACTTTCCCTTTAATGTTCTATTACTGAAACGGTTTTATGTAAACTGGAATATTTTGCGACCTTAGACTCAACAAAAGCGCCCTTTAATGGTTTATTTTAATATGATGTCATAATGCGAATCGTCTGTCCTTTTGGGCCGCTCCGAGCACCCGTACCGTAACAGCCAGAATAGACGCGCATCAAAATCCGTAGCAGCGGCCGGGCTCGACGGCGCGACCGCGGTGAGAGTGACGCATTTCACACGCGACTCCCAATGTGGAGTGGATTGTATACATGATGCCGCAGGTCGAGGGGGTGAGACAGCGAAACATCGCGTCTTAAATAAAAAGTGCGTTAATTTTCCAGAAGAGGAGACATGGGCACTGTTAGACCTTCGTCACAGAGTTCATCCCACTCCGGAGGTTCAGTGCGGCAGCGGGGCAGAGACGGTAAGACAGGAGTTATGGCTACTTCCAGTTGTTGTGGCAGTAATTTATGTTAGCTACTTTAGCAAAGGGTCTGTGCATGGAAACACGTGTCAAGAAGAAATCCTGCCAGACTGTGAGTCGTGTGTGGTTTGAAAGCCCGAGGGAAATCAAATATTAATGCTTGTATACTTAACTGCGTGGGGCATGCTCAAACATAGTAAGGTTTGAAACTGTTATGAAAATACAATGAATATTATCTTAAAATGATGCTCACACCTGCGAATGTACTTGTTACTAAGTCATCCTTAAAGTCGCAAAACAACAATATAAAAATACTTATTTCCAGGTAAAAATCCTGAATTTAAATATATAGTTATGTAAGACGCAAAAATGTTTCTTAAAGGTGCAATATGTAAGAATTGGACATATGTCGAATTCATCCTCAAAACAACTAAGTGGCTGAGTAAACACTTACTGCTGCTAACTGTAGCTGCCGGTAGCTAGTTAGCTCAGTTAGCGATGCAGCTAGTGGTCGGGACTGTGAACTCAGCACTGGGGGAGTGTGGGTGTTTACATCGCTAGCAAGGGAGCTGTGGGCTAGCTGGTTAGCGTGCCAGCTTCAGCAGATATCTCTGCAACACAATATTAATCTATTAATAATAATGATATACAATATTAATTATTTTATTTCACATTCTGTTGATAATATTATTTTTGAATGTGTTTAACTCGAATTCTTATAAAGAAAAAGGATTCAATAAAACAACAAAACCATAAAAACAGCAAAAGGAGGACAAACAAAACAAATAAAAGCATAAAGATTACAACACTAGACAGCAGCAGGTGAGACAAAAAATTTTAAAGGCGTCAACAGAGACAGCATAACAGTCTGCAAGCAGTGTAAACCCCAACACTCCCCTGGTTGTCTGGCTAGCTGCACTGCTAACTGAGCTAACTAGCTAACAGTAACTCCATTTTTTTGAATAATTTTGATCTTTTATCTTTGTTTAATTCAGGTTTTACTCATCTTGTCACACTGCATAATACCATCCGTTGTCTCTATATTTATATCTGTAATTGCCACTGTAGGACTCGCTTTTCATTGTGATGAAAATATGTACGAGCATAATAACAAATCTATTCTTGATTGCAGCAAATGTGTGGACTGTGCCTTACTCTACTGAGGAAGCCACCAGAAGCGGAAGCAAACACGAGGACAGCTAAGTAATCTATGAGAAGTCTACACTGGCTGGCTGAGTAGCTGACCGGATGTATCAACGGTGAGTTCAATCTGAACCAGCATTTAGAGACGGTGGACCACGACCTGGAAAATGTGAATCACCCTGTCAGAAAGAAGACTGATAAAATCCAGATTGGGCACCGCTGCGTATGAGATTTCTGACTTATTCCCACAACTCCATGCTCTCGTGTGACCTTTCATCGCTCACCTTGATCAAGCTCCACGATGCACCAAGCACAAAACCACCGGCGCAAATACTTGAAGTGGAAAAAAGGATTCATGTCTTCAGTCAAAGGGGTTTCTCATCTCTCCCGACGAGCCAAGAGACGCTTGTATTGTAAATTACAGCTTTGGATGTGGCGGAAGCGGAGAGAGAAATGCCGTTTTTGGATATTGAGAGCAAAGAAACGAGCATGTGGGATAAACTCCGGCTCGTTCCTCAGCGTGAAGTCACAGAAAAATAAAAGCAAAGTTGTGCCATCGCCTGGATGTGATACCGGAGGCTCAGAGGATACGCTTACAAGGCAGAATTGCCCGCTGAAGCAGTGTGAATCTGTCAGTCTGTCAGACACGTTCCTTGCCTCCAGGCCCTTGCAGAACCAGGTCACGGACACAACTGTTTCTGTGGGTAACGTCTCTGTGCCAACGGCGACGGTGCCGTCTCAAAAAACAGAAACTTTAACGCAGCTTGGTGAAATAAACGACTCTTTAAAACACATGGTCAAACCTCGGTTGAGTAGAGACAGTGATGCACGTGGGTTAACGACACATTTTATAAAACCAAGGACACTAGCGGAAAGGCTGGAGGTCGACGCCCCATCGGGACAGTTGACTGCTGTCCCTCCAGGTCACGACCAGTCTGCACACAGAGCTGCTGTTGACAGAATCACCAGTAAAAAGTCGGCGTCCTCTCAAAGTGATGTCAGCCTTAAAGTACTGACGAAAGACATCCATGGTAGATCTTTTTTTCACATTTTATCATTTCTTTGGTTTATATTTCACAGCTGTTTGAGGTGACACTGTTTGCATGTTTCTCTAGAATTCCTTGATGACTTTTACAGAAGTTACGGCAGTTTCATCCCGCTACAAAAGAGCGACGTGTTGAGACACCTGAAGAGGAGGTTTAATGCTGATTTCATCGACAGGTACATCTTTGTCAGAAATCCAAATAAGATGTCAAATAATGTCAAATAGCTTCTAGGTTCCAGCTTCTTAAATTTGAGGATTTCTGCTTCTCTTTGTCTTTTGTGATCGTAAATGAAAAGTCTTTGGATTTTGGACTCTTGGTTGGACAAAAGAAAGAATTTGAAGCCGTCTCTTCAGAGCATTTATCACAAATGTTTTGACATTTTTTTTAGACTCATCGATTAATCATGAAAATAATTGTTAGTTGCAGCCAAATCTAAATGAATCTTGAATCACTTGACGATTTAAAACCTCTTAACTGAGCAGCAGTAATCTTTAAAGGTTGTGTGTTTATCGGTGGAGCATTCAGAATGTTACCTGTTATGATCTTAATGTATATTTCTTTTCTTCCCGTGCAGGAAAAACATCATCTTCCCAGAAGTTACCAAACACCGAGCTGCGATCATTCAGAAACCTGTTCCCTCTTTCCGGGTGGCCTACAAGAAGCACACACTGGCACTGGATGACCTCTCCACACTGGCAGATCAGAACTGGCTCAACGACCAGGTTATTATACAACATGGCGAGAACTTCAGATTTCTGTGACGAACAGAAGCCTGAATCTTTATGCTAAGTGTATCTATGTCTTGTTTCTGCTTAAGGTCATGAACATGTATGGAGAATTGATAATGGAATCTGCCCATCACAAGGTAAACTTAAGTGCTGTGTAGATAACAAACTTCTTTTTCTTATCTTGTTATATCTGGAACACTAGATGAGTGAAAGATTATTTAGATATTGCAAGTAGTTAAAGATATAGTTTGACTTTTGCATTGACATTTTGGGAGATTCGCATATTCGCTTTCTTGACACAAGTTTGATGAGATTGATGTCTGAATGCTAAATATGTAGCTACAGGCAGTTAGCTCAGCATAAAGAGTGGAAACAGGGGGAACAGCTAGTCTGACTATGTCCAAAGGTAACAATATCCACCTACCAGTTCATCTAAAAGAGCTCTAAAGTTCACTAATTAACATATTATACATCAGGATATGTCCACAACTATTTGCCTGTAATCTAGATTGTGTCACTGTTTCTTGAACTCTATTTTAGCTTTATAACTAGTTTTGTAATTTTTTAATTCTCCACTTTTAGGTCCATTTTCTCAACAGCTTCTTCCACAGGCAGCTCATGACTAAAGGATATGATGGTGTTAAGAGATGGACAAAGCAGGTGAGGTCCAAGATGGGTGTACTGTGATCCTTTATTTGTTTATATTATATATTGCTGTTCTCATGCATAGATTGGGAAAAAGATAAATACACTTTTAAAGGTGCACTATGTAGTTTTAGGGGAAGAGAAAGAGAGAAAGGTCTTCCTTGACTGACTTTTTGTTAAGTTTAACAAACTAAATAAACAAACTCTTTGTTTTCATGACTGAATCAACAAACTGACCTTAAAGGACAACACAATTTCATACTGTTTTACTTTGTTTATACGTGGTGGACCCTGCCACCTCTCTAGCTTCAAACAGTGTTCTGGGACCTTATTTTCCTCTGAGAACAGCTTGTTTATTCAGTTATGGAAAGAATAAATATTTCTGAGTTCTTATTATTACCTCATTAATATTGTAAATATTGAATGCTGATTTGAATTTCTTCTCCAAAACGTCATTATGCCCCTTTAAACACACATAATTAAATTATCACGAGACGAGACTAACCTGAGAAGTAAAGAGAAAGCACAGTGTGTACCTCTAACCCCGTGTTTTTTGCACAGGTGGATTTGTTTTCCAAGAATTTGCTTTTGGTGCCCATCCACCTGGAGGTTCACTGGTGTCTGGTCACAGCTGACAATGTTAAAAAGAAGATCTGCATTTACGACTCTCAAGGGAATGGACTCCAAAAGGTTGCAAGGGTAACGGCAGATTTCATGTATTTTTTTGTCATACACGTCTTTAGTTACTTTTACTTTAGTAATTGTCACTTCTTTATACTGTGTTTTTCTTCTGTTTGCTTGCCATAGAACATCCTGAAATACTTGATGACGGAAGCAAAGGAGAAGAAGCAAACAGCTTTTGAAAGTGGCTGGACGGTGTCATTTGATGAGGTATGCACAGTTGATGTAACAGCCTGTAATGACAGACTACAAAAAACAGTCCCTGTTTTGTTCTTTTACGCCACTCGTTACAGAAAAATAATGTCAAAAATAAACTCACGGCTGTGTCTCAGTCTATCGCAGCCCTCAAATCATAACTTAAGAAATCCTACTAAACCTGTGAACTTTGCTCCTCAATCAGTACTTGTCTTGTCATGCCTGTAGAACCAATCAGTGTTTGTTACATGTTTGTAAGACTTCTACAACCGAATAGTATCAGCGTTAACTTCTCCGACAGGCTAACATCAGTGTTCAGTCTTGAATTTAGGACAGGGTCTATCCTGGGTCTCCATCCTAACTTAGGAAATTCTTCAGTTGGGATGTTTCTTAAAGCCTTATTCTTATCCTAAGAAAAGATGGGACTTTTTCCTAAGTGCAGTTGGAAATATGTTTCTGTAATACCAAAAATCCACAATGTTATCCTAAACTCAGATGAGGTAGGATTTCAGACTGAGGAAGTTTCTGTGAAGAGGGCCCAGATGTGTATGAGGCCACATGCGGCAAAAAGCCTCACCTGCTGGAGTTTCACCCAACACACTGACTCACATGGTGTCTTGTCTCCCCCTGCTGTCCTTCACAGAAAATCCCACAGCAGACCAATGAGAACGACTGTGGAGTTTTCGTCTTGGAGGTACCAACATGTTTTCACATATACATATACATGACTTCAACCATTAATCATGTCTGAATGTTTGAGCTGTTCACCCACTACATAATGACTCTGTTTCGTTCTCCCTCACAGTATTCGAGATGCCTCGCCCTGGGCAAACCTCTGCAGTTTTCACAGAAGGACATACCAAAGATACGCAAGAGGATCTACAAAGAGCTCTGTGACTGTAAGCTCCATGATCAGGGCTGACCAGTGTCTTACAGTCGTATGTATGTAGTGCTTCTGATTAGTGTAGGAAATGAACAGTCCACACTTGTCTCTGTGTGGAGCTTCATTAGCAGCTCTACAACAGCCTTACAGCACCATGAGTGCTAGAAGTGACCCGAGTAGGAGTCTTTTCTATCAGGTGCACTGTTCATACTGAGTCATAACCCTTGTATGATTACTGTATTTATATGATGAATATTTAATCAGGCATGTTATTAAATTGACTCGTGTTTACACATACACGGTGCACCAACAGAGCCTTACTTAACAGACTGCCTGTCGAAACCGGATCTGTCACGGTCCACATGTCTGTCTTCAGATGTTATTCTCTGTTAACATTTCTGCACACCTTATTTGCACATTATAGAAGTCTAATTTTGCATCCTTGGACATTTGTTTGCATCATAGTTTACCTGTTTGTTTAGATGATTAAATAGAAGCTGTGTGTATTTTGTTAAGAAAATTAAGTTCTGTGAACTGGAATCATTGTCCAAATTATTATTTTTTTGTTTGTTGTGTATACAAATATGTGTATATACAGTTTTAAATAAAAGCAGACCGTTTCCAAACATTTCACCAAGTTTATTTTCTGTTTTCATGGTACAGATCAGGTTCTGTATGCACTGCATGCAGAATAGCCTTCGTCAAGTTATATAAGGTACACACACACTCGTAAATACACAACTTCCTTTCTATAGATGTATACATACAGATATGTATTTCATCAATATCCAGGAGATTATAACTGTATGAAAGTGTGTCCCTGAACAGTTATAAAAGGAACACTGATTTGAAAGCAAGTGTAAATTTAAGGCACACGACAAACTAATGTATGGTTTTCAGTATGAGAACCAGATGTATAAATATACTGCAATACATATGGTTTAATATTACCAAACAAATCTGTTCACAACAGACAGACTTCTATTAAAGATGTGTCGGTACACTAAACGTAATGAAATACAGTGCCACACGTATTGTACATTTATTGCAACGTGCTCCTTTGTAGAGCTGAGATCAGAAAAATTATCCAGGGTGTGACTAAAAAAGAAAACAATAAAAGGGGCACAACTTTCTGACTCCTATAAAAAAAACATAGCCTCTTGGTTGCTAAGAAAACTGTTCACTTTGTTTCTGCATGGATGATCTAGTTAATACTGTGCTAGACAGCACATTTAAAGTTGATAAACACCTGTTTTATCAACCTCAATCACAAGAGGCCACAAAAGAGCTTCCCTTCACCACTGAGACCATCATGGTAGATGTATGGATGGATAATCTGTGAGGATGTAGCCCCTGAATTTGGACACAGCTACAGACTGGCTCATGTGCAGGTTAAAGGTGCATTATGTAAGAATTTGCCACCTGTTGAACTCATACTCCAAACAAACAGGGGGCAGCATATCACCACTGTAGCCACAAACTGCTGCTAACTGTAGCTGCCCTCAGTTAGTTAGCTCAGTTAACCAATCAGCCAGTGGTTGTATTGGCAGACTCTGCCCAGACAGGGAGCTCGGAGAGTGTTTGTGTTGTTTAATATCAGTCTATCACCCTACAAAGTGGCTAGGGGCTAGCTGGTTAGCATGCTAACTTCAATAGATATATCTGCAACATAACAGACATCTTTTACATAATTTCAAAACTGATTTCTTTACCTTTCTGTTGAATATTTTAGTTAATTTTGGGATGTTGCAACATATTGCACCTTTAATGATGAAATATTACATCAGTTTGGAGCACTAAATTAAATGCTACATTTATTCAAATGTAATCTGGTGTGACCCTCCACCTCGACCGTGTTAAGTCAAGGGATCATAACGGACATGGAAAGACCTAATCGTTGACGTGGAATCCCCACTCGATTTCTGGCTCATCGTCGAGGCGTATCACAAGGTAGGACACCAGCTGGAAGAGGTTCTGCCACAAGCCCAAGAAGAGGTACAAGTAGAAGTCGCTGACGTCCATTTGGCAGTGTACACCTGAGTAATTCATATCACACACACACTCAAAACTGTTCACGTAGTTGACACAGAAGCCTCCGTTCATGCACGGGTTCGAGGCACATTCATCCACATCCTTCTCACACCTGGAAGGAAAAGGAAGGACAGAATTAAAAAACAAAAACAAGGAAACAGCATGTAAAACATTAGTGTGGAACACAGATTTTATCTGCCTCAAGGATGCACATTGGTAGTAAGTAAGCTGCAGAGACAAGCATCAGCTTTTAAGTTGATTTATTGGCACACATTGCCTTTATTACCTTCGCCAAGGAGTTTATGTTTTCAGCTGTGTCTGTTTGTTTGTTGGTTGGTTTGTGAGCAGGATTACAGAAAAACTACTGAACAGATTTCCACTAAACTCTGTTGGCGGATGGTTCTCAGCCCTGAATAGACCCCATTCACTTTCTGTGTGGATCCAGGAATTTTTTCTCACTTTCTTCAACATTGCAAGACAGGGTGTTTTTTCAACCTTTTTGTTAGTTTCTCAGGGAATAATGCATGGATCTTGATGGAAAGAAAAGCAGATTTAAGTGGCTGGTGTCTATGAGTGAGTACAATGTGGTGCAGATCATAGACCAAAGAAGAACTGGCCCTCTAGTAGCAACACTGTTTGTACCACATGCACATGTACCAGACACCAAGAAACGTAAGCGTTCATTTGGAGTTGCGCTTCTAGCCACCTGATCAATTTAATCCAAGTAGTTACTCTTTTTATAGCTCTGCTTTAGGTCTCAACTTCCTCTTTAGAAAAATATTTTGCTTTTTAGCTGTTAAAAGCTTCACTTTGTTCACCAGCTAGTTGCTAACTTTGTCTGTTTGCAGTTTGCTGCTGGGCAGACAGTGCACAAAACAGCTCACTGTTGCACCTTAAAACAAAAACTGATGAGACTGAACCAAAACAGTCCAGTCACAGGCTGTAAAACCAAAACAAAAAGCTGAAAGACACTAAAACTACAAGTTTCATACTTTTTTTTGTGAATTCAGGCATCACCCTTTCCATTTCATGTAACAGTTTGAGCTATGTTTAATGACAATTATGCCAACAAATAACTCCAATTAATTTCATGTAAAATAAAATCTAAATCGCCCCGTCTGGTTATTGAATGAACCCAATGGGTGCTGCCCCCCAGGGTTGAGAAACACTTGGGGTCACACCCTACGGGCAAAGAGGATTAGATGTCATTATGCATGTCCTACCACTGTCCTGTGAAGCCAGGCAGACAGAAACAGGTGTTGTCTGCTTCAGAGCAATTCCCTCCATTAAAGCAGCTGTAGTTCCATCTCGTACCCATGCATGTCGACACAGGCAGCTGAGGACGTCTAAAAGACAAGAAGAACAAAGGAAATGTCAATGTCCTCCTGTTTGGCACCGGTAGATTTATTATTAAGTTCAAAATGTGTTTATTTTTCATTGCTTGTGTAGATGCACTTACGGGTTGATCTCAATGTACCAGGGGATGTCAGGAATTTTTTCACTGCAAGAGACCAGTTTGTAAATCAGTTAAACTCAGAGGTTATTATTCATTATTATACAACTCAACTGACTGCACAGCTTATAATGCAACACAATGAAAGTAGACCGACTACTTATGTGTATTGGCAGATAATGGACTGGTATTAAAGGAAAAGTTCGCACAAAAATGAAAATTCAGTCATTATCTGTTCACCCTCATGCTGATGTAAAAGACTAACATTTCTGGAGCTTCACAGCAAAACAGCGTTGAAGCGTTCTCCTAAACAACTGAGGTAGATGGGGACTTCTCCAGCCTAACATTACCTATCGCCCCTGGGTGTATGCTACCGTAAGTTTGTTATTACAGAAATGTTGTGGAAGAACTCACTCGCAGTATTGGCCTGTCAGGTTATGAGGACAGAGGCACGCGTAGCTCTTGAAACCTTTGAGGCACGTGGCGCCGTTGCTGCAATTGCTGCTTTCACACATGTCAGCTTCCACCTCGCACTGTTCACCACTGTACCCCAGCTCACACACACATCTGAACCCCCCCGGCAGGTTGATGCAGTTTCCGTAGATGCAGGGGCTGGAGATGCAGGCGTTTGTTGGCTCTTGACAAAGGGGCCCAGTCCACTCTGAGGGACAAGTGCAGTGATGCAGGTCAAACAGGTCCTCACACACACCCTCGTTCTTACAAGGGTCGGGTGCACACACACTTGTTCCGTAGCAGCCGTATTGTGGGGTGGCATCGCTGTTTATCCTCACAAACTGCTCCTCCTGAGGTCTGGGGAGGTTTAGCTCTGTGTTGTGATGGAAGGGAAGAGAAAGGCCTCCGATCTCCACCGGCCCCAAACAGCCAGACAGCTTCCCTCCAGCGTCTAGGCTCAGTCCCCCCAGGAAGATGTCTGCTCCCTCCCTGAGAAAATCCAGGTCCCCCGCAGCTGTTTTGGACACGCTTAGCTCCTCCTTGCCTCCATCCACAGCCATGATCCACCTGGAGGTCGGGAGTGCATGGTTCTCCATGCTGAGCTCCACAGTATGCCACTCTCCGTCACTGACTGGACCCTGGCTTTCAAGTGTCACCTTGTGGGAATCCTTGCTAGCCCCAGCCTGGAGCTCCATGACCAAATGAGAGTCCATGAGGGAGACAGCGAGGTAGTCTGAGTCCTTTTGTGCATGAAGAAAGGTGGCGGCCGCCTGTCTTGAGCGGAAGCTGAAGAAGACGCTGCTGAGGCTGTGCTTAATCTTCCCATTGCTGCGGTAGAGCAAAATGCTGCTTTCAACCCGAAATGTCACGTTTGACAAACCTGGAGAAGAGAAATGGACATGACAACAATGAAATGTTACTATTTACTGTAGTGTTTCCATTAATCGAGTGAATTGGAAGTGAAGAAATTCTGATTTAGCACACGACTAACTTGAGCTCTTTTATTTTCCCAAATTTTATTGGACCAAATGGCTCAAATTATGATAATTATCATTTCGCAGGGGTTATGACGCACAAAACAAATGATAATCCACTGTTTTACTTCTTTCTCAATGTAAGCTAATGAAAAAAGCCGCTCTTCCTGGAGGCTTGGTTACACGTAGCGACAGGGAATTTGAAAACATTAACGCGCAGATAGCTGAAGGAAGGAAAATGGTGCCTGCAATAGGTGCCAAATGGCAGGCTTAAACCAACTAAGCCAGGATACTTAATACAGGCACTGGTGGACTCAGGCCCCCTTGGTGCCCCCATTTTTGAAAAAACTTGGCACAAGTTTCCTCTTGGATACCCCTTTGGTAGATAAAACATGATAAAGTGCCCTCTAAATTGCCCCTCCGGTGAAGAAAATGTGATGAAGTGCCCTCGCTTCACTACCAATATATCACGTCTTTCTGTGCGCTGTGGTGCCCTTTTTATTTTCTTTACCCCTGCCCCTCAAACATCCTGTGTCCGCCACTGCTTGACGGTATGACAGACACACGAAGAAAGGCTTCGATTGGCAGCTACACTCTGGATCATGGGCTCCCCCCCTTTTCTTTTTGTGAACATGTGACACCTCCAGGAAGACTTGTCATCATAAGGTTCCTCAGGCATGTGGCGGTAGACTTAATCTGAGCGGGGATTACCACGTCTTAGAGGAATCCTGTGTCGGATCCCTGCCTCAACTGTGTTCCCTTCTGTAATCAGCCACACTGTAATTAATCAGTGCCTGCACCGGTGAGTGCACTGCAGACAGTCCCTTCAGTGGATACACAGCAGGAGCAGAAATGGGCTAGTATGAAAGACTTGCACATTAACTGTGAATCCTTTTTTGTGGCAATGTTTTTTACCTGTAAACCGGTAATAGCAGTGTGGCTGCAAACAAAATACACTATTAATAGCATAGATCCTCTGTCCTTGGCCATTCTTAGAGAGTCTCTGAGACTCTTTTACACCACGGTCATGTACAACAGCTCCTCATCTCAGGACACTCACACTCAAAGCCCTGTGAGCGGGGTTGACAAACAGCGGTGGCGGGACAGGGAGACAGCTCGCACCATTTCACCTCCTCACAGCGCCTCCCTGCAGTGTTGGGGGGGCAGTTGCAGATGAAATCATCCCACATGGAGTAACACACTCCCCCGTTGAGACAGGGGTTGACCTAGAGAAGAGAAAACAGCCAAGATAAATCAAATTCAGCCTCCTGTCAGCTCCACATTGTCCTCAGTCGCTGTAAATGACGAGGAATGAAATTAAAGGCGGTATAATGAACACGACAGCACTGATATAACTCACAGCACAGGCGTTGTCACTGCTGCATCCCTCTGCAATGTTGACAAGTTGCTCCAGGCTGTATGATTCCACTGGAGTTGCGATGGGATAGAACTGCAGCCGCTTGCTGTTAATCCTCAGATCCTGGACACATCCCTTGAAGTAGCCGCCGAACGAGGCAGAGGCCCTTGAGTCTGGCAGCCCCCCAACGAAAACCAGATCCCCAGGGTGGGCCTGGATGGGCCTGATGTGCATAGAGCCCTGGTTCTGAGCTGACTGGAACAAGACAGCTTCCGTTGCATCCAGCTTCACAGTCACCAGATGGAAATGGCCGTCATTAACGACAGCCCGGCCACGGAGGGTCTCAAAGTTGTTGACCTGAACTTTGACCCGGCCCTCTTCCAGCAATAAGCGCAGATACTGGCTGGTGCTGTTGGCCATGATGAGGAGCAGCCCGCTGGACTGTCTGGTGCGAATGAACATGGATATACTCGCAGTATCACCTGGGTCATTATCCAGTGAGAAGACAGCAAAACTCTCCAAGTCATTGCTCCCAAATCTCGCAGTGATATACTCTGCATGGGAGGAAAGAGAAAAAGCCATGACTTAAAGGTGCATGATGCAGTTTTGGGGAAGAATTTTTAATCAGACGAGAAAGATCTTCACTGACTCATGTTTTATGCCTAAACAAATTAAATAAACAAACTCTTTGTTTACATGACTGAATAAACAAACTGACCTTAAAGGACAACACAATTTCATACTGTTGAACTTTGTTTATATGTGGCGGACCCTGCCACCTATCCAGCTTCAAACAGTGTTCTGGGACCTTATTTTCCTCTGAGAACAGCTTGTTTATTCCATTAGAACAACATTATTTTGAGTTTGTATTATTACCTCATTAATATTGCAAATTTAGTTTGAATTACTTCTCCAAAACTGTGTACTACCCCTTTAAACAGAATCTGATGAAAAGCAGACATAGTATTTCAGTGTTATTATTTTAAAGTTAGATGTGATTCCACTCTCACCTTGCAGCCAAATATTGATCTTCTCATCCATCTTTTTGCCAGAAAGCAGATAAACGTATTCCAAAAATGTCAAACTGTTCCTTCAGGTGCTTACAACGTTTTATTTATGCTATGGACCATAAGCTATTCATTATGCACTATTTCTAGCGTGCTCTCTGTTCCTTGAAATGGATGACGCTGCTGAGGATACCAACTAACGAAAATAGCTCTGCATGGCGTGAATCCAGACTCCCTGATCTGTCAAAGTGGAGCGTTCCAGGTGAGCTACTGAAACCCACGTTTTTTAAATCCTCGGCCCAGGTGTTGCTGAATGCCTCCTACTTATAAGTCTGAGCTAATTCTACCAGGACTAAGCTCCTTTAAAGTCTACTGACTAACTTTATCATCCTGCAGGGAGGCTCTCTTTAGAAACACTGAGATTTCTGCAGTGACACGACATTGACTTTGAACTTAGCTTGACCTGTACCTGTTATACAGCATATAATTCTGTCTAGAAGAGTTAAAATGCTGCAATTAATGAAAATAAATATTCCACACATATATAGCATTTAACGGCCACAACATTTCAAGGTATGTTCATGCAGTGAGGCATTCATTTTTAATGCAAATCGAATCCTCATTTAAATGAAACCTACACTTTTAGAGCAATATGCAAGTCGAACGCATCCAACCGAACCTTAAAGGATAAGTTCACCCAAAAATGAAAATTCAGTCATTATCTACTCACCCTCCAATCAGATGGAAAGCCCAGTGATTTTTTTTGTAGTTAAAAAACAAACACATTTCTGGAGCTTCACAGCAAAACAGCATCGTAGCATTCTCCTAAACAACTGAAGTAGATGTTTTAAAACATGAAAAACAACCAATATAATTCATATATTTACACCCTTGATGTGCAGCTAAGCTTGTGCACCCAATTCAGACGAGGTGCGCGCTAACTCTCTTAAGTAGGCAGCTACAGTGAAGATTTTAAGTTTGAAAATGGTCTAAATAAAAACGTCTTTTCAAATCAATTTGGGACGAAGGTGCTCATGAAGACTTGGATCACGCCGGACAAGCTGTATGGAGCCATTTTTTTTTTTTTTCCAGTTGTTTTAAAGGTTTTAAATCAGGTCCCCATTTACTTCAGTTGTTTAGGAGAATACTGCAACACTGTTTTGCTGTGAAGCTCTGAAAAAGTCTTGTGGACTACTAAACTCCGCCCGACTTTCCATCTGAATGAAGGCGAGAAGATAATGACTGAATTTTAATTTTGGGTGAACTTTAATCATCGCGGCGTCTGATCGGGAAACAGTTTTATTTTTTCAACCGTGACAAACGATGGCCGCATTAGATCTTCTGGAGGGGAAGTGTTAAAGGTCCAGTGTGCAAGATTTAGTGGCATCCAGTGGAGGGGTTGCAGAATGCAGCCAACTGAACACCCCTCGTCAATCCCACACACTGGACCTTTAAGGGGTTGTCTTTCTTGGCAGCTGTGCTTTTCTGAGAGGAAAAAGGAAGAATGGGTGTAGTGGTTGGATGAATTAAAACACATAATGTCATTTCATTAATATGAATCAGCATGCGGTGGTGTTGTTTACAGAGTGTGTATACATCCTACCCTCTGCACAGTTGCTTCCCTCATGAGGCCTGTGGCACTCACACATGTAGCTCCTCCAGCCCTGGCTCACACAGCGCCCTCGATTCTGACACGGACTGTCATCGCACATGTCTTTGTCGCTGCACCCTGCAGTGACGTTTGCCTGGGCATCTGACTCTTCTACAACAGGCAGCACCAGATGTGAGTCCACGAACACATCTCTGAAGCAGCCCAGAAAAGCATGCGGGCGGTCCCCTTCGTCCACTGCTCTGCCCAAACTCCAGTCCCCCCCCACTGCTCCTATGAAGAGGCTTTGACGAACTGTTCCTGGCTTGGGGAGAGCAGAGGCTCGCTCCAGCAGCTGGACTTCATCGCTGGAGTCTCTGATGCAGCTTCCTTCGGTGCAGAGCAGCCTGATGAGGCTGACCACGCCGCCCAGCGACACTTCCACCGTGTGCCACTGGTTGTTGGACAAGTACTCTGGCAGCTCCTGAACCAGCGTGCTGGAGCCTTGACCTCTCAGGCTGCGGAGGCAGAGGTGCCCATCCATCAGCTCAATGCTGAGGAGCAGGTCGTCCACTCTGCGCTGCAAGAGCGTGCCGACCGGTCGCGCTGATCTGAAGCTGAGGGTCACATTAAGAGGAGCCTCTGGTTCAAGAAGCTGAGTCTCTATGTACATGTAGCCTGGGGACTCAAATGAGAAGACAGTGGGAGTGTGGCATTTAGGCCCTGTGAAGCCATCAAGGCAGATGCATTTATAAGTGTGCTGATCATTGATAAGTAAGGGAGAGCATATTCCTCCATTCTCGCATTGGTTGTCTTCACAGCCTGAAAGTGCAGTTGTGCAGGTCTCTCCCCCATACAGGCGCCCATTTTGGCTCTTCTGGGAGCAAAGGCATCTGAAACCTCCATTGTGGCTCTCACATACGCCACCATTTTGGCATGGCTGCTGTTCACATGCATCGATGTCTTCAGCGGAGAAAGCACCTGGAGAGACAAACACAAACCAAAGTACTTATTTAAACAGTCAAACATTGAACTGCATGCACACTTTAGAGAGTGCACTGTGTAGTTATGGGGAAGAAATTTAATCAGAAGAGAAAGAGCTTCATTGACTGATGTCTTATGTCTAAACAAACTAAATAAACAAACTCTTTGTTTTCATGACTGAATAAACAAGAACAACACAATTTCATTCTCTTTTATTTTGTTTATATGTGGCGGACCCTGCCACCTGTCTAGCTTCAAACATTATTCTGGGGACCTTATTTTCCTCTGAGAACAGCTACTCAGAAAAAATATTTCTGAGTATTATTACCTCATTAATATTGTAAATATTAAAATTCTGAGTTTGAATTTCTTCTCCAAAACTACACAGTTCCCCTTTAAGCCCATGTGTCAGTGAGGGTCAGCAAACATTCACACGTGTGTGGGAGTAAATGACCAACAGAGTAAGGATGAGAGGCACTTTAAAAACTAATAATAATGAATTCAAAGTCATGGCAATCAACAGGAAAGATGAGTCAGATAAACATGCTAATGATTGCATCTTTGAAACAACACATCAGTAGTTATATTGTCTAAGAGATACAATGTTTCTTTTTTACAAGATACAATATTTTTAAATATTAATCATCTGTGATTGCAGTATACATATTGTATACATTACCTGCATAAAGCATCCATAACATCCACACATGCACGATGAATCTCAACATTGTCCTCAACAAGTCCTCCAAATTACAAGCTGTTTGTCAATATCTTCATCCTCACAGACAGGTGGGGAATACTC
The DNA here is from genome assembly GCF_965226575.1 of Pagrus pagrus. NCBI lineage: Eukaryota > Metazoa > Chordata > Actinopteri > Spariformes > Sparidae > Pagrus > Pagrus pagrus. The sequence goes on along the minus strand of NC_140196.1, from coordinate 22,417,419 downwards.
GTGTGTGCAGCTCCATCTCCAGCTCTGCCCCTCTCTGCATGCATGTGTCCACTGAAATGCTTGGCGCGCTGCAAGCCAGATAGGAGGGATTAAGCTAATGCACTTACAATGTCTTACACATTAAATGTGTTGGCGATGGGAGGAGTTCATCCAGGAGGCTAATTTGGGCAACTCCAAACATTTTTTCTCGACAGAACTCTGATGTACAGTTATATAAGTGACATTTGAAGTCCACCTGATGGAAACAAGAGGATGTGAGAGATTGGGAAAGGATGGTGAACCTCAGCTGAGCAGACGCACAAATTGGAATTCTGTTTCTTTCATTACAAAATCTGTAGAGGGAAATATTCACAAAATTCAACTTTACACAAACACCCTGAAACATGGACACACACATAAAATGCATGTGTGCACATGCACCCACACATGTTGCCTATTAAAGAGCATGTGCTCTGTTGAGGATCGTTTGGCTGCAGCAGTGAGCTGGGCCGAAGCCAAGTCTCTGAAAGAAGTAAACGTAGGCCAGTAGTTCTAATCTGGGAAGTATCTCTCTCATTAAAACGTCGCTGACGTCATCACGAGACCTTTCCCTGAAGAGCCCTGAGAGCATTCAACCTGTTCATTAGTAATACTAATGGCCTTACTGTTCTTTTTAGTGTTACTTGTTTGACAGTTGCTTTGGCTCAGGCACCCACAGTATGTTGTATCCCAAATGTTTGGGCCATGATTCCATAAATGAAATAAAAACAACTATTACATAAAGTTTATCATTATATTAGAGCATATATTTACTTTAAGAAATATGTGTAAAACACACTGTGTTTCATATGGTAGTTATAGGTTTTTAAAACATTCATTCGCAAAATAATTTGTAACTTAAGCTGTCTGACAAATGTAGTGGAATAAAAGGTACAATGTTTTCCTCTGTCCTCCATTCAGGACTTATGTACAAACACAGCAAACATGACCGCAGACTGATCACACCCTGGACACAATCTGTTCCCACTTCTCCCCTCTGGTGGCCACTACAGAGCTCTGTATGACAAAAAAATAAAAATTAGACACAACATCTTCTTCCCACAGGCCCTCACTCTGATGAACAGTTAAATCAGCCATACAGAGTCAATAAACCTGTAACGTTTAAGGAGACCTGTTTTGCTTTTTCTTTTTTGTGTTATATAGGTTCTTGTGCATGTGAAAGGTCCTGAATGTTAAAAACTCTTCACCAAATTCTGCACGAGAGCTCCTCTTTCCCACAGAAAACACTGCACCTGAAGCACCTGAAACACCTCCTCAGTAGTCCCGCCTTTAATTCCTTGACTTGTGGACATCACACTACGTCACACATTTGCATAATTTATGCATAAATTAATGGTAGAAGTGAAGCTAAGTGGAAGCTGAAAACGTGACAGAGCCGACCAGAGAGACGGTGAGCGGTGCTGGCTCAGGCGTGTGTGAGCTGACCAATCAGAGCAGACTTGGTATTCAGGAGGGGGGCTTAAAGTGACAGGAGCTAAAACAGCATTTCAGACAGAGAGCGAATATGGTGCTGCTGCACTGGACAGTATGACAAAACTGATGTGTTTTTTGAACATCAATGATTGTAAACCTATTTTAGTAATAACCCAAAATAAAGTAGTGAACCTGAAAATGAGCATAAAATGTCTCCTTTAAAATATACCTTCAAATTATATATTCACAGCTTAAAATACACACTGTGCTTTAACACGTAGGCCGATGTATCATCCATCTATAAATCCTGCATTTGGTATATGCTGTGTATAGACATGAACTTGGCACACGCATCAGACATGGTGAAAGTGTACACCTGATAGGGGTGTTGTGTGGGGGCGTCGAGGCTTGACCGCGCCCCTAAGGCCCATTTGGTCTACATGCTCGGAAACTGGTAGGCACATATATCACACCCAGACAGAGAAAAAGTAGAAAAAAGGCTCTGGGAGCCACTGCCTAAACCCAACACGAAGTCGGCCGTTTTGAATTTCCTTCTTAATTTTGGTGATTTGTGTAAAGGGCCCTCACACCCCCTCACGTCATGGTGTGCTCCAGCAATATTAATTCAATATTTATTCCTTTGCACTATTTGTATTGGTTTACAATCCGCAGAAAGCTTGACTTGTAGGCCTATGTAGTTATTGTATGTTGTTGGACAGTTTTATCTATAGTTATTTATGCACCTATTTTCCACCTACTTGTATTAATAGGTTAAGTATAGTTTTCACCTAGTTTTGTTCAGCTTTGTAGACGTACTGTATGTTTATTTCTGTCTTGCCTTTAAATTGTTCTGTGTGTAAGTACAATGAGAGTAACTTAAATCTGGTGTCAAATTATACTATACTTAAGTCACTGTGTCTAGTTGCTGCTGTAAAAGACGTTTACATTGTTGCTAGCAGTACATGTAAGGCTGCCATTGGCTTTCAGACTACATTACCCATGATACCCTCGTGTCATGAACCCCCTCGCAAAGTATTCTCGACAACACGTCCTCCTGGTTCACTTCGCGTTCGTCTTTTCGTGCGTTTCGCACAAATTCACCATCACAGGTATCGCGGTTAGCGTTTGTGTCACTGTTTGGTTCGTGTGTATTTCTGTTGACGCCTCCAAACAGCAGCTTCAGAGGACAAAAGCTGAAGCAGCCAATGAGCGAACGGTTTGTTACGGTGTCCGACATTTTTGGTAGGATGCAAAGGTGTGGCGTTAAGGATATTCAGGAAATTATTATTCCTCCGTTTATTTTGCACATTGCTTATGTCAGCTGGAGTGTGTGGCGCTCCGTAAACAAGGCTCGTACCTCTAAGGTAAGATATATATATATATTTTAAACACGTCTCGATACAAAGGTTAATTTCCGGGGTAGCGATAAGGGTCGTTTGTCAACACTCTCCTCGGAGGGGGCCCGCCCGTTAGACTGATAATGTTAGGGGTCCTTGAGGTGGAGAGCGAATTTACAAATACAACCTTCTTGGCGTTGATATTTACAGCAAGACGGCGACTAGCTTAAATACACATACCCGTCAGGCCTGTGTTGTCTATTGACTGCAGTGCATGGCTTATTTCTGTTTCTGAAATATACATGAAACGTTAGCAACAAGCCGCTGTTGCTCATCTTTTCATGCACAGTTTTTTTTTTACATGTATGGTAACTTTTTACCACAATGTCTCCTTCATGACAGCCTCAAGCTGTTATTACCAATGCTGTCTTGTCAAAGTCGGGCATATTTACATGCCAAGCCATTTGTCAGCTTAAATATCACAGTCCTATCAAATTTGGATGTAAACCTCTTACTTGAGAGAGTTCGCACTGATGCAGCTTAAATCTCAGCACTGTTTCTGTTCCTCTGGTTTTCAGGACGGATTCATTGTAGCCCAACAGACACACCAATGAAGAAAAAGCCTTGTAATCCTCTGCGTCCCAAACGCAGCAGGCAGGCCAGTGCCAGCGATGACTGTGGCATAGGGCTGGGCACTGTCCTGGGCTCCAGTGCCCCACCAAACTCAGAGGCTGTCCCAGAATCATCCTCACAAGTCAGGCACCTGGCTATGTCGCAGCACAGTCACAACCTCCTCAAGTTCTTGAATGAGGACCGGACCCGGCAGAGGTTCTGTGATGTGTCTGTGTCTGTGGGAGGGAAGCTCTTCAGTGCCCACAAGGTGGTGTTGGCCCATGGGAGCAGCTACTTCCACGCTGAGCTGTCCAAGAACCCAGCTACAGCACACGTGACTCTGGACCATGTGGAGGACGCTGTTTTCCAGCTCCTGCTCAGCTTTTTGTACACCTCGGAGTGCGTTGTGGCAGAGATAGACCTCCCGGCTCTAACTGAAGCGGCCCGATTTCTGGACATGATGGATATACTAAAGCTGCTGTGTGAAGAGGGGGACAACAACCCAGTACATGTGATCCAGGTACAGGACGAGATAAGAGGGTCTCCTGAGGTGGAAATGACCTCCAGTGACTCACCAGCAGGTGACACAGACATCCAGAGCCCATCTGATGCCCTGTGCACCGTGCATAGTAGCCAGTTTAGTGCTGACAGCTCCCTGCAGATCCAATTTCCTGAGACTCACCCTGATGTACAGCAGGACACCTCAGCTGAGAAAGAGAAGACAGCAAATCAGAAGCCTGCTACCACACGGAGATCAGCTCGCAGGAGGAGAGCACCCACCAAGTATCAGAGAGACAATGCAGAGTACACTGCCAACACTCCTGAGGAAAAACAAAGGACTGTTTCACCGAGAGCGCAAGATAAAGAAAGAGTGGAAGAAGCAGGAAAGGTGGTCGTGGAAAACCGAGTGCCCAAACTGGACGTGAACCAGACGTCTAAACCTGCTCAGGGGGAAGGGACAGTGGAGGAGGAGGAGGAGGAGGAAGACCAAGGCGATGTGAATGAGGACGTGGCTGCCCAGAGAGGTCAGCAGGGTTCAGATGTAGGAGGGGCAGCGCACCAGGCTGTCTGCGAGGTGGAGGTGCATGTGCCAGCCGCAGGAAGCTCCACCCAGAGTCCAGTGTACCCTGAGGGTCTGGCTCCAGTCATCATCCAAACCGCCAGCAAGAAGACGCTCAAGTGTCCCAAATGTGACAAGACCTTTGACCGCGCAGGTGGGAACAGTGGAGTAAGATCTACAGTATTTCTGTTGATGTCATTTAGTGGTGGCTACTGGAGAGCGGTGGTCATTTGTCTATATTACAAAGCCTAACATAGGCTGAGATGTTAAACACAAGAATCATCCCCACTGAGTATTTAGTTTTATTTACTTTTTCTAAAATTATATTTTCTGTCTTACATGGTTGCGGGTAGGTCTGCAACTAACGATTTTTATTATCGATTCATCTGTTGATTATTTTTCACAAGTATTATATACTGATGATGCCCAGCCCAATTTTCTAAAGCCTAAGATAACTTCTTCAATTGGCTTTCTTTATATGACCATAATCCAGAGATATTCACTCTAAAATTAGGGTTGTTCTGATCCACATACCAGTAATGGAAATGCCTCTCATACTGCCTAAAATGCTGGAATCGTATCGGCCTGTACATGATGGATCTGTGTACCGATCTGATGGCACACAATTTACCAGAGGTGGCAAAAGTACACACATTCTTTACTCAAGTAGAAGTACAGATACTTGTGTAAAAGTGACTCTGGTGAAAGTAGAAGTTCTGATTGAACTCTTTTACTCAAGTAAAAGTAAGAAAGTAGAGGCCTTTGAATTGTACTTACCGTATAAAAGTAAAAAGTTTCCATCTGAAGGCCATTTCTGTGCAAAGCTTATTGAACCTCATGTCATTAATATAATTCAAAGACTATTAAACTTAAAGGTAGAATCAGTAGGATTTGTCTGAGCTGTTCATAAACGCACCAGAAAGATAGCTGATTGTTGAGTGTCATTCCCAGGACGTCAAATACCGACATTTTGGGTTGGTAAAGCGTCCCGAGCACAGCCACAAGCTGAGAAAATAAGAAAATCCAGGCAGCGGGTTGCAGATACGAGAAACTAACACACCTTTTCTCCCCATTCCAGTCTCCCTCCCTGTCTGTTTCCTGTCTTGTTACGTCTTTTGCACTGATAGGTTGAAATTAGTCTTGTGATTTTGGGAAGGAGGCGTGCAGTGACACAAAATACAAATATTTGGTAATTCCCCTCAAATGCATTAAAACTAAAGTAACAAGCCTGTTTTGAAAATGTAAGGAGTAAACTGAACAGATGTTTGTGTTCAAATTTAGGGAGTAAAAGTCAAAAGTTGTCAGAAAGACTGCTTTCATAGATATTCACTGAAGTTAGCATGCCAACCAGCTGATGGTCCAAAGCTCCTGTGCTAGCAGTGTAAACACTAACAACCCCTGGTCCTCGAGCTCCCAGTCCGAACCGCTAGCTGCACGGCTAACTGAGCTAACTAGCCAAGGCAGCTATTGTTAGCAGCAGTTAGTGCTTACTCTGGTGATATGCGTATTGAGTATGAGTTTGACAGGTGGACAATTCTTAGTTATTGGACATTTAACAAGCACAGCGTTTACACACTCCAATACAGTGGGTGGTGGTTTGCAATTTGCCAAAAAACAGAAAGAAGAAGTAAGACCAGAGAGCAAAACATGTGGTCGCTGGTGTGGAAGGAAGGCAAAACCTCACATTTGAAAAGCTGATGTTGCCATTTATACTTGATAATTGACGGTTAATTATTGGACCTGGAAGTTTTCTACCTACTGTGTCACTGGTATGATATATTAACAGTTTCACCTTTCCCTGCCTTTTCTAGGTAAGTATGAGAGTCACACCAGAGTGCACACGGGAGAGAAACCGTTCCAGTGTGACATCTGTCTCCAGCGCTACTCCACCAAGTCTAATTTGACGGTTCACAAGAAGAAGCACGCCAGCGACGCCCCCTTCCAGAAGAAGGAGCACAAGTGCCCCTTCTGTAGCAAACTCCATGCAAGCAAGAAAACCCTGGCCAAGCATGTCAGGAGGTGAGACACTGCAGCACCACAACATCCAGCCTCAACAGTTCACCCACATGATCTTCAGGCCTGTTTCTTACTGTAACACTGCAGTTGCATAGGGCTCAAGAAGCCACCAGAGGGCACCCAAACAGTTATGATCTGGCCTAACTTTGCATTTATTGTTTTTGAAGAGGAGAAAGGGACATTTTTAAATGCATAGTTGGCTGTTTTTGATTCCTTATCAGTATCCAGGTGTATTCAATAGATGTTTTTCCTCAAAACTCTCTTACTTCAAGTCAAAGCAGCAGCTCTGTGAGGCAGTACTCAGACACAGCCATGCTCCGAGCTCAATGGTGATGACATGCTCACAGAGACGATGTTAACAAGTGTATTTGTAGATGTGGTAATATTTACCATGCTTACCAATTTAGTTTGGCGTGCTAACATTTGCTATTTGGCACTAAATACATAGTGCAGCTGAAGCAGGCGGAAATCAGTAGTTTTCAGGTATTTAACCATAAACCAAAAATATTAAAACTTTGATCCTTTTGATACGAGCGCTAAAATCAAAAAAGTAAATGAGTCATCAAAGTTAATGCAGTCATCCCGAAGAGAATATGAAAGTGTTTAGTTTACCGAACTTCATGGCAATCTGTCCAGAAGTTGATGTTTCATTCCTGACGAAAGAGGCCGACACTGGCACCCATTCCATCTTTAAAGGTGCAATTTGTACAAATTTTGGTCTAAAACATAAAAAAAATTAACTAAAATTATAAACAGAACGTGAATACCAATCTGACAGTGTCACATCTGTGTAAGGTGTTGCAAAGTTATCGACTGAAGCTAGCATGCTAACCAGCAAGCCTGTCCTGGTCAAAAGCTCCTGCACCAGTAATGTAAACACCAACACTTCCCTGGTGCTCTCAGCTCCCAGTCAGGACTGCTAGCTGCACAGCTAACTGAGCTAACTAGCTAATGGTAGTTACAGTTAGCAGTGGCTCCAGTGATATTCTACCCTTGTATCTTTTTATATATGAATTCAACAGTTAGACCATTCTTACATACTGCACCTTTAATATAAATGTGTTATTATTGGCTGTATGGAGGTAAAAAATGATAACGTCAGTAAAAAGGGGTCATTTGTGTTATGCTTTGCAGTCTGGTGACATTTTGAAAACAAAATATGTGTTGATTTTAACTGTATTATGATTTCTAAGTTGATTTTGTATCGCTAACCCTCCACTAGATCTCCATGATGAAAACAGCTGTGGTTGCTGCAGTCATATTATATGATGATGTCATGTTCACTGTCCTGTCAGGTTTCACCCAGACCATATTCAAGAGTTTCTTACCAAGAGGAAGAGGAAGAGTGAAGGCTGGAAATGTGCTGTAAGAATTGCTTTCAGTAACAATATGTTGTTCAGATTTTACCAGAAATACCTGATGATAAAAATAGGTGTTGATCAAATAGGTGTTCACGTGGAGATGAGATGATGAATATGTGCTTTTCACACATAATAAATATCGACTGTGTGTGAAGGAAATGTATTGAGATTAACAGTTTATAACCATTGGATTGTCTGAACCAGATTTGTCTGAAGACCTTCAGCCGCAGGCCTCACCTGCAGGAGCACATGATCCTGCACACCCAAGACCGGCCTTTTAAATGCTCCTTCTGTGACGAATACTTCAAGTCCAGGTTCGCCAGGCTGAAGCACCAAGAAAAGTACCACTTAGGTGAGAACTGTACAGTTAAAAACAAACTCTCAAGCTGTTGGTGTTGGGAGTAATTGATTCACTCATGTTCTCTAACAATTTGATATTGAAGTATGGACAAATCAGAAGATTTTAGCATCCTACCAACCTTTATTGAATGGCTAAGCTGTCATTCAAACCTTATAAGGACATCACTGTGATTACAGTAGCAAGGTTAGATGAAGGAGTTTGTGTTCTTTCTCTTTTTCAGGTCCTTTTCCCTGTGAGATTTGTGGCCGACAGTTTAATGACACAGGCAACAGAAAGAGGCACATCGAGTGTACACACGGGGGCAAAAGAAAGTGGACCTGCTCCTTTTGTGGGAAATCCGTCAGAGAAAGGTGAGTCTGTCTGTCTTTAAACTTTCCCCACATTTTCCTTTTATTTCCACCAGTGCCATTATGACGTGTCCGACTCTGTGCTGCGTTACTTAGAGTGTTTTTCTGCTTATAGGACAACGTTGAGAGAGCACTTGAGGATCCACAGTGGGGAGAAACCGCACCTCTGTAGTATCTGTGGCCAAAGTTTCCGTCATGGCAGCTCCTACAGGTGGGTCCGCTGAGATTTGAAGAATGTTTCTGGTGTTGGTTATCGGCGCGGTGTCATCAATAGAGTTGCCTTTAATGAGCAAACTGTTTCTTGGACAGGCTCCACCTCAGAGTTCACCACGATGACAAGCGCTACGAGTGTGACCAATGTGGGAAAACGTTTATACGCCACGATCACCTGACCAAGCATCAGAAAATACACTCTGGTACAGTATGAGACATACATCAGCAGGATTATCATGTGTCTTTCTATGGAAATGTCTGCTCTGTCTGCTTCACACACATTTCATTGTTGCTTAAGTGTCTTGTTCCAGTACAGTATAGTGGGGAAATCCTGTCTCCAGTCAGTAGTTACTTTAACTTAACACATGTTTATTCCAGGTGAGAAAGCACACCAATGCGAAGAATGCGGCAAGTGCTTCAGGCGCCACGATCATCTGACGGTCCACTACAAAAGCATTCATTTGGGAGAGAAAGTCTGGCAGAAGTATGTTATCGTACAAATCTAAGTCATGCTTATTCTTTAATTGTTGGTAATGGTGTAAAAAAGCAAACATTTCCTTCAGCTGTCTCTTCAAAGTTTGGAGAAAATTCTTGTTTTTGTGTCTAATGAGGAACTTGTTCGCAGGTATAAAACTGCTGTGCATCAGTGTGAGGTTTGCAAGAAAGAATTTAAAGGAAAGTCCAGTCTAGAAATGCACTTCAGGACCCACTCAGGTAAGAAAATAAAGTATTCAATGGATCCTTGAACACATGTATGAGAACAGAAATGTAGCAGTTAGATGCTTTAGGGGGTTTTCTCAGTCGACCGAATCACAGTCACATCGCTCTAACAACAACAGTTACAACAGATGCATAGTTAAACATGGTGGTCAGAGCTATGTGTCGTTTCTGCTATGATTATTTCATGTACTGTGTTGTTGCCCAACCGGACATCAACACCAGTCAGACACAACAAAGAGAGTTTGTTTATAAGTTTGTTTTGGCTTTAAAATTCTAGTCAATGAAGATCTTTCTCTTCTGATCAGAATTTCTTCCCCAGAACTACATTGTGCACACTTTGACAAGAAAAAAGGATTTGAATTTCCACAATGCTATAAAACTATGCAGTAGGTTTGTATGGGGTTGCTGTAGTGTGAAACCAAATGCAGAGCGAGACCGAGCAGCTCATCAGAACTCTTAAATGGTCTTGGCTCCCTTGCAGCGGATGTTCCAGTCCTGAGAAGGCATACTAACGTTCGCAGCTAACTCAAGAACAGTTAAACACACAATTTAATCAGTTCCTTATACTTTTGCGCTTGAGTTTTGGGCTTTGGAAAGATGATAACGAAAGACACCACCCTTCAAGCTTAAGATACCAAGTATAGCTCTTGTTTGGGCCTGTGAAGAGTATGACTGGACAATCATCCTGGGACAGTGAGCCCATACTAAGCATACATTTTTGACAATCTCAAACTGATATTCTCTTGTGTTCGCGTGACAGGTGAGAAGCCCCATAGATGTACAGAGTGCAACCAGACGTTTCGGATCAAGAAGACGTTGACAAAGCACATGGTGATCCACTCAGACGCTCGTCCTTTTAACTGCCCACACTGCAGCGCCACCTTTAAAAGAAAAGACAAGCTCAAGTACCATGTTGACCATGTGCACAGCACCCGGTTTACCGAGCAGCCCCTCAGCACACTCAGTGATGTCAAAGTAGTCACCATCCCTTTTGAGGAACCCTCTAAGGCGTACCGCGCTGAACCCAAGTCAGCCCTCCAGAGCACCCCTGCTCCTACACATGTCTGCGTGCCCGTCACTTTAGTTCCTGTCCAGATGGCAGGCGGAGCTCAGGGCGACTTGAACGCTCACAGGGCCTCGTCTCTCTCCTCCCAAACTCACAGTGTTGTGAGCATGCAGGCTGAAGGGCAGCAGCAGCAGAACTCTGGCTACCAGGCTGCTACAGACCTAGCTTTCTTAGAGAAGTACACCCTCACGCCCCAGCCTGCTAACATTGTCCACCCTGTGAGGCCCGATCAGATGCTGGACCCCCGAGAGCAGTCCTACCTGGGCACGCTGCTGGGACTGGATTCAGCCTCCTCCGTGCAGAACATTTCTAATCCTGATCACACGCACTGATGCCCCTCAGCCAGAAACTGGCCCTAACTGGAACAGCCTTTTAATAAGAAATGCAGAAGCTGAACTTAAGACTGAAACTTAAACAACTGCACTTCTGGCTCAGGTGCAGCATGGAGTAATCACTTTGATGTTCAGCCTGATCACACAGAAAATTCACACCTTATTGTCACCAAATTATACATTTGTGTGACATGTTCAAAAGAAAGAAAACTGTGGATTTAAGGGCCATCCGCACTAAGAACGATAAATGTATCAACAACTATAAATATCGTTTTAAAAATGGTTCTAACTCAAGTGGAGGGAGGAGACCACTATAAAGACAGTGACAGTGGTGACAGATATCGTTGGGATCAGAGCGATTTGATGAATGATGGAAAAACTGACAGCCAATCAAAGTACATCTGAATTTACAGAGCCATCAGTTAGATTGAATTAAAGGACACATTTTCTACAAAATAATATTGCAGGAGTGATTATAATATTGGTATACTGTATTCTAATTGAGCCGACCTCTTTTATGTAAGCGAAATGATAGCATAAGGAAACACTTTTTAGATGATCTGTTCTAGATCTTGGTTATTTATACAACGTAAAAAACACTAATTTTCAACGAAATATTAGGCTGAAAATGACCTGAGACATTCTGCCAAACTGTCTTTGGTGCTGATGGAGTCTGAGATTCATTTTCTCTTTACTGATGTTCTCTTTGATGATCGCCGTGATAGTTCATGAATTATTCAAAACTCCACAACTCTTAACAGTGTTGGATTCTCCCAACTCCTCTTGAGTTTTGTGACACAATATCCTTCTGGTTCTGTCCCTCTGTACAACATGCAGCATTAACGGGTCACACCTATATCCATTGTCCTAAGCTGTCGACACAGCTGGAGCGTGCAGCGCATGCCTGGTGCCAGTGTACAGAACGCTGCTGTTCATCAGTGTTGATATTCAAATTTGTATCTTTAAAGTTATTGTTATAGTGATCGTTCCCAGTGTAGACAGCCCCAAAAACTGTTGTAACTAAAGCAAAGCCCTGACAAACATCGCCTTAACCCTACAAGAACTGAAAAAGACGTGTGTGGGGACATTTTGTACTAATAAAAAGTTTAAAAAGTTTAAAGTTAAACTGTGGCCTTTATATACAAAGTAAATTTTAAATCACACTTAAAAACACTTTAATTGGAACACAATCTGTTGTGTAGTAATGAAGGAGTGGTTAAACGTGGCATAGTAAAGACATCACGTGGTAAAGTACCTGTTGCCTCCTGGATATGTTTTTGCTGGTGGAGCTTAGTGACGTGGCTGAATTAATTGTTGGACACTTACACTTCAAACATGGTCACTTCCAGAAATGAAGAATAAAATCAGATTTGAAAACACTGAGTTATACATTTGAGAGTCATTAGCCCTGTGACAGACTGGTGGCCTCTCCAGGACCAGTCTTCAGGCATACTGTATGTGACCAGTAGGTGAACAGGAGGTATGTAAAGATAATGGATGGATGGTTTTCGGGGACAATTTACAAAACAGAACTTCTGCAGACACAATAGTGTTGCACTTTGTCACAGGAGAAGAGGACCCAAACGCAGACAACACACACGAGGCAGGACCGTGGGAACGAAAAGCAAGCTTTCATAAAATAAAAGCTGAAAATACAAAACACCAGAAATCTATACAAACCAGGAGACTATATACACACAGACACTAACGAGGCGTTCAGGAACAGGTGAGGAAACGAGCGGACGCTGAATCAAGACAGTGGGCAGAATATATCAAAATAAAAGAAAACAAGAAAAAGACACTGAATCATGACAAATAGACTAGAAAAGATAATTCCAGTTAAAGACTTTATTCATTCCAGTCCACCATATTTAACTGTTGAGTTATTTGTGCAGTTTTGAGCATACAGACCAACTTACTCCTACATTATGTAGCCATTCACAGATCAGTATGAAAGCCAGAAATGGTTTGTGTGTGTGACAGCATAATCAGAACGTTGTCTCTCAAAAGCTTCCAGGATGGCAGATGTTTGAGTCGGGGCCGAGCAAATCCAAAGGCAGCCGTTATTTCCCCTTGGTGAGAAAGCCATCGCAAGTATTCTAGTTACAAGACAGAGAGTTTACAAGCCATGAACAATTAGAGTAAGATACAAATATGGTGAACTATAAATGCAGAATTATAAACTTAAAGGGGCTCTATGTAACAATTTGTAGCAATTTACCACATGTGAGTGGATGATGTTGAAAATGAGAACTTCCCTGTCTCTCTCGGATGCCCATACAAGTGGATGATTTGAAGTTGTTTAAAGGTGAACTATGTAAGAACTTTTGTTAACAACATTCAAAAATGAACTGAAATTAGCAACAGGATGCGAAGAAATAACAGTTCTGGTGACTATGTATTGTAACTAACTAGATACCATTAGCAGCAGTTGCTTGATCTGGTGATATACTGCCCCCCATTTGTTTTGAGTATAAATTCAGCAGGATGCCAATTGCACCTGTAATGATGCTGGACTTCTTTGTGAAGGAGAGCAATAGTAGCTACTGTAGGGTTAGAGTCCACTAACAAAACTAATGACTGGCTTTCAGCCCAAAACAAAAGTTTCACAGAACCCCTTAAAAAAATAATAATGCCAATAAACACTACTAGTGTTTTTTTTTTATTATAGACATTTCAAGATGAAAGTCATCATCAGCATGTGTACTTCTTTCTAATTCAGGAGTAATACTTACCACAAATAGTTGAGCTCTAGTACAACCTGAAAACAAGCATACAGAGACATATAGTGGTCACAAGTTTACACACACTTGTAAAGAACCTGTCTATCATGGCAGTCTTCAGTTCCAATGATTTCAAACTACTTTCATGAAGTTTGTTTCAAATCTGAATTTATTTTGGGTCTTCTGAAAATTTGACCAAATCTGTTGGCTCGAAAAAAAAAAAATATACATACAACAACTTGAACAATCAATTTTGGGGATTATAGAAGGTTGATAGCTGATATACTGGACTGACTCTACAAGGTTTCAGTAACGGGTATTGGTGAGTGTTTTACAAGGTGACATCGATTATGCGATGTTGGATACCTCGTCTTTCTGATTACTTATTTTCGCAGACATATGTAATTAGTTTTATGACAAAACTGTGACTCTGACTGAAAGATTGTCTTTCAAATTTAAATAATAAATTAATGGCAAAATTCAAACAGGATCAGAACTAACAGAATTAACAGAACTTCATAATGTAATAATGTAAAGTGATACTTACATCTGGAAAGATGAATTATTCTGTTATTGCACTGGCCGTCAGAATAATTATCAAACAACCATTTATCCACACATTCCAGTCTGATGTCGTCACCATCTTCTATATATTTAACTCCAGCAGGTTTTAAGTCAGGATATTCAAGAGTGTTGACAACGCAGAAGGTAGCTGCACAAAAGAAACAACAAGTTTGTTAACCTGTTTTTTCTCCAGCCAACTTCTTTGACGGACCTTTAAAATGACTTGTTTATACCTTCACAGGTGGGTAGTTCTGACCATGTGCCATTGCTGTAACACCTCACAGACTCTGGACCGAGTCGTTTGTAATAACTGTTGCACCGGTACTTCACAGACGTCCTGAGGGTTCGCACAACCTCAGCATGTTGAATCTCGGGAGGGGTTCCACATCTGTTGACTGAAGCTGAAAAAATAGAGGTTTCAAGAAACAAATGATTTCAAGCCGTCAGTGCAGAGTAGAGCACTTAAAAATTACAGCCAACATTTTGATTCCTTCGGCCTTTTACTGGCTGATGGACCTAATCTGTCACCAAATCCCTCAATAATGTTACCAGTAAGAGCTGTGGCTATAGATTCAGCTGTGAATGAAATAGAGATTATTTCTCTTCTACTAAAAAGGTCCTGACTTGGCAGAGATGTGATCTGCTGTATGTGATGTAAAAGGTGAAATGAATCTACTTATTCACTTGTAGTAAGGCGACGTTCATTGTCTCTCGTATTTGATCCGGAGCTGCTAGAAGATCCTGTAAGACACAGTGAACGCACCAGTTAGTATTGCACTGGGAGGTTGTTTTCATGCATTTCTTCCAGAATATCTGAACATTTTTCCCATCATGCTCTTCTCAAATTTGAAGATGAGAAAAAATTAAAACCCACCTCCACCTGCAGGTGGTGTCCCACTGCCAGCAGATGTAATGTCTCCTCCACCTGGTGCCATCCCTGAAGAACCAGCAGTTACTCTTCCTGAAACAAACAACAACATGTTGACCGACGCTGCAACAGTTGTGATCCCATTGCTAGTTGACTTTTTTGGACCACACAAGTGCAGCAGAAAGTATTTTCATCACTGTCACATTGTCCACTTACTGCATATTGGGCTCTTAGTCCAGGCTCCAGCTATGCACACGATTGTCTTGTCGCTGCCTGCTCCCTCTGCAGTATATCCATCCTCACATTCATACTGCAGCTCTGTATCTGCAGCAAACAGCTCCTGGTATCTCTGATCAACGATGACCGCATGGGGGACTTGAGGGGGCTCACCACATGCAAGGCTACTTCCTGTAAATCACAAAATAAACCATTAGGAACAGGATGAAATGTGTCCAGATGGATCACTACTTGATTGCTGTGGTAACTGGGTTTATATCAGACACTGGTTGTTTTTCACAGTTTACGGGAAGGACACTCCTGATGGACTTACTCTCACAGACCGGCACAGATCTCCATTTTCCATCTCTACATGTGGCTGTGGCGTGCCGCTCTTTGTGCTCATATCTTTCTTCACACGCTATCCTAATTTTGTCTCCCTCCTTGTACCAACCATTTTGGTTTTCAGTGTAATTTGCATTGGGGATAGTTGGAGGAATGCACGCCGTCTGGTCTGAGGAAAAGAAGAGGCAAACTTGATATTGGCGCTTTAGATGGGAAGCACTTGTGACCCTGTGTTCTACAGGTCAAGTTGTATAGTTTAATTCAAGAGTGAAATTTCCTTCTCATTTTCATGTGAGGCCTAAAAACATTCAACTATGAGTTTCACAATAAAGAAAAAAATTCACATAATTAACAATAACTTATTGGTTTTTTTTTTCAATTATTATTATTTTCCACTGGTGAGCGCTGAGATTCATCTTGCAACCATTTGTGGGGTCCCTGGTTTGGGACACCAGATTAAAATCTGTATAATAAAACAGAATAAATGTCATTATGATGCTCAAAAAGGAACCCAAAAGTCATACTTAATTAAAAGTAAAGATATTGTGTTAAAATAATACTACGGTAAAAGTGAAGGTCACCCATATGAATTGTACTTGAGTAAAAGTCTTAGTATCTGATATTAAATGTATGATAAATGTACTTAAAGTGATTACTTGTACATATATCTATTCGTACTCTCCTTATGTGGTGTCTTTATCTTTAGCTTTTCTTTGTTTACATTTGTTTTGTATGTGCTACTGTACTTTTCTTTTTTTCTTTTTTAAAAAAAAGCTAATTTCCAATTTTAGTTTATCTTGTATGTATGGAGAAAATGGACGTCATCAGCAGCAACAAAAATGGTAACACTTTATAATAACCATCATTAAGAAAATGGTACAGCTATAGTTAATTAAATGTTTGTAATAGTATTTCACTGTTAACAACCAAAACAATGCTTTATGAACCGTTAATTAAGCAACTGTTTGTTCAACTAATGATTATAATCCTTTAGAACTGCTCAGTCAAATTTCACGACCATCTTGAATTCAAACGTGTCAAAGTAGCTTCAGACAGGAGACATGTTTGCTTACACGTATGTACACTTACCTATACATTGTGGTTTAGGAGACCATGTGCCATTTTGACAGGTGCTTGTTGCCCACCAGCCCTCCGCTACTGGTTTATATCCTTTTTCACAGGCATAAGTGAGATTGGTTTCATGATCATACGTGTCTTGCTCAGGGACAAAATAACCACTGGTCAGACGGGGAGCACCACATGGCTGTTGTGCACTTTGTGCTGAAATACAACGATAAACAAAAGTACATTAAACATAAGAATACATTTCCATATCTCCAAGTAAAGGAGTTTAATGATCTTACCGTGCAGCCCTCCATGAAACCAAAGCAGGAGAACAAATCCGAGCTGTCTCAGGCACATTTTGTCAAGAATTAAATCGACACAAAAAAGCAGAGCGAAGAGCCCAGTTCAAAGCCGGACCGGTTAATGATTGTCGTGGGCATTTCCCCAAAGAGCTAAGAAGTCAAGGAACAGTAAACATTGCGCTGATTTACTGTCATCAGTGCTGTTGTTGGGAAGCCAACATAAAAATGTGTAAACAGGCTTTGTGTACTCTTGTCAGATCACATGTCTCATTTTATCTTGCTCAGGGCCCTTACAAATGTGAACAGAGTGAACAGATCAATGTTTTGTACAGACGGTTGCTTTCTGAGTTTTACTTCAACGTTAACATATTTCCCCACTACGACACGCTGCAGTGTGTACACCCTGCACATATCTATGAGGAGGGTAAATGATATTTTATAAAACACTGCCTCTCATTTCACATTTGACCAAAGCCCAAAATGATTCATTTGATTTTTCACACGATGGTTTCAACAAAAAAATCTATTGGATTGTTTAAGAGGCCAGATTTCCAGTTGACTTCCCGGACTGCTGTGATCAGAGGTCAGCATGGTGAAATAAGCACGGTTAGAAACAGAGGTGAAACTCTGTGAGGTTACTTTTAATCAGCCCTTTCTTGCATGGTACTACAGGTGAATTCATCTGCACAAAAAGTGGATTTTAAAGAAATCCAACACACACATATAGATATTCTGAATTTTTCTTTTTTCCCAAAGTTTCCAGTCGGTGATGCGTTGATACTCCAATTCTGCTGCATCTTCCCATCCATGGTAGAGTTTCAGGAAGTGTCTTTGTTAGTCTTAACACTGTTTCAACAATCACCAGTTCTGGTTTGTTATAAATAAACCCCAAACCTCTTTGTTGTTAAAGGTGCAATATGTAATATTTAGCATGCTAACCAGCTATCCCAGTCCAAAACTCCTGTGCTAGCAGCGTGAACAACACTTTCCCACTGCTTTGAGCACCCGGTCCGAACTGCTGGCTGCACGGCAAACTGAGCTAACTAGCTAACAGCAGCTATAGTCACAGCAGTTGGCGATCACTCTGATGATATGCTGCTCCCTATTTGTTCTGAGTATGGATTCAACAGGTAGACAATTCTTACACACTGCACCTTTAAACCAAAGTTACAGTGACTTCATTAGTTGTGTTACTGAGTATTTACATGACCAGAATGGAGTATGTGGGACTGACTCAAAGTAAACTACAGTGCCCATGTTCATCCTAATGAAGGAACATGTCAGCTGAGTTTTGTTTTTTTAATGGGATTCATTGATAATAAGAAAACTTAAGAATGATGATAGTCTCATCCTTTAAATAGGAATCAATTCCCTCACTGTGTATGGATTTATCTTTGTGATTTTTACCTTTTGTTATTCTTCTTCAAACTATCTAACTCACAGTGAATCAGTTTCTGAAGAGTTTATATTCATATATGTTATCTGACAATAAAAAGGCTCAAACTGAAAGCAGCATGGTAAATGAAAATGTAAAGAGTTTACTAATACTTGGTATAACATATTTCTCCATTAGTACACCGAACAACACTGTAGTAAGTAATAATCCCATATACATGGATAATAAAATAATATTAAAAAGTATTCCCCCCCTTGAATGTTTTGCCCTTTTATTGTATTTATAAATGGAATCATGATCATATAATTTGGCTTTTTGTACAACAGTGCAGTGTGCAGAGTCTCTCCCATCTCAGCTGCTGAAGCTTTAACTCCTTCAGAGTACTCATAGGTGTCTTGGTGGCCCTCCTCACGAGTTTCCTTCTTGTACGGTCTCTCAGTTTGTGAGGACAGCCTGCTGTAGGCAGATTTTCACATGTGCCATATTCCTTCAAGTTCTTAATGATGGATCTAACTGAACTCTGGGGGATGATCAGTGACTTGGGAATGTTTTTGTATCCATCCCCTGACTTATACTTTTCAGTCACCTTTTCACAGAGTTGCTTGGATTGCTCTTTGTCTTCATGGTGTAATTGTAGCCAGGAATACTGATTAACCAGTGACTGGACCTTCAGACACAGGTGTCTTTATACTACAATCACTTGAGACACATTTACTGCACTCAGGTGATCTCCATTTCACTAATTGTGAGACTACTAGCACCAATTGGCTGGACCTCTGTTGAATTAGGTCAGTCACTTATGCAATCACTTATTTTACATGATATATCTTTAATTACTTGACATTACTTTGTAGAAATCTGTTTTCACATTGATATTTGAGTTTTTGAGTCTTTTTAGTGAGTTTTTTGTCAAAAAAGCCAAAGTATATTGACCATGATTCCATTTATAAAAGCAATAAAAGGGGAAAACATCCAAGGGGCTGAATACTTTTTATAGACACTGTCTCTTTTACATTCAGTAAAAAGTATTTTTTATCACTGCACTTACTACGAGCAGTAATCAGACTTTGGCCTCTATCTGGACGCAGCTGCTGTTGGATGTGGAGTGATGGACAATATGTTGCTGAGGTATGTGGAGGCAGCTATGGATTGAGCAGTCTCCAAAACCATTGGATCGATCAGACAGATGAGGAAAAGTTTGTGAGGATCAGACGAGAGAGAAAAAAGAGACTACAATGTGATAAAGATCAGTCTGTTTGAGTTCATCCAAACAGGAGACAAAGAGGACAAACACACCTGTATAGGTCTTTGTTGCTGAAGCTAAGTTACAGTGACTTCATTAGATGTGTTAGTGAGTATTTACATGACCAGAATGGAGTATGTGGGATTGACTCAAAGTAAACTACAGTGCCCATGTTCATCCTAATGAAGGAACCTGTCAGCCAGTTACTATGTGTCTTATGCTCTCTGTATTTATACCTTCATCTGCACTGTGCCTTACAGGATCTTCTTCCACCTCTGACTCCAACGGGAGAGACAGCAGACCTCCATTCACTGACAGTAAATCCTTCAGATGCATTGCTCCTTTCACATCATGTGTGTCAGACTTGTTTTATTCCTGAATTTAAGCTAAATTTGTATCAACTGGTAATTCAAATGACATCTGTATCACTTCAGTACAGCCTTACTGAGTGGTTGTGGCAGTGCCTGTTGGTGGGAAGCCAGTGAGGGATCATGCTTTTATCACTACACTAATAACTGCCACTGATTGGTTGGCGTGCGTTCATGAGAGAGGGTGGGATGTGTCAGGGATAGTGTGTATGTATATGTTGAGATTTAATAGTTTTCACCTTTTTAGCCATATGCTACTTTACATGTTCACTTAATGATGTCCCCATATAGAGCTGTACTTATCCTGTTGATTGATGAGGTTGACAGAAGCATTGACCCCATGTTATGAAGGGTTAAGACATTGGAGAAACAAGCCAGGATAAGAGAGAGAACACAGCTGCCATTATCTCTGTAAAATGTTGCTTGCTCATGCATATGACCTTGTGGTGAGCGTTATCTGTCTGTGGAATGATAGCAAAGTGAAACTTAGAAGAACTCAAAAGTAGTGCAGAAACAGTGCAGGATGAGACAGGAAGAGACCAGGAAGAGGGAGGTTCTTTCCACAGGGCGATGTCTTCACGGATTGGAGAAATCGTGTTGCCAAGAGGCTGGGACCAGCCTGTGCACCAACGAAAGGAGAGTCAAGTCTAAACCACGACCTCCTCACCTTTTTTGACCAATGACAAATTATAACACCGCAACAGCAAAAATATAACTGTGATTGTAATGCGAATATCTGCATCCTTTTTCTGGGCGACGGGTTACAGAGTAACAGCAATCCGCTGACTGTGATTTGTTCAACAGAGAAAGGTCCATGATCATGCTTGCTTAATGATACAATTCTAAATAAATAGTTAACCGGAACGTCGTTGTATGTCTTCACTCAAATAAACGAACACGACAATTTGGTGACCCCGACGTGATTTGAGGAAGGGAGACTCGACGTCGTTCGACAGAAGGAGACGTGATCCCCATTGGGCCCGAGACGAGCAGACCTTTCTGCCGTATCGGAGTCGGACGATTGGACCCCTCAACACTCACAGGGCGCGCCAAACAAAAAGGTGAGCAGAAACCTGTTGTTTTAATAAATCAAATTCTGCATATTGAACATAACCAAATTACTGTGAGTGGAGAGGAGGTAAGATTATTTGACATAAAAGTATATTGAAATTATGGAAAGCTATGCTACATGTTGAAAGAATTGTATCATTAACGTCCTGAATGCTTGTTGGGTTTAAAGTCCCTGAGCTTGTGACTCAGAAAGGTAATTAGCAGGTAGGTAGTCCCTTCAAGATCAATAGGATCTTGATAGGAATGAAATTTAAATAGGTTGAAATCCCTCAGGGTGGAAGTCCCTAAAAAGAGTTGGGTTGAAAGTCCCTAAAAAGAGTTGGGTTTAAAGTCCCTGAGCTTGTGACTCAGAAAGGTAATTAGCAGGTAGGTAGTCCCTTCAAGATCAATAGGATCTTGATAGGAATGAAATTTAAATAGGTTGAAATCCCTCAGGGTGGAAGTCCCTAAAAAGAGTTGGGTTGAAAGTCCCTAAAAAGAGTTGGGTTTAAAGTCCCTGAGCTTGTGACTCAGAAAGGTAATTAGCAGGTAGGTAGTCCCTTCAAGATCAATAGGATCTTGATAGGAATGAAATTTAAATAGGTTGAAATCCCTCAGGGTGGAAGTCCCTAAAAGAGAAGAGAAAGGCCTAGTGTATATAAAATCTGGTTAACCTTTATCATAATCCTATAATGCATTGTGTGTTGTTGCTGTTGCTTTAAGGTGTGGGAGGTAGTACAACAGTGTCTTGGTTCGGGAGGCAGTAGTGTCTTGGTGGAGGAAGAGAAAAAGGCGAACGGCAGAAACCTAACGGTGCCAACAAAGTTGTTCGTGTTGTTGAAACCTAACGGTGATAACACACGCAGCATTTTTTCCTTCCTCCTCTGAGCTTGTTGTTTGGGTGAACTCCATGCGAGCTGGCTGGCTGCTGTATTGTGAACCAATTGAGTTGGTTGTTCTGGTGAATACTATACAAACTGACTGGCTGTTGGGGAAAAGAAGCATTGCATTGCGTTGCATTGTGTTGTGTTGTCCTGTGTCGTGTTGCGTGTTGAAGTTGCTGTGGGTGGGAAAAAATAACGGTGTAAACAAACGTGTTTTAAGCAAAAGCTGGTGGAACTTTTTGTCTCCATCCAGTGGACAAAGTATAGAATTACACCAAATTTTGAAAATACCTCCAGCTAGTGGAGCAAAAATAGAATTACATTTGAAATCTTGTATGGCTCCATGTAGTGAGTAAAAATAAAATTGCATTAATACTCAAATATTGCCTCCATTTGGTAGAGACAAATTAAAATTAAAAAACTCAGCAAGACATTTGATGCTGACAACTAGTGGTCAAAAGTAGATTGGAAAATATATTAGATTTCACCTGGCGAATTAAGTGAATAGAAGGTAAAGTTAAATATCAAATTAAGTTAAAAAGAGGAGGTGTGTCTTGCCGTAAGGAGGGTTTCACTGAGTTAAAACAACATTTAAAAAATTAGAAATATTTTTATCCCACACTGACAAATAAATAAGAAGTTGAGCACAATTAATTTTCCTCTCACCCCAGCAATGGAAGGAACACAGAACCCCAGCAACTTGAGTGAACTGAAGGACTGGACTTTCCAGAAGAGAGAAGCAACAAAAGACGAAGAGATGAGCAAAAAGGAACTCAGGAAGGAGATTGAGAAACTCTGGAGCAAGTGGGAAGACCAAGGGTTAATTTCCAGAGACCCAACAGCGCCCCTGCCCAATCAAAGCTCCATTCTGTGCATCTCCACACTTGCAACAGGAAAATACAACGAGGTCAAAATTGACTGGGAGAGAAGAGGACGACACTTGTGGGGAAAGAAAGCTGTGGAAAAGGAGAAGGAGAGAGCTGACGAGACTGCAAAGGTGTGCAGTCTCATGTCCCAAGCAGGAAAGATGAAGGCTGACAGTGACAAAGAGAAGAGGAAGCGCTCCCAACCGGCTGGTGAAGGAGCCACCTCCCCAACAGGCCCCACTGAGAGCCCTACAGCACCCCCTGGAGGAACTGCAGGGATATACCCAAGCCTAATGGGGTTAGAAGAGCACACCTCACCCCCTCCCTACTCACAGGCTCTATCTAACACAAACCCATTCAGGAAAAAACAAGACTTACCAGTACAGGCTCCCACTCTCGCAGTTACAGGTGGAGTATTGGAGATTGAGGACCCAGTACGAAACCAAACCCAATCAAACCAAATGGAGCAAGGGTCAGCCTTAACTGACATTTTGGCAATACTGAACTCCCAGACGGCTCAACTTGCAGATTTGTCACTGTCAGTCAGGGAATGTAGCCAAGAAGCAAATGCATCAAGAGGATTGAGGAGATCAGAGACGGTGCAGACATCTGGAGAAGTGGAACAGAACATGACCAGCACAGAGCAATCATTGATAAATTTTTATGATGAAACCAAAGGTGCTGCCAGCCTCAGCCCAAGAACATCATCACTTCAAATTGCTCCAGCTCTCCTTGATGACATCGGCATTCCTGAGGGACTGCAGAAGAGGATAAGTTTCCAATCGCCTCCACTGAACCAGGCGGTCGACAACGCAGGAGGAGATCCACTCTCTATCGACTCAGAGGTAGCATTTCCACCCGATTTCCTGCTGGCTCCAGACCCAGATGACTGGACTCCTACTGACGCTCAGCTGATGGAAGGCTCTGTGACTGGAACTTTCAGGGGACACGTGATCCAACCAACAACTAAGCCACACCAGTACAATCTTCGGAGCCAAGGGGGCCGTGAATCAACAACACGTGGAAATTATCCTCTCAGGGTGGCTGGTGATGGAAGAACAGTATACGTCCCATTTCGACACAGAGACATGCAGGGCCTGGTGGACAAACTGCCACCTCTCACCGGAGGAGCCTCACCATGGATCGCCACCTTCGAAAGCCTCACAGCCGGAGACGTGTTGTGCCTCGGAGATATGAGAGCTCTGTTGGCAAGGATTGAAGGAAACGGACAAGCCCAGGAACTCCTGGCAAAAGCTGGAGCCAAGGCTCACCTCAGTAATGCCAGGCCTTTCGACCTCCATCGCAACAACCTTTGGGAGGTTTTGAGAGCACATCACCCTACCGCCCGTGATTTGCACTCTGTGAAGTCACTTAAGATGAAGGAGGGCGAAGATGTAGGAGAATACCTCAAGAGAGCGGAAAAAGTGTGGGAGGCACATACTGGCAACAGATTTGACTCGAGCGACGCAATGACTACTCTCTGGAGAGATCAATGTCAGAAAGGCCTGCCCGAAGCTGTGCAACAAAAGCTAGAGGAGGTCGTTGGACTGGCCTCCAAGTCGGACAAAGAGTGGAGAGAACACCTCACACATTGGTTGAGAACTTACGACAAAAAGAAGACAGCTGAAAAAGATGAAATGGAACGACTGAGTGCGGTGTTGCTGAAACAGCAACTATCTGAGAAGAATGCCCAGCAGAAAGCTACAGCTAAGCAAATGGTGGTCACCTCCCCATCCCTCACTCCCGATGACATACAGGCAGTCGCAAAAGCAGTTCAGACTGCTATGGCAGCCCAACAACAGCCAGCTGCGGCAGAAGCAGTCAGTGCCCAGCCTTATGCCACACAATCGCCCGGAGGATATGGCAGCTACAGAGGTCAAGGAGGATCATCAAGAGGACGTGGATATCCCAGGACACTTGGACAGTGCTATGGATGTGGTGGAACCGACCACTACATAAGATACTGTCCTCAAGCAGGGGGTAACTGGTACAGTGGACAACAGGAGCAGGCCACACCCTACGGAGGAGGAATGATACAAGGAGATGGAATAGGAGGAGGACAAGTTCCCCAAGCTCACCAGATGCCCCAGAGTGCCTGGCCCCAAGAAGAATATCAATCTCAAAACTACTGACTGCGTCTTGAGTTGGGTGCAGATCAGCTAATCTGCATTATCAATGGTAAAATGGTTGAAAAATGAACTCATCCCCAGATATGGAGTACCACGCTCCATTAAGTCAGACAATGTCTCCCATGTCAATAACAAATGCTTAGCTAAAGTAGAACTAGCATTAGGGATCACACATAAGTTCGGAACTATCTATCATCCTGCCTCGCAGGGGCTGGTAGAGAGAGCAAACCAGACATTAAAGAGAAAAATGGCTAAAATATGTGCAGGTACTAAACTTACATGGGTTGATGCTCTGCCATTAGTGTTAATATCAATGAGGAACTCACCTAGCGGTAAGACACACCTGACTCCACATGAGTTGTTGACAGGCCGTCCTATGCCAGGCCCACCAAGACAGGGGGGACACCTCCCCACTTTGGATCTGTGGTAGATTGACTGTGACGACTATATGACTGCTCTGACTAACATGACTCGAGTTTTGTGCAAACAGGTGCAGAGTGCGGAGGAGGTGCCAGAGACAACTCAACCGAAGACTCCTGCTGTAAGTTTGGGAGGCTGGATACAGGTAAAGGTCCACAAGAGAAAGTGGTCTGAGCCCAGGTGGACAGGACCATATGAGGTAATTGAGTGCACCTCGCATGCAGTCCGAGTAAAAGGGTAAAGCAGGAGCAAATTGGCACCACCTGACACATTGTGTACCAGCCTCACCACCAACTCGCCCTTTGAGCGAAGTTAGAACTGATTTGGAAACTCAGGCTGCAGGCCCAAAACAGCAAAATAAATCTGATTGAGCGGCTTTAACTCTGCCTGCTGCTGCCCACGTGTGACGATGGAGAGACAGAGGCCATGGCACCCATTTAGACTGTGGTCTCAATGTAATTTTTTGTTGCTTAGTTGTATTAGCTTTGCTAGTAATTCTCCCTGTACTGTGGTGGTAAAGTCTTGCGTAATATCCTGCCCCCCACTTCGATAGGAAGGTGTACTTTTTAGATTGGCTTTCCCCATCACTCTATGAATAGCATCAATTATGTTCAGTAACTACAACTGATCTTTATTTACCTCTCGATCACTGACAAGGATAAGTTGTAGTTTGCCCAGTTGAAGGTAGTTGTGTTTGATTTCTTAGTGCCTTTGTAGTGGTTTGATCATTAGGTTTATTATTTGATGTGTGAATAAATCATTCGATTTATTCTTCTCGGTTGTGTGACTGAATTATTAGGTGTGATGTTACAGTAGGTTGATTTCATTAGGTGTGTTAGTGGATTGAATTAGTGGTTTTGTTTTTTGGTTGATTTTGTTTTTGCTATTTACGGATGTGGTTTTGATTTGGTTTAGTTAATTTGGTTTTAGTTTGATTTAGTTGTTTTTGTTTTTGGATTGGTTCAGAGTTGTTTTGTTTTGTTTTTTCTTTATCTTGTGTCTTCTTTTCACTTGTTGTTCACACCTATTAGGTGTGAAAGGAGGGATTGTTGAGATTTAATAGTTTTCACCTTTTTAGCCATATGCTACTTTACATGTTCACTTAATGATGTCCCCATATAGAGCTGTACTTATCCTGTTGATTGATGAGGTTGACAGAAGCATTGACCCCATGTTATGAAGGGTTAAGACATTGGAGAAACAAGCCAGGATAAGAGAGAGAACACAGCTGCCATTATCTCTGTAAAATGTTGCTTGCTCATGCATATGACCTTGTGGTGAGCGTTATCTGTCTGTGGAATGATAGCAAAGTGAAACTTAGAAGAACTCAAAAGTAGTGCAGAAACAGTGCAGGATGAGACAGGAAGAGACCAGGAAGAGGGAGGTTCTTTCCACAGGGCGATGTCTTCACGGATTGGAGAAATCGTGTTGCCAAGAGGCTGGGACCAGCCTGTGCACCAACGAAAGGAGAGTCAAGTCTAAACCACGACCTCCTCACCTTTTTTGACCAATGACAAATTATAACACCGCAACAGCAAAAATATAACTGTGATTGTAATGCGAATATCTGCATCCTTTTTCTGGGCGACGGGTTACAGAGTAACAGCAATCCGCTGACTGTGATTTGTTCAACAGAGAAAGGTCCATGATCATGCTTGCTTAATGATACAATTCTAAATAAATAGTTAACCGGAACGTCGTTGTATGTCTTCACTCAAATAAACGAACACGACATATATTTGTGTGGAGGAAGTAATATTTTAACACTAAATCTTTACTTTTACTCAAGTATGATTTTTGGGTTCTTTTTACATCACTGACTACAAGTACTTTATACTGTCTGTATTTAGTAGTAAAGAGAAATCCAAAGTTTGACAGGCCTGTCATAGTTACAGTTTCTTTATCCATGGTTGGACAATCGCTGCTCAGGGAGGATTAGCAACTGGTCGGTTTTCTCTCTTACATTCAGGAAAAACTATTTTTATCACTGCATATCTCTGCACATTGTCCACTAAATGTGCAAGAACCTTGCAGACGTTAAATCACACTTAAAAACACTTTAATTGGAACATAATCTGTTGTTTAGTAATGAAGGAGTGGTTAAACTAGGTAAAACATGTCATGGTAAAGACATCACGTGGTAAAGTACCTGTTGCCTCCTGGATCTGCTTTTGCTGGTGGAGCTTAGTGACGTGGCTGAATGAATTGTTGGACACTTCCAGAAATGAAGAATACAATCAGATTTGAAAACACTGAGTTATACATTTGAGAGTCATTAGCCCTGTGACAGACTGGTGGCCTCTCCAGGACCAGTAGGTGAACAAGAGACATGTAAAGATAATGGATGGATGGTTTTCGGGGGCAATTTACAAAACAGAACTTCTGCAGACACAATAGTGTTGCACTTTGTCACAGGAGAAGAGGACCCAAACGCAGACAACACACACGAGGCAGGATCGGGGGAACAAAAAGCAAGCTTTCATAAAATAAAAGCTGAAAATACAAAACACCAGAAATCTATACAAACCAGGAGACTATATACACACAGACACTAACGAGGCGTTCAGGAACAGGTGAGGAAACGAGCGGACACTGAATCAAGACAGTGGGCATAATATATCAAAATAAAAGAAAACAAGACCAAGACACTGAATCATGACAAATAGACTAGAAAGATAATTCCAGTTAAAGACTTTATTCATTCCAGTCCACC
Organism: Pagrus pagrus; assembly: GCF_965226575.1. Classification (NCBI taxonomy): domain Eukaryota; kingdom Metazoa; phylum Chordata; class Actinopteri; order Spariformes; family Sparidae; genus Pagrus; species Pagrus pagrus. Next base: position 22,389,390 of record NC_140196.1, on the reverse strand, counting down.
ATATTTAACTGTTGAGTTATTTGTGCAGTTTTGAGCATACAGACCAACTTACTCCTACATTATGTAGCCATTCACAGATCAGTATGAAAGCCAGAAATGGTTTGTGTGTGTGACAGCATAATCAGAACGTTGACTCTCAAAAGCTTCCAGGTTGACAGATGTTTGAGTCGGGGCCGATCAAATCCAAAGACAGCCGTTAATTCCCCTAGGTGAGAAAGCCATTGCAAGTATTCTAGTTACAAGACAGAGAGTTTACAAGCCATGAACAATTAGAGTAAGATACAAATATGGTGAACCATAAATGCAGAATTGTAAACTTAAGGGGCTCTATGTAACAATTTGTAGCAATTTACCACATGTGAGTGGATGATGTTGAAAATGAGAACTTCCCTGTCTCTCTCGGATGCCCATACAAGTGGATGATTTGAAGTTGTTTAAAGGTGAACTATGTAAGAATTGTACTCGGGCCTCTCTCCGCCCCGCTAACAGAGAGCAACAGTAGCTAACGTTAGTCTAAAGATGGAGTCCACTAACATAAACTAACGACCGGCTTTCAGCACAAAACAAAAGTTTCAGCCCCTTTAAAAAACTTTATTCAAATGTTTAGACATTTCAGGATGAAAGACATCATCAGCATGTGTACTTCTTTCTAAAGGTAGATTCAGGAGTAATACTCACCAAACTTAGTTGAACTTTAGCACAACCTAAAAACAAGCATACAGATACATATAGTGGTCACAAGTTTACACACACTTGTAAAGTACATGTATAAATGATTTCTACAGCTCTGTGAGAGGAACACAAACTACTTTCATGAAATTTGTTTCAAATCTGAATTTTATTTTTGGTCTTCTGAAAATGTGACCAAAGCTGCTGGCTCACAAAAAATATACATGCAGCAACTTGAACAATCAATTTTGGGGATTACATAAAGTTGTGTGAATCAACTTTTCTTTGTCGCTTGGCAGCAGAACAGGAGATGTAGTGTCGTTCAATACCGACACCAACATGACCATCACAATACATCTGGCCATATTGACAGCTACAGTCAGTGGAAGGAGAGTTCTTCACGTCTGTGAGCTAGCTGATATACTGGACCGACTCTACAAGGTCTCTTGTTGTTACTTATTTTCACAGCCTTATATTTCATTAGTTTTATGACAGTTTGCACGCACACTTAGCTGACAATGATTAGGGAAAACTTCATAATGTAATAATAATGTAAGGTGATACTTACATCTGGAAAGATGAATAACTCCGTTATTGCACTGGCCGTCAGAATACATAGCAAACCACCATTCTTTTTTATCCACACATTCCAGTCTGACATCGTCACCATCTTCTATATATTTAACTCCAGCAGGTTTTAAGTCAGGATATTCAACAGTGTTGACAACGCAGAAGGAAGCTGCACAAAAGAAACAACCAGTTTGTTAACCTGTTTTTTCTCCAGCCAACTTCTTTGACGGACCTTTAAAATGACTTGTTTATACCTTCACAGGTGGGTAGTTCTGACCATGTGCCATCGCTGTAACACCTCACAGACTCTGGACCGAGTCGTTTGTAATAACTGTTGCACCGGTACTTCACAGACATCCTGAGGGTTCGCACAACCTCAGCATGTTGAATCTTGGGGATGGTTCCACATCTGTCGACTGAAGCTGAAAAAATCGAGGTTTCCAGAAACAAATGATTTTACTGGCTGATGGACCTAGTCTGTCACCAAATCCCTCAATAATGTTACCAGTAAGAGCTGTGGCTATAGATTCAGCTGTGGATGAGCCAGTAAAAAGGTCCTGAGTTGGCAGAGATGTGATCTGCTGTATGTGATGTAAAAGGTGAAATGAATCTACTTATTCACTTGTAGTAAGGCGACGTTCATTGTCTCTCGTATTTGATCCAGAGCTGCTAGAAGATCCTGTAAGACACAGTGAACGCACCAGTTAGTATTGCACTGGGAGGTTGTTTTCACGCATTTCTTCACTGAATCACTTATCACTGAATGTACAAAGCTCATTTATCCATGTGTTTATGTATCTCTTTCTTTTTTTCTTCTTACTTTCTTTCCCCTTTCCCCCTCCCATTTCACATTTACCATACCATACAAATTCATGAAAGTATTTTCATCACTGTCACATTGTCCACTTACTGCATATTGGGCTCTTAGTCCAGGCTCCAGCTATGCACACGATGGTCTTGTCGCTGCCTGCTCCCTCTGCAGTATATCCATTTACACATTCATACTGCAGCTCTGTATCTGCAGCAAACAGCTCCTGGTATCTCTGATCAACGATGACGGCATGGGGGACTTTAGGGGGCTCACCACATGCAAGGCTACTTCCTGTAAATCACAAAATAAACCATGAGGAACAGGATGAAATGTGTCCAGATGGATCACTACTTGATTGCTGTAGTAACTTGGTTTATATCAGACACTGATGTTATTTTTCACAGTTTACGGGAAGGACACTCCTGATGGACTTACTCTCACAGACCGGCACAGAGCTCCATGTTCCATTATTACATGTGGCTGTGGCGTGCCGCTCTTTGTGCTCATAACTTTCTTCACACACTATCCTAATTTTGTCTCCCTCCTCGTACCAACCATTTTGGTTTTCAGTGTATTTTGCATGGGGGATAGTTGGAGGAATGCACGCCGTCTGGTCTGAGGAAAAGAAGAGGCAAACAACATTTTTCAGACTTCGCAGAACAGCTTTTATGAATGTTTGATATTGGCGCTTTAGATGGGAAGCACTTGTGACCCTGTGTTCTACAGGTCAAGTTGTATAGTTTAATTCAAGAGTGAAATTTCCTTCTCAGTTTCACGTGAGTATTTTTTAGAGGCCTAAAAACATTAAACTATGAGTTTCACAATAAAGAAAAAAATTCACATAATTAACAATAACTTCTTGTTTTTTTCAATTATTATTATTTTCCACTGGTGAGCGCTGAGGTTCGTCTTGTAACCATTTGTGGGGTCCCTGGTTTGGGACACCAGATTAAAATCTGTATAATAAAACAGAATAAATGTCATTATGATGCTCAAAAAGGAACCCAAAAGTCATACTTAATTAAAAGTAAAGATATTGTGTTAAAATAATACTACGGTAAAAGTGAAGGTCACCCATATGAATTGTACTTGAGTAAAAGTCTTAGTATCTGATATTAAATGTATGATAAATGTACTTAAAGTGATTACTTGTACATATATCTATTCGTACTCTCCTTATGTGGTGTCTTTATCTTTAGCTTTTCTTTGTTTACATTTGTTTTGTATGTGCTACTGTACTTTTCTTTTTTTCTTTTTTAAAAAAAAGCTAATTTCCAATTTTAGTTTATCTTGTATGTATGGAGAAAATGGACGTCATCAGCAGCAACAAAAATGGTAACACTTTATAATAACCATCATTAAGAAAATGGTACAGCTATAGTTAATTAAATGTTTGTAATAGTATTTCACTGTTAACAACCAAAACAATGCTTTATGAACCGTTAATTAAGCAACTGTTTGTTCAACTAATGATTATAATCCTTTATAATAATAATAATAATAATAAACTTTATTTATATAGCGCTTTTTAAAAACAGAGTTTTACAAAGTGCTTTGACAAAGACAATGCAAAATTGTAGAGGACAACAGAACAGATTTGAGAGTAGTAGTAGAAGAACATAAGTAAGAATAAGAAAAAGAATAAAAGAAATGGGTTAAATCAATAAAACAAGAACAACAATATGGTCAACTCAGACAGTAGGAGCAAAGTAAAAGGAAGACATCACATAAAAGCAAGTCTATAAAAATGGGTTTTAAGAAGAGATTTAAAAGAGGTTACTGAACTTTAGAACTGCTCAGTCAAATTTCACGACCATCTTGAATTCAAACGTGTCAAAGTAGCTTCAGACAGGAGACATGTTTGCTTACACGTATGTACACTTACCTATACATTGTGGTTTAGGAGACCATGTGCCATTTTGACAGGTGCTTGTTGCCCACCAGCCCTCCACTACTGGTTTATATCCGTTTTCACAGGCATAAGTGAGATTGATTTCATGATCATACGTGTCTTGCTCAGGGACAAAATAACCACTGGTCAGACGGGGAGCACCACACGGCTGTTGTGCACTTTGTGCTGAAATACAACGATAAACAAAAGTACATATTAAACATAAAAATACATTTCCATATCTCCAAGTAAAGGAGTTTAATGATCTTACCGTGCAGCCCTCCATGAAACCAAAGCAGGAGAACAAATCCGAGCTGTCTCAGGCACATTTTGTCAAGAATTAAATCGACACAAAAAAGCAGAGCGAAGAGCCCAGTTCAAAGCCGGACCGGTTAATGATTGTCGTGGGCATTTCCCCAAAGAGCTAAGAAGTCAAGGAACAGTAAACATTGCGCTGATTTACTGTCATCAGTGCTGTTATTGGGAAGCCAACCTAAAAATGTGTAAACAGGCTTTGTGTACTCTTGTCAGATCACATGTCTCATTTTATCTTGCTCAGGGCCCTTACAAATGTGAACAGAGTGAACAGATCAATGTTTTGTACAGACGGTTGCTTTCTGAGTTTTACTTCAACGTTAACATATTTCCCCACTACGACACGCTGCAGTGTGTACACCCTGCACATATCTATGAGGAGGGTAAATGATATTTTATAAAACACTGCCTCTCATTGCACATTTGACCAAAGCCCAAAATGATTCATTTGATTTTTCACACGATGGTTTCAACAAAAAATCTATTGGATTGTTTAAGAGGCCAGATTTCCAGTTGGCGTCCCGGACTGCTGTGATCAGAGGTCAGCATGGTGAAATAAGCACGGTTAGAAACAGAGGTGAAACTCTGTGAGGTTACTTTTAATCAGCCCTATCATGCATGGTACTACAGGTGAATTCGTCTGCACAAAGTTATCATTTAAGTTTAAAAAATTGCGAGCAACACTGGAAAAATCCCTCTGTAGGTACACATTATGTTTGGATTTTACACACTAATAAGAAACTAGTTAATAGTTTATATGTGTGCCCCAATATAAAGTGTCACCAAAGTGTTTAAAAGGATTAATTGATATATTTTTTATTTAAAAGATGTAAAAAACAAAAGAAAGAAAATGTAAAATAAACAATAAAAATTAATATTGAAATTCCAGTTTGTGATTTTAATGAAGCCTGTCCATCAAATATCCACCACATTTATGTGTTCAGTGAAGCGACAGTCAAGGTCCTACAATATGTAGTATTTATTCAATTTATTATTCATTTTATGGATCTAAATAAAAAGCAAAAAGTTGATTTTAAAGAAATCCAGCACACACGTCATGATATTCAGATTTTTTTTTTTTTTTCCAAAGTTTCCAGTCGGTGATGCGTTGATACTCCAATTCTGCTGCATCTTCCCATCCATGGTAGAGTTTCAGCAAGTGTCTTTGTTAGTCTTAACACTGTTTCAACAATCACCAGTTCTGGTTTGTTATAAATAAACCCCAAACCTCTTTGTTGTTAAAGGTGCAATATGTAATATTTAGCACACTAACCAGCTATCCCAGTCCAAAACTCCTGTGCTAGCAGCGTGAACAACACTTTCACCGCTGCTTCGAGCACCCGGTCCAAACTGCTGGCTGCACGGCAAACTGAGCTAACTAGCTAACGGCAGCTATAGTCACAACAGTTGGCGATCACTCTGATGATATGCTGCTCCCTATTTGTTCTGAGTATGGATTCAACAGGTAGACAATTCTTACACACTGCACCTTTAAACCAAAGTCACAGTGACTTCATTAGTTGTGTTACTGAGTATTTACATGACCAGAATGGAGTATGTGGGATTGACTCAAAGTGAACTACAGTGCCCATGTTCATCCTAATGAAGGAACATGTCAGCTGAGTTTTGGTCTTTTAATGGGATTCATTGATAATAAGAAAACTTAAGAATGATGATAGTCTCATCCTTTAAATAGAAATCAATTCCCTCACTGTGTATGGATTTATCTTTGTGATTTTTACCCTTTGTTATTCTTCTTCAAACTATCTAACTCAGTGAATCAGTTTCTGAAGAGTTTATATTCATATATGTTATCTGACAATAAAAAGGCTCAAACTGAAAGCAGCATGGTAAATGAAAACTTATATATATATATACTGGGTATAAGTTATTTCTCCATTAGTACACCGAACAACACTGTAGTAAGTAATAATCCCATATACATGGATAATAAAATAATATTAAAAAGTATTCCACCCCTTGAATGTTTTGCCCTTTTATTGTATTTATAAATGGAATCATGATCATATAATTTGGCTTTTTGTACAACAGTGCAGTGTGCAGAGTCTCTCCCATCTCAGCTGCTGAGGCTTTAACTCCTTCAGAGTACTCATAGGTTGCTTGGTGGCCCTCCTCACGAGTCTCCCTCTTGCATGGTCTCTCAGTTTGTGAGGACAGCCTGCTGTAGGCAGATTTTCACATGTGCCATATTCCTTCAAGTTAAGTTCTTAATGATGGATCTAACTAAACTCTGGGGGATGATCAGTGACTTGGGAATGTTTTTGTATCCATCCCCTGACTTATACTTTTCAGTCACCTTTTCACAGAGTTGCTTGGATTGCTCTTTGTCTTCATGGTGTAATTGTAGCCAGGAATACTGATTAACCAGTGACTGGACCTTCAGACACAGGTGTCTTTATACTACAATCACTTGAGACACATTTACTGCACTCAGGTGATCTCCATTTCACTAATTGTGAGACTACTAGCACCAACTGGCTGGACCTCTGTTGAATTAGGTCAGTCACTTTATAGGGGGTGAATACTTATGCAATCACTTATTTTACATGATATATTTTTAATTACTTGATATTACTTTGTAGAAATCTGTTTTCACATTGATATTTGAGTTTTTGAGTTTTTTTGAGTTTTTTTTAGATTGTGCTTTTTAGCTATAGTTGAGCACGCTGGAGTTGAGGAAGCTTTCTAGAGTGGTGTGCAGAGTGGAAATGATTCTTGTCCAAGTTTAGAAATAAAGTTTGAAAAAGAAATTCACTTTCTCCAAATAAACTCCTCTGGATACTCTGTAATAAAAGGTAATATTTTGTTAGGTTTAAAAACAGATGTCTTACATAAAGACTGCATAAAGAAAATATATGGCCCGAGGTTCATCTTTCCTCTTTATTTTGATGGTGCCAACTGTACATCCACAGATGAACAGTGTATTAATTGTAGCTTTAGTTTTTACTCACTAATTATAGGGATACATGACATTAATTATATTATTTAGAATATTTCTTTACTTTGCAGTCTGTCTGCATGCACAAACACTGCTGGTAACATACATTTGTGAACACAGACCACACTACAGTTTAATACATCAAAATTAATATCAAAACACCCCTAAGCCTCACTTATATGACTGAGCAGGGCCCAGTTAACTCACTTCTAGCATAACTGTAGGCCTTTCACACAGACTTAGATGGACAAATATTAAAATGACGTGTAAAACAGCTGATAATAACAAACGAGTAAGGTTTGCAACGTTAGCATTAGCTACAACAGCAAGCAACTTTACCTGCAAACAAAATAGCATTGTTAGCATTGGCTATGTTCTGAAGTTAACAGCTAACTAAGTTTCTGGCAGGTCAACACATTTAAACAGTGTTTGGTTGGAGACGTTTGGTGGATAAGGTGAACAAAAAAAAGTTTGACTAACTTACCTGATGAGCAGCAGCAGCAGCAGCAGCAGCAGCGTCTCAAACACGGTGTGTTTACTTTGAAAATCCCGGAGATAATCTCTCTCAGTTGTGGGAAAGTGGCGGAAATATCAAGTTGGACAAAGGAACAAGCAGCATTACACGTCTTACGACAATGAAATAGGAAAATCCCCCCAAAATGGGATGTTTCATTATACAACGTGAACAATGGAGATTCATTTATACTTTGTGCATGGACCCAATAGGTTACAATAACAAATGCTTTTATTTTGAAATAACAAAACAATAAAAATCAAAAACTTAATTTGTTGTTCTGTTTTTGTTTTAAAACAGAATAACAGGCACAAAATGTGGTTTTGTGTTGTGTTTTTTTACATGTAATTTGGTTTTGAAACGAAAAAACGAAAGAACGTTGGGTACACGGATTCTGGAGACAGCTATGGATTGAGCAGTCTCCAAAACCAATGGATCGATCAGACAGATGGAGAAAAAGTTTGTGACGGTCAGATGAGAAAGAAAAAAGAGACTACAATGTGATAAAGATCAGTCTGTTTGAGTTCATCCAAACAGGAGACGAAGAGGACAGACACACCTGTATAGGTCTTTGTTGCTGAAGCTAAGTTACAGTGACTTCATTAGATGTTTTAGTGAGTATTTACATGACCAGAATGGAGTATGTGGGATTGACTCAAAGTAAACTACAGTGCCCATGTTCATCCTAATAAAGGAACCTGTCAGCTAGTTACTATGTGTCTTATGTTCTCTGTATTTATACCTTCATCTGCTCTGTGCCTTACAGGATCTTCTGCCACCTCTGACTCGAATGGCAGAGACAGCAGACCTACATTCGCTGACAGTAAATCCTTCAGATGCATTGCTCCTTTCACATCACGTGTGTCAGACTTGTTTTATTGCTGAATTTAAGCTAAATTTGTACCAACTGGTAATTCAAATCTTTATCACTGCAGTACAGCCTTACTGAGTGGTTGTGGCAGTGCCTGTTGGTGGGAAGCCAGTGAGGGATCATGCTTTTATCACTGCACTAATAACTGCCACTGATTGGTTGGCGTGGCTTCATGAGAGAGGGTGGGATGTGTCAGGGATAGTGTGTATAGTGTGTATGTATATTTGTGTAGTGGAAGTAATATTTTAACACTAAATCTTTACTTTTACTCAAGTATGATTGTTGGGTTCTTTTTACATCACTGACTACAATTAGCCTACTTTATACTGTCTGTATTTAGTAGTTTAAAGGAATCCAAAGTTTGACAGGCCTGTCATAGTTACAGTTTCTTTATCCATGGTTGGACAATTGCTGCTCAGGGAGGATTAGCAACTGGTCAGTTTTCTCTCTTACATTCAGGAAAAACTATTTTTATCACTGCATATCTCTGCACATTGTCCACTAAATGTGCATGAACCTTGCAGACGTTAAATCACACTTAAAAACACTTTAATTGGAACATAATCTGTTATTTAGTAATGAAGGAGTGGTTAAACTAAGTAAAATGTGGCATGGTAAAGACATCACATGGTAAAGTACCTGTTGCCCCCTGAATCTGCTTTTGCTGGTGGAGCTTAGTGACGTGGCAGAATTAATTGTTGGACACTTCAAACATGGTCACTTCCAGAAATGAAGAATAAAATCAGATTTGAAAACACTGAGTTATACATTTGAGAGTCATTAGCCCTGTGACAGACTGGTGGCCTCTCCAGGACCAGCCTTCAGGCATTTGTGACCAGTAGGTGAACAGGAGGTATGTAAAGATAATGGATGGGTGGTTTTGGGGGACAATTTACAAAACAGAACTTCTGCAGACACAATAGTGTTGCACTTTGTCACAGGAGAAGAGGACCCAAACGCAGACAACACACAGGAGGCAGGATCGGGGGAACGAAAAGCAAGCTTTCATAGAATAAAAGCTGAAAATACAAAACACCAGAAATCTATACAAACCAGGAGACTATATACACACAGACACTAACGAGGCGTTCAGGAACAGGTGGAGTGAGGAGGGAAGAGGAACAGGTGAGGAAACGAGCGGACACTGAATCAAGACAGTGGGCATAATATATCAAAATAAAAGACAACAAGAACAAGACACTGAATCATGACAAATAGACTAGAAAGATAATTCCAGTTAAAGACTTTATTCATTCCAGTCCACCATATTTAACTGTTGAGTTATTTGTGCAGTTTTGAGCATACAGACCAACTTACTCCTACATTATGTAGCCATTCACAGATCAGTGTGAAAGCCAGAAATGGTTTGTGTGTGTGACAGCATAATCAGAATGTTGTCTCTCAAAAGCTTCCAGGATGGCAGATGTTTGAGTCGGGGCCGAGCAAATCCAAAGGCAGCCGTTATTTCCCCTTGGTGAGAAAGCCATCGCAAGTATTCTAGTTACAAGACAGAGAGTTTACAAGCCATGAACAATTAGAGTAAGATACAAATATGGTGAACTATAAATGCAGAATTATAAACTTAAAGGGGCTCTATGTAACAATTTGTAGCAATTTACCACATGTGAGTGGATGATGTTGAAAATGAGAACTTCCCTGTCTCTCTCGGATGCCCATACAAGTGGATGATTTGAAGTTGTTTAAAGGTGAACTATGTAAGAACTTTTGTTAACAACATTCAAAAATGAACTGAAATTAGCAACAGGATGTGAAGAAATAACAGTTCTGGTGACTATGTATTGTAACTAACTAGATACCGTTAGCAGCAGTTGCTTGATCTGGTGATATACTGCCCCCCATTTGTTTTGAGTATAAATTCAGCAGGATGCCAATTGCACCTGTAATGATGCTGGACTTCTTTGTGAAGGAGAGCAATAGTAGCTACTGTAGGGTTAGAGTCCACTAACAAAACTAATGACTGGCTTTCAGCACAAAACAAAAGTTTCACAGAACCCCTTAAAAAAATAATAATGCCAATAAACACTACTAGTGTTTTTTTTTTATAGACATTTCAAGATGAAAGTCATCATCAGCATGTGTACTTCTTTCTAATTCAGGAGTAATACTTACCACAAATAGTTGAGCTCTAGTACAACCTGAAAACAAGCATACAGAGGCATATAGTGGTCACAAGTTTACACACACTTGTAAAGAACCTGTCTATCATGGCAGTCTTCAGTTCCAATGATTTCAAACTACTTTCATGAAGTTTGTTTCAAATCTGAATTTATTTTGGGTCTTCTGAAAATGTGACCAAATCTGTTGGCTCGAAAAAAAAAATATATACATACAACAACTTGAACAATCAATTTTGGGGATTATAGAAGGTTGATAGCTGATATACTGGACTGACTCTACAAGGTTTCAGTAACGGGTATTGGTGAGTGTTTTACAAGGTGACATCGATTATGCGATGTTGGATACCTCGTCTTTCTGATTACTTATTTTCGCAGACATATGTAATTAGTTTTATGACAAAACTGTGACTCTGACTGAAAGATTGTCTTTCAAATTTAAATAATAAATTAATGGCAAAATTCAAACAGGATCAGAACTAACAGAATTAACAGAACTTCATAATGTAATAATGTAAAGTGATACTTACATCTGGAAAGATGAATTATTCTGTTATTGCACTGGCCGTCAGAATAATTATCAAACAACCATTTATCCACACATTCCAGTCTGATGTCGTCACCATCTTCAATATATTTAACTCCAGCAGGTTTTAAGTCAGGATATTCAAGAGTGTTGACAACGCAGAAGGTAGCTGCACAAAAGAAACAACAAGTTTGTTAACCTGTTTTTTCTCCAGCCAACTTCTTTGACGGACCTTTAAAATGACTTGTTTATACCTTCACAGGTGGGTAGTTCTGACCATGTGCCATCGCTGTAACACCTCACAGACTCTGGACCGAGTCGTTTGTAATAACTGTTGCACCGGTACTTCACAGACGTCCTGAGGGTTCGCACAACCTCAGCATGTTGAATCTCGGGAGGGGTTCCACATCTGTCGACTGAAGCTGAAAAAATAGAGGTTTCCGGAAACAAATGATTTTACTGGCTGATGGACCTAATCTGTCACCAAATCCCTCAATAATGTTACCAGTAAGAGCTGTGGCTATAGATGCAGCTGTGAATGAAATAGAGATTATTTACCTAAATTTTATCTACATTTTCCCCAAATAAGCCAGTAAAAAGGTCCTGACTTGGCAGAGATGTGATCTGCTGTATGTGATGTAAAAGGTGAAATGAATCTACTTATTCACTTGTAGTAAGGCGACGTTCAGTGTCTCTCGTATTCGATCCGGAGCTGCTAGACGATCCTGTAAGACACAGTGAACGCACTAGTTAGTATTGCACTGGGAGGTTGTTTTCATGCATTTCTTCCAGAACATCTGAAGATTTTTCCCCATTATACACACACATTCCTGCCAATGGTTTTACATTAATCCAGATATGGCAGTCATGCACCAAGAAACAGCAATGCAGGGCACAGAAAGTCGTGATATATTTATAGTGGAGAGGGCACATCACATTTTGTCAATTGAAAGGGCACCCAAGAGAGCACTGTCTCGAACATGGGGGCACCATGGGGGGCTGGATGGGAATCTTTGAAAAAAATAAATGACATTACAACAAAGGCAATAAAGAAAATTGATGAAATTAAACATTGATGTAAACCATTCCTGAAAAAACTTTTAAAGAAAGTTGGCTTTGTAACTGTTTTATGAGAGAAGAAAGTCAACATGTTTGTTAGACCTCAAGGATACAGACAATTTGTTTTGGTGAGTTATCACTGAATGTACAAAGCTCATTTATCCATGTGTTTATGTACCTTTCTTTTTTTCTTCTTACTTTCTTTCCCCTTTCCCCCTCCCATTTTACTTTGACCATACCATACAAATTCATAAAAGTATTTTCATCACTGTCACATTGTCCACTTACTGCACGTTGGGCCTTCAGTCCAGGCTCCAGCTATGCACATGATGGTTTTGTTGTTGCCTGCTCCCTCTGCAGTATATCCATCTACACATTCATACTGCAGCACTGGATCTGCAGCAAACAGCTCCTGGTATTTGTGATCAACGATGACGGCATGCAGTACTTTAGGTGGCTCACCACATGCATTGACACTTCCTGTGAAAATCAGCACATTTGTCATCAATAGGTATGGGTGCTCAGAGGGCTGCTTGGTTGGCTCGGTTAGTGTAGCTGGTGAGAATTCAAACCTATGAGTGACGTTGTAGTCACTGATAGTTTTACAGCTTATTGGTGCAGAACATCTGACAGACTTACTCTCACAGACTGGCACAGAGGACCATGATCCATTTGTACATAAAGCCGTGGCATCCCTGTTTTTGAGTTGATATGCTTTGTCACATGTTATCCTGATTTTCTGTCCGTCTTCATACCAACCAGTGGGGCTTTCTGTGTACTTTGCATTGGGTATCTCTGGTGGAATACAGGCTTCTTCCACTGAGGGGGACAGAAAGACACAACATCACAGTTTACTATGGTGATGATCTCAAACTGTTTTTGGTGTTTGTATATTTCTAAAATGTCAGTATATATATATATATATATACTTCCTGTTAAAGGGAAGGCTCCACTGCCTTGACTGTGGATATGGGATTAAAATATAAAGTCATTATTAAAAGTCAGAGGATCACTACAGTGCATCAGTTTCATGACAGTCCAGCTGATATGTGGAATAGTTCAGTCTGGACCAAAGTAATGGATCGACTGTCACTGTCATTCACAGAGCGACGGTGCAGCCGCGGTCAAAGAAAGAAAAAGAAAGAGTTAATTATAGACTCACAGATACATTGTGGTTGTGGAGACCATGTCCCATTCTGACATGTGCTTCTTGCCCACCAACCCTCCACTGCTGGTTTACATCCAAGATCGCAGGAGTAGGTCACGTACACCCCATTAGCATAAGTCTCACGCTTTGGGGAGAACTTACCACCATCCAGTGTGGGAGCGCTGCAGGACTGTGTTGCACTTTGTGCTGAAACACAATCATCAGCAAGATCACTCTACAGTGACTGTGTTTGTTTTAAAGCAATTCAGATGAGTGTTGGTGAAAGTACTCGATATTCTTGCCATGTAGCTCTCCAGGACACCAGATCAGAAGAACAAATCCAAGATATCTGATGCACATGTTGTCAGGAGTTGAATCATCCCACGACAAAGGAGACCTGTGAACTTAGTCCAGATCGCAGCCAGTTAATAATTGTTGAGGACCTGCCCCCAAAAGTTTGTGGAGTAAACACTCAGTCATGCTGTGGATGTGGAGCCTAAAGACAGACGAGCACAAAGGCGACATGCACAAGAACATATCTATAGACAAACAGCAACACACTCTCAGTTAAAGCCTTTTCCCTCTAAGTGTGCAGAGAGCCCTCCACTTTATATGAGCATCTTTATTAGAATTCATTCAGATTACAAATTATTATTGTTCAGATTCAGATGATGAAAAAAAAGCAGTTCCAGATTGAGATGTGTTTTGTTTAAATGAGGTTCCTAACAAACAAAGATTGTGTTCAGTTTTGTGTTCAGCATGGCTTCCTGACCTCAGGTGACACTTTGTGTTTATTCCACATGATTTTATGTATGGTGTGCGAGACAATGATTAATTTGTCTGGAGAGAAGAACCACCAATGGATCATTTGCTATCCAAAAAAATCTATTTGCTTATTGAGAGTCTAAATTTCAAAATGATTTCCCAGACTGGTGTGATCAGAGGTCAGTCGTACCCGCCCATATTCAGTTATTTATCCAGCCTGGTCCCCCTCTGGATTGACCTTTGATTGCTTCTGAGCACACTACACACCTTCAGTACACCCAGCGCTACACGGATACTCGACCGTTATGTCAGAATTAGACTCCATTACCATCCACTTACAAGAGCAGATATTCTAATTTAGAAACGTGTAAATCAAAGTTGTCAAACAGGTTGAAGTAACAAGCATGTTTAAATCTGATCATCTCTGAAATGACAGCTGGCCACATCTTAAGAGCGAAGCTGTTCAGAGCAAATACTTAGCTCTGGTGAAGTCATTGAAGGTAAAGGACATGTTAGATACACTAAACCTGCACATTGACCCAATTCTCCTGTACAGCATGAGTGAGCTACCTCCTGCTCCTGGTGTGTGAATCTGAATCCTGTGAATATCCTGACAAGTTCATTCTCATAGATAACTCTCCTGTTATCTTCACAAAACAAATATAATCATGAGAAAATGAAAACTTAGTCTTGTTCTCATCAGTCTCCCTCATCTTATGAGAGGTCTATACCTGCTGTTCATAGATGATGGACTTCAGTCCTCACAGATTGTTAATGAGGAGGAAGGACCTGATGTCATTTTGAGAATTCTTCAGTATGTTCACATGTTGTTCACATGTTTGAAGTGGATCTTAAGCAATGGAATTAAAATATGTTGCAAAAGAGGAATTGTGTCTCCCTTTGGTTCAAGTCCAGTAGTCACCACATTTTCTGTGTTCACAATGATCCACAGTCGGCACGTTTACACTACAGTACATGCTTGCAGCACGGCTGCAGTGATGGCCATGTTGATCGGTCAGTCGGCCCACCGCTCTGATCCAGACCGAAACTATGTGTTGGATGTGCCACGATTTCATTTGTCCTATAATTCAGTTTATAACTATTAAAAACTCCTGCAAACATCATGACATCCTCATCGCCTTAGTCTGTGCTAATGAGCCCACGTTAGCATGCTGACACTCTAAGCTAATAGGAGGATGGTAAACACTGTACTTGCTTATTGTTAGCATTTTATCATTGTCATTGTGAGAATGATAGCATCCTGATGTTAGCATGTAGCTCAAAGCACTGCTGTCAGAGCGTCAGGATGACTGCAGACTACTTTTCTTGTTAATCCATCTTGCTCAGCTGTGATCCTGTTAATGAACCATCATGAATCGTACTGCCATCATAATCAGTGGAAGAACTGCTCCAAACAGTTTGTAGACAAAATAACACAAAGGTCTCTGTTAAGATTTCTGACAAACATTTTATTCAGACTCTCTCGTCAGTAGTGGACCATATCAACTGTATTCATGTGTTCAAAGTATTCAGAGTCATTTCATTCTAATCATAAACATTCAAGCTGACGGTCAAAGAACAATCAGTCCCAACACTGTGTTTGTATTTTCCAGCAATTCTTTTCAGAAGAAATAACAATAACAATAAAATCCAAAACAAATGTGACAAATGTCGGTTGGTGTAGTTGTTTTCTGATGGAGGTCCTTCAGAACTTTGTCTTTGTTGTCGGTCCAGCAGTAACTCCTCTGCTGCACTTTACATGCAATGTCTCTGGTTACAACACAGACAATAAGTAACAATGTCAACAGTTAATAAATGAATACAAAACTGGAAAAATAAAGTGTTGACCAACATTAAATGCACAAAACAATTAAACAGAGTATTTCTTAAGAAGGTAAATAAAAGAATAACACTTACAGTGTATGGATTACAACCTGAAAAGAATCCAATAAAAGCAGTGAATATTTCAGCAGGTAGTTTAAAGGTTCAATACGACATTCACTGACACTAGATGTTGCACTAGAGCATCTCAGACTAAAATGAAGGTGTGTGTCGGCCACACCTCCCCCTGACCACAAACAGCTGGTATATAGCTCTCCTCAAAGTATTGGTGGAGTATTTCCACCAGTTGAGCCGCGCCTGTGATGGACCGAACTGCGCCCGCCCCGACTCCAAGCGGGACGTTTTTAGAGTCAGTGTGTTCAGCCCTCAGTACTTGTTGCCTCTAACTGAATCTCTTCAGTTTCTCTCTCACTGTTTTTTTCTATGAGCAGTAATCAGACTTTGGCCTCTATCTGGACGCAGCTGCTGTTGGATGTGGAGTGATGGACAATATGATGCTGAGGTATGTGGAGGCAGCTATGGATTGAGCAGTCTCCAGAACGATTGGATCGATCAGACAGACGGAGGAAAAGTTTGCGAGGATCAGACGAGAGAGAAAAAAGAGACTACAATGTGATAAAGATCAGTCTGTTTGAGTTCATCCAAACAGGAGACAAAGAGGACAGACACACCTGTATAGGTCTTTGTTGCTGAAGCTAAGTTACAGTGACTTCATTAGATGTGATAGTGAGTATTGACATGACCAGAATGGAGTATGTGGGATTGACTCAAAGTAAACTACAGTGCCCATGTTCATCCTAATGAAGGAACCTGTCAGCCAGGGCAGCACTGACTCACTGATGCGTTTTTAATAGGTTTTGGACGACAGTGGAGCTCAATGACACAGAGGAATAAGATACATCAGGCTTCAGCTACACGGGAGAATACTTATTAGTCGGATCAACACATGCTGACTTTTGTTCTTTTAATGGGATTTATCGACAATATAAGTTAAGAATGATGATAGTCTTATCCTTTAAATAGAAATCAGTTCTCACTGTGTATGGATTTATCTTTGTGTTCTGTTAAACCTTCATTATTCTTTTTAACAGTGATTCAGATCTTAAAGAGTTTATATTCATGTATGTTTGCTGACTATAACAATACTCAAACTGAAAGCAGTGTGTCAAATTAAAATATAAAGAGTTTACTTATACTTACACCGGGTAAGACTTATCACTCCATTAATACACTGAACAAGACTGTAGTAATGATCCCACTGACATGGAATATGCCGCCCCTCTCCTTCTCTTAAACGTTGAAGTCCAGATGGATATAATTCACCATATCGAGCAGGATTCAGGACACAGGATGTGTCTGCATAAAGTAAACATAAAAACATATGTAGAAATATTTAGTTACTGACTCTGACAGACTTTTGGGAAAAAAAATGGTGGTATTGATTTGTTTATACCTTTGCAGACAGGTAGTTCTGACCAACTGCCATCGCTGTAACATACCACGGTGTCTGAACCAACTAGTGTGTGATAGTTATAACATCCGTATTTCAAATTGTTTCTTTCAACGTTCACAACAGCACCATTTGCAATAGTTGGGTATGGTCCACAGTAGCCGACTGAAATAAAAAAGGAGGTTATTCACAGCACTGTGGTCCTCGACACCACATGATGTCACCAGCTGCTTCTCTTCACCTGCCAGTAACACAGAAAATACACACTATCCCTGACACATCCCACCCTCTGTCATGAAGCCACGCCAACCAATCAGTAGCAGTTACTAGTGTAGTGATAAAAGCATGATCCCTCACTGGCTTCCCACCAACAGGCACTGCCACAACCTCTCAGTAAGACTGTACTGCAGTGATACAGACATCATTTGAATTACCAGTTGGTACAAATTCAGCTTAAATTCAGCAACAAAACAAGTCTGACACACGTGATGTGAAAGGAGCAATGCATCTGAAGGATTTACTTTCTATGAATGTAGGTCTGCTGTCTCCTCTGTTCGAGTCAGAGGTGGTAGAAGATCCTGTAAGACACAGAGCAGATGAAGGTATAAATACAGAGAGCATAAGACACATAGTAACTAAGCTACTTTACTTCTACTACAGTAACTATGAATAGTTTATTTCTTTCTGAACATTTTTTATGCTAACGATTCTTCTTCTTAATCTACAGTGAAGTGCTTTTTTTCACTAGCCTACCTCCACCTGCAGGCTGCAGACTGCTGCCAGATGTACCTCCTCCATGTCCAGTACTCTGTGTGGTTCCTGTGCCTGATAGGATGAGAGCGAACTCAAGACTCAGTCAAACTAGGCTTACACATGCATCAGGCCTGCTACTAGGAACCGTGGACAGGGGGACAACATTTTCCAGATTAGGCCCCTCATCCACGCCCACTCTAGCACCACTGCTATCTACTGAAGTTAGCAACCTAACCAGCTAGCTCCGGCCCGTCCTAGTCCAAAGCTCCTGTGCTGGTGGTGTAAACACCATCACTCCCCGGGCCACTGAGCTCCCAGTCCAAACCACTGGAGTGTGAATTTGAGAGGTGTATAAAAATTCTTGCATATTGCCCCTTTAATTATAACAAAGCACACAGAAAGTAGACTGTGACAAGTACAGGTATGTTCCTAAAGTAAACTGATTCAGTTACTAATGTGTAGCTTTGTGGCCCAGGCTCATGATGTACTGTGCTGTGCTTTTTGAATAAAAATACACATTTGCTAAAATCTCAAACAGAAAATAACTTAAATAATAATAATAATATCTGAATTAATGTGACTCAATGAATCAATAACAATGACTTTTGCTGTCTTCTGTTTCATAAATGTCACATCTCATATTCTGTCTTCATTTCTTCTATCCTGTCACGTTTCCCTTCTTCCAACCTTGTGTACTCTCTTTGTTCAAGGCGTTTTGTGGTGACAGTGTCTGACCCACCTTGACTCAGCTGCCTGACATCGGCTCTTCAATGACTAGTTAACATTTGCGACGCATTCCTATGTAGTTGTGTCAATCTGTGCGCAATCGTCCTCGTCCGCAAGAAAATGCCTGACAAATGTAGTACATATACTACAGACATAATAGACTGGAGAGATAGATGCACACTCATCCACACCCAATACTCCACCTGCAGGTTGTGTCCCACTGCCAGGAGATGGAGTGTGCTCCCCACCTGTTGCTCCCTCTGTGGATCCACCCTGTCCAGTACCTGGTGCGGCTGCACTGCCTAAGTGGTAACAAAATAAGGTTTCATTTAACTCACCAGATATTTCTAAAGAAAATAAAATAAAATAAAATATAATTAAAACAATAGAAATGTTTATAATGTTTTACTTTTTGGGAGGTAGAAATGCTTCAATGGAAGGATCCCTAATGTTTTCATTTTTCATAAGCGCAGCAGGCAGAGTTGCACTCGCCAGTCAATTAAGGGAACTTGTGATCCGAGGACCATTTAGCATGTAACAGAACAAAACAATAGGTGTGTTTGCTTTTGGCCTGTTACACCATTAAGTTTTAGTTTTGGCCCTCTAAAGGAAAAAGTTTAGGCCCCCCTGCTTCACAGAGATATTTAAAGGTGCAATATGTAAGACAATTATCTACTACAATTATCAACAGAATGTGAAGAAACAACAGTGTTGACGTCATGTCACAGATGTCTGTATTATGTTGTAAAGCATTTCTACAGAAGTTAGCATGCTAACCAGCTAGTCCCGGGCCTGAAAACCTCTTTCTCCCAGCGGTCCAAAGGTCCAATGCTAGCGATGTAAATGCACAGACTGTCCAGCTAGCTGCGCTGCAAACTGAGCTAACAAGCTAACAGTCATAAACAGAATACGGGGGTGGCCCTCCATTCCGAAGCACCGCTGTTCCGAATCCGACTTTTAAGTTCCAATTACTTCCCAATAGGGTCAGGGGTTCCCCAATAGCCTTTTCGGAATAGTGGGGTCTTTAGAAAAAATGGGAAACCACGCCAGTACGAATAATGGAAGTCTATTTTCGGAACAGCGGGGTGTAACCATAGAATACAGTTAGCAGCAGTTAGCTACTCTGGTGATGTGCTGCTCCTAGGTACTTGTACTTTACTTGAGTATTCACATTTTCTGCTACTTTATACTTCCATTCTTCTGCAATTTGAAGGCATATATCTTACTTTTTACTCCACTACATGTATTTGAAAACTTTAGTTACTAGTTAGTAGTCAGAGCCAAAGTAGCGCACTTTTAAATCAATGTATTTTTATCGGCAATCGCATTAAAAAACAAAAAACAGATTCCAACAGCCAGAAAAATGCTGAATATTGGATAATACGTTGAACCAGACAACTCAGACAAATTGGATTCATTTGTATGTATTGTTTTACTTAAGTGAATTTATTGCCAGAAAATAACTTTTTGATACACTGAATAGGAATACTTTTACTCAAGTACTATTTGTGTGGGGGAGGTAATATTTTAACACTATATCTTGACTTTTACTCAAGTATGATCTTTGGGTTCTTTGTACAACACTGACTACAGGGTACAAGTACTTTATACTGTGTTTACAAGCTCTACAGTACTGATGCCATCAGTCTCTCTCAGCACAACTGTGGCAGATTTACCACCCAAATGTCATAGTACTGTAATGTTTGATACGGAGGGTGTTCGATCTCACACAGAAGTTAACAGAAGCAGGGTTCCCACTTACATAGCTCTGTCGCTAGCAGAATTTATCAGCTTCGGCTAGCTAACAAAAGCTAATGCAAACACTTGGAGTTGTTTGAAGTCTCTGAATGACATTTTAAAATGAAGAAAGCCTGTGAAAAGGTCTGAAATAGGCACTTGATGGCTACATTATACCATCTATGGATACAATGCTAAACCACTGAGGCTAAGCTACAGCACATGTCCCAGGAGTCTGCATCCCAGCCGGCTGAGCCATTTCTAGTTCAAGTTAAAAGAAATCCAAAGTTTGACAGGCCCGTCATACTCAGTTACAGTTTCTTTATCCATGGTTGGACAACCGCTGCTCAGGAAGGATTTGCAACTGGTCAGTTTTCTCTTTTACATTCAATAAATAAGTATTTTCATCACTGCATATCTCAGCACATTGTCAGTGTAAAAGAATAGCACCTGAACAGAATCCAATAAAAGCAGTGAATATTTCAGCAGGTAGTTTAAATTTTCTATACACAACATTCACTGACACTAGATGTCGCACTAGAGCATCCCAGACTAAATGAATGTGTGTGTCGGCCACACCTCCCCCTGACCACAAACAGCTGGTATATAGCACTCCTCAAATGGAGTATTTCCACCAGCACTTTTGGTCGTGCTGAGTCAAACTGAGCTGCGCTCATTAGCTTTTCCATCACCAGTTTTACTGTGGCCAGTCTAGTTGCACCTGCTCCGGAGTAGGGCCGAACTGCGCCTGCCCTGACTCCAAGCGGGCTGCGATGACGTCTCGCGACTGAGCCTACCTGTAACAATCACCCATCTCCCCCTCAAACTAGTGTGTGTTGCAAATCAATACTCAACTCATGTCTGAGCAGGAAACCTGACAGAAAGACGTTTTTAGAGTCAGTGTGTTCAGCCCTCAGTACTTGTTGCCTCTAACTGAATCTCTTCAGTTTCTCTCTCACTGTTCTTTCCTACCAGCAGTAATCAGACTTTGGCCTCTATCTGGACGCAGCTGCTGTTGGATGTGGAGTAATGGACAATATGTTGCTGAGGTATGTGGAGGCAGCTATGGATTGAGCAGTCTCCAGAACGATTGGATCGATCAGACAGATGGAGGAAAAGTTTGCGAGGATCAGACGAGAGAGAAAAAAGAGACTACAATGTGATAAAGATCAGTCTGTTTGAGTTCATCCAAACAGGAGACAAAGAGGACAGACACACCTGTATAGGTCTTTGTTGCTGAAGCTAAGTTACAGTGACTTCATTAGATGTGTTAATGAGTATTTACATGACCAGAATGGAGTATGTGGGATTGACTCAAAGTAAACTACAGTGCCCATGTTCATCCTAATGAAGGAACCTGTCAGCCAGGGCAGCACTGACTCACTGATGTGTTTTTAATAGGTTTTGGACGACAGTGGAGCTCAATGAAACAGAGGAATAAGATACATCAGGCTTCAGCTACACGGGAGAAAACTTATTAGTCGGATCAACACATGCTGACTTTTGTTCTTTTAATGGGATTTATTGACAATATAAGTTAAGAATGATGATAGTCTTATCCTTTAAATAGAAATCAGTGTTCACTGTGTATGGATTTATCTTTGTGTTCTGTTAAACCTTCATTATTCTTTTTAAACAGTGATTCAGATCTTAAAGAGTTTATATTCATGTATGTTTGCTGACTATAACAATACTCAGACTGAAAGCAGCGTGTCAAATTAAAATATAAAGAGTTTACTTATACTTACACCGGGTACGAGTTATCACTCCATTAATACACTGAACATCACTGGTGTATTGATCCCAAATACATGGAATACGCCGCCTCTCTCCTTCTCTTAAACGTTCAAATCCAGATAAATGACGATATTGAGCAGGATTCAGGACACAGGATTCCTCTGCACAAAGTAAACATAAAAACACGTGTAGAAATATTTAGTTACTGACTCTGACAGACTTTTGGGAAAAAAAATAGTGGTATTGATTTGTTTATACCTTTGCAGACAGGTAGTTGTGACCAACTGCCATCACTGTGACACACCACAGTGTCTGAACCAACTAGTGTGTGATAGGCAGCACATCGGTACTTCAAATGCATTATTTCAACTTTCGCAACAGCACCATTTCGAATGGTTGGGTATGGTCCACAGTAGCCGACTGAAATGAAAAAGGAGGTTATTCACAGCACTTTGGTCCTCGACACCACATGATGTCACCAGCTGCTTCTCTTCACCTGCCAGTAACACAGAAAATACACACTATCCCTGACACATCCCACCCTCTGTCATGAAGGCACGCCAACCAATCAGTGGCAGTTACTAGTGTAGTGTAATCCCTCACTGGCTTCCCACCAACAAACACTGCCAGTTATAGTTATTGGACTGAACTTCCAAGTCAGAGGTGCCGCTGCTGAGAACTAGAAACCAGGTCTCTGCAGTAATGGATAAAGGATTTGACCCAAGCTATCCCCACAACCACTCAGTACGGCTGTACTGAAGGGATACAGACTTCATTCAAATTAATTACATTAATCAGTCAGCCATTGAGAAAATATTTGAAAAGAATCTGAACTAACTTGGTCTGAATAGAGACAATACTAAGTTACAATACTTTTTTTTTCTTTACAAAGATAGAACAGGTGCAGTGTGTTCCCCACCTGCTCCACCCTCTGTGGATCCACCAGGACCAGTACTTGGTGTGGGTGCTTTGCCTTAGTGGAAAAACAGTACAGTACACTTCAGACAGATATTTGAAACAATGGATATTCAACCAATTCTCATATCTGCCAGCAGTGGCGGACTGGCACCAAAAAGAGGCCCTGGCAATTTTGACAGAGAGAGGCCACGTTTGTCTTCTCAGGTCATCTGCAACCAACAGAAACATAAACATTACACTGCCACAGAACATTATAGTATAGCTTAACCAGAACATGAAAAATAAATGTTTTACCTTTATGTAGTTACATTAGCAGGTTGCGCAATAATTTGCTTTTCTCTGCCACTCAGTCAATCACATCATCCGAGTCCAGTCTCATGAGGATCTCCTTCTCTGTTGCCATCAACATGAAGGCTTCCAAATTTTCCTCTCGCATTCTGCTCCTGAGACGACTCTTAATGAACTGTGTCGAAAAGCTTCTTTCACATGCCACTTGTGTGCAGGACAAGGTCAACAAAAATTTGTAGGCCAACTGTATTTTGTGGTACGCATGTGAAAAAAACTTCAGCTGCTGGAGGAGGAAGTAGCAACTAGGCCTGTCACGATAACACATTTTGCTGGACGATAAATTGTCCTAGAAATTAGAGACCATTTTTCAACTAATATAATGATAATGGCATAATAATGCAAGTACACCCTTTCAGAGATCAATAAACCTTAATTTCTAAAGAATATTTAACATTGGAACGTGAAGAAGACATTTTAAATATCCAAAGTAAATAAAGATGGAGCTTGTGGCCAGCCAAGATTCATAATTTGCAGCAACAATGTTAGCACCATTGTCTGTAGTGATGCGGAGGCGTGACGGTACACGTGATGATGATGATGACGTATGTGTTTTTTCCAAGGTGTTTCCCCGTGTCCTCCTGTTAATCTAAACATGTACCAGCTGTCTGTTTATAATCTTATGATGCTGTTATAATGTGCTGTGATTGAGATCCTGACTCACCAAACATCCTGGAAAGTGACAAAGTTACGTTTTTCTATAATTTACATAATTACATAATCGCCATCAGTAAACAGGACGCTGTCTGACCATTTCACTCGGGGAGTTCACGAAGTTCACTAAGTCTCAGTCGGGAGGGCTGACCGTCAGCCAACAACAAACACTTGGTGAGTTAAAGTTTTCTGCCGGGGACAGACGCCGTTTTTCGGGCAGAGATGTGATGAAGAGTCGGCCGGACCGACAGGCTGACAGACATTTCTCCACGAATAACTGCGGTATTATTTTCCTCATATAAGTTGCCAAAGACACGACCAGTTACTATGTTACTGTTGTATGGTAATGTAACGTTGCTTTGTGGGACATTTATCTTTATTTTGTTGAGTGAAGGATCTGTACAGTTATCAGACACCAACACCATCAGACCGACACACCCTCGCTCCGCGCCGCGAAAAATAAAAAACGTCATTATTTTTATTTAGTTTAGTATGCCTATTATTTGTCAGAGTTAACAGGCCGTTTTGTTTGTTTGTTTGCTTTTTTCCCTCTTTTTTGTGGCCGCCTTCAGCTCCGCTTTAGTTTTTATTATAATGCGCCTCGCGGCCGCATCACCGGGCAGCTGCAGTGGCATTTGCCCACATTGCCCAATGGCCAGTCCGTCCCTGTCTGCCAGCAAAGAACCAAGTCTATGTTTTAAACGGACTTAAACTAGACACAGATATTTATTCATAATTTTGTATATTTAACACATTTATGTTAGCTTGTTAGCTCACTTAGCCATGCAGCTAGTGGCCCTATTAACTGACTGGCTCGGGGCAGCAGGGAAGTGTTGGTGTTTACATCACGGCCAACAGAACCGTGCTCAGCAGCCTCCCTGTGAACATGACCGGATCAGCACCAGATACGGCTGCTGAGACCGACAGATGCCAGTTTGATGACAGGTGATACGGTACGGAGGTGATTTACAGCGGCTCTGACCAAGATTCTAACTCCGGGGACAAAGCAGACACAGCAGGCGAGGACAGGAGAAGACGCAGCAAAGAATCACCAGCAATCACCGTCTGTTTAGTAAGAAAAATACAGTCGTGGTCAAAAGTTCACATACACTTGTAAACAACATGTATATCATGGCAGGCTTGAGTTCCAAATGATTTCTACAGAAAATTTGAATGACACAACTTTCTATAATCACCTAAATTGATTGTTCGAGTTGCTGTTTGGATGTTTTTGATCCAGCTGGTTTGGTCTCATTTTCAGAAGAACTATAATAAATTAATCATTGAACCAAACTTCATGGAAGTTTTTGTGACAGAGTAGTTTGTGTTCCACTCATTCATCACAGAAAAATGAGAGCTGTAGAAATCATCGGAGGTGAAGACTGCCATGATATACATGTTCTTTACAAGTGTATGTACACTTTTGACCACAGCTGTAGGTGCAAGAATATTTCCTATTTTGACATGTAGTGACTGTATTTTGTTAAATGAGTGATGCTCGATCGAGGAGAACATAGCTCAACAGTTCTTCTAGTAACACTGGTAATGCCATGCCACTTCTGCCCATCTGTGACTATTTAACCCACTACAGAACACTCTGTGGAAAAGTGCTTACCTAAGTCACGTTGTTGTTGATGGGAGAATATGGAGTTTGGTCAATCATGGAGCCAGAGCGTCTCCCGTATGAGATTTAGTGAAGGTTAGATACTGAAGGAACAGGGATACAGCACCTCATCTCCCCAGCTGCTCCATACAACCTTTCCTCCCTTCAACTACTAACGAGATACGGTGTAAGGAGAGGAAGAGGGACCTCTGCACATGCAGAAGCCTGAGACCCTGAGCATGACCTCAGGGTAACTCTACCTCCTGGGTGAGCAGAGTGGGAGATGTATGTCTACAAATTTACAACTGTGGATTTCTGCACATTGTCCACTTACTGCACGTTGGGCCTTCAGTCCAGGCTCCAGCTATGCACACGATGGTCTTGTCGCTGCCTGCTCCCTCTGCAGTATATCCATCTTCACA
Organism: Pagrus pagrus; assembly: GCF_965226575.1. Classification (NCBI taxonomy): domain Eukaryota; kingdom Metazoa; phylum Chordata; class Actinopteri; order Spariformes; family Sparidae; genus Pagrus; species Pagrus pagrus. The sequence continues at coordinate 22,362,971 of NC_140196.1, read as the reverse complement.
TTCATACTGCAGCTCTGTATCTGCAGCAAACAGCTCCTGGTTTCTCTGATCAACTATGACGGCATGCAGTACTTTAGGTGGCTCACCACATGCATCGACACTTCCTGTAAAAATCAGCATTAGTGTAGCTGGTGAGAATTCAAACCTATGAGTGACGTTGTAGTCACTGATAGTTTTACAGCTTATTGGTGCAAAACATCTGACAGACTTACTCTCACAGACTGGCACAGAGGACCATGATCCATTTGTACATAAAGCCGTGGCATCCCTGTTTTTGAGTTGATATGCTTCGTCACATGTTATCCTGATTTTCTGTCCGTCTTCATACCAACCAGTGGGGCTTTCTGTGTACTTTGCATTGGGTATCTCTGGTGGAATACAGGCTTCTTCCACTGAGGGGGACAGAAAGACACAACATCACAGTTTACTATGGTGATGGTCTCAAACTCTTTTTGGTGTTTGTATTTCTAAAATGTCAGTATATATATATCTTAAAAGACTTCCTGTTAAAGGGAAGGCTCCACTGCCTTGACTGTGGATATGGGATTAAAATATAAAGTCATTATTAAAAGTCAGAGGATCACTACAGTGCATCAGTTTCATGACAGTCCAGCTGATATGTGGAATAGTTCAGTCTGGACCAAAGTAATGGATCGACTGTCACTGTCATTCACAGAGCGACGGTGCAGCCGCGGTCAAAGAAAGAAAAAGAAAGAGTTAATTATAGACTCACCGATACATTGTGGTTGTGGAGACCATGTCCCATTCTGACATGTGCTTCTTGCCCACCAACCCTCCACTGCTGGTTTACGTCCAAGATCGCAGGAGTAGGTCACGTACACCCCATTAGCATAAGTCTCACGCTTTGGGGAGAACTTACCACCATCCAGTGTGGGAGCGCTGCAGGACTGTGTTGCACTTTGTGCTGAAATACAGTCATCAGCAAGATCACTCTACAGTGACTGTATTTGTTTTAAAGCAATTCAGATGAGTGTTGGTGAAAGTACTATATTCTTACCATGTAGCTCTCCAGGACACCAGATCAGAAGAACAAATCCAAGATATCTGATGCACATGTTGTCAGGAGTTGAATCATCCCACGACAAAGGAGACCTGTGCGCTTAGTCCAGATCGCAGCCAGTTAATAATTGTTGAGGACCTGCCCCCAAAAGTTTGTGGAGTAAACACTCAGTCATGCTGTGGATGTGGAGCCTAAAGACAGACGAGCACAAAGGCGACATGCACAAGAACATATCTATAGACAAACAGCAACACACTCTCAGTTAAAGCCTTTTCCCTCTAAGTGTGCAGAGAGCCCTCCACTTTACACGAGCATCTTTATTAGAATTCATTTAGATTACAAATTATTATTGTTCAGATTCAGATGATGAAAAAAAAGCAGTTCCAGATTGAGATGTGTTTTGTTTAAACGAGGTTCCTAACAAACAAAGATTGTGTTCAGTTTTGTGTTCAGCATGGCTTCCTGACCTCAGGTGACACTTTGTGTTTATTACACATGATGTTATGTGTTGTAAAGGCCTGAGACAATGATTCATTTGTCTGGAGAGAAGAACCACCAATGGATCATTTGCTATCCAAAAAAATCTATTTGCTTATCGAGAGTCTAAATTTCAAAATGATTTCCCGGACTGGTGTGATCAGAGGTCAGTCGTACCCGCCCATATTCAGTTATTTATCCAGCCTGGTCCCCCTCTGGATTGACCTTTGATTGCTTCTGAGCACACTACACACCTTCAGTACGCCCAGAGCTACACGGATACTCGACCGTTATGTCAGAATTAGACTCCATTACCATCCACTTACAAGAGCAGATATTCTAATTTAGAAACTTGTAAATCAAAGTTGTCAAACAGGTTGAAGTAACAAGCATGTTTAAATCTGATCATCTCTGAAATGACAGCTGGCCACATCTTAAGAGCGAAGCTGCTCAGAGCAAATACTTAGCTCTGGTGAAGTCATTGAAGGTAAAGGACATGTTAGATACACTAAACCTGCACATTGACCCAATTCTCCTGTACAGCATGAGTGAGCTACCTCCTACTCCTGGTGTGAGAATCTGAATCCTGTGAATATCCTGACAAGTTCATTCTCATAGATAACTCTCCTGTTATCTTCACAAAACAAATATAATCTTGAGAAAATGAAAACTTAGTCTTGTTCTCATCAGTCTCCCTCATCTTATGAGAGGTCTATACCTGCTGTTCATAGATGATGGACTTCAGTCCTCACAGATTGTTAATGAGGAGGAAGGACCTGATGTCATTTTGAGAATTCTTCAGTATGTTCACATGTTGTTCACATGTTTGAAGTGGATCTTAAGCAATGGAATAAAAATATGTTGCAAAAGAGGAATTGTGTCTCCCTTTGGTTCAAGTCCAGTAGTCACCACATTTTCTGTGTTCACAATGATCCACAGTCGGCACGTTTACACTACAGTACATGCTTGCAGCACGGCTGCAGTGAGGCCATGTTGATCGGTCAGTCGGCCCACCGCTCTGATCCACACTGAAACTATGTGATCTAAACTAAACTAATATGATGTGCCACGATTTCATTTGTCCTATAATTCAGTTTATAACTATTAAAAACTCCTGCAAACATCATGACATCCTCATCGCCTTAGTCTGTGTTAATGAGCCCACGTTAGCATGCTGACACTCTAAGCTAATAGGAGGATTGTAAACACTGTACTTGCTTATTGTTAGCATTTTATCATTGTCATTGTGAGAATGATAGCATCCTGATGTTAGCATGTAGCTCAAAGCACTGCTGTCAGAGCGTCAGGATGACTGCAGACTACTTTTCTTGTTAATCCATCTTGATTGGTCGTGATCAAATTGAATCAGTGCCGTCGTGACTCTGTCAGTGAACCTTCATAAACTGTGGTCCAACATAAAGGCTGGTTATATACAGCCTCAGGCCGACCTGCAGCACGTCCACGTGTCTGCACACTTTGTGTTGATGCTGCTTTTACCTTTTACTGATTAATACATTCATGTTGAGTGGAAGGACTGTGAAATCATGTTTAACAATCCATAGTTGTGTTTTCCTTTTGATTGAAAGGATTAAACTGACTCAGTACAGCTATGATCCTGTTAATGAACCATCATGAATGGTACTGCCATCATTATCAGTGGAAGGGCTGCTCCAAACAGTTGGTAGACAAAATAACACAAAGGTCTCTGTTAAGATTTCTGACAAACATTTTATTCAGACTCTCTCGTCAGTAGTGGACCATATCAACTGTATTCATGTATTCAAAGTATTCAGAGTCATTTCATTCTAATCATAAACATTCAAGCTGACGGTCAAAGAACAATCAGTCCCAACACTGTGTTTGTATTTTCCAGCAATTCTTTTCAGAAGAAATAACAATAACAATAAAATCCAAAACAAATGTGACAAATGTTGGTTGGTGTAGTTGTTTTCTGATGGAGGTCCTTCAGAACTTTGTCTTTGTTGTCGGTCCAGCAGTAACTCCTCTGCTGCACTTTACATGCAATGTCTCTGGTTACAACACAGACAATAAGTAACAATGTCAACAGTTAATAAATGAATACAAAACTGGAAAAATAAAGTGTTGACCAACATTAAATGCACAAAACAATTAAACAGAGTATTTCTTAAGAAGGTAAATAAAAGAATAACACTTACAGTGTATGGATTACAACCTGAAAAGAATCCAATAAAAGCAGTGAATATTTCAGCAGGTAGTTTAAAGGTTCAATACGACATTCACTGACACTAGATGTCGCACTAGAGCATCTCAGACTACAATGAATGTGTGTGTCAGCCACACCTCCCCCTGACCACAAACAGCTGGTATATAGCTCTCCTCAAATGGAGTATTTCCACCAGCACTTTTGGTTGTGCCGAGTCAAACCGAGCCGCGCTCATTAGCTTTTCCATCACCAGTTTCACTTTGGCGAGTTGAGCCGAGCAGCGCCTGTGATGGACCTGCTCCGGAGTAGGGCCGAACTGCACCCATCCCGACTCCAAGCGGGCTGCGATGACGTCTGACTGAGCCTACCTGTAACAATCACCCATCTCCCCCTCAAACAAGTGTGTGTTGCAAATTGATACTCAACTCATGTCTGAGCAGGAAACCTGAGAGAAAGACGTTTTTAGAGTCAGTGTGTTCAGCTCTCAGTACTTGTTGCCTCTAACTGAATCTCTTCAGTTTCTCTCTCACTGTTTTTTCCTAAGAGCAGTAATCAGACTTTGGCCTCTATCTGGACGCAGCTGCTGTTGGATGTGGAGTGATGGACAATATGTTGCTGAGGTATGTGGAGGCAGCTATGGATTGAGCAGTCTCCAGAACCATTGGATCGATCAGACAGATGGAGGAAACGTTTGTGAGGATCAGATGAGAGAGAAAAAAGAGACTACAGTGTGATAAAGATCAGTCTGTTTGAGTTCATCCAAACAGGAGACAAAGAGGACAGACACACCTGTATAGGTCTTTGTTGCTGAAGCTAAGTTACAGTGACTTCATTAGATGTGTTAGTGAGTATTTACATGACCAGAATGGAGTATGTGGGATTGACTCAAAGTAAACTACAGTGCCCATGTTCATCCTAATGAAGGAACCTGTCAGCCAGGGCAGCACTGACTCACTGATGTGTTTTTAATAGGTTTTGGACGACAGTGGAGCTCTATGACACAGAGGAATAAGATACATCAGGCTTCAGCTACACGGGAGAATACTTATTAGTCGGATCAACACATGCTGACTTTTGTTCTTTTAATGGGATTTATTGACAATATAAGTTAAGAATGATGATAGTCTTATCCTTTAAATAGAAAAATCAGTTTTCACTGTGTATGGATTTATCTTTGTGTTCTGTTAAACCTTCATTATTCTTTTTAAACAGTGATTCAGATCTTAAAGAGTTTATATTCATGTATGTTTGCTGACTATAACAATACTCAGACTGAAAGCAGCGTGTCAAATTAAAATATAAAGAGATTACTTATACTTACACCGGGGAGTTATCGCTCCATTAATACACCAAACATCACTGATGTAATCAGCCCATACACATGAAAAACGGCGCCCCTCTCCTTCTCTTAAACGTTGAAATCCAGATAGTTTTAAATAACCACCATATCGAGCAGGATTCAGGACACAGGATTCCTCTGCACAAAGTAAACATAAAAACATACGTAGAAATATTTAGTTACTGACTCTGACAGACTTTTGGAAAAAAAATAGTTGTATTGATTTGTTTATACCTTTGCAGACAGGTAGTTGTGACCAACTGCCATCACCGTGACACACCACGGTGTTTGAACCAACTAGTGTGTGATAGTCATAACATCGGTATTTCAAATTGTTTCTTTCCACTTTCACAACAGCACCATTTGCAATAGTTGGGTATGGTCCACAGTAGCCGACTGAAATAAAAAAGGAGGTTATTCACAGCACTGTGGTCCTCGACACCACATGATGTCACCAGCTGCTTCTCTTCACCTGCCAGTAACACAGAAAATACACACTATCCCTGACACATCCCACCCTCTGTCATGAACGCACACCAACCAATCAGTAGCAGTTACTAGTGTAGTGATAAAAGCATGATCCCTCACTGGCTTCCCACCAACAAACACTGCCACAACCACTCAGTAAGGCTGTACTGAAGTGATACAGATGTCATTTGAATTACCAGTTGGTACAAATTCAGCTTAAATTCAGCAATAAAACATGTCTGACACACGTGATGTAATGCCTCTGAAGGATTTACTTTCTACGAATGTAGGTCTGCTGTCTCCTCTGCTCGAGTCAGAGGTGGTAGAAGATCCTGTAAGACACAGAGCAGATGAAGGTATAAATACAGAGAGCATAAGACATATAGTAACTAAACTACTTTACTTCTACTACAGTAACTATGAATAGTTTATTTCTTCTGAACATTTGTTATGCTAACGATTCTTCTTCTTAATCTCCAGTGAAGTGCTTTTTTTTCACTAGCCTACCTCCACCTGCAGGCTGCAGACTGCTGCCAGATGTACCTCCTCCATGTCCAGGACTCGGTGTGGTTCCTGTGCCTGATAGGATGAGAGCGAACTCAAGACTCAGTCAAACTAGACTTACACATGCATCAGGCCTGCTATTAGGAACCGTGGACAGGGGGACAACATTTTCCAGATTAGGCCCCTCATCCACGCCCACTCTAGCACCACTGCTATCTACTGAAGTTAGCAACCTAACCAGCTAGCTCCGGCCCGTCCTAGTCCAAAGCTCCTGTGCTGGTGGTGTAAACACCATCACTCCCCGGGCCACTGAGCTCCCAGTCCAAACTGCTGGCTACGTGGCTAACTGAGCTAACGGCAGCTACAGTTAGAATCAGGAAGCAGTTACCGTGGTGTTATGCTGCCCCCTGTTTGTTCTGAGTGTGAATCTGACAGGTGTATAACAATTCTTGCATATTGCCTCTTTAATTATAACAAAGCACACAGAAAGTAGACTGTGACAAGTACAGGTATGTTCCTAAAGTAAACTGATTGAATTAAATCAAACAGGAAATAACTTAAATAATAATAATAATAATATCCAAATTAATGTGACTCAATGAATCAATAACAATGACTTTTGCTGTCTTCTGTTTCATAAATGTCACATCTCATATTCTGTCTTCATTTCTTCTATCCTGTCACGTTTCCCTTCTTCCAACCTTGTGTAATCTCTTTGTTCAAGGTGTTTTGTGGTGACAGTGTCTGACCCACCTTGACTCAGCTGCCTGACATCGGCTCTTCAATGACTAGTTAACGTTTGCAACGCATTCCTATGTAGTTGTGTCAATCTGTGCGCAATCGTCCTCGTCAGCAAGAAAATGCCTGACAAATGTAGTACATATACTACAGACATAATAGACTGGAGAGATAGATGCACACTCATCCACACCCAATACTCCACCTGCAGGTTGTGTCCCACTGCCAGGAGATGGAGTGTGCTCCCCACCTGTTGCTCCCTCTGTGGATCCACCCTGTCCAGTACCTGGTGCGGCTGCACTGCCTAAGTGGTAACAAAATAAGGTTTCATTTAACTCACCAGATATTTCTAAAGAAAATAAAATAAAATAAAATATAATTAAAACAATAGAAATGTTTATAATGTTTTACTTTTTGGGAGGTAGAAATGCTTCAATGGAAGGATCCCTAATGTTTTCATTTTTCATAAGCGCAGCAGGCAGAGTTGCACTCGCCAGTCAATTAAGGGAACTTGTGATCCGAGGACCATTTAGCATGTAACAGAACAAAACAATAGGTGTGTTTGCTTTTGGCCTGTTACACCATTAAGTTTTAGTTTTGGCCCTCTAAAGGAAAAAGTTTGGGCCCCCCTGCTTCACAGAGATATTTAACGGTGCAATATGTAAGACAATTATCTACTACAATCTACTACAAACAACAGTGTTGACGTCATGTCACAGATGTCTGTATTATGTTGTAAAGCATTTCTGCAGAAGTTAGCATGCTAACCAGCTAGCCCCGGGCCTGAAAACCTCTTTGTCCCAGTAGTCCAAAGGTCCAATGCTAGCGATGTAAATGCACAGACTGTCCAGCTAGCTGCGCTGCTAACTGAGCTAACAAGCTAACAGTCATAAACAGAATACAGTTAGCAGCAGTTAGCTACTCTGGTGATGTGCTGCTCCTAGGTACTTGTACTTTACTTGAGTATTCACATTTTCTGCTACTTTATACTTCCATTCTTCTGCAATTTGAAGGCATATATCTTACTTTTTGCTCCACTACATGTATTTGAAAACTTTAGTTACTAGTTAGTAGTCAGAGCCAAAGTAGCGCACTTTTAAATCAATGTATTTTTATCGGCAATCGCATTAAAAAACAAAAAACAGATTCCAACAGCCAGAAAAATGCTGAATATTGGATAATACGTTGAACCAGACAACTCAGACAAATTGGATTCATTTGTATGTATTGTTTTACTTAAGTGAATTTATTGCCAGAAAATAACTTTTTGATACACTGAATAGGAATACTTTTACTCAAGTACTATTTGTGTGGGGGAGGTAATATTTTAACACTATATCTTGACTTTTACTCAAGTATGATCTTTGGGTTCTTTGTACAACACTGACTACAGGGTACAAGTACTTAATACTGTGTTTACAATCTCTACAGTACTGATGCCATCAGTCTCTCTCAGCACAACTGTGGCAGATTTACCACCCAAATGTCATAGTACTGTAATGTTTGATACGGAGGGTGTTCGATCTCACACAGAAGTTAACAGAAGCAGGGTTCCCACTTACATAGCTCTGTCGCTAGCAGAATTTATCAGCTTCGGCTAGCTAACACGAGCTAATGCAAACACTTGGAGTTGTTTGAAGTCTCTGAATGACATTTTAAAATGAAGAAAGCCTGTGAAAAGGTCTGAAATAGGCACTTGATGGCTACATTATACCATCTATGGATATGATGCTAAACCACTGAGGCTCAGCTACAGCACATGTCCCAGGAGTCTGCATCCCAGCCGGCTGAGCCATTTCTAGTTCAAGTTAAAAGAAATCCAAAGTTTGACAGGCCCGTCATACTCAGTTAAAGTTTCTTTATCCATGGTTGGACAACAGCTGCTCAGGAAGGATTTGCAACTGGTCAGTTTTCTCTTTTACATTCAATAAATAAGTATTTTTATCACTGCATATCTCAGCACATTGTCAGTGTAAAAGAATAGCACCTGAACAGAATCCAATAAAAGCAGTGAATATTTCAGCAGGTAGTTTAAATTTTCTATACACAACATTCACTGACACTAGATGTCGCACTAGAGCATCCCAGACTAAATGAATGTGTGTGTCGGCCACACCTCCCCCTGACCACAAACAGCTGGTATATAGCACTCCTCAAATGGAGTATTTCCACCAGCACTTTTGGTCGTGCTGAGTCAAACTGAGCTGCGCTCATTAGCTTTTCCATCACCAGTTTTACTGTGGCCAGTCTAGTTGCGCCTGCTCCGGAGTAGGGCCGAACTGCGCCTGCCCTGACTCCAAGCGGGCTGCGATGACGTCTCGCGACTGAGCCTACCTGTAACAATCACCCATCTCCCCCTCAAACTAGTGTGTGTTGCAAATCGATACTCAACTCATGTCTGAGCAGGAAACCTGACAGAAAGACGTTTTTAGAGTCAGTGTGTTCAGCTCTCAGTACTTGTTGCCTCTAACTGAATCTCTTTAGTTTCTCTCTCACTGTTTTTTCCTACGAGCAGTAATCAGACTTTGGCCTCTATCTGGACGCAGCTGCTGTTGGATGTGGAGTAATGGACAATATGTTGCTGAGGTATGTGGAGGCAGCTATGGATTGAGCAGTCTCCAGAACGATTGGATCGATCAGACAGATGGAGGAAAAGTTTGCGAGGATCAGACGAGAGAGAAAAAAGAGACTACAATGTGATAAAGATCAGTCTGTTTGAGTTCATCCAAACAGGAGACAAAGAGGACAGACACACCTGTATAGGTCTTTGTTGCTGAAGCTAAGTTACAGTGACTTCATTAGATGTGTTAGTGAGTATTTACATGACCAGAATGGAGTATGTGGGATTGACTCAAAGTAAACTACAGTGCCCATGTTCATCCTAATGAAGGAACCTGTCAGCCAGGGCAGCACTGACTCACTGATGTGTTTTTAATAGGTTTTGGACGACAGTGGAGCTCTATGACACAGAGGAATAAGATACATCAGGCTTCAGCTACACGGGAGAATACTTATTAGTCGGATCAACACATGCTGACTTTTGTTCTTTTAATGGGATTTATTGACAATATAAGTTAAGAATGATGATAGTCTTATCCTTTAAATAGAAATCAGTGTTCACTGTGTATGGATTTATCTTTGTGTTCTGTTAAACCATTATTCTTTTTAAACAGTGATTCAGATCTTAAAGAGTTTATATTCATGTATGTTTGCTGACTATAACAATACTCAGACTGAAAGCAACGTGTCAAATTAAAATATAAAGAGATTACTTATACTTACACTGGGTATGAGCTATCACTCCATTAATACACTGAACATCACTGGTGTATTGATCCCAAATACATGGAATACGCCGCCTCTCTCCTTCTCTTAAACGTTCAAATCCAGATAAATGACGATATTGAGCAGGATTCAGGACACAGGATTCCTCTGCACAAAGTAAACATAAAAACACGTGTAGAAATATTTAGTTACTGACTCTGACAGACTTTTGGAAAAAAAAATAGTGGTATTGATTTGTTTATACCTTTGCAGACAGGTAGTTGTGACCAACTGCCATCACTGTGACACACCACAGTGTCTGAACCAACTAGTGTGTGATAGGCAGCACATCGGTACTTCAAATGCATTCTTTCAACTTTCGCAACAGCACCATTTCGAATGGTTGGGTATGGTCCACAGTAGCCGACTGAAATAAAAAAGGAGGTTATTCACAGCACTGTGGTCCTCGACACCACATGATGTCACCAGCTGCTTCTCTTCACCTGCCAGTAACACAGAAAATACACACTATCCCTGACACATCCCACCCTCTGTCATGAAGCCACGCCAACCAATCAGTGGCAGTTACTAGTGTAGTGTAATCCCTCACTGGCTTCCCACCAACAAACACTGCCAGTTATAGTTATTGGACTGAACTTCCAAGTCAGAGGTGCCGCTGCTGAGAACTAGAAACCAGGTCTCTGCAGTAATGGATAAAGGATTTGACCCAAGCTATCCCCACAACCACTCAGTACGGCTGTACTGAAGGGATACAGACTTCATTCAAATTAATTACATTAATCAGTCAGCCATTGAGAAAATATTTGAAAAGAATCTGAACTAACTTGGTCTGAATAGAGACAATACTAAGTTACAATACTTTTTTTTTCTTTACAAAGATAGAACAGGTGCAGTGTGTTCCCCACCTGCTCCACCCTCTGTGGATCCACCAGGACCAGTACTTGGTGTGGGTGCTTTGCCTTAGTGGAAAAACAGTACAGTACACTTCAGACAGATATTTGAAACAATGGATATTCAACCAATTCTCATATCTGCCAGCAGTGGCGGACTGGCACCAAAAAGAGGCCCTGGCAATTTTGACAGAGAGAGGCCACGTTTGTCTTCTCAGGTCATCTGCAACCAACAGAAACATAAACATTACACTGCCACAGAACATTATAGTATAGCTTAACCAGAACATGAAAAATAAATGTTTTACCTTTATGTAGTTACATTAGCAGGTTGCGCAATAATTTGCTTTTCTCTGCCACTCAGTCAATCACATCATCCGAGTCCAGTCTCATGAGGATCTCCTTCTCTGTTGCCATCAACATGAAGGCTTCCAAATTTTCCTCTCGCATTCTGCTCCTGAGACGACTCTTAATGAACTGTGTCGAAAAGCTTCTTTCACATGCCACTTGTGTGCAGGACAAGGTCAACAAAAATTTGTAGGCCAACTGTATTTTGTGGTACGCATGTGAAAAAAACTTCAGCTGCTGGAGGAGGAAGTAGCAACTAGGCCTGTCACGATAACACATTTTGCTGGACGATAAATTGTCCTAGAAATTAGAGACCATTTTTCAACTAATATAATGATAATGGCATAATAATGCAAGTACACCCTTTCAGAGATCAATAAACCTTAATTTCTAAAGAATATTTAACATTGGAACGTGAAGAAGACATTTTAAATATCCAAAGTAAATAAAGATGGAGCTTGTGGCCAGCCAAGATTCATAATTTGCAGCAACAATGTTAGCACCATTGTCTGTAGTGATGCGGAGGCGTGACGGTACACGTGATGATGATGATGACGTATGTGTTTTTTCCAAGGTGTTTCCCCGTGTCCTCCTGTTAATCTAAACATGTACCAGCTGTCTGTTTATAATCTTATGATGCTGTTATAATGTGCTGTGATTGAGATCCTGACTCACCAAACATCCTGGAAAGTGACAAAGTTAAGTTTTTCTATAATTTACATAATTACATAATCGCCATCAGTAAACAGGACGCTGTCTGACCATTTCACTCGGGGAGTTCACGAAGTTCACTAAGTCTCAGTCGGGAGGGCTGACCGTCAGCCAACAACAAACACTTGGTGAGTTAAAGTTTTCTGCCGGGGACAGACGCCGTTTTTCGGGCAGAGATGTGATGAAGAGTCGGCCGGACCGACAGGCTGACAGACATTTCTCCACGAATAACTGCGGTATTATTTTCCTCATATAAGTTGCCAAAGACACGACCAGTTACTATGTTACTGTTGTATGGTAATGTAACGTTGCTTTGTGGGACATTTATCTTTATTTTGTTGAGTGAAGGATCTGTACAGTTATCAGACACCAACACCATCAGACCGACACACCCTCGCTCCGCGCCGCGAAAAATAAAAAACGTCATTATTTTTATTTAGTTTAGTATGCCTATTATTTGTCAGAGTTAACAGGCCGTTTTGTTTGTTTGTTTGCTTTTTTCCCTCTTTTTTGTGGCCGCCTTCAGCTCCGCTTTAGTTTTTATTATAATGCGCCTCGCGGCCGCATCACCGGGCAGCTGCAGTGGCATTTGCCCACATTGCCCAATGGCCAGTCCGTCCCTGTCTGCCAGCAAAGAACCAAGTCTATGTTTTAAACGGACTTAAACTAGACACAGATATTTATTCATAATTTTGTATATTTAACACATTTATGTTAGCTTGTTAGCTCACTTAGCCATGCAGCTAGTGGCCCTATTAACTGACTGGCTCGGGGCAGCAGGGAAGTGTTGGTGTTTACATCACGGCCAACAGAACCGTGCTCAGCAGCCTCCCTGTGAACATGACCGGATCAGCACCAGATACGGCTGCTGAGACCGACAGATGCCAGTTTGATGACAGGTGATACGGTACGGAGGTGATTTACAGCGGCTCTGACCAAGATTCTAACTCCGGGGACAAAGCAGACACAGCAGGCGAGGACAGGAGAAGACGCAGCAAAGAATCACCAGCAATCACCGTCTGTTTAGTAAGAAAAATACAGTCGTGGTCAAAAGTTCACATACACTTGTAAACAACATGTATATCATGGCAGGCTTGAGTTCCAAATGATTTCTACAGAAAATTTGAATGACACAACTTTCTATAATCACCTAAATTGATTGTTCGAGTTGCTGTTTGGATGTTTTTGATCCAGCTGGTTTGGTCTCATTTTCAGAAGAACTATAATAAATTAATCATTGAACCAAACTTCATGGAAGTTTTTGTGACAGAGTAGTTTGTGTTCCACTCATTCATCACAGAAAAATGAGAGCTGTAGAAATCATCGGAGGTGAAGACTGCCATGATATACATGTTCTTTACAAGTGTATGTACACTTTTGACCACAGCTGTAGGTGCAAGAATATTTCCTATTTTGACATGTAGTGACTGTATTTTGTTAAATGAGTGATGCTCGATCGAGGAGAACATAGCTCAACAGTTCTTCTAGTAACACTGGTAATGCCATGCCACTTCTGCCCATCTGTGACTATTTAACCCACTACAGAACACTCTGTGGAAAAGTGCTTACCTAAGTCACGTTGTTGTTGATGGGAGAATATGGAGTTTGGTCAATCATGGAGCCAGAGCGTCTCCCGTATGAGATTTAGTGAAGGTTAGATACTGAAGGAACAGGGATACAGCACCTCATCTCCCCAGCTGCTCCATACAACCTTTCCTCCCTTCAACTACTAACGAGATAAGGTGTAAGGAGAGGAAGAGGGACCTCTGCACATGCAGAAGCCTGAGACCCTGAGCATGACCTCAGGGTAACTCTACCTCCTGGGTGAGCAGAGTGGGAGATGTATGTCTACAAATTTACAACTGTGGATTTCTGCACATTGTCCACTTACTGCACATTGGGCCTTCAGTCCAGGCTCCAGCTATGCACACGATGGTCTTGTCGCTGCCTGCTCCCTCTGCAGTATATCCATCTTCACATTCATACTGCAGCTCTGTATCTGCAGCAAACAGCTCCTGGTTTCTCTGATTAATGATGACGGCATGGGGGACGTGAGGGGGCTCACCACATGCATCGACACTTCCTGTAAAAATCAGCATTAGTGTAGCTGGTGAGAATTCAAACCTATGAGTGACGTTGTAGTCACTGATAGTTTTACAGCTTATTGGTGCAAAACATCTGACAGACTTACTCTCACAGACTGGCACAGAGGACCATGATCCATTTGTACATAAAGCCGTGGCATCCCTGTTTTTGAGTTGATATGCTTCGTCACATGTTATCCTGATTTTCTGTCCGTCTTCATACCAACCAGTGGGGCTTTCTGTGTACTTTGCATTGGGTATCTCTGGTGGAATACAGGCTTCTTCCACTGAGGGGGACAGAAAGACTCAACATCACAGTTTACTATGGTGATGGTCTCAAACTCTTTTTGGTGTTTGTATTTCTAAAATGTCAGTATATATATATCTTAAAAGACTTCCTGTTAAAGGGAAGGCTCCACTGCCTTGACTGTGGATATGGGATTAAAATATAAAGTCATTATTAAAAGTCAGAGGATCACTACAGTGCATCAGTTTCATGACAGTCCAGCTGATATGTGGAATAGTTCAGTCTGGACCAAAGTAATGGATCGACTGTCACTGTCATTCACAGAGCGACGGTGCAGCCGCGGTCAAAGAAAGAAAAAGAAAGAGTTAATTATAGACTCACAGATACATTGTGGTTGTGGAGACCATGTCCCATTCTGACATGTGCTTCTTGCCCACCAACCCTCCACTGCTGGTTTACGTCCAAGATCGCAGGAGTAGGTCACGTACACACCATTAGCATAAGTCTCACGCTTTGGGGAGAACTTACCACCAGAGTGTGGGAGCGCTGCAGGACTGTGTTGCACTTTGTGCTGAAATACAGTCATCAGCAAGATCACTCTACAGTGACTGTGTTTGTTTTAAAGCAATTCAGATGATTGTTGGTGAAAGTACTCGATATTCTTACCATGTAGCTCTCCAGGACACCAGATCAGAAGAACAAATCCAAGATATCTGATGCACATGTTGTCAGGAGTTGAATCATCCCACGACAAAGGAGACCTGTGAACTTAGTCCAGATCGCAGCCAGTTAATAATTGTTGAGGACCTGCCCCCAAAAGTTTGTGGAGTAAACACTCAGTCATGCTGTGGATGTGGAGCCTAAAGACAGACGAGCACAAAGGCGACATGCACAAGAACATATCTACAGACAAACAGCAACACACTCTCAGTTAAAGCCTTTTCCCTCTAAGTGTGCAGAGAGCCCTCCACTTTACAGGAGCATCTTTATTAGAATTCATTCAGATTACAAATTATTATTGTTCAGATTCAGATGATGAAAAAAAAGCAGTTCCAGATTGAGATGTGTTTTGTTTAAATGAGGTTCCTAACAAACAAAGATTGTGTTCAGTTTTGTGTTCAGCATGGCTTCCTGACCTCAGGTGACACTTTGTGTTTATTCCACATGATTTTATGTTGTAAAGGCCTGAGACAATGATTCATTTGTCTGGAGAGAAGAACCACCAATGGATCATTTGCTATCCAAAAAAATCTATTTGCTTATCGAGAGTCTAAATTTCAAAATGATTTCCCGGACTGGTGTGATCAGAGGTCAGTCGTACCCGCCCATATTCAGTTATTTATCCAGCCTGGTCCCCCTCTGGATTGACCTTTGATTGCTTCTGAGCACACTACACACCTTCAGTACACCCAGAGCTACACGGATACTCGACCGTTATGTCAGAATTAGACTCCATTACCATCCACTTACAAGAGCAGATATTCTAATTTAGAAACTTGTAAATCAAAGTTGTCAAACAGGTTGAAGTAACAAGCATGTTTAAATCTGATCATCTCTGAAATGACAGCTGGCCACATCTTAAGAGCGAAGCTGCTCAGAGCAAATACTTAGCTCTGGTGAAGTCATTGAAGGTAAATGACATGTTAGATACACTAAACCTGCACATTGACCCAATTCTCCTGTACAGCATGAGTGAGCTACCTCCTGCTCCTGGTGTGTGAATCTGAATCCTGTGAATATCCTGACAAGTTCATTCTCATAGATAACTCTCCTGTTATCTTCACAAAACAAATATAATCTTGAGAAAATGAAAACTTAGTCTTGTTCTCATCAGTCGCCCTCATCTTATGAGAGGTCTATACCTGCTGCTCATAGATGATGGACTTCAGTCCTCACAGATTGTTAATGAGGAGGAAGGACCTGATGTCATTTTGAGAACTCTTCAGTATGTTCACATGTTGTTCACATGTTTGAAGTGGATCTTAAGCAATGGAATTAAAATATGTTGCAAAAGAGGAATTGTGTCTCCCTTTGGTTCAAGTCCAGTAGTCACCACATTTTCTGTGTTCACAATGATCCACAGTCGGCACGTTTGCACTACAGTACATGCTTGCAGCACGGCTGCAGTGATGGCCATGTTGATCGGTCAGTCGGCCCACCGCTCTGATCCAGACTGAAACTACTGTATGTGTTGGATGTGCCACGATTTCATTTGTCCTATAATTCAGTTTATAACTATTAAAAACTCCTGCAAACATCATGACATCCTCATCGCCTTAGTCTGTGCTAATGAGCCCACGTTAGCATGCTGACACTCTAAGCTAATAGGAGGATTGTAAACACTGTACTTGCTTATTGTTAGCATTTTATCATTGTCATTGTGAGAATGATAGCATCCTGATGTTAGCATGTAGCTCAAAGCACTGCTGTCAGAGCGTCAGGATGACTGCAGACTACTTTTCTTGTTAATCCATCTTGATTGGTCGTGATCAAATTGAATCAGTGCCGTCGTGACTCTGTCAGTGAACCTTCATAAACTGTGGTCCAACATAAAGGCTGGTTATATACAGCCTCAGGCCGACCTGCAGCACGTCCACGTGTCTGCACACTTTGTGTTGATGCTGCTTTTACCTTTTACTGATTAATACATTCATGTTGAGTGGAAGGACTGTGAAATCATGTTTAACAATCCATAGTTGTGTTTTCCTTTTGATTGAAAGGATTAAACTGACTCAGTACAGCTGTGATCCTGTTAATGAACCATCATGAATGGTACTGCCATCATTATCAGTGGAAGGGCTGCTCCAAACAGTTTGTAGACAAAATAACACAAAGGTCTCTGTTAAGATTTCTGACAAACATTTTATTCAGACTCTCTCGTCAGTAGTGGACCATATCAACTGTATTCATGTGTTCAAAGTATTCAGAGTCATTTCATTCTAATCATAAACATTCAAGCTGACGGTCAAAGAACAATCAGTCCCAACACTGTGTTTGTATTTTCCAGCAATTCTTTTCAGAAGAAAAAACAATAACAATAAAATCCAAAACAAATGTGACAAATGTCGGTTGGTGTTGTTTTCTGATGGAGGTCCTTCAGAACTTTGTCTTTGTTGTCGGTCCAGCAGTAACTCCTCTGCTGCACTTTACGGGCAACGTGCCTGGTTACAACACAGACAATAAGTAACAATGTTAACAGTTAATAAATTAATATAAAACTGAAAAAATAAAGTGCTGACCAACATTAAATGCACAAAACAATTTAACAGTGTATTTCTTAAGAAGGTAAATAACAGAATAACACTTACACGGTATGGATTACAACCTGAAAAGAATCCAATAAAAGCAGTGAATATTTCAGCAGGTAGTTTAAAGGTTCAGTACGACATTCACTGACACTAGATGTCGCACTAGAGCATCTCAGACTAAAATGAATGTGTGTGTCGGCCACACCTCCCCCTGACCACAAACAGCTGGTATATAGCTCTCCTCAAAGTATTGGTGGAGTATTTCCGCCAGTTGAGCCGCGCCTGTGATGGACCGAACTGCGCCCGCCCCGACTCCAAGCGGGACGTTTTTAGAGTCAGTGTGTTCAGCTCTCAGTACTTGTTGCCTCTAACTGAATCTCTTCAGTTTCTCTCTCACTGTTTTTTTCTATGAGCAGTAATCAGACTTTGGCCTCTATCTGGACGCAGCTGCTGTTGGATGTGGAGTGATGGACAATATGTTGCTGAGGTATGTGGAGGCAGCTATGGATTGAGCAGTCTCCAGAACGATTGGATCGATCAGACAGATGGAGGAAAAGTTTGTGAGGATCAGACGAGAGAGAAAAAAGAGACTACAATGTGATAAAGATCAGTCTGTTTGAGTTCATCCAAACAGGAGACAAAGAGGACAGACACACCTGTATAGGTCTTTGTTGCTGAAGCTAAGTTACAGTGACTTCATTAGATGTGTTAGTGAGTATTTACATGACCAGAATGGAGTATGTGGGATTGACTCAAAGTAAACTACAGTGCCCATGTTCATCCTAATGAAGGAACCTGTCAGCCAGGGCAGCACTGACTCACTGATGTGTTTTTAATAGGTTTTGGACGACAGTGGAGCTCAATGACACAGAGGAATAAGATACATCAGGCTTCAGTTAAACCTTCATTATTCTTTTTAAACAGTTTATATTCATGTATGTTTGCTGACTATAACAATACTCAGACTGAAAGCAACGTGTCAAACTAAAATATAAAGAGTTTACTTATACTTACACTGGGTGTGAGCTATCACTCCATTAATACACTGGACATCACTGATGTATTGATCCCAAACACATGAAAAACGGCGCTTCTCTCCTTCTCTTAAACGTTGAAATCCAGATAGTTTTAAATAACCACCATATCGAGCAGGATCCAGGACACAGGATTCCTCTGCACAAAATAAACATAAAAACATACGTAGAAATATTTAGTTACTGACTCTGACAGACTTTTGGAAAAAAAATAGTTGTATTGATTTGTTTATACCTTTGCAGACAGGTAGTTGTGACCAACTGCCATCACCGTGACACACCACGGTGTCTGAACCAACTAGTGTGTGATAGGCAGCACATCCGTATTTCAAATATTTTAGTTCAACTTTCACAACAGCACCATTTGCAATAGATGGGTTTGGTCCACAGTAGATGACTGAAATAAAAAAGGAGGTTATTCACAGCACTGTGGTCCTCGACACCACATGATGTCACCAGCTGCTTCTCTTCACCTGCCAGTAACACAGAAAATACACACTATCCCTGACACAACCCACACTCTGTCATGAACGCACACCAACCAATCAGTAGCAGTTACTAGTGTAGTAATAAAAGCATGATCCCTCACTGGCTTCCCACCAACAGGCACTGCCACAACCACTCAGTAAGGCTGTACTGCAGTGATATAGATGTCATTTGAATTACCAGTTGGTACAAATTCAGCTTAAATTCAGCAATAAAACAAGTCTGACACACGTGATGTCTAAGGAGCAATGCATCTGAAGGATTTACTTTCTACGAATGTAGGTCTGCTGTCTCCTCTGTTCGAGTCAGAGGTGGTAGAAGATCCTGTAAGACACAGAGCAGATGAAGGTATAAATACAGAGAGCATAAGACACATAGTAACTAAACTACTTTACTTCTACTACAGTAACTATGAATAGTTTATTTCTTCTGAACATTTGTTATGCTAACGATTCGTCTTCTTAATCTACAGTGAAGTGCTATTTTTCACTAGCCTACCTCCACCTGCAGGCTGCAGACTGCTGCCAGATGTACCTCCTCCATGTCCAGCACTCGGTGTGGTTCCTGTGCCTGATAGGATGAGAGCGAACTCAAGACTCAGTCAAACTAGGCTTACACATGCATCAGGCCTGCTATTAGGAACCGTGGACAGGGGGACAACATTTTCCAGATTAGGCCCCTCATCCACGCCCACTCTAGCACCACTGCTATCTACTGACGTTAGCAACCTAACCAGCTAGCTCTGGCCCGTCCTAGTCCAAAGCTCCTGTGCTGGTGGTGTAAACACCATCACTCCCCGGGCCACTGAGCTCCCAGTCCAAACCGCTGGCTACGCGGCTAACTGAGCTAACGGCAGCTACAGTTAGAATCAGGAAGCAGTTACCGTGGTGTCATGCTGCCCCCTGTTTGTTCTGAGTGTGAATTTGACAGGTGTATAACAATTCTTGCATATTGCCTCTTAATAATAACAAAGCACACAGAAAGTAGACTGTGACAAGTGCAGGTATGTTTCTAAAGTAAACTGATTCAGTTAAATCAAACAGAAAATAACTTTAATAATAATAATAATAATATCTGAATTAATGTGACTCAATGAATCAATAACAATGACTTTTGCTGTCTTCTGTTTCATAAATGTCACATCTCATATTCTGTCTTCATTTCTTCTATCCTGTCACATTTCCCTTCTTCCAACCTTGTGTACTCTCTTTGTTCAAGGTGTTTTGTGGTGACAGTGTCTGACCCACCTTGACCTTGACCTTGACTGCCTGACATCGGCTCTTCAATGACACAACGTTTGCAACGCATTCCTATGTAGTTGTGTCAATCTGTGCGCAATCGTCCTCGTCAGCAAGAAAATGCCTGACAAATGTAGTACATATACTACAGACATAATAGACTGGAGAGATAGATGCACACTCATCCACACCCAATACTCCACCTGCAGGTTGTGTCCCACTGCCAGGAGATGGAGTGTGCTCCCCACCTGTTGCTCCCTCTGTGGATCCACCCTGTCCAGTACCTGGTGCGGCTGCACTGCCTAAGTGGTAACAAAATAAGGTTTCATTTAACTCACCAGATATTTCTAAAGAAAATTAAATAAAATAAAATATAATTAAAACAATAGAAATGTTTATAATGTTTTACTTTTTGGGAGGTAGAAATGCTTCAATGGAAGGATCCCTAATGTTTTCATTTTTCATAAGCGCAGCAGGCAGAGTTGCACTCGCCAGTCAATTAAGGGAACATGTGATCCGAGGACCATTTAGCATGTAACAGAACAAAACAATAGGTGTGTTTGCTTTTGGCCTGTTACACCATTAAGTTTTAGTTTTGGCCCTCTAAAGGAAAAAGTTTGGGCCCCCCTGCTTCACAGAGATATTTAAAAGTGCAATATGTAAGACAATTATCTACTACAATTATCAACAGAATGTGAAGAAACAACAGTGTTGACGTCATGTCACAGATGTCTGTATTATGTTGTAAAGCATATCTACTGAAGTTAGCATGCTAACCAGCTAGTCCCGGGCCTGAAAACCTCTTTCTCCCAGCGGTCCAAAGGTCCAATGTTAGCGATGTAAATGCACAGACTGTCCAGCTAGCTGCGCTGCTAACTGAGCTAACAAGCTAACAGTCATAAACAGAATACAGTTAGCAGCAGTTAGCTACTCTGGTGATGTGCTGCTCCTAGGTACTTGTACTTTACTTGAGTATTCACATTTTCTGCAACTTTATACTTCCATTCTTCTACAATTTGAAGGCATATATCTTACTTTTTACTTCACTACATGTATTTGAAAACTTTAGTTACTAGTTAGTAGTCAGAGCCAAAGTAGCGCACTTTTAAATCAATGTATTTTTATCAGCAATCGCATTAAAAAACATAAAACAGATTCCGACAGCCAGAAAAATGCTGAATATCGGATAATACGTTGAACCAGACAACTCGGACAAATAGGATTAATTTGTATGTATTGTTTTACTTTTATTTTTTTAATACTTTTATTTTTTTAATACTTAAAGCTCTGGTCTACGATCTGAGAAAGGTTTGAAGAAAGCATCCCCCCCCCCACACACACACCCCTCCCCTCCGAGCTCGTATCGCTCTCCCCTCGGAGCCCCGCGACACACCCCCTCCTGCAACAAACAACAAGAGCAACAAGCCGGCCGGCAGAAACCAAATACAGCCCAGCTTTGAATGCGGAGTAACGATGTCGGATTCACAGGTAGTTATTACAATGCACGTTGAAACTCACGTAAATCTTGTAAGTCATTACAATGTCCACAGCTAAGCTCCACAGCCAAGCTAGCGTAACGTCATTAGCATGCTACAGCTACGTTACCTTACAGCTAGGTAATAAGTTACAACAGCTAAGTTAGCCACTTCTAAAAGTATTGAGGGCCAAGAGACTAACAGATGCTGCCGTCAGCTTTCATCACAACGATCGCTTCCACATTGTGGCTGAAAAATAAACCTGTGTGAGTCTCGGACCAGCTCAGCTGGGACACACACAGCTGGTCCGAGACTCAAACAGACCGCGACACAAACGTGCCCGTAAACCGTAATCTCTTGTTTATGACAGATAAGACACACAAATACACACATCGTAACGCGTTTATGATAATCCATCATATTGATTTAGCAAAGGCTTTGTTGAAAACAAACAGACAAGACCGGGAGGAGGGTTAGCAAAACAGCTGAGTAGTGACCGGGCGAGAGGTTGTTATGGAGAAATAAATCCGGACAAATAAAATAAAAATCTGGAAATAAATCCGAAACCCCTCCGCTTCGTGTTGGGGTTTCATTCATCCTTTCATTCATCTTACTTGTTGCTTCATTTAGCTGCCACGAGCAAATACATAGGCTAATTTGGTGTAAACATGATAGCAATGTTAGCTTGTTGTTAGCTTACAATGCTAGCATAGGGCTAACATCTCCGTCGAACAAGTAAACAAGTGTTGACAATACTGCAGAGACAGACACCGTCTAATAACACAGAAACAAACTAACGGCAGCTTTTGGTTTCTCTGATCAACGATGACGGCATGCAGTACTTTAGGTGGCTCGCCACATACATCGACACTTCCTGTGAAAATCAGCACATTTGTCATCAATAGGTATGGGTGCTCAGAGGGCTGCTTGGTTGGCTCGGTTAGTGTAGCTGGTGAGAATTCAAACCTATGAGTGACGTTGTAGTCACTGATAGTTTTACAGCTTATTGGTGCAGAACATCTGACAGACTTACTCTCACAGACTGGCACAGAGGACCATGATCCATTTGTACATAAAGCCTGGTTTTTGAGTTGATATGCTTCGTCACATGTTATCCTGATTTTCTGTCCGTCTTCATACCAACCAGTGGGGCTTTCTGTGTACTTTGCATTGGGTATCTCTGGTGGAATACAGGCTTCTTCCACTGAGGGGGACAGAAAGACACAACATCACAGTTTCACTATGGTGATGGTCTTAAACTGTTTTTGGTGTTTGTATTTCTAAAATGTCAGTATATATATACTGACACTCACATATACTGACACAAGACTTCCTGTTAAAGGGAAGGCTCCACTGCCTTGACTGTGGATATGGGATTAAAATATAAAGTCATTATTAAAAGTCAGAGGATCACTACAGTGCATCAGTTTCATGACAGTCCAGCTGATATGTGGAATAGTTCAGTCTGGACCAAAGTAATGGGTCGACTGTCACTGTCATTCACAGAGCGACGGTGCAGCCACGGTCAAAGAAAGAAAAAGAAAGAGTTAATTATAGACTCACAGATACATTGTGGTTGTGGAGACCATGTCCCATTCTGACATGTGCTTCTTGCCCACCAACCCTCCACTGCTGGTTTACGTCCAAGATCGCAGGAGTAGGTCACGTACACACCATTAGCATAAGTCTCACGCTTTGGGGAGAACTTACCACCATCCAGTGTGGGAGCGCTGCAGGACTGTGTTGCACTTTGTGCTGAAACACAATCATCAGCAAGATCACTCTACAGTGACTGTGTTTGTTTTAAAGCAATTCAGATGAGTGTTGGTGAAAGTACTCGATATTCTTACCATGTAGCTCTCCAGGACACCAGATCAGAAGAACAAATCCAAGATATCTGATGCACATGTTGTCAGGAGTTGAATCATCCCACGACAAAGGAGACCTGTGAACTTAGTCCAGATCGCAGCCAGTTAATAATTGTTGAGGACCTGCCCCCAAAAGTTTGTGGAGTAAACACTCAGTCATGCTGTGGATGTGGAGCCTAAAGACAGACGAGCACAAAGGCGACATGCACAAGAACATATCTACAGACAAACAGCAACACACTCTCAGTTAAAGCCTTTTCCCTCTAAGTGTGCAGAGAGCCCTCCACTTTATATGAGCATCTTTATTAGAATTCATTCAGATTACAAATTATTATTGTTCAGATTCAGATGATGAAAAAAAAGCAGTTCCAGATTGAGATGTGTTTTGTTTAAATGAGGTTCCTAACAAACAAAGATTGTGTTCAGTTTTGTGTTCAGCATTGCCTCCTCATCTCAGGTGACACTTTGTGTTTATTCCACATGATTTTGTGTTGTAAAGGCCTGAGACAATGATTCATTTGTCTGGAGAGAAGAACCACCAATGGATCATTTGCTATCCAAAAAAATCTATTTGCTTATCGAGAGTCTAAATTTCAAAATGATTTCCCGGACTGGTGTGATCAGAGGTCAGTCGTACCCGCCCAGTTTCAGTTATTTATCCAGCCTGGTCCCCCTCTGGATTGACCTTTGATTGCTTCTGAGCACACTACACACCTTCAGTACGCCCAGAGCTACACGGATACTCTACCGTTATGTCAGAATTAGACTCCATTACCATCCACTTACAAG
Organism: Pagrus pagrus; assembly: GCF_965226575.1. Lineage (NCBI taxonomy): Eukaryota > Metazoa > Chordata > Actinopteri > Spariformes > Sparidae > Pagrus > Pagrus pagrus. Next base: position 22,338,536 of record NC_140196.1, on the reverse strand, counting down.
AGCAGATATTCTAATTTAGAAACTTGTAAATCAAAGTTGTCAAACAGGTTGAAGTAACAAGCATGTTTAAATCTGATCATCTCTGAAATGACAGCTGGCCACATCTTAAGAGCGAAGCTGCTCAGAGCAAATACTTAGCTCTGGTGAAGTCATTGAAGGTAAAGGACATGTTAGATACACTAAACCTGCACATTGACCCAATTCTCCTGTACAGCATGAGTGAGCTACCTCCTGCTCCTGGTGTGTGAATCTGAATCCTGTGAATATCCTGACAAGTTCATTCTCATAGATAACTCTCCTGTTATCTTCACAAAACAAATATAATCTTGAGAAAATGAAAACTTAGTCTTGTTCTCATCAGTCGCCCTCATCTTATGAGAGGTCTATACCTGCTGCTCATAGATGATGGACTTCAGTCCTCACAGATTGTTAATGAGGAGGAAGGACCTGATGTCATTTTGAGAACTCTTCAGTATGTTCACATGTTGTTCACATGTTTGAAGTGGATCTTAAGCAATGGAATTAAAATATGTTGCAAAAGAGGAATTGTGTCTCCCTTTGGTTCAAGTCCAGTAGTCACCACATTTTCTGTGTTCACAATGATCCACAGTCGGCACGTTTGCACTACAGTACATGCATGCAGCACGGCTGCAGTGATGGCCATGTTGATCGGTCAGTCGGCCCACCGCTCTGATCCAGACTGAAACTATGTGATCTAAACTAAACTAATATGATGTGCCACGATTTCATTTGTCCTATAATTCAGTTTATAACTATTAAAAACTCCTGCAAACATCATGACATCCTCATCGCCTTAGTCTGTGCTAATGAGCCCACGTTAGCATGCTGACACTCTAAGCTAATAGGAGGATTGTAAACACTGTACTTGCTTATTGTTAGCATTTTATCATTGTCATTGTGAGAATGATAGCATCCTGATGTTAGCATGTAGCTCAAAGCACTGCTGTCAGAGCGTCAGGATGACTGCAGACTACTTTTCTTGTTAATCCATCTTGATTGGTCGTGATCAAATTGAATCAGTGCCGTCGTGACTCTGTCAGTGAACCTTCATAAACTGTGGTCCAACATAAAGGCTGGTTATATACAGCCTCAGGCCGACCTGCAGCACGTCCACGTGTCTGCACACTTTGTGTTGATGCTGCTTTTACCTTTTACTGATTAATACATTCATGTTGAGTGGAAGGACTGTGAAATCATGTTTAACAATCCATAGTTGTGTTTTCCTTTTGATTGAAAGGATTAAACTGACTCAGTACAGCTGTGATCCTGTTAATGAACCATCATGAATGGTACTGCCATCATTATCAGTGGAAGGGCTGCTCCAAACAGTTTGTAGACAAAATAACACAAAGGTCTCTGTTAAGATTTCTGACAAACATTTTATTCAGACTCTCTCGTCAGTAGTGGACCATATCAACTGTATTCATGTGTTCAAAGTATTCAGAGTCATTTCATTCTAATCATAAACATTCAAGCTGACGGTCAAAGAACAATCAGTCCCAACACTGTGTTTGTATTTTCCAGCAATTCTTTTCAGAAGGAAAAACAATAACAATAAAATCCAAAACAAATGTGACAAATGTCGGTTGGTGTTGTTTTCTGATGGAGGTCCTTCAGAACTTTGTCTTTGTTGTCGGTCCAGCAGTAACTCCTCTGCTGCACTTTACGGGCAACGTGCCTGGTTACAACACAGACAATAAGTAACAATGTTAACAGTTAATAAATTAATATAAAACTGAAAAAATAAAGTGCTGACCAACATTAAATGCACAAAACAATTTAACAGTGTATTTCTTAAGAAGGTAAATAAAAGAATAACACTTACACTGTATTGATAGCAACCTGAAAAGAATCCAATAAAAGCAGTGAATATTTCAGCAGGTAGTTTAAAGGTTCAGTACGACATTCACTGACACTAGATGTCGCACTAGAGCATCTCAGACTAAAATGAAGGTGTGTGTCGGCCACACCTCCCCCTGACCACAAACAGCTGGTATACAGCTCTCCTCAAAGTATTGGTGGAGTATTTCCACCAGTTGAGCCGCGCCTGTGATGGACCGAACTGCGCCCGCCCCGACTCCAAGCGGGACGTTTTTAGAGTCAGTGTGTTCAGCTCTCAGTACTTGTTGCCTCTAACTGAATCTCTTCAGTTTCTCTCTCACTGTTCTTTCCTACGAGCAGTAATCAGACTTTGGCCTCTATCTGGACGCAGCTGCTGTTGGATGTGGAGTGATGGACAATATGTTGCTGAGGTATGTGGAGGCAGCTATGGATTGAGCAGTCTCCAGAACGATTGGATCGATCAGACAGACGGAGGAAAAGTTTGTGAGGATCAGATGAGAGAGAAAAAAGAGACTACAATGTGATAAAGATCAGTCTGTTTGAGTTCATCCAAACAGGAGACAAAGAGGACAGACACACCTGTATAGGTCTTTGTTGCTGAAGCTAAGTTACAGTGACTTCATTAGATGTGTTAGTGAGTATTTACATGACCAGAATGGAGTATGTGGGATTGACTCAAAGTAAACTACAGTGCCCATGTTCATCCTAATGAAGGAACCTGTCAGCCAGGGCAGCACTGACTCACTGATGTGTTTTTAATAGGTTTTGGACGACAGTGGAGCTCTATGACACAGAGGAATAAGATACATCAGGCTTCAGCTACACGGGAGAATACTTATTAGTCAGATCAACACATGCTGACTTTTGTTCTTTTAATGGGATTTATTGACAATATAAGTTAAGAATGATGATAGTCTTATCCTTTAAATAGAAATCAGTGTTCACTGTGTATGGATTTATCTTTGTGTTCTGTTAAACCATTATTCTTTTTAAACAGTGATTCAGATCTTAAAGAGTTTATATTCATGTATGTTTGCTGACTATAACAATACTCAAACTGAAAGCAACGTGTCAAACTAAAATATAAAGAGTTTACTTATACTTACACTGGGTATACGTTATCTGTCCATTAATACACTGAACATCACTGATGTATTGATCCCAAACACATGAAAAACGGCGCTTCTCTCCTTCTCTTAAACGTTGAAATCCAGATAGTTTTAAATAACCACCATATCGAGCAGGATCCAGGACACAGGATTCCTCTGCACAAAGTAAACATAAAAACATACGTAGAAATATTTAGTTACTGACTCTGACAGTTTTGGAAAAAAAAATAGTGGTATTGATTTGTTTATACCTCTGCAGACAGGTAGTTGTGACCAACTGCCATCACTGTAACACACCACGGTGTCTAAACCAACTAGTGTGTGATAGTTATAACATCCGTATTTCAAATATTTTCGTTCAACTTTCACAACAGCACCATTTGCAATAGATGGGTTTGGTCCACAGTAGATGACTGAAATAAAAAAAGGAGGTTATTCACAGCACTGTGGTCCTCGACACCACATGATGTCACCAGCTGCTTCTCTTCACCTGCCAGTAACACAGAAAATACACACTATCCCTGACACATCCCACCCTCTGTCATGAAGCCACGCCAACCAATCAGTGGCAGTTACTAGTGTAGTGATAAAAGCATGATCCCTCACTGGCTTCCCACCAACAGGCACTGCCACAACCACTCAGTAAGGCTGTACTGCAGTGATATAGACGTTATTTGAATTACCACTTGGTACAAATTTAGCTTAAATTCAGCAATAAAACAAGTCTGACACACGTGATGTCTAAGGAGCAATGCATCTGAAGGATTTACTGTCAGCGAATGTAGGTCTGCTGTCTCCTCTGTTCGAGTCAGAGGTGGTAGAAGATCCTGTAAGACACAGAGCAGATGAAGGTATAAATACAGAGAGCATAAGACACATAGTAACTAAACTACTTTACTTCTACTACAGTAACTATGTATAGTTTATTTCTTCTGAACATTTTTTATGCTACCGATACTTCTTCTTCTTAATCTACAGTGAAGTGCTATTTTTCACTAGCCTACCTCCACCTGCAGGCTGCAGACTGCTGCCAGATGTACCTCCTCCATGTCCAGCACTCGGTGTGGTTCCTGTGCCTGATAGGATGAGAGCGAACTCAAGACTCAGTCAAACTAGACTTACACATGCATCAGGCCTGCTATTAGGAACCGTGGACAGGGGGACAACATTTTCCAGATTAGGCCCCTCATCCACGCCCACTCTAGCACCACTACTATCTACTGAAGTTAGCAACCTAACCAGCTAGCTCCGGCCCGTCCTAGTCCAAAGCTCCTGTGCTGGTGGTGTAAACACCATCACTCCCCGGGCCACTGAGCTCCCAGTCCAAACCGCTGGCTACACGGCTAACTGAGCTAACGGCAGCTACAGTTAGAATCAGGAAGCAGTTACCGTGGTGTCATGCTGCCCCCTGTTTGTTCTGAGTGTGAATCTGACAGGTGTATAACAATTCTTGCATATTGCCTCTTTAATAATAACAAAGCACACAGAAAGTAGACTGTGACAAGTACAGGTATGTTCCTTAAGTAAACTGATTGAATTAAATCAAACAGAAAATAACTTAAATAATAATAATAATATCCAAATTAATGTGACTCAATGAATCAATAACAATGACTTTTGCTGTCTTCTGTTTCATAAATGTCACATTTCATATTCTGTCTTCATTTCTTCTATCCTGTCACTTTTCCCTTCTTCCAACCTTGTGTAATCTCTTTGTTCAAGGTGTTTTGTGGTGACAGTGTCTGACCCACCTTGACTCAGCTGCCTGACATCGGCTCTTCAATGACTAGTTAACGTTTGCGACGCATTCCTATGTAGTTGTGTCGATCTGTGTGCAATCGTCCTCGTCGGCAAGTAAATGCCTGACACATGTAGTAGATATACTACAGACATAATAGACTGGAGAGATAGATGCACACTCATCCACACCCAAATACTCCACCTGCAGGTTGTGTCCCACTGCCAGGAGATGGAGTGTGCTCCCCACCTGTTGCTCCCTCTGTGGATCCACCCTGTCCAGTACCTGGTGCGGCTGCACTGCCTAAGTGGTAACAAAATAAGGTTTCATTTAACTCACCAGATATTTCTAAAGAAAATAAAATAAAATAAAAAATAATTAAAACAATAGAAATGTTTATAATGTTTTACTTTTTGGGAGGTAGAAATGCTTCAATGGAAGGATCCCTAATGTTTTCATTTTTCATAAGCGCAGCAGGCAGAGTTGCACTCGCCAGTCAATTAAGGGAACTTGTGATCCGAGGACCATTTAGCATGTAACAGAACAAAACAATAGGTGTGTTTGCTTTTGGCCTGTTACACCATTAAGTTTTAGTTTTGGCCCTCTAAAGGAAAAAGTTTGGGCCCCCCTGCTTCACAGAGATATTTAACGGTGCACGTGTAAGACAATTATCTACTACAATCTACTACAAACAACAGTGTTGACGTCATGTCACAGATGTCTGTATTATGTTGTAAAGCATATCTATTGAAGTTAGCATGCTAACCAGCTAGCCCCGGGCCTGAAAACCTCTTTGTCCCAGCGGTCCAAAGGTCCAATGTTAGCGATGTAAATGCACAGACTGTCCAGCTAGCTGCGCTGCTAACTGAGCTAACAAGCTAACAGTCATAAACAGAATACGGGGGTGGCCCCTCCACTCCGAAACACCAAACATATCCCAATATGGTTAGGGTCAGGGGTTCCCCAATAGCCTTTTCGGAATAGCGGGGTCTTTAGAAAAAATGGGAAACCACACCATTACGAAGAATGGAAGTCTATTTTCGGAACAGCGGGGTTTCGGAAAGGCGGGGTGTAACCATAGAATACAGTTAGCAGCAGTTAGCTACTCTGGTGATGTGCTGCTCCTAGGTACTTGTACTTTACTTGAGTATTCACATTTTCTGCTACTTTATACTTCCATTCTTCTACAATTTGAAGGCATATATCTTAATTTTTACTCCACTACATGTATTTGAAAACTTTAGTTACTAGTTAGTAGTCAGAGCCAAAGTAGCGCACTTTTAAATCAATGTATTTTCATCGGCAATCGCATTAAAAAACAAAAAACAGATTCCAACAGCCAGAAAAATTCTGAATATCGGATAATACGTTGAACCAGACAACTCAGACAAATTGGATTAATTTGTATGTATTGTTTTACTTAAGGGAATTTATTGCCAGAAAATAACTTTTTGATACACTGAATAGGAATACTTTTACTCAAGTACTATTTGTGTGGGGGAGGTCATATTTTAACACTATATCTTGACTTTTACTCAAGTATGATCTTTGGGTTCTTTGTACAACACTGACTACAGGGTACAAGTACTTTATACTGTGTTTACAAGCTCTACAGTACTGATGCCATCAGTCTCTCTCAGCACAACTGTGGCAGATTTACCACCCAAATGTCATAGTACTGTAATGTTTGATACAGAGGGTGTTCGATCTCACACAGAAGTTAACAGAAGCAGGGTTCCCACTTACATAGCTCTGTTGCTAGCAGAATTTATCAGCTTCGGCTAGCTAACACGAGCTAATGCAAACACTTGGAGTCTCTGAATGACATTTTAAAATGAAGAAAGCCTGTGAAAAGGTCTGAAATAGGCACTTGATGGCTACATTATACCATCTATGGATATGATGCTAAACCACTGAGGCTCAGCTACAGCACATGTCCCAGGAGTCTGCATCCCAGCCGGCTGAGCCATTTCTAGTTCAAGTTAAAAGAAATCCAAAGTTTGACAGGCCCGTCATACTCAGTTAAAGTTTCTTTATCCATGGTTGGACAACCGCTTCTCAGGAAGGATTAGCAACTGGTCAGTTTTCTCTTTTACATTCAATAAATAAGTATTTTTATCACTGCATATCTCAGCACATTGTCCACTTACTGCACGTTGGGCCTTCAGTCCAGGCTCCAGCTATGCACACGATGGTCTTGTCGCTGCCTGCTCCCTCTGCAGTATATCCATCTTCACATTCATACTGCAGCACTGTATCTGCAGCAAACAGCTCCTGGTATCTCAGATCAACAATGACGGCATGGGGGACATGAGGGGGCTCACCACATGCATCGACATGTCCTGTAAAAATCAGCACATTTGTCATCAATAGGTGTGGGTGCTCAGAGGGCTGCTTGGTTGGCTCGGTTAGTGTGCAGTAGCTGGTGAGAATTCAAACCTATGAGTGACGTTGTAGTAACTGATAGTTTTACAGCTTATTGGTGCAGAACATCTGACAGACTTACTCTCACAGACTGGCACAGAGGACCATAATCCATTTGTACATAAAGCCGTGGCATCCCTGTTTTTGAGCTCATATGCTTTGTCACATGTTATCCTGATTTTCTGTCCGTCTTCGTACCAACCAGTGGGGCTTTCTGTGTACTTTGCATTGGGTATCTCTGGTGGAATACAGGCTTGTTCCGCTGAGGGGGACAAAATAAACAATCACACAAAGACATTTATGACCACTGACGGCTAATGTTAGCAGCTTTAGCCCCAGTGACTGAGCATTCTGGAAAGTCCTGTCCTAAACTAACGGCTAACCAGCCGAATGTGGGCAAAGCTGCCAATGGCCTCTTAGAAGATATGTAAATATGACAGTACTTGAGTTACTGGGAGGCCCATTTCATGAAAGACATTACTTAAACATTTTAAGGTGCACTACGTAGTTTAGGGTTTGAAATTTTAATCAGAAGAGAAAGGTCTTCATAAACTCTCTTTGTTTTCATGACTGAATAAACAAACTGACCTAAAAGGACAACATAATTTCATACTGTTTTATTTTGTTTATACGTGGCAGACCCTGCCACCTTTCTAGCTTCAAACAGTGTTCTGTGACCTCATTTGCCTCTGAGAACAGCTTGTTTACTCATTTATACAAAAAAACCCAAACATTTTCTGAGTTTGTATTATTACCTCATTAATTTGTTAAATATTAAAATTTGAGTTTGAATTTCTTCTCCAAAACTACATAGTGTCCCTTTAATATGTTACTGTAGGTATCGAAGCAATTTGTGCTCCTTTCAGTTAAAGAAAGTGGACTCTGAGACTCTGGGGTTACTTGGATGCTTGTTACAGACAGATGATTAAGTTCTTAGATGTAAACATAGATATTGTTAGTTTCAATAAGAAATGTAACAACATTAGATTGATTTTTTTTAACTCTACATCATCGTCATACACTGACAGATAGATGACATTATACTTCTGTAGTATTGAACCTTTAAATATATAAAGGTTTTTAAGCGTTATTAACCCATAAAACATGAAAGGTAACATACATTTTAAACTGGGAAAACACTTCTGTAGGACTTCAGCATTCAAAAATCCAGTGGAAATATTATACTGCAGATCTCTTACCTATGCATTGTGGTGTAGGAGACCATGTGCCATTTTGACATTTGCTTGTTGACCACCAACCCTCCACTGCCGGTTTATATCCGCTTACACAGGCATAAGTGAGGTTGGTTTCATGAGCATACCGGTCTTGCTCAGGGACAAAATAACCATTAGGCAGGATGGGAGCACCACAAAACCCTGCTGCACTTTGTGCTGAAACAGTGATAAGAGAGCAGTGTACTGCAATGTTTCTCTAAAACGCTGAAATGATAGGTGATAGAATGTAATGTTCTTACCATGTAGCACTCCTGGAAAGCAAAGCAGAAGAAGAAATCCAAGATACGTCACGCACATCTTGTCAGGGATTAAATTGATAGCAGAGCGAAGAGCCCAGTTCAGATCAGAACCAGTAAATGATTGATGAGGGCATTTCCCCAAAAAGTGAAGAAATGCAGAGTAATCTATAACTGTGGCTGACATCACGCTGTTGCTCGGAAGCCAACCCACTGATTAAATGCAGCAAGTGTATGTATTACACACACACACACACACACACACACACGCATATCGGTCCTGAAGAAAAGGTTTGCCCATTTCTAAAAATTAAAAAAAAATCAAAACCACCTATTTTTTATTTATTTCAATGTCTTATATTCACTTGTTTTAAAATGAGAAAATATGATATTGTTTCTGTGATTTGTGTGATTGTTAATGATTATATAAAATCAATTCTAATTAATTGATTAAGCCATGAGTTGAAACTAATAAAACAACATTTATAACATAGTATAAATATAGTTGTCATAATGATTTAGTGTCTTTGTAATTATGATATTATCTCCATATTGTGGTATTATCCTACAAGCCATATGAAATGTGTGGCTAAGTTTCACAGTCCACAAAACATTTCTGGATCAATTTGGAATATTGGTGCTTTCTGAGACTTGGATTAAGCTGTACGGAGCCATTTTATGTTTTCTTTCAGCTGTTTTTTTTTTCACATTATAAAACAAGTAATTCCCCCTGTGACTGAATTTTCATTTTTGGGTGAACTTGTCCATTAAGGCTTTACTTTAATCTTCAATTTTTTCACGTTTTATGTATGTAGCATGCCAGGAAAGAGTGTTTTTCTTTTTGACAAGTTTGTTGTCAGAACAAACAAACATCAGTGATTTATTTGTTTGGAGTCCAGATTTCAAAGTCATTTCCCGGACTGCTGTGATCAGAGGTCATCATTATGAAATACCAAACACAGTCAGGCCAGAGGTCAGACTGCAGTGGCGGACAGGGAATGTTGTTAAAAAACAAAACAAAAAAAATATGTATATTTGATTATTAAACAAAAACAGACCAGGAGCCATCCTCCATATTATGTATTAAAATGACCTAGATTAATATCATTGATTCTGACGTGACTGGATTGGATTGGATTGGATTGGATTGCCATCTGCTGGATGCTCATGTGCTCTGCATCACTTCACCCAGCCGTTGCTGTCAGAGCAACATGCTGTATGTTAATGACTGACATGGACATGCGGTGTGAATCTTTCCCAACATTTTATTTGATCAGTTTCACAACTTCTTTCAAGAAGTCAAATCATAAAGCAGCTTCAGCATCAGAGAACAGAAAATATAATAGATTTTGTCTTAATCGTTGTTAGGTATGCCAAATGCTTCGGGTGCACTGCTGCCTCTTTACTGTCCAATAGACCTACACTTCCTCCTGCACAGTCATAAAATATATTGCAGTTCAATATTTGGATTTTTTGTGATTATTGTTCTTTTTTTTAACACTAGACCTGTGGAAATAGCTGAATCATACACTTTTGGAGACTTTATCATGAGTCATATTTTTAAAAAGGTTAGTCAGTCCTTCAGCAGCATCATTGCTATAGAGAGCTGAAGTCACGCCCATTCCAGTTTCCCTCATGGGGAATTTCAGGAAAATGATGTATAGAAGTGAACTGAGAGAGTCAAAACCATTTTTTGATCCCATATTCATATATGATGTTTGTCAATTTAAAAGATCATTTTTAAACTTAAGAAAACTTGACGTCGTCTCGTTGAATGTTCACCTGTGACATAAACATTGTAGAGCAGTGGCCTCCCTCGTTCTGAGACGCTGATCCACAAACGCATTTTGCATTTAAGTCATGGTAGGAAACAGATTTAAATATTTAAAATAAAACAGGATAAACAGACATTTTTATCAGATTTTTTATGATCAGATTATTCATTTTCCTCCAGAAACATCTGGTGGACTGATTTGAACCTTATGGCGGTCCCAGTTGCAGGGCTGCCCTGTTGTAGAGGCTGTGTTCCTGCCTCGTGCTAATTGACTGCCTCTTTCCGTTGACAGTAATAGTGATAGATTGACTTGAATTGATTTGCATTCTGGGAAATGTTGCATCCTTGCTGATTAATAAGGAGAAAGACTTATCTTTGGTGCCTCTTGGTATGTTCAGCATGGTTGTTTTGAAGGGTTTTCACTAAAAAATCCTTTTAGACGGAAAGCTCACACACACACACACACACACACACACACACACACACACACACACACACACACACACACACACACAAACACACACAACTTCCTTTTGATAACCCCTTTTCTTTGGGCAAAGTTTCTCTCAAGCCGGCGTAGAAAGAAAAGTAAAAGTTCTTCCCCTCCTCGCGCACATCTGTTGCTGCTGAAATCACACAATACCAAACCACACTGCAGCATCTCAAAACAAGAGGAAACGAAAGCTCACAGTTACACACTTTGATCTGCTTGTTTGTGACACTTTAAGTTGCAGAGCTGCAAACAGAAACTGTAACTGCTACAAAACGAACTCCAGCAGGGCTGCTTAGGGGCCGCATACATACAGCATAGTACAGTGGAGCCTACTACCTAACATCAGTAGATATCTCTGCAACAGAACGTGTAAACATCATGATGTCAGTACCGTTATTCATCCACATTCTGTGGATAAATCCTTCGTTCTTACTGTGTCTGCTATTTTGTTGTTGTGTTCTTTGATTCGTTTGTGTGTTTAAATGCTGTTGTTGTGTTTTGTGAAATGTTTTGCTTTATAGATATTGTTGCGTTTTTCCCTCTCTGGGCACCCGTACCTCAGGATACAACACTGACCTTTGAGAGTTCAAGTCAGTCAAGTCATGTGTAATCGTGATCTCCATCACGAAAAACCAGCCGAAACCAATTATCGACCCACAAAGAGAACTACTGCATCTCCTCCAAGGGCAGCAGCTCCAGAAAGTGATGCAGGATTGGATGCTGTAAAAGAGGACGTGGGGTCTGGATGCGGTTTGTCCTCTCTGTGTGTGTGTGAGACCCTCAGTCTCCAGAGCTTTGTATTGATCTCTCCCTGCCTTCTCTGATTGATGAAGACGCTCTCTTTCCAATTTCCTCCTGGGTTTTTTTTTTTTTTTTCTTGCTCATCATCCGTCTTCACACTTCATCCTCCTTTGCCCTACATTTTCTTCACACACCTTAAACCCGATGACCATCCATCAATCCATCTCCAGTGAACTGAGCACAAGTGAGCTGAAGTAGGTTGGAGGTAGCCACTTAGTCCCCCACTGTGTGGACTGAGCAGTGGAGATAAAGTGCTCATTACTCTTCATTTAGGAAACATCCCCTGCAGACTTCATGTGACGATACAGCTGGAGAATAAACACTGGGGTTTCAACACTTCGTCTGTGTCCCTAACCCAGTTACGGTTTGCTACAAATGCCTTGCCGCCAGCCTATACTTGCCGTCAAAGGCTGTGGAAGGAACACATCTTCCTTAACAGCGGAAGTTAATGTATCAAAAGTTCATCCTGACCTTGCAGCAAAAAGCTGTCAGCCAAAGTTAACTGAGAACATAAGAATGTTTTAAGGCTTCGAGTGCTTCTTTTTCTTCGCTAATCTTTGAAAAGCAGAAGTGAAGTTCATGAGATGAATATTTACCCTCATGAGAGCCAGATATGCACTCTCCACCCACCCACACACACACCCACACACACAAACAGGCAATCAGCTATAAAGACGGTCACACAGTCTTTCAGTTGTGTTGATGCCTCTGGCTGCGTGACGTAATTGTTCTAAAAAAGAGCAGAGTCTGGGAACGCCGGCTGACGTGGCTTCCTGCCTGGCAGCGTCAAGCAGCAGACGATGGGGAGGACGGCGAGGTGGTGAGCCAGTGGATGCTCGCTCCCTCTGGGATGTGCTGCAGTGAATCCTCGTGCCTCGGTGTGGAGCCTGAGGAGCGGAGGGCCGTGGCGATGAGGTGCCTTCCTGCCGGCCTGGCTGATGAGCCCACAGCCTGCAACAAAGGCTGGTGGGACACAGGGCTGAAAAGGCCACTATTGTGTTTTGTTATTTCTTCTTCAGTTTGGTAATTTATTTTGTTCACCTTCATCCTTGCACGGAGGTAGATTTAAAGGGAACGTTAACCCAAAAGTAAATTCAGTCATTATCTATTCACCTCAGTGTTGTGTAACGTTCTGTAGTCCACTAAACATTTCTGGAGCTTTGCGGCAAAACACCCTTTTTTAAGGCCTTATTTTGGGATTAGTGATGTGAATCCTGGCTCTTTGCAGGGAGCCAGAGTATTTGGCTCAGCTCAGCATTAAGAACCGGCGCCTAAGCGGCTTTGTTTAGTCTGGCTTTGACAATTCAGCCAAGTTTAGCAACATTTTGACCTCTGATGGGTATGTGTAGATATAGATCACCTAAATTACCAGCAGGAAGTTGTGATATATTTATAGTGAAGAGAGGTTACTTCCCCACGTTTTGTCCACTGGAAGGGCGCCCTAGAGGGCACTTTATCATGTTTATCTACCAGGGGCAACCAACTAAATACCCCTCAACTCACACACTCACTCACTATGGTGGCTGTTAAAAACACAAAAGACTCTCTAAAGCCAGTGTTTGGTTTGTCTGCTCTGAGCTACAGTAGAAACATGGTGGGCTCTGTGGAAGATGACACATTCCCTGTATAGTTAATAAAGGCTAATTCTAAGCTAATGATCAATAGTTTCAGGTAGCTGAAAACATAATTATGAATATTTTCTGCCATTTCTGCCAATATCATTTTTGAAAATCCTTTACACTGGACCTTAAAGATCAAATAAAACCTTTATGAAACTGAGACAAAGATTAAGTGAACTTCAACCATGTACAACAGGCAGTAGACAGATATGTGTTTCTTTGAGGCTTTATTGTCTATTTTCATGTAATGACATAAAGCAATACTTTCCATTACTTCTCTCCTCTAGCACAAGACCAACAAAGAAGAAGAAGAAGAAAAAAAGACTTTAACAAGGCCATTGCATGACCAAATATGTGCTGTTCTTTCAAAAACTGAACTAGGAACTGACTGAGATCATTTAACTGAACCAGAACAGAGTCGTCTTCCGAAGTATTAACAAATCACTTACCTGCGCCCTCCTCTCTGCTCCAAGAGCTTTGGCTCTGACAGTTTTTTTTTTATCATATATGTACATTCAGACCACAAACACCCAAAATAAAAAAGAGAAGTGTAAAGGAAGTCTCTTTCCTCAAGTGAAGTGGCTGTTTGGTTTGTACTGAGAGTCACGTTCACATTTCTCTCAGTCTAAACATTGCTGAGTTGAATTCACTGACAACAAAATTGCAAACTTCTCTCCCTCTGACCCCATTATGTATTTGTCTCCACAGTATGTTGCCTTTTTATATAAAACATATTTTGGTATCTTGTTGAACTACATGAAAACATTAGAAAACAAATACAACAAAAACACAAAAATCCCCTAAATCTTCTCTCCGGTGTCCAGAGCAACATATCCACAGAGGAAGTGTTGGAGGAAGTCCACTGGATAATCTGTCCTCCTCGTGTTAACATGGGGATAATGATGGAAGATGGGATGGCAGCTTGGATTAGAGGGGCCACCTCTGCAAGAGGTGGACCGGGGAGAGTTGGAAGGTTGGAGATGGACGCTGTGATCTGGGCTCAGAACCTGAGGTGAGATTTGTGTTTCACCATGTATCTGTTAAACAAGAAAAGGAAGGAAAGGTGAGTTTTATGCAAATTGAAACATTATTCTGTACAACTGCAGTCCACAAAAACAGATGGGTGTACATGGACCTGCACGAGAATAAAGACTGACCTGTCGAGGGTTTCCCAAAAGCGCAGGAAGACGGGCCGGTCCAGATGGCGCCTGTGGCGGCTCAGCTCCAGGACGGTCACGTCCCACTTCTGCACGTTGGGGTCTGTCTTTGCCTCATCATACTTCAGATGAAAGGCTCGAACTGGAGGGGAAACATGCACAGAGTTGAGGGTGGAAGGAAACAAGGCGCCATCACTGCTGTGGCACCTTTAATTAAAATTCACACAGAAACTGATTACTCAATTAGCTGTTTGCTCTCACGGCTCCAGACTAACTTCTTCCACTAGTAGCACTGGTGCTCCTTACTGGAGATTTAGGAGCACCAGCACTTAAATCATCATGCAAAGCAATAATGATTAATAATAAAAAGTAATAATACAAATTATTACATTCCCTGTGATTCAACTGTATCGCAAAAATCATTCAAGCGTTTTAGAGGAAGTTTCCAAGAGTCCCACTGAATAAAAGAACTAGACATCAGGCTCCGACAGATCCCTGGAGAGGTTTAAGGTGACTGCTATCACTGCTGTGTACAGTGACACTTATGTGCAGTTTGATCATAAAATACATCCGACAACTACTGTTGGCATATAACAGACAAACAGAATGACGGCTGACTCATATGAACGAGTTCACTGCATGTTGCATGTGCATCAATCCACCTTACATAGGCTACGTTTAGGAAATGGCTGTATCGTCACTGTGCTGCATTTTTATAGACCACGAAAATGACGGTAAACTCTCGCCCACATCCAGCCCTAACCCTTCCTTAGATCAGATCTTGTGTGTGTGTGTGTGTGTGTGTGGGGGGGGGTTTGTAAATAAAAATAGCAAACTGTTCATACTTACACTGTTCATATTACAAATACTATGTCATACTGTAAATACTAACTTCATAGAGTTCAATAGAGTTATTTCTATTTCTTATCTTCTTATTATATTGTTTATTTTTAACTTTTTATTATTGTTTAGTGTGACACTGTCCTTTGGCTGCTGTGACTAAGAAATTTCCCCATTTGCAGGACAAATAAAGGAATTCTGATTCTGATTCTGAATATCTAAAGAATGTCACAGTCTGTATCACTCACTTTTGGCGAAAATGTCGACAGGAGATCCATCAGGCAGCAGCCACGGCCAGCCTTTGAACTGCCAGGCAGGACCCTGCACAAACACAGCCACCACTCGATCCCTGCAGGCAGAAAGATTGGTTGTTCTTGTTGTGTTTGAGACGTGTTTGTCAAGCAGCTGTGTTGATGTTAGCATGTAGATTGGTGCACTTTATACTGTAGGGTTAGTGTATTGAGGGTTGACAGGCACTCCACCAGGATGTAAAATCCTGCTCCTACACTGGTGCTGAAAACATAACATGAAAATACAACTGAGAGGGGGAAAAAAAAGAAAAGAAACTGAGAAGAAACCTCAACTCTTAAAAAAAAACACAGAGGCCAGATTTGTGAAGTACAAAAGCTGCGCATGTAACACAGGCTGCAACCCTGAGTCATATTCCTCAAATACTAATGACTCAGTCTCAGAGACGCTGGTGTCAACAGCTGAGCCCCCTGACGAGTGGACTTACAAGTGGTCGTTTAATGCAGTGACTAATGCTGTACAAATGTACCTGTACATCTGCAAACAGACTGAATTTTAAGCTGAAAAAGATTCAATTGAAGGTCAAATCCTTTGCATACTGTTTCAAAAGACAAAACTAGGATGTATGTGATTATATTATACAGAAATGAGCAGAGTATTCCATCAGAAAGGCTCACAGTAGAAGAAGCTACTTAATTAGAGATATTCTCATGCTATGTAATCCTCAGAGCCGTGCTGGTTTTTCCACATACTTCTTCTGTTTGGGGGAAGAATGTTAATAAGCCGTTAAACAGACATTAAATAAATGCTCACCAGTCCTGCGGAGCCAGTTTGAGCGGCTGATCAATGATGCGGTACGGCACAGTGACGCTCAGTGTTGTGCCACCAGGCTGGATCTGATCTTTGCGCCTCTGAAGCAGAACCTCATTGTCGCGCTGGAGTCCCTGCTTCTTCTTCTCTTCTGACGTGACAAACCTGGTATGGTACAAAGTTTATACTGTTGCTTCATTTGGTCACTGTTACACATGTTCTTACTCGAGTTCAAACATGACTTTTAATTAGTCAATCAATAAACCCCTCGCCTGGAGAGCGATTGTCAAATCATATCTTAGAATGTAGGCAAAGAGTTTTGTCCGGCTTTGGATTTTTCAACACGATGAAGTGTACATGGAGGTGTACAAAGACAGATAATAGGTCTGTAATGAGTTTAGATGCTGAATTCCTTTGTGCCCTTTCCAAAACCAGAAATACAAGAGCACAATTGTTAATAACTACATGGAATAACATCTACTCCATTAAAAAACTTTAAAGGGAGAACCCCAAACCTCCGTTATACTTGTCCCAGCCACATTTTAAAGGCTTAAAAAATTACATTTTCTTCCTCCGCAACTTCAATTTTGCTGGTTTCTTATTCAAATCATATACTGTATTTATGTAACATTATCGAGGATTAACATATGAAACCACGTTTCTAATACTGAAGACGAGGTTGTTTCGTCTAACATGCAGGCATACAGTAAACAGACAGATGGAGTTGTTGCATTGTGATGGTTAAACATCAACAGTTTCCGCAGATGCTGATCCTATTTGGAAACAGGTCAAGCGTATCATATGCACAGACGTATTCATGTCCACTGGTCTCTTGTCCATCTAACATGAGTGATATGTTACCTTGAGCCGACATTATGTATTACCTCCACATTCCAAAGAGAAAAGAAACGTGATTTTTCTACTTATAATGGATTTGTTGCCACACAAGCAAACATTACTACAGAACATTTCCTCTCCTCTCCTCTAGGCTTCAACCTCGTCATAGCTGCTATATTTAGTTGCATAATTAATTTCAAGTATAGATAATGGGTTTAATTAACAAGTAGATGTTTTCCAGCCCTGATTATTTCGCTGTTGCATTCAAAACTGGACGTTCATCCTTCATCATCTCTTGCTACATCACAGTTGACTATTAAAAAAATTATAAAAGCGCATTCATCATTTCCATCTGGGCTGCTGTGTGATCACCAGCATCTTCTCATGCAGTTGTTATATAATCATGAACTGTCCAACTGTCACCATCCTGTTAGCACATTACTTAATTGCTGTAATTACAGGGAAAAGGGAAACTGTGCCACTGGGTGTATCAAGGCACAGCGTGCGTCGAGTACATGACGTGCTCATGCGTACTTTGATTAATTTAATTTAATAACTGGGAAAGAATACAACCAGCTATGATTAAATGTATGTAAATTCATGCAGCATCACACAAACCTCTGATTGCTGCTTGAGTGTGTTGTAATGAATACACATTTTCAACATGTTTTGCTGAGGAAAAGTTATAGTTTGAGCTGGAACCAAGATAAGGTTCATGGAAGTGTAACAGTGAGCAGATAATCACAAAGATATGTAGAATTACTGCCCTGGGGTTGTTACAGCTTACGCCCATGTCTGTCCTGACTAATATAATATATGTCGGGAAGACTTTGAATGAATTTAATAAAAAAGGTATTAGGTGTAGATCTTGTTGATATGGAAGTAATCACCATATTAACGTGTACGATTTCACTGAATCATTTTCAATGAGAAACATGCTGTCATCACTTAGAGACAATTTCAGAGGAGTACAGAGAGCTTCATCACAAGATGCACCAACAATCACCTGAAGCTCAAGAGCAGCGAAACCACTCGGCTTGTTCTTCAAGTATGGATGCTGCTGCACAGAGGCTATAACTTGTAAAATGTGGACGCTTCACACACGTCTTCAACCACCACAGTTTGAAAGGTGGGCAGCTGCAATTAGTGCCAACCAAATCTGAGACATAGTGACAATCTCCCCCTCTGTTCCCGAGTTACAGTGTTGAATAATGGCCAGAAAACTGTTTTTTGCATAACATTATGATGTCACAGTGCATTCAAAATCTGACCTTTTGGATATCAAGTGTCATAACTTCATTATTTTATCCTATTGGACACTGGTATGTTGGATTTTTTCCAAATTATTGTAGGAATTCTTGAGCTAAAGCCAAGACCTCACCAAACACAGCGACCTTGATCTCTGACCACCAAATTCGAGTCAGTTCCTGCTTGAGTCATAGCGAACATTTGTACCAAATTTGAAGAAATTCCCTCTTGCGTTCTTGAGATATCGTGTTCACAAGAATCAGATGGAAGAACGGACGGACAACCTGAAAACATAATGCTCCTATGATGCCTCTGCGCCGGTGACAACCATTGTTGGAGGCATTATGTGTCTGGGTTATTCATCTGTTACAACGTGAACTGATTAGAGTTTGCATGTCAAAGGTAACTGTTACATAATAAAAAAACCTTTTTAAGCCTCCGCACTGGCGACAAGTGCGGAGGCCGGTTGTCCACTTACTTTAGATCCTGCAGAAGCTCCTTCGCATTGAGCATTGTGATGAGTGAGGTGGTGGCAGCGGGAATGATGACAATGGGTGTCCGGGACCCTGTCGACAAAGTCATAGGAAAGGCTCTTAAAAACAGGTAGTGTAAAGGAAGTCAAATGACAGAATGGTGACGATACGACGTACTTAACAGCACACGGTATTTTACATGAATACTAAAAACTTAGCATTTGACGAAGTGAAAGTGACGTACCTTTCTTTTGATTAGGTGGGGGTCTGGCCTGAGAAACTAAAGGAAAAAAAGACGAGAAAAATGTGAAAATGTGTGTATAAATACAACATATACAGGCAGCATTACATTTCACAGAGAGCGGATAATATAATGATACAAGACACTGGCATAGAGCTGGAGCCTATCCACGCCGCTGTACAATGACTGCACGCTGTTCCTCAGGGACAGTGATGGAATGTAACCAAGTACATTAGGGTATTGTACTTTTCTTGAGTACTTCCATTTTTTGCAACTGTATACTTTCACTACACTACATTTATTTGAGAACTTTAGTTACTAGTTACTTGGCAGATTACATTATTGATCTCGTGAGAGGTGAGTTGTTTCAGGAAGAAGACGGTGGACACATGAGGTGGAGAGAAGAGTTTGGTGTTTACCTCTAGGAGCTGCCAGCAAGAATTATTTTCCAAGGTCATGGCTGAAGATTTAACAGATTTTGACACTCTAGATGAGCAACAACAGTCACAACTATCCTTGCAAAATTTCAGAGTGGGACTTGTCCTTGAGCGAGACTTACAAAAGGTTACAACGATGATCTTATCATTTAACAAAAAGGTCCTTCTCTGTTGGAATCATTTCTGTAATGTTGTCAGACACTCAGCCTGTTTGTGGCACAAACAAGCACGTCAAGTGAACCCAACTTTGAAGTTCGGAGTTGCCTCTAAGGACTCCGTTGCAGCCATTGCAGCCATGTTGCGGCTGCCAGCTGAGGTGATCTACTGGACGGATTCTGAAAAGTTTGGTGAGTTTGAATCATTTACTCACCAGATTATGAAAACATATTGCATATAAAAATACTGGAATTTCCCCCTTTACTCAAGTACTAGTCATATGGGGAACTTTCGCTCTTAATAGTTTAACAAGAGTTTTACCTCAGTGTGACTTTTGGGTACTTTTTATGACACTGCTCTGGGACGGGTTAAATGAGAACAAACCCCACTTCTTTGGCACTGAGTTTGATTGTATGTGACCAATAAATATTCTGCACTAACTACTAAATCACACTAACTAGTACAAAATTAAATGCTTTAGCTGAACGATTCCTGAGAAATTATTCACTGCAGATGGCTCACTTCAAAACCTCAAATATTCAAAGACATGAACGATCTCTAGGCTGCAAGGACTGTGCATTCCTTTCTTTAGGCCGACATGTATCAAGCTGAGTTCCTCTGATCTAATCTGTATCGTGGGCAAATTTGACTGATGCTGCTCTGACATGCTCTCACTTGAAAGCTGCAGGAGAGTCGTGGGTCCATATTTGCTAAGAAGGGAAACAGACATATGATTCTTCTCACCAAACAAAAGTCCCTTTCACAGAGGCAACTTCCTCCGGAGATCATGTGCATATTTTCTACGGGATGGTCATGTGTGGCAAAAGCCAATATTACAGAAAATGTGACTGCGAAATGTTTTGCTCAAGGCCGAGTGAAGTGTAACTGTTCTGTGGCTGAGCAAAAGTTAAAAAGCGTTTTAAAGAGTATAAAACCTGATCACAGTCAATGAATATCACTGTCATGTACCTTTAATGAAGACTACCACACCTTGTCTCATTCCACATGGACATTTTTACAGATAGTAGCTAATAAAGTGAACAGAGGAAGCCCCCTCGAGCTACAAATGGTCAAATGTAGCAGCTGCTAGTCTCTGTGGAGTGTGACTGATTTGTTGGTTGGATAATGCAGTGTTTTCTCCTCTCACTGTCCCTGTTAAAGAGATAAGATAATCCTTTAAAGCTGTGGGTGGGAGAGCTAAATGACTGACATGTGCAGACAGCTGTCCAACATTTACTGACAGGCGGTGTGGGGAGGGAAACCGCCCACAGCCAGGACTGACGTGACTTGGTGACACTTGATGAAAATCACTAGCAGCGGTCGAGGTTACAGAGGATTATGACAGGAAGGGAGCTGCTGTGACAGAGTTTTTTTAGATATTTATTAAAACTGAAAACAATTTCTTGGGAGGACAGAGATTTTACATTTAACATTTTTTGCCTCATAGATAAGATGATACATGACAGTTAGCACATTAAAAGACACCTGTCTTTGTGTCAGTTGATTACTCAGTCTGTTTCCATGCAGTGCAGTGCAGAGTCAAATTATTACTCAAAATGCTTTCTTTTAGTCAAAGTAGCAAAATTCCAGTAGACTGCAACATGAATAGTAGGGATGCACTATGTAGGGATGTTGGTAAAAAAAACAGAAGATCATATTGCGATTATTCAGACAGATATTGCGACTGCGGTGCGATTCACAATTAGTGGGAATGAACATTTTTGCATCACAGTGTTCATTATTGCAAGAAAAAAAAGAAAAGAAACTGTAGTGCTGCAGAGATGCATGATAAATTCTGTTTTTACAAAGCTTCTTGCAATTTAGAGATTGCACATGATCATGTTGGGATTTCAATAATCTGATTACTTGCACAGCCCCAGTAAATACTTACACAATTTGCTCTGACTGTCCTGTGGTTCTCAAAGTGGGGGAATATTAATTTCCACGAAAAAGTCCACCCATAAGTAAGATTATGATGAATGCAGGACTATATATCATGGGTTTCTCACAGATGGGGGACCCTGGGACAAACTCTTATCAACCCGGGCTCCGTGGTCTAACTTGTGTCAGTTCAGGGGCCCTTGTAGGGAAGGTTTGAGAACCACTGATGTTGTGAATTTTATAGACTCTTCTGCAAAGGCACAGGCTAAAAAAGAAAAGAGTGCAGACGGATCTGCGCTCTGTTTGTGTTTGCTAACGAGGTATGATCTCTAGTTACGAAAGGTGAACCCACCGGAGTCGACTGAACAGTGTACCAATTGTACTTTTTATCCAGTCTGTCCCACCTGCCAGGTAGCTTTAGTCAAAGCAGTCAGTAGCTGTATGGTACAACCTGTACTTCTATATTTCTGAATATGCTTAGTGATGAAAGTCTGGCATGACTACTGCTGGCTGGTGCGGATCTTTAATTATTCTTGTTCAACTGTCATTCACATTAAGTCCAAAAAATGGGATTCAATCATGTTAAAAAAACAGAAAATTGCTCGTCAAGTTTTGTTAAACCTCCGTGCATAAAAATTTCACAATAATAGTAATAGTCATAATTGGCCATGTTTGCAGGTCGAGGTGTCTTGTCAGTCATTTTACAGATGTCTCTTTTTTAAGGAATTTGAAAAGGTACAATCCAAAGCAAGCACTCAGTAAAAGGGGCAATATGTAAGAATTTTGACTTGTTCAAAAATCAATTAAAATTAGCAACAGAATGTAAATAAGTACCAGTTTTGACATTTTGTGTAGGCCTACTGTGTTGCAGAAATATCTACTGAAGTTAGCATGCTAACTAGCTCGCCCCCGCCCCACTTGGCCCAAAGCTCCTGAGCTACCGGTGTAAACACCAATACTACCCTGGTCCTCAAGCTCCTAGTTCGAACCACTAGCTGCACAGCTAACTGAGCCAACTAGCTAAGGCAGCTGCTGTTAGCAGCATTTAGCAGTTATTCCGGTGATATGCTGCCCGCTATTTGTTTTGAGGAGGAATTTCACAGGTGGCCAATTCTTACATATTGCACCTTTGTAGGCAGACATATGCATGAATGTGCATGGACACTAACCTGGACGAGGGACAGGCTGCAGCGCCGGGGTCTGGGCCTTCCGAGCAGATGCCCCTTCCTGGAACACACAAGAACCAACGTGCATGAAAATCCAAAGGCTTAACTGAATTATTCTGACCGCTCAATGACACTCACTTAGACTTTGAGCGCTACAAATTACTTAAGTAATGAAACAGCCAGTCTGAGAAGAAAATGTACATTAAAAAAAGCTGAGTTATGGGAAAATGGGATAAGTTCAATTTAAAAGCTGTGACCCTGTTTCCACATTAATAGAATTCTCCTGGGAGAACATGGTCCTTTGCTGATAGTGGCTCATTCTCCACTCCCTCCAGGTCACTATTGATTCCCTGTAGAGACGTAAGTGTGTGCGCAAGTGCGTGCATGTGGTGGTTGGAGAGATGGGGGCTACACTAGGGGTCACAGACTTGCAGTAATCCATCATCCAGTGACATTCCCGCAGGCTGGAGCTCAAGCTGACAGAGGAGCTACAGAAACATGCAGACCTGGCTGGCCTATGGCTGAGGCCGATCAGTGCCAATACTGTCAGAGTGCTGTTACCTGACAGTCCATACCATCCCTGAATTCACAAGTGACAACAAACTCAACACAGTTATGTCTTAAATGAATAATAGTAGAACTATTACTGATAGATTTATATAAAGGCCGACCGGACCCAAAGCCGACCGAACCCAAAGCAAATATTACAAAATATTTAACTGGCTTGCCACAAAAAAAGAAAAAAAAAGAAGCAGTTACTGCTCTCTTTATGCAAATGAAATTTAAAGTCATACTATTGTAACTTTGCCACAGAATGAAGTTCATGTGATGTGTAGAAACAAAATCAGTGTTAGTATAAGACATGACCTATCTCCATTATTAATTAAACACACAATGCAAGCTTTATAGCCTTGAACTAAACACACAATATATGATTTATGTGAATCTGTCCATTTTTCCTCTCTATAGTCTATGAAATTACAAGTGTGAAAACTATGAAAATATCATACCTGAGCAGTGTGAAGCCTAAAACTTGCTCATGCAGTCCAGTCCAAGACCCAAAAGATACACCGTTTACAAGAATACAAAAATAGAGCAAAGCAGCAAGTCCTCTAATTTATGAAGTTAGAACTAATGGTTGGCATTTTGCTTCAACAATAACTTTTTAACTAACTAGTGATTTTCTAGTAATTAAATCGCTTACCAGATTCGTGGTGATGCATTTTCTGTCAATTGATTAATCGACTATTCGACTAGCGGTTTCAAAACTCGCCCATTTTACTCCCTCCCTCTCTTTCTATCACCACTTCTCTTGAAAGACCACAAGCACCAGTGGTGAAAATCAAAACAGAACTTAACAGTTTCAGTTGTCATTTTCAAAGTGTATATTTCTTTAATTTATAGTTTAATGTCCATGTGCTTGAATTTCAGGCCCATCACATGTAAACTACAGGACAGTATGGTCTATACCCTGTCAGTTTGTCATTGGGTATTTATGCAAAATTCAGTATGTCTTGTAATAGACAAGATTATGTCATGTTTCACTATCTCATAGGGGTATGGGGAGAAAATGCGCAAAGTCTATTTGATCGAGCCAGACAGGAAGTCGCACAGCTTATTGCCATAGTGCATCCAGTCGATTTTCAAAATAGAAAACACCCTGTGCCGACTCGTGATCTACAGCACCACAAAGTAGAAAATCTTAACAATTAACACACTTAAAACAGACAAATGATGAAACAATTTAGCTATGGAGCCTACTCAACCACACTGGAGGCACAAAATCAAGGAAAAATAACGAAATAAACACAACCTGAGCAATTCAACAACATCAGGCAGGCATGATGCCCTTCTTCTGAAATGCTCTCAGTGGGATGGAAAGTTGCATGCAGAGCAGAGCAGAACAAATCAGCGTTGCACACTCCAGGTAACAAAGATATGCCCGATGGAATAAAGGGGTAAGAGATCTGTGTGAAGCCTCTGCTCTGTTATCATGCAAAAGAGGTCTTTGAAATACATTATTCAAGCCACGAATCCACAGTAAAAATAATGAACAGCATGTGAATATTTCATAAGATTCATTTCGACTTCCCTGTGCTGTCCACTGATGCCAGGACAGTTCATCCCTGCCAATCAAAGCAATTCTGATGTCAAACTACTGAGCACTGAGAAATAAAGAGCTCTGTGCCAAAGCTGAGGTTTAGAGAATACCATTTGCACACCGTCGCACTGCACATTTACGATAATATAAATGCATTAGAAAAAAGCCGGTCTTAACTATTAGTGGGTCCCAAGGTCTCTCCATGATTACCAAATTCATTTTCTCTCCTGCCATCCCACTCGCTGCAGGGCAGGGTCTGTCAGCAGCACTGCAGGATCACTGTCAATTACAGATAAACTGCTCGTCTGCAGCTCAGCCGCAGGTTGGACACTTGTACATTTTCTCCCTTTGACAGCACGCTTTGCACCGACAGATCCAAGAGATGCTCTACTCCACATTACAGATTTACAAAACAGTATTCAAGGGAATGCAAGATAAATGGAAGCACCAATCAGGGACTTTCCAGGCGGACGATAGCCACTACATTGATGCAAAATCCTGTAAATCCAGTACTTCTGTACTACAAGGCAGCCCTGCTAACTGAACTGAAACATTATTTGCAGTAATAACATATGATACTAAACATGTAAAGTAGTTTGTCCTAGACAGCTGTGCTTGCTTTTATGGTCCAACATCATGGACTCATCACATCAATGTATTGTATAAACTGTGCTGGTAAAATAAATGGAAGTATTTCACCACTGGAAAAGTGGCTCTTGCATAAAACTGAACGGGCTCTGCAGTAGAAAGAGGCAATTATTCAAATGACTGGGAGAAAACCAAGAAAAACATCCAGCAACCAGAATGTGCTGAACCTTTCAATTCTGTACATTTTAAATGTTTAATTCGTCCAACCAACAGCTTATAAAGAGATTAAACTTACGCATATATACAGTATTGTATCATTTTGTGTTCTGATCTTTCATGCAGCATGAAATAAAATATCACACCTAGTCTTAACGTGGCAAAATTCAAATGAGAATGCCTGAAAAATTTGGGTGTTATAGACCACCACAGCTGAATGAGCACAGCGGAAACATTGTTTTAATTATCTGTGTTCTCATCATCACCCAGTACAAGAGACCGACAGGAGACGCATTTAAAGACTGTGACCAGACAGGGTTTTTGGGTTGCACTGTCCATCACTGCACTGATAAAGAAGATGTAACCTGACCATCAGTTCAATTTGGCATTCTGCAAATCTTTAAGATTTGTGGAAATGCCGACATGAAGGGTTCCCTCCCCTCTCCTCTTATTTCACAGCATGCCAAAGCGAGATAATGCTTTATTCCTCTTTCTGGAGAGTGGGCGTGAATACAAATAGGTCAGCAGCCCAGCCCCCCTCCCCTTGAACAGAGCAGGCAGCAACAGCAGCAGAGACGGCGTGACGTGGTGGGAGAGCGTAATGCCACCAAGCCTGGAGCTGACACACAACTCACAGCGCTACCTCCTGTTCATCTCCCTCCTCCCCTGCTGCTTCTAGCCCTCTCGCAGATATCAAAACGACAGCACAGAGCGGAGCACAAGGAGCTGCTGATTTAGGAGGGCGAGAAGAGGTGAGTGGAAACAACCCCCCCCCATGCAGGGAGGGAGGAAGTTAACATGAGAGCATGTGAATGAAAGAGGAAGAAGAAATAAGGATCAGCACGGAAATGGAAAAAAAACGTTGGCAAACATAGAGATGCAAAGCTTATGCATCATCCAGAGATGTTCCCCATCCATCCCCCGCTGCTGTGATATACACAATACGACAAGCGAGGACAAAGAAAGGACCCTGGGCTGCAGCTAACTGACAACTACCGACTCCTGACCGCCTTTGGCAAAAGGCAGCAGCAACGCAGCACCGTTAGCATCAAGCCTCTGGGGACAATGCGCCAAGGCAGATGGAGAGACTGCAACGCTGGAGATCTGACACATGTTCTGCCAATGCACGCACTCATACACACACTTGTGTATGCATGTGGTAGAGGGCTATCAGTGCCTGGAAGAGGACTAAATTTCCCCCGTCAACACCCACACGTGGGTTGGGATAAAAGAAGAAAATGATTGGTCGAGTACTGTAGAGGAAATAAAGGAGAACCTGAGTCGTCAGGCATAAGCTGTATTGTGATCTGGCTAACAGCGCAGTCGGAGCATTAGTGTGTGACGATTGTAATTCATCATATTTAGGAGGGATGGATGCCAGAGCGAGATGATTACCTACATTTAAACAGGTGAGTTTATGTTGCGAAGGCTTATAATGCAAGCAACACAAATCAGCACATTGCTTCACTAAAGAAATAATTCCTGCATTAAAATCAATCAGCAGTTTATATGACAACCACAGGATGTGAAGGGTGTGCCTATTTAAGGGCAACGGTAGTTTTCGTTTCTATTGATGCATGCAGAAGTGCCAACAGTCTTTTCAGTGCTTCTGTGAGCTCTCACAAACCGCTCTTTGTCTTGTTGGGGTCCTTTAAGAGGGTAGTGTGTAATTCAGTAAAAAACTGAGAGAACACACTCCACTTCAGGGTGCTAGCAGCCTGCGAGCATAGGCTGTTCTTTCAGTAAGCATTCCTCTTCTGGATACTGTTCAAGAGCCAGAAAGCAGAACATATTCTGTTCATCCCTTTACTGAAAGCAACATAAGATGGTTCCTTTAACCAAAAAAGCAACATTATGCAGCCTTAAACGAAGTTAGGTTAACAACCAGTAACTATGAAGATGCGAAAATAATTTCTACTAATGTAACAGTGTACGGAGTATATTCTAAGTGTCGTATCGTAGGCACCTGGACATGTTTCAGTTTCTTGAAGACATTTCACCTCTCATCCAACCATGACCTGGATGACTGAGAACCTTCATCAGCATGTATGGAGTATAAATTGTCCTACATAAGTGCTATGCAAACACTACTACTGACTCAGAGCAGGAAGTAAATTGGATTCATGTCAGTATTCAAGCGTCATCCATAAGTATAAAATGTATACTTAATCAAATCATTTCAATAAATGAATTAAAGTTCATATGAAAACACAGGGTCAAGGGTGAATATTGTTATGGGATGCAGAGTCAGCTGCTCATTTACATATCCAGTAGTTATGGACCAACATTATTATTCATTTGGAGTCATGTTTGTGGCCACCTGATAGATGCAAGTCTCATGCTCACTTTTCTTTTAGCTCCGTTTTCGATCTCCCCAACTCCCGAGGAGAATATCTGGCTGCTGCATGCTCCACTAGTGCTCGCCAGCTAGTCGCTAGCTTGGTTTGCAGCATGCAATGGTGATTTTACTGGTAACAGCTGCCTGGTGAGAGCTGCGAAAGTGAACTATAGTAATAAAGTTGCTGGCTGTAAAACCAAAACAATGAAATGAAAGAGCATATGACATGCTGTACGTATCTTATCACTTCAATATATCCTCTTCTCTGTCTCCTAGGCAATCATTAGAGTGGACCCACACCTCACAGCTGGCTTGTCAGAACACAACCAAAGCGATCTGGATATACGAGAATGAGATCTCAGCACTGGGGGTTTTCACAAGTCTTTCAGGCAGCCCATCACACACTTCACAAGGCCTTGTCAGAAGCTGCTGAGGTCTGCCCTTAAAAGTGTGACAGCTGTCTGGGTGTACAAGTCCTGCTGTAAATATGCAGTGGAGACGACGTCATTGCTGTACACACACAGCTAAACTTTTCTATCTCCTCTCACTGTTGGGTGTACTTGTCTTTCTTGTTCACCAGGTGTGGCTGCCTAGGTTCACAGATATACCACGGTGGAGAGGCCATCCTGTGGTATATGGAGGTGGTGAACTTCATACCACCAAAGCTAAGTGGAACATAAGCGGCCAACACTCAGCATGGAGGTTTGTCATTATTCCTCAACCAACCTTTAAGGCTGATGCCAACATCAGCTCCCCCGAGAAGGAAGGAGTCTCCGTTTCCCCGTTAGACCAAAGTTCAGAGGATACTTTGGCAGCGAGCATAGAGGGAGAACTTACCAGCACTCTAACCCAAGGGCCTTTCACTTATATCATCAATGAGCCTGACAAATGTGCAGAGAGCAGCCCTGTTCCATTTCTGGTGTTGCTGATAGCCACCGAGGCTCGGCAGGTGGAGGCAAGGAATGCAATACGGCAGACATGGGGGAACGAGAGCGTTGCACCAGCTCTGGGATTCATCCGGCTGTTTCTGCTGGGAAAAAACGAGGGCGAGCTGGGCATTTTACAGCAGAGGATGCTAGAAGCAGAGAGCCGGAGATATCACGATATCATTCAGCAGGACTTTATGGATTCATACAAAAACCTGACCATTAAGACATTGATGGGAATGAACTGGGTGGCAATTCACTGCCCACAAGCCAGCTATGTCATGAAGACGGACAGTGACATGTTCGTCAACACAGAGTACCTCATTTACAAGCTGCTTAGGCCTGAAATTAAGTCTAAGAAGAACTACTTCACAGGAAATAACATGAGAGGCTTTGCACCAAACCGAAATAAAAACAGCAAGTGGTACATGCCCCCTGAGCTGTACCCGAGTGAAAAGTATCCGACCTTCTGCTCAGGGACTGGTTATGTCTTCTCTGGAGACTTGGCGAGAAAAATCTATCGAGCATCACTAAGTATCCGCCACCTCCATCTGGAGGATGTGTATGTAGGCATATGCCTGGCCAAGCTCCGGATTGAGCCCACTCCTCCATCCAATGCGTTCCTGTTCAACCACTGGCGGGTTTCTTATTCCAGCTGCAAGTACAGCCATCTGATAACATCACATGGTTTTCATCCGAATGAAATACTTAAATACTGGCATCACCTGCAGAGCAACAAACGCAATGCCTGCATCAACACACCGAGGGTGAGAGCAGGCAGGACACAGTCAGCCAGAATGAACAAAGAGAAGCCAGCTCGATAACTGAACTCATTACGGTTAAACTTGCCTTGTTAAATACAAATGGTTTATATCCCAGCATACTGTATTCTTAAGTTGACAGCAAGGGATTAATACACACTTTATCCAAATGGGAACCCAAAAGAAACTAGAAAAGGCAATTTCTGAAGAAATTGTGGTGTGAATGCTGGCTGTTAAAAAGCTAAAACTAATCTGCATTACTGGCTTTAAAAAGTTGAATAATATCAATGATATGTGAAAGATGTGGAATATTTTAAGGTTTGTTGAAAAGCTGAAGGCAAACTGAATAGCTGGCTTTATTTGTATGCAGAAGCAACTTAAGGAGTATGAAGAGTTGGAAAACAGCGGAATGAAATCGTGTAAGAATAATGTGAAGCATTATACGTTTTGCATGGAGTTTCTAGCAAAAGTGAGAATGAATGGATACAAGTTGAAAAGAGTATGAATAGTTGGAAAAGGAAGAAGAATACAAAACATAGTGTAAGGTGGGAGCTAAACTGCATTGCCCAAATAGGAATAGGAGCTAAAATGCGTTTCTTAAAAAAATGCTTTTTTTAAAAAAAAGTTGCTTTTTAACTTCCCCTGCTGCCATTCTAGTGTTAAAATCAAACAGTTAACATGTGCTATACATGGACCACACATATTTTAGTGCCAAATTTTCTATAGCATACCCAAATCTTAGCGCTAAAAAAATGGGCTTAGCATACCAGGGTATAAAATATGCTGTTGCAGAGTGTTTAATAATGTAGTGTTTATATTTGGACTTTGGACTATTACAATTATGCTTTAAAACACTGGCTGTGTTTATATTTGGATGACATTACAATTTTGCTTTAACACACTGGCTGTGTTAGTTTTATTATTTTTTTAATAATTTTTTGTTTTTACTTTTCTTGGATTGCCTGTCATGAATCTTATTTAATTTACTGCACACATCTTGTAAGAAATGTGTTGTGGGGCCCCTACACTTCCTTTATTGTACGCCCAATTCCCAGAAAGCACACAAAGTGCTGTGATTTGAGGGTTAATGGGGCTAACCAAAAAGTCACAGTGGTGGTTAAGGAATCATGAGCAAAATTAACAGAACATAACATTTTCCTCCAACAAAAAAGACCCTGGACTTCTTCAAAGTTCATGTTAGTAATACATCCGTTTTCATACTGAATAACAAGTTTAACTCAGTTTTTATTTGGGTTTAGCTAGCTGGTTATTTAGCCATATTGGGTACCTTTTGCTGAAACATGTTCAACTTTTTATAAAGTAAATGTTTTTGTCAATGTCACTCTTCATAAACTTACCAATCACAGCCTAGATGGGGTAGGACATTTAAAACTTTCTGAATATTGAACTCATTTTTATGAATGGTCATGATTATTGACAATTTAGTACTTTGCATAAAACCAACCGTCATCGTAGACCACTTTCCTTAAAAAACAAAAAAAAATAAAACCTAGAAAAATGTTAAATACTGGTTGTGCATTTCTTAAACTGCTGTATTGTCAAACTGAACTGCAAGTAGTATGGTTTGCTATTTACTGAAATTAAAGTGAATATACTAACATTATATAATTAACATATTAATATTATAATAACATTATACTATTAAATTAACATTTTACTTTTCCATTTAATGTTATAATATCGTGCTAATATAGAAATTTCAACTAGTTACTCATCTTGGTTGTGGCTTTTAAATTGTATAGATTTAGAAAAGGGCCAGGACACAAACCAGCCAGTTCCACTGTGCAAATATGTGCTCCATCTAGCCAGCCTCCCCCTAAGACAAACAAATTCCCCTTGTACTATTCTACATCCATTTTTACTAAAGTTGTTAGAAATATTGTTCAGTAATCTTGTTTACATACTTGAAAAATGGCTGGGAGCTAATCTGCGTTGCTGGCTTTAATTTGTATGAAGAATCAGCTGAAGGAGTATTAATGGTTGGACAAGTGGGAAGGAGTCAATATGAAAAACTGGACTGAACAGTTGTGAGGATGGAACATTATTACCAGTCGAGACTGCATGGCTGGTATTGTTTTTACCCTGGGAGTCTGTATGTGTGTGTGTGTGTGTGTGTGTGTGTGTGTGTGTGTGTGTGTGTGTGAGATCAAGGCAAAATGTGATCTGAAGAGACATACTTAAGTGGAACCCGCCACAGAAGCTGTTGTTATGATTAATTTGCCAGTATGAATGACATGACTTAATGCAAGAAAGTCCCCAATACTGTTGTGAACGTTTGAGTGGTGTTTCCACATGAATGTATAACAAAGAGGAAAGAGGTTGAAGATGAGTGGGTCTGATGGGTTTTCTGATTGACTTCTTTTGTAACAAAGTTTCAATTTTATTCTTTCAAATAAGAATATTTTGAAAAGTTTAAATGTGATTTGAAAGTTGAATAAGAACCTCAATGCATGAAAGATGTGGAGCATCTATAAAGTTTAAATGGTGTCTCTAGCTGATAGTTTGAAGCTTGGGAAAAGTGTAAAAGTGTGTGATTTCTGAACATTCCTTCAATGATTTTAAAATGAGGGAAATTTCTCAGAAAACGTTAAATATTTCTGAGAGCATAAACAGTATGATTGAGAAAAGCAATAGCACACCATTCCTAATTGAGCTGAATATTTTCATGTTTGAATGATGTTTCTATGATGATAAATTAGGAAAGGGTTAAGTTGCAAACAAAAGCGGTGGAAGAATAATAAAGAGGTTTGTGTGTAGAAGAGCATATGTTTTGAATGTTGGAACCATTGTGTAAAAACTGATTAAGTGCTCTGAAATGATTGCCAATTTTGTACAAAAGAGATCCAAAATGTTGTATGTCTGAGTCAAACCACTGGAGAGTTGAAGTATACAGTTATATTTACAAAAAAATAAGCTGCGTTTCACTGTGGTGCAAAAGCTACATTTTTGTAATAATATTAAGATCTACTGTATTTGTTTTATACTGTGTATGCAAAGTGAACAGGGTACAGTGCCAATAAAACATTTCCACACATGTATCAAACAGTCAATAAAGTCATTTCAAAAGAAGCTTGTTTCCACATGAAGTCATCTACTAGTGATTGTTGCAGACCGACAACAAATGTGGGACCAGCCACTTTTGCACATCAAAAGTCCAAAAAGTCTATTTCTGGAAATAACATTTGAGAAAAAACAAACATCTTAAGACTTAATGAAGTGCAAATGTTCCCCTTATTACCTTAGTACTGTACTGTCTTTGTTAATTCCCTTTCCAGCTGTTATAGAGACCAACTGGCAAACAGCTAAGTAATATGATGCAACATGATTTTAGATGATGCACCTCTTAAATTTCTTAATGGTGGTGGTTTTGGTGGTGGTTTCTGCTGATTCTCTGTGAGATGTTAAACTAAACTGGAATAAATTGTGTATTTTATTTCTGACATTTGAAAACTGTAATTCATTTTAAAGTGGAAATCTCGAAGATTTCTGGAAACAGCAATTGCAGGTGTATTTTTGGACCTCTCTGCTTCCACTTCTGACGTCAGTCAGTTGGCAGCTTTGCCACGGCTCCATAACAACACCACATGAAGGCAAAAAGGGAATGATTCTGAGACAGCAATTATAACACTTATTATTTACTGAATAAAAAAATGTTGCTATAAAAGTAATGTTATGTACATAGGGTTGGGCAATATCTGCCGATTTGGCAAATGACATCGTGATGGACGATGACATAGTCGTTTATGAATTTGAGGCAGTGTTTCCCCTCAGTGTTGTCCTAAGGCAGCAGTTGCGTATTAGCTCACTACTGTAGCCGCCACTGTTTCCCATTGTTGCTCCGACATGAATCTCCAACTGACTCACCCTGCAGAGGAAAGTCCTCTCTTCCACCAACAAACATCTCTGTGCCAGGTTTTAAAGTGTCCTTGTCTCTGCACCACATGCCCGTAACTTAGCTTTGTTCAGCCTCATATGCATAAAACAACGCCGGCCTACTAGCCAAGGAAGCTAAGCAAAGAAAAGTGTGTATGAGAACGAAACACTGCTGCCACTAATTGTCTTGGCTTCGCCTAACTGAGCTGGTTTAATAAGAAAATAATAAACGGGACATGGAGACGTAATGTTAGTGCACTGAGAAGCAACACACTTCTTTTCATTTCCTCTCCCCACATATCACAAACAACAACAACTCTTGCCCTACAGCAACACTGATGGGACGGTGGCGTCGTTCATCGGCCCAACCCTAGCACATGCTTATTCATTGAACGTGTCACTAACTGAGCCGCTTGTAATGTTTTCTGGGAAAGTCGCCACCAACACCCAGTGTACATCTACACTTTGGTATAGCAGCAAATGCAAGGGCTTTCATCAGTGGGCCATAGACTCAATCATCATTGTGTTACCTCATTCGGCGATAGATAGTGATTTAACACATTTATTTACATGAAAATCTTTGAGATTATTACTTAACTGACCTAATTTAACTACCTGAGAAACAGAGATTAAGTGAATGAGAACTGAGCCTTTAGATGGCAGTAATCAACAACATCATATGTTACACACTTTTGTTTTTACTGCCTCAAAACCACATATGACATCATAAAAATACGTCACAGTGAGGGTTTGGTTAGCTACTGCAGATACCATGAATTATATGAATTATAAATGGGTCTTTCCAGATGTGCTCAGGCTAAAATCGACCTGCAGTGTAGCTCCTGTCATCTTTCAACACTATCAGCAAACACGAGAACTTTGATCTTACCGTCACAGACTTGAGGGTCATGCCGTGGTAGGTGCCCATGGTATCGATCTTGAAACCCTCCGTTTCTAAGAAAACAACAAACAATGTGTTGCAGATCACTGGCAGAAAAAAACTTTCTCAAAAGCATAAATGCAATAAAAGATAATGACAAAATGTTATTCAAAAAGTTGGCACCTTTAATTTCTTATCATCCTCACTTAAGGAAAAAGGTGCAAATGTACAATACCACACAGTCACACACAAACACACACCTCTTTGTAATTGTTAGATCAAAGATCAAAAATAGCTACAGAATCACAGGTAAAACTCACCCTCTTTTCCTTTGAATCGCTCCTGATCGTATCTGTTGTAGGCAGTTGGGACAGGCTGCTTGTTCCTTAGGGACGGGTCCTGGAACCAAATGAAACAAACGGTTGCTTACTTTACACACTTGTCAGAGCACAGTGCAGTCAGCCCGAGAATTCATTTCTGTACTTGCCGCGGCTCGAATGAGTTTAATAACTGCTGACCCTTTCTACATACATCTCCCAATTAATTCCAGACTTTATTTATTGGAGCAAAGTAATGTGAAAGAAAAAGTAGCAACTATACACACACAAACAGACACACTTTTTATTTTGACTCGTCTGGCCAAATGTAAACTTCCTTGAAAATTTGAATAAACTAATAATGCACAAAGAATGTCATTCTTACCGCCTGAGTAGTGTTCTGTGCTGGTCTTTGCTCTGGTGCTCGCCCCTCTTCTCTGGCTTTCACTGATTGAAGGATGGCAAAGATGTTCTTGGAGAAGTTCTGCAGTGGATCAACACAGATAACTATATAATGAGTTCATGCGTAAAATGACGATAAGTAAAACACATTAAGGTTTCAGGCTCTCAGCTAATGGTCTACACGTACAAAGATATATCGTACAAAACTGTCCCTCATCAGAATTGTTTAAAATCACATCAAAAGATGTGCTGGATAGTGTGCTGAATACTGCCATCTGCAGGCACACTGAAGTTTTAGCATGATATGATGCTGTAGTGTTCGTCTTTACCAACAGCCTTATTTGTATGGGATCTGTCTCCAACTACAGCATCTCCTGAAAACTGTTGTGTACCGATTTGTCATAAGTTTGCCTCGTGACAACCAAATACACCACAGCAGGGGGACAGAAGACAACAAAGCTGGAATGTTTGTGAGAATGAAAATAAAAGTGGCCCCTTGCTCAGTTGTCAGTTAACACTTTTTGGTTGTGAGAAAAGGCCAAAACTGTAACTACCTTTGTATGGAAATCAACTTTTGGAAGTGAATTAAATTCTGCCAAAGTAATTTATCTAAGCATACAGTTGATCAACCCTATAACAACATTGACTAGGGCATGTCAAAGTCCTTCAGATACCCCAGTAAAAACTCTTATTTTGAGAATGTATACCAGTGAATGAAAACCACACTATTGCTGCCATCTAGTGGTTAAGATTTTCACCTTGTTACACACTGTGGGTATTTCTACAGTTGAGCCAGGTGGAAGTTTTCCCCACACCCACGGTTTTGTCCCTGAGACTTCAGCAGATTTGTTAAAATAGGACAGCTGTTGTCCAACTCAGGTTTGTACAGTAAAGAAGCCTTCCATCCTTCTTGTAAGAGGAGTTGATTTTTGAGTCTCATTCCCAACTTGTCTAACAGCCACTGCCAAAACAGCTGAAAACTGAACACGATAAAACAGTCAAAGACAGCAGATGTCTGATAGTACAAACAAGAACAGAGGAGAAAGACGACAGAGATCCAGTTAGAAGCTACAAAGTTACTGTGAGCTGAACACACACGCTTTTAAAAAACCCTTTCTCTCAGTTCTCCCGCACAGACATGAGTCGAGTATCACAACAAAGGCTTGTTTAAAAAGGAAGAAGGGGAGTCTTCACGGATTGGCCACAATTGCGAATGTCATGCTGCCCGCTTGGAGACCAGGCGAGCACGCTTTGGCGCAGCTCTGGAAAAGGTCCGTGTGAGGGGCGGCTCGTCTCAACTCAGCACGCGGCACGGTTTGACTCGGCATGGCCAATACATCCACTGGAAAATCCCCACTTGACTTGAAATCAAAATCCATATTGAGCCAATGTGTGTATGACAATACAAGACAATCCTGACATTCTTATGCTCATCTGACACAGGTGTGTATGATTAGGCTGGTTCGCGGCCTGGCGCACAACACTGCGCTCAAACTACGCAATATTTAGATTGATGCAAGTAATGCTGAACAAAATTCACACGCGCGACTTCTGTCTGGGAATAAAACAAAAGTCAGTCCTAGTATAGCTAGCAAAAAACACAAAACGCTGGAGCTGGAAGACTCCCCCTGCATCCTTCAAAATCAGTCCCCCTGTACTGTGGTATGAAACAAATCGTGACTTCCGTTTACCATAAGGCCCCTAGAAGGAACAGTCCAACATTTTGGAAAACACAATTGATTGCTGTGAAGACAGAAAGCACATTGTTTGAAAAGACACATCACTGGGATTGGATATCTTGGGTTTCAAGCGGACTCTGACCTTTCCAGTGCTCTGGAGAATGGTTGTCCTGGTCCTCCAGACCCTCTCTCTGCTGACAATATCTCTGGTGACATCCACCTCAGCGTCCACGAAGCTTCTCTGCTTCAGGGTTATGTCGTCATCCAGATCTGTTTTGATGGTGGAACGTTTCTTGGCCATAATCTTGGCTTTGATGGCTGCAATCTTCTCCACTGACATGGCCTCAGACAGCGATCTGAAGAGGGAGGATACAACATTTGATCATTTTAACAGCTCACTGCTTTGAGGAGCAGGTCCATGAGTGTCAGATTAATATTGAGTAATACTGATGCTTCTGTAACGGGCTGCAGCGAACCATTACTTTCTTTATCAATTAATGTCTTTTTTTTTTTTTTTACTTAATGAAACAATTAATTGTTCAGACTATATCACAATTTCCCAGAGCCCAAAGTGACATCTTCAAATTGCTTTTGTCCAACTGACAGTCCGAAATCCAAACACTCTTCATTCATCATCAAGACCAACAGAAGCAGGAAATCCTTACATTTACAATGTATCAATTGTTTTACATTTGTGAATGTGAAAAATGATTGAAATAACAAAACAGATGGCAATTAATTTTTTTTCTATCGATTAATCGACTAATTGTTGCAGCAGGCAAGTCCATTATACCTGATCTGGTCAGTCTGCACGATGCCCTCTTTGTGGCCCTCCAGACGGGCAGCCAGACGCTCCTTATCCAGACGCACACGCTCCTCATCCTTAAAATGAAGACATGTACAAACTATTAGCAAACTACAGAATAAAACAGGATGTAGTATTTGCACCTATGATTTGATTTACCAGGTCAGTGCACTCCTAGAAGTTTAGTACTCTGTCATCTACACCGTCAATTAGTTAGTGGTATTTCGTATGATTACTGAGATTTTTGTCACTTGCTCTTGAAATGAAAACAATCAATTTATGACTTCTTATATTCTTTTCTTTGAACTTTACAGGGTAAATGTGATACGTTGCACCATAAGGAACCCCACATTGAACTATTTAACTGTTCCTTTAACGTTGCAAGAGTGAGTCGGTCAGTTAAAAGTTGTTGTTTTTGTTTTTTTAACAACCTGGATTAATTCATCAGATGTAAGAGAACATGTTTTGTTCCATACAGACTGCAACAAATGTCACATCATCATAGTTTTTTCAGTGAAAATGAAAACTGTAATGCAAAAATCATTACAATTAATTGTAATGTCCCTAATTCTAGCTTAATATCTACACACCAATTTCAAATAGACAATCAAAGGTTTCACTTAGCAATTTCTGTGGAGCCTTTGTGGTTTTGAAGTAGAACCAGATTGAAAGGATGTTTAACTCTTGAAGCCGTGTTTATTAAATTAAAGGCACACTATGTAGTCATGGGGAATAATATTAAGAGAAGAGAAAAATCTTCACTGATAGACTGAAAAAACTGAATTACCAAACTGTCAATTTCATATTGTTTGTTTTACTGTGTTTATATTTGCAGGATCCTTCTAAGTAGCTACTTCTCTAGTAAACTAATGTTTTGGTTACCTTATTCTCCTTGAGGACAGCTTGGTTATATGGGAATACCAAATAACTACTTCTGAGTTTGTATTATCACCTCATTAATATTGTAAATATGAACTGTGGGTGTGGATGAACAGCTATCCGGACCAGCTGCCTGCACACATATGTATTAGTTCACTATAGTAGAGCTGTTCCTGCTTGGGCAATGTAGAAAAGGAAGTAAATGATATAACAGCACTGACCAACATGTGAGTATAGTGTTTATACCAAAGAACTGGTGGCAGGATATTTTGTGTGAGTTTACCTCAATCCTTGGTTTTTTGGCTTCAGAAGATACCTCATCAGCTGCTCGTTTGACTACAGAAGCAGAACAGTGGTGTTATTCACTGCACACAAGTCCATTTGTTTTTCTGTTTTTTTTAGACAACTTTCCTGACTGAGATAATATCACTTCAAAAGAAGCAGTAGACAGCGGCAATTTACAAATTAAGCTTGTAACCAGAGTTTTCAATAAAAACGATTGATCCATGCTCACGAGGCAATAAATTCTTACCGCAGGTAGAACTAGCTATTCAAACGTCATTTAACAAATATAGTGTGAACTTACCTTGCGTTGGCCTTTGCAAACCTATTTCTATAGGTGCACTTCTGTCGATACTTGTTGATGTAGCTGTGAAAAGACAAAATAAGAAACTGCATTAATAAGTAACCAATGAGAACAACTAAATCTACTCTACTCCTCGTATGGTTCCATCAATGAAACCTGTCAATACAGTATAATGTCAGTCAGAGCCTGTGTGACATCAGGACATCGTTTAAATACATTGCGGGAGTACACACAAACAAATCTCTAACATTCTGCACACAATAGACAATCGACACAGGTCTCCCAAGTGCTACTTACAACTTTCGCCATTGAGATATGACAGCAAGCCTTTTCGATCAGGTCGTCTGACAACAGGGATGTTCTCTGTCTATAAACAACATGAAATCATGTTACCCAAAATGAGTGATGTATTTTGCATGTGAGACAAAAAAGAGAGGCTGAAACAGGGGGACTCTCCTCAAGTAATATTTTACTAATTAAAGGTGCACTATGTAGTTTTGGGGAAGACACTTCGGAAGAGAAAGATCTTCTTTGACTGATTTGTTATGCCTAAACAAACTAAATAAACAAACTCTTTTTTTCATGACTGAATAAACAACCTGACCTTAAAGGACAACACAATTTCACACTGTTGTACTTTGTTTATATTTGGCGGACCCTGTCACCTTTCTAGCTTCGAACAGTGTTCTGGGGACTTTATTTACTTCTGAGAACAGCTGGTTTATTCACTTATGGAAAAAATGTATATATCTGCCTTTGTGTTATTACCTCATTACTACTGTAAACATTAAAATAATGAGATTATATTTCTTCTCCAAAACGACATAGTGCATCTTTAATGAAATACAGGCACTGTCAGGATAAGGCAGCTTGATAGTTATTCCAGGACACTTACTGCAGCTCTTCGCACATACGATGGATGCGGGAGATGCACATTGTTGAGCAAGAACAAGATTGAGTCCAAAGTATAGTACTCTTTGGGCTGGCCCTCTTTACCAGTACTGAAGGAAGAAACACAAGCATAGAAAAACATAACCATCACTCCAAAACAAGATCATCTGACAACCATAACATACGATTTATCCTGCACAGACCGCTGCAAGCGGAATATTTAAGTGAATCTGAGTTACATAAGTGTATAATATGCAACTCATATAGTACAGTTACTTGATTATTACGAAACACAAGTTCTGACATGACATAAACACGGAACTATCAACAGTTACCCGGTGTGCTAATCTGCTAATCCGTGTGCAACTTTATTTTCTGCTTTACATGAGCAAAGTTTGCTTGTTGCATTGTAAACAAAGCTGCTTTAAGTCATGACAGTAGAAACTCAAGTGTCTAGTATTTCCACTGGACTCCATGGGAACACAACTCAATGCTAGCTAACGTCGCTGATGAGTTAGCAGCGAATTACTACTGCAAGTTTAGCTGTAGCTACACCGACTATAGATACCTTTAAAGTTTTTAAAAAAGAGAAAGCCTAAAACTAGCAAAGAGGCTTCATGGACTACAGCACAAAACTCAAGTATCACGCTAAAGTAAATTCAGAGTGCTTAAAGTTTAGGGTAAAACAACCGGGAGAGGAGTTAGGTTAGCATCTTAGCAGCTATAGCGAGCCTTCCTCCGTTTCCAGCAGCACAAGGCACCGCTGAGCTTTAGGTGCGGGCCTACTACTGAAGCGATTTACAGACATGTTACCGCTGACATACCCCCAGATTATGTAGTTGGTCTTGACATTTTTCGGCCAGGAGAACTCTCCAAATATAACTTCATCTCCTTTAGCGACGATTTCTTTTTTCTGGATGTTATACTGACGGAGAACACTCAACACATCCGCCATCTTCACTTGTCTTGATGTAGTGTGTTTGCGAGGCCCCCAGTTATCAACATGATGCGGCCTCGCAGGATGCCTGATCTGACTCAAACTTTATTTTTGACCATTTCCTCCCCAACGCGAGTAAAAGACACATTTTCTCAAATTGTGCCAGGTTGAATTAAATATGCGCCATCGCTAAACGTTAATATTTATTTTGACTGGTTTGTTTTTCCAATTGGCGCACACACACACACACACAGTGCTGGAAAGGTCCCAGTACCTTGCTCAAGGACACTTCCACTGCATGGACACTTGAGGCACAGTCCCCATCATATATTCACAAGAAAGTCAGTAATAATAGTGTAGAAAGCCAAAATCACAACAATATTTGAAGAGCAGCAAGGTGTTTATTAGGAGTCTTCATCGCAACTACAGTCAAGTACTTGCATGTTAAGCAAACTGGATACGACAATATGATCAGAAAAGAAGTTAGTCATGGTGGTAAAACACCTGTGAACTACCATACCTCATAACAGCTACCTCTCGTTCCAGACTTTCAACTACAAACGTATCGACGATCACTTTATACAAGTATTTCTTTGTAAGGAGTTAATTACATCAGAATGAATGATCAGTAACAACTTAATTGAATGCTGTCTGTAATTACAGCAACTGCTGTCGACTATAACAGCATTTCCATTTCGCCAAATGAATTGGTCCCTAACACTAAAACTCTGTAAGCAGTGTGTTTATTCTGTGAAACATAAAGCAGTGTACTTTAAATCTCTTCTGTTACAGGTTTTATAAAAGTACATTCAATTAATTTTGTTCCAGGAAGGTGGAAACTATCAGTTAGTTTTTGCATACTGAATGTTCTTACATCAAAAACACAGAAATGTGTGCTAGCAGATTCAGTCTGGATAGTTAACAGTTATTAACTAGTTATGGTGTTTCCTTCCTGGACATACTCAAATCCAAAATTGTAATGCATAGAATTCTGACTAAAAATATGAGAACAAGTCCATTCTCCAACTTACAGTAAACCGACTTACAGTCCCAAACCTTGGCATTATTGGTCAATTCCAAATATTCCATCAAAAATGTATAATCACATTTAAGAGCACCAAGGGTATTTTCTGGTTGATAAAACCCAACAACAGTAGAACAGACAGCGCAGTTTTAAAAATAAAACTGGCTTAGGGGAAAACAAGTGTTAATACAAAAACTAAAATTGTAAGTAAGAATGGAGTTTGAATGGAATTCTAGACATTAATATTACTATTAAAAAAACATCTACTGATCAAAAAACTCAAAGAAAAGTCAACAGAATACATTGTAGTCTTTTAACTTTTAGTGCTTTGTCTCAATTCTTCTCTCTTAGAGTATACACTGTAATAATTTATAATAATGCTACATAAAACAGAGGGACCGGCTTTCATATTTAAAAGGTGCACTATGTAGTTTTGGAAATACATTTTAATCAGAAGAGAATGATCTTCATTGACTGATTTTTTATGCTGTAACAAACAAAATAAATATACTCTCTTTCTACCCTGCCACCTTTCCAGCTTCAAGCTGTGTTCTGGGGACCTTATTTTCCTCTGACAGCAGCTTTATTCAGTTATGGTAAAAATAAATACTTCTGAGTTTGTATTATTACCTCATTTAAATTGTAATTATTAGAATTCTGAGTTTGAATTTCTTCTCCAAAACTACAAAGTGCCCCTTTAAAATGCCTCTACCATCACATCAAACCGGCGAAAAATCATATCATAGAAGCACACCAGAAACTATAGTAAATCCCCATAAAATAAACCTACCGTTAAACTAAGCCTCTAACACTCTGACTTTTATACTGTTCCTCTGACAATCTGCCATCATCTTGCTATAAATTAGTGGAATTTATTGTTAAATGGGTTAGTGTCTCACCAGGTACCATCGAAGCACTAAACAGCTCATCATACTATGCACTGTTTGCCCTCTTGACAGCATGATATGCGAAGACATATCGGGTCTCATCACTTCCTCTTCACATTTCAGAAAAAAATATATGCACATAACATCTTTAGAGTGTTGCCCAGCCAGCTGGACACTTTGTCAATTGAATTGTCATCTTTTGGATTAGTGCTGTTTGAGGGCAATCTACATGCTAAGTGAGCCACGTTGGTCCACTTTGTGCCTTCCT
The DNA here is from genome assembly GCF_965226575.1 of Pagrus pagrus. Taxonomy (NCBI): domain Eukaryota; kingdom Metazoa; phylum Chordata; class Actinopteri; order Spariformes; family Sparidae; genus Pagrus; species Pagrus pagrus. Next base: position 22,295,370 of record NC_140196.1, on the reverse strand, counting down.
TTTGTACTCTAACCACTTAATTCAGAGACAGTCCTAATACATGATCAGATCAGATCCTGGGCGAGGTTACGAATGACGCTCAATGCTCCAAGGTCAAAGCCACAGATGCTCAGTAGACCCCTGTCCTCCGTGTCTGCGATGGCATGTCCAGTGGAAGTCAGCCCACACATTACCAACTTGGAATTGGCAACCATTTTCTGTTGAGAAAAATTTATTAAATGTTATTTGGGTCAATTGTCTGAGCAAAAAGCATTTACCAGGGTTCCTACACCACTCCACAGTCAAATTCAAGCACATTTCAAACATTTCCAGGGTGGATTTTCAACACACACACATACACTCAAAATGATCATTTCACTTCACATTAAATCTGATGTTATTGTGCTATAAACCAAAATCATATTTTGTGATAGCATTCTACAGAAGATGGACAAATTAAAGTTTCCTGCTTCAAAACGTGTCGCTTTTCAATAAATATAATTACCATCCTGCTGTATTTAACCTGGCTGATTAATTATGAAAGCAATGCAGTTTCAATTTCAAGTATTGTCAGGAACTTTATCCAAAAAAACCAAAAGAAGTTTTCAAGGATTTCAAGCACCTTCACAAACCGTGGTATGCCCACATTTATTTAAAATTCATGCTTAATATGTCTGTTCCTCATTAAAAGCCAAACTGGGTCAAATCGTTACACTTTCCTTGATTTGATGAAGAAACATTTTTAAAAAGGGTCCTGCTGACTGTATTGTGAGTCTTTGCCAGTTACACTTGGTAGGACCTAGCACCGTGCATGTATCCAGTATCCAGTCATGTTATTGCAGAAAACTGATTGTGACATAACAACAATATCACATTATTAGTCGAAATCATGATGATATGACATTTGTTAGGGTTAGGGTATTTGTGCAGCCCCAAACATGAATGCCATACCATTCTGGAAATTGAGAGCACAGGTATCAGCTTTAATGTAAACGTGAGAAGGAACCTCAATTGGCGAAATTAATTCTACTGAGTGTTTGTATGTGAAAGTCTTTATCACAGTGGTGCATTATTCAATTAACCCCCCCCCCCAGCAGAAAAAGAAAGAATGAATGAATGTACTTGTCTGTGCTTCCTTAGAGACTCCACTGGGCTGGCAGTGAATGCCCACAATGGGTTGTTGGTCAGAATGATGAACATATCTACTGCTTTCCCATTCTCCATGGCCCATGTGATGGGAAGGGTGCAGTCTGTGCTCCCACCCGGGATCTGGAAACAGACAGTGTGGTTAAAAAAAAGAGCAGAAACTGAGTTCAAGAGCAATATATGTTCAGTGAAGTGTACTGACAGAATTAAAAAAAAGAAAAAATCTTATTATGCATTTATGATTGTATGCTCAAGGACCTCTCGTGGTTGCGGTGATCAGCAATTTTTGGAAAACCTATTTCTCTGACAGTTCAACAGCCACTGACTGCTTTATGAAATACTATTTTCACTGTCGCTAGAACTCCTCTCTCTGCACCTTTCTTACTCAACGGCTAATCTACTGTTATTATGAAAAACTTTGCAACCAGTAAAAATGAGTAGTTGCGAAACCCTGAGTCAGCACTGGTTTACTACATGTGTTGCTCAGCCAATTGAGATAAGATGAGATGAGAAATAAGCATTGCAACTTGAGATAGTGAGATACACACATGCACAATACTACTGAATTGTCCTTTATTTAACTCGACAGTTGTCGTTGTTGACTACATACAGGTGTAGGCTACTTTGGTATACTGTACATGGCACTGAATCTTAACACAAGTTTGACATTACAATGTTCAAAGCCTTTGCTTAGGGGAATTTTCTCGAAACTAGTCCTCTTTGAATTTTAATTGTATTAATACAACATACATACATGGCAGTAATGTTAAGTGTTGGCAGATTCTTTTGTTGGCATTTTCACTTTAAGATTTACATTTTACATCAACTGTGGTTTTGAATTGTTCCTGTCAGAGATCTGCAATCTTCTGCTTTATTCTTTGCTGTTGTGACATGCCTTACCTTAACCAGTTCAACTGTTGCCTGTGCGAGAGTCATGTCAGCAGTGACAGAGCATGGAACCAAGGCTCCTTCAGAGTAGGCCAGTACATGTGTGTCCGCTTCTGTCCTTGCAAAAATCTGTGCCAGTCACAAAGGTAGAAAACAAAGCATGACATCACTATTCATTAAAATTCATCTCGCTCCCGCACACACATGTACAATGCTCCATAAATGAAACAAATACACATGCAACAAGAATTTAAACACTCAGAATCCTCATTGTGATGATGCGTCACTCAGCTAATGCCTGGAGGCTCTTTGGACTAAGATAATCGCAACGCGGAAGGAATTTGCAGGAATCCACAGTATGTACAAACAGACCAATTCCTTGATCCAGACTTCCTCCAAAGATGGGGCGGCCGGAGCCCTGCTTACAGACGCAGCTGTTCCAACTGGAGCAACAATTACCCACACGCTGTCTGTGAAGCCATCCAGCTCTAGAATCATCTTACCATAGTAATAGCTGCAGCAGCGACAGCAGTGCTGACCGACGACCCTGGGACAATGCTGCTCAGTGATGTGCTCACGTCTACTGCCACTACGATGCGTTTACCCACAGGCTCTACATTCTGGGGACAAAATGAGAGGTGAAGTGTTAGCGAATGCTACGGGTTGCAGTCTTCTTTTATGGTATGTTAGAAGCTGTGAAAATAAAAAGAACCTACCATAAAACTCTTGTAAAAGGCAGAGTCCAATGCTTTGAGGATGCTGCTGTCTGGTTCCCATTTTGTTTTACCTTGATAGCCTTGGCCTCTTTTGTAGTTTTCAGAAAACAAGAGTATGCTGTAAGGGTGGATCTTTGCCTAGTGGTTTCAAGACAGACATTACATACTTTAAAATACTGACTTAAGCTTATTTAAAAATAAAAAAAACATCCCCACAGAACTGTAGATTAATAAGCATCTCCTACCTTTTTTAGTGCCGCCTCATTCTGGATTCTGTCACATACTGCTTGTGTGTCCGAACTCCCTGGCTCGAGAATTTTGTTTGATGTCATCTTACCCAAAAACCTCAGCAATGAGTGGAGAGGCATTTCCTTCAACAAAGCTCTCCATACCTATGAAAAAAACAAAACACACATATCCTCAGATCATCAGATTCTGGACAAATGGGGCAAAGTACGATAGATGCACATCTTTCACAGTCCATCCAACGATGTGCCGCCACCCATATTCTAATAATAGTAATATTTTTTTTTCTATTGTCTGCTGGGAAATTAAAGTGTAGCTAGCTCCAACAAATAAAAATCTTAATCAGTAGAAAAATCTGCTAACTACCATTCACTGCTGATGTACTATTCATTTATATGACGACAAAGACATGTCTGAAAATAGTCCTGCAGTTTAATCTCCATGACAATATGGATGACTTGAAAACACACAAAACACTCACCTGTTTGGACTTCAGGTGGTCTGTCAGCAGCTGTTCCCTCTCCAGTTTGTGTTCCTCTATTAAATTGATGACCTCCGTTTCATCACAACTGTGCTTGACCTTCTCCACAACTTCAAGATACGAAAGCACTTTGACGACCTCTTCTGAATTCTCTTTGTCCGCGTATGCAACCTGGACTTCTTTCCATCCTTTTGTTACATATTTGCTGATCAAGGCGATTGCTGAAAACACAAAGATATGACCATTATAATCGTAGTTAAGAGGTCTTTCTTTCCATCTAAATCACATCTCAGGATTGAAATGCACATCTTAAGGCTGATTAATGGTTGCACGTATGCTCTACGCAGAGCCTACAGCATTGTAAGCATTACTATATGTGCGTTGACATGTAACTCGGTAAACACACTGACCTCTTTGGCTCGCAGCTGTGTCTGTAGCCTAGGCAGAGTGGACAGGTTGAATGCCCTCATGGAGGGCTGCCCTTCCATAAACACTGAGTTGGACACAGGATTTGGTTTCAGCAAGGCAGCGTTTTGCCACCAGGCTTGCTTGTGGAGGGGCAGCTCACCCTTTGGACATCCAGCCCATCAGCTCTCTCTGACCGAGAGACACTCCAGAAGCAATGCAACAGCCGGCCGGTCAGATGAGGTTGGTGTGTTTACTGGGGAAACTGCATGTTATGATGTCCTGTTTAGCACCGCCGCTAAGCACCAGAGGAAAAGCCAGAAATGCAAAGCTACCAAGCTGACCAATCAAAGTCGTTGCAGGCTGCGTCGCTGCAAGGTGCAGTTATATTTTTATAACAGGACAGGTTACAACTGTAGATGGTCAGCTCAGATATAAACAGATTGATCTTACAATTCAGTGCCAATGCCGTAAATAAGAAGCTGGTAGAGTTATGCTTTTGTCATTTTCTTTTTAAAGACATTAATTTACCAACAACACAGGACAAAAGTGAGTGTATTAATTTGTTTAGTCTGTAATGGAGATGGCTGCCAGCCTTCATTTTCCCTGGGAGATTTCAAGCCCCGTGGCTGACAGAACTGCATAGTGAGGTTTATAGGGAACCAACCTATGGCCATATATTCTAGAGCCATTACATTGCGCAATCAGCATGTCAGATCTCTCAGATCTAAATTGTTATTTAGCCTAACTTGTTTATTCCTGTTGATCCAGAATCCACAAACACTGCATAGCTACTGTGAATGATATAACAAGGGAAAGGGTTTCTGAAAATATGACAGTAATTTAGTAGTCATAACAAGGCATATTCCTACGAAAAAACTCATACAGATAATTAGTGATAAAACCATAACACAGATTTCCGTTAATACCTTGTTATTTACTGCAAGGCATGGATGATATTTTGCACCATCCCCTCTAAACAGTTGCGTATAATGTTGGTTTGTGTACACTCACCTTCATTAGCTGGTTTTGTGTGAGAGAGCCTGAGCAGATCCTGGTGCGACCATCCCTCTCTCTGTTTACATCTGGTCACAGCTGCAGCCAGACTCATGGCATCTTGTTCATTGTACCAGTCAGACACCGCTTTCCTCAGGGCACGTCCCCAAATCCCACACTTCATCCCCTCTTTCAATTCCTTCTTGTTCTGGATGACAGAAAACAGGTGGGCAGGGTCCCGACATACTTCCTTCAGGGCTTTGAACGCCGCCTGCCTGGTCTTCAGCTCGGAGTGCTGGGAGCACAAAGCCAAGGTGAAAAAGGACGGGCCGAGTCTGACAGCTCGCCCATCCTGAGTGAACCTTTTTATCTCCTCCACCACCTCAGCACCTCGACCCTCCTGCAGCAGGGACAGCAGAGCTCCAGCGCTCTCCATGCTGACTTGACCCTCCTCTCTGGCTGTGTAGATATCCCCCTCTGAGCCATAGCAGAGGAAGCGACACAGCCTGGCCTTGTCGCTGACTTCCCAACCATCACCTGTTGAGTTCAGGGTGTGGTTGCTCGATGAAGATATGGTAGTACTTCCCGATGGCTCCATTGTAACGCTGGAGAAGGCCTGAAACAGAAAGTGGTACAAGGGAATTTTTTGTAAAATTAATATTCACAGCCATTGGTTGATATTTGAAATGTACCTTAACAACTTTGCCACACATCAGATCACACTCACACCAATCAAAACAACAAGTGGATAAATGTACCAACCACAGCAGAGATTTAAAGGGATTATGGTAGAGTTAATTTCCCATTCAGGACATTCAGGGTGCTGGTGTGGGACTGGACCGGGCAGCATGGGAGATGGCTCATTATGCAACTTGGCAAAGCCCTAACAAAATGCCATGCGTTTGAGCTCCACTGAAGTGCTGTCGAGACTAATATCCAAACGGAGAGCCTCCATAGACACAAGATAACGTTGACTTCGCTGGCAACATTACTATTTAACTCAATGCATCAGTGCGCCGACAGAAATAACTTAAAGCCGATTACAGGACATGATGATACACCTGAGACAGATACGAGCCCCACTGAGCTACTAACAGGGGCTAGTAGAAAACCCTGCTAACTAGCTAGCTATGCTTTAGTGAGCTAACGTTACCAGTTCAGGTGCTACCGGTAACTTAGTTAAGCTAGCAAAGGAGGGCAGTCTGGACATGGCGAAGTTAGTTAACGTTAGCCAACTGGCTTAGTCGAGTTTAACATATTGATGGTAAATATGAACCTGGTTAGTCATTTAACAAAAAATACCCAACCTACTACTGACGTTTCTCAGCTACAGCTCAATAAAGTGTTCGCCCTCTGCTCTCATCTGACCACTAACTATAAAGTCGCAAATCTGGGCTTTTTTCCTCGCCGGACACCGGACAGCTAAGTTAACTAGGCGGCTTGATGCTGCTCGCCTGGGATGGGCAGCTGGCTACATCCCTAGCTCCGCTAACCTGGACTAAACTGAATTGGCTTACCTGCACACATACAGTGTTTGCTAGTCATTTCGGTCAATAATGTCATGACATATAAGGCTACATGAACTTACCACAATATATGTGCACAGTGGTCAAGTTTTTGATGTCAGCTAGCTAGATGGAAAGAGGCCTCCCCTCTGACCGTCAGCGAGATAACAAGGGGCGGGGCCGCAATGGTTGTTGGGATATGGAGTGCCCATGGAGCCAGAACAGAGACAGTGAACAGAGGAGACATCCACACTGAAACATTTGTATTTTAAAAAGTTGTATTGGCACTGACATTAAAAATCATTTCATTTTATTTTGATATTTCGGGGGACTTTGATGTGTTTTTCAATCACAATCTTTTGATTTTTTTCCCCTTCATGTCTGTTTTTTTCAGTGACAGAGTTTTAAGGGTGTCAGTATTTTTCAGTGTCACTGGTTTTCAGTTTCAACCTTCTGACACTGTTCTGCGCTCGTCTGTTAGAGCGGACAGGCGGGCTGCCCTGGCACAGACACTGCAACTTCGACAGGCTGATTTCTGTGCAGAGTAAAAACATCATTACACTATTAAAGGTAATACTATCACAGTGTAAAAATACCAAAGTGAAACAAGCTGGCTAAAAGTCCTTCATTCAAAAGTGCTTTGTCTACATGTGGCGGACCCTGCCACCATTCTAGTTTCAAACAGTGTTCTGGGGACCTTATTTTCCTCTGAGAGCAGCTTGTTTACTCAGTTTTGGAAAAAAAGATCTATATTTCTCAGTTTGTATTATTTCCTCATTAATATTGTAAATATTAAAAATCTGAGTTTAAATTTCTTCTCCAAAACAACATGGTGCCCCTGAAGCTGGAGCTGATTTCGGCCATGGGATTCCAAACAGACTGCGACCCAGGAGGAACCCCTCTTTAAAATGACAAACTGACATGTTTATTTGAGGGAGCTGGAGAGGCTAAATGATCTACAGCAGACTCCGTATTCAACGTTCCTGCTGGTTATTGTTTGTGTTTTTCTGGTGGGTGCGATAACAAGCAGAGAGCGATCAGGGTTTTCAAAAATAATCACCAAGCCTTCACAAGTAAAATGATACAGGTTATAATAAATATCATTATTATTGTCACAAAAGGTATTTTTCTCATTATTGCACACAACTCTTTATCACCTCTTGCGACCGATCCAGTAGCTCAAAATGTAATTGTGGTTGTAGGTCTTCTCAGTCACCACTAGGTGTCAGTAGCATGTCAACTGTACACAGGATGCATTTTTATAACACACATGGTGACATAAATAGTTTTGCTGTTTGGTTAATGAGTTCTTGCAACAGTTCGAACTATTTGTATGAATTTACCACAAATCATACTTCGTATGATGAATACATGTCACAATCATTTACATTTTTATAAATATTGTTCAAGTTCAACAATCCTGCAGTCATTTACATTTCATTTGATAGGCTGGCTGTCTCAGCCAAAAGTTCAAGTTTTACTTTCGTTGATATCCAGTGTTCACTGTGCACCAGATGGCACCTCCTGCAGTATGTTATGTCCATTAAACTGGGACAACTTTAAGTCTTGTCAGATGTTATGTTGTTGACATTTTGAAGAAAGGGGAAGTGCCTCCACCGCGTCTGTCAACAACCGTCTCAGTCTGTGCAACACTTTGCAGCATCCACATGCACAATGTCAGTCCTCGTGCAAAGACAGAGCTCACTCTGCAGAATGATTGGTTTTATATCATGCTGTATTAGATCTCCAGTGCTCTTTATCTTCAAGGCCTTTCTGTGCTTCCCAGGGCCTCTCGGCTTAGAAGTTGCATCAAAAAGGACTTTGTATTGCTCTGACTGAATGAAGCGTGGGAAGGAGCCGTTCTCCATCAGGCTGTAGATTTTCCTCTGTGCAACAACAAAACATGATGGACTCGGTTGCTGGAGACTCTGGCTGATGATCTCTCTTGTGTAGAAATCTATGTTAACCTGCAGAGACGTGTTAAGCAATACACAGGTAAAATAACCGAACACCACTGTTCCAGTTTAGACATTTATTGTAGACACAGTATGTGCCGCCACATGCATCATTGCCACAATCAGAACATTACTATTTAAAACGCTGGCTGCTGTTTTAAAGGTGCAATATGTAGTTTTGGGGAATGCATTGTAATCAGAAGAGAAAGATCTTCACTGACTATGCCTAAAACCAAATAAATAAACTCTCTTTGTTTTTATGACTGAAAAAACAAACTGACCTTAAAGGACAACACAATTTCACACTGTTGTACTTTGTTTATATGTGGCGGACCCTGCCACCTTTCTAGCTTCAAACAGTGTTCTAGGACCTTATTTTCCTCTGGGAACAGCTTGTTTATTCAGTTATGGAAAAAATAAATATTACTGAGTCCGTCTTATCACCTCATATTTATTGTACATATTAAAAAAAGAGTTTGAATTTTTTCTCCAAAACTACATAGTGCCCCTAAAATGATTCAAGTCAGTAACTAATTTGACCTTTTTCTCAAAAAAAACAAAAAACAAAAAACATATGCACTCATTGTCACTTGTGCAATAAACACATACAGAATACTGATGTGCAAACTATGATTTCTTCATGCTAACCTTATATTTGGGTTTGAGCACATTTTGCTGCACAACAGAGTTTCTTTTTACCTGTTTAGGAGAGTCGGCCTCGACGAACTCCTCATAAATACTTGCTGCTTTCCGTGTCAGCTCCTCTTGACTGTCAAAGGATTTGAAGTGTTCACAGGCAAGCCAGAAGTCCAGATTTTCCTCGCAGAACTCTGATTTCAGAAATTCTCGAAATGCTAATCGTCCACCTTTCACACAAGCAAACATAACTTCATTATAAAGACAACAGGCACCGACCATGATATTAGTTTTGCATTGCTTGAAGTAGGAGGGAAATTACGTTTCTGGGAAAGCAGTGCCTCCAGAGATTCTCCCAGTAGGCTTGCTTCATTTGTTTCCTGTCTGCGGACGAAGGAAAAGGAAGATTTGTTAGCATTTTAAATAAAACATTAGACAGCACAATATTAATACGCAGCATGATTAAATAAAAAGAACACCTGCTGATTTTCTTCCATGGTAATGGACTCTGGATGAACTTATGTATTCGGGACTTCCATGCATTATGTCTACAAGAGAAGTTAACAGTAGATATATTAAAAAAGTCTGGCCATCCCAGTTGTGTTAAACATTGCATTGTGAACGAGACATGCTGTACTTACATTCTCTTTGTGTCCTGGAGGCCCAAAGATGTATTCGAGAGCCCATTCATCATTGATCTTGAGTTACACTACCTCCTTTGTGAATTATATATAATTCCACTATATCTCTCTGTAAGCACGATGCTCTGAAGCCCCTGAAAATTCTTCCATAGATTTCCCGGCAGGTTTCCAACCTCTCGGCCTCACCACTGGATCCCGACTGCCTCCTTTTACCGATGAGGGTCAAAGCCGGAGTGGAATCCGGCTGTGATGTCAAGACACCACGTTTCTCCCTGAGCTTGAGGGTCTCGGCACTTTTGCTCCCTCCCTTGTGTCTTGCTATCTTTAACCTCTGTTGACATACAGACTGATTGTTACATAATGACAAGAAGCCACATGAATGTTCAAAGTGCGTCAAACGTTGTGCTCTTCCTTAATTTATCACAACACCCATCACATTCTCCTCAGTTAAGTGCATTACGTTAGCTTTTGAACGTCATCCAGCCGCTTCGTTATTCAACTCACCATTCAAGTCTGTGCTATTCTTAGTCACAGGTCAACAAGTCACAAGTTTCTTTTGGCAGTTTGGCTTTTTGGTTGCTGTTCCGTCTGTGTGTCTTCACTCCACTACCACTGTTAGTTCTTCATTGTTTTTTTCTGAAAATGCTGTTTATTTCATGATGACACAAGAAATTAACAGTATTTAAGAAAAAACAAAAAAGCCACATGCCTATGTATAAAATCATATTTAACCAGTAAGTGTGTTTAAAGGCGCACTATGTAGAAATTTGAATCAGAAGAGAAAGATCTTTAGTGACTGATCTTTACTCTTTGTTTTCATGACTGATTAAACTGAATAAACAGACTGACCTTAAAGGACAACACAGTGTCATACTGTTTTACTTTGTTTATATGTGGCGGACCCTGCCACCTTTCTAGCTTCAAACAGTGTTCGGGGACCTTATTTTCCTCTGAGAACAGTTTGTTTATTCACTTATGGAAAAAATAAAGAAATATTTCTGAGTTTGTGTTACTACTTCATTAATAATGTAAAATTTTATAAATTCTGAGCTTGACTCTCTTCTCCAAAACTACATAGTAACCCTTTAAAATATACATATTTTTGTGTTTGAAACTGTCATTTTGAAGGTGATATTATTGTCACTTGGACGTTGGAAGCTGAGATATGGTGAAAGCTGTTTTCTAGAAGGGACAATTCAATATCAGCTGAAGTAACTTTAGTCTAATTGGTATTTGGTAAGGTTCAAAGGCCCAATCTGTAAAGTTTGACCACTTAAAGACAGGTACAGTGTGTTTAAACATACAGTATAATTGGAGTATGTTTAAAATATTCCTTACAAGCTGTTTGCATAAAGTAAAACAAACAGAGATTTGAGCTGCTGATAGCATTAACAGAGGTCTGAATAGGCTTAATTATGGATATTATATTTCAGTGCACACTCTCTTTGGGGCAAGAGCAATTACTCTCGGATAAATCACTTCAGTTACTTTCTCCCCACTCAGATAAGTGCCTCTTTAGAATTTAAAGAGTAGCAGCACTTTAGCAGATAAGCAAACATTGGCCGAGACCATCAGCAGCACAAGGTCACAAAATGAAGACGGACACTCAACAAGAAATTCAGTTAATTTGGAGTTCAGATGGAATAAGACCAGAAAAACAGATTATAAACTGAGAATATTCTGCATATTGAGATCTTATAATTAAGATTTCCCAGTTATAAATAGCCTAGTTTAGGGAGAAAAGATATGATGGGTGTGAATATGCAGATTAGAAGGAGCTAAATCAACCTGTTTCTCTTCTTTTCCTACATATTCAAAGGGGCTCTGTGGAACTTCTGTTTTGTGCTGGAAGCTGGCCGTTTACTTTAGCAGACTCCATTTCTAATCTAATGTTAGCTACTGTGGCTATCTGCTATCTGCTACAATCTGCTCACATATGGCTTATAAATGGCTCCTTGTTAGATTGAGCTTCTTAAATGTATTTATCTGATGTGTTAAGTACGGTACTACATGTGTTGAAGGATGCAAAGGTGGAGGGGATGGGTATGGAGAAGGAGGACACACAAGTCTTTCTTTGATTCCTTTGGCAATGCTAAAAGTCTACAGCTAGCAACTAATTTTGGCGCAGTGCTGTTTTGAGGTAACATCAGATGCAGTGGTGGACCCAAAAAAATAAATAAAAAGGACACCGCATGTATGCGTCAGGGCATGTGATATATTGTTCGAAAGGTAAGGGGACCAACACTGTCATTAGCTACATTGTCTCAGAACAATAAATGTCTATACAAAATTGAACTGTAGCAACCAGCCAAAGACAAGATTTCCATCCGTACAGCCACACGACCAGCAGGGCTGAAAATGTTTTGGTCACAAGTGAAGAAAACTGAAAAACTGCAATTTGAACTGTTAGGTAACGCCACAGCTCAGTGTTAGAGTCTGAAAGGAATTATTGTGCTGTCCTTTTTCTGGCTCTTTATCAAAAACATATTAAGGCTCATCCGTCGTTTTTCTCGGACATCTTTAGTGTGATCAAAATGTACGCGTGGTATGACTGTTCTTTTAATAGACTCTGAGAGTTAAAAATAAAACACAATCAGCATATGAACGTGGGCTTTGCAATGACTGGTATGTGAGCTGTTGAACACAACACCATTGTGAGTGAGATGTTATCACACAAACCAAACAAAACCGGTCTGGACGAGACTGAACTTGAACTTACCACTGAAACTTGAACTTGAAGAATTTGCGTGTGATTTATGGGAAAAGGTTTCGCTCTGTGGAAAAGGAAGTAGCAGTGAGAGTGGCTTCACAGCCATCCAAAAGTCAGCTGTAAAGGTTTTATAACCTGAAGCTTGAATGCTAGAAAAAGTGCAGGTTGACACAATTAACCCCATGTTCTTTGAGTATGCCTTTATCTTAAGCAGTATAACTGATCCTGCAATTAACAACAAAACAATGCCCTCATTAAGTTGTAATATTCCTCAGAAAACTTTAATCCTTTAGATTAACAGCAGTGGCCATTAGAACAAATTCAGCCCTGTTGCCATATTGAAATTTTTGATTTTTTTGGGATTGAGATTTCTGCAATCCACATCCAATAAGAAATTACATGAACGATATCAACATTCACATTCAAATATCAATGTATGTGAGCTGACTTTCCTGTCAGGAGGCAGAGGGGATGGTGGTGGCATGCCAGGGCAAGATGTTTGAGACGGTATTTAACATTTGTAAGTGTGAAACTGACTGGATATTCTGAACCAGACGTCGAGACACTATCCAGCCATGTTTGTGACGACAGAACCAGGTCAGCCAAGACATGATCTCAACTCAAACAAGTGGATTTTGTGCTAAAAACCTAGCCAGATAGCGAAGCATTGTCTTAACATAATCCTAAAGAAATGTAGAGTTTCAACATGTTCATGGTTTGCATAACTGTACATTGCCAACATTTTTTTGTTTGTTTTTTCATTTGGGTTGAGCAAATCAGTAAAATTCTCCTGTCCAATGCAATCAGCAACTCACAAACTCAGTGTTGGGGCCTACATTGTATATGTATAATTAGCTATGCTGACTGTAAAATATTGCTAGTAAACACACTTTTGAAGTTACAACTACAGTTGTGATTTTATTCCTTTTTCGGTATGGATTATTTCTGGAGGCCTGAATATAAATATATGGCTATTAATGAATGACAAACAAAGAAAAACAAAGAAAACAGTCGAGCACAAAACAAAGAAACATTTTGTGAAGCAGAAATGCTTATTTTGAGTCCTATAGAAGCCCAATCAAAACATTGCGTTGTGTTACGTTAGGTTACGTTAAGTTATGCTATGCTATGCTACGCTACATTACGGTCAAGGTTTGGTTAGGTATAGGCACAAAACATACTTGGTTATGCAAATAAATAAATAAATATGCATTGTATGTAATTTCTGGTGCCAGGGGGCTCTCAAACAAAACAACACAAAGAGTGTGGGATCATGGGAGCTGTGGTCTTTTGTCAAACTACCACCATTACTGATGAAAATCCATAAATGTTGTTTGAAAGCATAGACGCTATATATTATATCTTGAAGAGATGCCAGCTCATCTCATAATTACAATTTGTGCAAAATCAGCAAATCAAGAAAGAGACCATTACAGAATGTTATGCATGCAGTTCATCCCCATTCAGTTACATTACTGCAGTGCACTCCTCTCTGCTTTTCTGCCTCACACAACAGAACCCTTCATAAACTTCATCTGACTCTAAAATGTGAATTAATCTATTCAGCATGAATTAAAAGCATTGCTGTTATATAAGCTGATACGACTTTGTAGGTCACATGATTCACTATTAAGGTCATTGCTGAGGAAGTAGTGTAAACACAGGCAGGGAAGCAAAACAGAATATCTAGGTCTGCTTTTGCATGAGCGTCACACCATTACCTACATAAAAACCCAATGTGATCACACTAATTCAGGCCACAGAGAACAAGAATATGCACGCACCTGTTACTTTCTGATGTATGAATAAAACTCATCAGAGTGGGTCATTGTCATCTTTGATCATTGTCATCATCATTTCAAGCTTTTAGCGTCTACGTGACTCGCACAAATTATTTAGTCAAATCTTGCAGCATATAAAACTATGTTGTTGTAAATTAAGAAGTTATACAACCCCTATTATACCGTGGATCTAAATATGGAGCCTAGATTTGCATGGCTGTAGTCAGTCGAGTATACTTTAGATCAGTTTTTACAGCTCTGGCAACCAAATACAAGGTTGAAAAAAGTTTTATAACTTTCCGTCTGCATTTCACATCAGGCCAGTGTAGTGGCTAAGTGGTTAAAAGGTGGTTGCATCGTTGGGTTTAACATGTTTAAATGATTGCTTACATGTCAACGGGGTTTTCCCTTGTGTGCTCTAGCTTCCATTCACAGTCTGAATACCTGCAGGTCGGGTGGGCTAGAATAGATTTGCTAGATTTAAGACCTAACCCTAACCCTGATACTAAATTTTGCCATGTGGGTAGAGGCAGTGAGAAAAATACTTGTTACTAACCCTGTATATACAGATGAGGTTTGACATTTGAATGCTGGCATGTGGTATATAGTCAGTCCTGCTTTCAGCTTAAACTGCAAGTTAAAATATGGACAGTGCACTCTTGGTTTTTGGCCATGTTTGCAGCATGACTCGCGGATGGCAATGATGGCCGGTCCACCACTTCGGTCCAGACCGAATTTCCAACTAACTTAGTGATCATCTTTAATGATTTACTGCACATTGGCAATTTTGGCTTTTAAATATCTTGACAGCTTATGTATGGATTGTTCTGAAAATTGTAAAAGACATTCATTCCCCCTGTATTGTTTTGTGCCGATATTCTTGTCGCTGTCAGGATGAATTGTAATAACTTTCAGGATTTCCTGACCTTTTCTCATTTAGTGCCAACATCAGTACTTGGTTTAACATCGAATATCTGCAAAACTAATAGCACTCCCATCAGCCTCAGTGGCACTTTGTGTTTATTGTTAATTAGCAAATGTTCCTAATGCATGCTAACATGCTGAATTAAGATGGTGAGTATAGTAGACATACTAAACATCAGTTAGCACAGCCATTGTGAGCATATTAGCATGCTGGTGTTAGCGTTTAGCTGGAAGCACTGCAGTGAAGTACAGTTCAGAGAGAATTCATCTGACCCCTCAAGAGGTTGCCTGTTTGTTATATATATACATTTAATATGAGGTACTTCAAGATTTTTGACATTCAGCTGGTTGACTTTCACTTTTACCAGTCATATCATTTTACCAGTCAAGTCATATTTTAGCACCATATCTTCACTTTTATATAAGTATGACTTTGGGTACTTTTTACAACACTACCCAACTGTTGTTGTGTTTGGTAAGTGCTGTAATTTGTCTAAATGCTAACAATTAAACCGTTGATGATCTCATTGTGATGTAATTGGTTATATCACTGACAGATTTTTTTTTAAAACCTCATGTTTGACTGAAATAGATTTTTATCTGGGCAAAAAATTTCCACATTGGAACATTTTTTTTAACAGCCACTGAAATAGACCTGAAACAAAGCCTCCTTTGTTAAACCGGTCGAGCAGCATCACACAGTAATCCAGTGACCTCCTGTATACAGAACCATGTAGTTACAAAAGGATGACTTCTGTCTTGTGACACACATCATGGCAAAACCTATGGCTTTCAGAGGTGAATTTCAGTGTGTGAATGTCTGAATGACTGAGTGGCTAGCTGTCTTTTACATCAATGGACCGTATATGTGTCATGGATTGCGTGACAACTTGAACATCCTGTCTCTCAGATGTGACCTCGATTTTTGTTGGTCTTACAGCATCTCGTAGTCATATGACTAATCAGTCGCCGGATCATTGTGTAACTAATAAACAGAGATGTGCAAATAAGGAAATAATGACCAGACAGGCAGTTGCCACAAATGTCAGTTTTAATACCTCAGCAGCATCTGAGTAAAGAAACAACTAACGACCTGTGTGAGAAATAAGAAGCTGAACTTACTGTGGTTCCCTTATACTGACAATTTATTTTCTATTATTGTCCAAAAGTACAGAAGACTTTCAGCGGCATTTTGACATATGTAAGTGAATCTGCTTGTGTGTGTCTGTGTGTGCTTGTGCAAACACAAGGACACAGGAGTGAGATTAAAAGAGGATGTGGTTGAGCTGTTGGATCTTAACACTTCTCCCCAATTTCTGTAACCTTTAACAGACAGATACCTGATGGGTTCCCACAGAAAAACTTCCTCTTTGGGGTTTTTCTGTGATATGCGTGTACTTTCAGTTTTAAACCCCTTTGCCTGCTTGAGAACAGTTTTTGAGGGTGATGTCTGATTGCTACACTGATAATTGGAAGATTGTAAAAACCAAAGGCTGAATGAATGGTGGGAAGGGCTCGAAACACATTCAAAAGCATGAAAGGCCGATGACACATGAAGGCTGATGTAAGAACAGATGCTGCGTAGGTGGGAGTGTTATTAGTGTAGGTCTCTCTGCGGTGCCAGTTGTTAACCCTTAAAAACCTCGCTGATCTCCATTAAAACCTGATGCTGGGCAGCCAGACGAAGTTTAAACCCACGGACTGGTTTCTCTTTCTTATTTTAAATTCTGGTGGTTACCACAAAGTTGCCAAAGACATCAAATGTGCAGGGCTGAACTGAAATGTGCTTAAGCTGATGTACAAGATATCTTGAATCTTTCAACATGACTGAATGGAACATGAATGGACTCAATGTGTCACTCTGTGCTAACACCTCATACTGTTGCTTCAATGAAATACAGGATTCATTTCACTCTTTCTGAGAGTTAGATGAGACAATTTGTACCCCACTTTGATATACCATATATGGTATGACCAGCGGCTGGTTAGCTTAGCTCAGTTTAGCACATAGGCCTACACTGGAAACAAAGGGAAGCAGCCAGCCTGTCTCTGTTCAAACATATTCTATTTGTGTATGCTTTCAGCAAATTATATTTAATGTGTTAATTTGTGAGCTTTTGAAGTGCTGGTAAATGGATTTTGTCACCTCTGTACACAAATAGGCTAGCTGTTTCCAGCATTTATGCTTAGCTAAACTGACTTCATGCTCAGTGTACAGATAGGAGAGCGATAATGTTCTCATCTAATTCTCAGCAAGAAAACTAAGAAGCATTTTTCCCTAAATTATTTGAGAAGAAATTATTTCTTTAAAGGTGCACTATGTAATTTTGGGGAAGAAATTGTAAACAGAAGAGAAAAATCTTCATTGACTGAATGTTTTAATCTAAATAAATAAACAAACTGACCTTAAAGGACAACACAATTTCATACTGTTTTACTTTGTTTATATGTGGCGGACCCTGCCACCTTTCTAGCTTCAAACAGGGTTCTGGGACCTTATGTTCCTCTGAGAACAGCTTGTTTATTCACTTATGAAGAAAATAAATATTTTTGAGTTGGTATTTCACCTCATTAATATTGTAAATATTAAAATTCTGAGTTTGAATAACTACACAGTGCCCCCTTAAGTACAATTTGGAATGTATAAACATAACAAGGACACGTAGCTTCAGAAATGTGAGTCACTGTACACTGTTCATTATTTCAAGAGCATGACTAGGTATTCATGCTGAACTGTGCTGCTGTAGACACTTCTAAACTCACCATAACCACAAGCCAGTAAACACTGTAACTGTGAGTAAATATGTGAATGAATGAGGAATGAACAAATGAATGAATGAATGAATTGGTGACTAAGTCAGGATTCTCAGGTTGATGTGTATTGAATGACTGATAGGAACCTGACTTTGTTGTGACTTTCCGTCTATCTAACAACACATCTCACTCTACGGTTAAAATAATTAGTTTAGAGATAGAGATATCATGCAAATATAATATTTTATTAAATATGTACAGATCCATCTAAATATACAGATTCACAACATTTTCACTTGCATTTTCAGCTGTAGGGTGCATTTCAACGTACAGTATAGCTTATAACAGATTATGATAGTTGTAACACATCAGTTATTCCACTGTGTCAGTAACTTTTAAATGCAAAATGCTGCGCATGAAAATCCACAGCTGGAGAGCATCTACTTTTCTACTGCTTTAGTGAGATAACAATAACCCAGTGCGCAGATATAGCGATCAGCCCGTGCTGAGTGGAAGCTGTTGTTTGCACCACATACACTTCCTGCTGTCTCTAACAGAAAGTCCCCAGCATTTTCACAGCACAAACGTAGCATCCCTGGAAAGTCTTTTGCTTTAGCAGCTATTACAGCATTGACTCATGTACTACTGTAGCCATTCTTGGCCTTGACCCGTATCCTTTTACAATACATCAGCTGGTTTTTAGCAAACCCTCTTCAGCTTTTTTACAACTGAGCTGCCTTCTCTAGTACACAGTCCAAGGTGGCCATGGCCAACTGTAAAGCACATCTTCTCCAACTCCAGGAAATGTTTTTGGTTACTTGTAGCATTAAGGAATCGCCACCTGTGGTCCCAGGACGAGCAAACAGGCAACACAGCTTCTCTCAGGTAGTACAGCATTGGGCTCAGCTTCCCAGTCCAAAGTCTACAAACATGAAGTCTCTGGCATCTAGTTTCTTTACATCTTCACTGATTCTGACGTGGAGTCAAGTAGAGCCTGATAGATGTCGGACCTGAGGAAACGTGGGTAAGAGTCCTTCTCCATCAGGTTGTAGACGATCCTCTGGGCATCATCGAAGCACACTGTGGTGGGCGTCTTAATGTTGCGTCTGATCAAGTCTCTGGTCTTGTGATCAATGTTGATCTGGAAGCAGAGGAGAGAGAAATGAGCACGGACAGAAATGCTAAACTCATGGCAGTATCTGTCTGCATTAAGAGACCTCTGCACATACCTCTCTCGCAGCCTCTGCTTGAATGTAGCGTTTGAAGATTTTTTTGGCCCTGGCTGACATCCTGAAAGAAGACTTGATCTTCTTATAGTCCTCACACACCAGCCAAAACTCAATGTTCTCGTCGCTGAACTCTGACTTCAAGAAGGCCTGGAAGATCTTCATGCCGTCTGAACAGATAGGAGAAATCAACAACAGTTAGCCAACGTCGAGTATGAATACCGACTATGAAACTCGACTGTGGGAATAATTAACTTACATTTGGATGTTAGAAGCCTCTCCAACGATTGGGACCACTGGGACATCTCCTCGAAACAAAGTCTGCAGAAGAGAGGTGCGGTGTCACTCACATATGCAATGAGCACGTCAACAGTTTAGCAGTTTGGTTTCCAGCAGAGAGGTTTTCTTCACTTACCCGTCGGTGTTAGGGGCTTGAGACGATCTAAGCTGACACTTCAGGTTTCCTTCCCTGGTCAACCAAACAAAACACAACCCAATGAGGCTTATTTCACCGACATGTTCGTCTTATACTAAAAGGTTGATCAGCATAACACAAAAAAGTGGATCCAGCACATCCATCATAATAAAATATTCACCTTTCTTTCCCCCTCTTCTTGTTGTCAGTGTCCATGTTGAGTTGCTGTAGCTCTCTCGGCGGTGATGTGACCAGACTTGGCATGGCAACGATGCTGTGTAAATGTGTGACTCCGTGTTGTGTTGCTCTTGGGAGATCTGCCACTGTGTCTGTCGGATGAACCCGCTCAGCGTCAGCCTATATATGTACAGCACAACTCCTGAACGGGGTTGGTGAGCAGCGTCACAACATCATTCTGAGCTAACCACAGAAAAAGAGGAAGTTTGGTTTGACGCAAAAGGCGCGCGCACTGCCACCATAGCTGTCTTTGTGTGCTGAGAGGTGCAATCATTAATTGTTTGGTTCAAAATGTAGGGATGCAAATGGGCCAGTGGAACATTCTACAGCAGATAGGCAAATGATTTAGTCCATGTTCCAGTCTGCCCGAGAACCACTGCCAGTTTTTATGTCTTTGTAAACATGTTATTAACTAAATGTTGAGGCTGTTTCATCATCATTCACTCAGTGCAATTCAATTTTAACACGTAAAAATACCCTGTTAAGCTTTACGGAGCACTTGTATCAGATAGTAAAGATATTTTTTAAAGACTTTTCATAAGAGCTTGCAGTGAGGAAGCAGTAGTATCCTGACAATAGCATCTGTTCCTCTCATGATATCATGTTTTCTTTGAAATGAGACTGTGTTACTTTAGGCTAAGCAACAAAATGCATCCTCACTCAATTGAACATTCAGGGGGTTTCAGCCTTACTTGGCCTGCTATAAACCAAGTGCCAGGCTTTGAAGTCAGTTATCGTAGTGGCCAAATTGTGTCATTACATCGTCACTTGATGCACTGCACCCCCAAAGAGAATTTTTCCCATAAGCTTACATTGTGTTTTTGTAGCTTCACAAACCTCTGCAAAATGACTTGTTTCACTGTCATAATCTGAGCCATTCGGTCTCAGGAAGTTAGCTGGCTTGGTTGGTGGAGGGCTCTTGTGGGCACGCTGTATGGGCCGCACAACGCGGAAGATCCAGATATTTTCATACCTGGGAAGTCGAGCATTTTTTCTGTCTTCAAAAGGCCACTGATGTGTCATCCTTGCTATAGACCATATTTACATGGTGGCCATTTTCCTCAGACATCGTGCTAAGTTTTTAGTTAATAGTAATTAATAATTACTTCCGTTAGAGAACAACTAATATAGCATTCAACCACTTCCTAGCTAACCTCACTATATGTTAGTGTCCTGATTGTTAAGCATTAGCCAAGTGAGAGAACGCATTCAAACACAACATCAAAATGTTGAACGGTTCTTCTTGACTGAGTCACTTGGTTCACTTTAGTTCACTAGACATATTAACTATTTGTGTTAAATGTAAAGCATGATACAAGATATTTCTTTATTTATGAATAAAACATATATTTTTGTTTTCTACTGATGTAGGTGCGAACCTGAACCTGTGTAGAAGACAAATTGTTGCTGTACAGTATTTTTAATTTTATTTTTATTTTTTTAATTTATTGCTGCAGTAATGGCATCTGAGTTTCTAAACATAATTGTTTCCTTTAACTTGTCTGTGATCTCACCCACTCTGTGGTGACACACTCTTGACTTGGTGTTGTCATATGAGGACAACGAGCATGCACTTCTCAGATGCTTGTATTTCTGGCCTCTCTTGTGTCTTGTTTTGCTTCCGACAGAAACATAGCCTCAGACAACACGACCACAACACAAGTTGAGATTGCTCTGGGTCAGTTTGAAGCTCCTCTTTCTGCTAATGACTTGTTACGTAACTTTAATAATGTCTTTCTTTCCAATTTGTAGCTTCTTGCTGTTATTTGATCGTTGACAGTGGTGTCGCGACAGGAAATACACGGGGGAAACAGAGAGGGGGATGACATGAAACTAAAGTCTCCCACCAGAGTCAAAGCAGGGACACTGTGGTTACTAGGTGTAACATTATGCCAGCCAAGCTTTTCCATTGTAGACAGCATTGAAGCTTGTGGACACAGAAAGTATGATACCATCTAAAAAAAAATCAAAAAGAAAAATCCCCCCAAAAAATCTGTGGCTTAAAGCACAGATGTGATACCAAGAAATCCTTTTGTTGTTATCAAGAAATCTTTTTGTTGTTATCAAGAAATCTTTTAACGGAGGTTAAAGGATGTAGAGCTAATCAATTTGTCAACATAACTGAGTAAAACTGCTAACACTGTCAGTTCTTCCTCAGCTGTGTCACTGAAGATCCCCCTTGTTCTCACAGTCACTGCCCTTAGAGAGATAATAAGGTTTGTTTTATTTGACTGTTTTAGTCACTTCCTGTTTCAACGTCAACAGGAAGTTGTGACAAAACCAAAGTTTTGTCATCTGGACATTCCTCTTGAGTTTTTGAAAGAGAACAATATCCAACGTTTGCTTCATTAGGTTCATTGGTGTGTTTCCTTTACTTTCCCTCTCTGCTCTATAGTTACTGTAAGTGCTAATGATGTAAGCAATGTGACGTTGATCAGAACTTTTTTGGAGGAAACTGCTGCAGGTCACATTGAGTTTATAATGACAAAAACATTCAGTCAGGTTTTACAGCACACAGGAGCTGAGCTGTCCTTACTTATCTGCTTTCACAATCCTGTTGGTACAAAAAATATCCATCCCAAAGCTGCTCCAGGGAATCCTTCAGAATTCTTTACTTGGATTCCTGATAAAATGTGTTGCATTGTATGTGGACCTGATCACACCTTACGCTTGCTTCACGATGCTGTTTACCCTTAAATATGGGCGATGCATATATGTATGATTAACTTAAAGTGGAAACAGACAACCTCCTCCTCCTTGTTTTTCTAATTGGTATCGTTATTGGCGGCTGTCACAAGTTATATTGTTTATTTTTGTTTTCCTCAGAGTAGCACCTTCCAACAGCACAGGACACACCATGAGTGTATTCATTCATTCAGTCTATAATGGAGACGTGAAAGCAGATGGAAATGGTGCCAGGCTGCCAGCCTGACTGGGTCACCCTCATTCTCCTGGGAGATTTTGTGCCCAGCAGACATAATTGTATGGAGAAAGAGAGGGTTATAGGAACCAATCTAAACATTGATGGTCTCTCACTTCTATAGCTATTACATTGCACAATCAACTTTTACTCCATGATACGTGAAAGCAAAAAAAATAATAAAAAAAATAGTCTCTATTGCCAGTTTAAGCTACGAGGGGAATTTCAAACATTTCCGACACCGGCACCCCCAGGTGGTAGTTTGAGAAAAACGGTGTGGCAGTTAGAAATGGGCACCAATTTCATTACCGAATATTCAAAAGCTTGTGCAAGTTCTTGAATGTCTTCAAGGACCTATAAGGAAGGGACATTACATCATCGAATTTAGTAGCGGTGCCAGAGTTTGGTGCCAGTTCTGGAAGACTCTGAAAGAACACGCAGCAGGGAATAGGAAAATGAGTGTTTGCTTCCAAATGTGTGCACCAATGCTAAATCTGATGTCCCTTCCCTCTCTTATAAATTCCTTGGTCCTCTTGTGTGATGCAGAATGCTTGAAGTGCCATATTTCTGTCAACAACCTTAAATTTGTTACCCAGTCATGTCCATATCTGGAGTTGGTAAACCTTCTTTCAGCTTGTGAAAAGTTGAAATTCAAACAAGAGTGTTCATCCCTGAAAATTATCAGGAAACTTTCACATATGCGTTTCTCCCTTCTCTCATGTGGATTCATTGACTGTAATTCTCCCTTGTCAGACAGTTGTTAAGGTTTTTAAGGTGCATTAAAATGATTCCAACTCTTGCATTGCTTCACCAGTTACCTGCAAATCTTCTGACCAATTTGAAGGTTTTACTGTATAACTTTGAAGCAGATACAAGTCTGGCTCCATACTCAGGGGCAAAGGCGATGAAGCCTTAACTATCAGTATCCCCGACTCTGGAATGAGACTAGCACTTTAAGGGAATGATCATGAAATGGCAGTGAAATCAAGATTTCAGTCTGAACTAAAATAATGGAGCAATGACACTGCCATCCTTAGAGCTAAAAACTCACCTGTGGAGATGAATCCTGAGACATCTGTGAAACCCAGTTTCAGTTGCATGCAGAGAAACTTCTGCCCTTTAGCGAGTTAATTTGAACACAGCCTCCTAGTGTTAAACTTTACACAGACATTCTGCACAGTGAAGCTCAAACAGAAAATAGAAGTGACAAAAACCACAATTTTGAGTGAGTGGGGGTTTCCAGACTTGATCCTTATTCATTTGATTGACCTTGCAGCCATTGCATTGCACTGTTTTGCTTTTGTTATTGCAAGTATATAATTACAAGTAAAACTTCTGGTATGAAAATAATACACTGTGAACAAACAGCAGGTTTTCATAGTAAATTCTCACAGTAAACTACTGTAATTATGCTTTTGTAGTGCATGACGGGTAATTATTTGGAATATTACATTAAGCTGCTGTGAATTAGAATTTTAGTGGCATTCTGAAGCGACCATCAACTGATTGAAAATGGTACATTACAAGGAAATACTGTAATTAGGGTTCAGCACCATGCAGTAATTTAGCAATGAAATATAGTAGTTTTACAACAAGGTACACATGCTGACGTGCTAAAGGGCTAACAACATGCTAACAGGCTAACAACAGGCTTACATGCTAACAGGCCAAGGTTGGACAAGTGGTCTTACAAGTCACTTATGCTAACAGTCTGACAGGCTAATATGCTAGCAAGCAATATGGTTGGGTTAAGTCCACCACTGCACATAGCATTCACAGTGATGAATGCCTGTAATATCTCAAGCAAGTTTCCAGTAAAAAGGATTTTCATTACTGTAATTATATACCGGATATTGTTCGGTTAACAAGCTGAGGCCTGACAAATGTAGTGACACATAGTATTGCAGTCAACTCAATGACTTCGAAGCAGAGGTTACTGTTTTGTCACACTCTGTTTGTTTTCTTGACAGGAAACGCTTGGTGTGAGAAGGCAGCCGCTGATACCTTGCTGTGGTGACATATACTGTTATCTCAACATTTTCTTTATCGGTGGAAACACCCGTCTGTGGATTTCCTCCATCAACTGTTGACACTCTGAGGATTATAACTTTTTCTTTCAATTCCTTTCGCTTTAATGCCGCCCTCGTTTCTTGTAAGCAATACCGACTGCACTTAAGCTTGAATACACGTTGCAATGCGGCATAACAGCGAGTGCAGGTTCAACATGTGGTTAATCATAGTTTTTATTTATTTATTTATTTATTTATTAATTAATTTATTTATGTTTTTACAGTACCTAACGAACTTAGCCCTTCTCCCACTTAGAGGTGGCCTGAGCTACCAGAGTCTAAACTAGAGGAAGTTGTGGTGAGCAGTCTGCACAGCGCCGAGTGTTATACAACGCTCCTCAAAATAAATCCCCACGTGCATTAAATGCCACCGACACACAGAACAAAATGTTCGTCTGACGCCCAGCAGTGACATGAAGAAACTAAGCTATGCCTACTTCCACTTTCCAAACTCCCAAAAAAAACACCAGTCAACAATCATGTTCAGGTTGTATGTGCAAAAGGAGAACAACATAGCTTTCATGAGTAATTTAAATCCTACATGCTATCATCTGACCTAGAAGCTGGTTGCGTAGGAACCCTGTGCTCTTCTGCATTTGCATACTTTTTACATAGACGATTATATAAGATAGTAAAATTCACCATGATCTTACCAGAAATGACAAGCAAAATACCTACACTATGTGCATTGTTAGAGATTTTTCCATTACACAAGATTCAAAGTTGGGGTTTGAATCCCCTCAGTTATCATGTTCAACCAACTTGGCAACATGCAACCATCTGAGGTGCCACCGAAAGTACACCACCACCCTGAGTCTGGCATTTCAGACGGAGTTGATTAAGTCACTTCCTCTCCACATTGTATTTAACGCGCCAACTTCTTCCAACTGCAGCTGAGACGTTGGAGAATTACACCACACGAAAGTCAGAGGAAGTGTGAGGCATTTCTTCTTGCTGGGTTAGTCGTGTCTTCTTGTTTACTGGATGACGTCCCTTGAAGGCCTCTGTTGCCATCTGGTGTATCTTTTGACCACTCGCCATGTTACAGTCTGACAGCAAAAAAGCTGATTTGCATTGCATTCGAAAGGACCACACCCAAATGCAATTCAACCCACAGTCTTTAGTTTTTGTCAAAAAACTACAACATAAATGGACGAAGAAACAGTTGATAGAACACAAAACTGAGACAGACGTTTTAACAATACAGTCACATTTTTATTTGCATGTGAAAGTTGAATTTCTCAGAGACTAAGGATGTATATTTGCATAATCAATTAGATAAAGTGTTGATAATACTTTACAATAGAATAAATCCTTTTTATTATGAACTTCATGGGATGGAGGAGGGAGAATAGATAATCATAAATGAATTATGTGCACAATCTCTTTAAAGACCTCTTTTTTTTTATCTTAACATAATTAAAGAGATGAAGTATAATACAAGCCCGTCTACTGGATCACACAGGTTGAGAAAAAGCTATTTCTGCTACACTTAAGAATCTGAATTGTATGGTATGAAACCCGTTATCCACACTGAAATCAAAGAGCGCTACAGTAGATCAGAGTCGGGGGAGAAGATTTTCGTGAGAGGCTGCCAGTTTTAAAACAGTCACCTTGAATCAGTTCTCCTCAGGAGTCCCTGATAGATGTCAGATTTTAGGAAGCGCGGGTAGCAATCCCTGGCCATCAGACTGTAGATGAGCTTCTGTGCTGTATCAAACGAAGTCAGGGTCGGCTGGGAGATGTTCTTTGTTATGTTTTCTCTGGTACCGCAATCTATGTTGATCTGGAATCAAACAATATTGCCCAGGGGCGTTTTACGACAGCTCTTTTCATCATCATTCACTGTAATTTTCTGGGGAGGAATTGCGCTTAACATATAGTTCAGGAGTTTTACCACCATAGAATGCAAAAATACACAGTTATACAGCAGCCACCTCATCTCTATAGGCCCTCTATATTCAAATTACAATAAAAGTGCTGCGACCTTTATAATAACCATCATTAAAGGTGCACTATGTAGTTTTGGGGAAGAAATTTCAATCAGAGGAGAAAGCCAAAACAAACTGTGTTCACTTACATGACTGAATAAACTGAATAAACAAACTGACAACACAGTTTCATTCTGTTTTACTATGTTTATATGTGGCGGACCCTGCCACCTTTCTAGCTTCAAACAGTGTTCTGGGACCTTATTTTCCTCTGAGAACAGCTTGTTCATTCACTAATAGAAACAAATATATTTCTGAGTTTGTATTATTAACTCATCAATATTTTAAATATTGAGTATGTATGAACTTCTTCCAAAACTAATAAATGGTATATTCATAGTTAAGTTAACTTTAGTTAATAGTTATTTCATTGCTAACATGAATGAAATACTAATAAATAAACCATTTATTAAGCAATTGTTAATTGTTAAGTCACATCTATTGTTTATATTACTTTGTAAATGGTTCATCTTCATCTATAAATATTGGTTGGAACTTTATAAACCTTTACAATTGCTTGATAAATGGTTTATAAAACACTTTGTTGTTTGTTAAGAGTGAACAATTTATGAATGATATCCATTATATGGTGTAATCGTTTTTTTTGTTTTCTTTTTACCTGTTTGGGCGCTTCTGTTTGGACAAACTCTGAGTAGATCCTGTTGGCAGAGGAGATCATCTCTGGGACCGTCTTGGTTTTTTTGTACTCCTCACAGGCGATCCAAAACAGTATGTTCTCCTCACTGTACTCGGACTTCAGGAACTCCCGGAAAGCTATCTGTCCGGCTGGAAATCACAGAGGACAGTAAGTGGGTTAGTGCACAGTATATATACAGTCAACTAGTGTATGTAGGATCAGAAGAGACTCTCACCTTTACAACTGAGGACCTTGTCCACAGACTCGCTCCAGGTCTCAACATCCTCCAGTGGATCCTTGGGGAAGCAACACAATCTACCCTTGAAAAGAGCATCAAGATCTATCACTAGCCCAGTTATCTGTGAACTCCACCTGCAAACCGCACTCACTGCCAAATTATCAACCATTCACAGTATGTGATATGTTTCAAGATGACTTGTAAACATTCAATTTAACGCATTGAGCACTTGAAAGCAACCTCCCATCACTACAATCCCCTTCAGAAACAAAGGCACAGCGCATGGTGAGACTTACAGTGAGTGAAAACCTCCTTGGCATTTTCCACATGGCTGCTGTAAGATGTTGCCTGCTGAAAATGGTAAAGGCCCAATAAACAAATATTCAGTAACTCACTTTATCGCCATCTCCTCGTCCTCTACGAAGGGAGACAGAGATAAGATCCTGCCAGACTGAAGAGGGGGTTGCGATTGTTTGGAAATAAAGGAGTCAAGTGACTGAACAAATCTAAATGACCCCCACCCAACATGAATGGAATATATGGAAATCTGTATGCAAAGTGTTGTCGTTGGGAGAGACGGGGCATCCTTCCATGTCTGTCGCACCTTGAGGAGAAACGAACTGGGCTGTGATTTAAGCTGACCGCACCTCCCTCCAAAGCAGTGATTATCATTAACATGAGTGTGACAATATGGGAGATGGTTCAGGATTAAATAAACTAATTAAGATTACCTTCACCAATAAATTTGAGACTGTTGAAGGCCTCACTTTTTCACCACTAAGTAAGAACTACAGTGTAGTTTCTTTATGGTTGTAATCATGTATTATTATTATATTATGGTGACATCATGGCTATTGTGGTAGTGGTCAAATTCAGTATAAGATTTGACCATTGAGCGATGGTCAGGAAGCTCCGGGAGAGATCCTGACCATAAACAAATAGCCTTAAACAAATTCACTATGGAGTAAAAAAGGGTTTGTCATCCTACCATTTGCATACCTGCAGTGTTCTTCATACATCAAGATGACAAAAAGAATAAACAAGCACTGATTTATTAATATGCCTCATACGACACGTTCAAATGATGTAGGTGATCACTGGCTCTTGAAACAAAAAGGTCGTGATTTGGATTTTTCAAACTCTGGTAAAGTAAACATCTTATAAAATGACAACCTGATGCTCTGCTGCTCGTGAGGCTGTACTCTTTTCATTATACCAGCCAACTCAATAGGCTGTGTGACCATGAAGTAAGCTGAGGGTTAACAAATACTGTACACTTACGATATGACACCACATCTAGCAAATGTTCTGATGAAATGAGGTGCCCTTGTTTGTTTGACGTTCGGACACTGTATAATTAGTGGGATGAAATGGACCTTTCAGAAAAGTCTGAGTTGTTTCAGTTATAATTGTCTTAGATGCTGGCATACAGTAAACGCTATTTACAAGTTGGTAACACTTGACAATAAGGTACACAAAATGTGAGTAGTTACTGAAGAACAGACGGGGAGATACTGCATTGATGAATCATTAAGTAATGAGGACTTCATAAATAACTGTGAATTGACATGCTGATCACTTTCTTCATTTGCTGGTCTTGTTTGACTGTCAACCAGCTGCTGAACTAGTGACGACTTTTTCATTCATAATCATCATTAGTTACTCTTTTAGTGTACCTTCAAGTAAAGTAGAACATTATACTGAGTAGTTCCCCAATATACCTCATTAGTTACTAATTACTTAATCATTACTTACTTTTTGTGTAGCATCAAGTAAGGTGAAGCATCATACTGAGTAGTTACCCAATAACGACTCATTAGATACTCATTACTTAATCATTGGTTACATTTTTCTTTTTGTGTACCTTCATATAAAATGACACTCATGACTGAGTGTCATGAGTAGTTACTGACTAGTCTCACATTAATCAGGTACTGAGTATTACCTTAAGTTCATAACTGGATCTTTGATAACAGACCAGAGGCAGCAGGATTCTCAAAAAATATCATAATAATTATACTCACACCGCATATACACTTATATTCACATTCTATTCATAATCTTTAGCATTAGTGATGTTGACAACTCAAAAATAATCGTCCGCTTCCTTGGTCTTCACTTTGATCCTGCCGCCCTCTGTTTTCGGCGCCGTCGAGGGACAGCTCTGCTCCCACACTGGATCGACTGCCCTGCTCCTCCTGCTCCAGGCGTCTGTCTCACCAGGCAGCCTCTAACCCTTTTCTTTTTTCTTTTTTTTAAAACTAAATGTAATGTATGAATAACAAAATAGGCTAATACTATAAATAAGACATGTCCGCATAAATAGAATTATGTCTGTATAGTGAATAAACACATTTGAAATCAGTAGTTGCAGTAAAAGCAAAAACTAAAATGATCAGTGAGTAAACTTTATATCCAATACTGGCCTTTAAAGTGTAGTCAGTAACATAATCTAAGTATCACAATTATAAAGTAATGTAACTTGAATACTTTCTGTTAATTTTTTATTACCTCAATACCAAACATATATAAATCAAGTACTAAGTCCAGAGTGATGTTGTGTGAGAAGTGTTGTCATGTGTGCACATGTGCATAGTTTCACACTATATCATTCCTTATTTTAAAATCATAATACTGTTACTAACGCCTTTAGTTTAGCAGCTACAGTGAAGATTTCTGCTTACAAAGAGGGTAAATAATGTCTTTTCAAGTCATTATGGGATATTGAGGCTTCTGGAGACTGTGATTACTGTAGGTCAGACAAGCTGTATGGAGCCATTTTATGTTTTCTTTCAGTCACCATCTACTTCAGTTGTTTAGGAGAATGCTCCAACACTGTTTTGCTGTAAAACTTCAGAAATGTTTTGCAGACTATTATAACTTCACCTGACTTTCCATCAGCATGAAGATGATGGCTGAATTTTTATATTTGGGTGAACTTTCACAGCATTCCATGAAGTAGTTATCGGGAAATTTCGTTGAAAAGGATCAATGCGAACCTCTTGGCTGTAAGTGGCTGTGGTTCAACCTCTGGGGACCGTGAATGCCTGGACACAATTTTCAACTTCCATCAAAAGATGTTTGATTGAGATGATTTGAGACAAGCACTACTCATTCTTGTGATCATAAGCCCATTGGGTTTAGTGTATACAGGTCACGTCATACAGTGAATCTTAATAAATACATATAAACATAAGTATGCCCAATGCATTTAAACCTATCCTGACCTTCCTGACCACAGGTGGAGACATGATGGGCCAAAACAAACCAAGAATGTAAATCACAGCAGGTGATGGAAAACACCCAGGCTGCTCCTATTTGCATGTGTGCAGACGCACTAAGAATTTGTTTTTCAAAAAAGGCACCAGCAGGAGAGAGATGAGGACAAACCGAATGCTCAGGATTGTTGCCTTTGAGTATCCAAGATGTTGTGATTCAAGTTATTCTAGACGGTCAGTGTTAGCATCCAAGGACAAAAGGGACTCTGTACGACTCTGAGCCACGAGCACTGACTTGTTTTCATACTCACAATCTACTGCGTCTCACTTGTGATACAGCATGCGTTTCAACTGTGTTTTTCATACCAAGTTGCAGTTTTTCCCACCATACAGAGGGTGGCACTCTCGTCCTCTTAAGGCCTCCTGTATATACTTTACAATTGTATCATGTGTCCAGCTCTCTCTGTAACTGACAGCATTGAATTTGTGTGTTTTTCTTCACTGTTGGTCCAGCTTGTTTTGTTAATTTGGACATAAATGGGGTTTGGAGCCTTCTACTGAAGCTGCTAAGAACCCGGACAGCAGGGTGAGAGCTGGTGCAGGTCGCAGATGTAACCTGAAAACCTATTTAAATTAGATTTCAAGTGATTCAGCAAGCACACCTGTGATTTAATTAGAAAGTGTTTAATCTCTTTCTCTCGAGTTGTATCATGGAAACAGGGAGCAGCAGGGATTGTGCAGTGACCTTCATTTCTTTGTTTACTTACTTTTCACCCTTTCAGCTGTAAATTTTGTCCAATATCTGATGACCATTAAATAATAAATCAAACCAAATAAACAAGGATAGAAAAACTCTAGTCCAGGCATTGACTTGACCTTGACAATGAAAACCAGTTTCTGAGTTTCAGAAGTCTTCAGAATTTTGTATAATCTATTCACAAACTTTCTTTGAGGGAAATAGTTAAAAAAAATGTTTTTCGTCTTTCTTTTTTTTTTTTGTTAGCCTTCAGCCTGCAGAGATTGTATTGTATTGCATAAGGGGCTCTGTGGAGCTTAGCAGACTCCATTTCTAAACTAACATGAGCTACTGTTAGCTACTGGAGAAAGGCACTGACACGAGGCACTCGAGAACGTGCATAAAGTCTCAAGCTTTGGACTCTGAACACCCTCCGACTCCCTCAAAAAGAATCCACAGTCCGGCAGCATTATGCAAATTAAAGGTGCAATATTTAAGAATTTGCCAAATAAATAAGGGGCAGCATATCACCAGAGTAACTGCTAACTGCTGCAAACTGTAGCTGCCTTTAGCTAGTTAGCTTACTTAGCCGTGCAGCTAGCGGTTCAGACTGGAGCTCGGTTCCAGGGGAGTGTTAGTTTTCAAACCTCTAGCATGGCAGCTATGGACCAGGAAGGACCAGGGCTAGCTGGCTAACCTGCTAACTTCATCAGATTCCCCTGCGACACATAGACATCATCATGTCAAAACTGTTAATCATTCACATTCTGTTGATAATTTTAGTTAATCTGTTTTTACTTTTTTCAACTAAAATTCTTACCTATAGCTCCTTTAAACAAATCATCCACAGGCTTATATCGACATCCGAGAGAAATGAAGGTTCATGTTCATGTTACAGTCTGCTCACATATGGCCAAAAAAAAAAGTGATCGATGCATGTAAATTGCTGCAAATTATTAAATAGAGCCCCTTACAGAACTGCCTCCGGCAACCTGGCGCCTATTCATCTGTGTATTGAGGGAGGTCGTCTGTCAGGAATTCAACCTCTTTTTCCCCCACATAAAGACTGTTGTGTACAAAGTCTCACCTTGAGGCTTTCAGACTGAACGCAGCCTTTGGTTTGAAGTTGCACTGAAATTTATTTAGGTCTGTCAATATTGCAGGCCAACAACATCAGGTGCAAAAAGATTTGTAAGGGGAAAATTTCAAAATTCAATATCTGAGCCTGGGAGTCAGCGAAACTACTTCTAAATTTGGCTCACGTAGCGTAAGATAAAAGCTTCTGAGACGGGACAACTGGTTCTTAAAACGGGAACGTGTGGTGTAAAAGTTTGTAACAGAGCCCATGGGTGCAAAACCACTGACAGACTTTTACTTGGATTGAGGAATCTTTTAAAAAGAGTCCCATTTGTTTGAGGAAATCTGCGTAAAACTCTGCTGTTAGACACCTTACAATAAATCTTTTTGTTTTAAACTCCTCTTAGACTGGTATTCATCTTGTATTACAAGCCTCATATCTCCAGGCAAACTGCTTTCCTACTCTTTTGTTTCCCCCTTGGAGCTCCTACAATACATCTTTAACTTGTGGATGATTTCAGAGGCTTTTAGCGCCGACTGAGTCACAAATTTAAATACCAATGGGAAAGAAAGAAGAAATCTGCCAGCGAATTCTTAGCGGCCAACTAATCTTAAGCTGTGATGAATTTGGCAGGCCAGCTGAGCTCCTACCTTTGTTAACACATCATTACATTTTCCCTCCCTTCCCAGACGATTTGTGTGAGAAGACAGCAGGAAACTGCAGCACACGCATGCCGCTGCCGTCTCGATGGATGCATAATTAATGTGAACTGTGAGATATTCCACACAGGTTTTTCTAAAATGGCAGTAACTTGGGCTGAGACGGACTTCATCCCTCTGAAGGCTACTAGAAGCCCTGACATCTGTGTTAATGAGCTAAACTGGCTCTGTGGGCACATTTGTGTACCCAGCTTTATGCTGTGCACACATATGTACTGGTATTCATTTTTTCTGCATATATACACAAGAGTTTGGGGGTGAACTCAGTGGGATCGCTGACACTTCCAAATTAATATGTATTTGTCTTTGTAAGAAGTATAGCTTGTGAATACATATACAGTAACATGAATAATTCTGTGCTGGGGTTGGTGGGATTTGATGAGGTCTATTAATTTTTCAGTGATTTGGACGAGGGAGCTACACACCATCACAATTTCCCCCACTAGTGTAATATGCAAACATAACGGCTCCATTTGTCACGTTTAGATGAGGTCATTCAAACTAATTAATGACACAAAAAGCCTCATTATAACTGCTTTTGTAAGAAAGTGTTTATTTGAGTTACTCCACATATTAAAGTACACACTGTATATTTTACAACAGCAAGGCAACAGTAATGATCATAGTAATACATAAATTATGTGAGATGGTAGCAAACTGAAAAACAGCAATCATAATTAATATAATATTAGATAATATTAGTATTCATATAAGATATATGCATTGTCTGTGTGTGGAAAACGGGATAGAATTAATCAATAACAGAAATGAGAGATATATATCCCTCATTAAAAAGTTTCGGTGCTCTGCAGACACCGTGGATGCACATTAGTCTTGAGGGGGTTGGACAGTAGGAGGGATGAAATCATGAATCCATTTTAATGAGATATGGTCAAATTAGCTTGTTCGCCATATCAACAGTATTTATGTTGTATAAGGTGCTATTGCTAGATTGGAAGACAAAGCAGTTGAAGCGTACTGTGTCTGCAGTCAGGAGAGAGGCCTCAGTGTGGAAGCCTGTACGGCTGGCTGAATACTGTCAGCAGCGCGGAGGCACTTCGGCTGAGAGTCTGTCCCCGACCATCCTGTTGTCACTCAAGTTTTGAGATTTGGGAAAGTATAAAAACCATCAAACCGCAGGCAGCGCAGTGCCTCTGAGAGAGAGAAGACAAGGGCTGCAGAATAATCTGGTGGCCGCAGAGAATACTCAATTCTGTTTGGCCGGAAAATTGTGCATTATTTTCAGATAACCACATGTCTCTGACATAGTGGCCTCGTAACCTTTTTAAATATTCCTACTGCTTAAAGGCTAACGGTGTCAGCTGTTATCCCGCTGTGTAGTATGTTTCTTAAAGGAATATTTCAACATCTTGGGAAATATGCTGATTTGCCTTTGAGGTGAGAAGAACGATGCCACTCTCATGTTTGCATGGTAGATATAAAACCACCACCAGCAGCCAGCTAGCTTTGCTTGGCATTAAGACTGGAAACAAAGGGCAAATTGCAGGCTGAACTTCAATCAACCATTGTTGTCACATGACATTGTCAGGCAACCAGGAAATAGTCTGTCACATGAACCGCCCGTAACCAGCAGCTGATTTGTTAATTATTAACAGAGATGGGTAGAACTGGAGTCTCTGGTGAGTGCTGAATTGACTGAGGGTTGACCTGAAGTTAAACACACTGAAGCACACACCCTCAGTGTTGCTTGCTAACGTTAGCTTACGGCTAGTGTACAGTAAAGTAATCTAGCTGTTAAGGCAGATAAACAGTGTGTCTCAGGTCCAAATCTTCACAGACGAGGTAAAGTTTTAAAGTTTTATCAATGTCTAGTTGTGTTCGCCAATTTCCCCTCAGTCTAGCCGAACAAGAGACTGGCAACCAAGGAGGAAGAAACTGGTATAATGGTAGTACACAACTCAACAAAATATTAAATAAAGGTTTTGTCTTTTTTAATGCAGAGTTCCTACATCTTATTTATCCTCGTGGTGTTGCCATACCTTGATGTCCAAGATAGCGGACATGCTAGAGCATGTGCTGCTTGGATCAGGTAGTGATAAAGCATAATTCCCAAAATGTTGAACTGTTCTTTTAAATTTTTACTTTAATCACCAGCCAGCTGCTATATGTAGGTGAGATAATCCACTGTAACCATTGTGGTTATAAGAAAATAACACTCTGCAGAAGCAAACCTGTGGATAATAAGCCTCCGCAACACACGGTGTGTTCCAACAATTGTGCTGCAAATCAGGGATTATCTCCTATATATTAATCTGTTTCACAGATTGAGCCGCTACGACTGCAATGTTACCACGTGTTACCAGGCCGAAGGTTCACTTGTGGCCTCGCCTCTGTCGTTGAACACACAGGAGCGTGACCTTCTGCGAAACATGGTGGCCCCCGGGCCTTTCCTCCTGGTGAGACGCAGATAAATGTCAGACTGGAGGAACCTGGTGTAGGAATCCTTTTTCATCAGGCTGTAGACTTTCATCTGGGCTGCTTCAAAACAGCTCTTTGTGGGCTGTGCTATGGTCTTCTGGATGGCCGTCTTGGTGCTGTAGTCAATGTTGACCTGAGTGAAAGGAAATGAGGACATAATGAATAACTCATACAGTAAGTAAATACAGTAAAGCTAGACTAAAGGAATGCCATGTATAATGAGGCACACTTTGTGTCTTGATCTGAATGTTTATAACAACACAATAATTACTGGACTTGGTTGTCGGATTCAGTTTGAGTTGAGTTTTTTGTCTCAACATACTAATTACGGCAATTATAGTCATGGGATACAGAAGTGTTTTTTTAACATTATTATGAAATACAAACTTATCATGTTATTACAAGAAAATGTTCTTGATATCACAATTTGCATGAGTGTGGGGAGGGATTTTTTTATTATCATTTGAATTTTTTTTCTCCCTCCTTTTCTCCTTTTGCCCATTCCAATCATGTCCATGCCCCTTTTTTTGCTCTTTAACACCCCCAACATACAACGTCCCAAAATACCATTTGTTTGTTTATTTGTCTCGTGTTGTTGTTTTCATTGTAAG
This sequence comes from Pagrus pagrus, assembly GCF_965226575.1. NCBI lineage: Eukaryota > Metazoa > Chordata > Actinopteri > Spariformes > Sparidae > Pagrus > Pagrus pagrus. The sequence goes on along the minus strand of NC_140196.1, from coordinate 22,259,073 downwards.
CACTTAATGTCTTTGCACACAGTGTTGTTACTGTTGCGACTCTCGCTTGCTATGTGCTGCATCACAAAAGATAAGAAAGAAAAAAAAAAGAAAGAAAAATCATGACCACGACCAAAGCTCTCAGAATATTCACAGTGTGTGTGCACAGTTCATATTAAAGCGACGCTCGTTTACATTCTGACCTCCCTGGAAATCACTCGGTACGTCTTCAGCTCACTGATGCCTGCTCCAAAATCTTTCATTTGTACACATACACTCATCTAATACTGAAAGTGTGTGGGTGCTGCTCTCTCCAGTTCTGCAGAGTGTCAAAAACCTCAAACCAGACGGCAAACTCTCTAACGGTCAGATCTGCTGCAGGGCCTGAAAGCATATCAGATGGTGGTCGCATCATCCTCGCTAAGGGAATGGAAACCTTTGAAACCGCTGCTGTCTCCCACAGAAATAACCCGACCTGCTTTGCAGCAGTGCATGCACTAGATGCCTGACCTCAGTGAGCTGCTGCTTGTAACCGTTGCTTACAAAGGTCAACCTGCTGCAGGCTCATGACTATGTAGTGCTTGAGACTCTGCCCACTGATATTTTTATTATGATGACATAAATATTTGAAACCTCCCAAATGAACCAAAGAAAATGCTAAACCAGCCTTTATCCTACAGTATGTTGCAACATTACATCCATGTAGTTATAAATAAACATGCCATGCCATACCTCTTTAGGGGCGTCCGATTCAATAAAAACTGTATAAATATATTTGGCTTTGGACAGCAGCTTCGTGTCAGAATCGATGGTCTTGTATTCCTCGCAGGCCAACCAGAACTCGATGTTTTCCTCGCTGAACTCTGTCCTGAGGAACTGAGAGAAGGTTTCCACCCCATCTGATTGTGAGGAAACAGAGACAGAGACAGAGACACACTTTTAGTGACTGGAGTGACACAATAAAGAGAGGGACAGCTGAAAATGTGTATATTCTGAGCCTGTTGGCTAAATAAAGGTCACATTTGATTGTAGCAGGGCGTGCAGAGGAGGCACATAGACTTTCCATTAAATCCTCGTCCCAAAGTCGTTAAAATGGCCCCACTGTACAAACAATTAAATTATATCTATAAACCTTTCGTAGCTTAAATATACTTACAACATATATACTTAATATACTTACTATTTACAATATTATTATCTTACTATAGGGCAGTGACTATGTCAACCCAACTGAGCACACACAGTGGTTTACAGTGTTTCACTGTGGAACTAAAGTGCAACTTCCGCGACTATGAGGAAGTTGCACAGTTTCTGTATTACTATCTGTGCTAACAAACATTAAAAGATGTAGTGAAACTCTCGCTGCTCTCCTCATTAACTATTTATTGCCTGTAGCACTCCTTAACGGTTTACAATTCAAATGGAGCAAAATTGTTTGACAGCAGAAGGAACCGTTTTGGATGGCGATTTGACACATTCTCCAGACATTTTGGGGGCTTTGAACTGACCCGAGCTCTTCAGCAGTTCTTCAAAGGAGTCACTCCATTGCAAAGCTGCCTCCGGTGAGATGCTGCAGAAAAAAAATCAGAGATGCGGTCAGGGCTTCCCTAATGATGCTGCAAAAAAAAAAAAAAGGTTTTGGATTCTCATGAGACGTCTGTTTCTACAAGTGCGCAATGAGTCATGGAGGGTGCTGGAAACTGAGGTTAATAATGAATAATGCTTGTCAAAAACAGCATCGCCTCTGTAAGAAATTAATGGATTTTGCCTCACTTGCTGGGCGTCGTATTTGTCTTTTTATGGGGACTGACGTTTTCATGAGAGCCTGACTTGGTGAGAAAAAGGCTTAGTCGGCTCTTCCTCTCCTTGTCTTTCTGCCTGCAAAACAGAGGAGAAAGTACATCAAGTTCCACAAACTGTCTGTGAGCGCAACTGTGAAACTGTTCCCCAAATCAGCAACTTGTCACGGTTACTCCTCGCAGACACATTTCTTAAGTGGCTTACATGAAACACTATAAATTACACAACGACTTTGTGGTAGAAGTCACATATGCAGACGTGTTCTAACAAAAAGGCAGCAGAGACTCATCATGGAGGACAGCTGGGTTTTTAAAAGTCTAACAGCCTCACAGTCAGCTGCGGTGGCCTTGAATTACGCTCAGATAAGGTAATGCATTGAAACATCACATCTCTGTTATAATGGTGCCACGCTGCCCTTGAGTCAAATAAAAACCTTTCTACACATATGTTGCTTCATCTCTTTCCTCCTGATAAAAGTTGCACTACTCAGATTTCTGACATTAGCTGAAACATTTACTAAATCTCAAAATGAAATTACTCATTCCTAAAAAAAAAGAAGAAGAATATAACTGAGGTTTTCACACCAACCTGCTACTATCGTCCTTCATCTTTGGTGCCTGCAAGTCTTGTGGACCGAGCATTTTGAAATATGCTTCCTCCTTCGGGGCCATGTAGTTGAATTGAGGAAATAGAAAGAGAAGCGTCTCCATGCTGTTCTGTCTCTATCAGGCGTGTGAGGCGGCAGGCCGTAAATAGCAGAGTCTGAGAAGTTTTTTAACCCATCACTCGATGAACCGCCTCGCCTTTTATAAACCCGCTTTTCGCTTTTCATTTCCCATACCTTTTGTTCTACTTCCTGTAACCGTGCAACCACTTACTGCTAACAGCACCTCCATTAGTGATACAGAAACCCCCCTGGGTTCAACATCCTGCCAAGTGTTTACTTAGAAATTTGAAAAAGAAAGCTGCTCATTCACTGATTGTTTTTCTATGGTTTGTTTTGGTGGGCTTGTGGTAATATCTTGTCTTAGAGGTGCACCATGTAGTTTTGTGGATAATTTAATCAGAAGAGAAAGATCTTCACTGACTGATTTGTTATGCCTAAACAAACTAAATAAACAAATAAACAAACTGACCTTAAAGGACAACACAGGTGGACCCTCAGGCGGACTATGTGGCGGACCCTGCCACCTTTCTAGGGACCTTATTTTCCTCTGAGAACAGCTTGTTTACTCAGCTATGGAAAAACAACAACATATTTCCGAGTTTGTATTATTACCTCATTAATATTGTAGATATTAAAAATGAAAACAGTGCCCCTTTAATTACAGCGCTCTGTCACAGTTGTTCTGGCAGCTGAATTTTGAGTTTAGGTAAATTCTGCAGTGTCGCATCGCTGCGTTGCGATTGAATGGTCGACACTGTGAATCATATCAAGCAGGCTCATACAGTAAATGGCTTCTTCCACTGTGAGGGCATTATAAGTGAGATTTTATTCTGTGATTCCACTTGCACCACCAGCGAGGCCAGACACTGGAGAGATGGAAAGAATGAAATGTAATGAATAATAAAAATGTGTCCGTGCAGAGACTGGGCTTCGCTCTTTCCAGAAGATCAGAGCCTTAATGGAGAAAGACAAACTCACTCTGACATGTTGGAAAGCAACAGGGAGCAGGTGCATTCTGGGGCAGATGGAGACAAATGCGATGTCTCTGTTAGAGAGAGACTGGGACTATCTTTAGGGATACCAGTAGAGACCCTAGACTTCTATAGTTCTGATGACAAATAAACAAATGTTGTGTTTTGCTCATTTTTATGTCACTCAGATAATTGACCTTGACTGCGCAGAATGATGAACAGAGTTTTATCTGTTCAAGATGTGTACGTAAAGTACGAGCGTGATATTGTGACACCGCAAAATGGATTGGAAGACAGTCAGTATAAAACGTACTCAATGGTCATGTGCAAAAACTCGAAGCCTGCAGTGCGCATACACTGAGAATTAAAGGGTAACTCCACCAATTTTACACATTAAAGTGTGTTTATAGGTCTTGGGGAGTACTACTGTTGTGTATGTGAAAAAATATAGAAAGTATAAAGCCTTTCGTGGCTCCAGATGAAGCTGATGTATTCTGATAAATTGTCCCCAGCGATGTCAGGCAGTGCCTAAGTTGCATTGTGGGTCCTGAACCTCAGGACATTCCCAAATGCGTTTTTGGCAACCAAAAGATGTACTTTAAGCCAAACAGTGATGTTTTCCTAACCCTAACCAAGTGTTTTTTGTGCCTAAACCTAGACTATAAGCACAGCATTGATAGAAAACAGGAAGAGGACAATGGAACCTTTAGAATTGTAACTTTGCAACATAAAGAAACATTTTAACATTTATTCTGCCGATTGGCTTGAACGACATGAGTGGATGCAAACAGACACGAATGGGCCCAGGTGTAGCCGTATCCTCAAGGCTCGAAAATATTTCAATGTGAGTGAAAATGTTGGCGCATGCCTCAAAGTTTGAGTCCAATTCATAAACTATATACACAAGAGGATAGGAGAGGAGGAAATTAGGGAACAAAATAAGTTTATGGGGTTGCTAACTAGCAGCTAGCTAAAGCCATCGAAACAAATACAGCAAGGTGAAAACTGTCATTACTTTTCATACGGTTGTGTAATTTCGGGCTGAACTGAGGCCTTTCTCTCTCTTCACGTTAGGAAAAACACCCATTGATTAAAAGAGACAAGTGCTATACTGCAGATGCTCGCATGCAACTTCAGCCCAGTGGGCCGATGAACTGAAGCTGCAGTATCCTTCCCCCTCAGGTAAACTGCTGAATCACTGAAACCAAATTAAATAGCAGTCATTTAGCTTCTCTGTATGTATTTGCCTCTTGTCAACACACCAGATGAGGCGAACAACAAAATCAATACACACACAGAGCCAAGAAGGTCCTCCTGCCAGCTGGAAACCAACGATTAGGATTGTGTTATGTGGCCATTTTGATATAATATTCCCATTTACAGTTTTAATTATGAATCTATTTCACCAGCACAAGGTCTCGTGGTTGGTTCTCCATGCAAAGACACAGAAGAGGCTTGTGCAAAAGCAATTTAAACTGAACTAAGCAATGAATATCATCTGCACAGAACAGTCAGACTTCTATGAAATCACGTGATCTCTGGTTGATGTCGTCAACGTCATATGTGCAGCCAGCGTCGCTCGACCGTCCTCATTTTGTTCTCGTGTCATGGCGTCACCAAACAGAACTGTACATCTGTACAAATATATCTTTATGAGTGTGCTTTGCATGTCGTTTGGTGAAAGGGGAAGTGATGGGCTTGAAACTGCAAAGTGCTGACACGGGTGAAGGGGGAAGGAGGGTTGTTGTTACTTCCTGTCTGAAAACATCTGTTCCTGTAGGTCTAGTCTGCACATTTTGTCACTGAGAGTGAGATATATTGGTAGTGAGATATACCACACGCATACACACACTGAAAACCCACAAAGAAACCTACAACAAACATTGAAACAAAGTTAAGGTTTGAATTTTTTTTTGAAAACGTACATAATTTGCAGTACTCCACTTGTGTTCCTGCATCCGAATGAAAACATGCCCCAGTGGGATTTCTTTCATCTGAAAATGGGACACTTTATCACGCTCAAATGTGATGAAGAGAAAGAAATGTAGGTCTCAGCAGAGAAGCCAGGCATCGATAAGGCCTTGATCTTTCCCGAGAGGGTACGGCGCGTCAAACCACTACGGACGACTGAAGAACTTCTTATATTTTGTTTCATCATCTGCCACATTAGATATGCTATTTAATGACATAAAGCTAAGAATTATTATAAGCTTCTTTCACATTTTTGATATCAAAATTGTGTCATCCACTGATTCACTCATAAATCTTTTTCTTTTTTTAAAAGTTTTATCCGAGGCAATGTATGTCAGCTTGGAAATTCACCAGCTGAAATTCACAAGCTTGAGTTCAGATGTGCAGAAGTGCAGTGGTTGGACCGAACAGGCTGAGTTTGTCAATATATATTTAAAGGTGCAATATGTAAGAAACTAAAATTATCAACAGAATGTAAAGTATCATGTTGAAAAGGTTTCTACTCAAGTTAGCATGCTAACCAGCTAGCCCTGGCCTGTCGTGGTCCAAACCTCCCTTGCTAGAAGTGTAAGTTCCTTCACTTCCCTGGTGCTCCATGCTCACACTCTGGACCACTAGCTCCATTGCTACCAGAGCTAACTAGCTGATGGTAGCTACTGTTAGCAGCATTTTGCGCTAACTCTGGTGAAATGCTGCCCCCATATTAGTTCTTATTATGAATTCGACAGGTGGCAAGTTCTCACGTTTTGCACCTTTAAATAAATATGATATAAAACTGTTCATGCTGTTTTATTTTTGTAAGAAATAAATCTCCTTAATTCCTCATTTTCACAGTCTGATAACGATGGGCAGAGTGGGGAGTCTGTTGGGATCCTAGCACCATTTTGCATGTTAATGTCTGGTGTAAAGTTTCAGTTTTGGCACTTGAAGGGAGAAAGTTTGGGCACTCCTGGTTTAGGTATTTGAATAAATCCGGAGAATTATGTTCCTGTAGAGGACTTTTGTTTACAGCCAGTGTCAGTGCTGAATGCCGATGCAGGAAACAGTGTCTGCTTCAGCTAAGGTCACACTACATAATTTTGGCCCTGATCTTCCACTTGCAGACAGTTTTATTTTAGAGATCACCGACAAAAAGCCCCAGATCAGCGTCAGACAATCTGTATGTGTGAGCAGTTCAAAGATGGGCCCGCATCACATCTGACTTTCATGATGGAGGACAGACTTTGTTTCCTGGGCCATCCCAGAACTGATATCAAGGCTTTTAGTTTCCTAACTCTAATCATAACAGATCAATGTTCCACTTCCACCTACAAACGAAGCAAAGCCTGTGAGCTGGTTCAGGCCGTCAACTCGAGATGACTGCTACACTCATTGCCTGCGTCCACCTGTTTCCTGTAAAGGGAAAGTTATTATAATCACTCCCCAATCCCTGCGGCTGTGTCCTTTCAGAGAGTGACGAGGCCAGAGCCTGCACCATAATATCAGCACTGTACAAATCCTTCATTCACGTAATAATCCACTCTCCTTCTGCTGACTGACTGAGCTGTGATGAGATCCAGAGTGACATTGATGTCCTGTCAGAGAATTACGCGTCCATTCGAGCCACACATGTGTTGATGAAGGCTGGCATTTGAATCCCATTTTGGCAACACATATGGAACTCATTCAGATCTGGATATTGACTCCACACTCCGCAATTCACCATGTGCGTCTGCCCATATGCGTCACTAATGAGGGGCTCTTATAGAAATACGATTAGTGAGATTTTTCTCTTGGTTGCCATGTGGGCTGAACATGAGTTGGCGTGCAGTCAACTGATGTAGAAATCTACATTGTAAATCAACTTTGTTTTGCAATTCTCCACCACTGCCACCTGAGATGTAGTTCAATATTGATTTCTTCTCCGCTCTACCAGCTTACAGACATCATGGTGGTTGTCTGTGTTTTGCAAAAGAACATTTGCTCACCACCGAGGCAGCTCAAGTCCAATACCCAGTTGTGGCGCCTTTCAGCTTCGGGCTTGCAGTTGTGCTGACTGTGTCGTGGGCTAATGACTCCTACCCGGCTGTTGGGTTACTTGCGAAGTGAGCGCAAAACAAAAAGCTAAATACTATTTGTAACCCATTGGGTATAGATGGGCCCCATCTGGCCTCAACATGAACCCAATTACGTGGACACATAAGTGAGATTCATTCACATGGGCCTCATTTGAAGCTTACGTCGGCTCCATTAGCAACCCACGTGTGGAGAGCATTATGGAGATGTTGTAATGTGGAGTAATTTCGGCTATATAATTTCATACACTTGCAAAAAATGGGGACTTTTACATTTTGTGGTCATATCCTTCTCATGTATGTTTACTATTTTGGGACTTCCCAGTCAGCACGTTGATGTCAGCACAGCCTTCAAGCTATTTTTTAGCTAGCTTTTTTTAGAGGGGCCAGATTTTGTGAAGTGAAGTGCCAAGGGGCAGGACTTTTACATTCCCCTTGTCTGACCTAAAAACGCATTTTCTTTTGAATTTTCTCCTCGCCTGTTTTAAAATAGTTTTCATAATCAAAAAAGAAACATTATATATACAAGAAGTGCAGGAAGACAATAATGCACCTTTTCATCTTAGAAGCAGGTTCTCAGTTTGATTCTCGTAAATTCCCTCCACTTAAAGCAACATTATGTAGAAATTGGCATTTTTTATTATTTGGTGCCCCCAACAGTTTCTGAGTGCAACACCACTGTCGTAAATACAAATCCCAGGTCTGTAACAGTTTGTCAGACGTAATGTAGGTGCTAACTATGAAAAAAAAAAACACTACGTCTCAACAATGTTATGTGTTGAAACTTGTATGCTGAAGTAAACATGTACAGTATGTAACGCTGTGATCCTACCCGCTCACTGAAGTTACATAGTGCAGAAACAAGTGATGGGGGGCGGAGTGGCTGAGACAGACACCATTCACCATATAACAAGATACTGTACCATCAACATGATTTTGGAGCTGTATTTTAAAGTAAAAAAAAGTGACATAATGTTGCTTTAAACAGCTGGGTTAAAACATTTTAACAGACATAACTATTCAATTAGCTAATTTGCTGACCAACAAAATGATCAGAGTTTTAGTAAGAAACATTGACAAATTAGTTGAATTTGAATGTGAATAAACAGCGGTTTTGACATTATGATATATTGTGTTGCAGAGGTATCTACTGAAGTTAGCATGCTAACCAGCTAGCCTTGTCCCAGGCCAAAGCTCCTGTGCCTGTGGTGTTAACATTAACGCTCCCCTGGTCCCCAAGCTCCCAGTCCAAACGGCTAACTGAACTAGCTAACTACCTAAGAGCAGCTACAGTTAGCAGCTGTTTGGTGACTCTGGTGAGTCTGGTGATATGCTGCCCAATATTTCTTATATGAAAGTATGAGTTTGACATATAGCTGATTCTTACATACTGCACCTTTAATATCTTTGTGTATATTTACTGAAAAGCCTATAAATAAAGTTTAAGAAAAGACCTGTGACAAAAGAAGATGGCACCTTCTGTAAAGGCTGAAGACAGTGTTGTTTACTCAGCCGTTTACAGTAACAGTAAATGGAAAACCACTGAGGATATAACTTCTTGTAAATGTTATTTTTCTGCTTAATATCAATGTCAATAATCATATATCTACAGGAGCGGACTATCTGCTGACTCTGTCTAGTCTTAGTCTGTGTAATGATGGGTGGCAAGTCAAGCAACCCAGCTGGATGTTGAATGTTTACTCCATCACAGCTCCATAATGGGCTCAGCCAGTGTACTGCTTATACAAATCAATGTGTTTTTATAGTGGGGACACAAAAGTGCTGAGAAGGGACGTGATGCAGAGCAGCAAGGACATCCAGAGAGAAAGCAGCAAAACACAAAGACGAGGATCCACATGGGACAAATATTATTTAAGATAATGGTGTTTTTCTCCACTCTGACCAGGATCTTTTATTCCAATCTCACAAGCTGGATGCCTCCAAAAAATTATTTTGTTTTCAAAGTAATAAATAAAAGGACACCTTTGTGCTCACATTATGTGATAGCATTAGTAGTGTTTTGATAATTTCTAATTTAAAATTAATACAGCAGGAAAGATTAAATCTGTTAAATGACACTGCGTTCAGATGGTTCTCACAGGTTTGTACGGTTCACAGATCTGCGATCAGGCCCTGGGATCTCCCTCATTAGACTTTACAAGAAGGTAGTGAGCTTCCAGGAAATGAGCTCCTCTTTTAGCTGATGTGCTTGAGAAGCAGACAGCCGAGACTGTACACAGCAACATGGCTGCAAAAAGGGGTGACATCATTTCCCCGTCGGTGAGTCACACAGGTGCTCCCTCCGCAGATGAAAGGCGCGTTTGCATTTCGGTGCAAATCGTCAGCTCACAGCATGAAGTGAATGGGGAATGCACAGGAAAGCACATGAAAATGTTTGCTCTACTTTAATGTGAAATGACTGTGATATGGGAAATGACTCATCGACACATATTCAGGATGTGTTGACTCTGTTGTGCTGAAGCGACGACAACATCAGACTGAAGGACTTGCTCTGTGGTATTTCTCAATAATAACAGTATAATAATTTTAAGACAAGGTGGGAATTACGGCATCAGCTTATTTCATGGTAGTGCCGGAGAGATATCCACTTACAGTAAATTGCCTGTGAGTTAATGATAATTTGTTCAAGATAATTTACAGACAGTTGAGTTGAAGAAGAAGAGATTTAAGATAATTTAAATTCTCATTTCAATATTCACCTTTCTCGGGAAATGGTGAATAATTTATGTCTTTGGAGCTCGAAAATGTATTAAAACGAGACAATATGAGTAGTTCAGAGGTCAAAATTAGTAGCTTACACCTGCAACAAGGGATTGCAAGTATATACTGCTTTATTTTAATAAGTCACCAGCCAAAAAGTTTGGGAAACATGTTTTATGTGATTTTAAAAAGAAGGTTATGGAGAGTTGGTCAGAAGAAACAAGCAATCACAGGGGCAGGGGCAGAAAAAATAAAAAGGGCACCAGATACAGTGCGCAGAAAGTCTCAGTATATTCATAGTGAAACAGATACAAACCCTGGTTAAGATTAAAAAATCTTATTATGTGATCATAACTACTCTGCCTATACAGTATAATAAAGCACACAGGGGTCTGTTAACTATTTGACTGGAGGGGCACCCTAGAGGACCAAAGGGGCATCCAAGGAGGCACTTAAGAGGTGTTTTCCCCTCAAATCTACCAGTGTATTCAGGAAATTGTCCAAAGCTTTTATTAAAAAAAAATCAATTTTTGACACTTTGTTGCCAGAATAATTTATTGTTTCATCGAGCAGAAGTCATCAAATTAACCAATGATAAATCAAATGAAAAAAGTTATCTGCTCCTGTAGTTTGAACACTAATATGTGACAATATGATCAGTGGAAATCTATTTCTAATAAACAAACACCAACACCAATGAACCCAGCAGGTGTTTGTTTACATGCAGTCTCAGACTGTATTAGATCCTTTGACAGGCTGAACAGGCTCAATGCCGCCATCTGATGACACGCTGAGGAATCATGATTCAGCCAAAACATGAACATCATCAAAACACTTGTGAAACCAAGTTGGACGTTCTTCTGAGTAATCCATTTTTCATGGATATGAATTGCAGCTGTGCGTCATGAACATATTTTTTTTGAAAGATTGGATGGAGTCTGCGAGCAGGATGATGTATTTCTGTGTCTGTTAACAGTTAGATGCTCTGTCTGTTCTTCCTCCGTGAGCCAGTCTTTTCTGCCTGCAGTAGCAAAATGCTAACTCCATCCTGATTACCATACCCGCTGCTGGAAAGATCATTTTTTTCACGTTTTATTTTTCCTTTTTTGCCAGTGTGGTGTTTCAAATCAAAATGGACCACCCCGCCTACTCTCATGAACAAATTGGCTCTGCTACTGAATCTTACTTCCATTTCAAATGAGAATCAAATGCAAGTCAGACTCCAGCTCTCTGCCTCCCCATGAATATTACATCTGTTTCTCGCTTACAGTTCCACATTTTTCAAGACAGTTATGTTTTAATGCGATTTTGAATGTAGGTTCTTATCCATTTCAAGTTTATTTTTCTTCCTTAAAATATTCCGTCGCATTGCTTTCTGAGGAGTTTAAATGTGTTCCTGTGGTCCAGACAGGGGAATATCTGCTGGGATAGAGCCGAGTTAAGGCGATTGTGCCAAGATGAGGCCCGCGCCGAGTGTTTTTTTCTTTTTTCCTTTGCAAAGCAATGCAATGCACTGTGCCTTTGTGCGGACACCCTGAGTGATGTGGTTGTAAAGGGGCCTGGACAGAGTTCTTTATCATAGGTCTATGAGACTTTCAGAGTCTCTCCAGTAATCAGGTCCACATGCCAATAGTGATGGATTCTACTCTGGAGCCACTCTGCCCCAGACAACACACACATACAAATCAGAATTTACATGCCCGAGTCTTTCTTGATCAATAAACATTTACTCCTGAGGAGAGGCTGCATCTGCAAGCCTGTCTTTGTAATCAGATCAAGCTTTTTCTATTGATAGATGAGAAAACAGGACGACCTCACGGTAGATATTTTCTGTCAATGCAAATAAACAGCATGTATTGTCTTTAATTACAGTTCAGAGTCAGGAGCACGGTGCTATTATGACACCAAGCATTTATGTAGGGAGACACGAAGCTGCTGCAGCTGCCAAAAATGATAAGGATGCTAATGACATCGCTGTAAAATACATTTTAATCAATTAGCTGAAAGCATTTGCGTCGCTGATTAGGGCCGGAGAGGAGAGCGACGAATGGCCGTGCTCCCCAGGTTGGACGTGGAGGAGGTCGCTCTGCTTCAGCCGTGACAGATGTGTGAGAACGCCCGGACGCTGCTGGACTGTTAAAACTTTGCAGACGCACACTTGATATTTCACATTGGACCCCGGCGCGGCTCCCAAGTAAGAAATGTAATACACGTTTGACTGCCGGACTATGAGAGAAACAGACTCATGCTGTGACACAGATTGAGTTCGAATGTGAGGAGCCGTTCTGCAGGACCAGCAGTTTGCAAAATCCTCTGCTGTCCTATTCTATACCAGTGTGATATTTGTTTTTTTTTAAATGTAAAATTAACATACTCATCTGCTGCCATCCTTCCAAAAGAATCACTTTAACGCTAAAGTGAACGGATTAGAGCTCGAAATGGACTTCATGATTATTTGCCTGTATTTTTCTTCATTATTATTTTAGGTATGAATACTAATGTGTGTCAATTTAACCTCTCCGAATAGAAAAACTTTTGCCTTTTTTTATTTATTTTGAGGAATACTAATCCCTCACACGCTGCATAATTCTGGGTGCTCCTGCCTCCCACTGAATCTGTTTGACCGGTGCTGCTATCTCACCCGCGCAGCCAGGGGAGCAGCAGATAGTGTATCATGCCTGAACGCAGGGAGATTTTAAAGATTCATTTACTCCCCTCTACAGAGAGGTTAGAGGCCGGAGTCAGCTACAGGCCAGTAGTCCTGAAGCTGGTGGGGATTCAGTGTCAACCTCAAGGACATTTTGGTACGAGAGTTTCTCGCCGAGTCCTCCAGTGTTAAGGTCAGTAACCCTGCTCAATGCGACGCCCTCACTCAAAAGTCACCTCTGGAACTCTTAAATATAAACTGATGAATAAAAATAAAAAATCCCATCAATATTTTACATGAATGTTTTTCCTGTCATTGATTTGAACAGTTTGCTTGTTTTTAAAGGGGCACTGTGTAGTTCTGGAGAAGAGATTCAGACTCTACAAAATCAATGAGGTAATAATACAAACTCAGAGATATATATGTTTTCTATAACTGAATAAACAAGCTGTTCTCAGAGGAAAATAAGGTGGCAGGGTCTGCCACATAAACAAGGCAAAACAGTATGAAACTGTGTTGTTCTTTAAGGTCAGTTTGTTTATTTTGTTTGTTTAGGCATAAAAAAAAAATAAAAATCAGTCAATGAAGATCTTTCTCTTCTGATTAAAATGTCTTCCCCAAAAACTACATAGTGCACCTTTAAGATGGTAACAGCTCTGCAGAGTGTCTGTGTTCTGATCTAAATAAAATTCCCATCACGCTGTTGTGTCCGTAGTAAATCAATACGAGTCCTAATTGAACAATATCGCTCTGCAGAAAGCCCCCCCAGTCTTTCTACACCATGTAGGAGAGACTGAGCCACATTGATGCCATTGTATCTCTAATTACAGAGGCTATATTCTCATATTTTCATTTAGACTATTTATGGTAAATCATGAAATGCTGCCACCGTGCCACCTGCTTTCTCTCCTTCCTCTCGGTTTGAATGTTTCATGACTCATCACTGAGGTTGCCCTCCCATCCTCCCTCCCTCCCCCTCTCTCTGTCTCTCATCTCGTCTCCAATAGCCCCACAATCTCTAAGAGTTCAGTTCCTTTGCTCTCACTTTGTATGAGGCAAGTCTAATTAGAGTGAATTATTTGGCTGATGGTCTGTGAAACACATTGCGCCAATTATCAATGTACTATAAACAGACTGTTATCTGTGAAATCCCTCTGCCTGGGAGTGTGCGGGGATGGGAGCATGATTAATATGCCAAGAAACCAGGTCACAGATAAAACTATCCATCGGTCAAACTGGAGACTCCTACAGGGGACAACTGTGGACGACGCTGCTTTTGGTTCGGAGCAGGGTGTTTTGTCCTGACACGAGGAACGTCTCAGTCAGAGGTGAAGCACATCGATGAAACCTTTAGGAATAAACATTTTATCCAGAGTCTCGATGCTGTAGCCAGGAATACAGTCTGCAAATGTTATGTTAGATCTAATCTTTTACTCTTCTATGTTTTATTTAATAATTAAAGATTATATATGAGGAAATTCTGCATTACTATGTAATTTTAAAGAAGGAAATTTTACCTCAGAATTTAAATGACAAACTCAGAAATATCTATTATTTCCGTAACAGAATAAACAAGCTGTTTTCAGAGGTAAATAAGGTCCCAGAACACTGTTTGAAGCTAGAAAGGTGGCAGGGTCGGCCACATATAAACAAAGTCAAACAGTATGAAATTGTGTTGTCCTTTAAGGTCAGTTTGTTTGTTCAGTTTATTTTGTCATAAAAAACAAAGACAGTTTGTTTATTTAGTTTGTTTCTTTGTTTCATTTCCCCAAAACTACATAGTGCATATTTAAAATGTCTTATATTTTATTGTGTACTTACATTATCCCAAATAATGTTTCCAACAGTGTTCAAACCCAGAGAGATCCACAAGTTTACTCGTGGTAACAGTGCTTTTCATGTGTTCGAATGTCGCTACTTCCGGGACAGTAAACTCAGCAAAATAGACCAAAGGTAACATGAATTATACTTTAAAACATTACCTCGTCTGTGTACATTTGTGCCTGAGTCACATCCGATGCATTTTCATCAGCAGTGATGGTTGTGATGGCTCTTGACATCAAACTGCTGTACCTGGGTAGAGCCATGCAGTGTAGACTGGGGAGTCAACCCTGACGTCATAAGTGAGGATGTTTCCGAAATGGTTTCAGAAGAAGGTGATTGCAATTTGCAATCAAGTTCTGCTTATTAGAGCTATGAAAGATTTAATCATCTTTACATATTAGCCTTTCTTAGTATCAGGTGTGCACAAACCAGTGATGGTTGTTTAATGGTGTATATATAAACACGGAAGGGTTGAGTTTGACAGCAGGAACATATGTGTTTATTTGCGTCACTCATGCACGTTTATCTGCCCCAAACAGCCAGTTTACTTTACTGAACGCTAGCAGCTACTTTGCTCAGATGAGGGCTTGAAGGTTGTTTCTATTCTTTCTTTTCTACTTTATCGACGGTGATATGTTGCTGTTTCTTTTTTGTGACAAATGTACTTATTGTAAGTCGCTTTAGACAAAAGCGTCTGCTAAATGCCCTAAATGTAAATGTAAATGTAGCCATGAGCTAGCGTTAGCGAGCAACGGCACACACTGAGGGTGTGTGTGTCTGTGTTGTGTCAATTGGGACAGCTCTCGGTGAAATCCGCACTCACCAGAGACTCTGGCTCTCCCTCCTGTTTCCCACTCTCCTCTCTGTTACGTTATGTTCATGAAGTGAAGTACATTTCCCCACCAGCTCCAGTCAACATTACAGTGTAGGACGTCTCTGTGGATCGCTGCTGCAGTCAGGTTGATCAACAGGAGTGAAGATAAATCAGCTGTCTAACCCCAAGAGTTAAAGAAGTAATCTCTGAGCTCTCCTCCCGTCTGTAAACAGGTCCAGATCAGCTGAGCGGTGGCTCTCGCCCCACGCTCCGACTCCGACTAACATCTAGCATGTCCACTGTGGAGCAGCAAAGCTGCTGGGATGCTCTTAGAATTTAGGCTAACATTAGCTGGTCTGTCCTGCTTTATATTGAATTTGGAAGAACATTTACATTCCAGCAACATTAACTGAAGTAGCGTAACATTAGTCAAGCACGGTGATTATTCTTCATTCTACAAAGCTTTTCTCTAGTTATTAGAAATTGAAAACATACAGTGAAGAAATACAAAGTGTGTGTACAAAGCAAGCCAAACATGGCCTTATCGTTCTTAAAATATGAGACTAAGTAGTGCTTCACTGCAATACAAGAACAATTCTGATTTATATTATTATTATTATTATATTACAATGTCCTCCATCAGCTCGGGAGGTTGCTGTCTTTTTGCCCGGGGCATTTAGGTTTAGCCTTTTTTTAGCACAAGATGATGTTCATAGTAGAGATGCATGAAATGCAAATCTTATTAGAGCTATAAAAGATTTAATCATCTTTACAATTAAAAAATCAATTTTAAAATTAAAAAAATGTGAAATTATCAGTTATTTTGTCGGTAATGGCAATAAGAAGCAGGTATATCAGTTATCTCTATCAGCTGAAAAAAACCTCTCCATACTGGGCCATCAGGTTTGTATTTAAGACCCCTGCTATAGGGAGCTCATTTTAAAATGAGGCAGTGAGAAACATCAGAAAGTCAGCTGGAAACAGACTTTTCAACCAACTAACGAAGTTTAAGATCAATCTCGCTCAATCTCGGGCACATCAGCTGTCGTCTGAAGACAATTTAGCCTCTGAGGGCAGCAGCCAATGATTGAGACACAAGAATGACGTAGGAGTTGAGTGATGACTCTTAATATATCTGCAGATGAATGTGGATCTATTTCTAACATGTGAAAGTCAATGAGTTCCAAGATTGTAATTTCGCCCTTGGCATTCTGCCTAGTTTGCTCTTGACATGGACTGTTTACCAGCATGCAACCAAAGCCTGCTCAAAAGTGTTCAATATTACTCACTACAGGCGTCACAACAGCACACATCACCCTGCACACAGTACTTTGCTGTGATTAAACAATATAATGTAAAAGAAAATAACTAGCCAGTGGGCTGGGTTCATATTAATGGATTCAACTCCTCATCATATCAAGCTGACCCTGTGTGTGCATGTCAGTGTGTGCATGCTGAAAAAATGTCATTACTCGTAATAACTAAATTACCATGGCTACCATGAATACATCTCAGCAGCCTTGTCCAATATTAATACATTGCAAATCAAATTTGCATCAAATGGTCACCGACCTGATACCAATTATTTTAATCAGACATTTTCATAAACATGACAAGACAGAGTTTGCATCCCTGTCGTTTACAGTAAGCCATGTTAGATACAGAGAGATCTGCTCTGTTTTGTTTTGATGGTTCATGCAAATTACGTCTTCTTGACGTTAAAAAAAATTAAAGTGAGGTTAAACGAAGTTCAGATAATGACAAATCTGTTTATTTTTTACCATGAAAGGAAAAACATGTTCTTGTATGTGTACAAGTCTACCCACCATCTCTCAGGCCTTGTACACACTAATATGGATTAAGCAGATATTCTCCCCTTCCCTTTAAAAAAAAATCTTGTCCAAATGATCTTCGTTTTACAAAATATCTCCGTACACACTCAACAACGATTACAAATGCTGAAACTTGCATGCCGGGCCAGTAGGTGGCAATAAAGTCTACATGATACATCAAATACAAGAGAAAAACATTCTGAGAACTGCAGTGAACCTTTTTCCAATTGGCGCTAGTGACTTAAAAACATAAACAGTTGAAGCTAATTATTTACTACAATTGGGAACCAGAACGCTTCCGACACGAAAATCTTTCCCCTTGCCGAGAGATGCTGCATTCATATGCAGATATCTGTTTACATCTGCTTAACTTAATTACAGCAGATCGCTATAGACAATAAAATCTGCAACGAGAAGGCGCTTTTGTCTGCCGTCTGTAATGAAGGACTCGTTCATTCAGAACTGAATGGAAAAAATGAAAATGTGCTGACTTTATTCATGTAAACTGCAGATGTAGCAATACTAATTAAGAGGGGGGTGCTTAGTGAATGGTCAGTTGCTCGCTGTAGCAAAAGGGTTCATAAAAACATAATACCATTAATACGTTCCACCTCCCCTGATCTAATTCAAAGGAACAACTCAAAACTGAAATGTTAAGAATTAAATGGAACTTGCATTTTGGGGGGGCTTTTCTTTGACATGTGGTTTGAACAAAGCTACGTGAGTCCTTATAGTGTTTGTACTGATTTTGTTATCCTGTAGACACCTCAGATTGTTTCAGGGATCTCCATACTCCATGCACTAGCTAATAACAGCGAACATAATTAAGTTTTTGAGTGCCCCGTAATGTTTACACTGCAGCTTTCAGCATTGCCAGGGATACATTTTATTAGTTATTCTGAATACTTTGTGCTCTTGTTAATACAAGTCATTTGGGTCTCATTAAAGTGTTTCTAATGAATAAAGAAACGACTTAATGCGCTCTGTTAGTGACCTGTGATGGCTTAGAACATCATTAGAATCACCAGCCATCAGAGTGCAGGCCGATCCTGGCTGATTACCATGAATGTGGACAAAGCAGTTTTATAGACCTGAATAAACATGGAGCTAAATGTGGCTTGTTTACAGTGAGATTCTCACCGTTACACCATCACACATCGACCTGCACACAATACTTTACTGTAAACAACATAATGTAAAAGAAAAGAAAATGCCAGGGGGCTGGGTTCATATTAATGGATTCAACTCCTCATCATATCATGCTGACCCTGTGTGTGCATGTCAGTGTGTGCATACTGAAAAAACGCCATCACTCGTAATAACTGGTGATATTTCATTACAAACTGGGTAAATTACCATGGCTACCATGCATACATCTCAGAAGCCTTGTCCAATATTAATACATTACGAATCAAATTTGCATCAAATGGTCACCGACCTGACTAATTATTTTAATCAGACATTTTCATAAACATGACAAGACAGAGTTTGCATCCCTGTTGTTTACAGTAAGCCATGTTAGATACAGAGAAGATCTGCTCTGTTTTGTTTTGATGGTTCATGCAAATTACGTCTTCTTGCAGTCTGGCAAAACTCTAAAAATAGACCAAGTGCTGAATGCAAAATTAAAGTGAGGTTAAACGAAGTTCAGATAATGACAAATCTGTTTATTTTTACCATGAAAGGAAAAACATCTTCTTGTATGTGTACAATTCTACCCACCATCTCTCAGGCCTTGTACACAACGAATTTGGATATTTTTCAAAGCAGATATTTTCACCTTCACACAAAATATCTCCGTACTCACGAGAACACAAAAACGATTGCAAATTCTGAAACTTGCATGCCAGGCCAGTAGGTGGTGATAAAGTCTACATGATATGTCAAATTCAAGAGAAAAACATTCTGAGCATTGCAGTGAACTTTTTTCCAATTGGCGCTAGTGACTTAAAAACATAAACAGTTGTAGCTAATTATTAATTTACTGAGGTAATTGACACATATTTACCTTGTTTACCAACAATGAAGAGTTGCTCCTTACAGAAAGCAACAATGGGCATTCGCCAATTGAGGTTCCCCAAACGCTCAGTTTTAAATGTCCACACGGGTGCTCGGAAACCGGAGAACAGGGGAAAAAAATCTTAGTTTGTAGTGACCTAAAATGCTTTTTGCATGTGAACGAGAGGCCAAAATGTACAGGGAAATGCTCAATTTGCAAAATATCTGTATAAGTGTTGAAAAGGCATAAATCTGACATAATTTACTCTGCCATTTTGTATGGCTCACTAACAGTACAATGATGTACCATATTTGATACAAAAACATGTTTTCATGGCTGCAGCAGAGCTGAGTCTGGTCGGCATTGGTCCGTTTATAGGTTGCTACAGCAGCTACAGTATCCTTGAGGAGAATGAGAGAGTGAGGCTTACAGTATAAATCAGAGGAGGTAGATGAATAGGATCAGCTGAGAACATGAGTTTGGAAAGTGCATGAAGACTCTCATGTTTGTTGACAACTCGTATTGAAAGTAAAGTGGCCTTAAGTGAAGCACTTTTCATTGAGCTGCCGTGCCAGCATGGCTGTCGGCCTTCAGCAGAGGACCACACAATTACTAATCAGAAAGGCTGAGATACAAAACATAAGAATACACACAGAAAGAGAGGAAACATAGCTTAATCAGGTGTAATTCACTGATTGATTATCAAATTGAAATAATTTCACGGTGCCATTAATTTCCATGATCGCCGAGTGGCTCACAGTGTCATTGGTGGGTAAGGTAACCGGACTGTACGTGCTAGTCTTGTGCCCGGTCTGTGAAGCGTTTATTGTTGTTTTTTCAAGAACCCATCCACACCGCACGTGACCAAATTAATATAGGCTATGCATGTTTAATATAGCCGAGCCTATAAGTTCTCTGTTCAGTCTCTGTGTGACTGAAATGAGCCTGATTATGAAGCCTAATCTTCCGAATGCACTTTAATTTGCATTCTTGAATCACATATGCTCATGCAGTCCTTGTTCTGTAGGCTATAATCAAAAGGCATGGAAAAAGAGATTTCTGTCTTGTCATGTCATTATAGGCTACATTATAGAAGGTATAGGTCTATTGTGTTTCAAATGACTAAGCCTATAATTAAAAATAATTATACCTATCTCATAATATATCAGACTTTGATCCTTTGTCTGCCTGCTCATCCCCGTGTCCAAGGCCATTTAAAGGCCGTTTAAAGATCTCGGCTATAAAATTGTTCTATAAAGGTTATTTGGGGCATTTTGTTGAAAGTAACTAAAATTAGTGCAATAAGTAATATACTGTATTACTCTATGCAGACAGTAATTTTGTAATGTAATGTATTACTTAAAATGAAAGGTAACTAGTAATATGTAATATATTGCATTTTGAAAGTAACTTGCCCAACACTGTTCATGAGCGATGAAATGTAGTCTTACAATACAAAACCACAAGCTTAGCGATCTTTCTTTTCCAGCCTTTTGGTATGACCAGTAGCTAACGTTAGCTAATGTTAGCCAGACTCAGAGATACTGCTATGTAACTAACATTAGTAAGTCAGTTCACAGACTCTTCTCGACTTGTGCTTCCTTTAAACTATGTATACATCATTCACATATTAGCATTTTGCATACAGAAATGGCCCTTTTGTGGCCGCAGCAGCCGCTGTTCCGCTAAAGGTTATTAGCATGGCTTTAGTGTCCAGAAATTTTTTCTTCACTTATTTCCAGATTTTTTTTACATTTTCAAAATAAAAGGCACAAAATACAGGTCAAAGGGCAGCTTACGCATTGGTTGTGTTGAAAATGACACATCATGCAGCAGAATGTATCTGTAACTGGCTACACCTGCAGCGCACGTACTGCTAGGGATGTGTGAGGTTAAAACGAGATGAGAGCTTTCGGTTTTTGGGATTGTGTCTTCAATACACATGGGCTATTGTTTGTACGTGAACATCTTAATATTGATTTGGTGACAATGACACGGCTAACGGGCTAGCCAGTCTTTTTATTCCATCAAATTCTTACAAGCATAATGTCAGCTTTCTGGCTGATAGCCTAGCCAAAACATTTTATGAGTTGAGCAGACTAGTTTATCACCTGCTGCTAACCCCCAGATTCAAACGGGCCCATTTCGGGCCTTTCCAGACGGGAAGCAACCGCCATTCCGACATAATGCCATTCCGACATAACGCCATTCCAACATTAGGCCCTAATTGTCGGAATGGCAACACTCAAACCTTTAATAAAATGTCCCATCATTCCGACATTTTTTGCCTCCTAAGGTCGGAATGGTGGTATTTATTTCTTTTTTAAATGTCTTGCCATTCCGACACATCTTTTAAAAGGGTTAGGGTTACAGGTTGCGGATTACGTTGAAACTTTGAAACATGTAACCGTTCCAGACATTAGGGACTTTAAGGACTGAGGGAGGACAACGGTGTCCGCCAAACATTCCAACAGGTTGCCATGGCAGTGGCAACCTGTTCCCTGAGCAACCTGAGCAACCTGTTCCCTGAGCAACAGCTACGTCGATAACTACCTTCTAACACTTTTTGATAAAACTCCTGGGTGCGGCAAACTAGACATTCTCCTGTAGTACACTGTTGGGCTAAAATGTCAGGAAGCGTCGAGATACAATTGTGCAAGTGCAGTGTGGAGATTTTTTGTTTTTTATCTCGAACACCGTAGCTGTCCCTTCAACCGTCACTGCTTAAAGTCCTGAATGCTTGAGATCCCAACGGCTACACGACCGCCTTAATCCACACAGAGCAGATAGCAGACCGGCAAGTGGATCCGGTCAATTTTCAAAATAAAACACCTTCTCCCGACTTGTATGAACCAATCTTACTGCATAGCCTAGTCAATGTTGTGTATAATCTATATTTTTTAGCCATATCGATCGCAGGTCACATTATATTACATGCATATTTCTATTATTTTTGTTATGTTGTTATGTACTGATAGAACCAGATACACATATTAAATTGCATGCACACAGCACTCTCATTGAATGTCCTCACACGGCCTCAGACATTGAGCAAGGCCTTACAACAGTCAGTCTGTCCTTGTGTAACAGGGCAGAGTGACCCTGACAGATGTTTTGTGTCCACTTCTTGTTAAGCACACACACGGAGTCATTGAACTGAAGTATTGATAAAAATGCCTTGTTTATGCCAAATGTCAGTGATAGGGTAGTAAATTAACAGGTGTCTAAAGCAGGAGAAAAGACCCCATTGGTGGAAAACACTTAAGAAGGAAGGATAAGCCAAAAGAAAAGTATCAAAAAAAGTGTATAAATAATAACTGTAAAAATATTATGAATACTATGAATAATACTGCTTTTGTTATGTTCTCTGGTTTGATACTCTGCAGACTGCGGTGCACATTGTTTGTTTGTTAAATAAAGAATCAAGAACAAGAAGACTTCTCTCTGTAATTTTTTATTTATTATTATTAAAAAGTTATTCCATGACATGAATTGGCGTCACGAACAAGATCAGAAAGAGCGACAAAGGATGGCGTTTTGCCCGGGCCCAGTGTTTGCAGATAGGGAGGCTCTCTCACAGAGGAGGACAAAAAAGGTGGCCACCTAAAAAAAGGTAAGCGCCTTGCTTATTATCTGTCCCCATGTGTTTTGAGCTGCTACGATCTAGTAGACACTGGTGAGACCCCTAAAATAAGCTCTCTGACTTAAAGAAGAGGAGAACAGAAGTCTCTTGTCCTGCATTTGTGAGAGTGGATGTGTGTGGGGAGAGAGGAAAAGAGCTGATATTAGGCTGGTGCTTGTGTATGAAAAATAAATAAATAAAGTGAGGTACCAGTGTTACAGACAGCTGTAAGCTGACAGATGTTGGTCTGAATGGGTGGTTTCAATATTAGGAAAGGGAAATTGCAGATATCTGATATCCATCTGAGATGGCAAGGGCTATAGTTGAAGGAACCTGCAGGAGGGTGTCTGTCTGTTTCCTGGTTTTTCGAGTGTTGGCCAACCTGGGGGCTCTGTTGTCTCCCCATCAGGGCGACACTAAGCATTAGAGGTTAACACTTCCTACCACACAAATAAAGTGAGGTTGTTAGGGTGAATGTCAGCTCTGTTGAGAACCCTCTTCTGTCCAGACTAAAGGATAAAAAAAAGAGAGAGAAAGAGCCCCAATTCACATTTAATGTGTCCCTTTATACTTCTTTAATTTCTTTTTTAAATTAACCAAAGCATCAGAATCGGCCGATTCATAATTAAAGAGTAAGGGGAATAGAAGGCCAGCATAGAAGGGAGTTGTGTTTTTAAGTGAGCATGTTGTTGTCAGCTCTCTGGGAGCTTAAAGCAAATTTTGTCATCTTATAATAAGACCTATGATGAATAGCATACGACCATTGACATAGCAAGGTTATAGTTCCACACACACACATACATACACATACATACACACACATACACACACACACCTACACACCTTCATGTTGCAAGTTACCAAACATTTGGGTCCAATGGTATTGGAAGGCAAAACTGTTGAT
Organism: Pagrus pagrus; assembly: GCF_965226575.1. NCBI lineage: Eukaryota > Metazoa > Chordata > Actinopteri > Spariformes > Sparidae > Pagrus > Pagrus pagrus. The sequence goes on along the minus strand of NC_140196.1, from coordinate 22,235,268 downwards.
TACGTCCCCACCGAAAATAAAAGTGTATGGGTTAGCACAGATCATAACTTACGATCATGATGTCAGCAGAAGGGCGGGGCGCACTGCAGGTTGTCTGGCTTCCATGAGCCCCAGAATGCAGTTTGAATGTTGCCATCAGTAGGATTTAAACTTAAACCTGGCTGTAGAGCCCCTTGGCGACCACAGTCCCCTTTAAAACAAGAAGCAGAGGAGGGGAAAAAAATAAATAAATAAATAAATGAAAATGAAAAAAATAGAGGGTCTCTTGGAGGCAGGTGTCTTGCTGCCTGAGCCTTATCCTATTAGCAATACTCTTATTCTGCCTGTGTTTAAAGCAGATAAGAGTAAATATAGACTGTCTATACAAGATTACCAATATGAGGTCCCTAACCTGCATACCTTGCTCTCCAGTGTGCCTCCTAAAGCCAGTTGGTTTTCTCCTATAGGTTTGCGCTCTGCGTTCGTCAGTATTACTTTTGGTCCTGAGAGCAGAAAATTGATAGCTTTTAATTACCGAGGACAGTCTTACCGGTACACGTGTGTCCCACAGGGATTCAAACACAGTCCTCATATCTTTATGGTCAGTTATGAATCATACGAGGTAAACTGACAGGTGTCTAAAGCAGGAGAAAAGACCCCATTGGTGGAAAATACTTAGGAAGGAAGGATGAGCCAAAAAAACTAAGTGTAAGAATAATAGCGCATTTTGTTATGTTCTCTGGTACTCTGCAGACTGTGGTGCACATTCTTTGTTTTTTAAATAAATAATCACGGACATGAAGACTTCTCTCCGTATTTTTTTATTTTATTATTAAAAAGTTATTCCACGACATCAACATCAGGCAGGCATGACGCTCCACTTCTGAAAGGCTCCCAATGGGATGTGAAGTCTCATGAAGGACAAAACAAAACAGCGTCACACACACCAGGTAACAGAGACGTGCCCGGGGGGATCGAGGGGTAAGTCGTATAGTAGGTTTGTTGTATTTAACGGAGTAGTGAGCAACATCTGCATTGCATAAGAACCTTATAGGATTAAAATGATTTTTTCATTGAGTCGAAGCCTCAGGTGTTGCCAGGGAGTTTTTGCTTGTTAATTCCTGATAATGGACACCTCGTCGGGCATCAGCCCTTGACAAACCCTGAACAAATGGACCCAGAGACTGAAGTATCTGAACTGTATGGACAACATAACTTCATGGCTCCGAGGGACATTTATTTAGAGAGATGTTCTTCTGTTATATTGTACTTAATAAAGTGAACACACTGTAAACATTTCACTGGATATCGGGTGAATGTGAATATATATGTCTCGTCTGTTGTCTTTTTCTGCAGCCTATGTATTTTTCTATACCAACACTATTTACGTACGAAATATGATGTCAAAGAACTTATTAAATGAATTGTTAAAAGAATGTTTTCAGTGTTTATTATGTTGAATTAAAAAAGTATCTCTTTTAATATGTCTTTAAGAATGTTCATCTCAGAGTGTGTATGTTGCTGTGCTGTGCTTTGTAACTCTCTACCTGGTGATTCATAGCATACAGTACACATTAGAGGCTAAAGGACAACTGGCAGATTTTGCTTTTTACACCCACATAAAACACATTCAGCTATATTTGCATTATGTGTGTGCACAGTGTGTTCACGAAGACAAAGGTCACTGTAACATGAGGAACGTACATACAGACTTTAATAAATGCATGTTCCGACTGTATTCATGGGGGGTTTCTTTGTTTCGGTGCTGCAGTTTTCTCCCATTTAACCAAGCCATACGAGTCGTGAGCTGTAAACTGAAGACTTGAACAATGATTGTGTGTCTGTTTACTGTTGACCGTCAGGATCCCTCTGTTTCAGCCTTATTGATGCTGGGCGAGGCATCAAGCCACGAGTAGCTAAAGAAAATGAAATAACAGACACGATTTTACTTAACAGTGAAGGAAGAAATTAAACTGTAGTTCTGCTTGGATCTAACATTTCTCTCGCTGACTTCTACAATATTACAATATTTATGGTGAAATACAGTTGTGGTACATCTGATTAAATCATGGATTGGTTGCCATGAAATTTGGTACACACATTCATTTCCCGCTTGGGATGAATTCAAATAACTTTGGTGAGTTAAGGTCCTAAAAGTAAAATCTGTGACAAATTTATATTTTCGTCCAGGAAGTTGAAGAGGTGATACTGACTATCTGCTACTGTTCAGTTTCATGCAAAGCAAAGCTGGACTTTGAATTTGTCAGGCCACATGTCTGCAGCTGGTGGACCACAGATCAGCCTCTGCTTTCTGTTTTTCTAGATTACATTCCGCACTTGAAAAGCATCGAGCCTGTGCAAATCATCCCCCAAAACCATGCTTCTCAGATCGTGCCCTTGTTGAGATGTATCAACATCAACATCTTCCCTGTGGTGGAAGGAGTGGTGTTTTGCCCTAATTAACCCACTTAGATTGTATCCGAAGCCAAGATTAAACGATACCTTTCATTCTGTGCCAGCAGTCAGCCTCATTTGTCTTCAGGACACAATCTTCTCTGTTTTAAGTCAAGGGTAAAAGCACAACACTCTGGGTGGTTTACCAAATGTGGAGCTCAGAGTCTAGCCAACACAGGACATAAAATGCGTCACTGAGCGCTTATGAATTGATGACTTGTGCATCACTAGGCCAGTTTCTTTCTTTTCTCTTTGTTTCTTTGTGTGCGGAGGGAGCCGAGGGTGGGGGCTCATCAACTGACGTAATTTACTTTCAATGGAGAAAACCGCTATCACAAAAAACAGGAAATTAGATAGGTGAGGCATTCTTCATCCCTTCAAAAAAAGTCCATCTTTGGTATTCATGTGAGCCCACGAGGGACCTGACGAGGTACCTCCCTCCTTATATTCAGGGGGATTAACTCTGGGTGTGATAGAGGACACCCCTGCTTTCCCACATTCCTGTTATAAGAACTAATTAACAGGCAGGAAAAACATTCAGCCTCAAATATTCATTCTACTCTATTCAAAAGACTTGCAGAGACCACTCATCCTGAAAATGTCAGTTTGTGCCCAATAGATTTTTTGGCAAAGTGAATTAGTCAGAGCTTCAAACTGCGTGTCAGTCAAGCACTTGAGTAATGAATAAGTAATTCAGGTGTTTGCTATCTGAAAGAGGAATAGATCACTTGCAGAGATCTTAAAAATGCAGCCATATCACTCACTGACAGAAGAAGGGAGGGAGATCGATAGATCAGCTTGAAACCTAAATCAGAATGTGATGTGTTTTTTACAGCCGGGACTCTCTGACAGCTGGTAAACAACACGCATTTTGCATGCAGGCAATAATGTTTACTCGGCCGTCAGACTCGGTCAGACTGATTCAACAATTAACTTTTCACCCTGCACTGAGAGGCCATACTTAGAGCTTGTCAGCTTTTGACCACATGCTTATCCAAATTAAAACAACCTAGATGTCTAGTTAAACTTTCAACAAACTGTTACAAATCTTTCCCCACTGTTTCCCAGAGTCGCCCCGTCTTCTGCCGCACACGGCTGCTTTAGATTCCACTCACAGACAAGCAGAGGTAGACAACAAGGAGAGACCGATCCTCTGTAAGTTAACTTATTTAGAATCAGCCTCTCAGTCGAAACAACAGCAGATATAAAGTTTCCATATTAAAACTTACTGTGCGTGGGCTTCCCTACTGAGAGATGTGTTTGTGCTCTGAGCATCTCTAAAGTAATTTTTATTTTATTCATGTGAAAACTGTGCAATGTTTTGATAGGAAGACATTACAAAAGGGCTGAAATAGAGAAAACAGAAACAGAAACAGATGGGTGGGTGTTGTGCATATACAGTGTATGTAATGTAATGGGTGCAACTTTAGAATAATTAGAGACAAACCTCAAAAACTTATGCATAAAAAAGGATGAAAGTGGCATTATTGTCGGACTCTTAAGTGAAAACAGGACATCCGGTAATGTTTTGATGTTCCTTAAAGGTCAAATCTGTAATTGCAGCTCTATTTATGCGGAGATTTATTGGACCGAAGAAATATTCCATCAATCAGAAAATTATTAATTGAGCTTTCTAATACAAGGCCTGTCATTATACGACAGAGAGAATTTATGATGTGTTGCACAGCAGCTAAAAATAGTTTGATTAATTACAGTATAGGTCTATTATACTACGTATGACTGGAGTTGCCACAAAACATTATTTTGAATTACAATGAGCTCTAATGGGTTAAGTTTCTAAAAACTGACTTTTCATTAAAGTCAACTTCCTCACTGGCATTTTTCTCAAATGAAGTTTAAATTCATCAGAAAGTTTCTCCCACGAACAGACAAAGCAAACTCATGCATGAGTTTAAACTGCAATTACATTGGCCACTTGAGCAAACACGCTGTAAACGCAACGTTGCCGTATCGTCCACCTTTAAAGCGACGTTATCTAACCTCTCCACCTTAAAGGTACAGTATGTAAGAATTGGGCACCTGAAAAGATGATGAGAGCTGGGACAGTTAACCCTAACAGCAGGATTGTGGGCCGTAAAAACAATGACATGTTTTTGAGTTTTTGAGTTGGTTTCCTGTTTTATTTTGTAGTCTATATCCTCATGTGTCATGTTTCTCTTTCCGCTTCCTCCCTTTGACTGTTTTTCCACCCTTTTTCCGTGTACGCCTGTGTCTCATTAGTTAATCACCCCCTGTGTATTAAAGTCAGTGTTGCCCCCTCACCCTTGCCCTCGTGTTTCCATATTGTGTTCCTGCGTATCCGTGTGCCATCTTCCCGTTGTGTGTTTTCTGCTTTTGGTTCCCGATTCCTCATGTTATTTCTGGTTAGTACTCTGTTTTGCCTTTGCTCTTGGATTTCTCCTGTTTTGTTTTCTGCATTTTGCCCTGCCTTTTGTTGCTACTGTTTTCTATTTTGGATTTTGGATTTTGGACCATCAGCTTTCATTAAAGTTCACTTTTTGTTGCAAGTCTGCTGTTAAAAATGCCTCCGTCGCTTAAATCCTCCATAAAACTGAGGGGAGCTGCAGATTTTGGTGATTAAGAATTTGATCCATTGTTTACTTTATATGAAAATACTTTATAGGTATTCATTCCATCTAAATACAACGAAATTAGGCCTAGACATACATGTTAATGTCATGATATAGCTACAGGTATCAGGTTGCACTGTATGGCATTTGTGCGAAAAGACTGGTTATTAAAAGGAAGCCGTCTATACGGGAATAAGCTATTAAATTAATTAAACTAAAATCACAAGTAACAACTAACCAACTTAAAAAAGAAATAAACCTGTGAACTCTGGTGCACATCAAGCATGTGGGCTTTTAGTCTGATCCCGCCTGAGGTTTAAACTCGCTGCTCAGGGGTTTTAAAGAATATAGAAAAGGAGTAGGGTTGAATGTTTAGTCAGAGATCTTATTGTCCTTCATTTGAAGGTTATAGACACATCATTATGCCTCTAAAAAGACAATTGCACATGTAACATGTTCGTTGTCATCCACTTTGAATAAAAGATGTTCAAATAACAGCCAATATAAAAACTGCAGATGAAAGAGACGCACACTCGCCTTCTGAAAAATCTTTGAAGGGCTAAATTTGGAATAACGCCCTGCTTGTTTTTGTCCTTTGTTCGTCATAAGGGAAAAGTTGAAAAGTGTTTTCTATGCTTGCTATAGGGCCAAATTGTTGCTGTAGTCTTTTTGATCTTGGAAGGAGTATGCGTCCTAGAAAGGATCTCCACGGGGAGCATCGTGAATGCATCAGGGCTGTAATGCGATTCCGTGAATAGAAAACATGCAGGAGATGACTGACGGCTGCCTAAAGGTGAGAGGAGCTGCACCGAGACTCAGAGGTTGTCTGTTCAAAACCTCATATGTGGGCAGGGCAAGTGAAGGAGTTACGCTCTCCCAGCACTCCACCCAGAGCGCTGATCATCGACGACACATCCCATCACTGCCGAAAAATCCTATTTCACATAACAGGCTCGTGTCACTGCGGTGCTCCATGGCAGCGCTCTCACCCGTCAAATGATGAAGCCTTTGAGCTGTTTTGAGGAAGTTAAGTGATGCAACCTTCTATCTCATATGCTGAAATGTGGCAAGTCATGTAGATGAAGTCCACATATTCTCTCAGATGTTCAGGCGAGGGGAGGAGGAGGGTCTCTGCTGACATTATTGTTTCAACAACACAGGATAAAAGGCTGTGAATGTGTCTTAAGTATTCTCAGAGTTTCACTGACCGGCATCGACACTGGAGCTTCTCATTTCAGACTAACGTGCCTCAGACAGATGAGAGAGGGAAACATTTGCACATCTGTCACTCCTTCAGTCATAAAAAGGGTGAGCTTGCTGTTGTGCATCAAAGCAGGGCACAGCATCCAGAAGCTCTGGAAGTAAAGTTTATGTGGAAAAGAGGGAGATGTTTGAGATTCAGGGCTGTGGGGAGATGGGGTCTGTGTGCCGTGACAAAAAGTGAGAGCGTGTGACTGGAAGAAGTCTAACACACATGCACACAACAAATTATAGCTGATTACTATATATTGTAACACCAGCGTTGTAAAAAGTACATAATAGTCACACTTGAGTAAAAAATAAAGATATTGTGCTAAAAAATGTCTTAGCTGAATTTGAAACTCAATCATACAAATAGTGTTGGAGTAAGAGTTGGAGCACTTGAGAAAAAGTCTGAATTTAAATGTGCATAAGTATCAGAAGTAATTTTCTGGCAAAACATGTATTTCAGGGCCACTGAAATTTTATTTAATTTTTTTTTTCAGAATTCTGGCTTTTTTGTCAAAACACAGAAAACACTATGACAAGGCAAGGAAACATGTAAGCAGCCATTTTTGCCTTTCTTTTCCATCATTATACGATCGATGTGTTTTCCTAAATATAAACAATACAACATCCACTCCATGCCTGATAAAAGTGGGTGTCTGCGTCATCGTTTCTGCCCGTCCAGAGGAGTTTCTGAACATCTCCACCCAAAGGAGTTTTCCAAAGGGCAGTTTTCAGCAACCTAAAACACTGTTTACATTTATACAAAACGCCTACACGCATAGAAAAAAGCCATGTACCTCACATACAGATGAAGCTACTGCAGCATAATACATTTAAATGGCCAGAACTCAGTGAATCTGGTAAACATTAGATTCACATGACATTTTGGACCTTCCAATTATAGGTTCAGATATTTACTAAAAAATCAGCATGATGTTTTTCTGAGCATTTTAATGAAGATCACTATCCAAATGCAACAGCTTCACATTTTATTTGATTAAAATCCTAAACTTGCAGCAGTATGCACTCTCTAGTTCATTGGTTCCTGAACTTGTTCAGCATTTACTGGATTCAAGAAAAAAACGAAAAAAACAAACAAACTGTGAAATGACTCGCCCAAAATGAGTACATCTCTGCAACTTCACGGTCTAAATGAAAAATCTTGGTGTCATAATAAAGGTACATAGAGATTTCTGCAGAGCTGTAAGCACCAGTGTAGAGCTCACTGGATCAGAGTAAAATGAAGTTGGACCACATCATATATAAAATATTTAAGTTCCACCGAATAAACTTTTGCAGTTTTAGAGTGAAAGTCTCCTTGGGATGATGCAGTCACAGCCCAAAACCTGTAGAAAACCACAGCACAACATCTGAACAGCCCTTCTGTCAGGATTGATGTTAATAAAATGCAGCAGAGCAAAGCTGGAGAGATTTCAGCAGAGACATGTTGAGGCAGAAGCTCCAAATGTGCCATTTTATATTTCTCTTGTTACAGCCAATAAAACACATTTAACTTTTGTTGAATTTCACTCTGGGTATTCATTCCATCTAAATACAACTGTTTGTGGCCTTGAATCCGAGTCTCAGCTTTCATACGACATATCGTTTGTATTGTTAGCATGAAATACTATGATCGCTGGCGCCCAGTTTTGTGAGCATGCACCAAATATGAATTGTGTTTTGTTTAGATAAAAAAGGTTATGGTGTGCTTTTAACTGAGCTTCTTCCAGTTAAGTGGGTATGCTGCATGACAATGTTGCTACATGTTTAGCATGCCCTTTTGTTGTGTGTTGTGTAACAGGGGGCGCTAGGGTTCTAGAGGTGATTCTGATATTATTATTATTAGGGGTAGAAATGGAATATATATATATATATATATATATATATATATATATACAATATAATATCATATATGTTTTCATAGTGTTTGATTACCTGAAACAAAGGATTGTTGTGTTACCTTAGAATGAGCCTTTTGGATCTACAGAGGGAGCTAACATGTTGCACTGTTAGGTTTCTACAGTAGCCCAGAATGGACAAACCAAACAGTAGCCATGTTCCATAATATGTCAAGCAAATTTTAAAAGAGGGAGATGTTTGAGATTCAGGGCTGTGGGGGGATGGGGTCTGTGTGCCGTGACAAAAAGTGAGAGCGTGTGACTGGAAGACACACATGCACAGACAAAATTATAGTTGATTACTATATATTGTAACACCAGCGTTGTAAAAAGTACATAATAGTCACACTTGAGTAAAAAATAAAGATATTGTGCTAAAAAATGTCTTAGCTAAATTTGAAACTCAATCATACAAATAGTGCTGGAGTAAAAGTAGGAGCACTTGAGAAAAAGTCTGAATTTAAATGTGCATCAGTATCAGAAGTAATTTTCTGGCAAAACATGTATTTCAGGGCCACTGAAATTTTTTTTTTTTTTTTTTCAGAATTCTGGCTTTTTTGTCAAAACACAGAAAACACTATGACAAGGCAAGGAAACATGTAAGCAGCCGTGTTTGCCTTTCTTCTCCATCATTATACGATCGATGTGTTTTCCTAAATATAAACAATATGAATGTTTGCTACGTCAGAGTTTATTTAGCAGATCTGTTTCCATCAAACAGTTTGGACATTGACTCTGATTCTCAAGAGACAAAAACCACCTCAAGTGAGCGTACAAACTTTTTTGCAAATTTGAATAAGTATTTTCGAATTTAGCAGTTTCCATAAAGTTTCTAATACGATATTCTTCCAAATGAGCATAAAATGGAAAACATGATTACTGGCTTTCCGAAAGGGCTTTTCAAGTTGCTGTTCAATACCACTAAATCCTACACGCTGGACTGTTAACGTCAGTGTTTCAGGTTTTTAATGTGGTGAAATGCTTTTAAAGTGGACACTAAATGACTTACAATGATTAGATAATTATTGTGGCACGTGTGGTCCTCAAGGCACCACCGGGTGCAGCGGAGCCCGCTTTGGGAACCACTGTTTTTGTTAACCTTGATTAAAATATGCTCAACAGCAGTTGAAAGAAGTCTTCACAGTATCAAAGAATCAGCCGGCCTCTCGAGTCCGTCTTTGTACAGTATACTGTACCACGAGACGGCAGATGGCCACAAAAAACCCTCTCTTTCACTGCCTGCGCCTTTTTCATCTCCACTCATTAAAAAAGACCCTTTTTGAGGGGTAAAGCCCAGAATATAACCTCAGACCGCAAACCTTTATCCGACTCGGCTTGAAACAAATCCAGATATGGAGGTTTATTGAATGAAAAATGTTCACTCAGCCACTCAGACCAATTATGTGCCTGTGTCATCCAGGTATGAATCACCGACTCCAAAAACATGAACAATTATGACCCTCAGTCTGTCAAGTGGTAAGTATTGAGTAGCCTGGAGAGTCATTGGCCTCTAATGCCCAGACTGAGAGGGCTGAGAGATGAAGGGGAAAGAGAAGAGGGACAGAAAGCTCTCCGGGCTGCCGCTGCCAGCCCAGCACCTCTCGTGGAATAAAAATGCACCTCTTATCTCCGATTCTGTGGCCTCGGCTTGATCCACACTGATCTAAAATGACTTTGTAGTTCCAGAACATTATCCTGCCTCTCCGCAGCCATCAGTGGCATCGGCCAACACACAAGCATTAATTATAAATCCATTAAAAGGGCTAGTTCGTCCGCAATGCAGCCATTATCAGATGACATGTCATTATTTTCCCTGCTCGCTCCAGCACTGAGCAGTGGTCGGCTCCTGGCGGGTTCACGGGAACAAACATCTCATCTGTTTAAGGGAGCTGGCTTGGGAAAATATAATGCATGGTGAGCTGGAGAGGGGTCTCCGGGGGTAATGAGGCACCCAGGTTGACAGTGTGATGGCAGCGTTAGGATATTAATTAGACACAATTATTCATCAATCGGGAAACATTATGTACGGCAGCCAAAAGAGTTCAATGCACCGCAAACACAAGCAAGAAGTAAAAGCCAGTGAGTGACCACTTTGACATACACATATTATTATATTATTCAACCTGACTGCAGGAACTATGGGTGGAAAATAGCATTTTGATAAAACCCTGTCCATTACATCTCTCATTATTTTTTATGAGGTTAATATTTTTTTTTAAAAAAGTTAAAAGTACAGAAACACAAAACATTACATTTAGAAAAAATAACAAAAAAAAAAAAGACAACCTAATTAACCTAATTAATTCCCAGCGTTTTCCTATGGTACTACTGTTGGTGCTGCTATCGCAAAGACAGCGTTAGAAACATGGCAACTGCCAGCAGCCTGGCTAAGGTCCAAAGCACCACCGGCAGGGAACAAAATGTGACACTGACGGTCTCCATTGAGTGAATGCCTTTTCGTTCACTCAATGGATCGCTCTCCCTCTTCACCTTCTTTGCCTCCTCCATCAGCGGGGTCTTTTTTCTTTTGCATTGTAGACTTTCCACAGTTATTCCAGTTGTTCCACCGTTAACCAGGGATAGTGACCGGGGCAAACAATGCATATTTCCAAGAAGACTGTGGCAGAATGACTTGCATAGCGAGAGCAAGGTTTATGGGGAAACAACCTAATTTGCTGATTTACAGCTTGTTCTGCTGCCGCCAAGTGGAGGAAACACTGCAAATAGGAAAACATTATGAAGAAATGCTGTACGTTGATCAATCAGAAATACTATATTAATGTTACCTGTAATTCACATTTCTCTCACTCTCATTATCACATCACTGTTGTCAGACTGTAAATCTGTTCTCCTCTCGGCAGCCACCAGACTTACAGTAATTTTAGTGCGAATCGTTGCGACCCTCCTCCACCCCATTCACCTGCAGTCTCGTCACTTCAGGTGTCCAGGTATCCCATCCCTTCCACCACCAATGTCTGGACTCCGTCAGGGGGTGTTATTTATGTACAGCTTCACTTCCTCCTTCAAGTACAATGACATCACAACAGGATCTAATCACCAAAGACTGTTCACATTTCTCACCTTTATTGTGCACATTTCGATAAAGTATTTGGTCTCCTGAAGGCTAACACTGGGGGATAGTCTTTATAATATCATATAAATAAGATCATGCTGTTTGTAGGTGTCTCCTAATAAAGCTGCCTAGGTCTATTCACATCTTCTCACATCTAAATTGCTCTTTATCACAGCCGATCCCAGGACTGTAATTATTGATTTGACTGTGAGAATGCCATAATATACTTTGCACCATATAAATGGAAAGAACTTTAAAAGACAACGAAACTTTAAACCGAAGTAACATTCAGTGTTTTGTTTGTTTGCTCTTTTTTTTGACAGTATGGGGTTGCGTGTAGCCTACTTCCCTCTCTTTGTCCCGCTCTCTCTCTCTTTTCATGTTTGTGTATATGGGCGGCTTACACTGTCATTTGGCATGCCGTCAAGGCTTGTTACAGTTTACCAAGTGACATTAAACTTGTCATTTCTGTCAGGTCCGGACGGGGATAATATTCAGGCCGGGAATCCAACATCATTCTAGGCCAATCTCTGCACTCGCTCCATTAACATCAGACCGTATGCTGTCAGCCCAGTCATCAGGATAAAATGTTGGTAGTTAACAGTCCTGCAAACCACTGATATGCTCAAATTTGTAACGCTTTCAGAATAGATGTGCTGACTGGAGGAGATCGGGGTAGAATAAGGCTAGACGACAAGGCTACCAAACCAGTGACTGCAGTTTACGAGTGTGTTTCAACATTTGTAAACGTCACACCGCTGGATATTTTTAAGGAGACCTTACAGATATTTGAAGTCAAAACATGATCTTTTCCTAACCCTAACCAGAGCATAAGGACGACATTGTCAGAACGTAAATTGAAAATTCAACCTAAAAAAACGTAAAGTTTCAACAATAATATCACAACATATCTGTGATTTGCAGAAATCAGGGAACTGTGACTGCCCTGTGTTGTTTACTCTTTGATTTGCACATTTCCACTGCTGGACTCAGTTCTATTTGAAAAAAATGCTGTGACAGTGCCCTCTTGGATGCCCCTATGTTAAATAACACATGATAAGGTGCCCTCTAGGGTGCCCTTCCCCACCCCATACAGCTGGTGCCCTTTTATTTTATTTTGCCCTTGCCACTCAAACATCCTGAGTCCACCACTGCACATTTCATTCAGAATTTCAACTCTGGCTTGGAGCCTGATTTTTGTGATCTGAGCTGTTCCTTTTTCTTTTTTTGGTTGTACTTTTAAAGCAGAAATGGTAAATAGTTTTACATTTGCATTGTAATGTTGCCTCCTGTCTGCATTCTAGTGCACTTGCAAATATTTAAACTATGAGCTATTGTTCATTAATTTATTTGTATTGTTTATTGTTATAGATAATATTTTGGGCAGATTTTGAACAATCATTGGGCTGGATAACGATCTGAGAACAACATCAAACCAATCTGGCAACATCACACCGAGCAGGTCCCTATGACATCTACACGGACTCCAAACACTGATGAAGACCAAGTGATATGGTTGAAAGCTCTGGAAACATCTGATAGGTGGACGTTGAGTTGTAATTGCTTTGTCAAGATCAATTTCCAGACTGAACTTGGAATTCTTGCTGTTTTGTGTACAAGATTGCAGAGTTCCTGCATGTACAGAGTATTTGCTCATTCACAGTGCACTCGCTGCTGTGTTTGTGTCGTCAAAGTGGTGAAGGTGTTTCTTTTATTTGCTTGTGTTTCTTCTATTTGGATGTGTCCTCCTAAGTTGCAATGTGTTGAGCTCTTTCAGTCATTGTATGTGATGTAAATCTCAATACAAAGAGGAAGCAGGAATACTGTGAGGCAGAATAAGCTCAGTATTTTTTTATTATTTCAGATCAAAGATAAAACTTCCACGAGCGCTAAGGCTTATCTTGTTAAAATATTCCTAAAGTTGGAGCTGCTCGAATACAAGGACTCAGATGTTCACTCAATCAACTGGGAAAGGGATCATGTGTCTGTGCCAAATCATACTGTAGTTTGTTTGTGTAGCAGGTGGACTGTGAGCAAACAATAAAAGCCAACCCAATCCAATTTGATTTTTGCTATGTTGTGCAGGATAGATAAGCTATAATCAAATGGCTTGATGCAGCCCTAGAACAGGGGGAACCATGCCTTGGGAAATCAAGTACAGAAGGCTTTTCTGTAGATAGATGTTCTCAACAATGTTGTTGTTTGGGTAAACAGCTTTCCGCTGTTTACTTGAAGGACCTAAATGACATATTCACAAGCATAGGATTGCACAGAAATATCATTTTGACCCAAGATGACTTAATTGGTGTCTTCCTTCAACAAGATAAATGGAGGACTAATTAGTGCCGTGCAGATGGCCACCTAAAATTAAGTCCTGCCTGATAGTAAAAATGAAAAACTATTGAGAGGAATTTAAATCCCCCTATCTACAGAACACAATTTCTCTCGTTCTATAAAACCCACAGTATAAAACCACAATGAAAGAGGAAAAATCTGCATGTACAAAATTAGCCCCAGGCTTATCATAATTTGCCCTGATTCAGACTCAAACATCTGAGCCTCGGGGCTGAATGCAGGTCTGAAGGCAGAGAGAGAGACAGAGAGAGAGACTGAACTAAGTACTCCTGAACCTTAACCTTTCTCTATTTATAGATGTTTGTTCTGTCAATAGTTCTAAGAGACTCAGATGAGTAGATGCCACTTTCTGCTTTGTTGTATATGTTTTCATTTCCCTGCTGGTGTTTCAGGGAAGATTAATGATACCTACAGTACGTGTTGGTTTCCTCTCTGTTATCCACACTGCCTCTATATCCTCATTATCTCCAACTGCGCTCTCATAGGCAGAACACCTGAGCTGTAATTCTTATCCTTGTTAACTCCTGCAGACTGGAGCTGCGTTGATTATGTTTACTTCAGCGGCATGCTGTTTTAAAATGGTGCAGACACAGCTGGAATGATATAATGCCGACAGTCTGCTTTAGACTTTATTGGTGTATTTCTGTATCAAATCTGCGAGAACGTAAACAGTCACTTCTCATTTGTCATCACTGTAGCTGTGGTTATCCGAGCTTCTGGCACACCACATGTTGAATATGTTATGCAACAACAGTGCCACACTGGAATACTTTAAGATATAGTAGATCCTTATGTGCCTGCAGACAAGAGTAGACTTTCATTGGCTGTGTTTCGTTCCTGTGTTCATGTTGAAATAAAGTTACTTAAAGGTGAAATATGTAAGAATTTTAGTTGAATTCAAAAAGGTATTATCAGATTGCAAAGAAACAACAGCTCTGATGTTATGGCAAAGATGTCTCGTGTTGCAGAGAAATTGCAAATTTACCAAATTGGCTGACGTTAGCATGCTAACCAGCTAGCCCCGGGGCTGAAAGACTCTTTCTCCCAGGGGTGCAAAGCTCCTGTGCTAGCGCTGTTAACACCCACACTCTGGTGATATGCTGCCCCTATTTGTTGTTGTGGAGTATGAATTAAAGGTGGCCAATTCTTACATGTTGCACATTAAACCATTTTAAATCTCCAGATCTGCTGGTGAGTCAGTCGTTACGTGCGGTGCAGCCAAATATTGTTCAAACCAACATACATTTATTGAGGTTTAATTTTCCGATAACCCTCATTATAAGTGGTAAATTAATAGTTAAATAAACTTTACCTAACAGTTATTTGACTGTTAAAAAACAGTGAAAATGCTTTAAAATAATATTTTGATTCGTAATTCATAATTTTGAAAATTCAGATTTTTTTTTATCTGTGTGTAAGAAACTCAGCATACTGTACCGCCCTAACGTTACCTAGCTAGCATTAGAAACATTAACGTTAGCTCATGTTAGGAAGCTAGCATTAGCAGCATTAGCTATCGTAACAAACTGGAAACCACTTGGGCAGGCAGGTGATTTGAACATCAGCGTCGTTGTGGCGTGAATGCAAGGAAAGAGGGAGATTTTTATCGTCAGTGCAATGTCCATTACTCCTGCTGTAGAACAAGTAAATATATAAAAGAAACATGAAGCAGGAACAAACAGCTAGTTAGCTTATCTCGCATTGAGTTTATAGGCAACCAGCAGAGATACAATAAGTGGATACGAGAAACAAATTGTCTTTTTTTCACTTTGTGTGTTGTATCAGTGAGGTTGTGTGATGTTGGTTGCTGTATTTTGTTACATTGTTACCAGACTAGCTGTATTCTGAGCTAAGTTAACACCTTCAAATTCCTGGGGAACAGTATTGTAGTTCTGGGATCCAATTAGAAGTCATCTGACACTCCTGATGTTAAAGACAGCCCTTACTTAGCTGAAAAACCACTGTATAGCTCGAAAGTGCAAGCAGCTTATAACGACACATATTGACGTTTCTTCACAGTTGGCGACCTCTAGTGGCCATAGTTATTATTATAGCAGCAAGGAGGAAGTCAGGTCAAGCAGTATAAAGAGCATCAAAGGGAGGAAGGTGGATAGAAGGGTAAAACAAGCACAGGAGGCCGCTGCTCATGTCCAGTGTGAAGTCATTGGACAGCATACAGAATAAGAAAAAGTGTGGCAAGCTGTGCATCAATTCAACAACTGACATATACATTTTATTGTAAGTCTTTTTACAGCATGCATGAGGAATTCCAGTTGAGATGGTGGCCATTCATTTGAAGCGATAACCACACTGGCATGAAGACAAAGCACAAAGCAACTTATAGTGTAAGACGGGGGTGTGTGGAGGTGTGCAGTAATATAAAACAATCTGTAATGACAGCATAGTCTCAGGTTAGTATTTTATTTGTACCCTGTTCAAAATATTTAGACTGTGTTTGCAGGCTGTAAGCTATTATGTAACCCAACATATCTGAGGCCACATTTACACTTGTCATTTCTAAGGTGCAATATGTTAAGAATTAAGAATCAAGAATTGCAGTTTAAACCATTAAAAGTTAATTAAACTGATCAGCAGAATGTGATGAAATGACTCTTTTGATGTTAAAGACATCTATGTATTGTGTATCTACTACAGTTAGCATGCTAACCAGCTAGATGTGATTGAAATAGTAAAAAAAAAACCTCCCCTGTAGTTAATAATAGGATGACTGGCTGCACAGCTAGCTTAGATGAATAGCTAACGGTAGCTACAGTTAACAGCAGCTCTAGTTGTTACTCTGGTGATATGCTGCCCCCCATTTGTTTGGAATTTGAATTTGACTGGTGACCAATTCTTACATATTGTGTCTCATACTGTATCTGGATACGATCCAGATGTGATTTCATAAACTTCTGTTTACACATAACCACATATACAGTAGGCAATGTGTCTCTGTTGTAGAGCATGGAAACCCGACGGAACCAGACCTACAAAAATTTTGAAACAAGACGTTTGGGTCAGATTTGCTCACTTCAATTAACATGATGCTTTCAACTTCTTTTAGTGACATACAGTGTTAAAATAGGTAATCGGTGTAAAAATGTCTGCAATCAGGGGAAAACAAACAAGCTGTAACTATGGTAACAGGGCTCGAGTCAGGTTCAGATGTAACAAACAGAACGCCTATTGAGTTCAGGTTGGGCTCGGTTACTACTCTCTTCTGGCTCTGTCGGGTTTGGACAGAAAAATGCAGCCTTAGTTCATTTCTGTGTAACTTCAAGTGCCTGTATCATAATGGACAGAGCCTGTCAGTGACTATTTCCAGGAGCTGCTTTGTGACGTAGTTGCACTTGCGTGGAGTAATGATTATTAATGTGACCTGAAGAGATGGATGCATTTACACCTCTCACATCTGGCCATAATGACAGACAACACCTCCCTATCCTTCTGGAGTGCTTCTTGGATGCTTGTACCCTTTTTCCTGAATCTGCCAAAATGTATGAAGTGACTAAGTGTAAATGGGCTATGTGTCCAACCTCTGTTTCTGGCTGCATTTACTTTGCTTTTGCCTGGTTTGTATTTGTGTCTCATAATTACACCACTCTCTGGAGACTTTAGTGAGTAAGCGATGATTAGCTGTAGCTTACGTCAGCACGCTTTTGGCATTAAGGTCGAAATAGCTAACAAAAGCACAATAATTTAACAAATACAAGGCCACCTGGAATATTTCACTGTTTCCTGTTCTGCCTTATTTTGTACTGTGAGTTGACAGCAAGGCAGGAAAGGTGACAGTGTTGAGCTCATGCGGACTGTGGACCTGGCAGATCGGGTCAAGGTTGCTCCTCTACATGAACTCTGAACATCCGGACGAACATCATGGCCAACCCATGCGGTAGAATAGAAAAAAATTATAATATGGCTGTTTGGCCACAGATCAAACTCTAATCACTGAAGTCAGTCTGTATTTGACAGTGTCTCCAGATGGCAGTGGGCAAGGGGACATGGTCACATGACTGCATCCTTCTCCGCAGTCCCCGCTGCGAGGAAGATGGTGGTACAGTTGCTGTCTTCAGTGACAGATTGTTGGGGAGGAGGTCCGTCTAAATAAAGTACAAATCTGTAATGAATCCATGTTTGGGATTCATGAAATGTTCTGCTTCTGTTCTGCATGTTAAATGACATTTTTTACATTTCCTGATCACCGTGAGTGCTGCTGCAGGTTAGACTGGCTTGAGGGCTGTTTGACTTCATATATGGTCCATAATCACAGCATGTCAGCGAGGCCTCAAACGCTCTCTGTGACCTGTGCCTGCAGGGGGTCGAGGATTAAATTGCCCCTTTGCATCTCGTAATATACAGTGCACTCAGAAAGTATTCCGACCCCTTCACTAGTTTCACATTTTCAGCCCTTGAATTGATGAATGTGATGCATTGCTGATCATTTCGCAGCTATTTTAAGCTCTCCAATGTTGACATTTTAACGGTGAACTCAGCCAAGAAAAGACACGATTCCACATGTGAAAAGAAAAGTATTCTGAAGAAATTACAGGGTAAAAGCATGGAAGGCACAGCAGCCACTTTGCCAAGCAAGTGTGTGTTTTTAAAGGACAGTCTGTATATCCTCAGGAAACAAGTCCTACAGGGCTCCTGAGCTCCTTTGCCACTGAAATTGTTTCATTTTTTCATGAGATTGGCTTCCCAATGATATTCAGTGTAAATGTTGTTTCATCCTTCTATTATTGATAACCCACTGGGTTTATTGCATTCATTTTGCAAGCAAATCACTAATTTTCTTTCGTAGGAAATAACTGCTCTCGGTGGTAATAGCACACTGCGATGTGTGCACACATTTTTATTAAAGGGGCACGATGTAGATTTGGAGAAGACATTTTAAAGTCAGACTTTTAATATTTAAAATATTAATGAGATAATAATACAAACTCAGAATTATTATTTTTTTCCAGAACTGAATAAACAAGCCCTCAGAGGAAAATAAGGTCCCCAGAACACTGTGTGTAGATAGAAAGGTGGCAGGGTCTGCCACATATAAACAAAGGAAAACAGTATGAAGTCCTTTAAGGTCAGTTTGTTTATTCAGTCATAAAAACAAAGAGAGTTTGTTTATTTAGTTTGTTAAGGCATAAAAAAAATCAGTCAATGAAAATCTTCCTCTTCTGATAACAATTTCTTCCCCAAAACTACGCAGCGCACCTTTAAAATAGAATTAAAAAATATATGATTTTGAGCATGTATTACATGTACAAAAACACGCCTATTGAAAGCAGTGCTGCATCTAATCCCTGTGATTACAATAAATAGAAAAAATGACGAGAAAGCTCCTGTTCTAACGGAGACGGGTCCATCTGGGGGAACGCGGTCTGGAAAGAG
Organism: Pagrus pagrus; assembly: GCF_965226575.1. Taxonomy (NCBI): domain Eukaryota; kingdom Metazoa; phylum Chordata; class Actinopteri; order Spariformes; family Sparidae; genus Pagrus; species Pagrus pagrus. The sequence continues at coordinate 22,216,282 of NC_140196.1, read as the reverse complement.
CACAAACAATCAGGACCTTGTTCTCAGCTGCTTTGGCAAACTGCATGTTAAGGGTTTACATGGACTCAGATCAGTCCACGAGCCTGAAGGTGAGCATTACACGACACACAAAGTGACAAGACGGAAGCTGACACAAAAAACAGATGCCGACACCAATGCCAAGACATGCACGCAGCGGGAGGAGATCAATTGTGTCTTCTTGGCTTTCATCAAAGTTTGTCAGGAAGGAAAATGTGTCTGTGCTTTCTCACAGCCCCCAGAGATTTATTTGTAAATGTCACACTTGTCAAATCGTCAGCAACTGTGTCTCCCGTAGATGCCACATTTTCCCTGGAACAGAGAAAACCAGCGGGTGAAAATGACAAAATAACCCACTGATATTTATTTTATTTCATATTTGGATAATTTTTTGGCCATCTGCAGGCACAGGGGTTCTAAAATTGAAATGGCCTCCGCAGGTTTAATTGTAAATTAAGACTCCAGGCCACATCATCACCATCACCTCCACACACACACACACATGCACAGACTAACACAGATGTTACGAGAACCTTTATGCTACACATCGGCAGACAGGCGGTATTCAGTCACTCTCAAACATTCCTGGTTTGTCTCTCATTAAAAATGTTTGCCTGGATGACACCGTTCTGTCTTTAACCAACCGTGACCGTATCATCTGTCCCAGGAATCAGTCAAAATCTGTCAGTGCATTGTTTTCACTTGTCTTAGCTGTATTGGAGGAAAAATAAATCACTTGGTAATAAATCTTTTCAAATTATCTAAGAAATGACATATTTCTGATTTTGAAGGAACGTCTGTTTTATCTGCCAAAACTACAAATTGAGCTACAACAGAGAATTGGATCATGTGTTCTGATTATAATCAGATTTTCCTATTTGCCCAAATTGTTCTGTGGTGACAGGTTTGTATCAAAGTGACAAACAGAAGCGAAACATGAGGAAACCGAGCGCCCTTTTTACAGACAACTAAGCAAACATTACTGACTGAAAACAACAACTAAAACGTTTTCTCTTTATTTGAAATGCCAAATGTTGTGAATTTTGAGTAACTGATGACAGTTTTGTTTTTGTACACCTGCTGACAGAATCTTAAATGGTTTCAAACTGTTTAATAAACTTCAGATACAATTATTGAATTAATGAAATCATAGAGAATGTGTCTGATTTGTAATGTTAATAATCAATATATGTCAAAAAATTTCAAGTAAAAAGTAAAAGTATTAAAGCAACAGTAGGTAGTTTGGACTCATTACTACCCCCGGCTGGTTGAGAAGCGCAATTATCTGTTACTAGAGTCGTAAATACTGTCGCTGTACGAGCATCCCTGGGGAAAATGAATACATGTGAATTTGTTGACAGAGCCGGCGAATCACGAAAGCGTCTGAAAAAACCTCAACCGGGTGCCAACAACAAGCTAGATTCAGAGATAGCAGTTGGTAGTTTGTTAGCATATAGGCTGCCCAGCACATTAGCATGCTAGAATTATTCTCATACCGAGTTGGTTGTAGTGATTGCACCGACTAAGTTACTTCCAAAACACAACGCTTGGGCGTGAATGTGTTTAGTAACGTCTGAAAATAAAACTACGTTTTGGGGAGTTACTAAGTACAATCGCAAGTTGACGTGTTCGGTGTAATAGCTACAACCAACTCGTATGACAACAGTAAGTAGCATGCTAACGTTACCTCCCGATCCCGATCACACTGTTCAACAATTATGTTGATTATCTGCATGAACTAAGGAATCCGCAACTTTTCAAGACAAGACGTTCATAGTGTTTTAGTAAGTTAGTCATCGTCTACAGTCACTACATGAAAACGAGCAAGCTGACGTTGTGTTCGGCGTAATAACTACAACCAACTGGGTACAACAGTAGCTAAGTAGCATGCTAACGTTACCTCCCGATCACACTGTTCAACTATTACGTTGATTATCTGCATGAACTAAGGAATCTGCAACTTTTCAAGACAAGACGTTCATAGTGTTTTAGTAAGTTTGTCATCGTTTACAGTCACTACATGAAAACATGCAAGCTGACGTTGTGTTTGGTGCAATAACTACAACCAACTCGGGACGACAACAGTAGCTAAGTAGCATGCTACAACAACCGATAACAACAATAGCCTGACGTTACCTCTCGACCACACTGTTCAACAATTATGTTGAATATCTGCATGAACTAAGAAATCTGCAACTTTACAAGACGTTCATAGTGTTTTAGTAAGTTAGTCATCGTTTACAGTCACTACATGAAAAAGAGCAAGCTATCGAAACGGACAGCATTAGCTTATCTCCCGGCTTTATTATGGTTATAAACTGTGGACAAATAGAGCCCCAATGAACACCACATAACAACAAATGAACTCAAAGTAAAAGTCGGTAAGATAATAAATATGTATATATGTAATATATGACTTACAAATCCAGTAGCATCTAGGCTTGGTCGCCATCAGTTCTTTCAGCTCGCACCACCGAGCGTAAGCTGGTCCAATATTTATCCATGTCCGGCTCATGTTATATCACTTTCTCTTTTTCTTTTCTTCGCCTCCTCAGACAATACCTTCTTGGCTTTTTTAGCTGGCTTGGCCATGGCGTTGCTTTACAAAAAATCCAAGTAGCTGCTGGCTAAATCCAGCGACGAATAAACGTGTCGTAAAGCAGGTCGCACTAGACTTCTTTACGTCAGGTATGTCGCTACCCGCTCTGGGAAGTTACACAGTGCGGTTTCTGCCGGCGCGACCCCCCTCAGGCTGCAGAGGCGTCACCGTTCATCCTATTAACCGTTATTCTACCACTTAACTGAGTTTAGAAACATTATTTTAAGGTCGAAAAGCTACCTAGTGTTGCTTTAAAGATGCAATATATGTTAAATGTTAAATTCATACTCAAAACAAATAGGGGGCAGCATTTCACCAGAATAACCGCTAACTGCTGCTAACTGTAGCTACCATTAGTAGGTTAGCTCAGTTAGCTGTGCAGCTAGTGGTCCAGATTGGGGGTTTAGTGCACTTGGTGTCAGTGTTTACACTGCTAGCATTCCCACCTGAGTAGTTATCTCTATAACACAATACATGAGTCGTAATGTGTAACTTTTGTTTCTTCAAATTCTCTTCAGAATTTTGTGATTTTTCAAGCACAACTCTTACATATTGCACATTTAAGTGTCACTGCAATTTTCAAATTAGAGACAACCATACAGAACGGGTGAATCTACACAATTTAGAGGAATCTTTTGACATTTTGTGTAAAATGAATGACCCCTATTTACTTTTTTGCAGAGAGTTGCACGAGATGATTGATATCACTCCCATATTGTTACAGTACATTTGTAGCTAAAGCCAGCCGAGGGTGGATGTTTCATTTCTCTGTTTCAGGCCAGGGAACAATATACATGAACATTTCTCAAGAACAGTTTGTGACGGTGACAACAACGGTGTCTTCAGAAGTACTGTTGCATTAAATTTATATAGAAGGGGCACCGTTTAGCTCAGTTGGTAGAGCAGGTGTCCCATGCACAGAGGCCCTGTCCTCACCGCAGCAGCCCTGGGTTCAAGATCCAGCCTGGGGCTTGTGCTGCATGTCACTCCCCCCCTCTCCCATCCTGCTTCCTGTCATATCTTGAGCTGTTCTATCAATAAAAAGCCATATAAAGGCCAAAAAAATGTATATAGAAACAATGCTTCTGGATAATGAAAGATAAGGTCAGCCACCATGACCAGCACTGGTCGTTGGGAGCAGTGACCCAACTGAAAACTTGACAATGCATTGCTTTGCATCCATAATTAGGACAAGTGTTTTCAGTGCATATTATAATATTATTTAAATTAGCTTTTTTGTTTGTTTGTTTTTACAATGATTTAGGCCAAGGCTGCCAAAATAAGGGCCCTGAAAGTTTGATTTGAATCTGTGCTAAAGTCAATTCTGCCCTGAGAGGCAAATTAAAAAAACATAAGGAACTTATAGAGATTATCCTGGCAAGGTCATATTGATAACATTTTCATGTAGACAAATCTTTTTTTTAATAATGGATCTATAGAGCTTGTAGAAAGGTGCAGAATAAAAGTATCTCTTTTCCTTAAAAACGATATTATGATAATGAATAAATCAATTTAAAATTTAGTTTTTTGATGAATTAAATCGTATCATTATTATTATTATTATTATTATTTTTTTCTCTGTATAAGAATTCTGACTGTTCGATCCAGCTTCTAACAACATTTGTGATTTAAGAGTATAACGCCACTTGAGGGCACAGATGACTCGATGTTGTGACGTTGTCACTGACGAAGGCAGTGAAGGTGGGGAGAAGGAACGCAACATTTAGTGGCTGAATGTTCTCAATAACACCTTATTAAACATCTTTGATTAGCACGATTAGCAAGTGTTTTCACTCATTATTTAAATTAATATTTTTACCATGATATGGGCCAAAGCCAGCCTAAAGTTCAGTTTGGCCTGCCAGATGTTTCAAGCCAGTAAAAATAAAACCTAAAATATATACATAATACAAATAGCTGTTTACGCTGTTCTATTTTGTTACGAGGTAAAAAATGTTCTTCAAATATTTAGGATCCCTACATTTTTATTATTTTTCAGAATCTGAGCACAGTGAGAGACAATTTGTGCAAAAGTCAGTCAATTAAGGGAATTAACTGCAGTGATACAGAAGCCCTGAGAGACAAGTAAATGAAAAAAAAGGAATTTAGAAAGATTTTTGTGGCATGTACGATTATCTTAATTTAGATTAGACTCTTTTTTTCTTATTTGCTTCCCCATTTTGCATCTTAACAAAACAATAAAATAGGTGCCTGTTTGTCATCCATTGTCGTTGTCATTAAGTTTTAGTTTTGGCCCTCACATAGAGAGTTAGGTCATCCATACAGGCTGCAGACTCCCATGTATGCAGCCAGAGGAAACAACTTGCCTGGCTCTGTCCTAAAGTAATAGAAGTAATGAAAGTAAGAACCCACTGCTCTAAACACACTAATTAACACATTATGCCTTGTTTGTTTATTACATGTGAAAGGCAGAGTGTGAGAAACAGATGCGTTGTGGTTGTACGAGGGGGGTGTTAGTGTGTGCAGGACCATTTCTTCCTCAGGTGCAGTAACTTTGAGGAGTCTTTGCTTGTTTCCTTGGCAACTTCACAGTCGTAACAAGACTCCTGGTGCTGGTAGGTGGATTGTTTTTTTTTTTACTTCTGGACAGAGCCAGGCTTGCTGTTTAACTCCTGTTTCCAGTTTTAATGCAATGCTGGTTGTAGGATAATACTCAGTTTACAAACATGACAGTGCAATGTTCTCGTCTAACTCCAGGCAGGAGAGTGAATAAGTGCACTTCCCAACATGGTGCACTGTTTCTTTAAAAGCCTGTGTGTTTTATAAGAAGAAGCAGTACGGAGCAGATTACAGAACGTGCAAATATAAAACAATAACGAGAACAAAAGGGACCTTAAAACATCGGCAAACATAAAAACAGGGATGCACTTCTGCTCACAGTATGAATTCAGTTGAGTCATGTAGTCAGATCACCCATAACGTGTCAGGTGTTAACAGGGTCTGTCAGCGGCGAGGAGCGAGGAGTCGATGTGCAAAGGCATCAAGGTTCAGCCTTCATCCTTAAGCTTAGACAGACAACAGTTTTAACAGGCCCATAACTCGTCTGCATACAGGCAGAGCAGCTGTATAAATCATAAATCAAACAGCCTGTTGTAGCTGTGATTTAACTGTTTTTAACAAACACGACTCAGACAGGAAGAAAGCAGGAGGGGCCAAGAGGTTTTTACTGCTGCAATCCATCATGTTATGTTTGCATAATTGCTTGAAAACAGGTTCAGCAGGTGTAAATCCAACATGCTTGTTAATTCTGAACTTACACTGGAGGGTCTTTTGCCCATCTGTCTATCACATAAAACATCTCTAAAGCTGGCGCCGACTGTAATGTTCTGAAACACGGGGAAATGATGCTTTTCACAACTGTATTACGGCTCTGGGAAATGAAGCAACGCATCATTATTACATTGTATATATTAAAAGGGACACGGTGTAGATTTGGAGAAGAAATTCAAAATCAGAATTTTAATATTAACAATATTAATGAGGTAATAATACGAAGCTCAGAAACGTGTTCCTATTTGCCAAGGTGCTAAAGTAACATCTTTAGCTGTTCAAAACAATCAGGGAGCAGCGTGTCACCAGAGTAACCGCTAACTGCTGCTGAATGTAGCTGCCCTTAGTTAGCCAGTTAGCACAGTTAGTGGTTACTCTAGTGATATGCTGCCCCCTATTGATTTGGAGAGTGAATTCAACAGGTGGCCATGTACCTTTAATAGTGTAAATATTGAAATTCTGAGTCTGAATTTCTTCTCCAAAACTACACAGTGCCCTTTTAATCTTACATAGCCACAAACAGGTGTATTACTCCTTCATCATGCATCCAGCAAACAGCTGTGTTTAAAAAAAATGATTAATTTTTTAGCTTTTATTTACCTCTTGAACAAACGCACAGATCAAGATTTTTTATCATTTACATTTGCATTTAGGGCATTTAGCAGACGCTTTTGTCCTTCAGCGACTTACAGTAATTCATACATACATACACTGATGGCGGTGGCTGCCATGCAAGGTGCTGACAGGCACATCAGGAGCAGTTTTGGGGCTCAGTATCTTGCCCAAGGACACGGATAACAACTTCCGATAACAACACGCTGGCTCTACCCCTGAGCCACAGCCGCCCACAGGTGCCCAGAGGTCGAATCTTTTGGCCCCCAAAATCACCACAAATTGAAGGTTCCCTATAGATGCTTTAACCTTGTTTTAGTAACTAAAAGTACAATGTAATATTGTAATCCGTGTCACAGATTGTAACTGCGTGAGAAGCTGATGGATATCAGTGTCAAACTGTTAAATTAACACCGTGAATAATGACAGTTTTGCCCTTCAACTCCACAGCGTCGTTTGTCATTTTGTGAGTGGTTTTACCTGCCGCCGTGTCAACATGACCACATGCTGTAACACAGTGGAGTGTCATTGAGAAGACACGGCACGAGACCTTGTTTTTCTGTCCACCCCCATCCATCACAGCTCCTTCAGCACTGATCAAGTCAGCGGTGCACCTCCAGTTCGACGACTCACGGCTCGCAGAAAGCGGCTGTCCTTTACCTCGCTTAAACCTGACCACCAATAAGTGATAGATCGCGCAATCATGATTCTCCCATTGCACACACATTTCCTCTCACTATGTGCAAGTTGTGAAGTCCGATGGACAATTTTTTCAATCTGTGTTTGGCATAAAATAGCAACACGAGGCCATTTGATGAATGCGGGGTTTATGTGGGCAGTGGCCTACTTGAATGTTAGCGTGTGACTGATGGCTGCATCCATCACTTCAATGTCATTATTCAAAAGACATCAAATAACTACTGGGAAAAGTGGGTCAAAAGAAGGAGAACTTGGTGAGCGGACCGACTCGACATATGGGAGGGTTGCATCAGAGAAGTTGAGATTTGGCTCTCCACCCTGTGACAAATCACCGCCGCGCTGGAGTTCATGTCAGCGCAGTAACTAAATTAACATTATATGGGCGAACCCACTAACAGAGACAGCAAAGGTGGAATTTACCTCAGGGTCCGGAAAAGTTAACACATAACACTGCAGCGGAGGAATACCTGATGAGGGCATGTTTATATGTATGAAGGGTCCTGCCACTTTTTATATCCCCATGAAATGGCGTAGCAGATGGTCATTAAATCCAATGTTTTTGCTCTCGTGTGTGTGTGTTCATGCATGTGCGAGTGAAGGAGCGGAAACGTCTTGTCTAGTCTCCTTTTTGACAACAATGACGAAACATATGATAAAGACCTGAAAAACATTTTTCTGATTATCATGTGGCTAATGTTCAATTAAACTGCGCTCGCTTGAAAACAACAACAATGGACAACAGGCGTCTTGGATATGCAGACGAACTCTGCGGTTAATGACTATATTTACATGCACACATGAAATCATGTTATTCAGAGAAATCAGGTTAGGGCAAAAAAATATATATATCAGGAAACTTATTTGCATGCACAGTAATAAAACTTCCCAATCCATATTTTAAGTGAATTGGTGAAATGTGACTCTGCAGCCTGAAGATTTTTAGTGAGACCGTTTCCCCAGCGCAGTGAGAGGAATGTAATGAGAGTGAACGCAGCTTTTTCTCAGCATCCATGAGTTTGAGTCTTACAAACAGCAGCCTGTTGAGGTGTGGGACTTGACTTGTTCTGATGTCAGCCTCAGTTTTAATTGGATTTTGGGTGTAATTATGTGTTATTATGAGTCCAATAATTAAAGATTGTCTCTTTTCACGCCCCCTGCATTGCTTTCATAGCAAAACTTTCCTTGAAACAGATGAATACTTTTTTTAAAAATAGTTTGACATTTTGGAAAAACATGCTTATTTGCTTTCCTGCCAAGTGTTAAATGAGAAGATCAATACCGCTCTCATGTGTGTAAGCTAATTATTCTGCCAGGAGACTCGTCGCTGAGTTTAGCATAAAGATTGGGGGGAGACTGGAGGGAGGAAATAGCTAGCCTGGTTCTGTCCAAAGATAACAAAACCCACCTACACGCACCTCCACAACTAATTAACATGTTATATCTCGTTGGTTTAATCCGTACGGGAACAAAAGTGTAAAAATAGGTTGCGGTGCTGGTCGGCGGATCTTTGGACAGAACCAGATCTGCGGGGGAGTCTTGATGCAAAGCTACACCACTAGCTGCTGGTGGTGGCTTCATATTTAATACACTGACATGATATCTTCTCATCTAACTCTCAGTAAGAGAGCAAAAAAAGTTAGAGTATTTCTTACTGATCTGGTTTATATTTTAATGCTGCAGAACCTATGCAGAACCTCTCAACCCTCTGTCTTATGCCTGGGGTTTCTCCTCTCAGCCCCTCCCAGCACAGAGGTTTGACCTCACCCCCTCGCCGCGACTCGCCTTCTCAAAAATGACCCTCCAGTGCTTCGCGGCCCCAGGGCAGAGTGCCCCGGGCTTCAGGCGGCTGCAACAATGCCTAACAGAGGGATGAGAGTCTGATTCACCTCACACACTCATACAACACAGTTATTTTCCACTGTTTTCAACAGGCTAATACGAGTGCCATGCACAAACATAACGAGCCCAAAGCTCCATGCGCAGCAGGAACACGTTGGCATGTGTTTTGTACTGTTTTGTCGGAGCAGGTAATGGGACTTAATCACAAGTTGCAGAGTTTTCCACCATTGAATCAGGCCTCCGACATCTGAAGGGATGTGCAGAACAGCCAATAGGGATGCTTTGTCTCTTGCCCTTTTCAGACAGATTCCGCAATAGCGCCGCAACGAAGGCTCACCTCTACACCGCCTTTGTTTGTTGACACTGAACCAAGCAGCGACGGCATAAAGCCGCTTCAGTGCGTCATTTCATACAGCAGGCCGGCATTGTGGAACCAAAAGAGGCGTGACGGTACAGGTTTTGTAAATCTAAAAATCTCAAAAAGGCTCAGCAAACTGTTTATAATCATATGGATGCTGTGACAATATGTTGTGATTGAGATCCTGACCCACCATGCATCGTGGCAAGCATACGTTATTTGCTCTAAATTACATAATTACATCACCATCAGTAAATAGCGGACCCTGTCTGGGTCTCACTCGCAGAGAGGAATGAAGTTTTCCAGGGTGAAGTTCACTGAAGACTCGATGGGGAGGGCTGGCTGGGTCACGATGACTTCTCCTCATTAAATTTGGTGATTTTTTTCTATATAAGTTACCAAATTCACTAACTACAACAACACAACAGCGGAAGGCAACAAAGAACTTGTGAGTTAAAGACTTTTGCTCGAGATTGCTTCATAAAGGCCTTATCATGGCCAGTGAACTGTAGGAGCCTCCAGGCTCTTGCTGCCGGGGACAGACGCTGTTTTCCCGGCAGGGGAAGTGTGACCAAAGAGTCGGCAGGAGAGACAGGATGACAGCCACTTTTAAACATATATATTTGCCATGTTTGTCCTCTTATGAGTCGCATAAGATGCAGAGTAAAAACAATGATGCATGGAAAATAAGAATGACGTCATTATGGAGTTGATGGTGCACCGTGTAGTTTTGGAAAAGCAATTCAGAAACTCAGAAGGGTAATATTCACAATATAATATTCAGAAATAATAGAGTTATTTAACGTTTGGAGTAAAGTTAGCTTTATTGTACCTTGGTAAAAGAAAAGATACAAAAAAAAACACATTACTTTTAAAAAAGACAAAGTACAAGTATTCAACAAATGACTTTGATGCAGTCACCAAAGTAACATTTTCAGGGTAGGGGAACTCACTAACATGCTTTATTCTACACAGAAAGATCATTATGATCACCGTGCAGCTGAAAGTGGGCACATTTTATAATCGAAAAGTTTGACAAAAAGAAATAAGAAGGAGATAGAAGCCATAAAGCAGTGAAAAGAAAACCATTTGAGGAGTATGGGGCACCTCCGTGGTTCTCAAAATGACAGATTTCATTCAGTTGCATTCAGAAGAATAATGACTGAGCGGGGTAGAGAGGAAGGAAACAGAGCAAAGGAAAGTGGTCCATAAGGCCAGAAAGCTTCTAAAAATATGAGCGGATGTACAGTTATAACACAGTGTGTGTGTGTGTGTGTGTGTGTGTGTGTGTGTGTGTGTGTGTGTGTGTGTGTGTGTGTGTGTGTGTGTGTGCCATCACAGCAGAGTAGAATACTTCTTTTAAAATGTCAGCCTGCTCCTGCAAAGCTCTCCAACTAGACAATTGAATTTATTGTGTCATTTAAAGTTTGTGTTGGGCAGCTTATAGGCAGACTTTGGTCTGGGGAAATCTAACAGAGACCCGTGATGAAGCGGGAGTGAGTCCACATCTCTCGGTGGTTCCCAGCCTTCTTCAGACGTTCCCCCACATCCCCTGTCACATGAACTCAGGCGCCTCCCATCACTTCATCAACACCACCTGTCCTGTTCTAAATGTGTTCATTTGAATTGATCTTAAACTGGGTGCTATGCTCCAAAACTATGCACTGCCCCATCAATCAGGTCAATTTAATCAATTTGGTCAGTATCTGTTCTCTTGAATTGGTTGCTTTATTCCACAATCTTTCCATCGCTTGCAACTCCATAAATACATCTGGCTGGAACAACACCGGTTTGGGGATGTTTAATATTTTACTCTTTTTTTCTTTAGATTGTGATTTGCATGGTAAGTATGGGTTGTTTATTTTTCTTTCAGCAAAAGGCGCATGCCACAGAGCAAGGTGAAATACTTTTCAACACCTGTATCAAAGCACTGAATACAGTTCCATAACGGTTCAAGGGGAAAACCATGACGGCCGCCCTCACAGCCGAATGTGTCCGGATGCTCAACAAAACTAAAAGCAGATAATAATGTAGATCGCAGCCGTGAAGTTAAACACACATCACTCTGAAGGACTAATGTTCTGCAACTATTTTGTCAAATCGAAATGCATTCAAGAGCACAGTGAGTGGATGTGCTTTACTTACCTCAGCTAAAACTAAGACAGCGGCTGAGGTGCACTCATCACAGCTTCCTGTCTTTGTTTAATCGTGGATTTGAACTTTAATAAGTGCGTCAAATCAATAACATTCTGCTTAGTGTTATATGAACAACATAGCCGAAGTCAGAGGATTCCTGTCCTGACATGACTCCAAAAACAAAAACCAAAAACTATCCTAATAGCTGACGTATCCTGAAAAAACACACAGCTATTTAAAATGCTGTGTTCAGGGTCCGAATGTTGAAGAAAACCGATCACTGTGCAAATCCTTTGACAATATGTTCAGTTACTGCAGGTTCAAAGTTCTGCCCTTTCTCCTAGAAATTATGTTTTGATACAACTAATTTGCAACAGCAACATTTGAGGGAAACATAATGCTCCCAAATTACATTTTCTATTAACATAATAAGGAAACTTTGTTAATTACCACACCTGGCAAGTCGCCAGAAACAGGCAACCTCGCAACACACTGGTGGTGACTACAGCGTCGTTCAACTTTTTTGTGGTTACATTCAGGCGCAAAACACAACATCTGGCAGATTTTAGGCCTTTTGTACCAATCAGGATGTCAATACTAGACAGTACTGATAAAATGTTTTCAGAAACATATTTTAGCATGCTGTTTAGCTGCAAGAGAGAAGGTTTGTAAACCAGAAGTGGTCGCCATATTGGTCCTGTAATGTGAAAACAGAGACTGAAAAATCTTAGATTGAAGTGTAAAGCAAAGTAAGTGCTGATCAAATATGAACCACAATCCTGTTCACTGTCTTTTTCTCTCAGGCTCAGACTCAGGATGTTTGAGTGACAGAGGCAAACAAAAAAAAAGAAAAAGATAGAAAGGGCACCAGCTGTATGTGCTGGGGCACCAGTGCACAGAAAGTCACAGAGGGCATTTCACCAGGCTTTATCCACTGGAAGGGCACCCTGGAGGGTGCATTATCATGTTTTATCTACCATAGGGGCATTTCACAGCATTTTTTTACCAACATGGGGGCACCTGCACCTCCCACCAGTCCACCAGTACCTAAAATGTTTTCAGAACCTTACAGTTTCCTGTTTAAAAACGGATGACGAGCCCAAAATGAAGCACTGCCCAGCTAGTTCAAAATGCTGATCAAGACTTAAGATAGGTCCAGGAAGTTCCATGCGGGCAATTGAAATGCATGAATACGGATAGACAGAAGTATGATTATTGGCAGTTCATAGTTATTGATTGATTGATTGATTGATTGATTGATTGATTGACAGTACTGGGCTGCTAGTATTTGCAGCAGACTTCCAGGAACTATTGAGAGGCTCCACAATCCGCCAGTGCTGCAACAGAAATGGACCATCAGGGTAAACAGAGATGACTCAGCTCTCTCTGCTCAGGGGCTCTGGGTGGTTTTACAGTCTCCTATAGCTGGACCATAACCCTTTGTCAGAGCTGGAGAAAAGTCTGGCTGCAGCAGTTCTCGTTCTAAACCACCCTGGCTCGTTTCTATTTCTTTAAACCAATCACAGTCATCGTGGGCAGGACTCAATGCAGCGAGGGTGCCTCTTCAAAATAATGTTGGGGTGAACACAAAAGAATAAGAGCTGCTAGCTTCTTTATGTTCATACTGTTAGCGACCAGGTTCGTGTTAGCATAATTTGCCATTTTCAGAGTGTGTGTTGCTAGCTTGAAGGTTGTTGCTGTTTCCTGTAGTGACAGGGTTTTTGAAAACAATAAAACACAGAGAGCAAGAGGGAGGACGACGCAGCCTAAAATAGGCGCCCACTGGCAGGCTAATAGAGGATATTCACACGGCGGCCATTTTACTCTGACATCACAGTCAGGGTGAGAAGTCCTACAGTATATACTTCCTATAAACGTAGGGATACTGACAAACTGAAATAATTTCACTCGGTATATCCAGCCAGATTTCTAGTTAAAACTATATATTTGATAACCCATTAGCTTCAGTTAACAGCCAACATTGACATTCAACCACTTTCTGGCTTACATTACTGTTTGATATTGTTACACAATACAGTAGGAAAGGCATAAATGAAATTAAAAAAAAATCAAAACCCATCGGGGACAAACTGTAACAATAAAGTTAGCTAGATGTGGTTGAACGCCAGTGTTTGCTAATGGGTTGGGTTGGTCTGTTCTGACCATCTACATCCACGGAGTCATACCTGTTCCTGGGGGGCCGCCACCCTGCATGTTTTGGATGTTTCCCTGCCCCAACAACACCTGATTCAAATGAACAGGTCTTTATCAGGCTTCAGCAGAGCTTGATGACGAGCTGATCATTTCAGTAGCAGTGTTTTCCCCAGAATACAAGGGCCATCTTTCCAGTGGTTTAACATGCCTATTACTTCAAGCTAACAGTGAGTCTGCATCTTAACAGCTTTGATACAACTGCTGAGTCAAACTTTTCTATCGTGGTGTCAATGACTTTGTGACCTCCAGGTAATCACTTAAAGAGCAGCAGATCATTCCGTCCATCAGAGGAGAAAAATGCTCTCTCTGATGACGCTCTGACTTTGAAAAAAAAAAAACAAAATAAAAACACTGACCAAACCAGTGACACGGAGGCACTTTACTGAGAGGCACTTCAATCACTTACTACATAATAATCATTCCAGGTTATTGCTCACTCAGAGCTATAAAATCATCATGAGATCTCAGTGCTGAACATATGGTGCTTTGAACTATAGTGTTGCTAAGACACCAAAGCAGTAAAATCACAGTACATTAATTAATGGTGAAACTTTGACATCAATCACATTAAAAGCTTGCCTTTCCCCTCCCACAGAACACAAGTCACATGAAGAGCTGACTCCTGCAGTCATTATAATTGTACGGTAGGTGCATTTATGATCTGTTTATACAGAACACAAATGCAAATTGCAAGACTCCAACATAATTGTATGCTTTGGCATTCCTTATCCTAATAGTCACGTCTGGACAGAATGCATTTTGTAACCCCCGCACTTGATGCGACTGCAAAGTGTATTGTCAGAAAGAGAAAAGGTAACGCTATATGGAGGGTTGTTAACTTTAATTTGTAAAAATGACAGAGAGAATTGTTTGACATTGATCTGAGGAGAGGATTCTGCCATATTTTTTCGCTCTTTGTTATAGCTGAGCTCCTTTGTCTCCTGTTTTACTGCACTTGGTTTATAATCACTGGCATCAGGTTGTTATCTCTGCCTTTGTTATAGCAGTGAGCCAGAACTGAGATGGGATTTTCTTTGAGTTTAAATGAATTATTTGCAGCTATTTATTTCTTATCCCTCCAGGCTATTGTGTCATAATGAATTGCAAAGGACAATCGAGGTTTCTATTTGCTCGGAAAATAAATACTTGTAAAAGATACAAAAAGAAACAAGATGTTTTTCAAAGCGAGAATAGCTTTTGGCAACCAGGCTATAAACCATTTTTAATGGGTATTCATCATGTATGGTGTTGTATTCAGCCTTCAAAACACGTAATTAATGTGTGAGTGACATTTGTTGCTGTAAATTAGCTAAACTGCCAGTGGACTGTTCTGTTTTTTTTTTAAAGGGATACTGTAGTTTTTGGAGAAGAAATTCAAACTCAGAATTTTAATATTTACAATATTACAGAGGTAATACAAACTCTGTTATACAAAATATTTATCTCTTCCATAACTGAATAAACAAGCTGTTCTCAGAGGAAAATAAGGTCCCAGAACCCTGTCAGTCAAACAGTGAAACACTATGAAATTGTGTTGTCCTTTAAGGTCAGTTTGTTTATTCAGTTATGAAAATAAGGAGTTTGTTTAGTTTGTTTATGCATACATAATAATCAGTCACCGAGGATCTTTCCCTTCTGATTTAAAATGCCTCCCTAAAACTACACAGAGCACCTTTAATGTGAAATCACGTCACTTGAACATATTGGAATATAAAATTAACAAAATGAGTTAGTGACACCTACAAGACTCTGAGGCGAGATCCAGTTACAAAAAGAAGTTTATGGATTATCTGCAAATACTGGAAAGGGACAAAATCATTGTCAGACCATTGTATTACCGACTGTACCCCGGGGAAGCCATCCCATGGATCTATAGACTCAGTTACCTATAACATATCCAAGAACTTAGCCAGTAGAGCAGAGCCTTGATTATCTTCACAGGAACTGCTCCTAGTCACTGGTTCAGGTATGTGGATGACACCTGGGTCAAAATCAGAACAAGGGGAAGTGGACACATTTACAGAACATATAAATGTTGTGGACAATAACATCAAGTTCACGCTGGAAGATGTCAGAGAAGCCACTGGAGCACAAGCTGTGGGTCATCAGAACCTTAAACCATCGTGCTGAGACCGTGCCCACTAAGAAAGAGGGGAAGGAGAAGGAACAGAAGAACATCAGGGGAGGATTTAAAACCTGTGACTACCCAAACTGGACCTTTGTCAAAACCTCTAAAAAGATCCAGAGCAGACAGAGAGGAGGAGACGGACAAACGTAGCAACATCATCATTCCTTATGTCGTGGGAATATCTGAGAAACTCAGGAGGATCTTCTATAAACATCATATCCCAGTTCACTTCAAACCTAGCAACACACTGAGGCAGAAACTTGTCCATCCTAAGGACAAAACACCCAGTCGTAGGCAGAGTAATGTAGTTGATGCTGTTCAATGCAGCCAGGACTGCACAGATCTGTACATTGGGGAGACAAAACAACCTCTCCATAAACGCATGGCACAACACAGGAGGGCCAACTCCTCAGGTCAAGACTCTGCTGTCCACTGACATCTGAGAAAAATCATTCCTTTGAGGACAACAATGTAAACATCTTGGCCAGAGAAGACAGATGGTTTGAAAGAGGAGTAAAAGAATCCATCTATGTCAGACTGGAACAGCCGTCTTTGAACAGAGGAGGTGGCCTAAGACATTACTTATCACCCACCTACAATGCTGTACTGAGTTCCCTCCCCAGACAGTTTAACAACCATTCACACCTGGGCTCACCTAGCCCCAACAACCCACATGAGGGCCGGTTGGATCAAGGACTCATAAGTGGTCCTAATGACTCTGAAACTCAGAGCTCACTCGTGTCCTTAACGACTCTGTGTGGACACTCCCACACAGAGTTTAACAGCCTGCAACTCCCCTCCAGTTAGTTAGAACTGAAGGGGCCTCTTGGATGAGAGGTGAGACATCTTCAAGAAACTGAAACAAGTTTCAGCACCTAGCTTTGGAATATAAAGTACATTTCCTTCTGAAATATAGTGGATCAGAAGTATAACCTAACATAGAGAAGGAATTGCTCAAGTAAAGCACAAATACCTCAAAATTGTACCTAGGTAAAGTAAATGTACTTGGATCCTCACCACCACTGCTGCAAGATCTGTTTCTTTCAGGTATCTTTCAACCTAAACAATTAATGAGATAAGAACTCGCAAGAATATGAAGCCCGGATGATGATCAATACTGCGACGTGAGACAAAGAGTCCTTCCACACAAAGGTGAAGCCGTCAGCAGAGCTGAAAAAGATACATGTTTAAAGAAAAGAATTGCTTTCGTCTTCCTTTTTTTCATAGCTTCACGCTCCACCACTTTGGATATTGATTGTGAGTTTTCCAAGGCTGTAAGAAATATTTTGATGGGTTTCTTTTTAATCTGCAGACAAAATGCAAGTGTGTGTTTAAGTTTGTGTGTAAATACGTGTGTGCGCCTGTGTCTCGGGGGATGGGATTGTGTGCGTGCCGTGTGTGTTTGTGTGTGTATACACAAAACATTTCTTTAATTTAGCTTAGTGAAGCATGGCGACCCACGCCTTGCACCAGTGTTCAATTCATACTCCCATTTGTGTCTCACATTTGGAATGCAGATGAGCTTCACTGCTGGTATTTTAGCACTAGCTCCTTGGCTTTGTCTTAATGAGGAATCAGTAAATGGGTTTCTATTATACCGGCTATGGTGCTGAGAGGCTAGACACAGAAATATGTTGACACAGGCCAGGAGGATAACCTTAATGAGCCCAGACTGGAGATTTCTCAATTGCTGTATGCAGATAAAAAATCCTGTCGTTAGGTGTGATAACTTGCAAAGTCCCTGTGATAAGTGGACTCATGTTTCCTTCAGGGCAGTGTCGGTGTGACGTTAAACTGCTGCCTCACAGTGCTCACAAATAAAAATCAGCGCTGAGCTGCCGAGTGCCACATTCCCCTGAACTAATATTTGTTCTGCACCCCAGCAGGAATTTCATTCTATTTTGGGGCACTGCGAGTGAGGCGGCACCCACCTCCTCCTCATGATACTCACAAACAGAAAGTTAGGCATAACTGTAGGTGCACACACACACACATACACACACACATCATGCACGCTGCTCTCAGATGCATTCCCAGACTCCGCAGCTCCTGGGGATCCTGTTGAGAGGGATCGATGATGGTGTCTGCACCTCCTGACCCGCGCTCCGAGTCTGTGTCACCTCTCCTCCAGCCTCCGACAGCCAAGAGGCAAAAAAAAAAAAACACACCGCAAACTCGCTGTGAAATGAGATACTCGCTCTGAAAAATGTCTGCGGCTTTATGCACTCCGTGCCACGGAAGGTCCTTGAAATGCACTTACACTTACAAGAGCGCCATCTTAGACAAAAGGTTGAGAGTGAAGTGGAGATGTACCTTAAAGTGCTGCTGAACTTTGTCAGGATTTGGCTGTGTGGGATGTTCTGCATTGTGAGAGAGTGAAGTGCTCCGTCAAGGTTAACAAGTGCAGTTCATTTTAGACAAACACAATTAAAATGCAGTGGCAAAAACACACACTGGGGAAATAGAAGGAAACTTGTGCAGGTGATATTAAACAAACCCACGGGGCTCATTAAGCACTTCACAACAAAGAACCAAAAAAAAAAACAACCCACTTTGATCTCCTTCTGTTTGTATCCGCACTCAAATTCAATATTTCAATGTGAACTTTATTAATCTTAACGATTAAAGCTGTAAACATTTGAATCCTTCTGAACAGTCACTGTAAACAGGCCGGCACATGCTGCTGTAATGAATAAAAATGTCTCCTTTAATGTGAAAATATGCGCCCGATCTCTTTAAAACCTCAAGTGCTTAATTCAATTGAGGTTCTCCAGAAGAGAATTCCATGTTTTCAAATGAGACTCTTAATCCCTGACGAGGGGCGATGATGGTTTCTCATTTCATTTCCACGAGTGCCTCATCGGCAGTCCCACACCTACAGTGCAACAGCTTCCGGACCAGGACTCTGATCTGTATGCTGGTCACTGTTAAATAAGCATTACCAGTAATACCAGACAACTAGAAGTCCAGGAGACCCTTGGTGATCACCTGAAAGTGTAAACACATCAAAATACTGTGTGACTGCACTCTTTCAGAACAGCGATTTATTGTTCGCCCTTGGGAAATCAGTCACTTCAGGTCAGTGATTAACAACACAGGCAGATGATTATGTTTTTTTGATAAAAGGCGATTAATAACCTGAACATCCTGCGGTAAAATTGAACGCCACTTGATGCTGATGGGCCACTGGCTGCTTCAAACACACTCATCAGTGTGCATCGTAATTACAGCAGGTATTCAGACTCTCGAGTCTCTTTACTGTTTGTGCTTGCGCGCTGAAGTGCACCAAAAGCTGTCCTACAGTGAACCTGTCTATTAAAATGCGGAGGCTGCAGAGCGGACACAGTCCAGCTGATGTAGATCCAGACTCTGCGGCTTGGGCTATCATGACTCATTAACCCAAACAGAGTGCGCAGCTCAGATGCCTGTGGGCCAGACAGGGCTCTCACACATAACAGCTCTCTCACCCACAATATTTAAATAGTACTAATGATGATTTGTCACATGCATTTTGGAATAAACGTTAATGCTGCCGGATGATGTTGATTCATCTGTACAGGACATTCTGTGTTGTTACCAGCGTGCAGCTAAAACTCTTGGTTGATTCTCATATTGCATTTTAGAAATGCTGACGTCTTGAGTCCAGAACCATCAACCATCACAGCATTTTATTTATTATTTAACCACTCAAATATTTTTTTAATTCGATCTAGAAAATTACGGTATCCCTGAAGGTCAAACCACATCGACACTTCAGAAATCACAACAACATTTCAGAGAATAGGACTTTCAATTTTGTGTCGTTGTGCTTTCTGAAACGTTGTTTTCTAAAGTGTCATTTTCTGAAATGTTACTGTGTTTTCTGAAATTGTACTGTTTTCTAAAATGTTTTCTGAAATGTGATGGTTTTGGAAATGTCGTTTTCCGAAATCTCCTTGTTTGCTGAAATGTTTGTGTGTTTTCTAGAATGTTTTCTGAGATGATGTTGTGTGACCTGTGCCACCGCTCTGTGAGCCTGCACTTCCGCACAGCCTCGCTTTAAGATAAATGTTAAAATAAGCATGCTGCGCTCACAATGCCACCTGATAATGGTTCTGATGTTTAGCAGGTTGATCGTTCATCTTGTGATCTTTTAGCATGTAATGAGCACTGAAGACAAAGCACAGCTGAGGCTGATGGGAACGTCATTACTGGATAAGTATTGGACAAATTGACCTGATCACAGCACTGGACAAAAGGTTTGGAGAGTAATTACAATCCATCCTGAGGGGAACATGAATGTCAGTATAAAACTTTATGGCATCCATCAAAATTTCTGTTTGGATATCACACTGCACCACAAAATCATGGTGGTGCTAGATTAAAAGCATTAGGGTTCATCTTCTATTTTTTATGCATATTTAGAAAATGCAACATTTAAAATGTGTTACAACAGCACTGGTGGATATTAAATATTGAGGACGTAGGGCGAACATAAGAAATACACTGAGAACTCTTCGCAGTTCAATCTAATACAACATTTCCAAGTAACACTAAGAAACTATTAAATTAAATCTGAGTGCAATAAGGTTTCCTATTAAATATATGAGCCTTTCTTAGACGATACGGTGACACAGAGACAATTTTTGTGAAGCCCAAATTCATCTTAAACCTTTAAACTATACGATGGGAAATTCTTCTCTAATTGGATGAGGGACCACACAGAACACTGACCTTTTTCTCACAGCAATGTATAACTGCATATTGAGAATTGAGTATCCAGACATGTATATGAGCTTTATTCTTCATAAAACAGTATGATTTAACAAAGCCAGAGCAAGTGGAGTGATATCTACTGATGTACGTATGTAACTATCTCCATGAGCAGGTTTATTCTTTCCCTTAACTCTTACCATGAGCAAAACCTAATTTCAAAATTAATCCCCTAATCCAAAATCCTAATCCTCAACTACCAACTGAACCGAGTGAAGCAAGGACCGGCCAAAATGACCTCACTACCCAAAAAAAGTCCACAGCTCAAAATGGCACTTACAAGCAAATATAAATTAGTCTACACACACACGCACACACACACATACACACACACACACACACAGTCTCTCTCTCTTTTATGATCTCTTTTCCAGGCGGGGGATTGGACACACTTCATCCACTGGACAGCATAATCTCACACCCGCTGTCTCCAGCACACTGGGAACTCAGCGCATGAAAGCACAAGTGTCATGTATGCTGTGTTTGGTGCCATGTTGCCAAACATAACACTACAGTTGCAGAGGTTAATGAGGACCACTGGCTCCTGCAGGTAACAGGAGACAGAGAGGGACTGATTTCCATATAATAAGCGGTTTGTTGCCGACAAGAGGAGCACTGAGCGAAAAAATAAACCGTTGCATCTGTGCACAGATGCTTACTGATTTTTAACTAACCTGTGTAGCTGCAGTGTTTACAGCAAATCTGCTGCCTCCTCAAACAAGTTTGAGACAGGTTTGAGTGTGAAAGGCTGGGGCAGAGATTAATAGATAAGTAGACAGACACGTAAACACAAAGACGGGGAATGGGAGCGGAAGAGCACAGGAAAAGAGCAAAGACTTAAGAATTCAAGTAAGAGGCTTAGTTTTAGTCAAAGGACTCTTTTTAGTGTCCTTTGGTTCTTTATGAAAGCTGACAGGGCAGATTATCCTGACAGCAAGCGGGTCAGAGTGAATGTCATATCTGTCTTTGAGCACAAAACCCGACAATTCCTCACATCAATAACACGGTTCACTGTAGCATAACTCATCGCCCAATGTAAAATGTTACATGATGTCTCGGTGAAAATGTGTCCTACTTTTTGTTGTGTTTTTCTTCTCTGCTGTAGAGGAAAAACTGGTGGAGTTAAATACAATGCTAGCAGCTTTGTGAGGCTGTACTGAGGCCCACAGGGGTGAAATCTTATTTAAGTGGGTAAGAGATGCAGGGTTTATTTTGGACATGCAAAATATATGAATTAGCAATCTGTCAAATTCATACTCAAAATAAATATGAGATTCATACTCAGAATAAATATAGAGTAACCAATAATTGCTGCTAACTGTAGCTGCCTTTAGTTAGCTCAATTAGCCGTGCAGCTAGCAGTCTCTGAATTGAGCTTTGAGCGCTGGGGGAGTGATGGTGCTTACAGGAGCTTTGGACTGGGACTAGCTGGTTAGCATGCTAACTTCCATCCATATCTCCGTAACATAATACATACAGACCATAATGTCAAAACTGTTATTTCTTCACGTTCTATTGGTAATTTAACTCAATTGTTTAATGTTTTACCTAACATTCTTACATATTGCCCCTTTAAGATACTTAAAATAAAAATGTCCTGATAGCTCTGATTGAGCTCAGGATAATGATATGTCATAATATGTGAAATGTTTGTTTTGCAGTAATATACTGTAGATGAAAATCACTGAGCGAAAAACACCAATTGTGTTTCTACAGTAACCCAGACACACTTTTACTGTTAAAATACACTATTTTTTATGTAAAAGTACAATATGATACTGTGAAAAGCATCTAGAGTTATTGTAAATATACACATTTATAGTAAATGTACAGTCATGTGTATCTTGTTGTAAAACTGCAATATTTCGTTGCTAAATTACTGTATGGTGCTGTGCCCTAATTACAGCATTTCCTTGTAATGTACCATTTTTTCGTTTGTATTGCAGCTCAAATTCAAATTGACAGCAGCTTACTGTAATATTCCAAAAAGATTTTTTTTGGTGGCACTACTTGAAACATCAATCCCCCACTAATTTGGCGGACCATGGACATCTGTGCAAAATTCCATGCAAATCCATGTAGCAGTTGCTGAGATACTTCAGTCTGAACAAAAAGGGTGTCTAGAGTGGGTAGTGCAAACAACAGTCCTTCCACTCTATGCAGCATATTTGACAGTATCAACAAAGCCTCATAACATCATTAAATTCACACTAAGAAGAGGTTATGAAACCATAGTTTGAGGAAAATGCTTTATCCGTCTCTTCTGACCAGAGGATGCATGATAAGTCTGACCTTGCCGTGAGAATGCATCATTATATATTCTTTCGGTGTAATGACCCAGTGGGTGTCTCCTGCAGAGGAATTTTTGGCAACTGACTTTCCCATCTAAAGTAAATTAGTGACAAAACCTAATCTAATGAGATCTGAAGGTCACATTTTGTTTGATAATACTGCCACCAGTACAGTTTGAAAAAGTTTAGGGTGCTCAGGAGAGCCAGCTGACTGGTTTATTTGGAAATGGTGCAACAGGTTTCAGAATGTGTACACAGCTTTCCCTACAGTGACGATGGATATATTAGCAATTGTTTGGATTAGCAGTGATGTGATGTATTCAAATGACACCACCCTGGCACAATGCTCATGATGTTTTCCTTTCACGTGTTAATGCGCCACCGACCGAGGAATCATTACATATTCAATACAGATCTGCAAAGCTTTCCCTGCGCTAAGGCTCGCAAACATACATTATGGGCAATTACGATGCATTAGGAGCATGACGAGGCTGTCAGATAGAGCACTCGTAACATTCATCTTATATAACAATCAAATGATGACTTTGTTCTCCCGTGTGAGCAAGGTGACTCGAATAGTCCATCAAATAATCCTCAGTGGCTCGCTCTGTGTCCCTGAGCGGCCGACTGTCTGACTCCAACACCCGGTGAGATCAACGCTGTTTCTGAGGCCAACTGAGGCGATCAATGGAGCGGCTCAGCATGGAAAGTGCAAGTTCATTAGTGTTTCAATGTTGCAGCTTAGAAAGCCAATGATTTTAAATGATTCAGTGTAAAAATAAAAAACCACCACAGTTTCATCGACTTTGCTACAGTTACATTTACATACTCTGAGCATGTGTAAGCTCATTTACAGATCACTGCTAACCATCTTGTAATACATGTATTTGTGCTTATAAGCTGCCACTTTTTTCTGATTCTTTTCACTTTGGTTGGAGATTCAACTTGCAGAGACTCGCTTGAGATGGATAATCCATCGCAGTGAACATCGTTCTGCATGTGCTTCTGTTCATGCCAAGGTCAAGTCCATGTTGTAACGCAGTGCCGACTTTTTAGATCAAGTGAATTATTTCATACCGATATTGCAAAATAGACAAAAAGTAATCATGATGGTGACCGTCATTTCATACCAATCTTGAGCAAATTGACAAATTGAACTTGAGAGGGAGTGCAACTTGAAAAGAACCCAGGAGCACCTAAGAATGACTCAAAGTATAGACTTTATTCAATAATCTGATATTTTTTGCACAAGAGTGCCTTTTTCATTGCTCAAAGAGGAAATCATGACATCCTATTAATAGCTTCTGGGGCAACCGGATGTACCATGAGAAATATTCAGGCAGATAATCCACTGAATAAAACAGTTCATGCAGGATATTTCAAAAAGCCTATTCTTGAATTATTCCATTCTGCAATAGTATACTGAGAACATTTTCTTGGGTAAACTTCCTAAGTATTAAAGATGGATTTGCAGAAAATGATACAGGGTAAAAGGAGAAACATAGAGCACTGTTGGACACAATTTGACTTCAATATGAAGAGTAGGTTCGTTTGAGGTGGTTTGGTTTAACAGCTTACGACTTTACTGTTTTGATTCACTCGGAACACTTTCATTAGCATCGTTTTCAGCTGCCACAGTCATTTTGTTTCCAGAAAAATCTCTCCAGCCCACCTGCTCAGCTCCAAATGGCAGAAAGACAAAGTTAGCCACTAGCTAGTGGACAAAGTTGAACATAAAGTAGACAAAGAATTTGGTAGACAAAGTAGTCGTTGAAGTAAAGAATGGAACACCACTGTTGTAAATACAAATCCAATGTCTGTAACAAACAAAACTCATGATGTCATAATAATGTTGTGTTGAAAACTTGTAAATTTGGAAAGAAATTCTAAATCATTGACATTTACAATATTAATGAGGTTGTAAAACAAACTCAGAAATATTGTTTTTTTTCCCATAACTGAATAAACAAGCTGTTCTCAGAGGAAAATAAGGTCCCCAGAACACTTTTTGAAGCTAGAAAGGTGGCAGGGTCTGCCACATATAAACAATGTGAAACAGTATGAAACTGTGTTGTCCTTTAAGGTCAGTTTGTTTATTAAGTTTATTCAGTCATGAAAACAAAGAGAGTTTGTTTATTATTGTTAGGCATAAAAACATCAATCAATGAAGATCTTTTTCTTCAGATTAAAATTCATTCCCCGAAACTACATAATGCTCCTTTAACGACTTATTTCTGCTCGCCACCAAACAGCCAAATAAATCAGTAGATATATTCTCTATCATAATTATAAAAAGTCATATCGATTAGAACACATAAAAAAGATAAATGGATCTGAAAAACACAAATATGAATTAAATGAATATTCTTAATAAAGTCAATCATCAATGACCCTAATGCTGTGTACAGACCAAACGCGATGTGAATTATTCACATGACTAGATTACATATACAAAGTCAATGACAAGATGTAATATCACGTCTAATCTGGGCAGCA
Organism: Pagrus pagrus; assembly: GCF_965226575.1. Classification (NCBI taxonomy): domain Eukaryota; kingdom Metazoa; phylum Chordata; class Actinopteri; order Spariformes; family Sparidae; genus Pagrus; species Pagrus pagrus. The sequence goes on along the minus strand of NC_140196.1, from coordinate 22,190,849 downwards.
CGAATAACTCGAGTGATGCGATTGAAGTGGGTCATCGCATGGGTTGAAAATATTGAAAATATGTCATGACGTTCACGTGGGGCTGATGGTCGGCCGTTGGCCAATTTCAAGACTGTCGGTGAGGATCTGTGACCCTGGTTGTTACGGTGTGTTCTGTACCGTTGGCATTAGACGCACCTATCGTTGGCATTTTTGGCCAATTGAGCATGTAGAATCTGCGGCTGCCAGAGAAATCACTTTTGATTGGCTGTTCAGCTAAGGAAATCAGCGCACGAGAAGAAAAATGGAAAAAGAAAGTAAAAGCCCGTGGAGCCTGTTGCGATAATGTCCACAATTTCACCGGTTCACAGGCCTGTTCGCCTGACATATTCCTGGTCTCAAGTGGCTAAGAAGTGACACAGTTTGTTCAGTCGCAGTTCAGAGTCTTCTGGTTTCCGTTTTTGAATGACGAATAGACTATCACCTCCCGATGGCACAGAGAGGTATTTCCTCTCACGCAGTTTTGTCTTCGTCAGTCTTTGCGGTGTGTTCAAGTGCAGTTTTTTGAGACACAAGCGACATTAGGTGACACAACAATCAGCCTATGTTGCAACCAGTTCTTTGATATCGGCTCAGTGTGTCCATAGCCTTAAATATTAAGCCAAAGTTAGCAGCCACTTATTTATCTTAGTAAAAACACTATCTGCCTACCAGCTCCCCTAAAGCTAATTCATTTTCACTTGTGTTGTATTTGTTTAATCTGTACAAAAACTAAAGTGTTTGAGCAACTAGTTAGCTTAGTCTTTGTGCTAACCTGAGATGTACCAGTCACAGCCACAGCACTTTAGCTCTCTTAGTATGCAGATGGAAATGAGCTTTGTTCGGCACACAGTAACTCTTTTATTTCTCAGGGTATTTAGGAATGGTAGGGAAGAAAAAAAAAAATCATTGTTTGAGTAAAATGCTTTTAATCATCTCATCTGTCCCTTTGTGTCTGCTGATTTTTCGTTTTGTTTAGAGGAATAAAAAAATCATTTCTGCAGTCTTAACTTTTGTTAATGTGAGAGCTTCATGTTCCCGTAGACATCTCAGCCATGTCCCACCTATCTCGACCTCTTGGCTATGTTTGTGGTGATGATGCCTTTTTGGGAAATGTTAATGCAAATATCAGGCACATATTTTGCCTTTCTGTGCAGTTAATTGGCCTAAAAGATGGGTGTGGAGCGACAGACGCCAGTGTTTTTGGATTAACAATTGACCCACTTAGCTCCAACTGGCAGACAGCAGCTAAAGCTGACGAGCTCTAGAGGAGACAGCTGTGGGCAGAGCTCGGAGCATCTGGAGGAATAAACACCCGGAGATGAGAAGAGCACATACTTTGTTTCTTTAAACTTAAAAAACTGGATTATCTTAATGCTTACCTGCGACAGAGTTACTTAAATCTGCTGGAATGTATGGTAACTCTAATTTCATTAAGAAAAGAAAGGACACTGCAGCATTACAGAAAGTTTTTGGTGAGTGCTACGTTGGCCAGATTGAACACAACATGCCAGCTGTTGCTCGCTATCTTGCAACTAATATACAGTCAGGTATTGTGTCTGTTTGGGGCAGTTAAACCCTTGGTCAAACTCACATGATCAACGTGAGGCATAATTCACTAATCTTTATGTGTGAACACAGATAGCTTGTACGTTTTAGCTAGCTTGGCAGCTTCCAGCTTGCTGGTATAGACGACAGCATCAAACCAGCTGTTAAAAGGCACCAAAATACAGTTTTGGGGGGAAAACCTCCCACTATGCTAATGTTGTGTACTTTGTATGTTAGATTGTCCCACACACATTTTCAATGCTTCCTGCGCCCACATACATTCTTATCCACTTCTAGCTTGAGTTACTGTGCAATAAATAAAAAAGAAGTGAATGTTTATAGAGTGTGAGGTTTGGGACAAAAATTAATTCCATGAAACTGAACTTCTTTTCTTTGACATTATGTAAATGAAGGTCTCTCACTGGGGCAGCGATTAGAGTTCAAGAGGACAACACACTAACATATCACATAAGCGTTCACGGGAGTGTTTTTCTCATTTTTGGTACCTCATTTGTCTGATCATTATCAGAAAGTAAGTCGGTAACTTTACTGCATTTAGAGAATAATGAGAAGTTCTTAAAAAGCCATTTATTTCCTCCTTTCCTCTTTCATTATATAACTGAACTTTAGTTTGGACAGAATGAATGCAAAGTAATTTGTGGCTGAGCTCGGTTTTCTGAAAATAATATTTGCATGCCGCCAAGTCGAGTCAATAAGAGCACATTTTATGGGGAAAATCTTGAAAATGTCAAATTCATGTATTTTATCAGACTCTTGTAATGCTTTGAAATATCAGCAGATTAAAAGTATAAATTTAAGCTCTCTTGTTAGAAGTCGATCAGTCACCATGAACTTCCACTCTTATTAAGGTGGACCGTTGAAAGGTTGAAAGAAATTCAGCACTCTTGAAACTGGTCTTGAGTTACAAAGAAAAAATGCCTCCATTCAAGCATTCATCTTTTCTTTCTCAGGCAGAGATCGTTTCTTTCTGACACCAGGGCACTGAAGGGAAGCAGCAATTGATGATGTTAATCAGTTAACACCAATTCTGCTCTTTTCACTGACAGCCTCTCAGGCTGCAGCTTCAATCAAGGTGAAAGAATAGGAAAAGGTGCATCGTAATAATCGTGCATAACAAGTCGGCTTTAATTGGCACAATCAGTCTTTCGCTGTGTTTTAGCTCATAAATGTGAGTTGATATTTTTAATGGTTTATTTCAGTCAGCCACCTGTTTCCATTCATTTTCTGCAAAACATGACAATCCAGTTGTACATCACCTTGAACTTCTTATAAGCCCGTCATTGGTTTTTGGGAAGGAAGTATTCATGTATTCATTCTTGATGGTGGGGTTATTCATTTATAATCCGTAAAAAGCCTGAATTCATGCTTCATCGTTGTAGTCTGACTTTCTCGCTCACTTCCCTCGACGGCAGCCCCTCATTTGTCCTGTCTCGTCACGAGTAGATGTAGATGTTATCGTACTGCTCTGGGTGTCTGCAAACGGCCACGATTAGTGATAATCATCCTCTCCTCCATTGTTGTTCATGTTCAAGGTCCTGACATCAGCAGGACGTTGAACATGTGTGTGTTGTGGCCCTAACAGTGTGAGATCAGTATTAATCTCCTGCAGAGATTGCAGAGAAAGTGAATAAGCTTGTCCGCAAATGGTTTAACTGTTCTTTAAAAGTGCACAAAATCATAATTTATTGATTGAAATAAAACAGGAATGAAATGCGTAAATAAACATGTTGCTTCTGAAATGAATTGATTTCCATATGCAGCTTATTATAGCAGGTTTGTTAGCTTTTTAAAGTAAAACTACTGAAGAAACATGCTGAAAAGGAATATGAAAGAATTATGGAAAGTGCCACCTCTTTATTAGAGTCCTCATAAGCAACAGATTGAACTCGCTCCCAGTAATTACGGCCATTAAGGCCATGAAGTGCACTTTTTGCACACGTGCAATGTCATTGAATGGTCCCAATCATCGTCAAGTACATTAATCAGCGCTGCTATCATGGAGATATTTAATAGATAAAACATTTCCTGGGTGGTGGTACTCTTAAGTTACCTTTTCTGGGCACAGATGTTCATGTCCTGTTGTGTGACAGGCTTTCAGTATTCTAGGTCAGCCTTCCAATGCTCCAGTGTGAGTCAAGAATGAAAGGGCATGTACAGGGAAGAAGCAAAAATAGCAGCTGGGCCACAGAAGCCAAAGCTTTGACAAAGCCTCGGACATGTGTGTTCCCTGACCTGAATAACCAAGAGAGCTGCGGAGCGCTCGACCAGGTAGACCCCGGACCGGCGGAAAATAGCGCTATTTTTCTCTCACGTCCACCTGCACTTTTCATTTGCTGTTCACTTCCACAACTTACAGTAAGAGCGTTAGCGAGGCTGACACATTATTTTGTTCACTCGCTGCTGTTCCATAAAAACTAAACAGGAACGCTAATCAAACCAGATATTTTAATAAATCCGAGTGCCGAGATGATGTTTAATGTGCTGAAACAATTGCTAATGTGCCTCGGCCCCCTCACACTCACATGAGAGCGTTGGGGCATTTGCTGTTTGGTTTCCCAACATCTTTTTCCGCGTTGCCAGTCCAATTACTCACACTGGAGAGGTTTCGCTCCAGACGCTGTCTTCACTCCAGGGTTAAATGGAATTAGCAGAGCTGAGACCTCATCATCATCCGTTCCATTTTGTTCGCACTTTCACATTCACCACCTGCCAAGTTACATCGGCCTTCCATTGTGGAGAGACTTTCAAAGAACAATGGGCACGCAGCACACAGCGTGGCAATGATCTGTTTTACACTGCGCTCATCAGCTACAATTCATTCTTTCACAATAAAAGGTGCCGAAGAAGTAATTACTCAGTAAAACACATTTGCAGTCACAGGGACAGAACAGCGTGTTATCAGTTGAAACAGAAAGAAGTGTTCAGAGCTCTGAGGGAGATGCCAGAGCTCTTGAGCAAAATTAGTCATCTTTATGTCATTTCAACATTTTTCTGCTGCCAAGTTTCACATGCGCACAGTCGCAGACACAAAGTCCTGCTTCGTGCCAAAGCCTTCACGTCATGTGAAGTGCAGCCGAACCTCTTTTATCCTTTCACTACCTAACGTGGGAGGAAAATCACAATGTCATTCTTGACGTAATCACTTTGGCACATCGCATGCTACCGGGCCCGAGGCATATGTGCTCAGGCGTATCTACACCACCGCCGTGTCAAGCACTTTCACATCATCTTCCTGGACGATTCAGACTTTCTCCGCCTTTTTTCTCATCCGCTGGAAGAGGCTGATTCAGCGGATGGTTCGGGCGCAAGTGATCAAAAATCGGCTACATTCGTCCTAAAGCTCAGCAGGCGGCCGGGGAGGGAAGGGGGGGGGGGGGGGGAGAGAATGAGTCAAACGAGAGATGACAGAGAATTCAAATAGAGAGAAGAAGCAGAAGACGCTGAAAGAGAAAAAAGGGGAGGCTGCTGGTTGGGGTGGTGGAAGGGAAGTTAAGGATGTCATACTGGGAAAGTAGGATAGAGAGAGCAGGAGGAAAGCAAAGGAGTGTGGAAGCAAGAGAGAAACAGGGGGCTGGAACTTTTCAATTACAGCACACACAGACAACAAAGACCCAGATTTCAAGAGACTATAACAGTCTGCAGCCCGGAGGGAGAAGCTCATTTAGCCTCCTTCATTTCTCCTATCCTTTCTCCACACAAATTACATGTTGGAATATTTAATGCGCTCCTTTTGTTGCACAAGCAAACACAGGCTTCCTTATCATTACAGATGTCCTGAATGCCAAGATCAGGTACCTGGGGAGGCGAATCCTCTGGCGGAAGGATCACAGCACAGTGTCACGGCAGTTCACGAAACTGTCACTGGAATACAATTTAAAGGATTCCTGACCACGGACAGGACTTGTGTTGTGAAGTGTTTTCTTGACCTCCAGCGCGCCTGTTTAAGCGCCTGTACCACATTTCTTTTGATTGAATGGAACGCAGTTATGAATCATGTCTGAGTCACAGGGAGGTGGATGGTGGGCACAGAAAGTCCTGGACTGTCGCTCCAGCCTCCAGGGTTCACATCCAGTCTGTGGGGTTTAAGCAACAGAAGCACTTTGGTTCAGGTTAGGAGAAAATATGTGTCAGTTCAGGAGATTAAACTAAAGGATTCACTTTGGTAAAGGTTGGGGAAAGATTGTGATTTCAGTTTTTCGTTAGGGTCCAATTTGTAAGTCTCATTCTTGTCATCGTTTTAGCAAACAGGAAGGTCCTGCTCGCTGCACATTCACGAGCAGACAGGACCGCATCTTAACAGAGTTCTCTAATCTGATTTGACAAACTGGGCAGGGATACCAGAAAATGTCTTTCCTCTTTTACTGCATGAGCAAGAGGAGGAGAGACATGGGTTACTGACCAAACACTCTATAACAGTGATTACTGCGGGAATAAAGAGCTATATGACACTTATTTTAATAAAAAATATATCACTTACAGCAGCTTTAAGTCTGCTTAGGCACTGTCTTTGGCAGCCAGCTGTAAAAGTAAGAGGGTAATGTTTCACAGCGGAGTTATGATAGATCCCACTGCTTTTCTTAAAAAGATCTGCCCTACTGTGTAAGACTCAACCCAAGGCCTCAATCCGAGTCATTGCTATCAATCATGCTAACAACAACAAAAACTGTTTTCAACACGGAAAATGGATTAAAAAAAAAAACAATCACAAAAACATTCATCTTTGAATGTGTCATTGTAAAAAGTCTCCAGAGAGACTTCAGTTCAGAGCTGGTTTACAAAGATGCTTAAAGGAATGCGACAGGAGCCCTCATTAGCACAACGGTAAGTCTCGCAATGGTAAAAGAAAGTCTGGAACATTTAGTACGTCGTATAGGACATTTGTATATTTGCATATTTTGGATCCCAGATGACAAGATTGGCTGGTAATGTGCTAGTTGACATAGTAACTGCTTCATTAGAAAAGTCTTACTTTATTATTACTTTGTACCTGCTGAACATAATAGAAGTAATGAACGATCAAAACAGGTATTTTAAGCCAAACTCTGATGTTTTTTTAACCCTTACCAAGCGTAAGCACAGAAGAGAGAAACAGTAAATTCAACCTAGACAAACATTTACTTGCAACATAAAGAAACTTTTAGTTTTAACTGACCTGTGGTTTTGCAAACACGTCCTTAGCTAACATGTATTCTGCCGATTGCGTTGGAAGAAGGTATGTGAACGAGTTAATTTTAATCTGTGGAAGTTCAGTTGACAGACCTCATTGATAATCGAGAGGTGTAGTTTGTAGTCTCGGAAATCAATTAGCATTTTTGCCCATCCTCATCCACATCAGGTTTTAAATCGGGTTTCAGTTAAATGCCTGAACTAAGGTCTGTGGTTGCCACAGGCTTAAGATATTTTACACATTCTGTTCTACGCCATTAAATACATCATTAAACGTCCAACAATTTAATTAGAAAGCACTTACATATCTATAAAACAGCGGTTGATAACAAGTGGCTAAATGGGACTACAGAAGTTGTAACAGACTTCAAACATCATGAGGCCGAACACAAGACTCATCGACTCACTTTGATTTACCAACTGCCTCTTCTGGCGGCGGCACTCTCCTACTGTTGTTCTGATTGGCTGAGGTTAGCCCTTGATAGACAGCTATAGACCAGGATCAGATTAGAGGGTCACAAATAAATGGACCATTCATCCACATCTACATGAATCCTTTAGGTTTAACTCTCACCATTTGATGAACTGCTGTGACACCGGGTGGAAGATTTGAAAGAAAAACTGCCCATTGGTTACTTCAGTTGATTGAGGCGGTCGAGACAAACGGAGATTTAGCCTACTGCTATTTAGGCTTTCAAGATGTGACCCCTTGATATTGAATCAACTGTCTTAATTTGAGCTGGAGAAAGAGAAAAAAAACACCCCCAGGCATCCTGAGGGGCACCGGCCAAACAACATTAAAAGCTAAAGGGAATCGATGGAAGCAGGCTATTGATTGGACCCCATCATGGATAACAGACCGGCTCCTCACAGCCCATTTAACACGGGGAGGCCTTTGTCAATCAGAGTTTCGGTGTTGAATGACAAGCATAATGACAAGATGGCTTGAAAGAGCGTGACAAAGGACTCTGCGGCCAAAACGTTAAAGTATAATTGAGCCAACATCAAACAACTTCTGGCTCGAGGAATATAGCTTCTTTCATCGTTGTAGTCCTCAGAGAGCAGACACAGGAGTCTAATTAGACATTCATCTGCTGTACCTGTCGACCCCCAACACACACACACACACAGAGAGAGAGACACACACACACTGCTACATCCCTGCTATCTCCTCCACTACAATTTGAAGGCTTGTGGCAGGCAACTTTTTTCTTACACGTCTGAGAGATTTGTCAGCGTCGTGTCAAGTAGTGGCGATGTGGCTGCAAGCGAGGCAGGTGGGAGGAGTTGGATGTACATCAGCATATGTTCCTTCACCTGTCTGAGGGATGCTGTTAGCAGTGAACTCACACTGAAATGTTGTGAGCGTTGGAGCAATTATTTACCAGCTACAGGTCAATCATTTCTTTTGCATGGTAATGAATTGCAGCATCTTTTCACTCAGAGAAACCTGTGTTCTTTTTTATTCTCTCTCCCCTGCTTGGGAGCTGTCTCCTGATAATGGCCTGTAATTATTCAAACAGGTAGATCCAGCCATGTGCATGTCATCATGGGAGAGGTCGATGTGCACCATTTAGTCATCCTGGCTCTGAAAGCTCAGGGAAATAAAAGAAAGAGGGGGGGAAAACACTGGGAGATAATTAGTCTATTATCAAGCTCCTTTTAACACTTTTACTGTGAGAGGAGCGCGCTGCAGTGGCAAATAAAGAGGATGAATAATGTGAAGGTGATGGTGACAGATAGATGCACCACCATCATCCCCCCTCCTCCTCTTCCTCCTCATCCTCAGCCTGCTGTCCTCAAAACTTGAAGACTCAGACTCAGACTGTAACCTCATCATGATGCACTTGCTCGCCCTCTTGCTTTCTCACTCGTAAAAAAAAAAAAAAAAAAAAAAAAAAAGAGAGAGACTGAGGAAGAAAAGCTCTCTGTGTTGGAGCAGGCGCTCATTCATCCAGCCGCTCTCGCTGCAGAGAGGAGGAGGAGGAGGAGGAGGAGGAAGGGGGGAACTAACCGCTCACACGACACACAACATTTGGATCAAGCGTTCAGCAGGATAAGCGGAAACTTTTACGGATCACGCCGCGCGCTGACGGGATGGAGGACTCCGCATTTTGCGCCCAGCCTCTGGAGATATCTCCGCGGTCACCCTCGCGATGAACTCCTCGCCTGCGTTCGTGCCTCCGCTGCTGCAAGTTCCCACCGAGGAGCGGATGGAGGCACGGGTGAGGGAGGATCGGCTGCCGAAATAAAAACATTTAAAAAAAGTTGAGCGAGAGCAGAAATCAAGTTGAGACAAAAAAAAAAAAAAAAAAAAAAGGACTCATCGCGATTTAATGAACCTGGCCATGGACACTGAACTGGGAAGGTTTGGTTCGGAAGAGTTCACTTATTGTTGAGAGCGCACCATCAGGTCCCCATTGTAGAATCAGGTGAGTCTTTCCAGCGTAATAACGCGCTATTTAACTGTGCAAGCTGCGCGACGCGCCACTTCTTCATCCCCAACAATGTGTGAACCTGTCACCCTGACCCGCTCTGTCCTCCTTCCAGTCCGGAGAGAATGAGGTGTCGCTGGGTGAAGCATGAGCTACCAGAGGATCAGTCATAAGCGGCTGTCTCTGCTATGGGAGGGGGCGGCTCTCAGCATTTGGCTCTGCTGCTGCTGCTCCTGGACCTCCAGGGCCGCCGGTGGAGCCGACGCGGCCGCCGCCGGACAAGGCGACGGCGCCCCCGGCACCCTGGGCTGGCTGCTGTCCGATAAAGGGCCCTTCCACCAGTCCCTGGAGTTCACGGAGGCTGCGGAGAGGTACCAGCAGGGCTACAACACCAGATACAAGATCTACAGGTGAGGCAGGCGTGTGTTTATCTGTGCGTGTCTTTCAGGAGTTTCAGGTCGGAGCTGTGCAGGTTTTTTTCTTCACTTCACCTAGGATGATTTCACTGATGAGCACTCGAGCAGGAGAGGAACTAATCAGAGAAAGCAGCTGCTGCGGTGTTTGGATTGAAAAGCGTGCGCACTCTCAGGATTGTCCTCACAGGTATCGCACCTGCACCGAATTAGTTGCGAGCTGATGAGCAAATCTGAAGAAGTACTGTGGCGATGCGAAGTGCGCCCTGTGCTGGCAGACGGCTGAGGAGCATCAAACATTTATTCCTCTGTTTGCTTTTTGTTTTGGGGGTTTGACATTTGGTGCATTCTGTGTTGGCAGTGACCCCTGCAGCGGGAGGTCAGACCCTAACACTTGCCTCCTCTCAGTGTCCCCGCTGAGCTGCACTTTGCTGCTGCTGCCTCTGTGACTCTGGTCGTTCATGGTCACACTTCATTATTCTGGTCGCTAATGTAATAATGGTAAGCGGGCGGTAATTACCAAGTAACATAACTGAAGTTTCTTTGAAATGACTCTCCGGTTACCTTCAAGTAGTATACTGAAAATGGCCCCAACATGATTTAAAGATGATATTCTGCTATTTGTTAATAAACAGTTGATAAGCTGCTGGTCATTTCTTTAATGGATGTAATTCAGGTCATGCTATTTTAATTTCCAAATAGTTTCTGTCCAACTTCCCCTCAGCAGGCCACTACACTGACGTGAGTGAGCGCAGCTTTATTTCCAACTAATGTCTGACCAACTTCTGCAGGCCACGAAATTGAAATATTATCGTTTTTTTAACCATTTACATTTTGAACATTTTCTGTAATTTCAGCAGGCGAGTCCAACTTTGGAACCATTTCCTAAATGTCTTTTTTTTTTTTTTTTTTTTTACAGTTAGCCACCATCAATTAATAATTCCCGACAAATAAAACTTCATAATCAAGAATCAAGTCAGGGAAGTTGAGGAAAATTGTTCCAAAGTTGAACTGACCGAAGAGAAATGAGTTAGAAATGAAGCTGCAATAACTCACTTCAGCTCAGTGGCCTGCTGAGGGGAAGTTAGACAGAAACTAGCTGGAAATTAAAAATGGCATGACGAGCAGACGTTCAGCAGAGACCCGCTGGAAGTTATATTTAAAATAGCAGAATATCATTAATGTTTGGGTCATTTTTGTCATTACATTTTGAGGTAATTATTGTGGTACCTTGGGGGTAATTTCCAAGAAACATGCTTGGTATTTACCACCATGAAATTTCCGGACCTGTTAAATGAAGTGTTACCATATTCCTGCAATACACTGATATTCCTGCTTTGTTGCGACTGTGTTCAATATTGATTCATTCCAGTCGGGCAGTATTTGTGTTGCATGCAAGATGGGTCTGAGTTAGATATGGGCTGACGAATATTATGGTGTTGTCAGAAGTCAGTGTCTGATGATGTTTTGCCGCCGTAACCACGGTTATAAGAGTGTATTTATTAAGCTTGAGATCTCCAAATCAGTTTTCATTATATTGAGCATTTGGGTGACTTATCAATGCTTCAGGCCCGAGACCATGTTTCTTTTCTGGTCGACATTGCCCAGAGTTTTGCAAAGTGGAAAGATATTTTATGGTGTGCATCTGTAGGTGTATGAATCAATAGGTCCATTATCTCCTCTCGGGGATCTTTTAGACTGTGGTGTTTATCTCTTTGTGACACCTGAATGTTTTTTTCAATGGACCTGCTGCATAAATGTCCCAATGGCCCCCCTGACGTGAAGCCTCTTCTTTTCCAAAGCTCCCTCCACAATCAGTGGAAAATCATTGAAAGTGACAAAGGGTGCAGGCAGCCTGGACTGTCGAAAGGCGGCCACCATCTGTATTGGCTGGCTGACATCTCGCCACTCGAGGGTCTTTTACCCCGAAGCAGTCGATCCTGCAACCTGTAAGCTGCCTGCTCACATTTCTCATCCGGAGGCGGTTTTAGGGATTAGGGATTTAAGGATTTTTAGGATGACTCCAAAATGAGACCCAACTGAGGTTAAAAAAAAAAAAAAAAGGCACACAAACAAATAAAAAGCTGGAGAGTCCATTCGAACCAGATTTCAGTCCACGTTCCTGTTTTAGCTTATTATTTAATTGCCTTTTATGAGAATATATCAGGGGAAAAAAAAGTTGTGTCGGTCATAATAGATATTTCACACAGTCCCCATAGAGTTACATATGCTCCATATTTGTCTAAGTGTTCTTAAACAGCCTGCAGGCTTAAGCTGCTATTCTACTCTTCTGACCTCTGTAATAGCTGAAGCACCATCATGAGCATCATGTGGCTGTCAGTCATGCAGCAGAATGAGATTAAGCAGCTCCCCACATCTGCTCCTTTTGTAGTTTTGCCCTCCGAGCAGTCATTTCATCACTATTGATTGTTTACAGTACATACAGTACGTCTTCGTGTAACATATTCAAGTACGTTCCCGCAGCAAAAAAACCCCTCTGTTTGCAATATGTGCATGTTGATGGAGTAGCTGTAGGCTAAACCCTGGGCAGGAACCACAACGCCCATCTGTCCACCAGAGACGGATCCTCTGCCTGTCCCCTCGTTATGATGATTGGCTGTAATGACACACTCCACACTGTCCCGGTTCCCCAATTATTTCGCTGCCGATCATTTTTTCTCGTGGCAGTGATTTGATTGCCTGCAAGAAGGAGAGGGAGGTACACAGAGCAGCAGGCAGCACTGTGGGAGAGGTAGACATTAACTGGTGCTGTGGAGGGAGGGAGGAAGGGAGGAGGGGAGGAACAGAGAGAGAGAGTAGCAGCCGTATCTCCCAGCTGGTTTGTGAATAGCTAGAGTTCAGCGAGATTTGTGTCCAAAGGGCACGAGATAACAAATGATGGCAGCTGATGATGTGCTGCTTTATTTTGGGTTCTACGTCTTTCTGTTGCTGTGGGAGTTACAGCATTGCACCGCAATAAGTTCTGTTTCACCCGTGCAGGAGTTATTTAAAGCTGCGACGGGCTTGTTCACAGCAGCAAGCCTGATAACAGAAGAGATTTCCAACCGGGGGGTACGTGGAAGTGTTGTTGAGTAGCTCAGCTAATGTAAAAAAGCAGGAAATTATCATTTATACCCACGTATCTGTCCTGAGGAGGAAAATAAACACAAAAATGTACGACTAAAAATTGACGTGAGGCTGATTTTTAGTATATTAACTGTCCCAGATACCAAAAACCCTTCAGCTAACTGCACAGGACTTGTTTACAACAAACCTGAGAAGGTTTTAACACCTGAACACCACCAGTCTTATTTACATGGAGAAGTTCCTTTAAAAATGCAGTTGACATTTTAGGAAAAACAGCTGCTTATAGGTTACTTAAAGGTCCAGTCTGTAGGATTTATTTGGATCTATTTGCAGCAGTGGAATAAAATATACATCTATATTTTTTTGTGTGGGGGAGGGGAAGACGAGGGGAGTTCAGTTGGTTGTGGGGAAGGGAAGATAATAAAATTTCATGTCACCATTATTCTGATGATCATTAAATGATGCTTCAAACTCTTAAAATTGCACTTAAAGGGGCACTATGTAGTTGTGAAGAAGAAATTAAAACTCAGAAAAGTAATAATCCAAACTCACAAATATGTATTATTTTTTTAATAAACAAGCTGTTCTCGGAGGAAAATAAGGTCCCCAGAACACTGTTTGAAGCTAGAAAGGTGGCAGGGTCTGCCACTTATAGACAAAGTAAAGCAGTATGTAACTGTGTTGTCCTTTAAGGTCAGTTTGTTTATTTAATTAACCTTATTTTGTTTTCACTTCATCGTGTTTTAACACCTCCGATTTTAATTTCTTTTTTACGGGGGATACACCAGGCAAGTCAAGTCTTCAGGCATGTTGACAGGCTCAGGAATGACTGGAAAGATACGCTCTCGCCTTGTGGCAATACAAGATAAATCAGGAAATCAATGTAGGATGACGTAATTGAGCCAGACAGCTTTTCAAGTCACCCTTGTGGGGATATTTACAATTATCCCTCTTCATGATCTAATCCTGATATTGTAAAATTCACCACAATCAACTCATCCTGAGCTTTTTTTTAATCAAATTTGCATTCAAATCTTATATCCTCCCATCACCACCAAGTGCAACTAAATCCTGCACCCTGGACCTTTAAATAAATATCACAGAACTTTGTTTCTAAGCCCCATATTTTTCTTTCCAGGAAACTCAAAATGATTCTACAAGTTAGATTTTATTTCGCAACCTGAAGGTCTAAAAGCAATTTCACAGCCTCTCTTCGCTGCCAGGAAGAAAAATAAAAACAAATAGGTTGCTTCGGAAAAGACAAATTTACAGACAGAGACTAGCAGGGACATGACCTTAACAGTATCTACAGTCCGGGCTACAATTAAGAGAGCATCAAAACTAGTTACCAAGGAAACAAAGATTTAGACGTGGATAAGGATCAGTGCTTATTATAATGTTGAACTTCTGCTTCAAGCACTAAAAATGTAAGCAGACTCACTTAGGAAAAAGACATCCAGCCTGATTATCGACAACTGCAGGATGAACTTATTATTGTAACAACATTTTTACATCCTGTCATGAAAAGTGTTAAATAAAATCCAGTTTGACATCAAATCTTGTGAAAGATACAACCAGGTAGTTAAAGCATAATGTTGGAGCTGCTCTGGGTCTACATCACAGTTTCATCATGTGTTAATGATGTGTGCGTGTGCGTGGTCACTGCCTCACTGTATGTGAAACACATTCACCCAAGCCTTTGCTTTCAATGCAGCTTGTTAAACAGCCGCCCGGGGCATTACACTCTACCTCAAGTGAGCAAATGTCTGTGTGTGTGTGTGTGTGTGTGTGTGTGTGTGTGTGTGTGTGTGTGTGTGTGTGTGTGTGTGTGTGTGTGTGCGCGCCTGTGTGTGTGTGTGTTGCCGTGTTTCCAGGGAGTTCGGTCGATGGAAGGTCAACAGCCTGGCGGTGGAGAAGCGGGACGGTCTTGGTGGCAGCGGAGGCCTGGCTCTGCCCCTCGACCCCGACTTCATGCACACCATCCGCCAGCTGGGGAGGCGGCCAACCCCCCAGACGATTACTGACAGTCTAATCAAGAAATATGGCACCCACCTCCTTCTCTCCGCCACTCTCGGAGGTACAGTGGAGTACGCAGAGCTTCAAAGCGAGCGTGATTCACACAGTTTCTAATGTGATTTTTTTTTCCCAGCACATGGGGCACCGATTTTACCGTCTGTTGCCTTTTAAACAACAACGCGTATAATAATTTTTCTGGATCAGTGTTTTTTGGCTCACAAATGAAATCAAATCGGTTCAGATTGTGTGTACTAAAAGAAAAAATAACTGTGGGGACAGCAGTGAAAGATTTAATAAAGTCTGGCTCCCTAACACTATCACCTTTATGCAAATGGCTTATTTTATCTTTTCTATCTTTAATAAATCATTATCACAAAGTATACTTTATTAGTGAAGCTGTGGGTTTGAAAACACCAGCAGGAAGGAACTTCCCAAATGCAAATGTTGTTGATAGCAGCTACTGCCGATGTACCTTATGATCCAGGATTAATTTGATGTTTGGGTACACTTTTATCTTGTTCCCACAAATACAGCAACTGGCCCAAAACTGATAGTAAACATACGGTTTGGCTGTAATTATCACAGAAGTGAAGACAAAGCACTTCTTTATAGTTTCACTATTTCATACCAGTGTTCAAAAATCTGTCGAGCAGAAATCCATCACAACAAAGATACAATCGCCTCCTGTCAGTGGAAGCAGCAGAACACAGACATTTTTAATAATAGGGACAACACCGAGGTAAACTCTTAGTCTGCTACTATTAAGAGTTGTTCAGAATTTGACTGATTAGCTCAAGCTGTCGATGGTAAACCTTGACAATGAGAAGTTGCACAACAACACTTTTAAAGGTGCACGATGTAGTTTGGGGGAAGAAACAAACTACAAACTAAATAAACAAACTCTCTTTGTTTTCATGACTGAATAAACTGAATAAACAAACTGACCTTAAAGGACGACACAGTTTCATACTGTTTTACTTTGTTTATATGTGGCGGACCCTGCCACCTTTCTAGCTTCAAACAGTGTTCTGGGACCTTATTTTCCTCTGAGAATAGCTTGTTTATTCAGTTATGGAAAAAATAAATATTTATAGTTATATAATATATAATATATAATATAGTTTGTATTATTACCTCATTCATATTGTAAATATAATAATTCTGAGTTTGAATTTCTTCTTCGAAACTACATAGTGCTCCTTTGAGTTGTGCATGGGAGACAGTCAAAGTTGCTAGATAAAAATAATATAATTAAAAAGATAATTTTTTTTTAAAATAAATACATTTCTACAGAAATAGATGTGGAAATAAATGAAACTGCTTAAAGTTAGCCTCTTTAATTTAGTTATTTGTCTTTATATATCCAAATGTATTTATTTATTTTTACTAATTTAATTTTCTAATTCTTTTACAGATTTGTTCTTTTTTCATGCCACTCCTGTGACTCAGTCAATCAGTGTCAAATCATGCATTAGTTCAGAATGATTTTCATGCCACTGCTTACTGATCTGTCCCCGGGAAACAAACTACGCTTTGACTCAAAGTCAACCTGTAATGATGAACATGATTTTCCCCTAACCTTTGCCTCACAGGTTTGTTGCCTTAACCCAAGCAAAACATCAGCTGCATGTAGCAGCTGCAGGTCAGAAAACAGTCACATGAGTCAAATCTGTACTGTCAAGTTTAATGATTGTAAAGGCACTGACAAGTGATGTCGTCCTGCCAGTAGAGGCGATAGATCAGAAAGCACCCATGTGTCATTTTGGAAGGCAATCTGATCATTTCGAATGGAGGACTAGTGTGCCTGTCATAACGGCACACCATCTGCCTGGTGCCAGTTTGCAAATAGGAATAAGCTGAAATAAAAGTTGCTCGAAGGCTTAAATATTTATTCTTCTGGTGGAAATGGAAGCTTTGGATGAGTGCGATCAATATGGCACTTCCCCAGGCAGGAGGCTATCTTATTGAACTAAATCATATTTTAAGGGAGACATGAAAAAACAGACATCTTTGGCTGATTGGCTTATCAAGGTTTTCCCATTAGCAGGATTTAAAACGTTGACACAAATCAATATTAAAATGATATTTGATATATCTTTTGATTATTTCGCAAAAATGAAAACGTCTTTTGTTGTTACCATTTAATGTTAAGAAGAAGTTAAAAGAGGTTAATTAAATATTACTTTAACATTCATTAATGATTCTTATTATTAAGTGTTACCTGTGTATATACTGTAAATCCTTCTCAGTACAGCACAGGGGCTCAGTCACAGCTAAATGTAACCTTACATGGAGGGAAGCTCCCGAAGTGTTAGTGGTGAGGGACCACTTTGGGAAACGGGCCTGTGAGACACGTATTGACAAAATGGCCTTGACATGCTGCTAAAGTTAAGGGAGGATTTAATACTGTTAATGTTTGCTAAAGAGCACCTCCTGTGAGCACATTCCCTCCCCTCTGTCCACTGAAATCTGAGGCTCTGGCTGTATTTCTCTGGTAACTCAGCCTTTTATTCGAAATCATTTCCGCTTATGAATGACCTGGTAGTTATGTAGGTCACAGTGTGGACACTATGCTATTGCTTTTCCCTGCAAATGTAATAACCTGCAGCTGAATACAGCAATTCCACACAATTTCTCTGGGGCATACATTTAAAGTTATACTGAGAAATGTGGCAAAAGTCCCATATTGCAAGAGAGGCACTGGAGATGATGTAGTCTGAGAAAAATGTCAGCATGTTTTATTAGTCGTGTGATAATAGTAATTGTTGAAGTAATAATTGAGAAGCAGCACCTGAGATCTGTTTTGTTTGAAATGTAATTTATGGCTAATATAATTAAGATAATTAAAATAATTAGGGAAACTTAACTGATGATCTTGAATAAGCTTTCTGTCGCCGAGGATTTTAATAGATGCAGAGACCTTGTCTGTGCCTTTTCCTCCAATCATCCAAACCATCAGTTCACCCCCAGCTCTTAATCACTGCTGCCCTTTTCTATCCGATCTGAGAGGATACTAATGAAAGGTGATTAGTGCTGCTCAGTCACAGCTAATGAAGCTCTCGTTCCTTCTTCCTGACTGTCACCAGGGGAGGAGTCTTTGACGATATTTGTGGACAAGAGGAAACTCAGCCAGGAGTCTTCACCCTCGGGGGCCGAGGGTGGCCGGAGCAGCAACAGGAACTCGAACACCACGGGGACGGTGACCCTGGAGGCCCTCCATCAACTGGCTGCTTCCTACTTCACCGACAGGGAGAGCACCCTGCGCAGGCTGCACCACCTCCAGATCGCATCCACCGCCATACGGGTATGTGGAAGTCTGGAAAACAGTAAATACAGCAGCAGAGTGTTGGCAGATAAACACTGAATACAGACGTGGTGCCCACGGCTTTGTGTTGGGTACAGTCGAAGTTACTAATTGCATGAATGACTTGTTCAGTAACTTCCAGAGGGAGTGATATGATTTCAGTTTTAGGCAATAAATAAGTAAATACATTTACACATCTGTAGTTAGCATTGACGCAGTGTGATTTAATAAAGCATTATCTAAATGCTTGGTTAACTTTACCCAGTAACAATGAGCTGTTCCTGCATTTATTTAATTTTCATTTTATATATCTGTTTGGTTACTGGATCAAAACAGCCAACATGCCTATGACAAAGTGAACTTCCTCGAAAAACAATCGAAGAAACCATCGATCAAATTACACTGATCATTTTAAGTTGTTAAAACTTTTTAGCTCGTACAACTTAAATTTTACTGTCTACTTTGCACTGTAAATTGTAAACATTGACTTTACTTAAAAAAATCGAGGGAACCAATTACCTGAAAACTACCAAGTAAAGTACACCAATAAAATTAAGTTCTACAAAGGAAAATGTTTTAAAGACCTAAAATTATTCGTCTGCTTTACTTGACAATTCTGAGGTATCGGTTTCCTGACTTTTTTAGAGTACAGTCAACTTTTAAAATCGGGGACATTACAAGTTAAAGTATTGCGTTCCAGCTGTTACGACCAATAGGTAAAAGTTGTCGCAACGACATGTTTGCTGGAGTGATGGAGGGTTAGTGTAGAGTAGGGCAGCGTGAAGGAAGTCTTGAGAACTGGTGAACTCATGACTGAAGACAGTTAAGGAGACTGAGAAGAATCATACTGAAACACTTATTGAAGCTCGATCGAGGAAAATAGTCATAAAAATGAGAACACTGTGTCGTGACGGACCAATTCTGAAAGCCACTTCCTGAACGGGAAGTATTTAACCCTTACCAGACCCATAAGGCTTATTAGATGTTCAAATAAGGTTACTCTTCACTCAGCTATACATAAGTAAGGTTTGTTTGGGTATAAAAATCTAAACATGACACTATGTCTACCTGCTTTATCCTGTGTCACCCTGTGTGATCTCTCTAAAACGAGACAGTCTCACTGTCTGTAAGAGTCTGAGGCCGAGCACATTATATCTACTGGCCTTGGTTGCCCTGGAGACAAAGGCTGCATCATCAGGAACAACTGGCCTGACCAGTCATCCTTGGGAGAAGCAGAGGTGAACTAGCTCTGAAAGAGACTGGAACATTTTACCTTAGAGAAGAAAAATTCCTTCAAGGGGATATGACATAAAATATAATATGGCAATATTTTTGGGCTATAAGGTGATACACGATTTTCATTTAGATATTTTGAGATATCGCAGTTCATTAATGCAGTAATAATACAAACTCAGATTTTTTTTTTTTTTCCAGAAAAGAATAAACAAGCTGTTCTCGGAGGAAAATAAGGTCCCAGGAACACTAAAGCTAGAAAGGTGGCAGGGTCCGCCACATATAAACAAAGTAAAACAGTATGAAAGTTTGTTGTCCTTTAAGGTCAGTTTGTTTATTCAGTCATGAAAACAAAGAGAGTTTGTTTAGGCAAAAAAAAAAACTACACAGGGCACCTTTGAAGACGTAAAGCTGAGGTCCAAAAATCAAAGGAAAGCAAAAAAAAAGCAGACTGGGGCGAATCCCAAAAAACTAAAGAGAAATATAAAAACTACACTCAGAACAAACCATAAAGGAACGGGCAGCAGAACCAGGAACAACGAAGACGTGTATGGCAACAAATATGGCCATGAAAAAAAGACAGGAAGTGCAAAAAAGAACACGACATGAAGATGAAACCTACAAAATGAAACAGAACTAAATACCGAAAACCATGACAGGGATGACTTTAGGGACTTTCACAACATATTAACACAATGAGATTTCTGATAAATAATCATCAGCAATGTGGATATTATGACTAATGAAGTGGGTAAAGACGAGAAATAGAACAAGTAGAACAGAAAATTGCACCCCTTTACTGAAATACAGCCTTTAAAACCAAAAAGGTTTTTTGGATATGAAACAATATCCAAAATCTAAGATGATATAAAGTCTCACACCACAATAATGATATAACATAGATAAATAGCCCAGCCCTGACACCAGGGTGTGTCAGTAAACCTCGACATCCCCGCTGGGTGTTAAGGGAAGTTTTCTGTGTGTTGTTAAGTTGCTCTTTAAAACAGTACTCATTATGTTATATTATCATATGGTAGAATCTAAATAATAGATAAAACATGACTTCTAGGGTGGATAACAGGTGGTGAAGTGCCCCCTATGGTACCCCTATAGTTCACTATAAATGTATCATGACTTTTTGAATTGCACTTAAGTTCAGTACCTGAGTAAGTCTACCACTGGCTGAGATTCAGCCACAACATGCAAGTTTAAATTCATGACACTTTGGTAGCTCAACTTGAAGATAACGTGCACTCGCAAATCCTTTAAATCCAGCTCAGGGAATTTGTTTCCATAACTTATTTAATCAGGTGGAATTAGGAACAAATGCTTATTTACAGAATTGGCCTGACACTCGTGGATTCACCTGTGGTAGCCGCGGGGCTGCAGCGAGACTGGCAAATATCTCTCTCTCTCCTGTTTTCCTCTCTTCAGTGGGAAGTTTATTGCCAAAGAAAACTTCTACGTGCAGAAGAAAGTGGAAGGATTTGATCTGTGTCAGACTTTTATAATAAGATGGTCAAACTCGTCTTTCCTAACCACCCGCTGCAGACCAATTTACCGTCTGTTGAAGCAGCTGAAGACAATGTTACAAGATACAAGCTTTCTTAGTCATCGCCTCCCCGCCGGGGAGCTTTAAAGAGGAGCGTGAAGGAGCAGAACAGAGCAGCAGTCATGCATCCTGTACTATAAAACACCAATCATCCATTTTATCATCTGAAGTGGCTATTAGAGTGTATGCATTAATCAGCCCGAGGGGCAAACGTAGATGCTAAAGTGAGTAGCCACTGATGAAGACAAGTGCCCCCCCAAACTGAGAACGTGTTTCTATGGTTATGCATCAGCTTGATGGATTAGATATATCATTTCATTAATTTCCAGCCAGGCTGACTTCCATTTATTTGCCACTTTGCAGTGTGTGCGGAGTTCGAGCAGATTGAAGATCAGAGCGGGCGAGCAAGCGAGAGAGAGAGAGAGAGAGAGAGCAAGATGAATACTACATTTTGTGAGGGATGTAAAGCAGCACTTTCCATACATGGCCATTTATTCAAATCACATATGGTATTGAGGATCAAGTGAGCAATAGGAAGACTTCTGAGCATCGACTTACTCTAACACACACTGAGTTATGTGTTTTTGTGTTTTAGCGAGTCCTAATTTCTAACTTAAACGTCACGATTAATTACTGTCAGGAATCATGTAAACAAGAAGTGAGTCGTTTTCAAGTTTTTCCATCGGAGAGAAGATGGTTTCTGCTCCCTGATCAGAGAAAAATTATTCCGTCTGAGGAGAATTGAAGACCTTTTCAATATTGCTTCACGGTGACTCATTGCATCCAAAATTCATTTGAGCCGAAAAATGTCTCTGATGAGGCTTTTTTATGTTCTTTCAACCTTCTTTTTGTGCAAATACACAAGTAGAATAAGTCAACACGTATGGGCCATGTCAAAGTGATACGACTGATGACTGCCTGACCAAGCTAAGATTATAGTCCGAGGGTTGGTGCGGCATCCATACTCAAGACCCATCATCTCAACCGAGCTCACTCTCTGTTAAACATGAATACTGAAAACAAAAAACAATCATGACACAAAACATTCACACGCTCGTGATTTCCTTGCAGGTGACGGAAACCAGAACTGGGCCCCTCGGATGCAGCAACTACGACAATCTGGACACAGTCAGCTCGGTGCTGGTTCACAGTCCAGAAAACAAGGTGCAGCTACAAGGTAAATGTAAGGTGTAGCGAAAAAGAAGACGCCAGGACAGGTTGATAACACCAAAGGGAAGGTTTAATATGTCTGGAGAACAAAACTGGCAAGCTTGAAAAACAGAAGAAGCAGGCAGAGGCAAAGCCAAGAACTAAAGAAGTACAAAAATACAAAAACTAAACCAAGTACAAACCAATGGAGCGGTGGGATGACGGTCAGGGACACAGAGGGAAGCACACAGACTACATAATACAGAGATAATCAGGAACAGGTGACACAAATGAAGGCAATCACAAAGGGGGGAAAAGACAAGGACGGAAAACAAAGCATGACACATGAGGGTGAAACCTACAAAACACAATTGGAGAAGATAAAGTGTGAGGCTGGCCAAAGTGTTTCAGTGAAATATTATATTAGTTTTTGCATTAGTTATTAAAAGGATATCACATAGAACAGGTTAAAGAGATAGTTCAGTACAGAGCAGGACAGTATAGTTCATTAGTTTGATAAATGTTACTGTTTTTCTCATTTAACCTGAGCCCGAAGCTAATAAATGCCTCAAGACAGACTTTCTTTCATGTATTTGTTGTAGTCTGGAGTTGTTTCAAAGTGCAGCTTAAGGCTCTCTCGGCTCAATTGTTGAGCGTGTCTACATGAACGGCATCAAATAACATAATCACGATCCCGAAGGCATCCAGGAATTTGGAAATTAAGCAAATAAACCGAGCTTTGTCTAAAGGGAGGCCCACTGTCAGAGTCTGAACACGCCTGTTTAACAAGCTCGTTCTTAATAAACACTGAGTGCTTTTGAAAAGGCTGACAAAGATTTGTGGGAATAGTTTAATATTTTGGAGAATAGTCTGTTTCACTTTCTTGCATACCGTTAGATGACCATGATTGTAAATTCCAGGTTACAGCCAGCAGCTCCAGCTTCGATTAGCATAAAGAGTGAAAACAGGAGGAAGTAAAACCGCAACTTGTTATGAGAAATATAACACGTTAATTCATTGGCATTAGAGTTGGTGGTATGTAGATTTTGTTACCTTTGGGCAGAGCCAGAGGCACTCTGAAGCCCATTCTTTACTAGCAGAAATCTTTGGTAAACATTAATTGAACGGCAGCAAATGGAGCATTTCTTGGGGACTATTTTCAGCCATATTTATTTAATACATATTTGGTGCATTTGTGAATATTAACAGCAGCAGGATGGAGTCCAGATAAATGTCAGTGTGTGCTCAGGGTACTGACGTGCAACTCAGTGCAACAATGACGCATATCCATTTGTTTTGAATCATTTTGTGTAGCTCTGTGGCAGAGAGAAGAGGTATAGCAGGCTTGCGCTACGCTGACAATACTTGTTAGTGAGATCAATCAATATTTGTATTAATATGACTTATTTAATCATCCATTCTACTCTTTTGTTTTTGCGAGTCGCATAATTATTCTCGTTTCCCTATACAATCCTGTTTTAAGGATTAATACATTGAATCTTGAATTTATTGTCGGCTTTGGGCTTTTCACAGCATTTGGTGATAATAAGAACAATATAGAAAATCAGTGAGCGGACCAGTCAGAGCAGACTGGGTACGGGGAGGGGGGCCTTAAAGAGACCGGAGGAAAAACAGAGTGTTTCAGGTAGAGGGGGAGCACAGAGCTGCAGCACTGGACTGAATGAGAAAACTGAAGTGTTTTTGAGCACTTAAGCATGTAAACCTCTTCTAGCAGTAACCCAAAATAAAATTCTGAACCTGAAAATGAGCATAATATGTCTCCTTTAATATATCTGTAACACAGGTGTAATAACTTTTCACGTGACCCCTGCCCGTCTTTAGTAGTCTCTTTTTCTCCACAGGGCTGCAGGTCATCCTACCAGGCTACCTGCAGAGCCTGTTCATCCAGGCGGCTCTCAACTACATCGGCTGTAAATCTGAAGGCCAGTTCGTGTGCCAGAACAGCGACTGCTGGTGCGAGTGCAGCGCCGACTTCCCCCAGTGTAACTGTCCTCACTCTGACCTGGACACTCTGGAAAACAACCTACTGCGCATCAGAGACGCCTGGAGGCTCACCAACCAGGAGTTTGAGGAGTCTGGTGAGTCAAGGATTTTAATTCGCTGTGAAGGGCTTTGAAAATGTCAGCATGAAAGGTGCTTTCAAATATCCACAGGTGGAACATTGGCTTTTTAGAATCTGTCCCCGAGTTTTGGAGCTCAGACAAGAGACTGTGTTTTTTTTACAATAACGAAAAAAAATACACTTGGACATCAGATCGAACATAAGAAAAAAAAAAGCTTGTTCACAATGTGTTCTTGTCCATCAAACACCGCCAGCTTGCAGACACTGAATCAAGAGAGCTGTCAGTCATTGTGTCAAATCAGATGATGCTCTGCAGGTGCTGTGGCTGCAGTGTGTGAAAATACACGGACCTTTCTGAGGAGTCGCATACAAATTTCTAATTAAAGGCATAGTTTGACATTTTAGATAATACACGTATTCACCTTCTTGCCAAGAGTTAGATGAGAAAATTGATACCGCTCGCAATCCTAGTGTGTTCTACACAAGCCCACAACATTTTGTTTTAACACAGGAAATTAAATATAACCTTTTTTTTTTTTTCTTTTTTTGGTGAGCTTTAATAATGGATTTTGTTACATTTGGACAAAGCTGGGCTAGCTGAACGCTCCTGTTTCCGCTCTTTATGCTAAGCTAAGCTAACCTGCTGCTAGCTTTATCTTACCGTGCAGACATGCGTGTGGTCTCATCTGACTCTCAGCAAGAAAAACAAATATTTTCCCAAAATGTCAGACTACTGATGTCAGTAATTAAAGTACCGTGATGCCAACAGCTTGAAGCTCTCATAATGTTGTGGTTACAGAGACATAATTTTAACATTCAAACATTGACTAGCTAAAACAGGAGTTGACTAAACTTAAAAAACAATCATGATGTATAATGCAAAATGCTTCATCTGCATAGACTTAATCCAAATAAAGATAAACCAACACAAATAAATTAAAAAATATGATAAAGAGGAACAACATAAGGACATGAAAACATAATGACACAATGTAGAGCTATTGCTTTTAGTGTATTGACTGCAATTAGTGCACACTGAACTCATAATGACTGGCTGGTGAATGTAACTGTGCCATTAAGGAGCTCTAACATTGTTGGCTCGACAGTGACGGACAGGCCTGGTGCATGAGAGCACCCTGCTACATTCAAGGCTCCTATAGTGATTTCCCTCAGCTCTATGCACTTGGGAAAAAAGGCATCTACACAAATAAATGAGCCAGAAATCACACAAAGCCTGGCCTGTGTCCAAGTACCCAGGAATGCATTATTGCATCAATTTTGAGAAAGTGCTATAATTACCCTAAAAACACCACAGCATTGTGGAGAAGATTAGTAGACCGGACTGGCATTTACACAGCAATTTGTGCAGATATTTGCAGCAGATCTGATAGGAGTGTTTTTTGGCATAAATCATGAGGAAGATCCTGCTGTAGGGGGGAAACAAAGCCAAGTTTACACTGCTATATTGTTACAGCAGCACTGTCGGATGTGCTGATGCTGGAGGCATGAATACAGAGAATTAATTAGGACTAGAACAGAGTGAGAGCTGCACTGCTGTCATGTGTGCACCTATGTGCTGATATAATGTACTTCTGAGATGTGACATGCAAATGTGTCACAGTTGAACAAAAAGTTTCCAGCCGCCTCAAAAACTGCCAAGGAACTTTTTAAAACACGCCCTTTTCTGTCATCTCTGACGTGATCGATTACAGTTACCGTGGCAACCTCCGGCTGACATTCGCATTGTTCGAGGCGGGAAGGAGGATTTTGCTTTCAGTGTCACTCATGTCTAATTAGAGACTAGTTGCTTTGAAGTCGTACTATACTTTATTGCTGGCAACAGGTGCTGATTAACACGCGTCATTTCGCAGAAGCGAAATACATGAAAGTGTTCTCTGACATGATCAGGAGTCGCCCCTCCGAAGAAAATGAAAAAAAACAAAAGCTTGGCTTGTCGCAGCTGATGTTTCTCCTCTTGAGCTGTTTGCTTTTCTGGGACAAACAATGGAGAGCTTTTCTGGATATTGTTACCCCGCGGCTCATAACCGCAGGCAGAGTTTGCTTATTCATGTTTGGTTTTTTTTCCCTACCAGAGGAGTTCCAAAGCTTTGTGGGGAAACTGCCAACCCATTACGCTGTAAACACATCTGTCGTGGAACACTTGTGGAGGACCGATGGCAGCCTGCCCCCGCGCTACAGGCAGCTGGAGGCCAACAGCAACCAGCTTTTCACCAAAGCTCGCCGCACCGCTAACAAGCTCTTCAGCCTCAGCAAGAGGTGCCGGAAACAGCCCAAAATAGTCCTGCAGAGGCCGAGGTAAGAGGCAAGACGGGAACAAGAGGGAGGAATATTTATGCCGCTGCCTTTTTAACCCAAGGTGCTCCCCAAAACTTATAATTATGAAAATGATTTATGCGGCAGGCGCTGGGTGAGAGCATCGGAGCGAGACGGTACTTATTAGAAGGCACTTGAGGAAAGGTAGTGGTGGAGTGAGGCGAGAAGTGCTGACAGGAGCAAAGCTGCTTCTCGGTTACAGCGAGGGGGAAGACGAACTGGATCACGTTCGGCCCGACGGACACACTTCACACTTGTCTGCGGGTTTAAACTGCATCACAATCAATACAGCATCTTAAAAATCCCTCATATAATAATCCATTTATTTTAACTGACTCACACACAGGAGGATAAGCTGCTGTGGGCAGTAAGACATGACGACTTTGCTTCTGTCTGTTCCTGTATTTTTTAATTTTTTTTTTACTGTTACAGCTGCTGTTTCAGCAGCACTCCCACCTGGATACTTTATTTCAGCAGCCTATCAGAGACACGGCCATAACTTCACTCAGATTTATGCCTCTCTCATGAACACTCTATGTTGATAGCTATTTCTGGCAGGGAAATTAACTAAATGACACAATCCATCAGCTCACTAGTCAAATGCAGGCACTGCCTCCTCAGTCCGCAATCCAATTACACTTCTTTATCACACTCGTCCTGCTTGTAAAAAAAAGAATTCAATAGTGGTTAAGGATCTGTTTTTTTCCCCCACTATCTATCTGTGAAACTGAAAATGTGTGTATTTTTTAATATTTATTTGCTTTTCGTGTCATAATTGTATTTTAAAAACATTGCTGTCGTGCTGTATCCAGAGCCTGTACGTGCATCTGTTTGTATGCGTGCATCATCGCCACCAATCTGCACCACGGAGAGGGAATTCAATAGATTAAAGTATTCATTTTGATCTGATTTTGCTTCTGTTACTCCAGCTGAGTCTGAGTTTGGCTGAAATTGTTTTTCGTCGCACATCAAAAAAACACATATTTTTTTGCGAAGGGCAGGATTAATCTTCCCGAGCAAAACATTTCCTTCATTGCATAATCACGAAAAACATGAAAAAAGACTCAACATGACAAATGTGAATTAGATTTCCGAGTGTACTATCTCTAAACCTGAACTCGGCTCTCATTTCTTCCTCAGGCCTCTGAGCTTCTGGTTGAGCTACGCCCTCTCCATTTTATACTGCAGCGAGAACAACCAGGTCGGCGTCTACAGCGACCAGAGCCGCAGCTGCTCCTGCCCCTACAACCATCCGCCTTGCCAGGGCCTCATTCCCTGCTCCGTGGGCGACGGTCCTCGCTGCGCTTCCTGCTCCACAGAGAACCGGACGCGATGCTCCAGCTGCAACCCTGGCTTCACCCTAACCCAGGGAGCCTGCCGTCCCGCTGTGCCCGACCCCACAGACCCTTACCTGGGCTTGGAGAGTGACCGCGACCTGCAGGATCTGGAGCTGCGCTTCCTGCTGCAGCGGCGCGACCCGCGCATCGCCCTGCATGGTGTGTTCGTGAGCAACGACGTGCGCGTCAACACTTGGTTTGACCCGTCCTGGAGGAAAAGGATGCTTCTCACTCTCAAGAGCAACCGGGTGAAGTCCAACCGTGTCCATATGCTCCTTGGACTCTCCCTCCAGTTTTGCCTCACCAGAAACAGCACTCTGGAGCCGGCGTTGTCTCTGTTTGTGAATCCCTTCGGGGGCAGCCACTCAGAGAGCTGGACCATGCCTATAGGTCAGCATGGATACCCTGACTGGGAGCGGACCAAGCTCGATATCCCATTGGACTGCTATAACTGGACGTTGTCTCTCGGAAACAGATGGAAGAGCTTTTTTGAGACGGTTCATTTCTACCTGAGGAGTCGTATCAGGGACTCGCCAGTGACCGGCGGAAACAAGAACACGACCATGTACTACGAGCCACCGGAGGCTACAGAGCCGACTAACAACATCGGCTACATGAAAGTGAACAGCATGCAGCTGTTCGGATACAGCGTGCACTTTGACCCCGAGGCGATCCAGGACCTGATCCTGCAGATAGACTACCCGTACACTCAGGGATCACAGGACTCTGCCCTGCTGCAGCTGGTGGAGCTGCGCTACAGGGTTAACCGCCTCTCGCCTCCAGGGGCCCCGCACGTGGATCTGTTCGCCTGTCTGCTCCGCCACAGACTCAAACTGTCCAGCGCGGACGTGACCAGGATACTCACTGCCCTGCAAGCTTTCAGTGCCAGACAACCAAACCACGTCGAGTACGAGGCAAATAAACTGTGCAGCTAATGGCCACCGTTTGATGTTTTGTACTATTTACTTGCCACAGACAGGCCTGTTTCCTTTGTCAGCTGGATCCATTTGTGTCAAGTGTGTGGTATGTTGTTCAAGGCTTTGTTGTACATACACTATGTGCAATTAAATTTGATGTTTTTATCATTTCAGTGAAGTTTTATGGATTAAAGCCCCTGAAAACTTGATTTCAAGTACTTCACTCTAATAGGAAAAAATCTCCCAAACTCTTCCAACCTTGGTAGAAAAATGTTTACTTTTGTGCCCGTCGCTCAGAAGAAGCCGGCGAAGAATTTGTCTGGGTCTTTTAACATTTCTGCCACGTTACATTTTAATCATTCTTGCACAAAACACTAGCCTGCATCAAAATGTCCTCACAGCCTTCCCAGTTATCTCACTGGAGAGTCATCGTGGTGTGTGCTGTGTTGTTTTAGCCCATCTGGAGCCACAGAACACAAGGTCTCCATTCTCCGTTGAGGGAACAGCCTTGGCACAGATTACTAAGTATATAGTGGGAGAAGGGAGGGTCAGAGCAGCCTTCCTCTGTTCCTCCGCCGTCCCCGTCCGCCATTCACAGTTACTGTGATAGATGAGCTGGGAGGCCGCGGAGACATGCCCAGCATCAAACAACAGTAAGCTAGGTATCAGTGACGAGGATAGTACTCTCGCCCAGTGCTGGATCGAGTTGGACCCGCGCAAGAGTGACTCTGACCAAAAGGGAAATCAGCTCTAATCCGCCATGGGCTGTCGACAGTGGAGCCGCAGGCTAGCAGCATGGTGCAGCTTTTATTAGACTAGCATCTAAAGGGCTTCCAGGAAAGACGTGGCTTCATCGAGATTCACCAGACATGTTTCTCCTGAGATTAAAGCCAGACACAATCTGCTCTGATGCTATCGTTCACAATGAATGTGAAGGGAGTAAAAAAATCTGTTTAATCAGTTTATGTGGCACAACAAAGATTGGCAAAGCTTAAAACTGTGCTCGAAGCATCGACTTCGTCACAGCATTTAGCATCTTCCATAGGCCACCTTTACTTTAAACATTGATTTTACAATGTTATTGACCGATTTTAAGACCCAGTTGCGTCCCGAGGCTCTAACACAAGGCTTTTTACTGAGCTTTCAGACATCACAAGACTCTGTTGGCTAGCTCTATCATATCAGCTTAAAATCAGCCATTAAAATTCCCTTTTTACAATGTCATCTCCTTTTTCCTCATGCTCTCGTTCCAAAAAGATGTTACTTTTTAGCAGTTTATGCACTGGAAGTTGTTGCAGTAGTAATATTTAAAATCCACCAACCTGCACCATGTGTTTCACTGACTGCAGGGGAGAAGGTTGTGTGAGAGAGATACTGAATTGGATTAAGTCCCAGTAAAGGGTTAATGCCTGTGGTTGAAAAGTGAGCATCTGGTGTGTTTTTAAAAATCATTTTAACAAGCAAATATTCTGCATCTGGGTGTGAAAATGTGGTGCAGTGTTTATTGGCAGCCATCCAGTTTACCTCTCGGGCGAGTCTGACGGAGAAAAGACAGAAAGAGTTTGTTGTTGTGAACAGTGTTGATGTGGAAAGCAGGTTTTGGTGTGAGGACACACACCTTCTCCTCAAGATCAGTTCGAGAAAGTTTTAGGTTCATTCGATAAAGAAAGCACCGTCCGTGACTGAGTCTCTCTCAGAGGTTGATGGACTGAAAAAGTCTTTATTTTTCATTGATTTGAATAAAAATGGATGAGACATTTGCATATTCCAGCAGAAAGCAATTACATAGCAAAAGATTCTGAGTGCTCAAAGGAAACACAGGCCAGAAGAATCCGAAAAAATCTTTTGAGAGCTTCACTAAACCTCAAGGATTATATGTACAGAGAAAGAGTGTCACTACTGAGGATACAGAATAAACTTTATCACCATTAAAACAACAGCTCCAGTTTGGAAAATGCATTTTTCTTGAGAGGAGTTAGGAGAGAACATTCACCGGTCTCAAATCTGTACACTTAATATGAAACCACAGCTTAGTGTAGCACATAAGAACACGCTAACTAAGCTAGCTAAGCAGGTAAACACAGTTAATTTATTGTGTTAATTAGTGAGCTTCAGGTTTGTGCTGGAAGGGAGAAGTGTGTTCAATTTGGACCGAGCCAGATTTGTTTTTTCCCCAGCTGCTACGAGGCTTTATGATAAACTAAGCTAACTAGCTGGGGGTCCACCCGCTATTCCGACATGTCTCTATTTAGACATGCCGCTATTCCGACATGTCTCTGACAATGACAAAAAACAATGTCGAAATAGTGGGACGCTTGAAAAATAACTTTAATGCCGCTATTCCGACAATTAGAGGTCACTGTCTAAATAGCGGCATGTCGGAATAGCAGCATGTAACCAACTAGCTGCTAGCAGTAGCTTTACATTTTGTGGTATTCATTTCCTTATCTAATGCTCAAAAGCTTACATTGGTCATTTTTTGTCACATTCCGTCACAAAGTCACATTCATAGTGGGAATTGATGTAGCTTACATCATATGTTGGATGATTAGCTAAAAATGGAAATAGCCTCATGTAAAGTTCCCCTAAACACATGTACTAAGCCACAACACAAGTCTCTAATGTGTTTCCGGCATGGTTTTCGGAAGGCAAAAAGTATAATTACTACGTTAAAACCCTAAAAGTGGCTCCTTCTCCCTCATTAAAAAGTACAGATTATATGAATATACAAATATTTTTCATTTCACAACTTTACCTGCTGGTCGCAAGATGTTTCCTACTTCATTGTAACGTCCATTCTCAGTGGATGATGTCACAAATCATCCTTGTAGCCCCGCCTCTTCATATCAGATTTTTAACGAGCGCTGAGAAAATGCATACTTTCAGCAATGAATGTGAAAACAGCCTTCTAGTGTTGAACTCAGCACATACATCATTCTGCACAGTAAAGCTCGAACATTCAGAAACATATTTTTTAGTGGAGGGGGCTTTAATGACTTTTATATTGTGCTTGTTTGTAAGCTTCCCTACTTTATTTTGGTCCAAAAGACCACTGAGGCCTGCTAGAATTTAATTTCTTTCTCCTTTTGTTGCAGATTATTCCTTTGAGTTTCATTTTTTGGTTTAGGGCTGGGTGCCTATGGGACCTCTTTGCCACTAGGGGGGCCGAGACAAAGAGGAAAAGAACATCAACTGCATTAACAACGTTAAATGTTTAACGTACCTTTTGAAATACTTTAAAAATATTTTTAAAAATTGTTAAATCATCTGTAAATCTAACTTTTCCACTTAACAACCTAAATACACATTAAATGAAATGCAAAGTGCATAAATTGAATGTACAGTATAGCACCATACCTTTCCTTTATAAACATGTGACTAACCAATTACATACAGATACCAAAATATAAGCAGATGAGCTACAATAAAGTGGCAGTTAAGTCTTCTTGTTACTTTATTTATTTATATTTTATTAAAATATGCATGTAAGGGGACCCAGAAAATACAGTCCATCTGGTGTAATCGACTGATTTCTTGAAAGCAAACGTGACAAATGTTCTTCTCACTGCATGCAAACTTGAAAATCCTCTTTTTTATGTCAGGAAAACACAGATAAGTAGACCCAGGGGACTGTTCCTGAAAAGAGCAGTGACCAGCCAACACACTTACAAGGGTTTATTTCTATAGAACGATAAATAACGTGGCTTTGCTGTTCCAACTGAAGATAATGATGAAATCCTTAGGTTGAATCTGAATTTGATTGAAACAACACAGGATTTGCTCTGTTCATTGTCTTAATAACTGCTGTGTCATGGCCTGCATCTGGTGTTTACCGGTAGCATGCTGTTTATGCTCAGGCGGGCGCTATCTTGATTTTTTTTTATGGTCCTAGGAAGCAGGAAGCTCCACCGCACCGACTCGCACAGGCCCGGATCCCGTTAATGCATCCTGTCTGTTCGCCCTGCCTCTTCAGTTCATCGCACTGATGTTTTGATTTGGTTCTGCCTCGAGTTGCTTAGCTTACCCTGGGGGTAAGATTCTCTATTTGATACTTTAAAATAGTTCTGATGTGCTTGACCTCAGTGCTTTTGAGGAACTTATATGCATGCTGATACATCGATGCTATTGACTGCAAACTCCACTTGACCTCCAGAGATTCATGCATCAAAGACGGCATTCCTCTTGGCGCGTTTCCATAATACGATACACAGCAAATCAGATTATTATTATTATTTTTATTTTTTTACAAGATTCCTTCTTCATCAGGATATTTTTACTCAAGTAGAACATTTGCATATGTACGCCTCTGCTAACAGATTCTGGGTCGAATCTTCAGCAGTTCAAAGCAAACAATCCAAATCCACTAAGTTAATAAGAGGCTGCTGGAATAAAGAAAGGGTCAAGACGTTTTTTTTTTATCTTAGGGCAGAGCAGGAGTATAAATATGTGCAATCAGCTATGCACACACACACACACACACACACACAAACATATATATATATATATATATATATATATATATATACAGTATATACATATACAGTACATACACACACACACGGGGCAAAGGCTGAGTGATAAGCAGGAGCTTTGGGTTGGCAGGCTTGTGGGCCTCGGAGGAAACATGAGTTAGACTAATGTGTGTGTCTGTTTAACAAGCATGCTGGTGAAGGGAGGCAGGGGCTCAGTGAAGGGGAAGAGTTTATGGAGAGGACGACCCCATGGGAGGCATCAGGAATAATAGCTGACGATACGTCAGAACAGCCCAGACAGCTTGCTTTAAAAGCCATGAGGGAGACCTTCCATGGAAAATAACTGTGGAGCGTCGCTTCTTTTTAGGCCTTTTTACAAGAAAGAGAGCACAAAAAGAGGCAGGAAACAGGTAATTTATCACTGCGTTTCAATTTAGGGTTATTTGTTTGACATTTGTATTAAATCACTTTTTCTGGCTTTACATTAGCAAATATTTTTGGCTGCCAGTGACTGTTTGTTTACTTTGTGTTCTAATTAGACGTCCACAGGTGCCATCACTATTTAATAAGACATCCCTTTGTCTACAAGAGATGTGGGTGGGCACTGAGTGCTTTCATATAGCTATTTTCTCTTTCTCTCTAAATGCTGTCTACCGAGAGCTATTAAAACCCCATTCAATTAGCATAAGGGCATGTTAATTTAGAAAATTAAGAGCGGGGCAATGTTCTGCCAGCAGTAATAAGGGGTATAATGTACACCAGAATAATGATAAGACATCAAATAATTTGACGCCACTCCAACAATGTAATATGACACTTGCAAACCAAATGAGATCTGACACACCATTGTTTCAATGTGGCCGAGGCTCTTGATGATATTCAACGTGGATCGCCCAAGATTAGCTTTTCTGTGGAGTTTGACTGATGGTTTGTCAATGCAATTCCGACATTCCTACAGTGAAGTCGCATTGTCAGTAATGCATCAATAAAATGTGGGAATTTTCATGTCAAAAGGATCAAATATCAAGTGTTTCTCTCAGGATTTTACTTCTGACAGGGCGGAAAATCCTCTCAATCAGCATGAACTGTGGGCCATCTTGTGACACTAAAAGCAGCGTTAAATAACCAAGACTGATGGAATGATGAAATTCTGTCAGGAACCCCGACGAATGGTGTTAGAGGAAACTCTGAGATACATTTAAAGGGGCACTACGTAGTTTTGGAGAAGATATTCAAACTAAGAATTATAATATTTACAATATTAATGAGATAATAATCAAAACTCAAAAATATTTTGTTTTTCCCATTACTGAATAAACAAGCTGTTCTCAGAGGAAAATAAGGTCCCCAACACTGTTTGAAGCGAGAAAGGTGGCAGGGTCCGCCACATATAAACAAAGTCACACAGTATGAAACTGTGTTGTCCTTTAAGGTCAGTTTGTTTATTCAGTCATGAAAACAAAGACAGTTTGTTTACTTAGTCAAAAAATGAAGGTCTTTCTCCTCCAAAACTACTTAGTGCTCCTTTAAATAAAGAATAAGTCACAAAAATACAACTGTCATTACCATTTCAGGTTTTAGAGAATGAGGCTAGAGAGGAAACTCTCAAGTAAAAGAAGACGACAATGACTGCTATAAAGTATCTGAAAATGGGGCTCGTTTGCCGTATAAATCTTCAAACCAATATACTCTAGAAGAATGTCCACTGTGCGATAAAACAACATGAAGTTACTGATTAGATGCTTCAGAATAATTCAGACCTGGCTATTTGCTCCCCACTATCAGCCATAATCAACATCATCACCGTATTTCATCTTGAGAGCTGTGCACTGCACAATAAAATGTTGAGGATCGCTTCCTCACCAAGATTAACAACAACAGAGGCTTTTGGATTTACATAAAGTCTTTCTGTAATGACTAGTGCCGGTGCACCCTCCCCCCTCCACACACACACACACACACACACACACACACACACACACACACACACACACACACACACACACACTCAACACAAAAGCAATGCAACCAGAAGGTTGCAATTCTTCACCCCACTCTCTCATTATTGCCGCAGCGCTAATGACGCAGCGAGGATCAAGGTGCTGCACGGAGATGAAAGAGGAGATGCAAAGGATTTACAATGCTTCCCAGATCACTGATAAAGCACAGCGTAAACAAAACTCTGCCTGGGGTTTACACCACCAGGGAGATGGGATTTAGTCTCCAGATTCGGCGTCATCCTCTTTAAACTCGCAGCGTTAGAGAAGCAGAGAGCAGAACTCCTGATGAAGCCCACCAGAGCACCGCGCAGCAACATCTGAACAAAACCTCTCGGTCTGGATTTCCAGGACTCGTACACAGGCCCTGTACAGTACAGCACTCATTATCCCACTGCCTGTGGAAAACCTCGTTCTGCTTTCTCTAAGTGGCTCTAGAGCAAACCATACTGTATAATGGTCCATTAATCAGCGGCTCGGGAATACTCGTCGGCTCGGAACTTGAGGATCCTTGATGTGCAATCACACTTACCGATGATTGTCAAGGCCACTTTCACATGTATCCAGGTCCCTGTGGCAGCCTAACTGTAGCTGTGATAGGATTTCTCTTTGTTTGTCTCTGACATGACATACAGTGAAGTGAAGCACATGTGCAATGTGCAGCAAGCTGTTGGAGAGTATTTCATCAGCTCATTAACAGAAGCCACTATCTTCCCCGCCATCTCTCGCGGTTTCCCCCTCAAATGTTTACCCCCCAAAACTTCCCCAAAACATTATATAAGCTACTTTAATTATAAATAGACACAGTTTCTCTTTCTTGAGGGAACAATATAATTATACCAAAGCCCAACTAATATGGCCTCAACATTTATGAAATGAGTTGTGCCCTAATGCCCGGGCAGCCAGCTCTTAACGGTTATATGAAGCTACACCAGCCACAGCGCATATTTGTCCCAAATGGTGATTTCAACTGACGGCCTCATATATTTAGTGTTATTAATATTTCAAATCATAAACAAACAATTAGTTCTGTTCATTTATTCAGCAGTGTTGGGTGACACCTCTGAGCCTGGCAGCACTTTCGGCACTCCCCGATCACATTAATCAAGCCGGGGCTGACTCGCACAAAAAAAAAGGCATCCGGAGACCGTTTTGCGATTAAGAGAGAGTAAGTTCTCTTATAAAAGCACGTTGAATCAGCACTTTCGGCCTTTGGGGACCGCCCGGGAAAGCAGAAGCTGCCATAACTGGACAAACAGCAATCTCACAGCCGGGAATCCTGCGGCCAATTATTGAGAGGATACTGGCATTTCCGAGGAAAGCAGCGAAACCCACTGGATGTGGTAATTATGTCTCAAAATTACAAGCCATTTATCTCTCTCCGAACACCATTCACCAGCAGAATAAATAAGCAGATCAAGACGTAGACTGTCAATTGCTTAGATTAGATTTATATGTCTGCCATTGTAGTAATGACTGCTGTGGTAATTCCAGCGTGAGGCTCGGTGCTCTTGGAGCAGAGGGGACAGGCTGAAGTCACGTTACTGATGACTAAGCCAGTGACTAAGCTCACCTCAAGTGAAAATAAACTACCTGCCTAAATGCCCTTTGAAAGTTGTTGTGTCTTCCTTCGCTAAGCTGTCTCTTCAATTAAGAAGGAATTTAGTAAAGCAAAGCCAGGTTGTCTCAGTGCAGCAGCAGCAGCAGCAGCAGCAGCCGAGGATTCAGCTTAACTGGGTCACAGTAAATCCAGTCAGATGGTCCGGGCACATCACGTCTTCTGCTTGTGGACTGAGTAAGGCCACTGAGCTTTAGTTCAGCAGCACACACTGACTCACACGTACAATCACACACATACAGACACACACACACACACACACGCACACACACAGTGACCAAACAGGTTCAAATCACCTTAGGAAGGGCAGATAAGACATGAAAAGAGAGGGCAGGCTTTTTATTCTTTTTCGACATCCCGCCTTTCTCGATCTTAGAAGACACAAAAACAAGTCCACAGCCGTCTACAGCTATGCTAGTTGGTCCGTTAGGCTGTGCTACTTGCTTTGAGCTAAAAGCTAACACCAGTTGTGTTTATTTACCACGTTCACGCGCTTAAAGAACGCGATTTGAATTTCTGATGCAGCGATTACAAAGAAAATCAATCCGAAGACGTGAGTTGGCATGAAGAGACGTAAATTTGCCCCAAGGCATCGCAAACCAAGGCAAAGGCTTATTTACACAAGCAGAACATGTTTTAGCTTGAGTGAAAAATTGCATTGGTCTCGGGACTTCATGAATCCTTTTCATAAATGTGAAGAGACGAGATGAGAGGAAGGAGAGAGACCAAAGGGAATCAACAAAGAGAACTGAAGGTTCTGGTGAATTTGGAGATTAGCTCAAACACAAACGCACACTGAAAGGCCGACCATCCTCACCAGAAAAATGGCAGTCTAGGTTGTCTTAGCAAGTATATTAGCATGACCCATATTTACATTACGTGAATGGCGACCTCTAGTGGCCATATTAATTATGAGGAATGCAAAGGAGGACGTCAGGTGACGTGGCATAAGAGCGACAAGGTCCGCTCAAGGAGCAGGATGAGCTTGGCTGTTGTAGTTTTGGTGTCATTGTGGAAATTCGTTTTTGGAGTCATTGGCAATTGACTTGTTTAGTTGTTCAGGTATGAGGAAGCATGGAAAGATACACAATGATGCACATGTGGTCGGCGCATACGCTGCTAGCTAGCATACAGCTAATGTGTTGCTGTTGTGGGTGCATATATACAAATGGTCCAGCAGTCAATCTGACACGAATTAAGCAGGGTGAAAATGTGCTGCGCTTCCTGTCTGATTGCACATTTAGTTAGCATGCTAACATTTGCTAATCAGCCTTAAAGTACAGTAAGGTAAATCGAAGTACTGAACAGATAGAGAATTGTGCCTGACGATGGCGCAGGATGACCAGTCAGGGGATCAGCAGAGTTATTACAGTTCAGCCTGAGAGGACATGAATGTCTGTAGTAAACTGTATTATATTTAGAGGTGTCCATCTCTCCCTTACGAGACTGTTACGCATCTGGATACAGGGGCTACAATATGATTCGGGGACAATGCATTTTTTATACAGGAAAATTTATAGTGATTCGATGCGATATGATGCAATCTAATAGCCTACAGTTCTTTACATTTGTTTCATGTAGTCAATCATTTCCCATTATAAATTAGAAGACGCAATTTATATAAAAGCGGCAGGATGAAGTATATCTGTATATCTGTTATACTTCATAAAAGACAAGGGGAAAGTATTTTTGTTACTTTATGGCATCAGGGGAAAAAAATGGAAGACAAATGTCGTTTTGAAAGCAGACTGTGGGCCGCAGCAGTGAGAGGAATGATCGGTAGCACTGTCAATAATGTTCACATTAGATTGTCTTCTGCTCGCTGCTTGTTGCTAATCATGATTGTGATTATGACATTTGCAGTAGACGCAGACAAACAACGACTTGCTGCATGAACAAACATTTTGACATTATGATAATAAACCGTCTCACACAGCCAGGCCCAGGTGCCTCACTCTGGCAGGCAGGAGTAAGAATATGAAATGATGACTTCAGACCTCGCAGAGCTCTAGCAGAAGAAACCGTCTGATAACTGTGTCTTTGTCTGCCGTTTTCTTCCTCTTGCAAGCTGGACTAGCATCCACATGTTACTCCTCATGGATCGCAAAACACTCACTCCAGGTGAGTGTTAACATCGTGCTACCGGACTACCTGGACTTTGGTCCAGTTTTCCTTCTTTCTTTGAAAATCCAAATGTTATCTTCCAAACTTTAGACTTAATGGTGCACTGTGGACCGTGTCGGCATTGTCGGACATGTTTTTGTTCATCCCAAGCAAACAAGGGTTTTAAAAGCAACGTTGGCGTTGCGCTAACGTAACTTTCATGAGAGTCTCGCTTTGAATTTTAACCTTAAACAAGATTTGGAGCCACTGTGCAAAATTAGCAGTTAGGCTAAGCTTCAGTCGACCGATTATTATCTTTAAAATCTGGACATCGACCGATTCATAGTACACTTGTATCGATCCAGGGCCTGCGCATCGATGTACTCTATGTGCTCGAGAGGAAACCAAAGTCAGAGGGAAGCGATGACGAGCCTGTTTATTCAATTCATACTCCAGGGACAAGTTTGTTTTTGTCTTGTTGTTGTTATTTCATGACAATCCATCAAAATAGATACTGTGATATCGACCAAAGTCAAGGATCTATACAGTCAGACCGACATTTCTATCCCTGGAACCAAAGCAATAACACAAACACAAGTTCAACTGACCTGACGTAACTTGAACTCCAGAAGCAGTCAGACCAAACAGAATCATCAGGAATCATGCAAGAAGCTGCGGCTCCTCACATTGCTTCCTGTCACCCCGATGAGCGCCTCTTCAAACGCTCCCTCTGCCCTTGTTATGCTGCATTGTGAGCCTGCCTCCGAGCTTTCACTCTTAATTTCCACATGCATTCATCAGACACAATAACAAGACTAATTTCAGGGTAAATAATTGTCACCTGCCCGTGTTCCCCGCAGTGGGTGTGCGTTGTGTCTTTAATGACTCCTCACTCTGCCGCCAAACACTGCAGGACCTGAAAAGCAATAACAAGAGGGGAAAGCGGGGAGAGTGTCTTCTTTGAAAGTGAAATGTGTCCTTCCTCCCTGCAGGTAAACGTGTCTGCGCTATGAGCATGCACATTTTTCAGATGATGATGATGAAAGAGCGCTTCAAGTCTGCTTGAAGATGAAAGAGATGTCTGTGTTCCTCTCTGGATTCATTACTCTCAATTCAGGTGTCTTTTACACACTCCTCTCCTCCGTTATATACCTCCCTTCCACCTTGCCGTCCTCACACATCGATATTCAAAACCCCCCCGCTCAGCTGTCAGATCCCAGCCTCCACGGCTCAATGGAGTCATCTTCACCCAGAGACGTCCACTAATAGGATCACAATGATGCTCAAAGGACTTTGATGGGGAGATTGAGACAAATCGGTTAAATTTCACAGCGGTTGTTGTACGGCGCCGACCTGCACTAACTGATTCCCTTGCAGCAAATCTCATTCTCAGCATTCAGGGACTTAACAGACAAATGGATGCTTTGCGAAACTCATTTTCACACTCACACACTTGAATATACTGAAGGTCAAACCCATTTGAATGCTTACACTGTGGTTTATTTCACACCTTCAGGACGTTTTTTTAAATATTTCTTTTGCGTGTGCGTGTTTTCCTTCTCGCCTTCACTGATGTTCTAGAGATGGTCATGCTGGGTAAATTGGGCTGGGTTAGACGGGTCAGGCTGCACGTCGTGATATTTTTCTTTGTACTTTGTTTTGTTTCTTTGTGTTTTCTTTGTTTGTTTTTTTTTGCAGAATTCTATCATGATATTTTCTGACTGACTCCTCCTCAGATCTGGGTTGGCTCGTCTCTGAAGATTTCTCTCAGACAGGCTTTTGTGATGAAGGGCTATACTGAATAAATCTGACTTCTAACAGCCGTCAAAAGGAGTTGAATGCCTGCTTCGCAGCCCATACACTGTAATTGTGTTGGATGTACACTTGCGCGTCACGGTTGTCTTGTGACTTAACACACTTCATGTTGTCACAATGTATTGATGGCGAAAGGGTGGTGAAACAGCACAATGGATGGTAAAGCTTTTGGAAATAAAAGAGCGCAAGTATGAAGTATGAAGTATTCACTCTCTGTCTGTAGCGCATGTTGTTGCCGTTGTGACAGCGTGTCAGATAGCGGAAAACAAATTACAGGGAACAAGGCTCAGGAGTGAGATTCTACCTGATGGCCTAACCTGACGCTGTTACACTGTTAGTCACCCAGACTGACTGTCTGACAGAGTTGATAACCTCGTCACTCCTCTATCTGTCACCGGCCATCCTCCTCATGTAGCCCACCCGCGTGTTAGCAGGAAGAGACAAAAAGAAAAGGGAAAGAGAAGAGAGTGCCAGCGCTCAAAACGCCGACATATGCAGGGTCTATTTCACGGATCATAAAGCATCAAAGGCGTGCAGGGTGACGACGGCAGGTCTGACCAGAGACACCGTCCTCATAAATCCTCCAGAAGACGATTGAGTGATTTAGGGACGACATCCTAAATTCTGTGGAATGTGTGTCCCACTTGAGGCATCGAATGAGATGAATGAAAGTCAAGGAAATGATGATTCGAGAGGTGATGGATGGCCTGGATATCGAGGATGAATCTGACAGAAGACAGTGCGAAACAGCCCAGACATTCGCAGAACCGTATGGAAAGGCTGCAAAATGTGTCTGAAATAATCGCACCTCTCATTGGTTGATATGTTTTCTGCATTTTTTCTTTGTTTAAAGGGTGTTCGCTGATTTTAAGAAACCCTCTAATTCACATTTATACAATGTAATACTGTATTATGAAATCTGTTCCTCAACAACTCACAGCCGTCCCGGCGACTACGGGATAGTCAGCTCATCGCACTGATTACCATTTCATTTCATTTTAGAAATGTGGGCTTACAAAACAGCTCAAGTGGAGAAATGTTTCTTTTTTGGGACACAACAAGGTGTAAAATACAAAGAACCAAACAAAGAAAAAAACATGTTCTATCAGCAATCACTTCTTTCTAAAAGACATCGACAAAAGGAAAGAATTTGTCAGTTGTTGTCTGAGCAGACTTGTTAAATCTCCACCACACCTTGATTCCCTTCACACCGAAGACCTCCAGTAGAGCTCTGAGACATTCCCAGGCAGTTATATAAAGTCCTCCCTGTAGGCCTGAGTTACTCCCTCTGAACCATGACTGAGATCTGAACAGTAAGATAACCAGTGTGAGGAACATACATACTTCGAATCCCCTTCAATTCTTTTAACAGATTGTACTGCATTGCATTTATTTTAGACCCTATGTTCAGTGGGAGCTGAAAACAGACCTAAATAAGCTCACGTACAGCTGTTGGCATGTATGGTTCTGCAAATCACTGATATGTTGAAACTTTGCGTTGCTTTAATGCCGTTTCTTAATTGCGTTTCTGTATCATGTGATTCTATAAATAGAAATGTCCAAAAATGACCACCTAGTCTCGCTGCTCCACTTAAGTCCTTATGGAGTTGCACATCCTTCACACAGGAACTACCTGAACTCCCTCTTACTGAAAGAAACTGAAATTAATGTTCACTAATGCATATTATTTTAATTGAAGGCAATGAACGCCTGGCTTATATGGCTGACCTGCATTTCACCTTTACACACCATATCAGCGAATGGCTCTTATCTTTGTATCATGGTCACTGGAGGTGTTTCCAATATGACTCCGGTCTCTTGCGACATGTTATCCTCTATTAGC
Organism: Pagrus pagrus; assembly: GCF_965226575.1. Lineage (NCBI taxonomy): Eukaryota > Metazoa > Chordata > Actinopteri > Spariformes > Sparidae > Pagrus > Pagrus pagrus. The sequence goes on along the minus strand of NC_140196.1, from coordinate 22,148,388 downwards.
GTGACGTTACACCCATAGAAAGCGTTCACTGGTGATTCTTAATTAAACATGATTATCACAGGCTAAGTCTTCATTTCTGTCTTGATAAGCCATAAGAGCTCTCCTGGGTAAAGTGAGAGCTAACATGCAGTGTGGGGGGATTACGATTAGCTTTAAGCTCTGCTTCGTTCCTGCTGCCCTTGTTCGTCCTCAGCAGTCCGTCCTTAGCAGGCTGAGACGCCCCAGCGATTTGAAGCAACACACTTTTATATCACCGATGTGGTTGTTAAAAACTCTCCGGAGTTTTCATCTCACTCCCGCCTCAGAAACTGACGTTTTAAGCTGTGTTGCAATTAAACAGGCTCACATTTGGGTTGGGCATCCAAGAGGACCGTTACCATATTCTAATTTGGCAAGTGAAGGCTTGGTGAATTACTTAAGGGGATGAACTATATGTAAGTTTTATTACTGCTATGGCAGATGCTTAATGACCCTCAACAATGATAAAATATTTTATAATGATCCAACTCTTAGAACTCCAGGCAGGGGTGCTGCAAAATGGGTGGAGGGAGACGAATAATTTAACAGCCCTCTGTCTGAATAGAGCTCAGAAACATTAGAAAAGCATCATAAAGACAAAATCGTGCAGTCTACAGGGGCCCTCGTTTTTTTACTGTGGCCTAAAATTCCTATTAGCCTGCCTGAGTGACAGCCTGAGACAGTAGGAATCTTTTTATTATTGAAAGCAGTTTGCATGTTCCTTAAAATATTCAATGTTTCTAATTAAAACGGTTCATTATGTATGCTGAAAACATACAACGCTCCCAAAACAGTGGCATGGCTGTGAATATTACACCTGCTTCCCGACTGCTGTCTCTGCCTCGCATTACTTTTACGTGAGCAATGAAACATTAAGTCCTTTTTCATCACGTTCGGCTTCACAACAAGCTGACAGATCTTTGAAGAAAACATTGTCATCTATAATCATTTGTTTTGTTAAGTGCTGCACTTTAGGCACAAATGCTTGCGTCACTCTTGCGACGTGGATATGATAAGATTAGTGATATTCTTAGTGTAGCTCGCTGAAAAAGACTTCTTTGTTATAGCTAATGGTCCTACAAGAGCACAGAGCTCCAAATAGCTCCCCTTTACTGAAAAGACTATCAACGTCTCTTTGGAAGATAGACAAATCACTTCAGTAGCCTTCATCTCCATTTATGAAATTACCCTTTTAGCTTAAGTGCACTGATGAATTTGCTAAAATGTGAATGCACTAAGCACGTATTTTTCCCCTTTTCTTTCTGTACTTTTGCCCTGATGTAACTGTAATTACACTTTAATATTTACCAAAAAAAACCTGGATTTCTGCCTTGGTAGTTTAAAAGAGCTGACATTAGACACACGGGCATCAAATTGATATAAAAGCTTAGGGAAAGGTTTTTTGTTTTCATCAATCAAAATCATTATCACAGAATTGGACATCCTCAAAAATGATACTTAAATGGATATTTTTACCGTTTACATATTTTTCTGTGAGCCTGTATGTTTATCAGCGATGATGTCCAGAGGTCCAGAGCACAGTGTATTGTCATGGATACTGCCGGCCTCCGAAGGCCATCTCAGCTTTCCTTCACAACAACAGTAAACTTTATTACACCGCCTGCCATCAGCAGAACTCACCCACCCTGGATGCCACTCACTTGAGTTTGGCTGTAACCACATATTGACAATTTTGAAGTCACTAAGATGTTAGAGGTCGAAAGCATCGCAGCACCTCAGCATCCGTGACGCAGGCTCTCCTTCTCTCAGCTCTGTGGATGCCTGGCCCCCTCTCATCCCAGGAAATAAACACAAATGCAGCATTATAAAAGACATGGTATGAATCATAACACATAAATGGATCTGACTGCAAACTGCGCCATTCATTTAGTTTGCTCTTTCATGTTTTGAGGCCGGTGAAATCGAAACAAGCACTTCTCTGCAGTAGGCATGTTAGACACACGGGCAGTGGTAAATCTCCACTGGTGTTACAGGGTAACTTTAGGGTAAACTAGCTGTCAGCTAAAGTACCATTAGTTTGCATTATGTTACAATTACTTACTGCTTATGAGAGAGCGACAAAGTGTGGATTCTGAGCAAGCCCTTGTGGCTGAATGGGTTGACTACAAGACTCTCACCCAGGAGAGTGGGATGTGTATGCTCTAGGAGGTTAGCTTGGTAATGAAACATATTATCATGCTATCCACTTACTAGTTTTACACTGAGCTCACTTTTCTGTTGTTTTTCAGTTTTCTGCCACTGTTTGGTTGGGTTTAGGCAGCAAACATATTACTGAATTAGACCAAACACATATTTGAAAGGATAACTTCTCCCATGTGTGTATTTACTGATCTTTTTCCCCGAGTTGCAAAGCTATTATGTGGCAAAAACATGACTGGTCAGTTGCAATTATGATCCTGGAACATCATCAATTATGACGTTCCAGGAACAACACCAGCACAGTGATATAAGATCGTGTGTGCTGGTGACGTTAGCATTTAGCTCAAAGCAATGCTGGTCAGCCTCACAGAGCTGCTCGAATGGCTGTAGTCTCTTAAAGGAGCAAGTTGTAAAATAAGGCCAGAATTATAGTTTAAAACGTTAAAAAATGCACTAACAAGAACGTTTCCAAAATGTAGTTTTGGAAAAGAAATTCAAACTCAAAATTTTTAGATTCACAATCGTAATAAGGTAATAACACAAACTCTTATCTGTCCGCCAGATATAAACAAAGTAAAACAGTGTAGAAGTTTTGTCAACGCTGTAAATCACCTCTGTACTGTATCCCCGGTTGTCAAACTGACCTCAGTCTTGGAGGCTGTGTTCTGTCCCGGTTTGGTGTCCATATCGAGTTGAGCTGTCACCGTTGTGACTCCTCCTGTGATCTGAGGTCCCGGTCCAGACAAACTCTAGTGCCGCTGGCTCCAGAGCTAACTGCACCATGAACTAATTAGCTAACGGCAGCTAGCTACAAGCCAAGGATAGCTAGCAAAGGGCAGCAGTTGTCAGTGACTCTGCCTCCTATGTTTTTGGAGTTACCTTTGAATTCTGGCCATATTCTACACATTGCACCTTTAATCTTGTAAACATAACCCTCACTCTAAACTGTGTGCATAAAACACCAGGTGAAATATATCATATTTTATAGAGGACGAACAAAAAGTGACCTTTTTTACAGTGTAAGCTGTGAATGTAAAGGATCACCTCAGAAGTTTAGAGAGTACCGCCCGCTCTCACTGCCTCAGAATCACAATCATCAGTAATGAGAGGGCCGAGATAATGTGATTCCAAAAGATTTATAACAATCAAACAGTGGAGCGGCCGCGGAGATTGAGCCATTTCACAGACCAGGGGATAGACATCACTATTTGCCTTAACTGCAGCCCCTATTTCCACTTCTCATTGCAAGAGAGAATACTGATTTAAGCTATCATCTTCAGACAGGTGCTCTTATAGCCATCATCCATTCCCATTAGGCTTCAATCACACCCACTGATCCCGCTAGACAAAATAGGTCTGGAGGGAGGCTACCTTATAGTACAGACATATTAAAAGTTCCTCACTCAAATGCATTCATACAATGAGAAATGGCTCACGTTTGTGTACTCTGGTATCCACCTTGGCTTTTTGTTCAAGTGCACTGAGAGAGAGGAGAAACAGCAGCGGCACAGTTGAAATGAACGGATTTATTTCAAGCTAAACACTGGCATACATGATAAAATATGCCTTCACATGCTCATCTGTACCCAGCGGATAAGACATGAAAGCACTTTACATGTTTCTTCTTTCTGTTGTCTGCTATGGAAATATGCAAGATAATGTGGCCCTTTGGGGGGAAATGCAAGACAAAACACGATCCAAAGTATCCAGGGGTTTCTGCGGGGTAAGAAAATTGATCAGGAGAACAAAAACAGCATTGTCTCGCCTGTTTCTATTCATCTCTCATATCTGCACAAAATTGTTTGTGTACTGAAATAATGCACAACTTCCATTCGCAGTGTTAAAGACATATTCAGTAGCTTGCTGGCACACATACTCGCACAATCCTATTATGCCTGACACAAAGCGTGCGTCTAAGCGCGTCTAAGGCCTGAATTTAATAGCTCGTTTGTGGTGAATGTATCTCCACTATGTGTAGTTCAAAGCAATCCTCTGTTAGGATTGAGTGCAATTTGCCTTTTAAGTCTTCATATATCAATGACAAACGGCGGGCTCCACAGAAAATTAGAGCCTTGTTTCTTTTCTTCTGCAGTCCGATTTCATTCCTTTCTCTGCCTTGAAAGACTGAACGGAGCGGACAGATTGCTGTTATGTAAATGGAGGTGAGGAGTGGTGCTCTAATGGGAGCTGCTGCAGGATTGGGAGGCTGTGACAGTGATTACTGGTGACAGCGCCGGAGACGTGACCCTGCTGCCATCTGCTGGACAAGCACTGAAACACAGAGGCCCATATTTATCAAACTGCCAAAAGTGACCACTTACACCTAATTATTAAAACTTAATACTTTTATATTAAATACAGCTCTATAGCTGTCTTCAGAGCAGGTTGGCTGAAGAACAGATCCTCGATCAGTGATTCCCAGCCATTATGGCTTCTGTCCTCATAAAACAAAGCCCAGTTTGCGTGTCAGTTTCATGTGCTATGATGTCATTTAGTGGGTTTTCTTTCTCAAATTGCACAATTTCATCTTTAGAGGATTTGCAAAGCTAAAATTATCTCAGATTTCACGATAAAATTGGAGAGAAAATGCTGTAAAAAGCATAAGTTTCAGTAAAAGAAATGCGTTTATGATTCTCACGGATCACCAAGTGATCCCTCAGGAAGGTGACCTACTTCTGAGGGTTTCAGGCCTCAGGATTGGAACCACATTCCTAGATGACTGCAGTATGGAAACAGGGACGAGCACACATTTTCTTAGATATGATTCGGCGTGACTGTACAAGGTATCATGATGTTCACCAAAGCCTGGGCTGGATCTAAGCAGAGGGATTCTAGGTTTCCTGGGGCCGTGCCACTGGGGGACCCACACAAAGGGGACACCAAAGAATACAAAATATAATCTGCCTCGTGTAGTCTATCCACTTAATCCGGCCCTGGCTGAAGCAATATCTATAATTCAGGATAATTGGTTTTCTTTTTGTTTCCTTTTGAAAACAACAATAATAATCACAATTTCACCTAGAAGCTCTCAGTTCTATAAAAAAGTCAGAATAAACACTCAGTTTTACTAATAAGTAGGCAGGTTTTGTTATAACAATCAAACAGTGGAGCGCCTGACGCTCTCCATTGAGTGAATGCCCATCCATTCACTCAATGGATTGCGCTCATTCACTCTCACTCTTCACTCTTCTCTTCCTTAGTGCTGCTCTTTTTCTTTTGCAGTGTAGAGTTTCCACGGTTAGGCAAGTTGACCCACCATTACCTGGGGATAGTGACAGGGGAAAACAATGCCTCTTCCTGAGTGCAACCTTCATTTTAAAACCTTCAAAAATCAGGCCTGGTGTCGGACAGAATAGCAAAGTGACAGCAAGGTTTATAGGGAACCAATCTAAATGCAGATGGTGTCATTTTTCTGCAGCCCTGACACTGTGGAATCAGTATTTACTCCAGAATGACAACAAGTTGTTTATTGCCAATTTAAGGCTGCAGTTTAGAGTATTTATTTGTGCAATTCTTAGAAAAATGGATACCAACCTAATGGAATGAATAGATGGGTGGATGGATGATGGATGATGGATGATGGATGGATGGATGATGGATGGATGATGGATGGATGGATGGATGGATGGATGGATGGATGGATGATGGATGGATGGATGGATGGATAGATATGAAAAACTCCAACATGAAGCAACATCCCTCCTATGTGAGCACTTTAGGTCATATGTTGGTTTGTCAGCGGTCTCCAGGGTGAACACAAGAGTGAGCAGCGAGACCACAGAGTTTCCATCACTTGGCCGCTCACTGCACTGCAAGAGTCTCTCTATCAGCCAGTGACCATGACTGGCGTGATAATTGCAGCACACTCTGTGGCAACTGATGCTCCCCTTTTACTAAATGACAGACTGCATTAGATTTTTCTCTTGGGTAAAATATTGACATGATACAACAAAATAAGTGAGGTGAGACCAGGAGAGGCACGTGACTTCAAAACCTAAAAATCGTCTAAGATGTTGTCGGACAACATGGTGTTGTGGTTGTCTGCCGAACCAGTCTTTGATGCTTTTGAGCAAAAGATAGCAAAAGGACATGCAGGTTTTGATTTGCTTCTATGGTTTGATGTGTCAAAGGTTTGTTTGTGCCAGGATGGCATTTGGGGAAATTGGGCAAACCTGCCTTATCTCACTAAGTAAAAGGACAGGCGTCTTTTGTTGTATGTCAGGTGCATCTTTCAGTTCTAGTTCATTCCCAGTATCTTATTTGCTCAAAGCTTCTTATGAAATGTATTTTGGTTGTAGAAAATAAACCCACAGGGGTTTCAGTCGGCTTGCCAAGAATGCTCTTGCCTCAGAGGGGAAGCCACCGCTGATAAAAGCCGGATGTGATTTCCGTAATGTTTTATCTTGTAGATAGATTGAAGATATTAGCACTCATGTGACAAATGCTTTCTCATTGAGTGAGGCATGGTATCGCTCCGTGGGGACGCAACATTCCCACATGACTATGCGGCTTGCAGTGGAACCCAGAGCCTGGAATATGTTGCAACACGGGAAGTTTGTTGATCATCGCCGTCACATTCGCTCTCAGTTAAATGACGAAAGACGCCCAAACAGCAATACTGTCAGCCTCTAAAAGCTTTGATTCATATAATGGGAAATTTATAGCAACTCTAAAAGCCACATTGAATAAAAAAGTATAAATATCCCATTGTGGGTGTTTTGAGAAATTTGGGGTCATTTTCAGAACTACATTAACCCTTTAATGGTCTCTTTTTATAACTTCCTTTGAGTACTGAAGACCGAAAACAATCACCATATTCACACAGTTTGTGAATGAGCCTGTTTACGTTTTACATGTAACATAAAATGATCAAATCCAAAACTAAGGTCATGTAGAAAAAACATTTAACATAATCTGCAATTATGGACACAAGGTACTTGTGGTAAAAGTAACTGATATTAACTCTATTATCAAAAGTAACTTTAAGTCTTGTCAGCACTAAAACCCTGAATTGATCTGATGAATGACTGAAAACATCTTAAAATCTCAGACACATTCAGACTAACGTTGAGTAGGATCAAAAACACTTTCTTTTTACAGCAATATGTAGCTTTTTGTTAAAAGATTAACAGTAATACATTTACTATTAATAGACATCTGTGCTAATTGGTTGAGTAGGATTTTAAAAAAATCATTACAAGGTCATCAGACTATTGCTGAGTGTCTAATTAGGCTGCATAATGGCGTTCCTGTTTAGGCCCTTTAAAACTGAAGTGCGTTAAAAAAAAGGATGAAAGGTGCAAGATGTCAGAGAGAATCCTCAGCGTTAGTGCTTAACTCGTCCTGATCAGTCGGGTTACTGTGTCACTAACATGACATCTTTCACACATTAACTGCTTACCTGCAATCTTTCATCCATATTTAGTCATTTTTGTCATCTGGACTCTGAAGAGAAAAAAAAGGTTTACCTGTGAGTCACTGCAGGTTTAGACAGCCAGTGTGTCTGAGTCTCTGAAACCGAGCGGCGCGCCGGTTGCTATGTGGGTGGATGTTTCACGCTGGCATTCAGCAGCCTTGAGGTGTTTTAAAGCATTTAATCTGAATGTTGAGCAGTACGTGCCGTGGCCTTCTAATACCTCCAATCAAAGATGGCGTACTGTGAAACTGTCATTATGCACACGCAGCAAGCTACCTTTTTCCACCACCTCCACTCTTCATGTGAAACATTTTGTCTTGAAAGGATTACTTTAGGTTGGAGCCGCCAACACAAGTGGGAGGATTTCAGAGACGACCCAAAAAGGAAGATAATCAGGTTGATTTGTCATTTTAATTGCATTCATAAGACAATGCAAATTGAGAATCAATGATAATTAAAGGACCATTAAATCACCTACAACCTTTATCGTAATTGTCTCATCCTGCTGGCACAGCGCCCTCTGCTCCTGTGGCCAACATTAAGAGACGTAAGAGAAAGGTGAGGTGGACAGTGGAAAAGTTACACTGTTATATAAGTGCTGCTTTGTCCTAACTCTCTTGAAATTCAGGTTGAGAGTCAGTGAGTTTTGACGTCAGATGCTGGGAAAGTCATCACTGAGTCATTGTTGGTATCAAACAACAGTGTGTTAACAACTGCAGATACACGTACAGTAATGTGAGCTACTATATTATGCCCTTTTTTGCAATGATGAAAAACTTGAATCACTCGAAGCTGCATATTCATTATGTTCTGTCATAACATTTCTCTGGTTAAATAAACCATCATATTAAAGAGAAAGATGTAAGGCAGAGTTTATTCTTGACTTACCACAGAAGACTACACAATGATGGAAAAATGAATCTACTACCACGCTAGCAGCTCTTTGAGGTTGACAATTTTACCATCTTAGTTTAGTATGTTACAAAAAGTAAATCTGTGGTTTTTGAGATTTTGAGAAGTTTAAAGTGTTTTATTGTGTATTAACTACCTTTGACCTGATTCCAACAATGCCATCCCCAGCTGCTGCTAGCATGATTAAACATTGATCTGGAAGTGCTGATATTCACACATCATCCTGAATTTAAGCAATACTGAAATGCTTTACATGTTGGCTTGTTTTATCCCTCGACTTTTATTACTGCGTTACCGCCTACTTACAGTTCTTGTAGCTAGATGTATTGGAGGTCAGATTACTCTATTGTTTAGACTAGCCATAAGTCTCTTGGGGAGACGATTATGGGTGACACCTCCTGTGCTCGGCGGAACTAGTGTGAGTAACAAAGTATGATGCTGAATGAAGCTTAGCGTTAGTTCATGCAGGACATGGAAGTCATACACCCCAGATGTAATCAGCTGACAGCCTGCCAACAGTATAAGTACTGTCTTCCTCATGGCTCAGTCTTGTCTACCCTGGGGGATTTTCTTCATGATGCTCCCTGTTTTGGTTTAGCATGCTCCCTGGTCAATTCAGGGAGCATCTTAAGAGCAGAGCCGTCAGCGCCAAACATAACTGTATTCCATGTGTTGCAATAAATGGTTAAACCTGTGACGAGAGTGTTCTTGACTGAACTGATGCAACAGCAACACTTTCAAGGCTTTAGAAGTGTTAGCTAAGTGGGCCAAGCTCTAGAGAGCTGTAATAATGAGTCCTCCAACCTGGAGTCAGTTAGCATTTTTTCACTTCCTGTTCTCTCGTCTCAGAGTCAATGAGTTTTCTGTTAAATGCCTGAAACAAGGTGTGTGGTTACCACAGGTTTAAGATATTTACCCTTAAAATATGTCATTAAATGACATATGGGGACATTAAACGTCATCACGCAGAACACAGAGACTCATCTACTCACAAGTCTGTCTTTGCCGACTTCCGTTGCAAACTATTCTAACTTTAACTTAACAACCTGTACATTGATTTAGTTTATAGAAAATGTGTACAGTAATTGTGAAGTGAGACACTTAGTGGTGGTGACGTTTAAGTCATGCAACCGCAATGTAGTCTGTCTATACCTTCATATTAGCTTTTTACTTGCTGCACAAAACATGTAAGTATCATAAACTTCATCGTAAATCCTAAACTCGAGGGAACCAGGGCGATGTTAACTTCCAGGATGGCATAAAAAAATATGTCATCTAGGTTAGGGTACCAATGGGTACCAATCACTGGAAGAGCAAGAGTTAGTGTCGTGTTACCATGGAGAGCACCGGGTCTGGTTAAGAAACTAGGACAAGGCTTGGAATGAGATGGATAGCTGCTTTCTTGTTGCTCCAATGAAATCAACTGGTTAAATCTTTAAATAGCCGCTTTCCATGTTACTGTGAACGGTTGTCCATCCTTAACCTGAATTCAAAAGGTTCTCCTGACTGCATAACCTCGATCGGCCACATAACATATAATGGAATCCTCTTCACATCGGCTCTGCAGGAGAAGCTACAGAGGCTGGAAACAAAGCATCTACACACATACGGTATACAATGCTGAGCACTTGAAGGCCAACTAGGCTCTCAGGTCCCTGTTGACAGTAGTGGGTTTCTTCACCGTGTCTGTTGTTCATACTGCATTTCATATTGAAAAATATATGTCAACACCAACTTTATTTTTCTTTAGGTTGAAAAAATACCTCCTGAAATCCAAAGAGCAGGTGAGAGATAGTTGACATTCTTTGTGGGTTCCAGGATTTAGTCACATCCAGCCTAAATTTTTATGGACATTAGACCTGTTTTGTCTTCGGCACCACAAACATCCTCCAGCAGCACTAAACCTTCATTTAGCAGTATTCAGCATAGCAGCAGATGTTGTCAACCGCCTGCCTGCATGATTGATGACACATTACACGCAATACGCAGGACCGGCTCCAGCCATTTTGTGCCTTTTCTTTGTGCCCTAGGCGAGATTAGGATTTGGATTCATAAACGTTCTTAGCAGCTAACATAGCTTCATTAGCTCACATTATTAGCTAGTTTTCTTATTTTAGATTAAGCTAGCTAGAAAAAATGTATTGTATTGTAAACAAGTATTGTTTTTAATGATATAAAAGACGACATACCTCTATATCTGGATTTCTTTTCCTCCTCCCATTTTCTCCATTTTCTAAATTGCGCACCTGAAGGGTCGGACCTTGAAATGTAAAAATAGCAAAGTTAACCTGCCTCTTGACATCTGTCAGTCAGGCCTGTCGATCTCTCCCTCTGACCTGAGATTCACACTTGAAGCACACTGAAGCACATTTGTCCCCCCTCCCCAGTCCGGGCCTGAGTACAGTTACCTCTTATACATACAACACCATGTCAGAGCGCTGTGGCAGCACAATGGAGAACAACAGAGAGAACATGACTAACTTTACTGACGTTTTTGTGGCTTATTTTGTGTCGTTTTGGTCTGAGACGGCCCTCTCACATTCCTGGAGTTCTTGATTACGCAGGGCGGCATAATATGCATGATTATACGCCATGTCCACGTTGCTCACCCGTGCTTGTGCTTCTGCATGAGCAACCATACCGTAATGAAGCACACCTCTTCCACCCATGCCAGAGCCACGAAAGTGTACCGTGCTTGAGCAAGGTAGGGAGCACTCACAGTAGTCAAACAAACTGCACTTTGGGGTACGGATGTGCTCCCTGCAACAACTGATTACAGTCAACAGATCCACTGGAGTCCCTTAGGAACCCAAAGCTCAGGCAGGCAGAAAGTACAGTTGTGACTTCAACTTTAATCTGCAGCCAGCGCATGAAGTTTAGATGTTATTACCTTTGCTGTCTCTTCAGCTTGAATTATTTGGATATTCTGCAGTCAAATACTGATAAGCTCTAATCATATACAGTGGAAGGTGTCTTATCTTTATTTACTTTCCTTGTTTTTGACAAGGCGTCATATGGAGGTAGTCACATATAACACAACATAAGCTTTATCAATGCAAAAATACCTTTAAATTAATGCTACCTATAGGGAAGAAGATCTGGAAGCCACCCTCCCTATCTTTCCTTAGGTCATTTACATATTTCACAACATTTCAGTCCCTTTTGTTACTTCAGGTTAGCGATAATGCTAATCAGATACCATCTCGTTGTTGTCCTCTGTGCTGCATAGCAATGAAAAGGATCCAACACACTCTTTGCACCCTTTGAGCTTCTGTCTCAGCCATCAGCAGCGCTCACAGCTCAGTTCTCTGAAGAAACAATCACACTGCACATTAATTCTCTCTGAACTTCTCCTGGACTCCCAGCAGGCCTGAAGCAAGCTGTTGTGGACGCAGTCTGACTGAGAAGCTCCGACAAGGACAAGCATGCCGAATAACCAAACCCACTTTGGTTCATTTTCCATGAGAGGTGAGCTGTTTCCTGTGCAAAGCATGTAGGGCTCACTTGTTGGGGGAAGATAGTCCAAATTATGGATCCCACCAGGATTATGTGCAGAGATTACACAGAATTAATAAATAAATGAATGCCTACCACAAACGTGACGTTTATTATTCATTATTTTTCAATATTGAAACCTTCAGTGGGGAATTTTCCTCTTTCTACATAGTGTTACTTTCAATCTAAAGAGTCTATGAATTCAGATTTACCAGAAAATGTCTTGTTCAGCCACTTTTCCACTTGCACCACCACCAGGTTAGTATTTGTTTTTTGCAAGATTTCTGTGAAATGTCTCAAAAACAATGCGATGGTTGAACATGAAATTTGGTCCGGACATTTATGTTCAATGTCAATTTATGTGCAACAGGAATGTTACAAATCCCGTTACTTTTCTTTAGATCATTATACCTGCTGAACATTAACATGTTAGCTTTGTAATTTTGAGCATGTTAGCATGATTGCTAAAGTCGCGATGTGGCATTTAACACTAGTGTTAGTTAACAAGTTAGCTATATGATGCTAATAGATTATTGACAAGATTGCACGTGTGAATAATGCAAACATATTTACTTATGTACAACAAGGATTAGCACTAACCTGTGGAGAGCAGCTATGAGACTGGGCAGCTGTTCTCGTCCTGTCCTCCAGTTCTAATTCATGATAACAGACTGTGCAGATGTAATTCTGTTTGATCACATTAAATAACACAGTTGAGTCTACATGTCATTTACATAAAAAGGATGGAAAACATTTGTGAATCTGTCTGTGCATTAATATTGTTAATCATTAATAGACCCGGCTTATTGCAGAGTCTCGTTCTAACAGTCCACACTCAGTGTGTTTCTGAGAAGAGTTCGGTGAAGATTCCCCCCCCTCAAGTGTTGCCCAGCAGTCGGGTCTCTCAGCACATTTGTTTGCACGGTTACTTCCAACAGGTCCGTCCCAGAATATTCTTCACGCGTCCTCTGAAAAGCCTTGGCGCTTAAAAGCAGACAAACATTTACTTAGACTGTTGTAATGGAAAAAGAGAGAAAAACACATGTTGCTTGTTGAAACCGACATAATGACATTACTGATGTGTGTTATTGCAGTGATCAACCTCAATCACACTCATGCGCGCTCTCTTCCTTTTGAAGTCAGGCATCTTATTGCATTATTAAGGAATTGTTGCTTAGTAACAACATTGCATTCCCTATGAGTAACTACTTAATTATTAACATTTATATTCTTTGATTTGCTACATTTTCTTTTCATGTTTGACCTTTTGTCTTATTTGTCACTTACCTTTATTGTTTGAAAAGAACATGGTGACATGATGTCGAAGCTGTGCAGCTGAATTTAATAAATGATATATGGAGAAGACGCCGGCGCCCTCATCACACTGATGTAACATTTCTGTCTTGTGTACCGGCACCTCATTAACCTTCTGTTCCCACACACCCTATTGTCTCACAAGGCAGCCATATAACAGAATAAGAGAAGACATGTTAGTGGTGCATAGTGTCCCTGATATTTCCCATAAAACAGACTCTCCCTTGCCTGCTGCTGGATTTCTGGCAATGTACCCAATTAGCCGTGTGCCTCCCAACGTCCTGCTGGCGCATCGCTAGCCCTGCTCTGGGGCATATTTGTTTTGGTGCTAGCGAGGGCAAACTTATTAGCCTCCTGCAGAGATTTCTTTGGAAAAATAAAACCACTTTTCTGACTGCCCTCTATAATTATTCTAAGAAGCTCTTACCAAACGCGTCACAGTGTGTGAAAAAAAAAATAAAGAAAACTGTGTAATCCCGAAGGAAGACGCGTTTATAATGAATCACAAAGCTACAGGAGTTGATCAAGTTTGAATCTGTCCACGTGATTTTGTCTTCATATAACAAGAGCAAACTCGTGCAGCTTGATACCAGATGGGTGAAAAACAACTCATGCATGTATTTATAAAAGCCTGTGTGTCAGAATTAAAAATACATTCAGTTTTAGTAGCTGACAGGTACAGAAAGCTTCTGAGACAGATGGGTGTATCCAGCAGCTCTGGATGCACTGCAGTCATTGATATTCCACCGAAGCAGAGGCTTGTTAACATTGATTTACCATCCTTGTTACTGCATCTCCAGATGTTTGATGGCCAGCTGACATTTGATAATACACAGATAGGATCATGTGCACCACTGGTGGCCATTGGCAAGGCTTCTTAGTTGGGATGCATTAGATAAGCCTCCACCTGCTCCGTCAGATAGCTGGCTGAGTGAATATGCAGATCATGGCTTCTCTGTCCACTGCCAGATGGTGCCACTTGAACTGTTGCCGCAGCCTGAACACAGCACATCGCTAAAAAGACACTGGAGGTGGTCCAGTAAATGTCCTGTGTTTACACTTTTCTTCATTATGACTTGAAACTCTGCTGGCTGCAGGCTCAACATGTCAAATACCCATGTGAGCTTTAGTTGGAGGAGGAGAAGTGGGGAAGACGGAGGAAACAGTTGTTTTTGGAAGACTTCCAGATAAAGGCTGGGGTCAGTCTGGCTGGGAAATGGAAAGTCTAACTGGGAATTCCATGCGGCTGTGTACTTCCCGCATATGAAAGACCCTTCCAGAAACCAGACACTAACCGGATGGAAGTCATCACATGCAGAGTGGGGCAGGAAGCGGTGTCAGACCCCAGTGCGTAAATATCAACATTTGTACACACAGCAAGAATCATTGGGCATTAATCAATTTCCAGTGAGATGAGTTTACAGTCAGCCCTTCAAGCAAAGATAATCAACACAGCCTTCATATGAGGATTTTTATTTCTTTAACTGACAGAAGATCAAGTAGATACGTATGAGAGACTTCTTAATTCGCCCTCTCTGAAAGCTCTCAGCTAATGTTTTTCCACGAAAGTTCAGTAAACAGAGACCTCGCTGTGCTGAAGCTTCAAACTGCACAAACAGCTTGCTTCAGTCTGTTTCTGGGCAGCCTGTTAGTGTGCAGGGCTGAAAGTGTGTCAAGGTTCAGGAGAAGTGATAAAAATACTGCCATGGTAAAGAAAGTAGGGTTTTTTTGTTTTCTTTTTTGAGAACAACAGCACAAGGCTCTAATCTGGTGTTCTCACTTTTAATGATGGACCTACTTTTGATATTTATATATGGATTGTACCTTTTGGTTTTTAGGTTTAGTGTGTATCAACAGACTGGTTGAGCACTTGTCAAGAATTTATTATTTATTTGGAGCCAAACAGGGTATAGATCTTTCTTCTTTGTGCCCTGCAATAAAAAAAATCTTTTGTTCAATGAAGCCCAATATATTTATAACCACTATATCTGGGATTTATATTTGGATTTGCATCACATTGTACTCACTCATACATACCAGCCACCTAAATACACCTGATTTTTCTTTCCATCAAGGTCCAGTCATTATTCCCCGGATAAATTGACAGAAATGTCAAAAAAAATGCCCTATCTCACAATGTTAAAGAAAGTGAGAACGAATTCTTGGATATCTTTATCCGGATCCACACCAACAGTTAATGGGATCTATTCTGGGCTGAGACCCATCATCTGTCCAGGTTCCACTGAAATCTGTTCTGTAGTTTTTGTGTAATCCTGCAAACCAACCAACAAATGGACACAGGTTTGACATAATAAATGACCAGCTGGACCAGCAGGTAAACACAATGCTAACTCATTAGCCAATCACCTCATAGTGTTGATATGGCTAGCATATTCGCCAACACCTGCTTATTTACAGATCATTTATTTAGAGTCCACCTAAGAATGTAAGTCCGGTATGTTTCTGCTTCCGTCTTCACCAACACAGTGAACATCTGTCTCCTTAGCTGCAATGCTCCACTGTATTCACTAGCTATTTGCTTATGTTGCTACTCTGTGCAGTTTGTTGCTGGGCAAGTTGCAAAAGGTTGTCTTTTAAGAATTTTTTTTCTCTAAAAATAGCGAGGTCATGTAATTTATTGTCAGTGATGCAATATGTACCTAAGAATTTAATCTAAACCTGAAATTCTCAATAGAATGTGAAGACATTACCATTTTGATGTTTTGCCAAAGAAGTTAGCACGCTAACACTGAGCCCCAGTCCGTCCTGTCTTGTAATATAACAAGAAGTCATAATCTGATAGTAAAGCATATCATCCCTGATAAGAACAGGAATTATTCTAACAACTTTTTTATTATTATTAAGCAGAAAATAAAACTCTACACCTTCTATTATCAAGTTTCTTCCTTTTACAGAACTAATAGTTTAACTGTCTCGTTGACTCAACGTTGTGAATACATTAATATATATAATATTATATTAATATATAATAATATTGATTTCAGCTGCTGCAACGGTTCATGTAGCATCCTCTTCTCTGCTCCCACATCCGAAGGCTCCAGAGTTGCAGTCTATTTAGCTTCTTAAAAAATGGATTCCAGTGACAATGAGTTGAAAATGATATTACATTATTTAAAACAATTTGGAAACATCAACACCCCGATGCAGCCTGTTATTTTAGTCTGCTTCTAAACACAGACACTAATTTGAGGTGCTGCATTTCTGGGCCAATTCTGCTGACTCTAAGAGATAAACAGAGGCAGAAAATGAAATGTCAGCTTCATGTTGTTCCACTGACCCAGTTTATGGACAACAGTTTATGACCTAAATTCATAATGTGAGCGGTGTTATCACAATGTGGGCTGACTATCCTCTATAAGCCAAAGAAAGTTTTCATTGTGTGTGTGCGTGTGTGTGTGTGTGTGTGTGTGTGTGTGTGTGTGTGTGCCTTTGTTGACTAACCCTGAAGAGTCAGTAATGACTGTAATGACACATATAATACCCACACAGTCAGAAGCTGTTGATGAGGCTGTGGGTGTGCCTGTGTCAATGGACACAATAAGTGACACAATGAGTACACATAAGGATCCAATTGCGTTGTTAGATAATACAGAAGTTCTGGTGATATAACATCCTCACATCTTTACTTGAGCCACTGGGCGAGAATCATACAGGTAATAATAACGGGGTGTTCATTAGCTAACAGTGTCATTATCTTTGGGGTTAGTGGGTAAGCTTTTAAAGGAAAGTGTGTCAACAGCCAACATTTGCATAGTTGAATGAGATGTGAACATCCACGCAGCAATTATGAGCAAAGTCAACAAGACATTTACTTTAGATCCAGCAGTTCTGTAATTTAAATGCAAATTTCCTCACACTGCATTATGAAAAGTACATTTCTATTAATAAGGAGGGTAAGTGTTGGATTTTCACAATGCTGTCCAATATATGCAATGATCAAACACCGCATCTGGAAATGGAAAAAGCACGACAGTGATATGAATGACAATAACATGTTTTTTGTCCTGTTATGAAACAAGTGACGAGCGACTGCTTTTGAAAACATGTTTACATCATATCAAGGATCTTCAACAAGGAAGGCTTCACTGGATCAGGACTGGAACAAATTTGGGCCACAATGTCCTGAAAAACACTGACCCAGGAGAGAAAATAGGCCGTCTGCTCTCCAGGCTCTGAACTTCACCCTACTCATGGCTCTGAATGATATTGTGCATCGGACAAAGCAAAGTGGCTTTTTGCTATAGCACAAGGTCAGCTCTTCAGCCTGCATTTGGGTTTGTGAAGAAGAAAAATGAGTCGTACAGTATGCACCGTTTTTCTTCTTCTTTATATGTTACATAAAATACCTTTTTTACTCCAAATACAATGCGATGTTGATAGACTGTGAACCAGTATAATAATACTAATGATAATGACAATAATAATAGTAATAATAATAATAATTTACACTCTGAAATGGTCAGATTTAGCCCAGTTCTTCTTACGTCCCCCTCCCAAAAAGGCCAATCTGCTCTGATTCGACAGCTGCTGGTGCTTTGAGCTTCCAGATTGGTGCACTTGAATATAAATGAGAACAGCTTCTAAACCTAATGCTAACTGTATGTTCAGATGCTGTCTGGTGTGCTTGTGTTTTTCTCGCAGTTGTTTAACAGCAAGCGGTGGAGCTGATGCAGCGGACTGTGAGCGAGAGTTGTCCCAGTAAACCCACCGCTTGCTAAAACATCCACATACCCACGCTCTGGAACATCGTTAGTTTATGTTAGCGGACTCCATTTCTTAACCAAGCACTGAGTACGTCCATAATAAGTGATTAAAACATGTAAATGGCTATAAATTGTTACATAGAGCCCCTTAAACTAACCGTGTAACGTGTTGCAGCACATCATTTGATAGAAACATACATCTTTAAATTGTGGTCTTATACGTTAGTGTAAATGTAGTTGCTTTAATGGCAGTGTTAGATTGTATTACCTCCGTTATACTGTCTTGAATCAACACACTCCATAGTGTCAGGAGAAATTGTGAACTCGTTTTCACCTCTACACTTGAAGCCAATTTAATGCCTACAATACCAAAAACGATGGATAACGGGCTTTTCTTCCTCACAGAATCTGCTTAGCCTACACTGCTGCATGCCCCATTTCCGAGCAATTTGCTCGTAGGAAGTTCTTCTCTCCCTAAAAGGCCTTTAAGACTGTTTCAATAGAAGAAGCAGGGGAGCGGCTCATTATTTCAGGCGGAGGTGACCCGGCGTTGACACTCAGAGCTGCGTGTCGAACAAAGCAGCCAGTTAGAGGGGAAGTATTGTTCAGGGCTGCTGGCAGAGGAAGCTAACTCAGACACTTTCAATGAGCTTGCTGCATTTTCATCCGGCTGCCTAATTTTCCCTTTCCTGCAGACTCACTGAGAAATAACCCATTGGCAGAGTTTACTGTTAGCACAGGTCTTTGTCTGGTCTAAATATAGATAGTTTTATTTTAATTAACAATGGTTTTCCCGACCCCAAGGCTATATATAGGCAGCACAGTTATCTTTGCTTGGTCAAGCCGGACAAGAAGGAATGTCCAGACAGGGATTATGCAAACTCTTCTCTCATGACACATCTAATATAAACACTTTTTTTCTGTTACTGTACCTGTTCGGACCTTCATTAAATAACCATAAACGATTCCTCCATTCACCCCGCTGAGGAAAGTAAAGATAATAAGGTTAAATAAAGAAGTAAATACAGGCCCTCTGGGACACAGGATGAATGTTTTGCAATAAAACGTGTAATTATATTGTGTTAGCTTTAAACTTATGAATAGTTAATGGGGTTTTTTGTATTTTATATTGCTATAATCGTTTCCTGTTGTGCTTTATCTTTATTTTTAATGCAGTGCTTCTGTTTGTTTTATGCTAATTATATTTTATATATTTTTTTTTTCATGGTGTTCTGATTTTCTGCCTTTGTGTGTCTTTTTATTTACTTTTAATTTGCTTTGTAAACTCAAGCAGAGACACTGGAAACCTTTTAAATCCTAAGTATTTTTTAAAAACAGTAAATAGTCATGACTAAATAAGCAACGATTAAAGTTAATTAAAAATTAAAGTAAAACACCTTGTTATTCATTAAGATTTTAACACACAAAGGCTGATTGAGAAATAGTTTTTTAGGGCCTTAAAAAGCTGAAAGCTGTAATACAACTATGTGAGACAATTTAGCAACTAAGAATCAAGCGGTACGCTCCTGCCACTGCCAAGGACAAGGGCCGACTGAAGCTTATCGTCAGCTCTGCAATCATCCGTCCTTCCGGGATGCCTCCAAGATCCTGCAGCGAGCAGGAAAGATTATGAGCGACCCTTCACAGCCTCCAGGCTCCTGAGGCTATAGCGGGAAAGATTATGGCCAACCCCTTCCACCCAGGACACAAACACTGCCCCCCAGCAAAGAGGCTGCGGTCCATCAACACCGAAGCCTCATCATGCCACAAAAACAGTTTTTGCCTGACTGCAGCCGGCCTCATCAACAAGGTCCTGGACGCCCACTGATACTGACTCTCATCCCTGCGCATGGACATCACAAGTTACATTTACATTAAGTTTTTATTATATATCATTATTTAATAATCTCTCCAAATCTAATGTATTGTGTTGTGTTCAAAATTTGTGACCATTCTATCACGTTTCACAATGAATATATTTTACATTTTTATTATATATTGTCATTTACTGTTTTCTATATCTTTTTTATCTTTCTATATTTTGACACAAAGGCAAAGTCTTTATGTGAAATCCTACTTGGCAATAAACCCGTTTCTGATTCTGATGTGTGTTTGCTTTCTGTCTGCCTCCATTTGAAAACAGTATTTCTACAACCTTAACCAGATAGGTTCAGTTCCCTGTGTGCGGTGCTGGAAGGTTAACTTGGCAGCATGGTGACTAGTCACTAGTCACTCCCATGACACACCGACACAGGCGTCTTTACTCATCTTGTATTAATTACACTTTCTCATGAGCAGGCTGAGCTTGATTAACCTCCCTCTGACCTGTTTTATTTCCTGTCACACCGGCTTGGGTTCACCTACATTCTAGCATTCCTACTGGTTAGTTAAAGCAACACTATGTAACTCCCTGCAGTTGATTGTTGAGTCTCTTTCCAGCCATCATCTGTAACCACATATCCATTGCTGGGTTGCAGGGAGCTGGAGTCAATCCAAGCTCATATTGGAGGAGTGGCGGGGTACGCCATTCTAATGCCTGCATCGTCAAATACCATTAAAAATCAAATACCAGATCAGGTCTTTGCCATTTGGCCCTTTTTTATTCAATGCATTCTTCTTCCTTTTCAAAACCTGGCGGCTATATTACCCACAATGCAATTTAGGCAGAGTGACATCACAGGAGGTAATTTATGAGATTACATGCAGCTTCCTCTGGAGCCACTGAAGGGTTAGGGTTACTGATAATGTGAACAATTGGTGAAGTTACCCTTTAAATTCATTTTTTACATCTGCAATTGGATTTTAAAATAATCCAATAATCAAAGACATGCTGAATACCAGATCCAATAATTGATGACCCACAGTACACAGTATACACATTAATGTAACTTGTAGGCCTACTTTTGATACTCAAGTACATTTAATAGCAGTTACTTTAAGACCTTACTCAAGGTCGAGTAAGTACTAAGGTTGACTTTCACTTTTACCATATTTCAACATATGATCAGTTTTTAAACTATGATGTAATAATCTAAAATAAACAACCTACCAGAAGAATAGAAAGTAACTAAAAATAGCTCCACTTTATAAGTTACAACATTAAAACACTACATGCATATAAGACTCTGTATTTCTATACCGTAAGAATACTGCTTTGAATACTTCTGTACTCTTACTTATCATAGTTCAACAAAAGCAACTTTTTCAGGAAAAAAACTATAAGAATTAAATTCAACTTTTCAGGTTAAGAAAACTCTCCCGATGAAAAATGCATTGCTAGAAAACTGAAAGCACAGCTGTTTATCAGGATTCATGAAAAGCTGATATTACATGGTTTGCACTAAGCAGTGACAATAGTATCTAACAGTACATCAGTGTATTTTTACGTTGTGTTATTGTTATTTTTACTCATGTTAAGCATCTAATTGCTCATTTTGGAATTTACCAAACAACCTGTTAAGTCACTGAGATATGAGCCCTCGCTGCCCCCGAGTCCTGAGACCAAACTTAGCTTCTATTAAAAGAAAGTACTGTCGAAAAGTCCTCTCTTCAGGGGATTTTCTGTCCTTGTGAAAATGTCTGGTTCTCTTCTCAAACACACACAAACACTCCTCAAGACCCCCCACACACACAGAGACACACACAGATATTCACACACCCTTGGCTGAGCACAAAGACATTTAACAGCTGTGAAGTAATTCAGCCACTGTAACCGACACACACGTTGTTCAGCAGGGAGGAAGTTGCCAGGAGGAAAATTAGTGTCGAGGAGTCTCCTCATCCACGCACACGTCTTGTTTCATTGGCTGAGAGGTGTGATGTCACAGAGTGGGCTACCCTATAAAAAGCCACTCTCCCACACAGACGAGCAGACAAGCTAAGACTCACTCACAGAGAGGAAGACAGCTCTGAGACGCGACATACTTCACGAGCAACCGTCAAAACCTTTGGAAATATCCACCAGCGAGCGGGGAAACATCTCATCATGTGCAGAGCACTCGACTCACTGCCTATTACCTGCCTGGAGAGGTGAGATCCATGAGAGTTTTCTGACTACTAACAGTAAATACTCTTGTTTTTCTAGAAGACAGCTGGACTTTAAATTCTAGTTGTAACATTTCCTTTGTCTTTATCTTCGCAGGGCAAAGGAGCTGAAAGCTTTGTTTGGAAGCTTATTACAAAAGTCGGATCACAGCATCAACAGCCAGTCAAAGAAGAATGAGAAACAGAGGTAAGACACACATTCAAATTCTCTATTCAAGCACATCTGTAAGGTTAAAGTGGACGACGGTGATTTTTAGAACTTTTCTTCATGTTGCCTTTTCTGTTCTTCAGCAGGTTAAATGAAGACGAGCCTTTGAAATGGAAGGAGTCGTTTGAGAAGCTGTTGTCCAGTCAAAGTGAGTCCTCCAGATCACACCTGATGCAAACGTTCTGATCGTTCCACACGTTTGAGATGACTGCCAGATGTTAACTCTCTCCTGACTCTCTTTCCTTTTCCCCAGATGGACTGTGCCTGTTCAGAGCCTTCCTGGTCTCAGAGTTCAGCGAGGAGAACATCGCTTTCTACTTGGCTTGTGATGACTACAAGGCAACGAAACCTTCAAAACTGTCCACCAAAGCCAAGAAAATTTACGACGAGTTCATCGGCTGTGATGCGCCACGAGAGGTAAATATCAAAAAACCTACATAGACAATTCAAGATGCTCTGCTGGTATCTCTTATCTACTGTAAGCTACCTATGAAGTGCTAATAATAACCTCTCTACCTCTTCTGTTCACCTAAAGGTAAATCTTGACCATCTGACCAAATCCATCACCAAGGAGAACATGGATCATCCAAGGAAGTCCTGTTTTGAGGTGGCCCAAGAGAAAATCTTCACCCTGATGGAGAAAGACTGCTACCCTCGCTTCCTCAAGTCCTCCATATACCAGGAGGCCAGCAGGAAGGCCAAGACCAGCTAAAAAGCTTCATTAAAAACTGTCAGAGATGATCTGATCACTCCTCAAAAAGGGACATAAGCTTACTGACACACAGACTGATTGGAAAGGTTCGCACGGAACAAATACCTCAGACCAAGAAGTGTGGTGTCAGGCTGTAGAGTTATTCTGGAGACCGGAGGTTGCGTACGGCTTGGGGTCCGGGATGGAAGCTGAAGGACACGTGAAGCTGTGTTGAAGCAGACCGAGCTGCCGGCGACGTCTGCCTCTGAAGAGACACCTGTACTGTACATACAGGGCTGCACTAACGGCAGCCACAGTGGCATCACTTATAAAACACAGAGATATAAATGAGTTGCTTTCACACAACAAAACTACCACTGGGAGAAACCTCTGTAGCACTAGTGTTTATTTATTCATTATTTATTTAAAGTTATTTTATTTGAATTTTTATTATGTGTTTGTTTTGCTGTGCAACCGGTTGGTGAACCTGATTTGTATTGAATGTTTCTTTCTAATCTGAAGTACTGTATGTAAAAAAAGAAGTGCATTAAATGAAAGATTGCCAGTTTCCAGAGAGCCACGGTTACTGTTTTGTTCCATGGAAACCTCACACGTAGAGAATGTGGATGTGGTTTTTGGGGTTGGGGAAAATGTAGAAGGAAGGAAGAAGACTCGCTCACGAGCGCTGTTTATACTGTAGTTGCTAACAAACCGACGGCCTCAGTGGTTCCACTTCACAAGTAGGTGACGGGGTGACTCCTTTTCTCTGGCGTTACGGGGAATGTGACTGTGTCTACATTCTTGTGCTTTTTTTAACACAGGAATCCGTCTTTGAGTCACAGAGAGAGAATAAATGGTGAGGTCATTTTCGCTGGTGATCATTTTTACAGGATTGGAGTAGGCCCTCAATTTAGACTTAGACTTTTAATAATCACCAGAGGGTAAACTACTTTGGTAACCAGTAACAAACAGGGGACAGGTCAGATAGGTCACAAACATATAAAAGATGTGCATCAGTACAGAACTAATGCACAAACTAGGTATATCACAGGAACCTGCCTAGCAACTTCATTAAAAATGGCATACATCTATAAATACAAAGAAAAGATTGGCATGTCTGTCACACACACACACACACACACACACACACACACATACACATTTCACACCCTCAATAAAAACTTCTGCAATTGGGGAAACACACTTCGTCATCTTCTTGCCAAGAGTTAGACGAGAAGAATGATACCACTCTTGTGTTAATACATTTAAAATTAAGCTACAGCTGGCAGCTGGTTAGCTAGTTAGCTTAGCTTAGTTTAACTTAGCTTATTTTAGCACAAAGACTGTAAACAGGGAAAGCAGCTAGCCTAGCTCTGACCAGCAGCAACTCAATTTGGAGGTGCAGGATTTTTTTTATGTTTGGACAGAGCCAGGCTAGCTGTTACCCCGTTTCCAGTCTTTGTGCTAAGCTAAGCCAACCAAGCTACATTTAGCACACATACATGAGATTGGTATTGATCCTCTAATATAACTCACAGTAAGGAGGTCAAAAAAACAAGATCATTTTGCCGGGAAGCATCTGAGTGTGATGGACGGTCGCCACGGCAACAGCAGCCGCCTACTGAGGGTCTCCATAGGCAGGTTTGTTTATTACCGAAGAGCAGCCGCTCACAGTCTGTGAGTCACAGCAGCCTCTCCTCCTCTTTGTAAATCAACTCCTTTCTTCCATTCTCCCGCCGTCCATCACCGCCAACTCCTCGCCGCCCTCACCCTCCCACGCCCTCCTACAGCAACGGCCTACTCCTGATCAAACACTCGGCAGCTAAAGAGGCGAGGGCCGAGTCATTAACGCCGCTCTCACAAACTCATGGAAAATGACAAAGGCTATATCTCTTCGCTCCATCCCTCAGTTTCTCCTAGAAGTGATGGGTAATGAGGCCTCTTCTGAAACGTGGACACAGTAATTGAGATTAAGTGAAGAAACACTGATTTGTTTGTCGGCTCAGCAAACTGAAACTCTAACAGATGGACTCGACTTTTAATTGACACTCATCCTTTGCTGTAGCAGCTGATGTTACACATATTTATCCGAGTATTACTTTCACTTTGCCCACCTACACTGTTCTGTTTGGGCAGATGTTCATGATTCACGTCTAATTCAAGCTATCAGACGGTGGGAAAAGAAAGAAGGAAAAAGACAGGAGCATGTAGAGACCTGATCAGGCGCGGCTGCGTGTGGGTGGACAGAACTTGTTGCACCTTTTTGTCTTGATGTAACTTATGATGATTATGTTATCTGGAGGGTGTGAGCAGTCTGGAAATTTTGAACTTTTCAGACAGATGCATACACAAGAGAAACAAAGAGAGAGAAAAGCTACCGGGATTGTGATACATGTTTTATCTTGATGCCTGGAGGACAAAAGGTTTTTTGTGGAGAGATTAAAGTAGTTCCTGCTCTAATCAAATACAGAGCGGCGAATGAGTCTATTGTGATTCCCAGCTGTGCATTTTTGTGTGATGTGTGTATACAGCTGGCCCGGACGAAAGATTTTTGAAATAAGTAAATTGCAGCTGAATCATACTGGATTTAATGCCAGTCAGAGTGTGTGACTACCTGGACGCTGAGCTCATTTCCTGCACTCTTTCCATCTGATTTCAGCAACAATCACACTCTACAAGACATCTCCTCCTTTTTTTAGCTGCTTATTAATATTTGAAACAGGCACCATCTAAATATTTGATGTCCGACATCTTCATGCCTCAAAAATTTAAATTTTTAGACTTGAAGAAATTCCACGACATACACAGTCAGTGGTGGAGGAAGTACTCTGATCTTTTACTTCAGTCCTAGGGGCACTATGTAGTTTTGGAGAAGAAATTGAAACTCTAAAAGTTTTTAATATTTGCAAGATTAATGAGGTAATAATACAAACATAACTGAATAAACAAGCTGTTCTCAGAGGAGAATAATGTCCCAGAACACTGTTTGAAGCTAGAAAGGTGGCAGGGTCCGCCACATATAAACAAAGTAAAACAGTATGAAACTGTGTTGTCCTTTAAGGTCAGTTTGTGTATTCAGTTTATTCAGTCATGGAAATGAAGAGAGTTTGTTTATTTTGTTTGTTAAGGCATAAATAGCCATTGAAGATCTTTCTCTTCTGATTAAGATTTCTTCCCCAAAACTACATAGTGCACCTTTAATAAAAGTGGAAACAGACAACTTTTCCAAAACTGACAACAACACAGTATAAAACGTGACTTTATTTCATCATGAAGTCTTTAATAGAAATGGATCGCCAGTTAGGGACAATATATATCAATTAAATAGACAATATTTTATAGTCATAGTGAGGTTTATAGGGAAACAATGTAAAACTGATGATTCTATTATCCTATAGCCATTACACTGTGCACAACATTACTTCATAATGATTCACAGAAGCAGAAAACTTGTCTATTGCTAGTTTAAGTAAAATTATTGGCATCAAATTATATTTACAGAACCAAGAAGGGGAAGTACTTATTATGCAGAATGGCCTGTAATAACCTCAAACCTCAACATTGTATTTAAAGGTATTATATTCTACAAATAAAGTTATTATTATTGTTATTGTTATTGTTATCATTATTATTATTATTATTATTATTATTATTATTATTATTATTATTATTATTATTATTATTATAGTTTGCTGTAGCAAACGTTGCTAGTGCTGACGCTAACGTCTCTAGCGAGTGTGCTGGCTAACGTTGGGGCAGTAAAGTATGCTAGACGCAACCTGAAGAAATCAGCCATTTCTAAGGGGACTTTTTTCCACAAACTGGCAACTACCAAGCCTGTTGATGCTGAGAAACACAGATACCACCTGACACCAGCAGCTTTATACTATCAGGGTTAAAAAAACGCTTTTGGATGGTGGCCAACCCGACCTCCAAGCCTATACCATGAAAGCATGAGTATTGCTATCTTACTACAAAGTACAGCACTTGAGTCAGTTACAATCCACCACTACAGACAGTTCAGTGTGACTGCCGTTACTGAAAGATTCCTCTTTATATACTTGATGTCTATACATGAAGAATGACTAATAAAGTCTTAAGTCTTAATTTCAGGGCATCAAGTGAAGAATAAACAGAGGTAATGATGTTTTGGAGGTGGCCTAATGTTGTTTTCATGGAAAATGTTATCTTAATGGCTGTGGATGAGGCCAAACAGTTACAGACATGAGGGATACATATACCGGACATAGAAACTGTTGCCGACGACATCATCAAGGAATAAACAGAAGGAAAAACATCATATTTGGCAAGTATACTGTATGTACGATATGTATCATGCTCTACTGATAAAATAATGGAAACCAATTTCAGGTACTGTGTTGTATAACTGAATGTGTCCACATCTGTTCTCCATTAAGCAAACAGACTCTGATGACTCTTGTTGTCTCCAGTGTTTTCCACTTTCGACTTACAGTAAAGAAAAATATCATCTAAGGTAAATTAACATCCTGGAAATCTACATGATTGGAGCTCAACTTTATGAGCCTATTTTTAACCACGGGATTTTCCTCCAGCCAGAAGAAGAAGAAAGCAGCTGCCAAAGCAAGCTATAAAACCGATAAGCTGCCAAAGGCTTTTGACAAGCGCTTAAAGTAACACAGAGAAAATCCTCCAGGACACAGCCTCCCTGCAGAAACTTAGTAATGTGATGACAGCTGATAATGATTCAAATGTAACAGTAACATAAGAAACGTACATGTTTTTGTGAATGTTGCTATGTAAACTCCACGATGCTGCATTACAGCATTAAAACTGAAAGTGTGAATCTTCCCTTCCTCTTCTATGATCATGAATCCCAGAATCGAGTCTCACAAGAGACTTTCACTGCCTTTATATTATTTATCTTCTCTCCTCTCTCCTTCCATGCTCTGTCATCTTTCCACTGTCCGCTGTCAGAACAAAAGTCCAAATGCCTGGCTGAAAATACAAAGAGATACATATACAGATACGATGCTGACGTGTGGATTCTCACTATATATAAAGCCTCCATCCAACACATTGTACAAAACACAGTAATTGCAGCAGCCGTTGCCCATACACTTTCTCTGGCAGACTGATTGTTTATTTAATGTGTTTTTCTATTTGTCTGAAGACAGTTTTATAGTCGCCATCCTCTGCTAAATAGCTCGGAAAATCCATAATGTGTTTACACAAAAGGAAAAACAAGAAGATTAAGGCTTATCTCAATTCAGGATCATAAAGTTTTACAATCCACACTGTAAACACAGACACGTCCCACACCTGGATTAGTCGACATGGGAGAGGCTGAGCCCGGCCCGAGTGTTTTGTAAAGCGTGGATCAGTTTAATGTGGACTGCTTTAAATGTCAGAGAGGTGGAGACACAATGGGGCGCAACAGAGGTGGAGCTCTGTTAAACTGTGGTTCTGGCTCATCCGGGCGCCACTCCACTGGTAGAAATGAGTCAGCACGCTCATTTAAAAAACATATTCGCTGTGCGAGTGGTGATTAATAAGTGCTCCAACTTGGGAGAGGGGTGTAAAGACAAAGAGCTGCAGTCATGGTTACCGGCGGAACAAACCCTGCACAGCTGAGTGGTCCCATCCTAATGTCTACTTGAAAACACTAAGTTATGCTGCAGGAGCTTAAACTAATCTTCACTTCATTTGGCCTGCGAAATAAAAACAATAAAAAAAATAGGCTGCTGCCACAAATAAACTCCTACGTGTCCACTTGATGATAATAGCCTTTGGTCAGGCATCGTAAACACTTAACGATCTGATAATAGGTGATATCAACATGCTGGTGGGGGATATGGGAACTGATCCTCTTATGTCAACATGTGGTCTGCATTATTTCATTATACGATGGCATATGAAGGCAGCAGGGAGTCGAGCCGAATAGCCCAGCAAATAATGATGGCTCACCTCAGCGAGGTAAAGCCACATATGTTTGCTGTTAGTTTGATTTTCCAGGAAGAGTGACGTAAAGCCTAGTTTGTGTTTTCTCCCCTGGGCCTCCTGCTTTCCTCCTGCACTTTAAAGACATGCAAATCAGATGGACTGGAGACTCTAAATTGCCCAAAGGTATGAACGTAGGAGGTACTGCGTGATGACGCTGTATTCTTCCAGGGTGTTTCCTTCTCGTCCGCCTACTGTAGGCTGGAATACAGACAGAAAGACTGTTAAGAAAAAGCAGTTTAATAGCGCAATATGGAAGAACTGGCCCACTTTAGTATTTCCTTTGTCATTTTTTTTTTTAGTGCGGGATTAAGTGTCCCTTTCTAAGAATGTGTCCCACAAGAGACCCTCTGTGACCTCTATCACTCTGAGTTGAGAATATTCTGCCGCTGGAGATTTGAGGAAACTCACTCACAACATTAAAGCTCGACCTTCCGGGACAAATGAGCCAATTATCTGCCTCTATGCTAAAACTAAATTTCAAAACACAAGACTACAAACATTTGGACAATCCCTTTCCCACATTATCTGACACGCAATAAATAAGATGGGTAAATGTTGACAGTGTAATGCAAAAAAAATGCGCCCCCCACCATGTGTTTGTCTGTTTTGTTGATTATTTCTTATTTATTCTGCATTAGTAGGATGCATCCATCTGTTGGGATTTGACTTGAGACGATACAGTGAAAATTATGAACCTCTTAAATGCTTTAGTTCAAGTCCAGACATCAAGCGCTAACTGAGCGATGAGGCTCATAGCATGAGGTCCAAGGTTCACCAAGTTCACCTCGGCAGATTATTTAAGTGGGAACTTAATGTTCTGATGAGTTGAGAGCGGGCACAAAGTCAATGTGTACAAACAGTCAAACTGAGGCCAGCATGCTCACTGAAGGGAACTGAGACATTTTTAGAAATACGCCTCCTCGTGCTGAGGGTTAGCAAGGCTGTATACCGTTGTTATGAGGCTACAGCCAGGGCACAGTTAGCTTAGTTTAGCATAAAGACAAGAAACAAAGGGAAATAGCTAGCCTGGCTCTGTCTAAAGGTAACACAATCCACCTCTCAGCGCCTCCAAAGCTCACTAAACAATTAATGTAACATTATGCAAGAATAACTGTAATTCACTTACTTCTGATCAGAAACTAAGGCGTTGACAACCTTGCTACTAGTCCAACAGCAAGAAGGCCAGTTGGACCTCAGTCTTGCAGCCTTTCATTCCCCAACACTTTCCAACAACTATAACCTGCTCCAAGATTTCCTCTTTCCAGCCTGTAGCATGATCATTCGGTCTCTTTGCCTCTGTCAGCAATCTTTGCTGGGGACCCCTACTACCCAAGCAAATAAACCTCCTCATGCCGTCTGTCCAAAGTTCCTCTGTTAGGAGTGTCAACACCAACAATCTCCTGGTGCTCCCAGTCCAGTCCGGGCAGTGTGCGGCTAGCAGTATTTAGCAGCAGTTAGCGATTACTTTAGCAACATGTCAAGCTGTCTGTCTATCAGGAAAGTCTGCAAGAGTTGTGGTGGTGTAAAATGTAGTCCTGTAAAGCGTTCACACCTTTAACGAGAGAGGGTACCAACTGACCCAAGCTACATATGGAGGGGGTAAGATGATATGTTTCCAAGTACAAAAGTGCCACAAAATATAATGTAGGCCTATAATGCCGTCTGTTACCTCATGTGCTGTTTCTTTTCCTACTCTATTTTGTTTTGCAAGGAGGCAGCACTGCTGAGGGTTCAGTTGTGTGTACACTTGCCAAAGAGGCATCATTTTGTTACAGTCTGCCAAGTTTTTTGCTCACCTGGAACTTGCAGTGTTGCCCAGTGCAACCTTTATGATTTCCATTGATTGCCTGTGTTGTGCAATTTCAGCAGCTGTGGGAAAAAAACAAAGACAAAAACAAACAGGGACAAAGAAGCGTGGGAGTGAGATTAAATTTATATTAAATTCAAAATGTTTCCTTTCACAAGCTTACTATGACATTAGAATCAGACAAATACAAGGCTGCTTTAATGAAAAGCCACTTTATTGATCTCTGAGGGGAAATAGAGTCACGTTACGGTTGCTTTGCCCAAGAATAGAAATTTAACAGCACAGGACGACTGTAAGAGAAATATGAAGAGGATAACAGAGAGATAGATAAAATAAAATAGAATTTAAAGAGCAAAATGGAATAAAATGAAAATATGTGCTTCAGGCAAGGCCATCCAAAAACTTGCCTGTGTATTTGCAGCCTCATTAAGAGACCCCCCACAACCACCCGTATGACTCCACACAGTTTGGAGTCTGGCCCTAGCGTCATTACCTTCAGGGGGTTCTTGAGGTCAGAGTTCACCGTGAAATATTCTGGGAAGAGCAGCGATGAGCCAAAGAAGATGTTTGTAGAGTTGAATGAGCACTATGTATGAACCCTGCCTCCACCAGCAGTGTGTTTATTCCCATAACACATCATCTTCATAAACTCAGCTGGCAGTTATGAGGTTATTAAGTGATGCACATAGCAATGATTCAAGTCCGTTTTTTTCGGTGTGGAGCTCAAGAAAGCCACGGGAAATAGTGACGTGCGCAGGTTTTGCCAATGCCACATGATAATAAGTGAGAAATAATGGAGACTGTGTGTGGCAATAACTGTGTGGCTTCCATAGTGACAAGGTAATTGGATTTGTAGGAAGGTCAGCTTTGTACTCAGCCACTATGACAAACACCACAGGTTGCGTGTTTATTGACCTATGAAGAGCAATGAATGTCTAAAAGCAGCTGATCTCATGTCAGTCACGTGCCAGTGTGTGGATATAAACACAACACCAGATTCCTATTTGCTAATCTGACAGATTGTGCAAACAGTACTCATGCCTGGTATTATGATACAGTGCAAAGGGGGGAAAGCATGGCAATAACAATCATCAGAGTGACACTGATTCAGCCTGTCTAAAGCATTTAATCTTTTAATCTTTTCACTCTGTTGTTTATTTTAGCTACACAAACTATGACAGACAATGTCGCTTAGTTGGTCTTTGCTCAGTCCACCACTTTGGTCGAGACAGAAATATCTCAATACCACTGAAAATGTTATCAATATGACCTTTAAGCCTCAGCTGTACTGTGTAGTGATGATTAGCATGCTAACATAATAAACTGAACAGGTTAGGCCTGTTAGTATTCTGATGGTAGCATTTCCGCCGTGCCAAAGACGTGTTTAGACCAACACAGACAAAAATGGGAAGTATACAATGGCCTAATGTGAGAGGGCCCATGAAGACATAGGGGCCCCTGAGAGAATGCGCAGGGTGCAGGATTTTGTGTTACACCCCTGGTTGTGGTGGCGAATCAAAAATACACGTAAGCACAGATTCTTGGTAGATTGCTGTTTAACAAGGCCGCCATGTTTTTGTTTACTTTGTGAACATGGCAACTAATACAGAATATCTGTTGCCATAACTACTGCAGAGTTGAAGAAGTATCATAAATGGCTGTGTGGTGTTTTGTCACCTGAAGTCTTTCTGAAATAAAAAAAAACTGTGAATTTGACCTGAGCTGATTCTGAAGTGCAAGTACTTTTGTTTAGATTTGTTTTTCCCAAATCTTGTTGTCTTTTTTGCACTCCAGCGAATATCAGTCAACTGTTTTTTGGATTGTTATGATGAGTTATCTCTTTTATTATTATTATTATTATTATTATTATTATTTTCTGGAGTTGTGCTTTTTTTATTGTGAATCTCAAGGGAATATCAATCAATCTGATGCTGTTTTATTCATTTTAAGAATTCTGTGTATTGATTTTGCAAACAAACTCTTCTGTCAGAGAGGATTGGGAGTTGTTCACGTCGTAAACAAATCAAAACATGGAGTAAAAGAAAGAAAAATAGTGCGTCACAGTATGAGTGCCAACCCACTGTGTGTGTCTGCTGTAACTACAAACATATAGCAACAAAGTTCCACGCAGCTCTTTCCTCACGCAAGCTCGACCCACTGAAGACGCACTTGACGCTAATTGCGCCCTCACAGCCAGTAAAAAAGCAGCTGAGTGATTTACCTGATGCTGAGTGTTAAAATAAGCATCCCTTCCTACTCATAATACTGGGCAAGACTCTTGTATGTAGAAGTACAGCATCACAGCTGAACCCCATAAAGTGTCAACACGTGACAGCCATGTCACCCGCCGTGGTGGCGGCTTGGATAAGATGGCACGTGTGAAAGGCAGTAATTCAGGCTGCTGGAACTGGATGCCCTGAATAACATGCCAACTACTTGAAAGGAGATGATTTACAGAAGAGGACTCATTGATACAGTATTTCTGTTCTGTTCAAGTCTCAGTGTACATTTTGTCCCCAGGTAATAGTGTCTGGATGATCGTATCCCAAAAAATGAAAGTGAAGGGGTGATTTTATAAATTGACAGTACACTCTGTTCATTAGGACCTCGACGACGTCTATCTGTGCTTTCCAGTGTGACAGAGAGGACAAGAGTCACACTGAGTGGCTCCTCACACAGGTTGACAAAAGACAAGCTTTGCACAAAGATGAAGACGTACATGGAGAATAAAAAAGAGCACAGTGAATATATGAAGTTGTTGCTTCTCCTCGTCTGGGAAATGCAAAGAGCTCTGTTGCCACCTGCTGGGGAGACAGCATGACTGAAGTTAGATGAGCAAACAGAACAGATGTGTTGGACTGGCAGGTGAGAGCGAAACAAAGGGGTTGGTTTCACATTCACATTGCGTGGGTGACATCCTGTGTGCCAAAGTTGCTATATATCACAAATGGATCAAAGTGTGTAATATGTGTAATGTGAAAGGTGTTGCTTATAGTGACAAACCCACAGGCGATGTCCACAGAACAAAACATATCGATGGATGGTGACATTTTGGGGGGTGGGGGCTGGGTTTGCCATATGTTTCTGATATATGTGGTACAGTCGCTTGTCACCTCAGGGTTGCAGTAAGGCAGCGTTTGTTTACCAGCTCACAACTGAATCCTCCAAAGCTTCCCTCTGTCGCACACTCGAAATGTCCCGGCCAACTGAGAACACTCTGGCTCCCGTCACCAGTGAAGAGAGCCACTGTCTCATCCCTGCCGTCCTCGTTCCAGGTTTAAAAGTGCCTTTGTCTCTGCACCACATGTTCTTAACATATTTGTGTCCAGCCTCAGAAGCTTGAAACAAAGTTAGCTGAGCTGAGAAAATGCAAATTCAACAGCAAAGTTGAAGGAAAGCGGACCGCAGACAAGAAACACAATGTAACTGAGCGCCTGATGTTAACTGAGCTTGTTTAATAAGAAAATTAACATCATCGACAAGTGCAGTGACCATTTAAGTCAGGATGTTTCCATGGTAGAGGGCTTAGTTCTCAACAGTGGACGAGGGTATTGCTCGTCATCCCAACCCTCATCTATCCACAAGTTTCCTGGGGCTTTAGAAGTATTAGTCAAGTTGGCCAAGCAATTACAATTGTGTAAGTATTAGTAACTCTATAAAGTTGCTAACCTAGATCTTAATGAATGAATTATTCGCAGTACCGATGACTCTAGGAATGACGATCAGCATCCTGTTACCATGGACAACAGTTAAGAAACTGGATGCGCCAGAAGTAACACCCATAATTTGCTCAAGGTATCATGGGGACTAGAAAAAAAGGTGAATAGTTCCTTAGCACCTTGGTGAACGTAGCACAGCCTTCAGCAGCTTAACAGCTAAATATTTGTTGTCAGGATTCAGCAGAGAGACAAACAGAGCTTAAAGGATAATGAATAATGATCATGCGGAAACAAACAAGACTTCAAATGAATGCAAACGTTGTTCAATTATTGCTGAATGTGTAAATCAGAGCGTGGATACCCTATTCGAACCTTTCAGGATGGGTCAGATTCAAACAAAAATTGTATAAATGATGTCCAGCTTAGGTCACATCACAGATATGAAATATGTGTATATGTTATTTTCATTTTAAATATGTGCATAAAACAATGCCTTTTCACAGCAATCTACACTGTGCATGTCTGTATTAAGGGTAGATAAGCAAGCTGTAACTATGGGTAGAACAGGGGTAACACATTAACGAACATACATCAGAGCTGTCGAGTTCAGGTTGGGCTTGGTTAGTCCTCTCTAGGACTCGATTGGAGTCTGAAAAATGTTGCCCGAGTCGCACTCTAGTGTAAACAGACAACTGTTTTTTGGCCTCTTGGGGGCAGCATTGTTTCTCTTCACCTGATGAATTACAGTCCAATATTCAATCTCTTTTCGCTCTGTTTTTGGTCTCTACCAACTCTTGAGGGAAATATCCACTCCGCTCTGTTCACCGTATCGTCACAGACTGTGTGCCTGGTGTTTGGTGTTGAGCAGGTGTTGTACAGCAGATCTGTCAGAGCTTTTTCTCTGAAAATAGCTGCCTGCATAAAGCTCTTTGACGCTGAAGGGAGCTGCAGATTCAGGTGATAATTCTGTGTAATTTAACTCTGAGCAACCTCGTTCACACTGTCACCCTGTCATTTGATACATTTTTTTTATGAAACAAACATTATGTAGAGAAATTGGCATTTTGTGTGCAACACCACTGTCATAAATACATATCCCAGGTGTCTCATTACAACATAACAATGTTATGTGTTGAAAACCATCATGTACCATCACAATGATTGGGAAGTTGTTATTTTAAGTATGCAAGTTATATTATTTTTTTCATAAGTGAATAAACAAACAGTTCTCAGAGGAAAATAAGGTCCTCAGAACACTGTTTGAAGCTGGGAAAGGTGGCAGGGTCCGCCACATATGAACAAAGTAAAACACTATGAAATGATGTTGTCTTTTAAGGTCAGTTTGTTTATTTAATTCATTTAGGCATAAAACATCAGTCAATGAAGATCTTTCTCTTCCGATTAAAATGTCTTCCTCAGAACTACACAGTGCACCTTTAAAATGTGACTCTACCTCAGTGTTTCCAGCTTGTTTTCTCTGCCCCATGACCCAGAAAGTTTCAATTAAATTCTGGAGGGCAGACGTTAATCCGACCTGATGTCAGTCTAATTTTTGAATCAAAGTGTCTTCAAAGACACGCAGACAAAGAGATCCAGAAGAGAAAGCGCTGCCTTATCTTGTGACGAAAGCCACATTATGCTCCACTAAAACCTGTATCTTCTTCTAAATCTGCAGCGCAAGCATCTGTATAAATAACCTCATGCCTGTTTTATGTCATTTGACCTGAAAGCACTTGCTGTATTGTTCCGACTCTGCTTCTTGATAGCTGCAGCCTTTATAATGAGTCTACAGGGGCACACAGGAGCGTGCAGCGACCAGGAGAATAAAGGTCAAACCCGTCAGTGTGTCGGCACTTACAGGAGGATCCACTAACGCCCCAGATTATGCCTTTCACCTGCTCTAAAGCAAATGTTACAGCTAGATGTAGGTCCACTGGGGCCTCTCTCAGTCACCGTTTTGTCAGAGAAACATTCATTCTGATGTCTGCCTCCTCTGCAGGTGTGTCAGCGTCGCTGAAAATAAACGTTTATATTAATACTCATAGTGCAGGAGGGAACCCAGAGCCCCACAAGGACCCCTGGGGGCTCCTGGAAACCCCCTGGGGGAGGCAGTGATTTGGGGATTTGTTTATTCCCTGTGAAGCCACTAGATGTCACACAACCAAACACCAGCTGTAGCTGCTGATAGTCTATTCAAGCAGAGTCCGTGGTCATCTGTTAGATTTAACACCCAGTGGCCAGTAAACGCGCCCACTGCTTCTGAGTATTGATCGATCAGTTAGTGCCCACACTGGTGCCGCGGTGCTTCGAGGAAAGGACAATCATGTGCTGAGGTCCGTGCGTCATCGGGACCCCGGCGGCGGTGGTGGTGGTGGTGGTGTTGGCGGTGGTGCGTACTGCTCCTCCATCGTGCCTCAGACCGGATGAGGGGGTCAGCAAGTGCACACACCGATCACCGATCAGCGCGCTAATTGAATCCACCTACCAGACCGGAGCGCCTCAACCCGGATGACCTCCGGAGTGACGCGTCTCCCCGGTGAGAGTGCGCCAGCGGAGGGAGCAGCGCCGGAGGAGATGCGCATATCTGCAGGTAGCCTCCTCTAGCGCTGTCGTAAAAACGAGAGAGCGGAGCGAGCGAGCGATCGTTAGAGCGATGCCAGGGGTAACCAAGTACAATTTAGTAGATGACGCGCACGATCTGAGGATCCCCATGCACAACGACGAGGTGTTCAAACATGGGGTCTGCTTCGAGGCAAAGGTAAGGAGCCTCCGCAACAGATACTTTCTGGGTAGGGCAGGAATAATTTGAGGCTTGAAGAGCAGCGGGACATTATGTGTCAGCCACTGAAATGCCACTGTCTGTTACCACAGCCACTCCATGTACCCATCCTCGCGTGATGCGGATAGTTTTCGTAATACTTTACTTTGCGTGACTTTGAAATCTTTTTTTGTGATTTAACCTTGCACGGAGAAGAAGTGTTGCTTTGACTGGTAACTTGATGAATGCTGACATCATTTATTGTCCGTTATATAATGTTTCTTGATAAATCTGTGATAAGTGCAGAGCGATCCTGTGACAGTTTTTACATTTTTTTGTCTTTGCCATCTGGCTGCCGGCAAAATCAGAGTAACAGGAGACTGCAGGCTGCGATTATGTTCATCCTTGATGCCTCTGCCTGAACATTTGTTTGGTGTCTAAAATATTAGATAACTGTAAAACTGTTTTCTCATCAACTGTCCCAAGATATTTAATTAACTGTTATGAAAGACAAGAAATGGCATCAAATTATCAAATGTTTGAAGCAAGAAGCATCAAATATTTGCTGTTTTTGACAGAAAATACTGTAGACTAAATCAATTAATCCAGGCAAATATTTCCGTGGATAAAGATGTTAAAACTACAATGGAAATC
This sequence comes from Pagrus pagrus, assembly GCF_965226575.1. Taxonomy (NCBI): domain Eukaryota; kingdom Metazoa; phylum Chordata; class Actinopteri; order Spariformes; family Sparidae; genus Pagrus; species Pagrus pagrus. Next base: position 22,110,546 of record NC_140196.1, on the reverse strand, counting down.
AGAGGAATTCGTTGACTCAAACTGCCAATCATTAAAGAGGCACTATGTAGTTTTGGAGAAGAAATTCAAACTCAGAATTTTAATATGTACAATACTAATGAGGTAATAAGAAACTCAGAAATGTACATTTTTCCATTACTGAATAAACAAGCTGTTCTCAAAGGACAATAAGGTCCCAGAGCACTGTTGGAAGCTAGAAAGGTGGCAGGGTCCGCCACATATAAACAAAGTAAAACAGTATGAAACTGTGTCGTCCTTTAAGGTCAGTTTGTTTATTCCGTTTATATTCTGAAAACAAAGAGAGTTTGTTAATTTAGTTTGTAGGCTTTAATAAAATCAGTCGATGAAGATCTTTCTCCTCTGATGAACCCAAAACCACCCGGTGCACCTTTGAACCTTTCCTTTACATCCTGCAGTACATCGGCAGTTTGGAGGTGGGTCGCCCCGGCAGCCGAATGGAGATCGTCGCTGCAATGAGGAGAATCAGAGTAAGACGCTTAAATATGTGACTTCCATGAGCGCACACCCGGACCACTGAACTTGACCCTTGTGGCCAAGCAGTCCAAACACATTAACATTGACCCAGCGGCTGATGGTGGTGCCTGCACATTAATCCTCCCTCTCCTCTCCGGTGTTTTATGTCTCACCTTGTGCTCGCCGGATCCTTACCCCTCCTCGACATCCCCTTCATCACTAGTCTGCGTAAAACTACACACTCAGGCAGATTCAGTGGGCTGTCAGGAGGGGTTTAAATCACCGAGGGATTCGGGGCGGCAGATTTTATGGCTGAGGAGAGATACAACGTGCAGGTTTATATGTGATACCATTAGAAAAAAACCAACAAGCTCCACAGCCTTCCCCTCCAGACCAGACGAGGCGACTGAAAACACTGTGATGCCCTGTCGTTACACATCACTGCAGTGTGCCAGAGAGGCACGGGGAGGAGAGGATTTAGCTGCTTGTCAGCTGTTAGATCTAATCTAACAACCAAGTTATTGTGTCACTCGGAGGTCAGACACATCCCCAGTGACACCCAGGAGAGGACTTAATCCTGATCCCTCGTGTGCAGCGTAGTGTAATGGTCATTTGATTGTGCTGGTAAAGATTTAGCGGGTCTCAATGATCCCTTTCATATTTCGACACTTTTTCCGACAATGCATTATTCAAGTGCTCGCCCTCAGGTTGAGAACGGAGGTAATATGCCCACACAATGCACAATGTAATCCAGAGGCTGGTGAAAACCCGGCTGGCCAGGTCCTTTTGATTTATCCTCAAACAAACACATTTTAATTACATTCCTCCGTTGTGTGGCTCTTACCTAAAAGCAAAGTTTGCAAAAATGCTTTTTCCGCACGGCTTCAAAGCAAAAGCGATAAAAGTGAAGGTGATGATAAAAATGCAGGAGGAGGAAGTGCATTAAGAGACGAAGCAGCATTTAAATAAAAATACAATAAACATGATGTTAAACGTGGGCGAGATTACGACTGATAGCATAAAAGCGTGTCTTTGTGCACAGCGACGAGGATTTCGTGCTTCTGGGGAGAGACTCGCTCTGAATATTCAGAAGCCGACTCGTCCTCCGAGCACTCAGAGTGGCTTAGAGATAAGACTGGAGGTGAGTTGACCCAACCTGTAGAGCTCTACCGGGGCTTGGGGCCGGCGTTAGTCGCAGGCTGATGTGCATGAAAATGAAGTGGCACGAACGCTTCCTGTGCTGCACTTCGTCGCTCTCTGACAGCAGCGCGTGTGGAGATGGATGGTCCTCTTGTCTCGGTTCACGTGGGGCTACATTATGGGAGTTGTGTCCTTCACCTGAGCCTGTACTGCATGCGGAAGAGAGCTCCCACACACCAGTAAGAGGGATGAAATAGATGAGAGCGTATGGCAAGGAATGAGGGTCCGGTGAATCTTCCAGTGAGGCTTATAGACGAGCTGCTGCAGATTCGTTAGGGCTCAAGCCAGCAGAAATGAAATGCTGGTAGCAATTATCCCATTTCCTCTTTCCAGTGAGATTTCTTTTGTTCAGGAAAGTCAATGTTAGATCGAGACGACAGCTCCAATTCTGCTGAAAATAAAAGACAGGGCAGGGTTGTTATTTTTACACAAAGAAGAAAAGATGACAGAGAATATACAAGTCTGTCACCCAAAAAGCAAGCAACGCTTCGTTTCGCTGAAGAAAACCGGCGATTTCACAGAACTTCATCTGATCAATTAATCATCTGATGTCGGGCTGGGTGTTGTCAGAGCGAGGCCTGTTACTTCACATGAATCCTGGTTGTTCTTAGATGCCTGATATTTGGAGTGTGAGCCTGCAGTGGAAAGCAGAGGCTACAGGCTCCGGCATTAATCATGGAGAGGGATGAAAGTGTCCCACACATGTCTGCCTCCCTCTGGGAAGTCGGCCTTTGAAAGCTTAAACAGCTCCCAGGAACAGAAACTGACAGATTCTCAATGTTTACTCAACTATTTCCCCCAAGAAGGTAGTCAAAAATATCTCCCTGCGTGCACAATCCCTTCCTCTCTTTTTCCAATTTATCATTTATCCTGTGTAAAGAGCTGCAGCTCAGCGGGGCCATGCGATTTTTAATGCGAGTCACACAGAGTAACATTATAATCTATTTGGTTTGGAATTAATTTTTTCGTGCCAACCTTGAATGTTAACCTGACTCTCACTTCTCACTTCTTCACAGTACGAATTCAAGCTGAAGAATATCAAGAAAAAGAAGGTCAACATCGTCGTGTCCACTGATTCCATCAAAGTGATTTTGCGCAAAAAGAGGAAGGTCAGTCGTGTAAAGTGTGACTTTATTTGAATCATTTCTCTCTTCGAGAACACCTTTGTCAAGGCCCACCCACGTGTTGTGTGTCCTTACAGAGAAAAGGGTGGTCATGGGATGAGAACACCATCTTGGTGACGCAGGATCCCATCTACAGGTAGGCCCTCTTGATGGTGTTAAATAAAAAGCCAAATAAATAGAGAGCTTGTAAGCAACTCGACAACATTTCGTGTATCGTCTTCCTTTTAACAGGATCTTCTACGTCTCACATGACGCCCAAGACTTGAAGATCTTCAGTTACATAGCGCGAGATGGACAGAGCAACATTTTCCGCTGCAACGTGTTCAAGTCAAAGAGGAAAGTAGGTTTGATTCCTTAAAACTGAGAATGTTTAAAAGATAAGTCCAGCCATATTATGTCTGTTATACTGATGAAAAATTCAATAAAAAAGGCCAAAAACAACCTTGAATTGATGCTGTTAGCTTGAGAGGGTAATTAGGAAACCATTGAGCGCTGCAAGATTATTGTTTTTTTAGGCTAAACCGGAGGCTAGCATCGCTCTAGTTCCCTCAACAAAAAGCTTATAAGATTTTTTAAATTTGATTCTGGATTAGTGAAGTAAATAAACTCTGTGGCAAAAAAAGCTTATGATACTTTCAGGTTTTGTTCAGCAAGACAGGGAGCAGGGGGAAACAGCTAGCCTGGCTGCGTCTGAAGGTAGCAAAATCTGCCTCCCAGCAACCTTATGCCTCATTTCCACTGCACAAATCGGATTTTCACTGTCCAAAAACCTCTCAGGTTACACGTTTCTATGGATTACACAAGATAAAAAAAGGAAACAGTAATATGATGCATTCATTTCTGAGCTTTTCGTGTTCTCATTGGAGCGTTTTGGCACCTTTCGGACAGGCTGGCTGTTCTTTGTGCTAAGGAAAGCTAACCATCTGCTGGAAGACACTTTTAATTTTGATATCAATTATCTCACCCAACACAGAAATCATGACAATGTTTCCCAAAATGTTGAACCATTCTTTCAAAAATGTATGAATGTGCTTGGGGTTGACAGCAGGACAGACGGGGGAAGAGTATTATGAGGCAAAGACATTGTTGGTTCTTGTATTATCTTGGATTTTGTTGGCGTTAACAAAAGTTCTGAATATCGTCGGCTTTATCCTTTAAGTGGACTGCAAACAACACCGAAGCCAAGCAGTTCTTCTTGTCCATGCTCTACGTATCTTCTATTGATGGTGTTTTGCCCACAGCCTCAGTGTTGCATCTTCCTGTTGGACCTCACACATGGCCAATTAAAGTGAGAGTCCGAGGCCTCGTGTGTGTTGAGGCAAATTGCTTGTGAAAATTAAAGGCATCTCCTTCTCCGATCGCCACATATCTGCATATCAAACAGAGACATTTCTTTTCCCTCCGTGACAAAGACGGAGCATCAGTGAGGTTGACTCCCATCCCTTCACCATGGATACCAGACAGACAGTGACTTAGTGAAGCTGAATACTAATCATCCTGGTGGGAAGAGAAAAGAAGAGGGGCTTTTTCACTCAGCACCTAAAGACATTTTAGCCACTGCTGAACGAACACCCACCGCACTGTCAGGGACAGGGCCAGTGGTGCCTCGCTGCCTCCCGGGGCTGCCGAGCCTTATCGGAGCATTGCAGACCAAGCATGTGTGCTGAGTAGGAGGAGATGGACCAGCTGATTAGAGGAGATTTGATTTATTTTCATCATGGCATGTTGCGCCCCAGCAGAGCTTAGATGTCAGCACGGTACATCAGCAGAGCCTTTTGTGTTCGGCCTTGGGATGGCTGGTTTAATTTCTAAAACAAAATGACATTTTTTTGTTGATGGAGAAAAATAATCAATTCCATGACTTTATTCCTACATTATTTTCTTTTGCTATTTCACTTGATTGAACTGCTTTCGAGCTCAAGTTACACCTTGACATATTGACTGAATGCCTTGAGGCAAAATGATCCTCCAGAGTCAGATGCTTCTGCCACAATTCAATATGGAGAACACAACAACTCACCTTTAGTGAGATTTAGGAAGGACGTGGTGGATAAAGTTTAATTCCGGTGGATTTAAGATGCTGCCAAAGGACTGTGTGTTAGGGCTTTATGAAGAAAAGAAGCCTTGAAATCGATCAGAGACGTGCTACTGTCTCAAAGGCCACACTGAATTTTCATGCCGGCCTGTTCAGCTTCAGAAATACTGACACCACATTTGAGCCAGAACAGAGAGTTGTATTTAACCTGTGCAACTCTGAAGCTGATGCACACTGAGAAGTCTCTAGACAATTGAACTGTTAAAACACATTAGCCCTGCTCCAGTTACTTTTATTACTGATTAATCTGCTGCAAATACTCATAATTGGGAATAATTAGTTGATGTTTGATATTTAAGCTTTAGGTTTTTCCCTTTTTCTTTTGCTGTTATGTAATTTAAAGGAACACTTTGACGTATATAAATGTTCCCATTTCTTGTGGAGAGGTAGAGGAGAAAATCAATACCACTCTCATATCTTGGCATTTGATCTGAAGCTACAGCAAGGAGACGCTCAGCTTAGCATAAACTTGGCTTAAAGATTGCGTGCAGAACAGATCGAAGTTTGAAAAAAAAAAACACATCTTACCCACATAAAATCACAACTTGGAAAAAAGTTACTTGGTCTCAATCTTTACTTTAATGAAGAAAAGAATAAACATTAAAAATCTTTTGATATCACTAAAGTTTTTGTTTTGCTCGGCTGTGTTTTGTTATTCATTTTTATATCGTACATGACTCACTTTTTCATTTTTCGTTAACTATGTTCAAGGTTTGTTAACTCCTTCATGCTACACAAACATAGAACATTTATACAGTTATTTAAACATACGGTGCATTTCTGGGAATTTGTATCGGGGTGAATGTCAACAGCAGAGACAAGATAGGGATGATAATGTGGTCCGTATCTTCACAGGAAAAGTTCAACATCCGGTAAACAGTTTCCATCAACTCTCACTGTGTTTGAGCACCAAGCATCAATTAGTCCACCTCTCTTCTTTCCGCTGTAGTCGTGACTCAGAACACGGTCCACCCGTCGAGTGCAACCGCTTGTTTTGGGATGCTTTTGTGGGGACAGGTCCCTGTAAAGATTTGGGCGCAACAGTGTCTAATTTTCCAGTCCAACTTGTCCATTTTATTTTCCTTCAACCAGACATTAGCCAGGAGCAGCCTTAAATCCAAGCTGGATAAGCATTGCTCCTTTTCGCCGACTCTTCCTCTCTTGGCAGTCTGGCTGGTCATGTTGGGTGGTTGAAAGATGCTGTGGGCAGTGATCGCCGCAAAGTTGATGAAGCAATAAAGCCGGAAAAAAATAACAGTTAAGCATCATTGATGTAAACACGGAGTCCACCTCTCCTGGCTCCGCTGTAGTCGGCACTCTGTTGACTCGGAACGCAGTCCATTGCACCGTCAATTGCAACATCTTGGTCTGGGATGTTGTGGTGGAGACAGGTCTCTTGAAAGGTGTGGCTCTTTTCCTGACTCTTCCTCCCAGGGAGGTCTGGCTGGTCACGTTGGATGGTGATTGCCTCAAAGTCCACTGCTTTTAATCCAAAACCTGCGCGTGTTTCACGTAATAAAATAACAGTTAAAAAGCTAAATTTGAAGGAGCTACTGGCTGCTGCATCTGCATGTTGTCATAGTAGATGTTGTATCTTAAATCATTGTGTCCAAAGAAGACGAAATTAAAACTTTGCAGAAAAAACGAGATATCCTGAACTAATTTTTTAGTTATTGCATATTAAACTGCCCCTGATTGATGACCTGATGGTGCTGACACACCTACTGGGCCTCCTGCAATAACAACAACCTTTATCTCCACTCCCTCGGCCATCAGAGTCACTTGCCTCTGAAATAGAGCCATCCATCACTATGACAGCAGTATGTATGCAAAGCAGACAGACAAGGACGAGCAGCTGGAGCTCTACGCTCGTGATATCTTCTGACTTTAATTTGCTCCCCTCCTGTCTCCCTCTGTCTTCATTTCTCACCTCCCATTTTGCCCCAACATTCACCATTTTCAACTATTGTGTCTATTTTTCATCTTCTTCTTCTTTACCTGTGCACACACTCACTTATATATCCACTTTTCTTCCTGTGCAACTCCTTCGCCACCTCATTTTCTCCCCTGCTGTTGTCTCTTCATTTTTGCATCCTCCCTTACTGTGCTCCTGCTGCTGCCTCCCACCGCCCCTGCTCTCACAACCCTGACATACGCACACACACACACACACACACACACACACACACACTTTCCCTCTGTGTCCTCCGTCACAGTCTCAGGCCATGAGGATCGTGCGGACGGTGGGTCAGGCATTCGATGTGTGTCACCAGCTGAACCTGCAGCAGAAAAGCGACGACCAGGAGGATGAGGAGGGGAAGGCGGAGGAGTCGGAGGCAGTGCCAGGTGACCCACAACTACACACACACACACACACACACACACACACACACACACAATTACATCCACAAATCTAGTCCTCTCTCTCTCTGCCCGTCTGTCTCTCTCCTTCCCGTTCTCCTTCTGCCACACACACACAACTCATACTCCTTTCTTCTCCTCACACACACACACACAAACACACACAAACACACACACACACACACACACACACACACACACACACACTAAGCCTTCTCTTCCTCTCTCCCTCTCGCGTTCTCTATCACACAAACAAAAATTCTGAGCGCCTGCAGTAACAAACAGCGGCAACTGAGCACACCTCTGTGAGAAAAGATGTTATTATCCACCGCTGATGGTTTTTCAGCAGCTTCCCATGCCACAGCTGCAGATATGTTTTGGTGAGTCGTGCGAGCCATTGATCAAAAGACCTTGTGAGGACTTCTGCCAGCTCTTTGCCGGCTGCTGCTGCTGCTGCTGCTGCTGTCGCTGTCACTGCCTCTGTATACTGTACGTTGCAAACTCTAAAGTTAGAAGTAAAAACGCTCTGAAAAATTCCCTCTTATATTTGCTTGGGCTTTCTGCAGCAAAGAAGAGGTTTGCATTGTCAGAGGAGACCGACCTTGAAGCCACAACAGAGGAGAGCATTGAGTGTGTCTCTTCATCAGACCCCGAGAAGAGCAAAAAGGAAGAGGCTCAGGATGACAACGGAAAGGTAGAGTATAGAAGCCATCCATGGACATATTACTGCGGCTCATACGCAGCCAAACTCCACTGATGAAGCCAAGTCTATAAAGAGTCATTTATGGAAGCGCATGGCACTGCTCTTTATGACAAAGCAACTAAAATATGGGCCTGCAACACATTTTCATTATGCATTCTCATCATTCAATCCGCCATTTATTTTCTCAATTAATCAATGAGTCGCTTGGTCCAGATAGAGTCGCTATTCAATTTCCCAACACTCAAAACAAACGACCAAAAACTTTAGATTTACTTTCATAGCAACCCAATCGCTAGAACAAATTTTGGCAATGTACGTTTCTGCAAACCAAAATATGTTGAGACTTTAAATTTCTTTATGTTGCAACTTTAGGTTTCTGTAGGTTTTATTTTCCTATGGCCTGGTTCGGCGTCAGGAAAAGGTTGTGTTTCGGCCTACAATAAAAAAATGTTTTGCTACAAACACAGCTGGACATGTCCAGAGGTCCAAAATATTCAGTGAGTCTGCGGTCATTGGCTTGGTAGCCTCTGGCCTCTACAGTCCAATACCATTTCCTCTGCCTCCCGATGTGACAGTCAGGTCATAAACATTAAGCACGATTGTCCCTCCTCCCCAGTCCTCCCCTGGCCTGCACTCACATTGCTCCAGCCCCAACCGGGCCTCAGCACGGTTACCTCTTGTACATACGCCATCATGTCGTAGCATGGTTGTGGCACAATGGAGAACAACACAGACAACATGACTAACTTTACTGACCTTTTTGTGGCTTATTTTGTGTCGTTTTGGTCATAGGCGGCCCTCTCACGTTCCTGGATTTCTTGATTATGCAAGGCGGCATAAAACTCATGATTATACTTCATGTCCACGTTGCTCACCCGTGCTTGTGCTCGTGCATGAGCAACCATATTGTGCTGAAGCACACCTCTTCCAACTGAGAAGACTAAAAAACAGGGAAATATTCACATTTAAGCAGGAACAAGCTTTTGCCCTAAAAATGAGTTAAAGAGACACTACACCTATTTTACATATCAGGTTCAATTTACCTATCATCAGAGTGTGGATATTGAAAGTGCAGTACTATAACACTGGAGTCGCCCTTTAAACAATCACTAAATCAAATTTCTGTCTATTGACTAATTGATTAATCACCTAAATAGTTCAGCTCTACTAAATTCAGCACCTAAATAAAACTTTTAATACCCACGAGTCCTGCTACTGAACTGCCTGATTTAAGTTCACTCTTCCACTCACAAACCTAGTAGTTACTGGATTAATGAATAAACCAGAAAAACATGATGATGTATTTTGGTAGCGCATGTTTATTTTCCAACAAATTAGAGAAAACTGATCTAAGAAGTCATAAATTTCCTCTTAATAAATCATTCTGAGAGGCTCATAGAGTCATGATGAAAGTTTTGTGAGGCCGCATGAAAATCAGAAAATGCCACTGAGGGCTGTATGGCGAGTGGGCACATCTTCAAGGCTTGTTTGTGAAGACATGCTCCATGAATCTCTTCAATATTGATGTGATAATATGGTTTATTAATGAAAACATAGCGAGGATTTCTAGCGCTGCTCTGTTTATCTAGAGATGTCGAACGAGCAGCTATTTGCTCTCTGATATTTGTCATCTTCTCTGTAGAGATGTCGGCTGGAGAACCCAAGAGGGAAAACTTGTGTTGTACTAGTGAGCAGCTAATTGATTTAAATAGGATGTATATTACACTGATGATATGGTTACCTGAAAACAAGAAAAATCTGCATTATTATGTCAATATTTAAAGGTGCACTATGTAGTTTTGGGGAAGAAATTTTAATCAGAAGAGAAAGATCTTCATTGATTGATTTTTGTATGCCTAAACAAACTGAAACCTAAAGGACGACACAGTTTCATTTCATATGTGGCGGACCCTGCCACCTTTCTAGCATCAAACAGTGTTGTGGGGACCTTATTGTCCTCTGAGACAAGCTTATTTATTCAGTTATAGAAAAAATAAATAGAGTTTGTGTTATTAGCTCATTAATACAGCAAATTCTGAGTTTGAAATTCTACTACAAAACTACATTTAATTTAATTCTGCCACAATGAAACAGCCTCATTCCACATGTCCAGAACACACCTGCAGTTCCTCCCTCCCCTGTGTGTGATTTGAAGGTCAACTGTCCTTCACAGTCAAGTATTAATGTTGAGAGAGTCCACCATATTGATCTGCCATCTCAGATATGACAGATAAGTCGTGTCCTTCATGGCTGCTCGTCCCTCAGCAGCACTCTAACATAATTGTGTGAGTCATAATTCCTGTATGGTCGAACCATCTAGCAGCAGCCCGACCAGTCAATCTGTAGATCTCGTTACAGATTCCACTGACTGAGTCCCCGTTAAAACACCATCTACAGAATTAGATTAAATGTAAATTGTATTAGCCAGATTTACTTATCATGCTTGTACAGTGGATCCTGTTTACCAGCGTCCACCTCTTAAGATAACAAAATTTAAGCTTAATATTCCAAAATTGTATTTAATCAATGAATGAATTAGTTAATCTATTTAATGCCATGTTGCACCATCATGTTTCTACAGTAACCCAGAACTGACAAACCAAACACTAGAAGGACTTTAGCTGTTGTTGCAACCATCGGAAAGGGTGAGACGAGGTGTGTTCAGTTGGTTAATCTGCAACCTCACCGCCAAATGCCGCTAAATCCAACGCATTCAACCTTTTAACCTGCTATAAACACTTCACTTCAATTAAAAGTGAACCAAATGACTACATGCATGCCAAAGTTGCTCATAATGACAGATCCTTTGCTGTTCCTGTTAGCATTTTAGCATCGTTTAGCTCATTATTTTGGTTTTACAGCCCACGGTTTTTCTTTGGTTTACTCTCACCGTTGCTATGGCATAGGTTTTGGCAGACAGCTGTTGCAGGATCTAGTATTTTTAGATTTTGGACCATACCAGAGACTAAAAGTCTTTACACTTCCTATTAGCGATTTAGCGTCTTTTAGCTGATGTTTTGGTTTTACGGACGAAAGTTTTACTGTTTTGGTTTACTCTTACTGCAGACAGACCAGACAGAGATAAACACAAGCTAAAAACAGAAAGTGAATATTGGTCTTATAAGTACCAGACCATCTGAAACATGCCTCTAAATTAAAGCTAATGTTGCTAAATAAGGCAACAGTTTGCAAACACTTTAGCCATATCAACTTAAAATGTGCCACTGCCCATGAAGCCGTGTTGTGAGTGTACGGTTCTCGTCTCACAGCGGCAGCATGTAAATGATTTAAAGGTCTACGACAGTAAATGTCATGCTTTGGTGTCAGCAACTTAAAATCAAAGACCACGCTCTTCTTTCTACACTCATCTCACCGCTCACCTGTAATTCAAGTAGAAATCTATCACAGAGGCAGGAAGCAACACGTCAACCTCAGCCTCAATAGATCACCCACAGCTTCTTTATTGATCTTCCTTTGGTGTGAAATACAATTCACTCTTTCTTTTTTGTCATTTACACAGCTTGACATGGTAGATGTAGCCTTGATCTCTCTTCCTCTCTCTACCTAGCGCTTACTACAGCTCACCTGCACTACATACAGCTCAAAGAAACCCAGTTTTTGTGGGGTTAAACGTTATTTATGGAGAATGTAAGGAATCAAACTAAAGCAGGATTGTAGCTCAGTACTGGTACTGGAGATCTGTGATATATATATGAATTGTTTGTTATCCTGCCCTTGCTTTAAATCTAGTACTATCCATCCACAACCGTATCTTTGCTGCCGAGGTGCTCGTCCAATGCACCGTTCACATAGAAATCGAGTTCGGGACTGTTTTCTTTTCCTTGAGTTTTTAGTGATTGAACTTGAGTTTCTGTGGGTGATGCTTAAGTTTCTATGCATTCATGGTGGCTATGATCAATAACTACTCCAAACAAAGTGGAGCCCAGATTACTGTCATCTCTGCTGTAGGTGTCCGATGACCCGTCTCTCCTGCTGAGCTCCCCAATCCTTGGAGCTTCGGTGTTAGGTGGGTCAGCAGCAGAGGCTCTCTGCTCTGAGGAGCACCAGGTCCAGCTCCTCCAGAAACAACTACAGCAGCAGGAACAACAGGCCCTCGCAGCTTCAGCACAGGTACTGATGGCAACTGCTTTTGGAACCACTTCTATGACTTTCTTTCTTTCTTTCTTTCTTTCTTTCTTTCTTTCTTTCTTTCTTTCTTTCTTTCTTTCTTTCTTTCTTCCTTCCTTCCTTGTTGGTGTAAGATCTAATGGCAGCATTGGTCTACTCAGTCTGCTGAATTCAAGTGTGAAGCCTTTTGTGAAAGACTACAACACAAAAAACATCCTAAATAGACCACAACTATCGAACATATATACCAGCATCACTAAAGGTGCTACCAGCCTGTATGTTACAGGCTGCTGCTGTCCACCTAGTACAATCTCATCACAGCTTAAAATAGACAAAATGCTCACAGACCAGATAATCCGACTTTGAAGCTAATATTGCTCGCGGACTGTTTCTCTTTATTGATCCGTCCGTTCTCTGCTGATGAAGAGATGAAGCACTCAGATTCCAGTAAAATCAGCTCCTATTGTTTCCCTCGCTCTAGTTTTTGTGGTTGCCATGGTCACACAGCGAGCCGCCGTGGCAAGTTGAAAAAGTTTAACCATCATAAACTCTGACAGCAGCAGCACATTCACGAGAGCTGTCACTTTATTTACCTTGAAGACAATGGAGGCTGTCTGAAAGCACCTTAAGGCTTGTTGCTGGCTCTGTGCAGCTGTGTTTAAGACACCCACAGTATTTAGACAGTGGTGGTTTGATCTAAATGCTAACTTCAGCATGCCAAAATGCACACAATGACAATTTGAACAAGCTTATGTAAAGCAGGTATAATTAACCGTCTTAAATGTGAGAGTTCTAATGAAAAGCATAAAAAATGAAATGTTGACATTATGATGCCTGTGTATTGTGTAGCAGAGATATCTACTGTTAGTATGCTATCAAAACATCTTGTGCTAGCAGTGAAAAACCAACACACCCCTTGTAATCCAACCTCCCAGTCTGGACCGCTAGATGCACTGCTAACAAAGCTAACTAGCTAATGGTAGCTACAGTTAGTGGTTATTCTGGTTGTACGCTGCCCACAGTTTGTTTTGAGTATAATTCAGGACAGGATGCCTGTTCTTATATATTGCATCTTTAATTGAGCATGTAAGTGTGCTAATATTAGCTTATTAGCACAGACTACAAAGACGAGCTGAGGCCGACAGGATCGTCTTTAGTTCTGACATGATTTTGTACCAAATGTAATGGCAGTCCATCTAATAATGTAGTTGTTGACACACTAAATACCACAAATGTTATCCTGCTGGTGGAACAAGAGAAACAGTCAGGTAATCACCATAGTAATGACATTTATCCACTAAAAACAATGAATCTCTGTACAAAATCACATAGTAATCCATCCTTTAGTCGCTGAGGTACTTCAATCTGGACCTAAGAGGTGGAACAACAAACGACCAACCATCCGACATTGTCATGAAAACATTATATTCCTAAACAAGATTAAATAAAAAGTTAACTGAATTTTAATCATGTTTGTTTGAGAGCCAAAGGAAATGCACAATAAAATTACTGGAAAAGTTAATGTTGTTTGGCACAAACCTTTATGAACACATCAGGAAACAAAAATCCGGCAAATGAGTCAAAGCTCCATGAATCACAGTTTGGTTTCTCCTGGAGAACGATGATCAGAATGATGCGCTGTTTCCATTTTCAGTCAGTGGTGTGTAAAATAGGATGTGGTGAGATATTTGAGGTTATTAAATTTCCACCTCTGTCATTCCTCTCAACTTCAACACAAAGTTTAGAAAAGTTTTACATTAAATTAAATATGCCTGGGGCATGGTTTCAAGGCCTTTGAAGATCTGAAGCGAGCCCTCTTCGAGTTTTAGAGCTTCGAGTTTATTTTGGCCGCTGTCATTGACAGAGGTTGATTCGTAATGATGTGTCATTACTGGCTAAAGACTGAAAATTTGGACTTAGAACCAACTCCAACCCTAAGAGTCATGATGAATTTAATTAACGGATTTCCTCATAATGGCAGAGTGGGTTTTAATAAATGACCGTCTAATGAGAATGAATAAAGCAGCATTTTAAAAAGGATTCCCACCCAAGGGAAGCTTTTTTTTTCCTTTCTTTTTTTTTTCATCCCATGCATGTGACTGGTCTGTGTGTTCTTCATGAAGTGCGTGTGTTGGTGTGTTCAGGTCCATGTGCTCCAGGAGCAGCTGTCGGTGGAGGTGTGTGCGCGGGCCGACGCTCAGGCCAGAGTGCAGAGGCTGCTGCAGCAGAACACCGACCTGCTGCAACACATTTCTCTGCTGGTCAAACAGATCCAGGAGCTTGAGCTCAAAGCTGCTGGCCAGTTAACATCTAGTGAGTAAATATCTTTCTTTCTTTATAATTTGCAGTATGTGTTTAATTTGGTTTGGCTGCCTCGGATCTTCCTCTGTTTCCGTGTTTTCTCCTCATCTAATTTCTGTCATAAGACCCTTTTCTCTCTCATCTCGTTCCCTTTCATCTCTTTCTCTCCGTGCCTCCTTCCTGTCGTAATGCCTTCTTTTCTCATCCAATTCTGGCACGCAATTAATTATCCCGTGGCAGCCCTCTCAGAGGATTCAGCTCTGCTCTCTGCTCTCCCCTCCCTGCTTTTAGCCGGTGGCATTATGCTGCCGTATAGTCATGAATTATCAAATCCTGTCAGCGCAGACATCACCCAACTCCATATAATCTCATCTGCTCTGCTCAAACCTCTCTTTTCATGTCTTATATCTCTGTTTACATGTGATAGCTACACATTTGTTTTATGTCACACCGACTTTTGATATTCCGTGTCCGTCCTCAGTGGGCTCCCAGGACAGTCTTCTAGAGATCACTTTCCGAGCCAAGCCCCCCAGCACGCCCGGTGACACCCTCACCTCCTCCTCATCTACGGGCGCATTAGCATCTCAGTCCCTGCAGCAGATCAGTGACGGCGCCTGGGTCTCCACCCTCCCCGGACCCTGCTCTCCAGGCACCATGGGCACCGACGGCGGCACTCTGGGGCTCGGCGGCAGTGGAGTTCGTCTCGAGTGCTTCCGCTTCTCCCGGGGGCCAGACAGCCAGGACACAGGGGAGACTCCCAGCGAAGGGGCCCCGGATGAAAGCTCGGTCCTGGGAGCCCTGGAGCTGCTTCGGTTTAGGGAGTCGGGGATCGGATCGGAGTACGAATCAAACACAGATGAGAGCGATGACCGGGACAGCTGGGGTCAGGGGGAGGGAGCGGGGGCCGACAGTGCCGCTCGGCTCTTCAATGTGCTGAATGCGGAGAATCTGCCGGACTGCCTAGGGGACGAGATGGCTGTGTAGTGGGGCTCTTAAAGCTGTACAAGGCAACATTGCACTTATGAATAAAGTTTAGAATCTGAAGGACTTTATTAAACAGAAATCATGTATTGTGGTATCAGTAAACTGCAATTGTATGTGTCTGGTACTGGACAGAGCGCTCATTCACCACGGTTCTGGGTAAAGTTTTAAATGTTCTCTTCAAGTTTTGATTTGCTACTTTCTGTGCACTAAAGTCATTATAGTTAAAGGTGCGATATGTAAGAATTGGCCACCTCCAGCTACAGTTGGCAGCAGAAATTAAACTGACACTTAAACAATAAAAACTGAAACAAACAAATTCACTCTGGAAACTAACGGAAACTAAACAAAATTGAAAAACGAAATAAAAATGAAAACTCATGAGAAATTCCTAACTATAATAACTAACTCTGCTGTGCACTGAAATAATGTCCCACTTGTATGCATATGTCACAGCCATGCAGAAGGTATCCCTGAATTAATAAGTTTGATCCTGATGTTTAGGTTAACTGTCGTATGACATTAATCATTTCACAGTCTCTGAACCTTTTAGCTACCAGCTGAGATGATTATGCTTCTGTAGGCAACAGCCAAAGTTTGGCTGGCTACCGTGCAGCCGGATGCCAGGACTTCCTCTGCCGTGCGCCTGTCATTGCTTAAAGTCCAACCAGCAGCTTTAAACGCAAGAATGGACACCAGACATCATTTTGCATAATCTCTTTAAACAGGTATCTGAAAGATATCATAAACAAACGATAGCCTGTGGGTTCCCAGTTAGCATTTTGGCCACCTGTTTTGCTCATCACACGGACTGTTTACCTGCATGTAGCCAAAGCTTGCTCAGACATAATTGATCCATACTACTCGGACTACAAATGGACTACAAACAGAAACCAGAACAATACCAAAATCTCGTCCCTTGCATACAGTTTTTGCAGACTGAGACAGAGACTGATACGGAGACTGATTTCATTGAAACACAGTCAGAATCATTCATCACATATCTACTACTGTATGAATGTTCAATGATAAATACTCACCAAATAATACGATATTATTAACTTATAATGTGTTTTTATTAAATCAGTCATGCCAACGGCTCTGTGAGACTGCGCTCAGTGCTAACGTCAGCATGCTAACATGGATATGATATTTACCATGAGCACCATGTTATAGTAGTGTAGTGTGTTAACATGCTAATATCTGCTAATTAGCACTAAACATGTGCAGTTCTACGGAGGCTGAGGCGAATGTTGTCAGTTTTGCAGGTTGTTGGTCGTAAAATAAAACATCAGACAAAATTAACATAATCATCATTAACACATCAAGGCAACGACACCTCGATAGCCATACACTCGATATTATTTACTGCCGTTCAGAAAACTAAAGTATATCTTTAGTATTTCTTTGTTTCTCAGCTCCAAAGCCAAAAAAAACTCTTTCAATAACTTCTTCTAAATCTGAAGTGGTGACAGGGCAGCTCTCTTCAAACATTGGACTGTCAGATAGTATCAACACTGTGGTGTTTCAGGCTCTGTCTGTGTGTTACATACTGTGTGCGTGTCACTTTGATGATTGTTATACCTTACACATGTTTGGTTCCCTGACTTTGGTGCCGTCGTCACTCGCTGGGCTTGTTACACTGTGGCTGTGTCTGTGTTTATGGATCTGTGACACATCCGGCATGGTCATGGTCATTCTTTGCTTTTTTCTAATGAACATCTGTGAACAAAAGACCCCTTTACAAGTCTGTCTGGATATGCTAACACATTTTTTTTGGGAGTGTGAAAATTGAACCATTACTGTGCTTGTTATGACACTTCATCTGTAATTACACATGGGTTTGAAAATGAGCATGTGTCTCTCATAGTGATTTTCTCTTTCCAATACATTGTATCGTTTAATTCACTTATATGCACTGCATGGTCAGCACTTTTCTTATAAGGTGGTGGGTGCTGTGGGAACATCTCACTGTGTGCAGGTGCTGCTACAATCTCGCCTGTTTGAAAATGTGGCCACCACCTTGTCCTCCAAGTATTATTTGTTCGTGCCGTACTGCGGCAGCCATAAACTGCTGCGTCACTGTTGCTCCAACCTTCAGATGAATTGTTTGGAAGGTCCTGAAGTACCAATTCAGAGAAAGATGGAGGAGACTTCTGGACTCACTTCGTATTCTCGTGGCCAGCTGTCGCACCAGCTCCACCTCGTTGACTGTGAGCCAGCTCTTTGAATCACTGAATTGGGGGATGTGTCTTTGAGCTCTTTCCAAAATCAATGAATCTCTTCCTGGCTTTCCTCTCTCATCCTTCCTCTTCCTCACTCACCTTCCTCCACCTCTTTCCCAGTCTCTTGCACTCATAATCTGTCTGCTGTATGCATGTAGCCATATTTCTCTGTCGTTCTCTGCCATTTGTCTCCAAGGTAACATCTGTTCTCATGAAGTGTACTAAAAATTAAAGTGCACTTAAACCAGTTTTATTCCTTGTGGAATGACATACCCTTTCTCAAATGCCTTCTGACATCATGATATGTTCAGTGTGAGTTACTAATTGCCTCGATGAATCCATGGGTGATTTAAAACTGAAATATGTCTCTGACATAATGATAAGCAGCCCCAGTTCCCGGGCTGACCTTTTCAAAATGTTTTCCTCGTTAGTAATTATAATTGGATGAGAAAATGGGATGTGGGCATGCGGAAGGTCTTTTGTGAGGGTGATGGCTCGCTCTTATTGTCTGAGAGACACCAGCTGTGGTCATTAAACAGGGTCATCTTCCATTAAGCTGGCTCTGTGCGCAGACAGCGGCAGCTTGATGTAACGCTGCAGATAAGCTGGAGAATATAAAGAATATCAGCCATTACCCACCCACGTCCAGCCACGACACCCTGCAGCTCTGCTAGTGCAGCTGCTGCTGACACAGATAGTGGGTGGCCTCCAGGACGTGGCCTCTGCTTTTATTTGTTTTATTATAATGAAAGATGTGTCACACTGCTCACTCCCCCTTATATTCTGCAGGTAAAATGATTTACCATACTGCATATTCAGTGTAAAGTTTATTCCTTGGTTTGGTCTTTTTAGCCAGACTAGCACTGTGGCTCTGGGGATGGCAGTGTCAGTCGGACCACCTCTTCAGTCCCAACTGAAATATCTTAACAACTATTGGAATGAGGAATGAAATTTCATGGTGATGAATCCTAATGACTTTGGTAATCCCCTGGCTTGTCTCGTCGCTTCACCAGCTGGTCAATATTTTCACTTATTTAGTAAAATATCAAAAGTTAAGGAATTAAACGGTACAAGTTCTTGTGTAGTTATTCATGGTTCCCAGACGAGACAGAATGAACACACAAATGATCTCATGACACTTGGAGCAGGTCAGGTAGACCACACTCTTAGAATAATTTACCCAACATTCCCCCATTAGCAAGCAACTGGCAACAGTTGCAACGAAAAACTGCCTTTTAACAGGCATAAACCTCGGAGCAGACCCAGACTCAATGGTGGGTGACCATCTGATTGGACCAGTTGTGTTGAGAGTCCGTCTGAACCCTATGACTTTTCCTTACAGTCCAGTATTCCTGTCCATGACCAAATACCTGCAAAAACAATGACACTTGCTAACACATATACCAGTATCCACTTCCTGTCTTAAGGCATCATTATACTGTATGGTAGTCATCAAACTTAAACAGCCTGTCTGGTTGGTATTCATGCTCTCCTACAGATGTGAGTAAGTCTGGAAACCACCAGTTTCTGTCTCTATGTGTCTTGTATGTCTGAGAACTTGAGGTCGACGGCAGTATTCATGTGAGCTCATGAATCTTTTAGTCACCCTCTCACTCATTTCCTGAAGAATAACTCTGCTACTCCATCATGGCCAATTTTTGGGGGGTATAAACACAGTTAAGTTGTAGACAGCAATTAGTTAGCTTAGCTTGCTTCCATTCATACACGCCAAATATGAAGCTACGTCCAGCAGAAGGTTAGCTCAGCTTTGCACCGAGACTAAGTGAGTTAACAGTTTTTATGCTGCATGAAGCATAAAGACTACTGTAAGTAGCAGTCACAGAGGAAACAGCTTGCCTGGCTGTTTTCAGTCTTTGTGCTACACTAAACTAGCCGCTAGCTGACTAACGCTAGCTCCATCTTTGCGTACAGACAAGATATTGATGTTCTTGTCTAACTCTGCAAGGAACCATAAGCAAATATCTCAAAACGTCAAACTAGTGCTTAAAATGATCTTTAGCAGTTTTACAAGATGTGAAAATAGTAACATCGTGAAAACAAGAGTGGTTATTTTTAACAGCTAGCAGTCAGGGGTCAGATGTACTGAAAACCCCCTCAAAGTATTGTGATTTCAAGAACAATTGATGCTAGTATGTTAGAAAAGACATGTGTGGCATTGGATATATATATACTGTATATATATATATACTCTTCTGTTTCTTTCCTGGTGCCATTACATTTACATCAGCCTTTGTTTTCACACATAGCATCCTGGAGGAAGCCTCTCGTGGCTACTCGTGTTGCTGCAGCAGCATTTCTTAAATGACTGTGAGAAGAAAATAAACTTTTTCAGTGTTTAGTCAGTTGTTCAGACAGTTTTGGGTGGGTACTTAAAAGTTAAACAAGGCACAGTGGCAGAATCAGGATAATTGAGGGGCAGGGGCCAGAAGAAAAAAAAAAGGGCACCAGCTGTAAGCAGTGGGCAACCAGCACACTGGAAGGGCACTTTAGAGGGCGCTTGTTCATCTTTTATCTACCATAGGGACATGCAAGATGGCACTTTTGCAGCATTTATTTGAGCATGGAGGCACCAGGGGGTCCTCCTGTCTGAGTGTGAACAGTGTGAAGGCATGGTATTGACAACATTACCATGATCTCTAAGTGTCTAGAGGAGAGTTGTGAAATGAAAAAGAGAAGGGGACACAGTGGTGCATAATTGACCACACACACATGCTTCTTTTCCAAGCTACCGAACCCCTGTGATTCACATATTCATATATGGTAATCAAAACAACAAACGGCTTCTTTTCTGCAGTAGCTGCTGGGTCCATTTTACTTGTAATCCCAGCTGTGACTCATCTTGTTTGTATGCAGCGATAGTTTTTTTTTTCTTTCTGAAACTTTGTGTCTCCTTCAGTAATTAGCAGGTTCTCCAGTCTGTTTTTGTCAGTAGCTCTCGCTTGGCGGAAGCTGCCAGCTACTGCTGCTCACAGCTGCCTCTGTGGGCCATAATTGAAACCATTTGTGGATCAGGTGGAATTCTGGGATTTTGGCCTCCCCTCAAAAAAATCCCAAAGCGTGTTATTTTCTCTGTTTCTTTCCTCCAGCCGGAGAGACTGTTACATCAGCCTTCGTTTCCTCTCTCTTTCCTCTCTCTTTCCTCTCCCTCTCTCTCTCTCCCTCTCTCTCTCTCTTTTCCATTCCCAAAAAGTCCTTGCGAGGAGGAGGTCAGCGACTCGCAGTGCTGAATGCATCAACTCACAGTAGATGTGGAATATTCCCTGAAACAGATGGGTTCATAATAAGGAGAGAGGAACTTGTAAAAGTAAGTCAAATCCATATTTTTCTTACATGTGGCTATTAACCCCAGTGTCCACGTTGACTTTGAAGGAAGTGTGTGTCAGCTCTGCTCAGTATAGAGTTTGACCTCAGACAGGAAATAATCTTAGATCAATCTGTTGACATTAAGGTGAAGAACGGTAAGGGATTAAAGCTTTATTTGCATCTTATTTGCATTATTTTATTTATAATCAGTAACTCGTACAGAAAAAAGAAAAAAGTTGTTCTACTTGAAAGGTAGTCAGTGATCATCACGTTAGCTCTCCAGAGATACTAGGAGATGCATTACAGGCATGAGTCCTATAAATTCAGTGTTCAGTGTTCATTTTCTTTCATTTCATTCCATATATGAAAAGCATAAAACGTTGAAATGCAAAAAAAGACTTCACTTCATACACATCGCACTGACACAGAACAACATTGTCCCCTCACATCTCTGGTGAACCCACCACGTGAAGCTCCTGTACAGTGGTCTGAGTTCTTGTGTACCACAGTGTGCCAGAGCTATAAGTCACTGAGAGCTTCACAGGGCTAAGGTAAATAAAATTCGGGGACCGTGAGGGGTTACAAGGAGGACTGTGTGTGCGTTCACCACAGTGGATCTGACCAGTGCCTAATGGATGTTTCGCTCTATAGGACAGTTTGAAACATCCCAACATGTAACTGTAGGTAACAGTAACCATCAACAATACATGGTAAATATATAGTGAGTTAAACTTTAGTTAATAGATATTTCGCTGTTAACAAACAATGAAATACTTTATAAACCATTTATGAAGCAATTGTTAATTGTAAAGTTGCAAATGATGTTTATAATACTTTGTAAATGGCTTAATAAATGGTTTATAAACCATTGTATTGTATTTAACATTTATTTAAGGGGTACTATGTAGTTTTTTTTGGACTAGATCAAACTCACAATTTTTAATATTTACAATATTAATGAGGTAATAATACAAACTCATTAATATTTATTTTTTTCCATAAGTGAATAAACAAACTGTTCTCAGAGGAGAATAAGGTCCCAGAACACTGTTTGAAGCTAGAAAGGTGGCAGGGTCCGCCACATATAAACAAAGTGAAACAGTATGAAACTGTGTTGTCCTTTAAGGTCAGTTTGTTTAGGCTTTGTTTGTTTGTTTGTTTGTTCATTACATATATCACATACTATCACATTTTTTTACTTTGCTTTTTTATATTTCTTTTTTCTAAATCCATTTTACTCTTGATTTAAGATGATTTCTTCTTCTTAATCACCCTGCTTTTCAATACACAGACTGTTTATGTGACTTTTAAAAACCTTCTAATCATCAAAAATGTACATTCACTGTTTTGTACTATTAATCTCATCCACTGATCTACAACCTCCCTGAACTTTTAGGTGTGCAAAGAAGAGATGAAGGCTCGACAGATCTCACACCATGTCTTCTTTATCCTGCTGGCTGCCACTGTGAGATCTCAAGTCAACCCAGGTATAAAACTATAGATATTTATCCTTTACATCCACGTCCTTCATTCTCAAAGCAGGTGGGGGTTGAATATATGGTTCGAAGACACTTGACACATTGGTCAGTGGCTCAATGCACGTGCCAGTCAGAGAATGATTGATATAATGAGTTTAATTGTATGTAAGTTTAGTTTACAGTGTGTGAAGTATGAGCCAGTAGATGTACATATAATGTATGTAAGCTTAAAATAACTTCTTCATATTCCTGAGGGACGGGCATGTTGACAAGATGGAGAAGGAAAGCAATTTTAGGTGGGTGGGCTTACAACGCAAGAATGTAATGTGTGTGAGCGGGTGTGTGTGTTTGTGTGTGAGAGTGTGTGTATGTGGTTTACCCGATGGTCAGACAGCAAATATCCTCAGAACAGGTAGACCTTTCACAAGCAGGGGGCATTCGCGGAAAAAAAAAAAAAAAAGTAAGAAAATTTGTAGGCGCAGTTGTAGGTAACACACACTTTCTCTGTCACACACACACATGCACCCATTTGACTTTTCCCCACTTTGAATATTTTCACAGTAAAAGGCTTATTTGTTCTGCAGCTCTCTAAAAGCACGTGTCGCTGCGTTCGGTGTGGGAAGGTGAATAAAACACGGATGTCTCTTAATTACCAGGTAGAGATCTTCAGAATAAACAAAGACACTCTGCTAGATGCTGTGAACAGATGTACAGTATGGTTGGTGTATCATTTTAACACTATAATGTAGCATCTGCTGTTGTCTGACTTATATTTGTGGCCGTACAACATAACATTTAATCCCCAGCAGATGTTTCAAAGCTCAAAAAATGTCTCTCACGTGTGCAACTAATTAAAAATGGATGAAAAAATGACGAGCAGGCACCTCCGAGGCCACTCCTGTCTCATTTTGCTTAGACTGGCACCTACACAGTGTTGCCTCTGTTTGGCTTTGGAGGCCTTGCAGGGCTGCAGGAAGGGAACTTGGGGGGGAAGGGACGAGGCTTGACCACTTCACACTCCACTCCTCCTCACATCCTGCAAATACACAGAAAGGACAAAATCTCACATGGCGCGTGAAAGCATACGGGTCTCTCACTCATATCCACGTACATGAAAACATATTTATATTGGGGACGGCATGTGTATCAGTGATGCTTCATGTGTTTGTAGAGATGTGTCGATATCCTCTCGGTATGACCGGTGGGCAGATTCAGGACGAGGACATCTCTGCCTCCAGTCAGTGGTCTGAGTCAACTGCTGCAAGATTTGGCAGGCATGTTGAATTTTTTCTTATATCTCAGCTTCATTTCTTTTGCTTTCTTTATTTAAAACATGTCATCAGTACAGTCAATTATTAGACAGCATGTAGAGTGTATACTTAACTTAAGTTCCGATATGTTACTGTCTCTTCAGGGCCCTTTAGGGCTGGGCAATATGGCCTTACAAATAATTTAGCATTTAGCAATTTAGCCTATCATGATACACAATATATATCTTGATATTTTGAAATCTCCTCAAAAGCACTTCATAAAATAAAAGGACTGGGTGAGAAAATCAGATATGTCAATATTTTCACCAAATACTTTGATATCAATATTGTGACAGTATTGTAGGGATGACTTTTGGTACATTAGATCTTTGATAGTAATGTGGAGATAATGGTGAAGTGTGTAAAGGAAAAAATAGAAAATTACAATATGTAAGAATTTTAGTTAAAAATGAACTAAAATGATCAACACAATGTGAAGAAATAACAGTTTTTACATCATGACGTCTATGTAGACTATTGTGTTGAAGAGATATCGACAGAAGATAGCATGCTAACTCGCTAACCAGGCAGACCACTAGATGCACCGCTAACCTCGCTAACTAGCTAATGGCAGCTGCACTTAGTAGCAGTTAGCTGTTACTATGGTGATATGCTACCCCTTATTTGTTTTGAGTATGACTTCAACAGCTGGCCAAATCTGACATATTGCACCTTTAATTGTAATGCAACCTTTGAAAACCAGGAAAAGGACAAGACAACACTTATGCCAAGATGATATATAGTCTCATATCACAATAACGATATAATACAGATATATTGCCCAGCTCTTGTTAGCTCCTTAACTGATAATCTGTAAAGTTTTCTTTTAAGCGCATCTCTTTTTCCAACCCTGGTGGCCATTCCTATTCATGCCAAATTCTTCTTTATATTCCAAACTAATATTTAATGTTGTCAATACATATCACTTCTGAATATTGGAAATTGTTTTAATTCCCTTATTTAGCAGCTGTTCTGGATTTTTTGATCAGTTTGCCAAGTTATCATGAAACTGTAGCTGTTCAGGTTTCATGATAACTGAGCCTCTGCTGAAGAGGTTTAAAGCTCAGTCTGTGTGAAAGTTTCATGAACTGGTCGCATGAATGATGATAGTGCCGTTTTACATTATGTCCAATATTAATATAGAGTAGTCAAAGACATTCTCTGGCAAAAATGAATTCGTTAGCACAGAGAGGATAATACATAGAAAATACATTAACCACCTTTCAATTTTCTTTATTCATACCTCATATTTCTTTCTATTTCTTTTCCTCTTCATTTTCATGCCCCTCGCCTCCTCTGAACTCTTCGCCTCCTGTCTCCTCTTTTATTTCATTCTCGTCTTCAGACTTGACTTAGACAACGGAGACGGTGACGGGGCCTGGTGTCCTGACATCATGTCAGAGCCGGACGGCCTCAAAGAGTACCTCCAGGTGGACCTGCGCTCGCTGCACTTCATCACACTGGTGGGCACCCAAGGTCGCCATGCAGACGGCATGGGTAATGAGTTTGCCCAGCGATACAGGATCAAGTACAGCCGTGACGGCAACAACTGGGTGGGCTGGCATGATAGGAAGGGAAGGCAGGTGAGCATGTCGAGATAATACAATGTGTCGCTGCATCTCATTCCAGACATATGATTCACATTATCATGCATCTTAATTGGACGGGGAGCAAAAATGTCCATGACAGGTGGGCCTTAGAAACTAGGTTCACTTTGTTTAGACATTATTGAATACTACAGTCAGGTCAGCTGCTCATAGGCTCATCTAACATCTTAACCGTGGACAAAGCTTCCAGGTCTGAAGATTGAAGCCACTGCAGAAGTCCCTTAAACCTGCATTCTTTCGACTGGTTTCAAAAAGAAGTCAGATTGCATGTAAGCTTATGAAAAAATGACCCTATTACTCAGCTGATTCATCACTTCAATAAACTGTTTCCTAATGGGTGTATGGTCTCAGTCACTCATGTAAAGTCTTCTTCAGTGCAGCATGTAAGTAAGTTATGGTATTTTAAAAGTAAAATAGATGAGAAAGCAGGGTATGCTTTAGGGCGTGGCTATCTTGTGAACGACAAGTTCATACCACAGCCAGTCCTCGGGTTCTCAGCCAGATCCAATCTTGATAACCTCCCCAGCTTATCCCACCCCGTCAAAATATGGTCACTTCTAGCTTCAGTAAAAACCAAGATGGTGACGGCCATAATGCCAAACTCAAGGCCTCAGAAGGTAGTCCATGAACCACTGGGTGATGGTTGCTCCATCCACTACTACTGTACTTTATAGTCTCAACAAAACCCTGACGAAAGTATACATGAGTAACAGTTATAGCATTTCAACTTTCATCATTGTGACATTAGTTCATAGTGTGTCACAATAATTGTAACTTAAAGTGAAGAGCAGTGGTCCAATGTAACATCTTCAACTATATTCTTCTACTCCACTACGTTTCTGAGAGAAATATTGTTCTAGCCTCCACTAAATTTACTGAACAGCTGTACTTTTTAAAATGATATAAGACACATGATGTGCTCATGAAATTTGATACAAAGTTGTGGATTAAACTGCCCGATAGGACATAAAATAGTTATAACTAGCCCCAGTTGCCCACTCACAGGGTAATGTTCTGACATATGAGTACTTTCACTTGTAAGACTTTAAATCTATTTTGCCATTAATAGGCGACTTATAACCTTTTAAATGCAGCAGCTTTTCTTGTAAGAGTATTTTTAGGTTACAGTAATGCTACTACTGCTAAAAATAGGATCTGATTCGAACACTTTTACCAAAAGGTAACATCTTTATGTTGCAGATGGCAGCAGAGTTCATTAGCAATGTGGTCAAATAAGAAACATCAGAACTAGCAGCCGTACCCACTACAGTGTATTTACGTGGTTTGCTTTTTCCTGACACGTTTCACTCAGTCACTCTCGTTTGTGTCATCTGCGTGTCCTCCGCCAGGTCATCGAGGGGAACAGGAATGCGTATGATGTGGTGCTGAAGGATCTGGAGCCTCCCATCATTGCTCGTTTTGTCCGCTTCATGCCTGTGACGGACCACTCCATGATCGTGTGTATGAGAGTGGAGCTCTACGGCTGTGAATGGCTGGGTTAGTCATTATTTTCCATTAGGCACAGTGTGGTGTGATTATGTAGTTGCACTAGCGTCATCTGGTTTATCTTTTTTTCTTTCTTTTTTTTGCATTCATTTCTTTTTGGGTCCACTTTTATGATGACTTTTTTGGCATGCTGAATGGGTTTTAATATCCTGTAAGCATGCAGTGAGTAAATCGGTCCTATTCTTTGACCTTTGACCTGCTCCCTGCAGATGGCCTGGTGTCTTACAGCATTCCAGATGGGCACCAAATGATCTACAGAGGCCTGGATGTCTACTTTAATGACTCTGTGTATGATGGAGCATCAGCTGAAAGGTCTGGATCTTACTTCTACTTCTCGAACAGAAAGATGGAGGCCACAATTAGGGCTTATTTTAATCATAGTTATTTTATTTGCCTCCCACAAGGGTAGTCATTTTCTCTGCACTCCTCAATGAATTAAAGTTTAACCGCTTGTGTTTCCTGTCATCATTCCTCCCTCCGCTAGACTGACAAAGGGCCTCGGCCAGCTGACAGATGGCACCTGGGGTCTGGATGACTTCCTCCACAGCCACACATACAGCATGTGGCCGGGCTACGACTACGTGGGCTGGAGCAACAAGAGCTTCCCCAAAGGTTACGTGGAGATGATCTTTGAGTTTGACCACGTTCGAAACTTCACCTCCATGAAGGTAAGCAGTCTTTGGGGGAAGTTCGCCGAACAGCTTAATAATGAAAAAGTGGAATATTTAAAAAACTGCTGAGCCAGCACTTACTCTTGTGTTGTGTAAGTGAGCTGTGCTGCGAAATGCCGGGCACGCTCCCATTTTCAATAGCTGCTGCAAATTTTATTGGGACATAAATTTTATGTAATGATAAAAAATTGCCTTACAGTGTGAAAATGATGTTTTCTGTATAATTAGCCGATTTGTCATGGGTAAGTGCTGTGGCCAGGGATCAGAGATGATAGGGGATGTTTTTCAGCCACAACAAAGCAGGACAGATTCGTCATAACTGCACCTTCTTCATCTGCCCCTTTGATTGTGACTGATTGGAGCACTTTGGTCACAGGAATGCATATTCCATGTAGACATTAGCAGGATAACTGACTATTCATAAGATCATACTTGCCTTTAGTTACATTTCCCACTTTTCAGAGTTGTATTTCACAGTTTAAAGTGATGGAGAGCAAATTGAGAAATAAATAAGCATTTATAAAGGTATTACTTTTATTTTTGATAACATTCATTCCACTGATTATCAATAATTATAATACAAATTCAATTCAGTGTCATGCTTTTTGAACAGGTTAGAGAAATTGGCCCGTAATATAATTATCAGACGGGTACTGATACCTCGTCTTTTCTATTTATAAAGACCAGATCCTGCAGGTAAGTCTGCAGTATCCTGGGGGGGGACCTGACTTGCCTTAAAGGGCCAGTTCAAAAATGAAATTCAGTCACTGTCTACTAACGCCCAGGCAGATGGAAAGTCTGATGATGTTTTGAAGTCCACAAAACATTTCTGGAGCTTCACAACCAAACAACTTTGCAGCATTCTCCTGAACAACTGAAATAGATGGGGACTTGTTTTGAAACGCAAAAAACAAGCGCCCAACAAAACATAAAATGGCTCCATACAGCTCATCTAGTGTAATCCAGGTCTACAGATTTGACGTTATTTACACCCTCAATGCATGGTTGAGCTTGTGCACCCACTTCAGACAGGGTGCACGCTTACGCTTTTAGCTTCGCAGCGACAGTCAAGATTTCAGCTTTAAAACTGTGTAAATAACATCTTTACAAATCAGTTTGGGATCTCAGAGCCTCTGGAGATTTGGATCGTGCCAGACAAGTTTTGTGGAGCCATTTTATGTTTTCTTTTCAGCTGTTTAACAAATTAAAATGTTAAAAGTCCCCATCTACTTCGGTTGCTAAGGAGAATGCTGCAATGCTATTTTGTTGTGAAGCTCCAGAAATGTTTTGTGGATTACGAAACTTCATTTGACTTTTTCATTTTTGTATGATCTTATCCTTTAACTAAGGACTCGGCTCGTGAAAAAATGTCTTGGATCTTGTTAAAGACTTAGACCAAGTGACGTGACTCACACGTCTGCCGCCTCCACCTCCACAGGTTCACTGTAACAACATGTTCAGCCGAGGGGCGAGGATGTTCAGACAGGCCAGCTGTTACTTCCGGTCAGGATCAGACTGGGAGGCTGACCCTGTGATCTTCAGGCCCACCGTCGACCGCCAGAACCAAGGCGCCCGCTTCATCACCGTGCCCCTGGGGGACCGCACAGCCAGCGCCATCAAATGCCGTTTCCACTTCAGCGACGTTTGGATGCTGTTCAGTGAGGTGGCCTTCCAGTCAGGTAGAGATGGGAACAGATAAGAAACTTTCACAGTGTAAATGTTGTCTGATGTCCTTCAGCTTTGTCTTCCCTTGTCTTTCTCTCACAGGCTCAGCAGTGTACAATACATCTCTGACTCCTCGCAAACATGGACACCCCACAAACACACTGCCTGGTCAGTAGTTAAACCTCTTATTCATTTATTTTTTTCTTTTAGCAGTGGTTTTTAATTTTAGTAAAACAGCCTGGCAGAGGAGAAACATGCTGGCAAGAGGGAGTGGAGGCTGGTTTGATCTATGGCCGCTGGGAAGTGTTGTGGTGGTAAACAACACACAGGCTGAGTATAATCCTCAGTCAGCCAATCAAAAAACTATCATATATTCAGACGTTCCTTCATTTATTATTTTTCTCCAGCTTTAATTGTTGTCGTGCAGCTTACTGTAATGTATGAAGATTTATCTCAATCTAAAACTGAAGGTAATTGCTTGTTTAAAAGGTGGTTTAACTGAAATGTTTTCTGGTTCAACAGTGCCCCCTGCTGACAGCAGCAGAAATAACTGACCATTAAAATAAATGTCAGGCTCCCACTGTAGTTGTAATGAAACATGGAGGGGGACTGTCATTAAAGCATACTGTGATAAGAAATTGAAGTGTGATGGATCAAATTGAGTCCGCCTCGACTCACAACTCTCATCTGGTTGGTTAGGTGACGATCCCACTCACAAAGTGGATGACAGCAATACCAGGATCCTGATTGGCTGCTTGGTGGCCATCATCGCCATCCTATTGGCGATCATAGTCATCATCCTGTGGAGGCAGGTCTGGCAAAAGATGCTGGAGAAGGTGAGAAGAGTGTTTCCCTCAATTTGTTTGTATTGATCTTAGGTACTTTTTGGTAATAATTGTTTATAACAATTTAAAACACCATACAATATTCTTGCTATTCTTGTCATCAGTGGTTCACTCTCAATTATTCTCATAGAAGGTGCATCGTGTGCAAATCCAGGCCAAGTTGGGTAAAGGTGCAGGACAAAAACACTGCATACAGAGGAGGAGTAGAGGTTGTCTGCATACTGATTTTTACAAGCACCACAACAATTTCAAAAAATGAAGAAATAAACCAGGCACTCCGTCAGGGCCCAACAGTCCCATTAATTCAACCAAGCCTTACATCTAGCCCTTTATCCTTTAAATTCATCACTGCAAAACTATATTCTAAGCTCACCAGATCTAGGATCCACATCAAATTGTGCTCACTCATAGATACACCTCATTTTTTTCATCAAGATCCATGCATCATTCCCTGAGAAATTCACAAAAAGTGTTGAAAAATGCCCTATCTTGTAAAGCTAAAGAAAGAGAGAAAAACATTCCTGGATCCCTTTATCAGCACACGAAGTAAAGTCGATTCTGGGCTGGGACCCATCCTCCATCCGTGGAAATCTGATAAGTAGTTTTTGTGCAATCCTGCTGATAAACCAACCAACCAACAAACACACAGATAAAAACAAAACCTCCGTTGCGGAAGTAACTAAAGAAAGGAGAGGGGGTAAAGGATGATATGTAAACATACAGAGCATCACCCCACCCCCAGCCTCAGTCGGTTCACCCTGCTGCCATCTGACAAAAGATGCAGAAGTAACCGCTGCCGTACCATCAGACTGTGGAGCAGCTCTTTTTTTCAGGCTGTGAGACTTTTCCGTTCATACTTCAATTCACACACCTCCTCGGATTTTGTTTTGTGTGTAGTATAAAGGAAGTACAGCTTGCATTATTACATATTGACCCTTGAACCGTGAACCCAGAAACAGACTGTGGTCCAAGGGTGGTCCATCTCAAGTAGGTGGGCAATGCCATCAGCAGCCAATGGTGTATTAGCATTTTGAAATGTCTCTTGGGGTTGGTGATCTGGAAAGAGAAACATCAAACATTTATAAATGATTAATGCATCACTCACCTTTATGAGGGATTTGTCATAAAACCCTGTTGAACATTATGCATTTTCTATGTGAATTGTTTGGGGATAATCTGTGTAATTTTGTATCATGTGATTTCCTAATTGTAGGTGCAGCTTTCATTGTCTCATCTGCAGCCTATTTATAGCCTTCTCTATGCTCACCGGGGAGCTGCCTTGAAATTGAATAAGCTGCGTGAATAAAACATTTTTGGAAGGTTGCAAATTTCAATGTGAGGACGTCTCCTTTTCCTCAGTCACAATCACTGCTAGTGTCTACAGAGGAGGATCACAGCCACTGTAGAAAAAAAAACAATTTATTTCTGACTTTTTTCTCAGAATTCTGTTTTTTTTTCTCTGAGAAATCAGAGAAAGAAGTCAGAATTGTAAAAAAAAAAACAAGTCAGACCCCCCCCAAAACAATTTCAGTGGCCCTAATCATTTTCCATATATGCTATCTTTCTTGTGGACAAATCTGACATCCAACACTGTTGTCCTATAACAACCCTGCTCACCCTTCTCAGGCGTCCCGTCGGATACTGGACGATGAACTCACAGCCCGCCTCGCGGTCCAGACCCGGGCCTTCTCCTCTCACCACTCCTCTCTGTCCAGCGAGGAGGGCGGCTCCACCTCCAACTCCACCTACGAGAGAATCTTCCCCCTCTGTGCCGACTACCAGGAGCCTTCACGCCTTATCAGGAAACTACCTGAGTTTGCTCAGTCCACCGAACACCTTGGTGAGATAAACCAGGATGTCATGAATGCTTGTGGGAGGTTGGTTACAGAGGCAGCTGCTGTAGTGTGTGTATTTGTGTGTTTCCACATCAGGACCAAGCACCTCCTGTCGAGCCCTTGCGACCAGTGGTTCAGACGGGGCCCCCCACTATGCTGAGGCAGACATCATCAGCCTCCAGGAGTCCTCGGACAGCAGCACCTACTCCATCACAGCTGTCAGCATGAATCTGTTCGCTGGCACCGACTCTTCCATGCGAGAGTTCCCCAGACACAAGCTCACCTTTAAGGAGAAACTGGGAGAGGGCCAGTTTGGAGAGGTATACTCAGTTTAGTAGCTCTTATGTTTTTTGGCAGTGATCTTTCAAAATATATTAGATTGATTGGGCTGTTCTCTCTCTCCCTGAGTGATGTTGATGCATCGTTATGGCTCACATTTTGAAAATTGAATGATAGATATTGCTGTGTGGTGAAATGAGGCGACTATACCGCACATGCTGACAAATAGGCAACACTTAGTGGTATTAAACAGCCAAACAGATGGTTTCAAGTGGTGCCAAGTAGAGGACTGAAAAGGACTGAAAAAGTACTTTTTTTTTTACAAACAGGTGCACTTGTGTGAGGCCGAGGGAATGCAGGACTTTTTGGATGAGTCCATAGAGGGAAACAATGAGTCACCTCTGCTCGTTGCTGTGAAAACACTGCGGGAAGATGCCAACAAGAATGCAAGGTAAAAGCAGTTGGTACATCATCCTCCAGCTGCCTGTTGTTATTCATTTAGTCACACAGTCAGGCGGTAGATTGCAACCGTTTGTCCCCGCTGTGCTGCAGGAACGACTTCCTGAAGGAGATCCGGATCATGTCTCGTCTGAGGGACCCTAACATCGTCCGTCTGCTGGCGGTGTGTGTGGACACAGACCCTCTGTGTATGATCACTGAGTACATGGAAAATGGAGACCTGAACCAGTTCCTCTGCAATCTCAGACTGAAAGAGGCTGCTGATGAAGACAAGGCAGAGGAGGAGGAAAAAGAGGGGAAGAGTATGGTCAGGTAGGCTCATATCTTCACCTACGCAATAACAAAAAAACACCAACTACACACAATTGTTGTCTAGTGCACTATAATGTACTTACTCTCTGTCTTCGTGGTCTTCTCTGCTCTGCAGCTACAGTAAACTCATTGGCATGGCAGTGCAGATTGCATCTGGTATGAAGTACCTGTCCTCTCTCAACTTTGTCCATCGGGATCTGGCAACCCGCAACTGCCTGGTGGGTAAGAACCACACCATAAAGATCGCTGATTTCGGCATGAGTCGGAACCTGTACAGAGGAGACTACTACAGGATCCAGGGCCGGGCCGTCCTGCCCATCCGCTGGATGTCCTGGGAGAGCATCCTGCTGGTGAGTGCCGTGCAGAGCTGCGGACATATGGGATTTACCCTGTTAGCCCAGCTGTGGTTTTACATCTTAAAAAATGTTTCAGGCTATATGATTTTAATTTGCAATACATGTTCTTCAAGAGTTCTGAGAGTTTTAACACAAAAAATGCCAGGAGAGGCAGGTAATTACCGGTTATCGGTATCAGCTGAAAAAAATCCTTACAGTGCATTCCTACGGAGGGAGAAATTAAAGTAGATCTTAATTTTCTTCATCACATTTCACTCAAAGGATTCAGAAATATGAAAAGAACAAAAGGTCCGCGTGATGATATTGCTAATAATATTGCAGCGATGATATAAACACAAGCCATCATCCATATGAAGTCCAAGCTAGATTGCATTTGATTTAAGTGGTCTGTTCTCTCAGGGGAAGTTCACCATGGCCAGTGACGTGTGGGCCTTCGGCGTGACTCTGTGGGAGATTCTGACTCTGTGTAAGAAGCAGCCCTACTCCCAGCTGTCTGACGAGCAGGTCATTGAAAACACAGGCGAGTTCTTCAGGGACCAGGCCAAGCAGGTAGGCGTCACACACGTTTGGATATTTCTCTGCATCTTTATCTCACAGTGCTTTCATGTTTTCATCTGAAAATCCCATACTCTGTCTTGTGCTCCCAGGTGTATCTGCCGAAGCCTCCCTGTTGTCCTGATAGAGTCTACAACGATCTCATGCTGAGCTGCTGGAGGAGGAACGCCAAGCAGAGGCCGAGCTTTCATGACATACACACCCAGCTGATGGAGAGCCTGGCGTAGCAGATGGAACACATTTCTCTCTGCCATGCACTGTCACATTTGCTCCCTTCCGTCTGGATTCATTTTGATTTTTTTTATTCATCTTATTTTGTTTTGGGTTTTTTTTGCTTGCATGCCACAATGGTGCTGTAAATAATAAGAGACGAGGAGAAGGTATACACTTGAACAGAGCCTTATATTGTAGATATCATGCAAATTAGCACTATTGACACCTCTGTGTATTTATTAATGTCTTTTTTTCTTTTCTATGTTTATTTATAGAGTGCTCCATGGTTATCCCAGCTTTTGAAACACAATTGTGAATATTTCTTCCATTTCTTTTCTATGCAAACATTGAATTATAGTGCACATTTATGAGAGAATGTCAATACAGTTGTGTTTTATGAATGTTTATATGTTTGCCTGCTAACATCATGATGATTGTTGGTCGGATCAGATTGTTTTTATGACCCTGCAGTAGTTCACTGACATGTTTTACCATCATGTTAATGTCCTTTCGCAGAAATGAATTAACTGTATATTGTTGAATAGTTGCCTTTTTAATAGCTGTCAAACCAAAGATCCCTGTAAATAAAGAAACGTTAATATTCGCTACTTATTGTCATACTTTCCTTGTCGTTCTTCGCAGACCCAGACATCACACACACACACTCAAAATTTCATCAGTGATGGGTTGTTGTCACAATGTTTACATTGCCAAAAGAAGTGAGAAACTACGGAAGCCCTAAAGGGCCATGCATTCATACATTTTATTTCCGTGATAACGAGTTAATTTCATGTGTTTTCCCGAGATCTTGAGTTATTATCTCGAAATAACAACTGCCGTTTTCCCGAGATAATGGGATAATTTTCTCGAGATCTCGAGATAACGAAACTTTGTTTTCCCGAGATAACGATATAACTAAATTGAGATCTCGAGATAATGACTGTGATATGATAGGCCTGAAATTATGGAGATGCCCGGGACCTCGTAGCTGGTCAGCTATGTAGTTAAGATGACATCAGGCTCATTTAGATTGCGCTGCTGATATAGCTGAAGCCTTGCTAACCGTCTTTTTAGATTACGCACACTAATGTGTATATTATCTCTAATAGCAAGGCATAATGCTATTTCAGCCTGTGTCAGGCCTTGATTGAAAAGATATGTGACGCGGTGATCGATATGTTCCTGCTCCTCTGACATTGCTGCACTGAATGATGTTTCCTGCAATGATTTAATATACTACACTATCTTTTGTTTTCTCAGGATCTCGAATTAATTATATCGTTATCTCGGGAAAACAAAGTTTTGTTATCCCGAGATCTCAAGAAAATTATCCCGTTATCTCGGGAAAATGGCAGTTGTTATTTCGAGATAATAACTCGAGATCTCGAGAAAACAAATGAAATGAACTCGTTATCACGGGAAAACGGAGGAAATAAAATGTATGAATGCATGGCCCTTTAGGGCTTCCGTATAAAACAACAACATAAAAGAAAAAATTTAGAAATGGACATTTCCAAAACAAGTGAAAAAGAAAATGGCAAAAAAAAAAAGGTACATTGCCAAAATAAGTGTGAAATAAAAAAAACACAATGTCATACTCAAACAGAAGAAGAGTGGTTATTCTTAGAAATGTGTGTATGTATACAAATGGATACAAAAATAACTAGAGATAAAGTTTCTACAGTCTAAATTTATAAATACAAATGTGTGAACTGTATAGACACTGCAGTCTTGTAGTTTCAATCGTTGCGCTCTTCTACCGTTTTGTTCCTCTTCGCTCTCCGTAGTGGGCTGAGCCGATTGGCTTGCTGCTTGTTGACATCCAATCACACCACGTATTCGCTCTTTCATATAGGCTGCTGTCTCCCAGCCTCAGTCGGACGATGGGTTGAACGTCCCCGGTCAATATAAAATCCAGCGGTGGTGTGTAACTTTTCTCCCGGTCCTGTTTGACACAGAGCCGCTGCTAGCTCCGCTCAGACATGGAGAGAGTTGTGATAGTGACCGGCGCCAACAGGTTGGTCCAAACTGTAAAGAAACTGAATACACAGTGTTTGTCACGGTGTTACAAAGTGACACTTCTTGCTAACTTAGCTGCTAAAACACTGAAAATGTGAGCGAGTGTGTTAACTTCTGTAGCTACTGACTGTAATGTCTCCAACCTGTAATAATGTTAACCAGTCGGATTTACTTTCATGCATTATGTTCTTGTGTGTGTCAGACATTTCACAATCAGAACATAACACTGAAAGTCACAATCAACATATTTATACTGAAAAAACAACAACATTTGAATGGTAAAGCCTGAGTGATATTAGCTTCTGGCTAAGACAACATGTGTGGTTCAATTTATAGCTTTATAGCCTAAGTAAAAGATTTTAGTTGCTTTGTTAAGTGTCATGTAGATGTAATTACATGTTTGTCCACCAGACAGAACTGAAGATCTAGCAACAGCACAGACCTCCTCCTAAAACTACAAACTGTCATTTTCACATTTCATTTTGTGTGCAGATTAAAGTAACATGATGTAACTTTTTCACCTTGAAATAACCGCTTCAGAGTCATTGTGATGGTTCAGTGTCTTGTAATAGTGTGAATGGTGTTTATCCTTTGTTTCTGCACTATGTACCTTCAGTGAGAGGGTCGGATCACAGTGTTACATACGTGTTTACTTCAGCAAACAAGTTTTCAACACATAACATTGTGAAGACGTAATGAGTTTTGTCTGTAGTTACATACATTACGTCTGACAAATTGTCACAGAGCTGGGATTTGTATTTACAAAAGTGGTGTTGCACTCAGAAACTGTGGGGGGCGCCAAATTACACAGAATGCCAATTTCTACATGATGTTGCTTTAAACAAACATGTAAATTGGTGAATTTCAGAGCTGTCTGTTTGTTTGTTTGTTTTTCATAGGTTTGAGATAGCAGGGCTCACTGTTTCTCCATGTTTCTATTCTTTATGCCAGTTGCTCCCAAACTCTTTTTGGAGTGCTCCCCTTTTTGTAGGTATATATTTCTAAATATTTACCTCAACCACATACTAACACAAACATGTCTTTTGCTTGCAAACTCCTGCTGGATTTGTTTGAATTCATATAAAACTGCAACTTCACCAAGTGGAAGATACGTTTTTCTGGCGCACTAAATAGTATGGTAGTATGTTACCAATCTGCCGGCATCATTTCTTCTCTGTGTTTACTGATGGTGATTTACTCTGTGAGATCATCGCACAGTTCCTGAGGGAAGTTTATTTACATGCTTGTGTTTGTCTGCCATCTGTCACTTCATACAGCGGCATTGGCCTGGCCCTGTGTGAAAGACTGCTGACGGAGGACTGCCAGCTCCGGCTGTGTCTGGCCTGCAGAAACATGCAGCGGGCCGAGGCCGCCCGCTCCGCTCTCCTGGCCTCTCACACCGACGCCCGTGTCGACTTGCTGCACCTGGATGTGGGCTCTGTGGAGTCGGTGCTCACTGCTGCTCAGGAGGTCAAGGCCAGGTACTGATACTGCCATACTGTGACATCCTGACACTGTGGACACGCTGCTTTACAGCTTCTTTTTCTCTTAAATATTAACTGTAAATATGGAATTGAGGTTAAGTAATCTTAAATGCATGTTTGTTTTGCCACAGGTACAACAGAATTGACTTTCTGTATCTAAATGCAGGAATTATGCCCAATCCACAAGTGAATGTCAAAGCCTTTTTTAAGGGTTTGTTCTCCAGGTAAAAATCCAACGCTGCCTCTTGACTTTTTATTCTTTGTTTCTTTTGATTTGTATTTTAACATTGGCTCAAAGCTAGATGGCTGTGTACCAGAGCAGCTTGTCTGTTGTCCATGCTGTTGTGTAACAGCGTACCCTCTCACTGCAGCAATGCCATCAACATGTTTGCCACAGCAGAGGGCCTCTTAACTCAGCAGGACCTCGTCAACTCAGACGGTCTACAGGAAGTTTTTGCCACCAACCTCTTCGGCCATTTTCTCCTGGTACAACACACATACAGGAAACACACAGACAGTGTGTTCCCAAACATCTGCTTCAAACTAACCTTCAAAGTAGTAACGACATATCACCAGACTCCCTTACAAATTGCAAGATTTTAAGAGTTATTGCGTGAGGAGAAACTTAGCAAAGTTCACAAAATGGTAGTGGCCAATTCTAAATCATTTGTGCCTACTTGTAAATTCAGCATTACATTTAATACAATTTGTTCCTTGTTAAAAAGTGTCTATTTGTCGAGGCATTGCTGTTCCGGCCTGTCTTTGCATCTTTCCTCCTAACATGTGGCAGCCTTTTGATCACACTGTTTCAACTGATTTCACCATTTACACTAAATTAATGAAAGAACACAACATATTATTGAATGTAAACATGTCAAATTTTACAAATACAGTAAACAGTAACTTTTTTATCAGCCGTGGAGAAAGTCCAGACACTCCCTCAAAAAATCTGTCAATGTTGGGGGTTGTTGTGTTAGAAGAAACTTTAGAAACTCGGTGAAACGCTTTCTACAAAATATCCATAACTATGTGGGCTTTCTTGTTAACTCTGCAAACGTTACACATGAAAATATTTATTTTTTGTGTTAAAAGATGTCATGTCCGTTTGTTTCAGTGATGTACATGTTTTTCCTTTGACAGTCCTCTCTTTATCTCTGTGGTCCAGATCAGGGAGCTGGAGCCTCTGCTGTGTGAGGCAGGTCACACGTCCAGGGTAGTGTGGACCTCCTCGAGTAACGCCCAACGCTCTGCCTTCAGCATGGAAGACATGCAGCACAAAAATGGGACGGAGCCCTACAGTTCCTCCAAGTACGCATCAGACATGCTCAGCCTGGCACTCAACAGACACAAGAACAGCCAGGTTTGTCCGTCACACAGTCTGCAGATCACCAGGACAGCACTGTGACTCTTTGCTTGTGTTGATGTCCCCTCACATAAATGGTGGTCTACATTTTCTTTTTCATTACGTTTTGTCAGTTGAAATGTTGAAAAACAAAAAAAGTATAATCTTGCTCATAATCTTGATTGATAGAAAACCACACTTTATGAACACCACACGTGTCCTTTAAGAAGACATTCATCTGTTGCGTTAAATAAGTGTTCTCCTCTCTTTGTGACAGGGGCTGTTCTCCTCTGTAATATGTCCAGGACTGGTGATGACTAATCTGACCTACGGTATCCTCCCCTCCTTCTTCTGGACTCTCATCATGCCCTTCATGTGGCTGGTGAGTGAACATTGTTTTAACTCCTCTGTCTTAAATATTACTGGAGTTGTGTATGAACTGTATCATGTTATTGTGATATGTTTTCAGATCAGGATCTTCACCAACACGTTCACACTTACACCGTACAACGGAGCAGAGGCACTGGTATGTTTGCAACCTCTTCTGTTGCAGTCCTTATGAAAATACTCAAGGATTAGCGTCTCTACATTTGAATGCAGTGTAATCATAATGTCCTGCTCTGGCTTTTCACAGCACTGGCTGTTTCTTCAAGAGCCAGAGTCTCTGGATCCGAGAGCAAAGTATCACAGTTTAACATCAGGACTTGGAAGAAACTACACTCAGCCTCGACAGGTGAGCAACCAGAGGACCACTATTTCTGAATAGTAGAAATGAAAAGATTGATCAGAGAGACTGGGATCATTGATCTGCTTCTGAAGGTGATTTATACTCAATTAAATCAAATTAATTCAGATTTCTGTGTGTTTGTTGTTTGCATTTCAGATGGACATTGATGAAGAATTGTCTGAAGTCCTCTACACAAAACTTGTTGAACTTGAGAAAGAAGTCAGAAGGAAACCGAGTGAGAAGACTGCTGACAAGGAGGATAATGGGCAGTGAGATAGAGTAGAAGAGTATAGAGTCTTTTTTAATGCAAGGTCTTTGCTTTGGGAAATAAATCATGTGGAATTTGTGATGAATGCAATAACCGTGTTGCTATTCTTTTCATTCCTGCAAGTTGCATCATTGAGTTATGTGCCTCTTCTGTCTGTTGTAGTTTCTACTTAAAGCAACTACAAGGAACTGTCTTTTTTTGTTGATTATGGCGGCCCCTGTGGACAAAAATGGTACATACACCACCGCCTCCTGTGGTCGAGTTCTTGATCTGGCCAGCGTGTCCAAAAGACACAACACAGTTTTAATATTTGTAGCTGTGTAGGATTAATAACTGTAATATAACGATGGTGAATCAAAGTAAACCTTGCTTTTAGTGACGTACCACCATACTTCAGAGCATCTTCTTTCCTCAGGCTGGGAAATTCAGCACTCCACTATAGGAAATGGTTTTAATTTTATGACCAACTAGATCCTGATAAGTCGTAATCCAATCCGGTGACAGGCATTAAGAATAATAACCAGCTGCTGATGTAGGTCATATAGAGACATCAGTAATAAATTGAGACTTCAGAATCAGTTAAAAATATCATGACTTGATGTCTTTTTCATATTTCAATATTAAATAACCACCTGTTATTTGTTCAAATCCTTTTTGAAACCGTAATGCTGCGTCAACAAAGTCATGTGAGATCAATGACCAGCGGGAGTCTCCTGTGTCACTGCCTTCTTGTTGT
Source organism: Pagrus pagrus (assembly GCF_965226575.1). Lineage (NCBI taxonomy): Eukaryota > Metazoa > Chordata > Actinopteri > Spariformes > Sparidae > Pagrus > Pagrus pagrus. Next base: position 22,069,963 of record NC_140196.1, on the reverse strand, counting down.
AATGTAAACCATTGCCTGCCTGTGTGTCTTCCTCTGATAGCTGTATCATGTTGCTTCTTGCCTTACAAACTTTCCTGAGGCCATCGACTGAACACCAACACTACCATCCGTTGCCTCCCTTGCCAATAGGCAGTAGGCCAAACTATTTCATCGATGCAGACAGGTGACTTAAGAAGCAGCATTGTGTCAAACAACTTTCTCCTCTCACAGTCTCTTCTGCACAGCCTTTGTTTTATTGATATCCTCCTGAAATTCAAATTTGAACTCCTTCAAGGCAACAAAAGTGTGCACTGTAGCCACTATGATCTGTAAGCTGTTTGCCTTTTTCCTCTGCGTAATGTTAGAGGAGGAAAAATATTTGTACAAAATATTATACAAATAAATAATTGATTATTTATTGTTACACACACTGATGGATGCAGGCTGAGCTTCAGGTACAGTCTGCCTTTATGCTGAAGTTATCATGTTTTACCGGTCTTTGACGTCATGGACTGACTCTAGGTAAAGTGGGATCTCCAGGTAAAATGTATAATTTTAACTATATATCCTACTATGCAGCCTGGACAGCCGCAGTGGGAAGTCATCTTTGTTCCCTTTCGGTTATCACTCTTGTTTGAACCATTGCACAGATTTTTGTTGAACATCAGATTACTTATTTTCAAAGCCTTCATACAAAATAACATCCGTTTGTTAAGAGGACTTTCTACAACCCAAAAGCATGAAAGGCCACTCAAAAATACAAAGCAGTCCTCTCAACCAACTGTACCAACTCAAGGTTTTGTGGCAGCTGATTCCAAACTTCTGAACTGTAGCGTCTCTTCTGTAGCTCAATATAAAGGACATATGCTTTTGTTAGAAGGGTCTTTGTTAGTTTAGTAACTACCCTGTTGGTTTATAAAGCACTGAATGGTTTCCCAAAATACATTTCTGATCTGCTGCTACGTTCTGAACCATCCAGACCTCTGAGGTCGTCAGGTTCAGGTCTGCTTTCAGTCCCTGGAGTCCAAACTGAACATGGAGAAGCAGCATTCAGTTATTATGCACCACATATCTGTAACAAACTCCCTGAAAACTGCACGTCCGCTCCGACTCTCACCTCTTCAATCAAGGCTGAAGACCTTTCTGTTCACTGAAGCAATTTCAAGGCTTTTAACTGCACTGTGACTTTTTTTTTGTGTGAATTTTCTAGTCTTGTCTCTTTTAAACCACTTCTATTTTAGCCTACTTTCCTATTTCTTAACTTGTTTTAATGTCATTTCTTGATGTCTTCCTACTTGTATTTAATGTATTTTAAATGCGATTTTTCATTTCTTATAATGTCATTTGTATGCCCCTGTAAAGCACTTTGAGTTGCCTTGTGTCTAAATTGTGCTATACAAATAAACTTGCCTTGACTGAAACCTTTTCTGTCTTTCTTTTGAAATCAAGTCTGTCAGTGTCATTAAGACCTACAACATACTCATAACAATCCAAAGAGGAGGCTACAGTAAATGTGGCTCCCAGCATCAAATACAAAAAAATAAAATAGACACGTTCATAAATTATATCAGCTGACAAATCTATTCACCTCCCAATGAATCACTGAGCGCCACCTCAATCTGTGTACTTTCGCTTACGGTGCAGATTGACAGGATTAGCTGAGAATGTGAGGCGACAGAGAAGTGTCCCACCTTGACGCTGCCACAGCCGAGGGCGTCACTTTATGTTGAAAAACTCAGACGAATAAAACTTTCTTCAACATATGGCATTCATGGCAACATAATGGGGAGATCGTATGCGGTCAGAGTAGATAATTACGGTATTGATATGTAATGTTATGTATGTGGATGTTGTAGTATACAGTATGATGACCACATCTATGATCCAATGAACAATAGCTGTTTTCCTGCACAGGCTGAAGGCTGTTTCTCAGCCTTATTATAGGTTACTGTTCAGAGCAGGTCCTTGGTTAAAGTTTCGTCATAATATCGCACCAGAATCAGCAGCAGCCAGATTCAACTGAAGCGCTCATTCTCATTTGTTAGTCAAAATGTCTTCTTTCATGTAAGTATAATGTAAAAGTGATCCAGCGTTTATAGTAGAAATGTTGATATGGTACATGTAACATGTACAAGTTCGGGTGTAAGCCGTGAAATGCCAACCATTCATCCTGGCAACTGGTTTGATTCATGAGTCACATAAAAGGAGCTGACAGGTCCTGTAGTGTGTAAGAAGTATTATCATGCACAGGCCGGAGTCATCAGGGATATTGAAAGGGAACAAAGGAGCATAATGAAGGAAGGATTATTCATATTTCAGTGTTCTTAAGTGTTTCTTTATTTCCTCTAGGAAATCTCTGTCAAATTTAATGCAAGGTGAGGTATCATTTTCAGGAGTACTCAACAGAGAAGTAATGATATTGCACATTTGTTTTGTGAGGAACTTGCTTATATCTGAAATAACTTCACCAGGTTACTGCAGGGCGAGGACTTAACTTGAAAAACATTAGTGGAATTCATTCATGGATTTAGGACATTGATTTCATATCAGCTGCACTGTTGTCAGCATTGTATTCAAACTGTTTATAATGGGTAAAAAAAAAACCTTCTCTGTTAAAGAGCTAGAACACAGTTTGGTGACTGTGTGGGTGACTGTGTGGAATCAACTGAGGCTTTGGGATTTGATGTCCTTTACAACTGTTTCTAAGATGTGACTTACTGCATATACAAAATTCCTAATATCATTTAGAGTCACTTTAGAGTTATCATTTATATATGTTGCATGTATAAGAGATCTCATATTTTTAAGGTGAAGATTCAACATGTGAGTAAGGGTGCAGCCTTGTAGCCATTATTTTCTTCTTTTTTTTGTTTTTACTGTCACTACTTTTATTTGATTTGCACGTGTGCATGTTTCATTAAGGTCTGTGTGATATGTCACTCCTCTTTCACAGCTCCATCAATCTGCTCATTACGACAGACTTTTAATGTATTTTTTGAGTAATCAATGTAGACCTTTTAAATACACCTCCAGATTATAGTCAGCTGTACAAATGATTCAAATGAGGTTTTTCTTGAAGTTAAATTCAACCTGCCTGAGTACATCCACACTATTAGACATAATGCAAAAGTAATCCAAATGTTAAAAAAAGACTTTATGTGCTCATTTTCTGATTATTGCCAGCTTGCGTTGGTGATTTCTGCCCATCTTTGCAGTGCCGAGCCTGCTGATTGTTTCTTATGCTAATTTATTTAAACAGAGAATACAATTTTGATTCTAAAACTATAGTTCATCTCTATTTATGTCATGTTCAGGCTTTGAGGAACAAATGTCCATACTCACAGCGCAAACATAATGGCATAATGTCTCATTTATCCTTATTGCCATTATAAGCCATTATAAGGGAAATAAAATCCCATCAAGTAACTTAACCTTTGGCTTTCATTCTTGACATCCATGACGTCTCAAGTTACACGAAGAAGCTCCCTGAATGCATCTCTTCCAGCAGTGTGACAGCTCTGTGTGTGCTGGAGAGCAGTCTGGCAGATATGTTACCACCAGCTGTTGCACAGCATGCCCCTACTGGCCCTAAACACACTTGTGCTGCTTTTTATAAACCCCCAAATCCAACTTAATCTTGTGATACGCGTGTCTGTAGCATCAGCACAGGGTCACAACAAGGTGCTGCTGAGTTTTTGACAGCAGGATCTGGAGCCAGCTGTGTCTTTGTAAACACATTCAGACACGGGGTGTGATTCTGGATGTGTGTCAGTATGATGATATTCAGGCAAACGGTGGGATGTGTATTTAATAACATGCATGCACATTTTTCCATATGCATATTCTCGCTTGTTCATTTCATTTTTAAAAGGACAGAGTCTGGTTTTCAGCAGCAACATAACTCTCCAGCTTATTGAAAGCTCCCCTCGCATGTCACATCCTCTCAGACATTAAAACCCGGATTATAGTTGGAGGACATGAGAGCACGTCGTTACATAATGTAAATAAAAACATTGCAGCCGCCGTGTGCTCAGATTGGTGCGCGCGGCACGATGTCCCGGATGGTGCTCGCACCGGAAGAGAAGGGGCAGCTCTCCCAGCCATCTTGTGGCAGCATCCAGCGAATTGTTCGCATCAAGCCTCGTAGAATCGGAGGTGAATCCCGCTGAAGGGGCGCCATCATGCCCGGACACCTGCAAGAAGGCTTCGGCTGCGTCGTGACCAACCGGTTCGACCAGTTATTGGACGACGAGTCCGACCCGTTCGAGATCCTGAAAGCTGCTGAAAACAAGAAGAAGGAGGGGGCCGCCGCTGGGTCCACCAAGACCGCGGCTCAAGCCGCCAAGCAGCCGAAGAAGGAGTCACAGAAGGACAGAAAGAACCCGCTGCTGGACAAGAAGGAGGAGTCTCAGGCTCCAGTGCCCCTGAAGAAAGAAGGTAACATGTCCCCTCGTCCTGTCGCTTGGGTGCACTTTATGTTTATTTTCGTCGTTTTCGCATCAACTGTCATGTGCAGCTCCTGTTAGCTGCTTTAGCTGCTGCTGCTGGTCGCAGCAAAACACAGCGTGAGGTCAACACTGAGCTCAGCTAGACAACAAGAGACGTCTGGTCAGGGTCATTACAAAGCGCAGGTGCATCCACCTGCAGGGTCCTGTGCTCAGCGGTGATGGTTCCACCTGCCTCCGACAGGAAGGTGTAGTGTCGGGTTATCCTGCTGTCTGGAGGAGGAGGATGCTTCGTGCACCGTCTACGCAGCTCCGTTAGCAGCTGCAGGCTTTGCAGGGCGAATGCGCAGGATGTTCACCTGCCTGCTGTTATGAAAACTGTGCTGACCGCTCTTTGTTTGGATTGATGCTCTCTCTCCCGAGTGGAAATGTAAATTTATCGTTTGAAGAGTATTCGACTAAAATTGAGTTCACAAACAAGAGCACCGAGTAAAAGAAAAGAGAGGCCCACAGATAGCCAGTAGTGATAACAGTTTCACGGACAGTCTTATCAGCAGCATAGATAGTTTGCATGACATTCAGCATGCTCCTGCACACTTAAGCTGAAAACAGCAAGCGTTGACTGTCCAGGACAGACGACTGCATCAAGAATTATTACTGTAATAGAAAAATAGCCCTCTTCTGTAGGTTTTGACTCTTTGTTTATGCTCCTGCGACTGTCAGGTATCAGGCGGGTGGGCCGAAGACCGGACCAGCAGGGCCAGCCTGGTTCCCAGCATCAGGGCGGTCAGGGAGAAGGACGACCTGGAGACAAGAGGCCGGACCGGAGACCTCCCCGCGAGCGCCGCTTCGAGAAGCCTGCTGAGGACAAGCCAGAGGGAGGTGGAGAGTTCTCCACAGACAAGTGAGTAGCTGTGATGAACGACGAAGAGCATATTTAATCATGCTGTTTAGCTCAAGGCTGTCTGGTGCGATCACAGGATCATTGTGGGGGGAAAAGCAGGGAGCGAGTGTTTGATATCTTGGAAGCTGGGCTGTCATTCTGTGTCACATGAGTTTGTAAAGACTGTTTTTTTTGTAAATTTAGAAATTGTCTGTTTGTGTCCCGTCAGGCCTTCTGGAGACAGGCCCCCGAGAGGGCGTGGTGGTGGCCGGGGTGGGCGTGGTGGAAGAGGACGGGGCATGGGCCGAGGAGAAGGCTTTGACTCCCGTGGGAAACGAGACTTTGACAGACACAGCGGCAGTGACAAATCGTGAGTCAGTCCTGGACTCAGACGTTTGCCGACCGGTGAATCCAGAAATAGAAATGACTACATACAAAAGCACCCCGTTTATTTATTTTATCTAATATCATAACTTCTTGAGCCCTGGCCAAGGTCGCCAGGATCAGGTGGCACTGTTAACAGCCTTTTTAGTTTATTTGTCTATATAGGAGTCTATTGGAAGTTATACTTTACATTCAATAACAGTTTTGTCTTTATTGACCTTTTTTTTTTTATGCCTAAACAAACAAACTGACCTTAAAGGACAACACAATTTCAAACTGTTTTAAGTTGTTAAATTTGGCGGACCCTGCCACCTTTCTAGCTTCAAACTGTGTTCTGGGACCTTATTTTCCTCTGAGAACAGCTTGTTTATTCACTTATAGAAAAAACAAATTTCTTAATTTTGTATTACTACCTCATTATTATTGTAAATATTAAAATTCTGAGTTTGAATTTCTTCTCAAACTACATTGTGCTCCTTTTTAAGAAAGTGTTTTTAATGTCGTCCCAGATAAATATCAGTGGCACCCTCCCCCAAGTTAAGCTACTTTTGACGACACATTTGAGGTCAAAGGTTGTTCTTGGTTTTAGACCTACTGTTCATTGTGTGCTGTATTTTTAGACCACAAACATCAATGTGTGTCCGTGTGTGTTTTCCTGTCCGTTCGCTCCAGCAATCAGAAAACTGAGGACAAGCGCGCTGGCAGTGGCTCAAACAACTGGGGCAATGTGAAGGAAGAAGTGAGGTGAGTTCTGGAGAACAGACACACAGCCTGTTCCTCTGAGCACTTCAGTCCGCAGGATACTGATGCACATCTGAAATGTGGTCTATATAGAGTGACTCTACTTTGCAACAGTTTTAATGGAGTAGCGTCTTGTACATACTGTAATTTGGGGGTTACGGTACAGGCATCAAGAGAAAAAAAGACTCAAGTTAGTTTAGTCTTTTCATTAAGTGTATAAAAACATTAGATATAAAGGATGCAACACACAGTACAGTTTGTATTTGTGAGCTAGCTTGGAAAGCTACCACTAAGAGGTGATGTATATCAGTATTGAGGAGGTGGCTGTGTGTCTTTGTTCACAGTGAGGCTGAACAGACTGCTGCTCCTGAGACGGCCCCAGAGGGAGAGGAGAATGCACCTGCCGGCTCTGAGAACAAGTGAGTATCCATTTGCATTTACAAGCGTTGGGTAAAGAGATCTGTCTAACGACTCCATGAAAAGTAGTTTGAGGCGCTGCAGTCCTACGTCATCACACTGTTCCGTGTCGCAAATAGTATCCGTGCATGTGCGTTTGGTCACAAAGCTTCAGAGCAAATGGGATAAACATTGTCACTAACCTTTTGGCCTCGGGATTAGACAGCATGTATAGAGCTAAGAGGATTGGCTGTTTTGCAGTTTAAGGTCCCACATTGTTTGTGTGCCGGCTTTCCAGGGAGAACGAGGTGGAAGAGGTTAAAAACGAAGGCCCCAAAGAGATGACCCTGGACGAGTGGAAGGCCATGCAGGACAAGGAGCGCACCAAGGTGGAGTTCAACATCCGCAAGCCCAACGAAGGAGCCGACAGCCAGTGGAAGAAAGGATACGTGCTGCACAAGTCCAAGAGTGAAGATGTGAGTTTGGTGATTGATGATTTAATGGAGAATGGAAACTCTTTCTTTAAACTACACCAACTGCAGCTGTCCACTACCTGCTCTGTGCAGGTTCATGTTTCAGCTCCATCACACATCACTGTGACCTGAGACATCCTTTTAGTCTTTACGTAGTTTTTTTATTGTGTAAACTTCATTCTTTGACTTGGATTTTTAAAAAGGAGCAGTTTTAGGATTTAGGCCTTTTATACCTGCAGAGGCAGTGGGTCCACCACGTTAACCAGCCATGTTTCTACAGTAGCCCAGAACAGACAAAACAGACCCTGTCTCTAGAGAGGGCCTTTCATGTTTTTAGCACTGTAGGGGAAGTTGAGATGAGGGGTGTTCAGTTGGTTGCAATCTGCAACGTCACTGCCAGATGTCACTAAATCCTACACACTGGACCTTTAACATTTTAACCAGTCAAAAATGATCTGCTGTTGTTGTCGAACATTATTATTTATCTGGTAAATACTGAATCTATTTTTTTAATTAGAATTTTCTATCAAAGTGCAAAAAAAGAGACTACAGGAAATGACTACTAAGCAAATATATATACGACACGTAAGCATCCAAAAAGGTTTGAAGGCTGCAACAACCAGTTGTTTTTATTAACGATTAGTCTTCTGATTAATCTCTGTTTATTGTTTTGTCTGAAAAATGTGAGAAAAGATATACATCAGTTTGTCAGAGCTCATGGTGATGTGTTCAAATGTCCTGTTTGTCTGACAAAACATCTATTTATAAAGCTGGAACCAGAAGAGGGTTGACTCAAATGACTGAAACGATCAATCAGTTATGAAAGCAGTTGCAGATCAATTTTGAAACTTACTTCCAAAGCTAACCGCCTGAGTCTTTTTCATGATTGATTTATTTAAAAGAAGATTTTAGATCTAGTATGGTGACTTCTGTGTGGTGTGTCTCACCAGGTGATTTGTATTAATGAAAAACCTTCTGCTGTCTTCACATTTCAGAGGCCTGTTGGCGCTTTGATTGACGCCCCAGAGACAGAAGCAGAAACAACCACTCTGTTCCACAAGGTGCCTGCAGCTCTCACACTCCTATTCACCCACACAGTCCATGAAAACATTCAGTGTTAAAAATCTGTATAAACCCACTTGTTTCAAAAATGGTGAAATGTTTAATAGACCTTCAAATGTTGAAATTGGTTTATTCATTTTATTTTGGGGGGCTCCAGAGGATATGAAGACTCTAAAAACAGCATTAGTGCTACACTGAGAAACCCAAAGAACACATATGTTCATTGACTTCATGACTGGTTTAAAAACAAACAGAGGACAGTCAGCGTCTAAACATGTATCCACCATCTGTTCTTATCAGCCAGCTAACCCTGATGAGTCCGCCGACCACCACTTCCGCAAACCAGCCAACGACATCACATCCCAGCTGGAGATCAACTTCGGAGACCTTGGCCGCCCCGGCCGCGGGCGTGGGGGAGCTCGCGGAGGCAGGGGAGGCCGTGGCGGCGGCGGCGGGGGAGGAGGAAGCAGGACGGCACGCGGGGGAGGACGGTCCGAAAAGGTAACAACAAAAGCTGTTGTCACAGCACACAACAAAGGTTTAGAGTCGCTCACAAAAGACTGAGCTCAGTGACTCTGAACAGGCGATAGAAACCACTGACTTGGAAAACCTGCTGTGGAACACTGAGGCCCCGAAATAACAGAGCAGTGAGCACATGCTCCATGATGCCAAACTCACACACTGAACTCATGGCAGTGATACGGTGGATTTGACTAGCAAATGTTTAGTTTTGTGAATTGAGTTTGTAATAAGTAATTATTAACAGTATTTAACTGTCAAGTATCAAAAGCTGAAATATTTTTTTTAATTTAGGTCTGCAACTAACATGTATTTTTGTTATCAATATCGTGTATATTTTGTGTGGTCGATAAAATGTCAGAAAATAATGATTATCCCCCCTCTTACAATTTTCTGAAGCCCGAGGTGACGTATTTAGACTGTTTTGTTGGACTTGCAGTCCCAACATCCAAGAATGTTCAGTTTGTAATGCAAAAATTTCCACTGAGGAAGCTTGAACCAATGAATTTCTAGCATTTATGCCTCAAAAAAGGACTTCAAAAATCAGAATTTCTGCAGACTAATCAAATAATCGATTAAGTCGATTAAGTCTAGCTCTCCTTAAATCAGATATTTACTGGTTGAATTGTTTTTTTTGTTTGTTTTTTTGCACGTTTTATTATGCAAAGTTCTTACACTGCTCCTTTTTTGAGAACAAGAAATGGAAAAGGGGCTTTGTGGGAAAACCTGTTAACATTCCAGAAAGTACATCATCTGTTAAGGTGCGTTCACACCGGACCTTTTATTTTTGTCGCTGGCGACAAGTTTACATATTAAGTTAATGCAAACGAGCGACTGAGCGATTAATCGCTCAGGCGAAATGTCGCTGGGGCTCTGAGCGACAGCGTCCGAGCGACGGAGCGAAAAAACGCTCTGTCGCTCGAGTTGAGAAACCCCAACTCTCTGGCCGTCAGTCGCTTGTCGCTCAGCGCTGACTGGCTGCCGTAATCTATATGTAGGCCTAATTATGACAACTACTGAAACCATGTAAACGTAATACAACTCCACCGGTCCGGAAGAGCAAAGCCGGCTTTACGTTGACACACACAAACACACCCACACACACACCGGAGACAAATGGCCAGGCGCTCCTCAGCTGGGATGGAGCGCCTGTACTTGGTGTCCAACCGGGCAATTCCTGCCTCCGTTTCTCGCCAACAGCTCGTCAAACTGGGCCGTTGTCAGCCGCGTATACTGTTGAAAACGGGAAGAAATGAGCGCCTCCGAGCGACGTGAAATTCACTGGAATCGCTTGAATGACGTTATCAGAGCGATCTGTTGAATTGTGCCGACGAGCGACTGCAGCTGAGCAACCGAGCGATTTTTTTGGAGCGACATGAGCGACAGCGACAAAAATAAAAGGTCCGGTGTGAACGCACCTTTAATATTATAAGAATAAACTTGGGTACCTTATCAAAACTAGTATATAAAAAATGTCACTAACGTTTGTCATTCTGAGAGACAGCGGAGTTTTCAGATATTTTTTGTGAAACCACAACATTCATTTTGCTGGATGAAAATCAAAACTGTGTGCTGAAAGATGCTAAAATGCGGAAACAGGGAACTATGAGCGACACCTTTCATATACAGAAATTAAAAATACTGATTACAGCAGCTTTAATGTAAGCTCTCTTAACCTTGTCCCGCTGTCTGTGTTTTGTTCCTCCAGGCGAGTGGAGTGTCAGTCCCCAACGTGGATGATCCTGAGGCCTTCCCAGCCCTGGCCTAAAAGGCTCCTTTTCCACCACCAGCCCACCCATCAGCCCTTCCGGGCCCCTCCTCTACGAGGCTTGCATGCTTACCACATCTTCAAGTATATAAGAAAACAGAGGGAAAAAAAGATTTTAAATGACAAAAAGACTGTCATCCCATACCACTCACACCACCAGAGGACTAAAATTTTACCTGTTTTAAAGGAGAACAAAAGACAAAAAAAAGGCGGAAAAAGGACCTCTTGTTACACTGAAGTTTTGTATTTAGGAACATGAAAGCAGGGATGTTTTCATACTTTTTTTTTTTCCTTTTTTTTTCAGAGATTATGCATACTTCATTGATATTTTTTGTGCTGCTTGAATTTATGCATTTCTGCAATTAGGTTGAAGTGTGTGTACATCTCCCCCTGAAGCTTTTGTGCTTTTTCCCTCATGACTTCAGCTCAGTATTAAGGGGTCATCTTAGAAAAGACTTTCTACTGGAATTTTTGTTCCCAGTAATACACACTGATGTGGTAGCACTACACTACATAGAAAACTTGTACTAGATATCTGAAGTATGGCTTAACATGCATTTAAAGTGTAATTACTCTGATCCTGACTACCCATCCCTTTGCGAGGCACAAATTCAGGATGGGTAACCAGGCAAAGTGACTTCCTACTAAAGCTTGGTATTTTTCTGCTTGTCGTGCAGTGAACGTAAATGCCTCTATTCCTTTTTTTTTTTTTTTTCGTATTTTTTTTTTTTTTCTATTTCTTTTGATAGCTTGCCCTTTTTTGGTGGACCAGTGGTTAGTAATGCTTCCCCTGTATTCCCTGATCCAGATGTGCTACCTGTGTTTTCAGGGTGTCCCAGGGCCCAATGTATATCTTTAGGCTGGTCCTCGTAGGTCATACAGACTGTACTACTTGTAACTTCAGGACCACTAAGCAAATATTGTATTTTTTTGTTAAGGGTGTGTGTGCACTTGTGTGTGAGCGTGTGTGCGAGTGTGTGTGTGAGAGCGTGCGTGCGTTATGACGTGTGAATTGAATGTGTGAATTTGACAGCTAGTTACTTAGCATTTAAGTATTCCTCTACTACGAACTTGCCGATCTCAAACCGTAGATGGCAAGTTCTTGTGTCTTCGGAGAAGTGATTGTTGAAATCTAGGTGAGAATGATGAATAGACCGTGGACATATCTTGCTCTTACAGTATCTGTAATGTCTTTCAGATCTCAAAGCACTTGGTTTTATCAGCACCAGTCCTCTGAAGATTGTTTTTCTCCTTCTGTAAACCATATTTGCTGTTTCTAATTTTTTTATTTTATCAGTGCAGCAGCACCAATGCATAATTTGTCTGAAAGAAATGGCGGCTGTCATCGTGGAACAATCACGAGCTACAGAATGTAATGTAAGCTAATGGTGCTTTCAGCCACCTGTGTCAGCAATTTCCAGTGAGCGTTTTATTTTAATGAAGCGGGTATATTTCACATTGGGGTAGGGTGGGATGAAGGATGGGGGGGGTTATGAACATGGAGTAAATAATAAAGCTTTACATGCTGTGCTCTGCAAAGACTTGCTGGCGATGCACTGATACAGATGGCTGGAGCAGTTTTCTTGTAGGACTGTTTGAGCCACATGACGGTGAAACTTTCTCTGCAAACATCCCTGTTCTAATAAATTGCTTTAGAGGTGTTACATGTATTCTGACAGTGGCTGTTGGGTTGTTTAAATTCAATACTGTGATTTTAAAGGTGTAAACAAACGTGACAAAGACTCTTAATTGCTTTAAGTGTGATGCAGCTGCGGTGATGTCAGTACTACACAAGTTAATCTGATATAAACTTTAGACGGATTTAAATATTCCAAAAGGCTTTGATTTACAATTAGTTGCCAGTTTATTGGTGATGTCGCTCAGTGGTCAAGTTGCATTGTGGGTAATGTAGGCAGCAGGATTTGAAAAGCATTCTGCTGGTCCAGCATTGAAGTCCAAAAAACCTGTTGCACTTATCAGAACTCAGTCTCAGAACTGATATGGCATAACCAGAAATATTACCTATTTTCAATGCATTCTTCTGCCTTTTTCAACCCAGGCGCCTACGCTACCCACAATGCAACCTAGTGACATAATTGGAGGCAGTTTATTAGATTATATTTATCTTCCTCTGGAGCTACAAGAGGGCTTTATACTACTTTCTTTTTGTTTGTTTTTTACACATACAATAGTAACCACACTTTAATGTAAAAAATATATATATGTGGACTAACCCTTTAACAGTATAATACAGCAACCTTGCAACAATTCCTAATTTCACGACCATAAAGTTCACCTCTCTAATCAGGTTTCACCAAAACATAATAAACTTAATGAAGATAGGGTTTATGCTACTGTATTTGACTCTCAGAGACGTTTTCAATCTCAGTTTATGTGGTCACACCTGGTCTACTTTATATTTAGCTTTCAAGGTTGCGGAAGTAGCCAAGTGCAGTTTTAAAACAACCTGAAGTCGACACAGCGCTACATTAATATTCAGAGTATGTAAAGCTAGTTGAGTCAAGATGGTTCACTTCTTTCCATTTCCGCTCTTGGCTGAGATTGTCGTACGCATGCGCAGAGGGGGACTCCCAGGCTTCCGTCTGAACTTCGTACATACTCATAACGTAAACGATGGCAGCGCTTCATAAACGTCGACATGAGCTCGGCGACAGAAACTTGTCACCTGGAGGAGCGTCTTCCACATCCGAAAGAACCGCATCCGGTGACGGCTCCACGCTCTTTCTGAAGCTGCTGGCTGCGGGGTTTTACGGAGTCAGCTCATTTTTCATCGTTGTTGTCAACAAAAGCGTCCTCACCAGCTACAGGTAGGTCCAAAGTACAAGCGAGTCACAGGAAGCTTCGTCTCGGACACTTGACCACCTGCAGTGGTCAGCCATGACAGCAGCAGGTTAATGGTGGGAGCAAGAAGTCTCTATAAATCTGCAGTTTTACATTCTGCTCATACTCAGAGAGGAAATGTGTCTTCCTCAATGTGTCACTCCTGCAACAGTGACAGCAGAGCCAGGACTTTAGAAATGCATGTCATGTTTCCCCCCGACACACCTCTCTGACCATGAAGTTCTTGACAAGCCACCAACCAAACTTCATTCACTTTTTTGAGTATTAAGAGAAACATCCTAAAACAATTTACCTTTCATGTATTAAGTGATGGAAGTTATATATAAGTTGTATTAGTAAAAGGATCAGCTGCACAACATATTCAGATTGTGGAAGAACTTTTACCATAATTTGATTGATGAGCATGATTATAAAGGATGTAATAACATATTCTTCCTCTTACAAATTAAAAGTTGAATTCATAATTTAAAAAAAAAAAAAGTATCACCCATTCTCCATTCAGTAGAAGTAGTATCTTTATTTGTGCTACTGTTAAACTCAGTTTTACCATTCAGTGCTAGAGTTGTCTCCTGTGGCCAGAGCGGCTGTCAATGAGCGAGGGTTGATCCATGCAGTATTATATAGTAAAGCCCAACAGATGTAACAGATAGTGGCCTGTCACAGATATGTCAGTATGGACGTATAATGGGCCAATGTGAAAACTTGATAACCACTTTTAAGGTATCGTTTAGAAAATGTCAGTATTAATTTTCCTCATTCGTACCATTGTCTGCCTGTTTTACAGATTTCCATCGTCAACATGTGTCGGAATTGGTCAAGTAAGTTCTGTCCTAAGTTGAGTCACAGATACCTCCTGTTTACCTGAACAGAGCCTGGTACACTGAGTCCCCTCTTGCTCTGTATCTCTGCAGATGTTGGCTACGATCGTAGTCCTGAGGACTGGGAAGCTGTTGGGTGTGATCTCGTTTCCAGATTTGGATTTGAGTACACCACGCAAGGTGAGACTGAAGTAGCTCTAAAATACATGATAATAAGAAGAACTTCTTACTGAAGATCAAAACTGTTTTGTGTGTGTGTGTGTGTGTGTGTGTGTGTGTGTGTGTGTGTGTGTGTGTGTGTGTCTTTCCAGATGTTTCCACTGCCTCTGCTGTATGTCGGAAATCAGATTTCAGGGCTGTTCGGGACACAGCGACTCAAGTTAGAGCTCGTTATCTATTAATTGCTGTATTATTACATGATATGACGCCTCTTTTCCTCAAAATGAATGTTTTCCTCTCCTAGTTTGCCCATGTTTACAGTTTTGAGGAGGTTCAGTATTTTCCTCACCATGGTGTTTGAGGGAATCTTGCTGAAGTAAGTGAAGCTTTTATTCACAATGCTCCTGCGCCTGCAGATGAATGATCTCAATAACTTCAGCTTGTTTCTTTTCCTTGCAGAAAAACGTTTTCTACGCCGATTAAAACCACAGTTTTTACCATGATCTTTGGTGCGTTTGTTGCTGCCAGGTGAGGTGTACTGACAGTGTCCAGTTCACATGCAGCGTGTGAGAGCGTGCATCTCACTCCTTGACCTGTTTTGTGTTTTCCGTAGCACCGATTTAGCGTTTGACCTTGAAGGATACGTATTCATTATGCTGAACAATGTCCTGACAGCGGCCAGCGGGGCTTATGTGAAGCAGAAACTTGATTCCAAGGTGAGCGGAGCTGCTAATCGTACTGCCTCACTGTGTGTGATGCGTCTTTGCTGCATCTTTTACTAAAGTATGATACTGACACTGCTGTTCCCACAGGAGCTGGGTAAATACGGACTCCTCTACTACAACGCTTTAATCATGATTTTCCCCACTTTGGCATACGCTTACTACTCAGGAGATTTACAAATCGTAAGCTTTTTAAACACAAATTGCTATTTATAATTCAGTTCCAGACCAAGAAGAGTGGGTGCTGAAAATCTCCTGTGTGTGTGTGTGTGAGTGCAGGCGTTGGCGTATAATGGATGGTCTGATCAGCTGTTTGTTGTGCAGTTTGTGCTCTCCTGCGTCATGGGGTAAATCTCTAGATCCATCATTCGTTAACACATAATGTCCCGCACCACTGCTCCCGTCTAACTCCTCTTCATTGTGTTGCACAGCTTTGTTTTAATGTACTCCATCATGCTGTGCACGCTGCACAACTCAGCACTCACCACCTCCATCGTGGGCTGCATCAAGGTGAGTCACCTCACGCCGGCCCTGCCCTCTGTTCTGTTTGCCGATAAGATTCATGAATGCAGATTTGTGCAGCGACTGTGTGTGTGTGATCCCTGCAGAATATCCTCGTGACCTACATTGGAATGGTGTTCGGTGGAGACTACATATTCACCTGGACTAACTTCATAGGTCTGAACATCAGGTGAGACTGGCGCTTGTTTAAATTGTGCAGTTGAGGAGCCCAGTGTTTCCTGTGGGGACAGATTTTGTCACGTTTGTTTCCCACAGTATTGCCGGGAGCCTGGTGTACTCCTACATCACCTTCACGCAGGAGCGAACAAGTAAGAACCGTCAAATCATGTGGATCCAAACCCCACTCAGACTAGAGACTGCAATGTACGCGCATGTCGAAAATGCTTTAGGTAACTGGAATGTTTTGCATCACATTTAACAGAAAAGGAGTAAACCCCAGAGTCCTGACCCGACTCTGACGGACTACAGACGTCCACAACACATTCCATGTTGCCTGTGTACTGTATGTGGAGACCGCACTGTTCAGATGTTCTACAAACATGTTTTTATGTATTCAGGGTTCCCACAACTTCCCAAAGGATAAAGTCAGACAAAAATGAAAGCGTTGCGGCATTCTCCTAAATAACTGAAGTAGATGGGGACTTCTTTTAATACAAATATAAAAAAACAGAAACTTGAAAGTCTCCAGAAGCCCCGAGATCTCAAATTGATTTGAAAAGATGTTATTTACATCCTTTCATCTTCACTTTATCTTGTTGTAATCTTCACTGTAGCTGCTAAGCTAAAAGCGTAATCACGCAACCCGTCAGATGGGGGTGCACAAGCTCAACCATGCGTTGAGGGTGTAAATAACATCTTTTCAAATCAGTGGGATCTCAGGGATTCTGGAGACCAAGCATACGCCCGAAGAGCTGTATGGAGCCGTTTTATTTTGTCTTTTTAGCCATGTTTTTATGCGTTTTAAAACAAGTCCCCATCTACTTCAGTTCTTTCAGAGAATTCTGTAACACTATTTTCTAGAAATTAAAGGACTTTCCAGGCCCAATTCATGGAGCCAACATGGCATAGTTTTAGACAAGGATCAATGTTAATTACTGTTACAACAGTTTGAGAATTAGCAGGCTTTACAGAAGCTCAGAGACAATTAACAAAAAGAGAGAGGCTTGAATGTGTGCTGGTGTGAAGGCAGGAAACTGTGGCGCACGCACGTGCAGTCAGCGAGCGTTACCGATTTACTAATGTTAGGTAAAAAACACATCTCACATAACTCACATTTCTATTCCTGCACAAAATATATAAATCAAGGCATTTTTAATGACCCACGCCAACTTTTTTAAAAATACTTTCAAGGCCTTGAATATTTCCTCAAATTCACAAACTTTCAAGGTTTTAACAGCCCATGGGAACCCTGTATTTCTTCAGTTCACGTTAATGCTGCGATCATGTAAAGTTGTTTTATGAAACACTATCATCTTTTATACCTGTAATTAAAAGTGCCTTTAGTTTTATAATTATGTTTCACTGATTAAATGCAAAATTGTGTATTTTTATACTTGTGTATTATTTTTAGTTTTATTTTAATACAAAACCTACATGTCATACTTCATGTTCATTGTTAGCATTCCCTTTTCAAGATGGAGACCAGTTTTTACAATGACGTTTAAATCTTTAAACATGTATATGGCGTGTAAGTATTGTATTAAAACTGACAAAAAAAATAAAATCAACCCCGTCTTCCAATCAGTCTGTTGTGCTTTAGCTGTATTCATGTGTGCAGTTTGAAAACTCACAACAACTCATACTCATTAATACATTTATTAAATATAACCGATGTTATTCCATCCATAGCCAGACTTGGAATACACTTCATTTTTATTCATGTCGTCATTTACAGAGAAAAAAAACAAAAAAAAACAGGACATTATTGTCAACAAAGGGAAAGAAAAGACTACATGGATCAACATTATTTGAGACAAACTTATCTTAAATTTGTGAATGTAAGTTCAAAGCTGGAGTACAAAGTAAAACACTTAAGCATTAAGCTGAACAGCTACTGTACCAACACAAATGAAGGTCTTCCAGGTCACACAACCTGTGTCAACCTGGTCTGTTAAACTGCTGGAAATCCACTGCTCTGAAGCCACTTGCTGAGGAAAAACAGTTGGAACCAAGCACTTAGAGGTTTTAAACCAAAGGCAGCCAGCACTCAAACACAATGTGGGGCTTGTTTTTTTTTATTAAACACACAAAAGATGAGGCCCTCCGCAACAAACACTTCAGATTGAGCAGGGTCACGCAGGAATGGGAAGTGCTGCCAAACAGAGGGAAAGAGGAATGGCTACGTTTTATTACATCCATCTCAGAGCAACACAGGCGAAAAGATCTGTCAACAAAAAGCACAGCCTACGAGGAAGACCAGAAAATACAGAGATGAACAGACAGTTATAAAAAATGTACCAACTGCTCAAGGTAAGAAATCTATACAAACTTTACATTAAAAATCATGGACATTCTGTCTAGTAAAAACAAAGCGTTGAGCAAAGCACTGACCATGAGAATCCAAAAATACAGCCATCTTCTACATGATGAGTTATAATACAGGACATCACTGATGTCAGCTGCTTTACACAAACAAACCTGCGGGGGGACTAACCCATTGGTTTATTTATTAGAATCAAACAAAGAGCCATGATGGAGGCCAGAGCGGGTTCAGAAAGTGAAGGAGGAGTGAAAATGTAATTTCTGCTGGGTTTCGACACCACTCCTTATCAATAAAGATGAGAAACATACAATCAAAGTGCAACTAAAGAGGGCCAGCACCAGCCTCGCTCATCTTGTGTTCGCCTGCTTTGCCTCTTTTTGACAACCTAAGCACAGAATTTTTAAAAACATGTCCCCTGTTTCATCAAACATTCAAATAGCTTGAACAGCAGTTACCCATCATAGTTTTCTTTTGTTAAAAAATATAAATATCTCTTGCGTAAAAAAATATCACGGGTGATTTCTTTTCTTTGAGTACAAATAGAAAAAGGAAATTCTTGGCAAAATTTTGTCAGTCAGTCTCCAGAAAAGGAATAAAGACGATGGGTAGAAGATGTTTCGTAGGACTTGATGGAGCTGTGGTACTTTGGGATGAGCTTTGCAGGCAGTCAGTACATGGATGGTTGGAGGGACGGGGAGACCAGCTGCTGTTTGGTTGGCTGTGTTCTTCAAGGTGTGATTTTCAGTGACCTTATCAAAGAGGGAGTCTTTGCTCTCAGGAGACACTGCACTCACAGGCTAAGAGGGGCTCATCTTCCTCATCACCTCTGACGATAAGAGGACAAGCAGGGACTATTTTTTCACCCCAATTCAGCGTCTATTAGTCAACATCACTTCAGTTCTCCTGCGTTCTGGATGGCTCCACCTCACTTTGGCCCAACGGCTCTGCCTCCGTCCTGCATCTCTTGGCCGGCCTTTCATGTGCTGTTGCTGTGTCTCTGTGGTCCAGCAGAGGCTCCAGAGAACCATTTCTGTTGTGGCTGGGTGCACTGGGCTGGCTGCAGCCGTTGGAGTTGTTGTCTGGAATTGGAGGAGGAGCTTCCGCTGCTGGATGGGAGGGACCGTTGGACTGAACTGACTCAGGTTTGACTTGATTAGCTGCGGGCAACTGAGCGCCATCCACTGGGTGGTTTGAATTGTGACCTGCAATACCTGTCAAAGAACAGTGAGAAGTGAGTGGCTTGAGATCATTTAAACATTAAATCACCCAAATTACAAAACTGTAGAAATATCTAGCCGTGTAGAAGTTTTTGGACTTAGTTGAGCAGATTCTGAGATATTACGCTCTCAGGTTTCTGCCTTCATCTGAATACAATGGAGGTGACTGTGATTCGATTTGTGGCGCTCACAGTGCTCAGGGGAACTACTTTCTACCTAAGAATTAGCCCCCATTCAAACTGTTCACACACTGCGGCATATCCACTGTAACACGTTTATAGACAGAAATTAAACGCCCACTGTAGTAACATGAAGGCAGAAACTCAATATTAAACTGAGATCTGGATACAATTAGTGCCATCTAAAAATAAACATTTTGCTCATCTGGTGCTCTGGGAGACATTCATTTCCTGTCATTACACATTTTAAATGACTCGGGTAACATTTCAGACATGATGATGATGATGATGCCAAATTAAAACAGCACATCTATCCATCAGAAGACATGTTTTAACTTAGATATATTTTATTTTAGATCTGGGTTTGGTTTAAAAATGAAAATCATCTTTAATATTCATCAGCTCACCGTTCTGACTGCTGCTGTCTTCCCTCTCCGAGTGGCTGGCGCTGCTGCTGGAGGTGGTGGGAGGAGGCGACGCCGCCCGGCTGGACGTCGCGCTCTCCGTCTCATCTAGTAATCTGTCCATGTAGTCTCTGATGACAAACAGCAGCACACACGCCGTTACACACAGCCTTGACTTTTGATAGAGTATAAAATATGAATAACATACTAATATGTATGTAATCTTGTCTGTCTTTGTTTCCTAACAGTGACTGCAGGTGGGTCCTTGTCAGGGTGTTGTACTGTATGATGCCTTGTATTGTTTTATACAAGCTTCTTGTTCTAATAAGTGATGTAATTCCCAAATGTTTGCTATGGAAACATGAGGTGCTTTGGTTGTTGAGGTGGTATCACCAGCTATGTTGAAACTGAATTCTTGTATTTTTTAATGGTTTCCCTTGAACCAGTTTAAGTAGGCTTGAACTAATTAGGGCTTTCATTATCGACTCCACCATCAATCGATTCATATTTAGTCTGTTAATGTCAAGAAATTGTGGAAAATGCTGGTAACAATTTCCAAAAGCCCAAAGAGGTGTCTTCAAATGTCTTCTTTTGTCCAACAACAAAAGAACAACCCTTTCTTTACGATCATCAATGACAAAGAAAAGCAGCAAACCCTTTCATTTAAGAAGCTGGAACCACCAAATGCATGACATTTTTGCTTAAAAAAAGTTTGCAACTCATTTTCTTTATCATCATTGCCACTCTAGAGCTAATAAACCACAAATTCATCCTCACAGACCAGGTTAATAATACCTTAATCTTAGATTGAATTCTGGCTTCCTGTTGTTACATCCCATTGACCAACACAAGGTGCTTTCTTTACTGTTCAAGCCTGGCAGTACATTACTGATGTACTGTATACATAAACTCAGAGAGTCAGAGACTAAATTAAATACATTTTTACTTATTTATCACAATTTGTTATGTGTTGAGTGAGGCCTAAATCCACATGGGATACCTTCACAGGAGTAGATTATTTTAGATTCTACACAGGACAGACTTCAGCAATAAACTCAAGTAAAAGGAAGATATAACCCATTCTACAATACAGTATATGACCTGGACTCCAAAGTCATCCCTGAGTGATCTCTTATAGACTATGCTCATGTTTTCTGAATGTAAATCTAAATGTAAAATCCAATGACATGCCATGGAGATCTGTAATCCTCTTTTGTTGTCTGAAAAAGCAAACTCACCCCACATTTCACTAATTCAAACAGGCAATGGACAAGCATTTTGCTTTATCGTTTCAATCTGATGTGGCTGTTGATCACACAATGTAACGGTTGTTGAATAATCGCACTATCAGTGTTTAGTCTGGTTGCCTATTAAGCTTGTTTTCACTATGCTGTTTTGTGTGCGACCAAGCACGAAATCTACCACAAAAATGACAGCAGCCTGACACCATTTTATCTGCTTTCACATCTCCAACACAGACTTGATGTATGAATACACTCACATTCTGCCTTGTGTTGTTGGTAGTTTCTACTCTGAGGAAAACTGTGTTTTTAGCAAAGCTTAATGTATAATGTGTGTCTGCAAAAAGGACCCACCTGTGGCCAATTCATTTTCACAAAAAACTAATTGAGAATCTGTTTAAATCAGCATTGTTTGCATTGCGGTTATGAATCATGAAAACCCTTTTGGAATATTAGAAACAACAAACATAACCAAACACATCAACCTGAAACAGGAATACAATTACTTCGATTACTAACAACAATGTCTACATTAGCAACGTCGTTCAAAACTTTTTTTTCAAACTTACGTGACACCAGGGTGAAGGTTGTATTTCCTTTTCCCAAGTCTGGTTTGCTGTGCAAAGAAATCATAACGCTCAGACTTCTTCCACATGTAATAAAAGGCCACACATTCTCCTACAGACCTAGTTCTCACCTGAAAGATTTAATTCAGCAGACATGAAATAACCATTATTACCATCGCCTGAAGAGATTGATTCAGCACAATTTCAAAAAAAAGGAGACAAATCAAATTGTTTCTTTGGACTCTGACAAAGGTCATGTGATCTACAGACAATTTAGCTGTGTACAAACTAAGAAATTTGATTTGTCTCAATGTATCAAAGTTGAATTAATGTGGCTTTTAAACACTTTTCTTACCTTGTTGGCCTGTATTAAATGAAAGTCTTTCCCATAAGCTTTTAGTCCTTGTTCAAAATTTCTACATTCCTCTTCAGTCCAGACAGATAGCTCCTCTGTCACAGAGAGAACAAGTGTTAATCTGGCATCAGCAAGACAATCTAAAGAAAAAAACTCTGATGATTCAAGGGCAGAAGTCCATATAACACCAAACATTTACATCGGAGAAAACTGAAGGTAAATATATGAATGACTTGATTGTCTGCTTACCTCTGGCTGCTTTTACATTAAACCTAAGTCTTCTTAAAGCTTCCTCTGTGTCAAAGTCACATTTCACAAGCTCATACAACGCCTACAAGGAAGAGAGTGAACAAATACGTTTATATCATCCATGTAAAAAGCTATAAACATGTTAGTACAGCATGATTGCAACTCAACACATTTAAGCAATGCTGGAGTTATTCAACATTTTCTCTTAATGTCAACAAGCCCATGAAAAGACCAACATATTAGGTTGTTTCTCAACACTGTACGACTTCCTTACCTGGCCTGTGGTATTCAGCCCAAACTCCATTTCTTTCTACTCAAGACATAAATCTTCCAAAGTGGCTCAAAAATATAACGTTTATTTTTAAAAAGGGCTCAGTACTTAACCAGAACAGCTGGGTAGTGTAGTCTTTAACTAACATCAAACAATCCAAGGTTGGGCCAGTAGACTATGCAATCATCCATGGCACGCTTCGACTTCTGAGCCTTGTAACGTCATAGCTGTGTGATTGAAAAGGCTTCCCACCACAGAGTGCAAAAAAATACTGTATGGCAGGAGGTGGTCACGTTTGTGACACGTTGGAGAGAAAATGAGAAGAAGTTTGTTGCTGCTCAGGGTGCTAACATTCATCTGACTCCTCTCACTAGTAAGGGGAGCCAGTTTTCTCTGCTGGGTGAGACCATTGGAGGTTGCCGTCAGACAAGAGTGGTGTGCTAATTAGCAACTCCAGCCTGACAGCAACTCTGAGGGGACACACTACCTCAAATTCATCCCCTCAGTCCCCCAAACAATGACATTGTAGTCCACCCAATGTTTCATGGTGGACAAATCTCACCAAAATAAACAGTACATTCAGCCATGGATTGATACATAATTGGTGACCAAAAATAAATTACAGTGACCACGTTCATTGTACTGATGGAACATTTCACCAAGTGCAACAGTGAGGCTCACTTTTAACAGTTTTGGACAACAATATGACGTAAAGAAGCAAGGTGTGTCAGACAATGGATTAATCTGTTACTGGTTTTGGTCTTTTCATGGGATTTGTTTCCAATAAGATAAATGTAGACTTCGGCCAGTCTTATTCTTCAGTAAAAGCTGTGGACATATTGCTGTCACCTGTTCATTATCTTTGATATGGGATCCCTCTGGGATTGCATCAACTCCTTTCTCCTCTCCTGTCCGCCTTGATGCCTCCGTCAAGAACTCCACCACTTTGCCTTCAGGAAGACACTCGGGGTTCCACAATAACTGGTCATCATTTTCATAAACTGAAGGACAAATTCATAGAATACAACATCAACCAATTGTACACTGTACCATCTTCAGTTCTTCTGGACCCACAAAGCTCTCACAGTGTCAGGGCCCTGACACACCATGCTGATGGTCAGCAGACAGTGAGCGGACTGTGGCGTTTGCGCAGTGTTCAAGTGCAGCTATCGGGCTGAGACATAGGTGACATGAAGTGATGCACCAGTCGAGCTTCGTCTGTAATAGTTCTTTGATGTCAGTTTGGTGTGTCTGGGCCCATACATCTTAAAGATGCAGTTGGTCAACAAACAGCCAGCTTACCTTTTTCATTGTCTTTATATTTACACAGGCCAACAGGGGTCTCTGCCTGATACATGGAACCCACCATGATTTCCTGTTGGGAATGAACACACAGTTTGGACTGGCTGATAATTACTTTATAGATTTATTACAAATAGACGTTCCTTTCACCATACACACCAGACAGGGGTCCAATGTCAACTGTGATTTACACAATGTTAAGCACATATTTGGGTATTTGTGAAAATATTTTTCCAATGGAAACCTTAAGAAAAGTTAACTCTGTTTTAGAATTGAGTATAGTATTTCTGTTGTGGGCACAGTGTATTTTTAAAAGCCATAAATGTACCATAGTGACAGCCAACTTTGTAAGTCAAAAGGACTAGACAAACATAAACTGACACTGCGCATGCTGCTGATTGTGACATAAATGAAGTAGTCTGTATGTTATTCATCTGATCAAGCATTCAAAACAAACTATCTTTTTGTTTGTTGTATGTAAATGTTTTTGTAGTACAAATCCTGCTGTAATCTGACAGCACAGTGTCTGAAACTCTGACAAATTAAGGTCTCACATACCTTTTTCCAGTCTTCAGATGGAACATAGTCCTCATCTTCATCTGACTCCTCCTCTGCATCATTATTACCTTCAACACAATGAATGAACACTAAATCTCACAAGAAAATCTGCAGTGTTTTCTAATACAGACATCATATAAACTTTAGTTTAAATAAGAGACAAAGAACAATTGGGTAAGATGGCACATACTTTCAAAGTACTTGAGTTTCTGGGGACGAATAAGTTCTGCTGTGCCAAGGGACCGGACTGAGCGTGTGCGACCCTCAGAAGCTGCCTGGGCCTCATCCCCCTGTCCCGAAGAGATTTTAACACCCTCACCCTAAAAACACACATACATACACAGGCTGAAATTACACAAAACAGTCAAGATGACAGAATACATTGAGTTTATGGAAAGCATATGACTTCAAGAGAAACAAAAAACACCAACATACCTCATTTCTTTTCAACTCGCCAGTGCTTCTGCTGCTTTCATCATTGTCCAGGTCCTCTTCCTCATCCTCTTCATCATCATCCTCTTCTTCCTCTGGTTCTTCCTCCTCCTCTTCATCCTCATCTGCTGGTGAACCGCCGCCATAACCATACAGATTCAGCAGCTCATGAATGGGCATCTCTCCCTCCTGTTGAAAGAAAAACAACACTGTTTTCCAAACTGTAAAATTAACTTAACACCTCACAATTCAATGCCTGAAAGAATAATTTTAATAAAATCTTTAATAATGTAAAGAACAAAATTCAAAACTCATGACTAGAACCTGTCATTATTCCCATATTGATTGATAAGGTACATTAAACACTGAGCTACAGTGAGTTTATTACCAGACGGAGCTGACGAAAGCAAATAAGAGCTCAAAGCCTGAAACTCACCCGTGCAAGGTCTTCAATCTCATTGGCATTGGTCTCATCTGCTGCCTCCAACATCTCCTCTTCCTCCAGGGTGCGTTCATCATCAAAGTCATGGACAAGCATGTCTGCTGATGGGTCGAAGTCATGGTCATCGGAACCTGCTGAACCTCCTAGAAAAGCAAACAAAATTGAAAGCGATATTTCCAATAGATCCTGAAAATATGACAAATATGAGTGAAACATTTACTTGTGATGTAAATGTGATTATGAACAAATCCAATAAAGGTCCAAACAGTACTTTTTGCTCAATATACTGTACATGTAGTTTATAGATATATTCAGGTATAGGGGTGGGCAATATGGATAAACTAGTCTTTTATATTAATAATACTATGCAATTCTTTTGTAAAGTGTATTTTATATTTGCAATATGAACATATATCATATATCTATATCATACATTCCATTAAAATTCAAATTTGCCTGTTACAGACAAAATACCCAGATGTCTACAACTATTTTGTCTACCGAAAATCGAATCAAGTACTTCATCACATTGATGCAAAAACTAACATTAACTTAGAGTAATCATGCATTAAAATGGCCTAATACAGAGAGGGATCTAAATGATTATAAGTATTATAAACATTGTTTTCAACATAATCATAATGTCAAACATGTTAACTGCTGTTTATGAAAATAACTGACATAAACAAACCATCAGAAAACTTTATTATTTAATGTTTTAACTACATTTATATTGTTGTTGATGTTGATGTCGATGTTAACAGTTGTTAAGTTGTCAATGTTAACTACAAAATATTCTGATATCATACAGGTCTTCTAACATAAGATATTAATGGGGCACTATGTCGTTTTGGAGAAGAAATTCAAACTCAGAATTTTTATATTTACAGTATTAATGAGGTGATACTACAAACTCAGATTTTTTTTTTCAATAAGTGAATAAACAAGCTGTTTTCAGAGCAAAATAAGGTCCCAGAACAGTTTGAAGCTAGAAAAGTGGCAGTGTCCGCCAAATATAGCCCAGTTTGTTTATTCAATCATGAAAATAAAGAGAGTTTATTTAGTTTGTTTAAACATAAAAACAGTCAATGAAAATCTTTCTCTTCGGATTATAATTTCTTCCCCAAAACTAAGTAGTGCTCCTTCAAGCCTATGTTTTCGATTTCGGTGGTGCCGCTTCCCTTCCTTTACACTTAGATAAACATTGTTAAAACAAAAAGACCCACTTTAAATCATATATGTTTAGACAGTAGATTTCAAACCTATGCCACACACCCAAACAACAAAAATGCTACCAACTTTGTGTACCTGGGCTCGAATTCCCGAGGGAGGGCTGGAAAACGGAAAAGAGGGACATAAATAAAGTTAAACAACAGCTTAAGAGGTCAATATCTCATTATATACACAGTTAGAAACGATCCGCCGCTGAATACAACTTGACATATTCAAGTGGCTCAGGCAGCAGAACATAAAAGGGAGTTAAGAAAAAGCGCGCCCGACCCTGTGCCCTACAAGCTGACTGCAGTTTAACATGAGAAGAAACAAAGAAGACTGTCACCACTTCCTGTAGGGAAAATGTAGGCTGCATCCCAAGACTGTGAATATCACAGGCACAGTGGCGTTTACCGACTGCGTTCAACCACAGTTAGCTACAACAGGCGAGTGCTCGCTGGTTTAACTCACTCAACTGGCTAACTTGCATCACACATTACAAGCTAATTCTCCTTTATATATTTAGCTAACGCGTCCAAGTTAAGCTTGTTATCAACCGCCTGCAAATAAAGCTCAAACAACACACGGGATATCTCTAACCACGACACTACCGCTGCATATCTGTTTAAAAACGTGAATATGGATAGTTAAGTATTCTTAAACAAAACCGCCAAGTAACATCGCTAACGCCGCAGCTACCTTCCGTCAGTGCTAGCGCAGCTAACGTTAGCTAAATCCGAAGTTTACTAAACATGTTTGTGTCAAGAAATGGCTATTATCCAGCACCGCAAACAGCGGATTCTTAATTTCGTGTATCAAAGCGTCAACACACAAACGATGCGCACATTCGACTAAACCAAGTATCTTGCGGTATGAAATTGTTTTTTCCTAATATTTATTTCACTTTCTTACCTCCGCCATGTTTGCAATCCTGCAGGGTCACGTCAGGGGTCAGCGCAAGTCCCCGGATGTAGAGCCCCGCCCACCTGCAGTACCAAGCTCATAATGCCTCCACAGCTTGGACGTTGCTGTGTGTTATGTAATATTATACACCGAACGAGCTTAACATATAGATTAAAACAATATAAACACTGTTTAAAAGCTATAATGCACCGTTTTTCAGAATTTTAAGTATATCTAAACCAATTATATTCACTGTTAGCTCTAAAATGAGAATTAGTAAGAGATAGGGATCTATGAAACGTTTTTGGCTCTTTGTTTTTAGTTGTCTGGATGCAGCATGAATGGAAATTGTACTGATGATGATTTAAAATATACGGTATAAAATTATACTCTAAAAAATAAAGAGGCATATGATGTTTCAGGCTTTTGGTTTTATTTTCTCATCATCAGCATTCATGATATTGATCCATCAACCAGTAACTGGAGATGCTGCGAGACAAATCCTAAATAGATCTCTTTCAAAAACTTAGATATCGAGTTCATTACAATATGGGACCCCAACACTATGTCATACTTCATATTCACTATTCAAAATGTATGCTGTACAACTGTAACTTTACATGTTCCAGGCTGTAGTGCAGCAAAATTGAATGCTGCTTTATTTCCAGACTGAGGGAACACATACAGTAAGAGGAGCCAACAGTGATATGTGCAAACATTTACCATCATGCAATAACTGAAACATCTAGCATATAATTAAACTTTTCAACTGGACTGGATACATAAAATAAAGTTGGAAAAAATCATTGAAAAAGGTTGACATCTGTGGACACTTAAATAAACACAATGACACAATAGTGCTTCAGCTGCACCGAAAAGGTTCATTCAAGGGTGTATTACTGGTCCTAGAGCATTGGGATGATTATCAAAAATGTAAGATAAGTATGTGCGTAATTCACTACAATGTGACATAAGTAACATGTTTTCATCCCCCAGATGCCACAAAGAACAAGCTCATTCTACAGTGTAGCAACTGTTAAGAGGGCAAATATACCAGTCTCCAGTTTAAAATACCATTTCCATTAAAGCGGTCGTTAGCTTGAGTTTTGTACAGCAGCGTGCCCTCTGCTTGGCAAAAGATAAACCAATACAAAACTGTTTTTGATGATACATTGATTTTGCTCCCTTGCACCCGGCTGGTAACGACTATTTCCAGCTCACCTCTATTCCATGATACAGTTGTGTACTGGTTAATGCAACTGACTCTTCTTGGAATCACTGATTTATGTTCTTGATAGTGGACACACACTCCACTATGTTGCTATGTAGAGAGCCATCACCTCAGTTTGTTGCAGGACGGATATCTCAAGCGATCCATTAAACGACACTTTGCTAAATCCATGGCAATAAAAACCCTGCAGTTTGGACATAAAAAAGCAATTCTTTCTCTTTAACATTTACGAAAATGTAGTCAATCAGTGATCATAACAATTGCCTAGATTCCGCCACATATCACGAATGGCCAGATTGACATCCGTTGTTAAAAGCATATGATGATTACCAAAGATAATAAACACCATTTACACATGAATCACCTGAGGAAGACTTTGGAAAGTGTGTGACTGCATCACTGGAGGCTCTGCATAAAAAGGGGTCGATCAAGGCAGATGTTCACTGAGAATGAACAACATGAGATCCCTGTTGCTGCTCGCGCTGGTGCTGTGCACATTGTATGTGGCACATGTTCAGACACAGGAAAACACAAACAAAATTAGGCTCTGTGGCCGGGCATTAATGCGGGCAGTGGTGTACACCTGCGGAGGGTCCAGGTGGAGAAGACTGATGGGAGAAGAGGAGATTATGCAAGACGGTGAGTACACAGCCACTTGAATTCATCTTTTGGGTTACTGTAAACCAAATTACAGAAAAGCAGTCTTGACTTTAGCTAAACAAAGGCTGGTATCTCTTGGCAGGTAGCAGAGAGCCAAAACCGAAGATGACAGGTGTGCCAGCGATGGACCGTCACTGGCGAGATCAGAACGAGGCACTAATATCAGCGTGCTGTGAACAAGGCTGTCGAAGGAGTGACCTCACCATGCTCTGCTAGAGGGGAACCATCCCAAGGGCATCATCATCAATCTGTCATTCAATAGTTTGAAATATCATCTTCAGAACATTGTGAAGAGCGTGTAATTGTATTTTCCATGTAGAAAAATAAAAAAATACACCATGAATTTTGGTCCCAAATCCTTGTTTTATCGTCACAAAATATACAAAATTGATAACAGTCCATTCAATGCCTATGTGATTCACTCATAGTAAACAGCGTAGACAGTTCCCAAACCAAACAGAGAGCTGTTCTTGAAGGAGTACGAGGCGAGCGTGTCATTAGATGCATCCCACAGACAGCGGCTGCTGATCTGCATGCTCTGCCCGGTGAGCTGGCCGATGTGGACCAGGACAACAATCTTATATCGGTGAATCATGAGGTCTTTCACACGGGCTCTTATCACCTATCAAAAGAATAAAACCAATGTAACAGAAATCCCAAGGTATTCAAAAAGGTTTGTATGAATGAGCTTTTTCAGATTTATTTACCTCACATATTGTTTTTGTCATTTTTTGAGACCACTCTACTTCATATTTCTCTTCTTGGAGGTAACTGGTAAGTACATCCTTCAGTATGTCTGTGACCGCAGGAACAGGGAAGCGTTTGTTGGGTCCTGTGGAAAACAAATCTTTTCTCAATCGATTGGTGTTTCATGCATTGGGTCCAACACAATAGACATATATTTGGACGCCATCATTAACCATTTAAGTTGGAGTAACATGTCCCAAACACCAACTGGCAGATCCCCAAACCCCCGCTCATAATTCCAGTGGTTTATTATCTTTTTATGTAATTTTGAGGTATGGCATCATAAATTCAAGATGGTTGGGGAAAAAAGCATGTAAAAACAATATTTAGGCTAAACTGTTACCTAAAAAACTAAATCAGTGCTTCTGTGGAAGGTTGTAAGGCTTGAGTATGGATATAACAAATCTAAATATATAAATTTGAATCATTTCCAAAATATTTTGATGAACTAAATCTTATAAAGAATCTAAATCACTGTTGTATTATACTATTATTGCACATCTGTGGTTGGCGATGATGCTGCTGTGCGGCGTGTTTATCATACAGGTGAATGTTATCTCACCCAGCTGGTAGGTGTTCTCCTTTGTTATGGGCATCCGTGCGTTGTCATCATGGTGTCCTAGTTCATCCAGGCATGACACAGTACTTATGGAGCTGAAAGACAATAAGATTAAAGAGAGCCATGTTATGGGCACATAATGTGGCATATGTGGCTGACTGACCAGAGCTGACTAGAGCAAACAAGCATACTGTACTGGAAATGCTTTCTGCATATCAATCATAACCTATACCAGCTAGATATGACTACCATAGATGACAAAAAATAAAAGGTTTGTATAGTCTACTCACTCCTTGGTCCTGCCATCTTTGGCTCTGGCTCCATGGCTTCCCTCTGAGGGCGCCTTGCCTGTCCTCTTCTCTCTTCTCTGGGGTTTGTCTCTGATCTGATCAGCCATGACAGCCTCCTGCCTCTTTAGCTTGTCTTTACACGATGACAACCTAAATATATTGACATTAGCTTAGTTGGCATCTAGTTCAACACGTACAGTTAGTGTACAGTTGCTAACTCCAATACTTCTGCATATTGCTAACTAAACATTGCTACGCTAGCTTTTCTGCCTATGAGCTTAGTTAGCTATTTGTAGTTGGCTCGTTTGTATTCCATTGATTATTTTTGGTGGACTTTTGGTAACAGCATAGTTTAACATATTATATCGTGTCATGTGGGTCATAAAGAAACATTACTGAGGGAAATGTAACATGTTTTTACCGATTTCAGGACCGAACACAACCAGGTAGAGCCGAGGAGCTTGGTGTTGTCATGGCAACCATGAACCGCTCAGTGGGCGGGGCTTACATGCAGGAACTCTTCCTGCTGAGGTGTGTGAAAAATGTCATAAGAAACAAATAAGTAGGACTAATTCTGCAGCAAATGTTCCCTGTCTGTGTTTTACTATAGTATATGTATGTATAAGAAGTTTAGTCTAAAGCCATCATCTTTTCATCATATTCTATAAAATCATCGTATGTTTGTAGCATTGATGTCTCAAAAAAATCTACTTCTCCTGAGCTCAAAAACAGCTAATTTTCTGCTTTGTGATGATGTTCTTTCCAGCTAATCCAAGAGGGTTTTTCAAGTAGCCTAGTTTATTTAATTTAAGCGATAGGAGAATGATCTCAGCCCCTGAAGGAACACTTAATCTTTCAGTTTATCACTGACATTCAAAAATCAACACATTTGGAAATGGATGGTCTCAGCTTGACAGGAAGTGTGTGAAAACAGTTCATTAAAGCTGTCAGACAGGTTTAGGTCTCCTCTGGTCTCCTCTGAGAAGGAGTGGAATAGAAGTAAGTCAAGTAAGGTAAAAAGTTCCTTGAATTGTTCTTAAAAAGAGGTACTCTAGTAGATGTACGTAAAGTTATATTCCATCACTGGTTAAATTCCTGTGTTTGGCCTGTTATGAGGAAAGTATTCATCAGTAGCCTGTTAATAATATTATAGATAATTAAACCCTAATAATGTGCTGGTTCATCCATTTTAACCCAAGGTCCACCTACTAGCTTAAACCACACTTAACAGTGTTCATCCCTTATTACATTTCATTCTAATGGTGCATCATTCATAACTCCATCTGCTGATGAAGGCTGTGTGACCTGGTTGAAAGCTCCTGACAAAGCGATATAGTGGATCTAACATGTGTGGTGTTTCTACAGCGTGGTCAATACCCAAAAGCACGTCTTTATTTGAACAAATGAGTGGGAGATAAATGTCTCATATTTCCTCTTCTTTATTACCAAGTAAAACAGGTATTACATTATATTGATTTTTTCATATATTTACTTTAAAATCTTTGGATGGGAAATTTACATGAAATGTTTGCATATTCTGTGTCTAATGCAGTGAAAGGAATACAGCCCAAGAGTTGTAGAAAAAATAAACTTACAGAAACCCTCCGATACTGGAGGACTTAGCGCTTGCTCAGAAATAAGGCAAAGAAAATCATAAGCAATATTAACAGAAACACTGTGAGCTGTCAATCTTAATGAACTGAAAAAAAAAACTAAACATATGTTGTTTTTTTCTTTTTCCAAGAGCTAAATGAAATGTTACACCCAGGCCCAAACTGTGAGTCAACACATTAAAACATTCTATAAAATGTGACGTTCAAACACGTATCTGCATGTGTACATGTGACATGGAGCCATGAATCGTTTCATGAATGAAATTTAAGGTGTGTTTTTGTGTGCAAGTCAAACACAGGAGAATGTCAAACACCTATATCAGATGCATGGAATGGGAATATCGATGGATACATGCCAAATTTATTGACAATGGGTTTCCGAAGGTGCAACAACAGCAAAACAGAGATTGGAGGTTTAAGTGAAGGCAGAAAGTCCCCTCTCATAGCACAACAATACAAGAACACACAAATCATGACCTCATCGAAATGGATAACCGGTATTGCGTTGAAAAGACTTGTGATGGACAAATGCAGATTTCATGCGGCACCGTTTGGAGTTATTCATCAACAGTAACACTTTTTTTTGCACAAGAAACCCACATGTAAAAACAATAAATGAAGAGTGGTGGTGTTCGTACATATAGAACCTAATGCATTATGAGTGCTGACATCAATAAACCAAGAGACAATCACAGACACATCCATATGCCCAGAGAAATATTTGAAACATAGCTTTTTTTTTTATGTACACTTTTTACACTTAAGTTTTTAAATATTGCTATTAGAAAATGATAAAACATTTATTCAACACGGTGGAAAAGGAAGAAAAATAAAACAGGACACGGGGAATAGTGCTGTCTTCTTCATTACTCTGCGACGTCCCTCATAATACTCTTATCAAACGTCGTGGTCAAAGGAATTGGCCACGGTTTTCAGCAGCATCAAAG
The DNA here is from genome assembly GCF_965226575.1 of Pagrus pagrus. Taxonomy (NCBI): domain Eukaryota; kingdom Metazoa; phylum Chordata; class Actinopteri; order Spariformes; family Sparidae; genus Pagrus; species Pagrus pagrus. The sequence goes on along the minus strand of NC_140196.1, from coordinate 22,036,370 downwards.
GCAACTCCTACAATCGTCAGCTCAGGTCCCCTCTACATTTCTCCTGAAACTTAAAGCTCCCCTTCACCACCATATGGCACTCACATCTGGCTCTGTATGCGTCTTATGTCTTAAGGCCCTTTCAAACATAATTTCTGCAAATAAATTAAACCACACTGTTCCAGTGAAAGCAGCAGCTTCTGTTAGTCTCACAAATATCGCCCCATTGTTACAAAAGTTGACCGTTCACACACCACCACGAATGCCACTGGAGTCCTGTGTTGCGGGAAATTTGATGCATCTCGGCATTGCACGTGCCCAAAGCGGTAATGATTTTGTTCTGCAGCACGTCAAACTGCTGTAACTGATTTAGTGACAGTTTCAGCTCTCTGTTCACAAGACCCGTTTATGGCAAAATGCCACCAAAGTTGTGTTAAAGGCTGCACATGTAAAAATATAGCATTACACGTACTGTGTGCACTTCAGTTCTGATCACAGTATGGGACATTTGGAGCACAAAAGATTTCTGCAAGCACATATTGTAAATTATATATTTTGTAGAGAAATTACTAGCACTGAAAGGAAACAAACCATTATTCTGCGCTCAATGAATGTATTCACGTTTGCTATCATCCACATAAACGCACAGTAACAAACCCATCTGCTAAGTAGGTAGTAGTAAAATGGTAAGCAGGCTAGTAAGCACTTCATTAGCTTGCAAACTACCTGTCTTGGTAGGTAGCTAGCTAATGTCTGCCAAATACACAGCAGCTAACTATGCCTTTAGGCTAACTTGATTATTGCCACTGACATAGCCAAGGCATCATCATCATGCAACTGCATTTACTGATTGGCTGGTGGCCACTTGGGGGCAGTGGACACCAGTTGTGAGCACAACACTGACATTTTATCATCTTTTAAGTTGATCTGGTGAACTTGTTTGCAAAAAGTTGCCTATTAACATGGATAAGCATATCCAGCAGATGTGTAGTAACATTACAATTCATTTGGAGTTGTGTGTCTAAACTTGTATTTCAGTTCGAGATAAGGCAAATGAGTAAAACCGCAGTGAATTTTTCCGCTCAAATGAAACTATTATCTGAATGATGATGATTTCCTCTACAAAAAATGTATGTGCTTGCAAACAAACTTGTGCTGTACTCAACAAACTGCCCGTCATGCAATCCGGACTGAGGCAAAAATCTAATTCCATATAAAAAGCACCGTCATGTTAAGTGCTGATGTTAGTCCAGCGCTGCGGGTCATTTTGAACTGCGAGCTGACCAGTCACCTTTAATCACTGACAGAATGGGCTGTGACATTTCGAAAAGGCTGCACAGAAACATCAATTCTGCTTAGACCACGATAAAGATCAGTCACACATGGTGGGAAAAAAGTCTGATTTGAGGTGGCAGTGTAAATCACATATTACCATGTAACCTATAACTTATTGTAATATAACTGCAAAGCAACCCTATACTACACTTGATTTTTTTGTTGTTTTTTTTTACATTTTCTATTCTTTTCCACCTTGTTTAAGATTGTTTTAATATTATATAATCTATTCACATTATCTTTTACAGTGCATTTGCAATGACAACCAGTTAGACAAAAGAAATGGCAATGAATAAGGCTGGATCACTGTATGAATCCACAATTATGTTAACAAGAACAAAGAATCAGGGGTTTCCTATATTTTACTCCATGTAAGCCCATAAGTGTTTCAAGTGCACAAAACTAATGATTTGTACTTGCATAAACTCAGCAGCAGTCCGTCTACTGATTATGATGTTATGAAGTCAAATATCATCTGTGTGTGTGCATCTGCGTGTGTGTTTTGTTCTGTTACTCTGTTAAATCTCAACCATCATTTCTAATGGTTGCTAAAGATAGTTTCAAATGCACTAAACATGGGATGGATCCATAGTCTTCACAGTCAGAAAGCCATTGATTCTTTTGGTTCCGTTCACAAACAGGTCCACTAATTATCCGCCAAGTATTTCCCTGTGAAGCAAAATGAAACATGTCAGAGAACCCCGAGTGTCTGCGAGCATTTTGATGACTAAAAACCAAAGAGTCATTTTCAGTGAGGTCACACGCATTTCTGATCCTCAAACTCACCTGCAGCAAATCTCTTCTTGATCAGCGATAGCCGGTAGCCAGTCCCAACCAGCTGGATGTCACACCCTGACAGAGTGCTCCCCTCACTGGTGAACTGGACCGCCAGCTGGGTGGGTCTACAGAGTCCTTCTGTCATCTGGAACCGGCCTAGAAGTGCCCCTACTCCTGTGGGACACAGATACTTTTAGGTTTTTGTTTGTAAGCGTGCGTTTATGTTACAGTGCATGACCTTGTGCAGTGATATGAGCTGTTTGTCCCAGTCTAGCTGAAAGTAAATTCAAAGCTGTTGTTGAACCGTTTGGAGTACAGGCATGGTTTTAGTCTCTTCTGAAAGGTTACAGTCTGATATTTTTCCAGCTCTGTAAGTGCTTCTGTCACTGACCTATAGGAGTTTGAACACACTGAATTCTTTATTTATATGCTAAAATAAGCCTGCAAGTGACCTGTAACTGCCCCCATTAGCTTGACACAACACGTCCACATCATATAGTCTTCCATGGCACAAGTTCAAATGTTTTTCTAAGGAAATATTCAGGGCAAAAAGTCATTATAGTTTTTTATTTCCTTATTTACACTAACTTTGTGCATATAAAATAGTCAAAGACAAGTGCTTAGGTAAAAAAACAGCCTTTTCAAATAACAAATGCATAAAACTACATAAACTTGCATAATTTGCAAGTTTCCTTGGCCATTGTAGGCTCTAGGGCGGACATAGAAGCTCATATCTGCTCAAATGAGCTGTCATTATCTACTCACCCTCATGCTGATGGAAACTTGGGTAAAGTGTTGTAGCCCGCAAAATGTTTTGGAGCTCGACAACAAAACAGCGTTGCAACATTCGCCTAAACAACTGAAGTAGATGGGAAAAGCCACAAAAAACAAACAAACAAAAAAAAAAACAGAGATTGCTAACGCTTTTAGCTGAGCAGCTACAGGGAAGATTGCAGTTTTAAAAAGGGTGTAAATAACGCTGGATATGGACGGGCTGTATGGAGCCATTTTATTGTATCTTTCTTTTTCGGCCATTGTTTCACATTTAAGAAAAGAGTTGTTTTGGAAAATGCTGCAACAACTGTGGACTACGAAACTTCACATGACTTTCCATCGGCAAAAGGGTGAGTAGAAAATGACTGAATCTTCATTTTCTAAAGTCCGCTGACATAAAGGAGAATGTAATGAGACTGTTTAACAAGACGAGTACGGACAAACACTCACCTCCATTTTCAGATCTGTGAGAGAGGCTGGGGATTTTCCATTGTATCGTCTGCTGCTCTTGATTCCTTTATGAGAAAATAATTCTACATTACAGAGGACACGCTGCTGTTTGATAAGAAGACCCTGTCCATGCTAATAGATAGAAACCTGATTATCACATGTTCAAAGTGCACAACAAAGCGCAAAAACAATATGAACACCTGTTATTGGTCATGCAATACCCATTGAGCCAGCAACTAGATACACCTACAAGTACATAAATGGTAAACAGTGTGTAAACATGAGATGATACAATTCTTGATTTACTTTCCAACTTACAACATAGCATCAAAATGCTGGAAATGGTGCTCATGTTGGCCCTAGCCCTTCTACCCGAGCCTCTAGAGGAGGTGTCCTTACCAGATGGCAGGGGGGATCATGGCCTGGAGTTTGGCCTCGCCTCCATCCACAGGAACCAGGAAGAGGATGTCGTGTAGGGGCACGGGGGCGGCCATGGCCTCGGTGTTGTATTTGTAGTCTATTCTGAGGTCTGTGTTGGTGGCATCGCCTCGCCAACTCACCGCCAGGTTCAGAGGAGTGGACTGGATCCCGTCAGCTGACACCTGAGACGCAGAGACACGAAGCAGTGAGATGAGAAATGCTGGTGATGGATAGATTAGATACACAGACAAAGAGATATTCTATACCTGATATTTGATCATGTCCACGTTGTAGTATGTCGCCTGAGGCTTCTGTTCAGCCACTTTTTTCAGATGGCTCATCAGGTTTGGCATGTTCACCCAGAACTCCTTGGTGTCGACACTGTCTGTTGTGGGTTCACTGAGGGGTGAGAAGCACATGTTTAAAAGTAAGACACTACAGGTGAATAGAGTAAAAACAATCAACTTCAAGGGTAACTCCGCCAAATCTAAATATTAAAGTGTGTCTACAGGTCTTGGGAGTACTACTGCATATTTGAAAAAGAAAAAAGATATAAAGCCTTTTGCGGCTCCAGCTGCATGTAACCTGATAAATTGCCTCAAGTGATGTCACCAAGCGGCTCAGTTGCATTATGGGTAATGTAGGGACCGGGTTTTGAAAGGCAGTTCGGCCAGTCTAGCACTCACGCACGCTGTTGGACTCATTATGGACAGTTTAAAAACAAATAATCAAAAGTGATACAGCAGAACCAGCGATGTCGTCGTCTTCCTTTTCAAAACCTGATGCTTACATTACCCACAATGCAACTGAGTAACATCACTGGAGGATATTTTTCAGATGACATGCAGCTTCCTCTGGATCCACAAAAGGCTTTACTCTACTTTTTCACCTGAAAATTACCCTTTGATGTGTAAAATTGGTGGAGTCACCCTTTCAGCACATCAACGTGAAACTTACCAAATGGAATAATTACATGAAGACAATTATTTTTTGTATTAAATGTTTTCAGAAATCTTATGTTTAAATATGCAAATGAGTAATTTATCTAATTAATTATGTGCTAATTTGCACAAATGAACTGTGCGAGCACAATGATTAATACTTACATCACGTATGTACTCTAATAACAAAGCGCAGCTATAGTATTGTGTGTGTTTGCCTATAATGTAATTCTTACCAGCACAGCAGCTGTGGATTGGGGAGGACCTGCTCCAGTCTGTTGAAGTTGCTGATGCTAAAGGTGAGGACGGGTTGAGTTGGGTGGCTGGAAAAGTGCCTGGTTATGCCCGCAGGGAAGGACAGCACCATCTCCCCTGTGATCTTCACAACACATCTGTCACAGAGGGAGAGGAGAGATCATGCTGAACAAAAACATGAACTCCCAGAATCCCTTTAACACCAAAACTGAAGAGCAAAGTCGATTCATAGCTGCCAGGAAAGAATCATTCTGTTAGTCTATAAAAGGATCTTCATCTTGCAACTCATAACAAAAATAAAAATATTCTCTGTGTTTATTTCTGGATTTCATCAGTGCATCGATCCATAATGTATACTGATCTTTGCACTGTACAAAACAGGGAACTGCAGGCTTACTTGCTGGGGTCTGCACCCTTGAAGTAGGCGTTTATGGTTTCTGTGAAGGCAGCTGCAACCGGCAAAGTGTCCTGGGGTCCCATGGTGAGCGGACTGGGTCCTCTGGAGCATCCTGTTGAAAACACACACATAGAAAAACCTTTAAAATCCAGACTTAGACTATATCTTCTGTCTTAGGTTTGTTCCCTATATGCTTAAATATGCAGAGGACAGCAGGGTGTAAACAAACAGAAGCAAACGGACAAAATCAAACTCAACAATGCATTTAGAAATTCTAGGTGAGTGAGCGGGACGTGGGATGAGGGCAGAACAGGACTGCTGGTGAAAGAAAGGCAGTTGCTTTCAGTCCATGCAATAGTGGGATGACAGCAGCATTGTGGCTCAACTCACCTTCAAAAGCTAAATAAAACCTGCCGTGGTCAAACCATACCAGAGGCTGTGAGGCCTCTGAGTGAGCAGAGACATGAGGAGGAGAGAATCATGGACAGGGACAAGACTGTGAGGCAAGGACACGATGATGAGCGACAGACACCACGGACACAGACTGAGATGTGACGCTGAAGAGGAATAAGAAGTGGAGGGTGGCAGTGTACCTGTGGTGGACATGTTAAGGTCCCTTCCTAAGGTTGGGGTGGAAGCTGCACTCTGCAAGGTGATGGAGGAGATGGAGGAAGAGCTTTCGGCCCGGGCCAGGGGGGCGAGAGGTGGGGGGCTGCCTGAAACTGGAGGGCTGAAGGGCCGAGACTGGAGAGAGTACACAACAACACACACTTTGATTACAGACAAATGCTTTCTGTTATCAGGGAACGTAGAACATTTGCTATCAGTTTTATTTGAATATCTGAATAAAACGTCAAAGGGAAAAATTAGAGGACTTCACATGTACCAGGTCTGTGACCGGTTTCCCTGGGGGCAGCTTGGGTCGCGAGGACGGCCGAGGAGGAGGAGGTGGAGGAACCGGGCTGCCTCGAGACTGAGGCGTGGCAGGACGAGCTGGAGACGAGGGGCCTGCAGCACATACCAGTGTCTGTGGTTAGCACTGCCTTCAGATCACAGCGACAGAGATCTTCATTCAACATCCAGCTCCAACTTTTCTACTCACATCAGTTTCACAGAGCGGGGACTGTGTGCCGACAGGCTTCAGACCGAAACTTGTGACCAAAAATTCAATTTTTATTCAGCTTCTATAAGCTCAGCAAAGCTCTGTGTGTCAGTCTGAAGAGCCAGGGTGTTTTGTGATATTTTACCATATTACACTTGTGCAAGTCTATCACCGCTTGTACAAGTAAAATATGGTAGGTGACCTCTTGTTTCTAACTTTAACGCAAAAAGAAATGAGAGGTGCAGTGTGTGTGTGATACCACTAGATGTCAGCAAGAAACCCATTTACTTCAAAATTAGCAAATGACCGACTGATATATACCGACGTGTTTGCTTATTTTAAGTATGACATCTTTCCATTTTTTCTATGAGGAGCCAAAATTGGTTGGGTCAGTTTCTTTCAGACTATAGGGTCTTAGTGGGTCAGACATGGTGACCTTACATGGTGGCATGTATTGCAGCCCGTTCTATAAGGAAAACAGTTGGTTTATATAGTTTGTGCTCGTGTCCATACTTTTGGGACGCACAAGGCCACAGCCAGGTAGCTAAAATTAGCTCACAGTTGAGCCCCTGAGCATCTTTCTGGATATATCCAAAGATTAGACAGAAACAGAGTTAGGAGGAGCATGTTGAACGGCAACTGTAGAATTAAATTCTATTCGATCAAAACCTTTTTACAACAAGGGTTGGCTAAAAGCAAACCTAATCTGTACTTACTTTTAGCTACTTATACTCTTGATTTTGGATGTATGTGCATTGATGTATTATGGTATGAGTATTCTATTGCATTTCCATAGTGTATTGTGTTTTATGATACTGACAGCTGAACACTTATATTTTAATTATGCTGTACATATAAAAGCCCAACTAGAGTTGCAAATTAGCAGTAGCTATAAACTCTGTGCAGCACATCAGTTTCATACTCTGTACTGGAACTATCTTAAACTGTCATTGATAAAATGTATTTTAAGAAATGTACACATTTTGTTAGCATTGGTGTTTTTAGCATTGGTATTTAAAAAAAATTATATTGTGTTCATAATAGACATATGATTATATTGTGTAAATAATCCCGCGCCTCAAAAACGTTTCTTTCTGTTCTCGCTTTGTCATAGTAGGTGGCGGTAATGCGCCTCAGCACTGGCTGCCTCCCACCATCAAAAGCAAAAAAGAAGAAGACAAAGCTGCAGTAACAGTTAACTTGGTAGCTAGCTAGCATGTGGCATAGATCTGGTGTGTGGCTGCTACTCGTTGATTTACTACTGCTGAATGTCAACATTTATGGTTACACAGACTCTCTCTTCACCTCCCTACACCCGTATAGTGAATGGATTTCAATGGACAAAACACAAACTAAACTTTAATTTAAAGTTTAAATTAAAGGAACAGCATTTCTTTTTTTTTTCAAGATGTTCTATATATATCGCAATAATATCGTTATTGTTTGGCCACGATAATCGCCCAGTGACAATCTGATATTGTGCTGACATAAATGATGGAATTCAAATTATAACATTTCACATTCTTACAGGTTACAGTAATAGCAGTGAGCATTTTGATTACACTATCAGTTAGTTATCACTTAAGTGTTACGTCACTAATGGAATCATTATTTCTGGTAGCTGTATTAAAATAATGTTGTACTTTTCAAGTCAAACTCTTGGCTATATAATTTATTCTGCCGCTGTATCAGCTGCAAAGAGGAACGCTTCCTACATAATGATGTGTCGGTTAGTCAAAATATTGCCTTTGTTGTGTAAAGAAAAAAAAAGAAATCATGAAAATATAAATAATGTCTATAAACACTGAAAAACACTGAAAAAAACACTCAAAAAGTTTTGTGTCTGGTTCAGTTTACATTCAGCACCTAACAGAACATAAATAGATCACAAAGAGACAAGAGGACCTGATTTTAAGCATCTCTGTCCAAACAAACCGAGCTGTAAGAAAGACACTCCAAAGTTTAGGTACACAGCTCCGATCATACTTTACATGAAGGCAGTATCATCTGCCATTGTGAACAATCATAAAGAGACTGAGTACTCACTGCTGCCTGAGTAGGGTCCTGGGGAAGACATGATAGACCTGTAGGTGGTTGGAGGGAGAGGAGGCGGCGTGCCCCTGAAGCTCGGCGTCAGCTCTCGGGGTGAACCCACTATGTCCTGGATATCATCTCTCAGGTATGCTCCCTCTGGAGTCCTCTTTCCCCCCACACCCCCCAGGACCAATGGAGATGTGACCCCTACCCGAGGGGACCTCCGCTCTGCTGGCAGAGGGGGCACGGGGCTGATGGGGGCCGGGGACGAAGAGTACTCTGCAAACTGCAGCACCTCCTCATCGATTGCATCGTCGTCGAGGCATAGAGGAGGCGATATAGAGGGGGAGAAGTTGGGAGGCAGGGGAGGGGCCGGTTCATCCGGAGGAGGAGGTCCAAGCAAGATGGAGGGGGGCGAGTCTGGTGGCGTGAAAGGAGGAGGAGAGCCGGGAGAAAACGGCGGAGGCGAAGGCGGGGGCTCGTCCGGCGGCGGTCCTGGAGACAGGCAGGGGGTGGAGGGGGTGGACGAGGGCGTGTCTGGGGCAGGAGAGTCTGGTGGAGGAGGGGGAGCGGGTTCATCAGGCGGTGGGGGTCTGTCCTCAGGGAAAGTAACCCATCTGGGAGACACAATCTCGTCACTGGTGCGAGGACTGTCCATGGGGCCGAACACGTCGTCCAGGTCAGGGCCTGGGGAGCCCCGGTACGAGGCGGGGGACAGGACGTTCAGGTAGATGGGGGCCGAGCTGCGAGCTGCCCTTCCATTGGGTAGATCTGCTGTAAGAGAATTTGAGGATATATTTGGATCAAAACTCTGATTTGATTTGACAGCGTGTTTGATATAAAGTTGCTGTTTTTAGGCTAAATTTACCAGCAAAGTCCGAAGGATAGCCGTAATGACTTCTTGATGGAATGTTTTTTGGAGGAAGCGGAGGAGGAGCTGTAACAAGGAAGAGAGTTCAGGCCACTTATCCATTACAGATAGCAATATTTCAAATATATATTGTTAATACAAATAATGATGACACACTTTGCTTGTACAGCACTTTTTCAAAACAAAGTTACAAAGAGCTTTTCATGGCTGTGCGAGGATTAAGGACTGAGGCAAATGAAATCACAATACAACAATAAAGACGAGAACATAAAACAGATAAGACGTGACATAAAACAAAGATAAAGTGAGGTGAACTCACCTCCTGTTGGGAAACTTCTGCTCAGCGGTGAATCTGAGCGTGGTCTCGACTCCCATAATTCTGTTGGGACAACTGTGATTGACAAAGAAACAATAAATGTCAACTCCTGCACCTGCTGCATGGGACACTTTGTATCAATTAATGTGATGCCCTATCAGTAGGGGACAGACCGTCGTATCTGGCATATTTGGTCTCTGAAGGCAGCCCAAAAAAGGCAGGAACGTTCTGCATGAGCCTGTCACTGCAAGAGGAGAAACACTACAATCAAATCTTCTTAATCCCTGCTGCAACACTTTTCAAGGAGCATCTGGAAGCAACCAAAAACATGCAAGAGTGAAGTTGGAAGGTATTTTTGCTGGAAGAATGACAGACCTTGGCGTGTCAGGGGCAGGGGTCGGCGTAGGGGTGGAGCGTCTGGGTCTAGCAATTTCTTCACCTGTGAGAAACAAAATAAAACCTCAACATTTGGGTCCAAAACTTTGTTCCAGACTAAAACTATTGGATGGATAGCCACAACATGTGTTTCAGACATTCATGTACCCCTCAGGATGAATTGCTAGCACTTTGGTGATCCCTTTATTTTTCATCAGGAGCTAACATCAAGTCAAAATGTTAGTTAATCCAAGACTTTGTTTTATGATTTTATTTATTTTATTTTATTATTATCTGCAGAACTAACAACATTCCCAACAGCCTCAACTGTGCTTTAGCGCTAATTAGCAAATGCTAACACACTGAACTAAGATGGTGAACATGGTAGACATTTCACCTGCTAACCATCAGCATGGCAGCACTGTCACTGTGAGCATGTTCGGTCAAAGCACTGCTGTGTGCAGGAATAGAGGATATGCTTAAAACGTCTGTTTCCAAATATGTGTACTTACAGGACAAATTCCTCTTTATCTGCCCCTGTAAAAGACAGAATCCAAACAAAACACAAAATGAGGATATAGACAATATTTTGTGAAAGTAACAAGTCAGTCAGATGAAGTGGAACGTCATAGAAATTGTAGATGTTTTAACTTCTTTAAAGGGGCTCTATGTAACAAGTTTTTAGCAGGTTACATGTATCAATCACTGTTAGTTTAGAAATGGAGGTCGCTAACATAAACAAACCAACGACTTCCAGAACAACACAGACGTTACACAGAGCCCCTTGCATAATGTCCTAAGTCATGTAATTTCTTCGAAAAGATCACTTTAGTCATATCAAGAAAATATATTCATCTAAACAAATTGATATGCATCAAAAATGCACCATATTGACACATTTTTCACCTGTTTTAAGAAAATCAAGATTTTGAGACATAAACCTAAATAAACATTTGTATTCGCTGTGCATCCCTTTAACTTTCTGCACTGCCTTTTGAAAAAATGTGTCAGGCAGCAGAGATTAGAGAGCTGTGTTTCAGGCTGCCGGCTTTGAAAACAGCCAGCAGATGGTGTAAGAAACTCACCGGGCTGCGTCTCTGAGACCAGCAAAAAGGAAGAGAGAACAGACCTGGGTCAGAGAGTGAGTGACAAATCAGTCAAATGGACACCAACTAAAAACTGCACACACCGCACCTCTTTACTTGCACCGCAAAGCCTTAATAATGCAACATGAGCCACAACACCCTTGAGCTTATGAGGACAATGCCAGCATCACCTCCCACCAACATGCACAGAGCTGCACACTGGATGTAGCAGGTCAGTGTGTAAACCAGGCCAAACCAATAGGTGTGCAGCTTTGTGTGTGTGTTATGTTCACTGCGCATTATGTAACACAGACGCTTTGCCAGACAGGTTCAAGTAAAGCTGTAGCTCAACAGAAGAAAAAGTCGACAAAAAGAAGTAAGGTCTTTTAAGGTCTAGAAGGGACACCGACACGAAGGGTGGGACAGAAACTCATGCAGAAAAAAAAGGTGAAGCCCTGAAGGCCATTTATTAAGTGAACTAGCACAGGAAGTGGTTTCCAAGTGATTTCATGCCATGCAACTACTGTGGTGGGACAGATGTGAAAAATGAACTCCAGGCTTACCGGACTTCTCTTCTACGAGATGACGGCGCATAAGTGAGAAGGAAAGACAAACACAGAGAGGGTGTAAGACAGAGATAGAGCAAATTCAGCAGTTAGCGTATGTGTGATTTGTGTAGAACAAGAGTGCTGATCAGCAGCGCTCACCAGAGACGGAGAGAGCGCCAAGCCTCCCACTGAGGCCTTTAGCTCGTCCATAGATGGAGGGACACACCTGGCGCTGTCCGACACCAGCGGCTTGATCTTAATTTTGAACTTTTTCTTGTTGTCCTCATCGTCCTCGGAGTCGCTGGAGGAGAAAAACTGCTTTCCTTTGGAAGCTGGTGGACGTGCGTCAAGGACAAAGTACAATAGAGGATGTGAAGAACTGAGGCTTAATCAGTCTGCTACAGCATTTAAATATAAATACATTTCATCTTAAATAAACACAATAGACATGCAAAACACCTGTACAGTACAATTTCAAGGTACCTGAGTATTTACTTTACTTTTTTTTTTTAATGCTTTTTATACTTCAGGTGTCGTGCAGCTTTAAGAGTAAATTCAAGCACCTTCAAGGTAACCTAAACCCAAAAATGACCAGACTCCTGAAGCATTTCAATTGTTATGAACACAATTGCGAAAAATAAACGTTATAAAATGACTTAATAAACAAGGTGAATCAATGTACCATATTGTCACTTTGTTTATTTGTTTACCAGCTGTTCATAATAACTTTGAGTGTATGTTTGGAACCACAGTTTCTGGCGAGTGCTGAACTCACTGAGAGTTTAAAGAGGCAGACACGCTCGGGAGTTTACGACTAATGTACAGTAAAGCAATCTGACTGTCTGGGGCCAAAATACACTCCCCCGAGTAACGCAATTAAACACAAATGATCACACAAAATCTCTGGTGGTGAAGACACCATTAAACTACGACCACTACTGATAAAAATCTATCTGATGGTTGACAACATGTTGACAGAGGAGCTCATTAGTTTTACTCATGTTAAGCTTAGTCTCATCCTGTACCAGAAGTAGCAACAGGCAGCCAAATGCAACATGTCGTTACCTTGAGTAAACTTGTGGATTCCTCTGGGTTTGATCAATGTTGGAAACATTTGGGATATAAAGTCAAAACAATCTATTACAAAGTTCTATTTGTTTTTAGTCATTTTAATGAAGAGTCTTTATATATCATTAACATCTGTGTACTTCTTCCACCTCTGTCTGCAGCAGAGGAGTGAGCTGTCCGCTCTGTGTCCCAGTTAAAAATATTACACCTGCTGTAACTGACACTCCTGCTCTGTGTCAGCTAAATCATCCTGCTCGAGGGAAGTCTCCATAGTACCAGCTCTCTATAAATCCATCCCGAACATACAGCTGCTGACACCAGCGGGAGGGAAAAACTTAAAATACCAGTGAACTAGGGTCAGTTTTTAATGAGCATTGTGGCTCAATGTCAACTGTAAATCCAGTCTGGATGTAATGTGGCTCTGTCTTGCTGCCCCTTGCTGCTATTTTCTATTATTTTATTTTTATTTTTTGCCGCTGCAGGGATGACACATGTGATGTGGTAAGAGAGGGGGGGGGACTATTGATTTGGCCTATTTAATGCTGAAGAGCACTCATCCAATGAGTCACTCAGACAAACAGGTCAATAGTTTTACAGGAGAAGAGTCCCAATACTGCTGCTGCTACTACTACCTCCGCTCTTCAATGAAAGGATATCATCGCCTTCGTCCCCGGGCCGGAGACTAAAGCCCTCCTCATCCACGTCAGGAGACGCCTGGAAAAGAGAGAAGAGAGAGGTGTCAGTCATTTCCAGTCCATCACACACTCTAACAGAGGCATCGCTAAACTTCATCTTCCCCGTTAACAGCTCTGCATATAAATGTGGATCAGATTTCACAGATGGCTTGCCTGAGACGGTCAGCTTCCTGGCTAAAGCTGCTGCTGACTCATAGAATATGCAGCTCGATTCAGAGCATTTACTGAGTAATTTTAAACCTAGCATTACATGACACTGATTGCCACAGCAAAGTATTTCACACCTACTGTAAGTGGAAAGGTTGCTGTTTGGTCAGAATCATCAAGGAGGAGTACAGTGAAGTAAAATAAAAGCACACTTACATATCTGTCCCAGTCAATCTCCCCATAGAAACCATTCGGCGCTCCATTGGACTTTTTCTGGAAGGAAAATGGAGAAAAGACAGAATAATTAATAATAATTAATCCTATAGCATATTCCAAGTATATGCAATTTTAAAACGTCAGCGCAAATGATCAATTTGTATAAATAAATGACTGAAAAATTCAAGAAAATCTTTTAAATATGAAAAAAATTAAATGAGAGTCAGACTTATTACAGTTTGGGTTTTAATTTTGTAATTTTGGTCATTATTCTTTTAAGTAATGTTGCACACACCGAAATTGTAAGACGGGACAAGAAATATGAGCGGTCGGAGGACCCAACAGTTTTCTTAAAAAGCCCACGTTAGCCAAACTTATTTGGAAGAAAAAACAAAGGCAAACAGTAAAATCAGCAGTTAACCTGTCAATTTACAGTCTGACCTCCAAGTTTAACTTTGACCTGTCAAAGTTAACATAGTTGTGTGCAATTAGGGATTATAACTGACATTACAGTAGCATTCAGGTTTGTTTTTACCTCCAGACACAGTGGTTAGGATGAACTGATGGCTTGTTAACAGCCTGTCTGATTGTCTTACTTCTTGTGTTTCTTGTGACAGTGTCATGCTTCCATACCGCAGCAGTTGCTGTGGTAACAGAGTTATTATAATGAAATGGAAATGACGTCAAAAAATAGGACCCAAGTTGTAACGATCAGGAATCATCCTTTAAAGGGAGTAACAGCGTCACACGTTTTTCGAGAAATCTAAAATGTACATACACTTCCTTTCTTTCCGCTTCCACTTCCTTCTCTGTCAGGTGAGCTCCTGTTTCACATAACAAGGAAGAAGAAAAAATGATATTATATGACAAAATAAAAAGGAGGGCTGAACATTTTTTAAAATTATTCAATACCAAAATAATATTTTTTCCAATCTTACTACGTCAGATTTAAATGTCAAAAGAAGTCAAAATTCTATGAAATAGTCTAAAATTGGCAAAATTATGAGGTAACACTTGATGGTTAGTATAAAGTGCAACCAATTATGATTGAAATCAGGAGAGATCTCATCAGAGAATGAAAAGATAATATATCTGACCAAACATTCAATGCCAACTTTCAGTACATCACAGTTTCTGGTACTCAATGCTAGAGACACAATGTGGTCAGTACCATAACAGTAATTAGGTTTAATACGCAGCCCTATTAATTCACATTCTCAAAATGATGAATTGTCAAGCTGTATTCAGAGTTGGATGGTTGTGTAACAGCTGTGTAACGACTGTACATCTGAGCTAACTCACGTTTCTGTATCCTTGTCTTTCTTTCGTAAGCCCAGGGCTTTCCTTGTTCGATTTTTCAGTCCTAGTGCAGAGCGAGAGAGAGAGAGAGAGAGGGAGAACAACATCATGAAGAATTAATTTCACGTTTTAGAGCCTAATATAAGGTTAACTGTCTTGTCATTAAAATGCACTTAAAGGCAAATAAGACATAAGAGTAACAGGCCGATGAGGATGCACCTGTGCTCGTGGATACACAGGAAATACAGTCGCACCAATAAGTAAATATAAATTAATGTATCGATTCGGGGCACAAACATCCTGCCATCTGGAGGAAGCCTCCCCATAAAATGAACCAGCGCAATCCCCCTAAGTGTCCGCTCCCTGACTGTATAAAATGGAGAGAAAACACGAGCAAAGGTTGATCAATGTGTCCACTTCATTAGCGAGATCCGAGGGAGAGATCTACTACAGCGGCCCGTCAGCCAAACGGGACGCAAAAGACCCCCGCAGCACTGTCGATTGGCAGCGCTCGAATCAGGACGACTAGGAAAACCAACAAAAAACACTTCAATGTGTGTAACGCCTAAAGGTTTCTGCATACTGTAAGTAAGTGTTGCTATGTGGAACTCTAGTTCAGCTGTGTTTTCATTTTTGGATTGTGGTGCCACTGACTGGCAGCAGGTAAGATGGATGTATAACATCCTTTACGATGAATACACAAGGTACAGTGAATAAAAGCGAAGCGTCACCCATTAAACCTTCAGAAACCGTTAGTCGTTGTTTAAGTTGTTTTTAAAGGCGCAAAATGTAAGAATTGGCCACCTGTCGAATTCATTCTCCAAACAAATAGGGGGCAGCATGTCAACAGACTGAGTTAGCTCAGTTAGCTATCCAGCCAGCAGGCCAGTTAGCACGGGAACTTTGGACTGTCTGGAGATGGAGGTTTTCAGGCCTGGGGCAATGTTTTAAACCAAAATTCTTACATATCGTACCTTTAAAGCAATAATACCAGTGCTTGTTACAGCTTCCAAGAATTTGCTTGATTTCTGTTTCATCTGATGATTAATTTCTGGTTTTGCAAACTGATTATCACACAGAATATTGAGCGTGGAGGTGTCATTTTGGGCTCCAGTAAACTGTGATGGATTGGACTGAATGATTATAAGTTGTCTGGAAAAATAAAGACTTGACATTTGTAACTATATGAATAACTAAAAATCCAGCCTTGGAGCAGACTTCTCAACAGTAAGTCGTGTGGCTCACTTCCTGTGTTTGGATATGGATGGTGGTCTTTTGAAAAAAAAAGCATCTAACTATCTAGTCCATGGGTGAGTTGAAGGCTGCGGCTAGTTTGTGTTGGTAAAAACAGCAGGACAGAGAGGAGCTAGCACAGTCTTTAGGCAGCAGAGATGACAGCTACAAATTAACTTTAGAAGGGAGTGTTGGTGAGTTTTATGTGCATGGGCGAAGTTACAATGATGTAAGTAGCTGCACTTTTAAATGTTCCCAGGAGCCGTAGTTCTTCATGTGTTTACAAAGTAGCTGCTGTTTAAAAATCAAGAAGGTTGATGACCAGGGGAAAAATATGAAGTGAAACTAAGTTAAACAAATATTATGTAGGAAAAATAAACAAACAACAGTATTTCACTAAAAGTCAATCCCGATTCTTTTTTACTAGTTGTTTCCTCGCTCATTGTTAAGGACTGATCAGGTGTGTGAGGTCAGAAAACTACTGGTTTAGCATGTCAGCATGTCCATATTCACTAATTAGCACTAAGCATATTTCACTAGATGCAAAATTTGGCAGGTGTTGTTCCATCGCCCAATATATGGACTTATTATCAAGACCTAATGAAGCTTAATAAATTAAGTAACAACGACGATCCTCTTGCTTCCCCCAATTTGATTTTACACAACATGGCAGGATACCTCTGATAAAAGAAAGTCAGTCAGCCAAATACATAAAACACAAGACACTGAACAAAAGTTACCAACAGCAAAGAAATCAACATTTTTCACGTTTTTCTCTTTTTTCGCACTGGCTGTGTTGTGAAACATGTCCCACCCAAAATAGACGACTGACAGGTTTACATAACAGTGTTTTAGAAGACAAGAGAGCACAGTTGATTCTCACATCCGTACAAGAGCGACAGGGACACATGTGATGGACAGTTGGGTGGATGCACATTACGTGCTTTTCAGAGGCAGCTCAGTTTGTGTTCTTTGTTCATCGTCTCTTTTTGTAATCTGAGGGCTGCGTTTTAAACAGCAACATAGCACTGCCGCGTGCCCTAAAATGACATGTTGCATCGTTGACGGCTTACTTAATTGGCGGCATGATTTTTTTTTTAGCAGCATTTTATTTTTAAATTGTTTTGAAAATCTAGCCGACTTTGAAATCAAAATATCATCCCACTCTCATTGAGATCCTGATAATCAGACTAATGAACACTATAAACGTGAGGGTGCTGCACTCCACCGGCGCTCGGTGCTATTCATTTGGGTGGAAACTCTCTGGGTACTGAAGGACATGTCAGGGCCTGTGATGTATTAGTAGTTAGCTGGGCTGCTCAATAGCGCAGATTATTCCTGCATCATGGCTCTTCATCAGCGGAGACAGCTCTGAACAGCGGGCCTTCTGACCAGTCCTAACCTGTGAGTGTGTTGTGTGATAAGGAGTAAAAATAGAGAATCAATCCTGGTGTTAATATGTAACAAACCTGCTGAACGGTATGATATTAGTTCTTTTGCTTTTGTAACCCATTTACAAAGTCTGCCTGAGGTGAGCACCTGTCACACTCATTAAACAGAGGAATCATTGTAATTAACGATATCAGCTGTAAATATAGTTAGGTTTGGCCCTTCTTCTGAATGCTAATTCACAGAAACAAGAGGTATCTGTACTTCACTTGAGTATTTATTTTTCTGACATCTTTTTACGTTGACTCCCTACATTTGGACACAGATATCTGTACAATCTACTCCTCAAAACAGGCTTGTTACTTAAGTTTTAGTGCAGGGACATTATTTCTTTATTTTGCATCATTGCACACCTCCTTCCCAACATCACAAGACTGATTTCGACCTGTCAGGGCATATCACGCACGGCAGACGTAAAAGACATAAAAAGAATGGGGAGAAAAGGTGTGTTAGTGTCTCGTACCTCCTTTCTTTGTTTCTCAGCTTGTGGCTGTGCTCGGGACGCTTTACCAACCCCAAATTTCAGTATTTGACGTCCAGGGAATGAGACTCAACAATCAACTCTCCTTCTGGAGAGTTAACGAACAGCTCAGACAAATCCTACTGATTCTACCTTTAAGTTTAATAGTCTTTGAATTATATCAATATGTCAGTTAGCTTTGCACAGAAATGGCCGGTAGACAGGTCCTGCAGAGGGATACTTTTTACTTTCATACTTGAGTACATTTCAGAGCCTCTACTTTATTACTTTTACTTGAGTAAAAAAGTTGGATCAGTACTTCTTTAACATAAGCATCTGTGCTTCTACTTGAAGTAAGGAACATGTAACTTCATCTACCTTTGTTCTTTACCAAAGCACCATCATCACACTTTCATGATATGGTGTCAAAAGCATGTTCTATTATGCTTATAGACAAATATAAGAAATATAAATGTTGGTATAACTGTTGTTATACGCCCCCATTTCTTTTTTCCTCTTTTTTACAATCTTGAGATTAGCAACTTTTAAAATCCAAATAAGTTTGAAACTAGAATGGCCTTTAGTAGAGCGCATACCTCCGCCAAGGCTCGTCAAGCCTAATCCAGTTACCAAACTCAATAGCCCCGGTCCACTAAATTTTAAAACCACCCATAACTGCTTAACTGTAATTCAAGCTCACCAGTTCAGCATTAAATTGTACTCACTCAGATTTTTTTCAAGATCCTGGCATTAATCCCTGACAAATTAACAAAAATGATGAAAAACGTCGTTACAACGTTAAAGACTCCTGTATCTGGGGAAAACATAACCTCCTTGGCGGAGGTAAAATAAAAGTTACACCTGCACACTGACTCCAAACCACTTGTGGCTTCTCTTTAGCACTGCACATACCTGTAATAATTTTGCCCAATGACATCCAACTTTCTTACGTTGAGAAAAAAAATCTTAAATCAAGGTCCACGTACTAGATCTCTTTCAGCTGCATCTTGTGGCCTTCATTAGTGGGTGATGCAGTGGATGGAGTTTGCCACTGAGCACACTACATGAAGGACACTTGACAGCTTGACTGTCTAAGGTCAAGAATGAACCTTGAAGTTCAGTGTTTTGACCATTAGTCCTCTTAGTGTGGTTTTAAACAAAGCTCGCTCAGGACGCTCTTTCCAGCAGCTGACTCTCAAATCTCTGATGATGGAGCTCCCAATGAGTCTCAAGATGAGAAGACACACAGTTAAAGTGTCTTCTATTCATACTGGTTGTCAGTTGTTCCTAAGTGTGAATAAAATAAGTGTCAGTGTAAAATCTACTCTTGCCTTTCTTTACACACCTGCCTCAGCCACAGTAACATTGGCTGCTTGACAACACTGTAGTCTTAGTTACAGAGACACAGAGGTGGTTTGAAACAAAGAGGATAGAAAGGACACAACCAAGGTCTGGACCAACTGTTTCTGAACAATGTCCAGGACCGCTTTCCTCAGTGCTGATACACTCCAGCCTCCACACTTCAACTCCTTGTTTACAAGTACACCAAGATATGTGAGTAGCTGTAAGTACAGTATTTCATTGTCTGTATTGTTGTTTTGACCTTTATTCTATTTCAAAGTTTAAACTTTTACATTGTGTTAGCTCTCTGTAAACATCTGTCCACTGAACCTCTTCTTTGGCACTTTGCAAACTAACAAATGAGACATTACCACCACCTTCTGATTAATACCAGAGACATTATAAGAAAGAGAAAGATCACTGAAGGCATTTTGAATAGGGAAGTCCGTAACACCAGAGATGGCGGTTGTATGACACATACCACGCCCATTCCTCCAAAAGCAAATGCACGGGATTATCAAGAAAGGTGAGCTTATTCACAGATGAGACGTTAACATCGTCGCCCTCTGTTTTGAGCTGTAAAAGAAGTCGGTGCTGTGAAACTGTGGCCATGCACTGTAGAAGTAAAACCTGGGGGAAAAAGGCGTATTAAACCTTATTTTGGGGCAAAGTCACCAAACTTTTTAAGCGTTTTTTTGTATTTTTCTTTTTTTAAATCAGATTTGATTGGTGATTCAAACTCTCAACACTCTCCCCATTCATTTAGACAGCGGCTTGGTCTTATTAGCCTGAAATAACTGACGGGGGGTGTTGCCAAGATGGCTGCTGAGTGGCAAGACTTGCATAAAAGGAGTCTGTTAACACTTACAGAATAATAATTATAATTCCGCCCTTTTCTATGCTTTCTAGTTTTCCACCTCCTAATTGTCAGGGATGCACGATATGGAGTTTTTTTTTTGAACCGATACTGATAACCGATAGTTACCTGCTTCTCACAGCCGATACTGATAAGATAAAAGATTCCTAACCTGTAGTTTATGCACACCTGAGTGTACTGAAGGCTAAGATGTAGCGACAGAAGATGGATGATTTGTTGTGGTACAACTCACTTCACTCCTCTCAGAACCCTTGCGGAACATGCATCGTGTGTTGCTCTTCTTCTTCTTCTCCTACTGTGTTTATTGGCGAATTGTACACCAACTTTTACAGGTGCATACCATCAACTACGTATCAGTGTGTGTAGAATGTGTGCTTTTTAATTCAATGAAAGCAATTTAACTTCATATCGTCATCTCTTTCGGCACTACTTTCATTGATACGATAAATGAGCTGAAAATCGTGCACATGATGTGTAGTTTAAGTGCCAGTATGGACCTTAGAGTCAATGTCAAGCCACACTAACACACAAGTATGAACTTACAGTTCGAGAAGAGGTCATTTGGTCGAATTTCATCAAGACTAAGATCCTCATTTCTGACTGAGAGACTGTTTGAGCAGATTATAATCCATATTCCTGAGATAAGTTTTTTGTTCTGCATCGACAAGAAGGTTGTAATCGCAACACTGCAGCCATGTTTGAGCCCAAACAAGATGCGCTGAATGCCCCTAACTGCACCTGACAGCCTATACTGTGTAATTAGCAATGCACGTGTAGCTAACAAAGGCTATGATAAGCATGTGACATCTGTGTTGTTGTGTAGCTCGTGAACTGAGTACAGGCTGACTGCAGGCCTTTTGCTAATAATAGCCACCTTCCATTACCACGTTGGCATTAATGGATGGTAAAGGCCCAGCATTTGTCATGCAGGGTTAGATCTATGGTGTAGCTCCTCCATCAGAGTTCCTTTACTTTACCTCATTCCACCACTGTTAACTTTAATTCACTTTAGCTTCACTCGTCCTATTGGCATGATATTACATTACGCACTGGTAGTGACAGCAGCAGAGGTATGAATGAGTGTAGCAGCTCAGATCTCACCTCAAATACACCTTCATATGACACGGACTGAGCGACTACAACTAAAGACAGACCTGTAATCTGCACATGTGTGGAACAACAGGCACATGCGTACACACATGGGCAGAATTACACTCCTGTGTACACCAGATCTCCCTTTACAAATCCACACCTCACACACCTTCGCTTTCACATACATCTCAATCTGTGACAAATAACGTCACACACACACACACACACACACACACACACACACACACACACACACACACGGCTACACTGTCACACTGGTCATGCATAAAGCTCAGTTCAGCTCAAAGGGTCCTCACGCTTCAACAGATCACATCACTGGATTCACTAGCTATAATGGCCCAGCAGGACACAAGAGGGCAGGAGGAGGACGCAGGGGGAAAAAAACATAGAAAAAAAGGAGGATAAGGAGTGCACAGATAATTCACCTTGCATCATGATTGCAGATTTTCATCCTATGTCGTCCTCTGGTGCGCAGGTGGACAGAAATTAAGAAATCCAGCCGGTCAAAGGATGCCTGGGCAGGGCATAGCTAATTCTGCACAGCTCCCCAGCGAAGCACGATGTTGATTCCCTCCACCCCCAAGGGCCCAACTCCCAGACACCCGCACAGGGAGGTGGGGTGGGGGGAGAGCTGAGAGGCAACAGCAGCAGCAGCAGTGGTGGTGGAGGACACAGCGAGAGGAGACACCCGAGGAATACGCAGCAAATCGGGGGATGGGGGTCCTCTCCGTGTGCACGTTAGGCCCCGGATGCCTGAGCAGCACCGACACACGCCATCTCTGAGAGGGGGGGATGCTGAGGAAAGGCAGAGGAGAAAAAAAAAAGAAGCAGAGCGGTACAGAGAGAGAGAGAGAGGCAGAGAGAGGCAGAGAAAGGCTGGGAGAGAGAGGGGAGGAGGGAGGGAGTGGGAGGCTCGCTGATGTCACATCTGCACTAAACCAATCCCGGCAACCATGGTCACATGGCTTCTGTCCCCTGATGCCTTAGCACCTCTCAGCTCGCCTTGAGCAGACACACTACAGCCAACTGCATACATATTATACAAGGTCTCGCATAATATAACAAGCTATTTAGCAAAAAACAAAAATCATTTAAGTGTCGCACTTTGATGTGCTTTAAAAAAAACTGTAGAATTCCATTTATTTTTGTTTGTTGGGGGCCATTTTTGTACGATTCTAAATGTGATTCAATTTCTATTAATACTTTTAAGACACTTGAGCTTCACAGGACAGTGAGGGGAAAACATAAAATACATGAATCCAAAGAGAAGGGCAAAGACGTAATTCACAGCCTAAAAATAAGAGGTCAGACACAGTTAATAGCCAATTCGGAAAAAAAAAACCTTTGTTGAAATCTTGAATAGACCATAAAAATAATACAGCAGAAGAGGAAAGAGGATTAAATGATTTGGTACTTGAACGAGCGACAGATAAAAGCCCTGATAAAAGTGCCTCAGGTGCCTTGGGGGAAGGAGTTCAGTCATATATCCTGTACAGTGTACGCTTAGGATGAGACCATGCACAGCATTTTTATATAAATATTCTACAACTAAACGGGGACCAGTGAGGGGAAGAAATAATGGGGTCACAGTAATGTGGTGTTCAGGGCCGTTGTGGAGGCTGAACAGAGAAGCCAGACCGATACCAAAATATAAATACATATACATATATGTATATGGTTCAACCTAAGGAGGACAAAGTGTCTATGATTTAAAGGTACCCTGTGAAGGTTTTTGTCTTTATGGGCGTCCATGAATCTACCCAACAGCAACATCTCACCGCCCGTCAGACTGCTAACTGCTAGTTTTGGGTAAACTTAAACTGTGTATTTCTTTAGTCTGTGGCCCAACAGGCAAATTAAGTGTCCAACCGATTATTGATGAAATATGAAAGCATCAAACATGCAGTCGAGATGAATAGGATGTTTACACTTTTAAAATAACAAGATGACAAAATTGTATTGCATGTAAGCCACATGATGCACAGGTTTTATACTCGCTTGTCAACAGGTGGCTGTAATGCACCAATAAGTGCAGCGATGCGCCTCAAAAGGCAGAGGAAGAGAAAACTGCTAGCTAGTAAACATAGATGAAAACAATTCTGGATTTTAAATGATTAAGTAAGTTTGAGTTCTGAAAGACAGAAAGTCCTGAGCCAATATATGATGTTCTCAAGGCATTTACTGGATTCTTATCAACTATTTACATAAATGGACTTTAAAGGCACCTGAAAATCAATCATCTCAATCAGCTTTCAAACTACATCCACAACGTCCTGAAAAAGCAGGTTTTCTCCCACGAAATAATCACTTGGGGTACTTCATTGTTGATTACTTGGGCATTAATATTGGATGTTATAGAGAAATACCTGTTTGAAGAGGCTTTGAAGAGAAATTAAATGCAATTTCAACAGCATAGTTATGCAAGAGGCAATTTGTTTCAGGCCAAATGGGTAAAAAACATGGCGAAGAGAATTGGACCAACAGTCGAGCCTTAGGGAAGCCTGCAGGATGTGGAAGATGAGCAAGAATTCCCAGTGGAACTGTGAAGTATTGTATTGGATAAATGTGAGGAAAACCAGTCCAAAGCAGAACTAGAGAGACACTTGTGCTTCAGCTGACGGATCAGAATAATGTGGTCTGCACTGTCACGAGATATAGTCAGACCTAAGAGCAAGAGGATGCCAAGAGAAGATAATTTGTCCAATTTTAGGAGGGCATTTTGTTCTGAAAAACTGACGACACATAGGATGTTTTTTGTTTTTTTTCCCAAGAAGCAGTTGGACAAAACTACTTGCTCTCGCACTCTGGAAACAAAAGACTGCGCACAACTGCAAGCTGCACGATTGTTTCTTTTGTTAAGGATGTGTCACACTGGAGGACAACAGTGCGTCTTCCACCGCAGAGTACACACTGTCAGCTATAATCATAACACTCGCTCACTGCGAGGAGGAGGAGGAGGAGGAAGGGCCTCACATTTCAGCCTGGAAGAAAGTGAGAGTGGCAGAGAGGACAAAATATTCCAAATACTATAATGCGAGTGTTACACTTTGGTAGAAAATGTGAGATGCTTTAATGAAAGCAATGGTGAGATTATTCAGCTGCTTTAATGGCTGGACTTTTGGAGCAGAGTGACTCACACTCCCTCGTAGGGGAAGGACAGATGGGGGAAGGCAGTTAGAGGATAGTGTTGTGGTGTGTGTGCATGTGTGTGTTGTGTGTGTGGTTTCTGCTGTGGAGGTCATGTAATTTTAAACAGCAAACATGGTTTTAAAAAAACTGAAGCAAACTGGACTTTAAACATGTTTAATCTCCCTCTGCTGTTTCTTTTCTCCCATGTCGAGAGACGATTATATGTCAGCGAGGTGTAATCTGACTCAGACATACGAACCCTGTAGGTTACTTCTTCCTGTTTAATATACAGTAAGTGTACGCTTCAGTGCCCTTGAGACAGCCGAGCTAAATACGCTTAAAACCTGTAAACAAAAGCCGACACCTTTACCGAGTTCACTCCTTCGGTTTACTCTGCCCACTACTGAGGTTTATTTGTAGCTGTTGTTAGCCCAGGCATCCTGGAGTAACTTAATGAGCTTACCTAACCTGGCACAACACATCACACAGGCTGCTCCCGTGTGCTTTCCTTAACCAGCTCCTTACATAAGATGATATCCAGGCAGGGGTCAAAGGTCACGGCAACAGGGATTAGCAAAGGAGAGATGGGCAGAGCAAAACACATGGACTGAGAGCTGCGGGCTGAGGGATAGTAACAACTTACTGTGACTGTTTGGTGCTGTACGACAGATACACAGAGGTAAATGAAAAAGGTAAAGATCACAAAGTAACAAATCAAACTCGGATTAATCCGGCTGAATTCTTCTCCTCCACGTATAAATTAAACTGTGTTGTATTCATGTAGATTATTCAGTGAATTCAGTTCGACAATAAAAAATATGGATGATATGATGGCTTTCACTGTGGGAATCCTGTATATTGTAAAACCTCTTGAATATAGGATGTATGTGTATATGGCTCAATACCGCCCCCTAGTGAATGCAGTAGTATGTGTTCTATTTGTGGTGGACAGCAGGTTGCCAACTGGTATAGTTAATTTATTCATTCATTTAACTTTAAAATGTCAACAAAACTCAACTCAAAAAATGTATTCAGTGTGTGTGTCTCTTTTTCTTGGTGCTGTTTTTGCCATTTTTCTGACACACTTGGTAAAATACGGCTTGTGGTATAAATATAATTCTACAACCCTGATTCCAAAAACGTTGGGACGCTAAGGATCTCCTCACTTTTGTTTTGCAGGCATCAAATTCATGAGTGTACTTTTTTGTAATTCCATTTTATTCAAGTTTTCTTTCTTTCTTTAGGTACATTAAAATAATTAGACCAGACTTCCCTTGTTAATTATAAGTCCTTGAGATTGACGATTCATCAACTTAACCATTCAACAAAATTGTGATTTCAAAATCACTGCATTCTGTTTGTATTTACTTTCTACACAGATATCATTACTGTATATATCATTGGTGTCAGCGCAGCTTTCTTGTCACAACTGGTTATAACTTGTTGTGAGAATAGTTATTCTATAGTTTCTATAGTGACCTATAGAAAATCAACAATGTTGCCCACATTACAAGATGGCGTTGAATTCAGAGAAAAAACTTGCTCTATGCCTGTCTGCACTTTGTCATACGTGTAGAAGTTAACCACAAATGCACACACAACGTACAGTGTCTCCCTTCAGCATTGTCACAGATCACATTAACACATATGTCTGCTTCTGTGGTATCTTTGCACCAGAGACTGTTTGTGTCCTTGTTGTACATCCTGTGGGTGTAAAACAACATGACTCGTCAGGGGCTGACAGAGTGACAGCATCACTGTGGGTCATGTTGGTGCTCTCGGTCATGGTGAGCTGATGTAACCTTGGATCTGTCCTGTCGGTCTCCTGCTCGAGGTTTTTCCACCAGAGGACTGGTCAGCCTCGACAGATGACAGTTAATTACTCACCAACTCTAAATCTACTTGTACCTAACAAAGACAAGAAGCAACTTTTGATGATTTCTGACTCTGAGCTCCCCTTGGTTTATACAGGAGGATATCTTCATGTACTCCATTACTTTAGTGTGTGATCTAATACTCATCTGGCCCCTTCGAATCCAGCAAAGTATACCAGATCATATTAGGAATTTTTGGATGAAAATTGTCCTCAGATATTAAATACAATTATTTTGTTAGGTAAAATAATTATATTTAAATCTCAATCAAGAACCTATCTGAATTTAAGTTTTAAAGAATAAAAAAAGAAAATTGCTACCAACCTTGACAGCACAACAGTAGCACAACATACTGCATATAATATATAAAATATAAAAAAGATTTGTTCTAGTGAAGAACGGGACTGTATACGAAACAAATATACTACAATGGTCATTCTTCTGTTTTGTATTTCAATGGGGAACTGGTCCTGAATTATATGAACTGCTGAAGTGATACAACAACATTTTACTTTATTGTATTTATCTATTTTCATACTTTTTTGTGTATGAAAAAAACCCTAACCTTAAAAGGTTAGTTCAAATCCAAACTAATGTCTTAAAACAGTTGCACCAACAAAATGACTCATTGAGGCAGCAGCAGACCAGCAACTCTGTGTCCTGCGAGGTAAAATGACTCTTGTCCGGTGGCTTTGAGGAGAGGCAGTATAACAGCTGTTTCTGATTAAACAAAAAAGATTTTACTCCAAACCGAAGGTCTAACTCTTCAGGGATCTTTGCAATGCTGTCAGACACTTAGAACAACAATCTGAGTCTGTCTGTGACAAAACAAGCGCTTTTAGTGGACGTACTCTGACGGTGGAAGTTGCCTCCAGGGATTACTTTGCCAGCCATTGCAGCTCGTTTTGCAGCTGCCAGCTGAGGCAATCTACTGGACCAGGTTTCAAAATACCCTTTAAGTATAATTTAAAAGTCTTGCAGGCTATGTGTTTTACAATTTGATAGAAAAGGAAAGAGTTTGAGTTCAGGAGGGAAAGTTAAAGAAGTTTTCTGTCTATAAGGTTTCAGGTTGTCAGTCAGTAGAAGGAGGAAGGTAAGGGAAAGAAGAACAACTGTAAACTAATGTTCAAATATCCCAGAAGGAACCCGAGTGACAAACCCACGAGCAATCTCTCTACAAACAGAATCAAGTTTAGGTAAACTACACTGAAATACCTTGCAACATTGTCATGACGTTACATTTGCTACATTGTTACAGAGAGCCATCGGGAATAACGTGACAGTTTCAGGGCAGTAAATATGATTTTTGTCTGCTTTGCTCCCTTTGCAAGTGTGTTCCAGATTTAAAGCCACAGAATTGTCTGCAAAGTATTTTTCTGCTACTGCTAAGACAGCCGGAGTCTTCCTGAACTCTCCCTGTACCTCCCAGTAGGAGGATCAGCTGAGGGAGGTCTGATATGTTGATGAGAGGGTGCTTCAGCAAGGATCCAGTGATATTAGCAGCTGCTTTGTGAATACATTGGGAGGGTAACTTGGCCATGTTGAACAGAGAGATACAAGCAAAAAATCTAATCAATTCTAAAGAGAACTTTATACCACATTTTGTTGAGTAGTGTTTTAGTTCTTCTTATCCTTCAACATATAATAGAAATATCCGTCAGGTAACACACATAAATAGTCTTATTAACATATATTAATGTTAATACGCAATCTTAGAAAGACTTATAAAGGCCTTGTCACCTATTAACTAACTTAATTAACTTCTTACAAGGACCTCAATGTAAAGTGTTATCACAAATGAATTTAAAAGGACCAAATGTTTTCAACTGTGAACATTTTTTTCTACTGGTAAGTTTCACTGACAACATTTCAATACTGGTTCACAACATGCTGAAGAGTTTTTACTTTCTAGGTGTCCTAGATGGACAAGTGGAAAACTGCCTCTCAGCCTGCTCTGTTTTTACCAAGTGTTTATGAAGGTAGCTATGAAAAACAAGACATCATAGGTTAATTACAGCTATTCTTAATAACCAAAACTAATCTCAAACAATTAATGTTATGCAGAAAGTCCAAGTCTACCTTCTCCCATGTGTCTCTCCGCTTTATACAAGAAAAAGTACATATAAACACATTAGTCTGCCCTTCACTGCTGTCTAATTTCTTGAACTCGACTTAGAGAATATCAAGTACTGATCAAGGACTGACGCATTTGAGAGTAAGTTTCAATAATACATAACAACCTCTACACTAATGCACAGAAAGACAAGAAGTGAGGAAAAAGATCACAGATAAATTTAGTTTTCCTTATGCAAGAGATGTGTTTTGCCAAACAAAAACTCTCTGTGCTGAAAAATCTTCCCCTCCAGCACCTGTTTTTTTATGGACTAGATAACAAAGAGACATTAAGTGCCCATGGACGCTGTGCAGTGCTGTTATGAGCGTCTCTTAAAG